>NC_138508.1:51588044-53050626 GCF_964252035.2 Podarcis erhardii | reverse complement strand
GACGCTAGTTCCATGGGATCTTGATCTGAAGATTAGAACATATTGCCAATGGAATTAAGTTAGTTACTGTAGCAACAGTATCACATTTGTATACCTCTGTAGTGCTCTCCACGTGTTACCATTAAGTGTTAAGGAAACGTGTGAAAGATTCATTCCAGGGTTCTAAACCTATGGAGGACCTCAGCAAATACATTTCAGGCAGTTGTCTTCCACTAGTAGGAGAGTGATGGAAACAGCAACAAAGGATTGCAGATCCAGCACATTGTTCTCTGTTGCCTGTCCCTGTGATTTCTTAATGCTTAATGGTAGCGCTGGAGGAGAGCTTGTTTGATTGTGGTAATCTGTGTAGATAATAGGCTTCTACAGATTGACTGATCCATTCCTATGGGTAAATTAGCCTTCAAACAGAACTTTAGCAATAATTTAGTTATTTAAGATACATCTGGGGTCTGGGTCAACTCCAATTAAAACTGATAAAACGGAGCTTCCCAATTTTATTCATGTTGCAGCTGAAATGGGCCTATAAGGAATTATTTGGGCCTAATGAGGAATTATTTGGCACCCTTTGATGCAAAGTAAGCTAGCTGCCTTTCAAAAATAAATATTTTACCAGAACAAGCAATGTAATTCTACTGGGGAGTTCTTTCCAATATTTGAAGAATCAGCATAGAAAAAGAAAGGGAACAAGTAAGAAAATGAAAGGGAACAAATGAGAAAATGAAAAGGAATGAATAAGAAAAGAAAACTCAGAGTTCTCCTGGATAGCTCATTTGGTAGAACATGAGACGCCTAATCTCAGGGTTGTGGGTTCAAGCCCCACGTTGGGCAAAAGATTCCTGCATGCAGGAACACACACACACACACATTCTTCAAGTTGGGCAGTTATAGCTGCAGAGCTAGCGAAGCAACTAGAGTGAGAGAAAATCAAAGGGCAAAATAGCCCACCAGCTGATTTCAGAATCTTTCTTTAACATTTACTCAGAGGATGAAGGAAGCTATGAAGTTGTGGGCATAGCTGAGTGACAGAGCACATGCCAAGATTTCTAGGTTCAATGAATGGAATCCTTTTTGTCTTATTGAAAAAGGATAGTAAGTGGTAGCTCTAGAAGAACTATTGCTAGAGTCAACAGTACAGGTTAGACAGAATTATGCTGACTTAATTTGTCTGCTTCATATGTTAAGTCACAAAACTTGCTGAGTTAGAAAAAACAATCGACCATCCAGTACAAATTCTTCTTTACTTGTTATTATTGGCCTTTATTGGCATAAGTTTAAACAATAAAATCATACAAAGTCATCCAAATACAATAATCCAAACACATACAATATATAAAAGACTAGACAGCCACCCTTGAGTAAATCAGGCAACTTTAGATTTAGCTTTAAAAATCTCGGCTAAATATCCCAAAACAATCTTGGTAGTTTTGGGAGTATCATCCCTCAACAAATATTGGATTACAAACTCTTTGTAAATCAATATTTTAAGATGTCACTAGGAGATCTCGGCAAAGGGTGTTGAGAAGAGGGCAATCCAAATTTATGTGATATATTGTATGTGGTGTTTTCTTATTACAGGATCAGAATCTTTTCTGGAAGGGTTTTGTTGTTTGTTTGTTTTTAAAAAACACCTTCCAGACAAAACAGAGGAAGGAAATGTATTTAGATGAGCTAGCATAAAAGCTCTGTGATGCAATGGAGTATCTACATTATAAAAGTAATTAGGCATTACTCCATGGTGGGGCTTCAATCCTAAAGAAGCAAATGAACATACAAAAGGCTGGGAGTTTTTGGATTTCATGGTCTAGTGGTCTCTGCTTGATGGGAGAGAAGATTTGTGACTCATCCGATAGAAGAAGGGAATCTATTGCAATCCCTATTTGCCTGAGTTTGAGGGTAATATCAGAAAACCACATAAAATTATGTGTATCTCTCAGTAAAGAAGTTAGTAAACTTTCTGGGTCTGTATTAAAATGAATATTTAGCCAGTATTTGAAAGTCATAATCCAGCCCCTAGATTTCAAGAGATGCTGACCTAGCTCTGCACACAAAGCCAAGTAGGAGACGCAATTTGGAGCTCCTAGAATTTGTTGGAAGAAGGATGCCTGTGCACCCTCTTTCTTTACTTGAAAGACCATTCAGCATTGAGTTCGACTGTGGTGAAAATTCCTCTGGATGACTTAAGCAACCAAACTACAATAAAGAATAGAGAAGGCATATCAGAGTGGCCTAATGTTGTTCCTATTATAAACAAAATCAGTCAAATGCAGAAATGTCTATGCCCACCAGTAGGCAATGAATGTTAGAAGAAAACATCACCTCTATTTATCTGCTTACTGCTCACAGTCAAGGAAATGTGTTCCTTCCCCTCTAAGATGGTGGTTGGCCCAGGCTGGCCAAGTGGCATCTAGTTTGGAGACCAATGGGTGAAAAGTAGAACAATAATAGAATATATAAATAGGCCTTTTAATTAAGGTCAGTAAGATATGTTGCCCATAGCTTTCCCCCTCATGAATAACACTATGTGGGAGAAAGCTTCTTCACGTTAATATTTTATATGCAATGTTTTTTATATATGTGCCTGTCTGAGTGTATGTGAAGTCCTTAGGTGGAGCTTATAATATTTTAGAATCTGACCTCATGTGAAGGGAGAACTTTGTTGTGTGAAGCAAAATGCATTTCCAGCATTTAGACCATTGTCTGGGAAAAGAGACAGTCCCCCCAGGAACTCAAATTGGCTGTGGTTGTGCTACAAGAAAAAAATCAAAGATGATGGGGCTATTTGATGGAAACTAAATAATGACCTGTACCCTATTGAAATTCATGGTGTACCTTTTCTCCTGGTTCTTGTTAATTAGAATGTTCCTCCTTGTATTTTTTCCTTTTTGCATCTCCTATCTACTCGACTGTAGAGTTCTTCAGCCTCAGCTCAACACTGACTCAGTCCCCTGAAACCTCATTAGAAGCTTTCTTTCTTTCTTTCTTTCTTTCTTTCTTTCTTTTATCTTTCTTATCTCTGAACTATCAATTTGGGCACAGAAGGTTTTTCACCCATCCATAGCCGTTTGATTTTCTTTGTACCAAACCATCCAGAATTCAACTGTGGTGTAGCCAAAGATGAATGAAAATTTATTTGTTTCGAATAACGGCTATGTTCAAAAATTTCATTTTCCATCAAAATTGGTTACTTATCAGCTGGAAACATAGAAGAAAAAGTTTAGGGTACTTTGGCCAAGATGCATTTTAATATAGGCAAAAAACTGCTACAAGTACCCCACCTCTTCTAGCCTTATCTGCCACTCTAAATTGTATACTTGCTTCACTGAGCAGAATAAAGATATTTCTGAACCATGCTTATTAAAGGATGTAGATTTTTCATTTTGGAACGAAGAGCCTGTCTTACACATCAGTAGTTGATTACATCCTTCCCACACCCAAAGTTTGTCATGCAAGGTAGAGGGATCAAATTACTGTATTTTTCTGTGTATAAGACTAATTTATTTGCCCCCAGTTTTTTAAAGTTTAAAATTGGGGGTCGTCTTATACACGGAATGTTTCAATTATTTCTTAATTTGGGGCTCGAAAAATTGGGGTCATCTTATACATGAGGGTATCTTATACACGGAAAAATACGGTACTCACATTAGGCAGTGTGCTTTAATAGATCCAGGCAATTATGTCATTGGGAGACGTTATGTGTGTGAGATGATATATAGACCTCTATTTGTAACTCTTTGCCTCCTTGTTGTGGTTCTAATAAGAGATTATGTGCGCCCTGGTGGCAATTGGGAATTAACTCCATCATTGGTCTAATGGAGCTTTCCTCCGCTAATGCATATTGCAGGTATGAGGGGCCCAATTTAGAAGGGAGTAGAGCAGGGGACAAAGAATTAAAGCCCTCCCCCATGCGAGGGCCCTGATTCAGATCAGTTATGAAAGAAGAAGCTTGAATTAAATGGCAAGCTACGTGGTAAATGTCACATGTAGTTGGGCCCTTAGAGTAGTATTCAACTAAGGCTGGATCTAGACACATCAAAGAAGCTTCAGTTAAACTCATACAGGGAAATCTGGTTGGAAAACATGGGACTCCACAATGCCATCTGGTGTCACTGTTGTATATTACATATAAAAGGTAATGGTAAAGGTACCCCCAGTCGTGCCTGACCCTGGGGTTGCGTGCTCATCTCGCTCAAGAGTCTGGGAGCCGGCGCTTGTCCGAACACAGCTCCCGGGTCACGTGGCCAGCGTGACTAAGCCGCAGCTGGTGAGCCAGCACACAGAAACGCCGTTTACCTTCCCGCTGGAGAGCGGTCCCTATTTATCTACTCGCACTTTGAGGTGCTTTGGAACTGCTAGGTGGGCAGGTGCTGGGACCGAGCAACGGGAGCTCACCCCGTCGCGGGGATTCGAACCGCCAACCTTTCGATCAAGTCCTAGGCTCTGTGGTTTAACCCACAGCGCCACCCGCGTCCCTATATATCACATATACAATGCATACATGGTACCTCGGGTTAAGAATTTAATTTGTTCTGGAGGTCTGTTCTTAACCTGAAACTGTTCTTAACCTGAGGTACCACTTTAGCTAATGGGGCCTCCCACTGCTGCCACGATGCCACTGCGCGATTTCTGTTCTCATCCTGAAGTTCTTAACCTGAGGTACTATTTCTGGGTTAGCGGAGTCTGTAACCTGAAGCATCTGTAACCCAAAGCATCTGTAACCCGAGGTACTACTGTAAAACAATTTTTCTTTACCAATCTAGCTGAGTTCCAGATTTTACTCAGAGCAGACCTATTGAGCTTAACAGACTTAACTTAGTCATTGATTTCACTGAGTCCCCTATGAGTAATGCTGAGTTGGATACCACCTTTAGGCCTCTTGTCTATGCACTAATTCTGTGAAGCAGCTTTAAAAATAAGATAAAGTTCTTTGGCATTATTTTACAAAAAAGATGTGAGTGTTGCTAGATACTCTCTTCCCCCTCCTGTACAATTTCAGAGTGTACTCGCATCCAGGCAAACCATTCAGGTCTTTTAAAAATGTCGGCAATGGGCAAATGTTCCACAAATGTGTCCCCTAGCCTCACGATCAGGACATTCCCCTCAGTTTGTGGTGAAATGTTTCATCTCTTTTCCTTTCATGCATCCCATCTCCCTAGAGGTCAGAAATCTCATTTTACTCAGGCCGGTGATAAATTATTCAACTGAAGTAAGTAGAGAGCATAAGGATAAAAGTCATCTTCAACAGACTTATTTACACACTCAGTTGTCCTGAACTAATGTGGTTTTTGCCTCATCGACTTGAGAAAAGGGACTCTAATCATATGTACATTAAGTAATGTTAAAACAGGCAAATAAGGAATTTGTTTCTTGCTGAGCACCTGCATTTCAGTGCTTGGGGGCAAGGTGATCATTCACAGGTTCTGTTTCCATTGAAGCAGAACTTTAAGCAAGTGGCTGTAATTTTACTGATAACTCTTTTCAAAGGAAAGCACGTGGCGAAAAAGAAATTATGATTTAAAATATTGAAGATGACAGCCATCTCTTTGATATGCCTCATTTAACAGTAAAAGTTAACAGACAAGTGTCAAGGGACTTTCCCTGTCTCTGATTTACTCGGGAGTTTCTGAGAGTAACTGGAAAAATCCATCGTTAGAGCTTTTTTGGCATTATCATTGCTTTGACATTTGGTTTAACATGATTATAATTCTTTGTAGGGCCTGGCAGTAAAACAGATAGGAATTTCCTGCCAGATCTTGTTCCTCCACATGTAAAGTGATTTCTGTTTTGTTCTTTCCCCTTTAAGGCTTTTTTGGGGTATAAAAATATGAAAATGTCAACATGGATCTGCGGTTCTCAAATTTGAGTTTTCCCACAGGTAACTTAATGGCGACTGTGATCATTTATAATGGGGTGGGGATATCACCACAGGGACTCTTTACCTTTACATTACACAGTGATGAAGCTTTTTGGCAAATGTATTCCCATATAACCTGATTGAAATTTCATTGCTATTTTGGAGATCCTAGAGTTGTTTAGAACTATTGGGGCGACTTCTCTGGAGGTATTCACAAGGGATCTTTCCTCCAAGAAGAAACCTATAACTGTGTAGCGACTTTTCGTGGATCTCCATTGCTGATAACTTTATGACCAGATTATCAAGATAATCAGAGCAGATTGTGCCACTGTTTTATTGCACTGTTCTGGGGGTGTTTGGGGAAAGGATACAACTATTGAACCTCCTAAGATGAAATTTGCATAGGAACTGAAACAGAGTAGTCTCAAAGGAAAGTCTGAAGGCCCTCCATCAGTGTGTACTCATAAGGAATAAACACAGTTTCGCTCACTAAAATTTGGAAAGGAAGCCAATAGAAAATACACAATGTGCATTTTGCATGACCCCAAAAATACTGCTGGAAAATGATCTACATGCCTTTGAGTGACTGACAAATGTCCACAATGGGGATAAGTACAATCTGATAAAGCGGGGCCCTCTTAAAATTGTGCATGGAGACATATTTCTTCCAGTCTAGGAAGTTATCATGTATAAGACTAGGTTTATTTCTTTAAAAATCATGCAAAAAATAGGGGTCGTCTTATACATGGGTAGTGCATAGGGTGGCTGTTTGAATGGTTGCTGCCGCGGTTGTTAATGGCTATTGTGCATGCTATTGGTTGCTGTGTCAATGGGTGGTGTCGATTGGCTGATACTGCAGCAATTGGGCGGTTGATTGGCAGCTTCTGCTGGCGAGGTGACAGATGAGAGGTGGATTTTGCGATGCATGGGGGTGAGCAATTTTCGGCAATCCTCCCCTTAAAACTCAACAACTCTGTGCCGTCTCCCCCCACTTTCTTAAATTTGGGTCCCAAAAATAGGGGGCATCTTATACATGGGGGCAACTTATACACGGAAATGTATGGCACATAGTTTTTGCTCAAGGAATGTTGTATAGATTGCAACCTGGTTTATCTATTCTCAAATGAAGCCCCAAATGAAGTTTTATAGGACTTGTTCGCTACTTACGGTACATCAGATTGAAAGTTCTCCATTAAAAGGTACCATGTTTTACAGTAAAGCCAGAATTTGGGAACCTGGAGGCCAAATACTTTGTGCACATTAAGGTCTTTTTGTAAAACTGAATTCATTTTCTTACTGACAATTTATCAGTGTTTTAGAAGGTGAAATTTCGTAGGCTTTTGGTAAATATAGGCAAAATACAGGAGCCAGCATATGAGTAAGATGTGCTGTGGTATCATGCTGGCCCCTTTCCAGTGATTCAGTGTTGCAGCCATAGTAATACTCACTGTCTTGAACTAAGGACTCGGCTATACAGCTGCAAATATAACGTTTTAAGTGCATTATACAAAAGTGACACTAGATGGCGATAGTGAGCTAATGGTAAATTCAATATACGGTATATTTTAAACCTTTTTTTAAAAGAGCATTTTCACAGCGATTTTTCCTATATATCTAGATTCAGCCTAAGTCTAGTGCGCCGAGTTCTTTAAACCAAACACTTATCACTGAGAGATACCTCTCAGTGTATTGAATTCAACAAGACACACATGCTGCAGTACTGCAACAATGGCGCACAAAAAGAAGGAGACGCAACATAGCAGTGACCTGCTTAGTTACTGTACTTTTGAAGTAGAGTCTCATCATCTTCAGTTTATTCTTGCATGGCCACTGATTTGTGATCAGTTTTCATGCTATGTAGATTAAAGGGCTGTGGTGTGCATTTTTCTGAATATGTACATACGTACACACCTAGTGTTTCATATTGCATCATGCTGCTGAATATTCTGTCGATCACCAACCAGCTTTTCCAAATATTCTCTGAAGTTTCAGATTGGCAGCAGTTTCCAAATTTTATAATAATTTCCAAAATGTCTGCAACTTCCAAATTCATAGGGCTTCATGTATAGTGACAGAGTCTGTAGAGAGATCTTGAAATGATCTCTGTAGAAACAACAAAAGCGCCATTAATTGCTGCTTGGTTGATTTATATTTTGACAAAAATATATTATTCCGACTGAAGGCAGCACCAGCTAATTTGTTGTTATTCATCCATATAATTAAAGCTCATTAAGATTCTCAACTTGAAAAGCTTTGAAGAACTAAAGGACAAAGCCCTGCCTACATCTATGCCCCATCCCCAACTGGTGATTGTCAGGGCTCTGAGGAGTGTGCAGTGGAGGCAGGGTTCCCCCAAGGCTGATCCTGGAGAAGGAGTCAGTGATTTATGGGCTTTTGTGCCACCTGTGAAGCTGGAGCCAAGGCTGGAGGAAGGGGAAGAGTCTGAACAATTACAGATGAGAAAGGATGTGCAAGACATGTCAGAAGCAGCGGAAAGGACTGTTCCTGAGAGGAGTAGGCTGGGAGAATTCCCCCCACCCTCTTCCCCACGGTCTCCATGAACCAGGAGGGGTTTGAAGAGGCAGGCACAGCAGCAACATCTGTATTGGAGAAGGCGTATGGCATTGTTGTACAGTCTATACCAGTGGATCCCAAACTCCCCACTGAAAACTGCTGAGAATCTTGATAGACCACTTAATTATTTTTCTGCCTGATGTAGCAATCCAAATGTTAATACGATCAAATACCAAAAAAAGAAATTAAAGAAGCAGTACAAATAATTTTAAAAACCAGGGCAGCTGTTCTTTTTCAACTTTTATTTGCATTTTCAAAAACAGGAACAGAGCATATTTAACCCCCTCCCTTCCACCGTCCAACTTCCAACTTCGTACCAAATACAGCATGTATACATACACCATATGACTTCTCTTCCTCACTTTTCCTGGTTCCTTTGCTTTTCTACTACGCGTATTCCACATCTTTTTAATCATCCAATTTGTTATCTATTAAATGCTCTATCTATTTAAACTCTGCTGGATTTACTCAAGTCCTGCTAAGCTATTTGTCTATACTGGAAAAACCAGCACAGCAGTTCAATGTAATGGATGTGTCTTCTCCCATCTTCAACCACTAACTCACAGACACATCACAGACCACCTGAATGAAATCTGTGGCCTACTGGAGGTCGACAGACCAGTTTGGGAACACTGGTCTATCTGAGACCATGGGAAGGAACAAGCATTTCCCCAACAAGAGGCTGCCAACCATTACATTTGCACAGTTATGCAGCTACCAATGCTGGATCAGGGCAGCTATATCACATTAGTGGTTATACAGAAGGAATTCTCTTCATGCTCCCCACTGTTTTTTTTATTAGCTCTTTAAATGAACCATTTCCTAAGGGGCACTATTCCAGCCAGTAGTCTGATCTAATAACTCAATTTCAATCTCAATCCTTTTTTGGCATATATACAAGATTCTGAAAGGTTCAGTACAATAAAATCACTCAGCAAAATCTGCATCTAGCCATTAAAATACTGTTAATGAATCCTGATTGCGTGTCGCAGAAGCCTGGCTACTATCTCCATCTTATCCCAACCCTGGGTAAACATTAGGAAGAACATACAGTCAGATAAATGTATCTGACTGCCACTCCCTTCTAACAACCAACTGATTAATGAACGTAGATTGAATTGTCTGATACGAAGGGCAGTGCAAAAGAACATGACTGAAAAAGACTGATTCTATATGACTGTCCACAGGGGCACAGTCTTTCTGCAAGCAGTGTTTTGGGAAATCTCCCTTGCAGTATTGCTGAAGGTAGCATATTCAGTCTCAATAGCAGGTACTCCCTGTGCTGATTCAGGCTGGTTAGATGGTAGAGATAAGTCGTCATTGGCTGTCCACATTGCACCATCCCCAAACTTGCACGGACGCTATTCCTGATTTGGCTACTAAGTTCTTGAAATTCCTTGTCTAACAATCTGTGTTTAATTATCTCAAACACGGGATTTCCCAATAAGCAGTACAGGGAGTCCATTGAGATTCCTATCGGTTTAATTTTGTTCTCAGTCCCTCTTAACCCTTCTGATGCTTGGTATTCAGCTAACATGGCCACAACAAGACTATTAGGTTCAAATCTGTAATGCAGCAACAACCAAAATAAAAATCTTAGCAGCCACGCTTTTGTTACTGAGAGTCTTTTGTTCGTTTCTAGACACAGGGCAATATAGGGGACACAGTTTGGTATACCGAAAAAATCAAGCCAAATCCTAACTGGACATCTGCTTGGAAGCAAGTCCAAAGTTCTGTATGGCATTCTTATTGAAGTCCTCGTCTAACTGAATTCAATGTCAGCACACTAAGTGTGTTAAATTTAGCTCTCCCTGATCTCTCCTCACCACTCTCTTTAGTGATATATGATAACCAATGGATCATTTTAAATATGTTTTCTGGAGAAGTTCTCCTCATGACGACCCTTTATGTCCATTTTCATTTTGCTTGCTTTTCTTCCACACTTGCAGCCCACCATGTCACAGTGGATTTTGCTTCATTGGTTGGATAAACTCCCTGGAGCCAACGGTCATGCACGGTAAAAACTAATCTTTTGTGAGATGATGTAATGGCTGGGGGGTTTTGCTAGATAAGTTCAGCCTTGGTGTCCCTGGTGTTTTGTCCCAAAGCACAGGCACATAAAGAGGATAAAGAGAGAAATTGGACAAAAGGCTAAAACTCCAGCTCATAATTCCTCCCCTCAGTGCTCTCAAGACAACAATGGAAGGTTGGCATTAATCTTACACAGACAGGACAGGACTGTATTTTGCTCTTGCTTCCCCACACCTCTGCCTGCCATACTGTCAGTCTAAGTGGCACACAATTAGAAACAGAACTGCAAGGACTTTAGAGCATCTATGCTGTGAAACACAAATGCACGCCTCACAAATCCAAGGCATACAGCAAAGTGCCTGGAGATGTATAAAGCTTCAGGGAGAGCTCTGCTGTGAACTCTGCCATGTTATAGGTCAAGACTTGAACATTTTAGACATCTTCAGTGGTTGCATTTCATCAGAGTGCAGGAACTCTCTCCTGGCAATGGTGGATTGATTCGTTGATCCTTCACTGGTGTCTGCATGGCCAACAGCTTCTTCCTGGTTAAGGAGCAGAAAAGGCACTGGTTCTTCCAGCTTATTCATGTAAAATGAAAATAATAAAGAAATGCAGCTGATAAGTCTTTCTTACTTTTACAGGCCCTTCTAGAGTTTTATTCTTCAGCAATAGATAGCACAGAGGGCCTCAGCAGGCAGGGGAAACACCAGGTTGTTAGTGCAGATGACAGGATCTTTATAACAGGCAATCATGATGGCATTAGTGTTTATCCACTGCAGTGCGAGTATAAATCACAGCAAATGGGCTTTCCCTTGGAGTTGGGATCTGTTGCTTTATTCCTTCCCAGAAGCAAATGTTTATCCACCAAATCATCAATGTGTCAGCCATGGTTTATGCTTAGTCCAGGGAACTGTCTGCTGACTCTCTCCTTAGCATCACCGAGGGAAGACAAAGGAGCTATTGCATGTCTCACAGTGCCGGATATTCTCCAGCAGAGGAATTTCTAAGTTAGACTCCCTTGCAAATGCTAAATAGGAGAATCGGAACTGATGTAGTAGTTTGAATTAATCTTGGCAAGGACAAAGACGACGGGCTGGTTCACACATAATGCCCAGCCAAATGATGGCTTAGTGTGAGCATGCAAGGGTGAGGGTTCCTGGAGAGGAGATTGAAATTGCTGATTGCTCCTCAGTCTTGCTTTTGCCTTAATGCTGTAAGATGAGCCATAGTCTGGCAAAGTGTGATGTGCAAACCAGGCTGATGGTTTCCTGCCCCATTCAAGTGTTAATTTACAGAGTTACTATCATTGTGATTGATGTCAAAAACGATGCCAAGTGATTGGCAGGCGGTTGTCCTACCCACTTATCAATGTTGGCCCGTGGGGGTGGTGACAGATAGTAATGTGGCCTGAGCCAAAAAAAAGTTTCCCACTAAGCTGGGGAGCAGACAGCAGTTCAGCTATGACTTCCTGTCAGGGGTGAGCAACCTACAGCCCTAAGGCTGCATGAAGCTTACCCTGATTACAAAAGCCCTCTGCAAGTTCAAACCTCGGACAGAAATGCTCTGTCTCCCTGTGTCAGCCCACTGGTCAGGGAGGGAAGGAAAGAGTGAAAGGAATGTCACTCTTCTGACTCTGATTCTGTCCACTGCTGGGTTTGGCACCATTCTCAGCTGCCATGGGGTCCCTGAAAAGTAACCCCTAAGGGAATTTGACCCTCTGTGGGAAAAAGAGTCTATGCCATATTCTATGTTTTATGCCATATATGCCTGTGGCTGTGGTGAATTAATTTATTTTAAAGATCTCTGGCTTTTAAAATAAAAGTTACTCTCAAAATGACAGAATATTATCAAGTTCAAAATATTATGAACAAATGTAAGAAAGCAACCTATTTCCCTCTGTGGTGCCTCTTTTGTCACTTGTAACTTTCTTCCCAGAAAGTGAATTTGTCTTAAAAGCATTCCTCCCTCCCCCCCCCCCCACTCTTTTGCTGAGAGGGAGAACTTGTTCCTGCTGGGATTATCGTGCACTCAGTACTATTACATATGGTTGGACCCTCGTTATTTTTTTCCTGACTAGAACAGAGAGCCACCAAAAGGCAAGATCACATTTCATGTTTTCCCCATCTCAGCCAGAGCAGCTGGAGGACAAAGTCCCAAGAACCTAACAAAATAGATTGAAGTTAAATGGAAAGCAGAAAACCAACAACCCAGTATCGATCAGGGTTTCTGCCTAAGAGTTTATTTCTCTGCTTCAGCAGGACAAAAGCAGAGTCTTTGCCCCCCGCCACAGCTGTCAGTTGAGAAACTGCTGTGCGTGGCATAGAGCTTTTCCTCATACCGTTCTGAAGAGCTTCCTTATTTTTTGGTCCGTAGCTTTGAGCAACTTCAAACCAGCAGGGTTTTGGAAACGCTCCTAGCAATTCCTCTTCAGAAATCCACTTGTGCTGGAGCAAAAGTATGCAGTGCACACCATGGAGTATATTCTCCTTTCCCGAAGATGTCAATATACAGCAGATTCTACCTTAAATTCAGCCACTTTCAACCTGGGTAGTATCTTCAATGGGCACTAATATCTTTACTCTTCAATGCAAACTCTTGTTGTTCCAAGTCATTTTGGTGTCCCTTATTTAGTCCAGTAGGCAGGTAGCTTTATGGCAATCGACTAAAAGTCCTAATCCACAGAAAGATGTTTAACAGTTTAAACTGAAGCTTGATTAATGACACGAGAAGATTATCAAAGGAGATTTAAGAGTAACCAAGGGTAAAATGAAGGACTTGAAATTATTATTCCTTTAAAAGAATAATAAAGTGATCTGTTAGGATAGTCTAATTCTAACGTTGAGGACCTAATACACTAAGCACTTACACTGGAGTACTTTTCTCCAAATTAATTGCACTCATGTAAGTGGCTGGTAAATCAGCCCGGTGTTTGTTTCAATCTAAAATTGCCGTGCAAGCTACTGTAAAGGTCAGCTTATATTTTACTATGAAATGTATACGACTAGGAATAATGGTTTTGCAGCGCCCGCATCCTGATACTGCTCCCCATGCTGCCAGTTGTTTTGAGATCATATCATATGACTATCTCTTGCCATGAAAATGTTCCCTCAGTTCTTGCATGGGAAAGTCAAGAGGTTTCCCTTGGTACAATGTCTCAACTGTTGTTGTTGTTTGTTTGTTTAACATTGTAGAGATAAATCTATCAAGCATGTGTTCATTTATTTTGAGATTTTGCCCTATTCCAAGGGTAATTTAAAGCAATTATGCATATACATGAAGGATCTGTGCTCCCAAATGCTTCTCAATATGAGGGCCAAGTCTGCTCATTACGCACCAGTTACATAGAGGTCAGTTGAAAGAGCTCGGGCTGTGAAGTTATTTGCCATGTGGGTTTTCCAAACTGTGTGGTGGAGACATTCCAATCACTAGCAAAGGAAGTTTTGTGGTGGCCATTGGCAGTGGGAGCACCGCATGGCGGCTATAATATATGGAAGGGGCCTCGATATGTGGATTGGTGCTGTAGCATAGAAAATCTCTATGCAAACTTCAGCAGTGCTCAGGCAGAGCCCCCCCCCCCCCAATGTCTGCATTCCAAGCATGACCGGGAATTGTTTCAGCACAGCTGGCAGCAATTGGGAAAAAAGCATCAATATGGGGGACGTTGCAAGCCACATTACTCTTAGATAAGCTGTAACCATTTGTCTTCTTCCTACTTCAGCAAAAGGGGAAATATCTATCGTGACATGAACTCTAATCCACTTAGTAAAATAAACGGTTCCAGAGCTGGAACTGGATCTGCTCTGAAAGTTACCTTGTATGTTACCCAGAAGCAGCAGCAAAAGGATTGCCAAGCTACTAACAAACTCTATCACGGTGCTTCCAAGTATTCTGCAAAGGGGGAAAGTTTACATCTTCCTATAGGGGGAAAAAAAGTGTGTCGTCCCAATGTGGGGATAAGTTCTGCCATCTGCACTTTTCTTTGAAGTATTAAGAAAGAATGTACCTATAGGCATGGATAACCTCCAGTCTGAGGACTTGATCTGCCTCCCCCTCAAAGCCACTGATTTTGGTGGGAGCAGCACAAAACACAACCCAAACCAAAACATTAAAGTATACACAGTGCTGGAGTAAGTGGAACCAAAGCCCGCACAATAGATTCAAATTGCCTCCTTCCTGAGAAGGAAGGCGTGGCTGTGTGTGTGCCTGCCTGTATGTGTGCCAGCTGGATCAGGCCAATGGCCCATCTAGTCCAGCATCCTGTGGCTAGCCAGATGCCTGTGGGAAACTGGCAAGCAGGATTCAAGCATAGGAACTCTCCCCTCCTGCGGTTCCTAGTAAAGGGTATTTAGAATCAGTACTGCCTCCAACTGTGGACATCATGGCTATTAGCCACTGACAGTGCTCTACCCCATAAGAAGAAGAAGAGGAGTTTGGATCTGATATCCCGCTTTATCACTACCCTAAGGAGTTTCAAAGCAGCTAACATTCTCCTGTCCCTTCCTCCCCCACAACAAACACTCTGTGAGGTGAGTGAGGCTGAGAGACTTCAGAGAAGTATGACTAGCCCGTCACCTAGCAGCTGCATGTGGAGGAGTGGAGACGCGAACCCGGTTCACCAGATTAGGAGTCTACCGTTCTTAACCACTACACCACTCTGGCTCTCCATTTGTCTAATCCTCTTTTAAAGCCATCCAGGTTGGTGACCATCACTGCTTCCTATGGGAGTAAGTTCCATAGTTTAACTAGGCTCTGCGTCAATTTTCTTTTATCTAGCTCAAATCTTCTAACAATCAGCTTCATTGGGTGCCCATGAGTTCTAGTGTTATGAGAGAGGGAGAAAAACCATTTGCCTAGCCACTTTCTACATGATACCAGTGCTATTCCCCCCCTCTAAAAAAATGTTTAGGGGTACTCTCATTTTCCTACTCATATTGAAATACTGTCCCTCAATGAGGCCAAACTTAGATTCACAAAATGTTTAGGGGTGTGCATACCCCTGCATACCCCCAGAAAAAAAGCACTGCATGTCACACATAATTTTATAAACTGCAGCCTTTCTTCATAGGGCAGCCTCTCCATCCATCTGGAATGAAGAGAGAGCTTCCATGCTTCATAGTCTCCTTGCTGAACATTAGTTGCCAGACTTTTCTGTGCCATCAACCTGAAGTTCCAAATTAATAATGATGTTTAATTCATTAATCAACTTAGAAAGCAGCAACACATACCAATAACAGTTTCAGTCCTTAGATCCCGCAGTATATGCTTTGAAGTGGCTGCAACTGCTTCGTCCTGCTCTGGCTATGATTTTACGCTCCAATAGCAAAGGAAGTCACAGGTGATTCTTGGCACCTCCAGCTAGCTGGCCATTCTGCAGGAATTCATTATCAGGCTTTGCCTGGGATGACCCTGACAGGCTTTCGGCTCATGAGCCCCAGATGCTGCTGTGCCCTTATTGTCAAATAGCTTGCACTTCTCCAGATCCCGATGGAAGTCTAAAGGGCATGCCACAGGATAGCAGGCTTCATCATTTGGGTCTGAATGTTTCTGACACTAGATTTGTGACCCCCTTTCTGGTCTCCATGCCAAATGTTTGCTGTTGGCATTTATTCTGCTGAGAAAGACCAACAAATACCCGGTGTGTTAAAACCTTAAAGTGTGTGTGTGTGTGTGTGTGTGTGTGTGTGCATGTGCATGAATGATGGATAGATAGATGATAGATAGATAGATGATAGATAGATAGATAGATAGATAGATAGATAGATAGATAGATAGATGATGGATATAATGCATGAATGTTAACAGTGTGCAATGACTTTCCTGCCATTACATAAGTTACTCCATAAAACAAATGTGCCTCATGTAGTAAAGAAAGAAAGTGATAGCAGCATTTAAGAAGGCATAACGTATGTTTTGTACATATCCAAATGTACACTACGGTCCCCACTCATGTGCAGGCATGCACAACCGTGTGGATGGTACAGTGGCTGTGGGTGTGTATTTGCATCTGAATTCCAATACGTGTAGTAATGCATGTCCTTATCCTAACCCCCCAAAAGGGCTCATGTGTCTTGCATCCAGACATCTTGCTCTGTTGATGTGCATGCACAACTGCTCAGTGTGCAGAGGTCTCTCAATCCATGAAGGATACTTGAGTGCCAAAGCTTTATACCTTTTTCCTGGCTTGGGTCAATTATGCATACGCCACGATGCTTATCAGTGATGTCTGCATACGTAAGAGACGCACCACTATTTCCTGAGCCCTAATCATCAGAGCTATGTGGCTGGCCTCAGAAAATGAGACTAGTTTCCTGCTCCCAACAATCCCAATGCAGCCACCAATCCTACCATTGTTTAGGGGAGGACTTACTTATCTCCTAAGACTTCAAAGCGGGGAGGACCCCTATCATGTTTCCTGAAGTACCTTCTAAACTTTAACTACCCGGCTTTCTGCTTCTTTTGCGACTTGCTCTCTGGCGATTAAGTCATTTCTACCTGCCTACATTGCGTCCTACTGTCCCTGTGCCCCCAAGCTAGAGAGCCAGGGACTCATCATAGTAGTTATTCTCTTTCTCTGAGAGAACCCAGTGCTCTACTGCCTCATTTTGGTGTGTTTGTGTTTCCCAGCCCCAAAAACACTGTGGTGATGCAGTAGCACTAGACCCTCTTGGAGAAGTCTGCATTGGGATGGGGGTAACTACTGG
Organism: Podarcis erhardii; assembly: GCF_964252035.2. Lineage (NCBI taxonomy): Eukaryota > Metazoa > Chordata > Lepidosauria > Squamata > Lacertidae > Podarcis > Podarcis erhardii. Next base: position 53,033,469 of record NC_138508.1, on the reverse strand, counting down.
GCTGACTGAGACCCTGGACTTTTGGCTTAGGAGCACCAGTGTGGTGTAGTGGTTAAGAGCGGTAGACTCGTAATCTGGTGAACCGGGTTTGCGTCTCCGCTCCGCCACATGCAGCTGCTGGGTGACCTTGGACTAGTCACACTTATTTGAAGTCTCTCAGCCCCACTCACCTCACAGAGTGTTTGTTGTGGGGGAAGAAGTGAAAGGAGAATGTTAGCCACTTTGAGACTCCTTAGGGTAGTGATAAAGCGGGATATCAAATCCAAACTCTCCTTCTCTTCTTCTGTAACAAAATTCACTGACGCAAGTATGAAAATGGCTGAATTATTCATCCATCACTATTCCCTGAAGGCCACCACTTCAAACGAGTGATTGATAAATGTTTTTAATTGTGTGCACACACACAGTTGTTGCTTATCTTATATCTCCATCTGAAATTCATTTCCTTGGGATAGATAGAGTTGCCCCTCAAGGAAGAGTACTCAGCTGTGAATGCAGTGAAGCTACAGAAATACCAGGCCAAAGACCTGGAAAAGATATGATGTCCACAGCCTGTCTGCTAACTAATGAAATAAAAACCCACCCCACCTACCACCCTTCCAGTTTCTTAAGGCACAAAAATGTGAAGACCACCCACAGAAATCTTGTTTCTGATTCCAGTGGTGAAAGGGCAAGCTATATTTTTCTATCTCTAAAGGCCTTATCTTTTGTGGTTTTGAAATCTGAAAATTACATCTATCTTTTTTTCCCCACCAGCCAAGAATATATCATAAATTTAGAATTCAAATGTGCATTAAATTATCTATCGGAGCGTTCAAATAATCTTGTTTACGTTAGCCACAAATTCACATTTAGAATGTGAAGGTGCATTAATACTATTCAGGGCAGGAAATTCAGTGGTGCAGAGATATTATTGAAAGATTTTAGCAACCTCCTAACAAATAAATGTGACTGGAAGAAGAACTAGAACGATAAAGCATCAGCAATGCTGGAAGTATCAGTACAATATTTGCTCCCACCGAGGCTGTTGTGTGGATGCATGATGCAGAAATGAAAGCAGAGAAAGGGAAAGCAGTGGAAAGAAATCTGAACAATTGCATACTGCCAGTGATAATGTCAGATAAGGGCAAATGGGATGGGGAGGGGAAGCAGGTGGTAGGGTCAAGGCAAGAAAGAATAACAAAGCAACATGAAGACAAAGTGCAAAACACACACGAGCTTAAGACCCAAGAAGAGGTTCTCAGGGGACCCACGACTAATTTAGTAGATAAGATTTATACTTTGTTCAGCTTTGCTTGTTATAAAAGAAACTGATAACAAAAGGCCACAATTTCTCAGAGCTTTTTGTCTCAGGAAAAGCAAAAGTCAAGCAAAGAAGGGAAAGCAGTTGTCAATTAAAATACTAGAAAGTAGAATATGAATGACACTTTGGCATTCATGCTGAGTGGGTGGTGCTGTGGTCTAAAGCACTGAGCCTCTTGACAATCGGAAGGTCAGTGGTTCGAAACCATGCAACAGAGTGAGCGCCCATTGGTCTGTCCCAGCTTCTGCAAACCTAGCAGTTCTAAAGCATACCAATGCAAGTAAACAGGTACTTTTGCAGTGGGAAGGTAAATGATGTTTCCATGCACTCTGGCACTCATCACGGTGTCCCATTGCACCAGAAGTAGTTTACTCATGCTGGCCACATGACCCAGAAAGCTTTCTGTGGACAAACGCCAGCTCCCTCAGCCTGAAGTGAGATAAGCGCCACACTCCATAATCGCCTTTGACTGGACTTAACCACCCAGGGGTCATTTACCTTTTTACCTCATGCTGAGCAAATCTAGGCAGAATTGCTTGGAAGTAAGTCCCACCGAAACGAATTCTATGAGACTTCACTTATAAGTAAATGCGTGTAGGATCAACATATAAATGAAATGCATCTAATATTTACCAGCAAAGCTGAATTCCTTAGTACACTTAGAGACTAAGGATACATTCCTAATCAAGCTAACTATGGAAAAGCAACAAACAGTCTTGTGGGGCCTTAAATACTAACAAATTGATTATTGCACAAGAGAGAAGGAAAAATAAATAGTGAGGTCATCAGACAGAAACGAAATGCAAACATCACAAAATCTTAAGTGTTTGTAAAACAATTATATCAACTGTTCACAAAGTAGTGTTGGTGATAACACAAACATTCTGGCATTGGTAAATTACCTAACACCTTTAGTGGCATAAAACCAGTTCTCTCTATTAAGGCAGCATTTGATGAACTATGTGATAAGTTGCAGTTTAGTGGTTTCAAGCTGATGTCTATCTTTGAAGTTCCATTGCTCAAGACTGACCTCTTGGAGGTCATGTTTTACAAGGCATGCTCTTATGCTGTAACATCACTTAGAACATAGATGAACAACGGTCAGCAGCACTGAAGAAGTGCAATAAGACATGAGTTGAAAAGCACTGGAGCATATGGAGTCAGGACATTGATCCCTCTGTCTGTCACAGAAAACAATGGAAGAGTGCACCTTTGGAGGTGAACTCAAAATGGCTGGAGGGTTACAAGCACCTGCTGTGGCTGTTGAGACTGATACGGGAGAGACATGTTTTGTTGCAGCTGAGGCATGGTTCTGGTGCAGGTGTACCATGCCGTGTTCACAAATTAGTTCATGCAATGTGAAATGTCTGAGTTGGCGCTTGAGAAATCAAGACATGGAATTGTAGAAACCCTAAATATTGATGGGGATGCAGGTGGCGCTGTGGTTTAAACCACTGTGCTGCTTGGACTTGCTGATCGGAAGGTTGGCGGTTCGAGGCCCCGCGACGGGGTGAGCTCCTGTTGTTTGATTCCAGCTCCTGCCAACCTAGCAGTTCAAAAGCACACAGTGCAAGTAGATAAATAGGTACCACTCTGGTGGGAAGGTAAACAGCATATCCGTGCCCTGCTCTGGCACATGCTGGCCACATCACCCAGAAGAACTGTCTGCGGCAGCGGACAAACGCCGGCTCCCTCAGCCTGTAAAGCGAGATGAGTGCCACAACCCCCGAGTCGTTCGTGACTGGACTTAACTGTCAGGGGTTCCTTTACCTTTAAATCTTGATGGGATCAGGCTTTGCCTCAATCTGCCGTTTATCTGCTGCTGCACAAAAAGCAGATGCAGCAGCTGAAGTTGCATAAACAAGAGAAGCAACAGCAAGCACACCAACCTCAGTTCATTTAAACTTCGAGCTAGAGATTTGCGGCTGTGCAATACTGCAGTGCATCAGTGCTCTGGGGATAAATATGCTCTGATCGGCTTGAGTGTGCATTGCAGGGAGTGCCACTTTGCTTACTGTAGCCTCAAGAAAAAACCTATTCACTAGTACTTCGGTGCTACATAAAAACTTGTGTCAATACCAACACAGGTGTGTTGTGGGGCTGCTGTCCTGGTGCAGAAATGGACTGGGATTCTCATGCTAACTGCATATACCATACACTAACCTAGGAATAAGTCCCACTAAACTTAATAGAACAATTCTTGGGATTGCACGATAAGTCTGCACTGCTGCTAACTGGCCAATACATCTTTTGGGAAGCAGCCTTTCTTCCTCTTCAGCACCTGATAGATGCTGTTTTTAGATTATGGATCTGGAGATTGTCTCTTGCTTCTGTTATTAATTTAAAGCAAGCTGTCAGCCTTATCCCTAAAGTGATTTGTCAGCAAAAGACAGCTTCTGTGATTTTATAAAAATGCACCCGCTGTATGAATATATTTTTCTTTTTTATGCCTGTTGAGTAGAGCATAAATCCCATGATATTCTCAAACATTATAGTTTTTGCCTCCTATTTCTACAAAGCAGGGCAACTCACCTTACATTGGTTTTCATTACCTCGGGGGGGGGGGGTGTTCTTTATCCATTCATTATTTGTAGGAGAGAAAAAAAGGGTCCAGATTTTACCAGGGTTTTTAAAAATAGAGTCTGAATTAACTTTAGGAGTTGCACTGATTGGGGAAAAAAAGGTCTATGGGGAACCTAATTTGGAAATGCTCATTTATCATGATCAATGGAGTGGAACCTTTATAAAAAAAGTAGTTACCCTCTTAGAAGATCCCCTCAGTGGGGATTTTTAGTCATTAATTTGTCCCTGCTCTTGCAAGAAATAATAAAAAGTACCCAATTATTTTAATTATTCAAGGGCAGGCTTTTTCTTATTGTGTGACACCACACCCCCCCCCCCCCATTTAATAAGGTGGGAGTGGAATGTGTTGAAATTGTAAAGTTATGGCATGCATTTTTTTAAAAAAAAATCCTTTAAATAAATTTTAAGACTCAGTCTGTTATATGTAATACAATTTGAAGGCCACAACAACTGCACAATGCATCAGTTAGTCCAGACAAACATTGACAATTTTGCTCAGCAATCTATTGATTTCAGTTGACATTCTTCCTGAAGTGTACGTGTTTGGGATATTTTGGAAAGACCCTGGACATTATTTGATAGCAGGTTCACTCAGGCAATTGAGATGTGAGACCGTACTATCAGCAACCAGTGGACAGTTCCTGGAAGAGACACTGATATACATTGCCCCCAAATTAAGGGACTGGAGTAACTCATTGGAATGGCAATTCCTGTGAATTTATCAACATTGGCCACTCACTCACATTCACTACAAACATTCTAGGTAAAATTGTTTTTTGTTAATTTCGCACCAAGTAAATGTGCTCTCCTGTTTTGTTTCTGCAAGGCAAGGTGGATTCTCATTGAGCAGCTTGCTTCAATGAGAGTTGGAGGTGAACTGAGGCCTTTTGAGCCTCTGCCTTCAGTCCATTTCTCCAATGTCCCCTTTCGGGGAACTAAAATACAGTATCCAAAAGGATCATGCCTCTGGCCTAAATATGGGCACTTCTGCATTCTAGGCTCTCCCACATAGAACATTCCTCATGCCATTGAACAAGAGAGATAATGTGGGAGGTACTTGGTTCCTCAGATTCCAGGGAAAGTCATTCTTGAGGGTCCCAGCTCTGGTTCTATGTGTCCTGGTACTCTGGGATCTGGTTCAGTGAGCTCCTGCCTACCAGTCTTATGTTCAGTTCAATAGCATCAAGCTCAATGCCTGCTCCACATCTTCAGCTGGTGACATTGTAGGGTTCCACTCACAGCTGGATTTTGGAGTTGTGCCTCTTTATGTCTCTTTATCCATTCTAATTCAACAGCTATTTCTCACTACATATGATTTCTTTCAAGGTATATGAACATAGGCGTGGGTCAGGCTGTTGATATCTTCAGCCCGCACTGGGGGACAGTGCCAACTTGATGCACTCCATATGTGTTGGGCTACAGTTCCCACCATCCCTAAATGACCTTCATGTCTTGAGTTGATGAGAGTTGTAGCCCGAAACATCTGGTGGGCACCAGCTTGGGAAGCCTGATCTACACTGTGTACCATAGCAGAATTCCCTTAAGTGGGGTACTATGCCCTGATTCGAGAATTTGAATCACTTGCTGACAACAATGTGTGCTTGTTTATGGAAGGACCTGGCATTTTGTGGTGCAGAACTCTCAGGTCCCTAGAGAAATAGCTATACTTTTGTGTTGCAATCAGCAACAAGCATTTCATGCTTGCTGGGCTGGATCTATGTTGTGGTTTGGAGAAGTCAGTGGCAATTGCCCTATGGATTTATATAGATTTAGTGGATTGCACCTTAGCTCTTCCTATTTTATCTTATAACAATGTTGGACTGGAAGCTGAATCCCACTGTGGCTTTATGTACAAAGTCATAAAATCATAGAATTGTAGAGTTGGAAGCGACCATGTGGGTTATCTAGTCGAACCCTCTGCAATGGAGGAATCTTTCACCCAAAGTGGGGCTTGAACCTACGACCCTTATATTAATACTCAACTTCTACTGACTGAGCTATCCAGAGTCCCTATTTTGAAGTTAAAATCCCACTTATCAGGTGTGTGAGAGAAGGTGGCACTCGGTGGCATCTGGGTTTTTAGAGTGTGCTCCACATACAGAGCCACAGCTGCTCTGCACATCATGTGTTGGATCAGAATTACACTGCTCTTTCCCACCATCAAAAAACCATGCAGGAAGCTGATAGTGGTTCACATTTTATTGACTCTTTGTGTGAAGATGTTAATCACTGATACACTTTCAGAAACACAGAAACGCTCAGATATAAGGAGAAATATGTGACACTTGCCAAGATATATGCAAATCCTTGTTGACAGATGCTGGCAAATTGTAATTGAATTTTAGCTCCCAGTAAATATTCATATTTTTTTAACATAAAAGAAAAAGAAACAGGCTTCTAAAAATATATGTGACACTTACCGGTATTTTGACATAAAAAATGTTTGTAGGGTTTGCACATGAATGACCAGTATAGTTGCAGTCTTAGTACAGTGTATGCGTTCCACAGGAAGAGTTTTATTTGAATTCATTGCAAACGGTATCTATGCAAGCGTGTTTGTCAATCAGAATCTATATGCCAAGTTGGCTGTAGATCAGAAGCAGGTAAAGCAGAAGGGCAAGTGGCAATACTTCTGCCTTCAAATGTAGCATCTGGAGACGGATGGATTTCGAAAGGAAGGGAAGCAGGCTGGACCAAGACATACCAAAACACACAGAACCAACAAGCTGGAAGGAAATGAAACACAAAACAAAACCCAGGCCTTTAAAAATAGTAAACTAGACTAGAACACAGAAATAGCTATAACAAATCTAAACATCGCATATTCATGAAGATACATTTCTCACCAACGCCACTCATTCTATAGGACCACAACCATGCCATTCAGTATAGTGATCTAAGAGAAATGCTAACTTTTCAAATCCTCCTGTCTAAACTATTTCTAAATTGTTCCCTTACAATATAAAACAATATAGAAGCTGCTAGATTCTAGGGTGTCAGTAGGACTTTTTAGAGGTAAAACTATTGCCCTTGGGAGTTGTAGGATTTGTAATTTTTACCCTGATGGATGTTTTATCCTTTTGATTAGCATTGTAAAGAAATGGGTATGCATTCCTGATCTGTCCTGAAGTTCCCTCTTTGTAAAACTGCACCTGTTTGGATGCAATCAGTCTCTTTGAAGATGGATATGCCAAATGTGGCCTGTAAACATAAAAATGAGACCAGGAGTTCCAGCTAGCAGGTATTTACACAGAATCCATTAATAAGCTTGGAAAGGGGAAAGAAACGAAATGAGGCAGTGAGAAGATGCGCACGATCAAAAGCAAAACAAGTAGGTTCTCTTCAGGCAGAAAATAGGCACATTATTATAAAGCACATGTTCCTCTCTGAAAAATAAGCACCATATTACTGGCACTTAATGGCATTCCTATCTGCAACATTTCTGTTCCGATTAATCCGCTGCACGGTTGAAGTGATCCACTTTTGTGCGCTGGCTAATGTGATGCTTTTGGGCGTTTGATACGCCTCCTCTGAAGTGTTCTTCAAGAAAGGAGCACATTCAAAATGTGAGAACTCTTTCACTTATAAGACCATATGTAAGTGGGTGTTGAACATTAGGTCTCTGATGTTTTGACAAAAGCAAAGAAGGTTTTTGATATGTCATGCACTCAAGAATCCATAGCGCTGACCGTAAATGTGATTATACCCAATGTATATTTGTTCACATCTCTTTTTTCTTTTCTGCTTTCAGAGAACAAAAAAGGGCAGTATTTCTAGCTTTGCTTCATAATAAATGTTACAATGTATGATGTGTGTGAATCAATCTTATCTGTGCAGACCCAGCAGAATGAAAGGTATAATGATGGGGGAGTGAAATGTCAATACATAATTCATATCTGACAGAGTTCTATCAGGCAGCACTTCATAGCGAAAAGAGGTCCTCAAAAGCATCTAAAATTCATCCAGCATCAGCTCATTGTGTTTCTGCTTGGGTGGCAGAATCGATCATTTGAAATGAGCAAAGTGCCATTCTGTACCATTGCTAAAGCAGATGTGAGAAAGGTCCAGGTCTCCCATTCTGGCCAAGACGCCTCTAGCCAAGCAAATCTTGGATGGTGTTTCTCAAGTGCACCAATAAAAGACCCAGTATCAAATATAGAATATATTTTTTAAAAGATGAAAACTAATTTTGTCATTTTCATTCCATTTGTCTTCCTTTTGAATGTCTTGCCTTATACTTTAATATTTAGCTACAGTGCCAAATTCTTGCAGTTATCCTAGAAATAGCAAGTAAAAAGTCAGCACTAAACTGGCTTTGGATTAGGATTTCTATTGCCAACTGTGGCATTTTGTGGCAAATGATTCATGCACCTTTACATAAATATAAGGAAAAATAAATCCTAGAAAATATCCTCAGTTGGTAGCCAGTTTTATGTTTCGTACCTTCAGCTGGTGTAACTTTTCCTACTGGGATATGGCCATCAGTAATTTAATAATAATAATATTTTTATTATTTATATGCTGCCCATCTGACTACGTTGCCCCTGCTACTCTTCCAGCAAAGTATATAAACACCATATGCTTGCCATCAGCTGCATTAAACCCTCCGATGGCATTGTCAGTTAACAGTTCCTTTTCAAGCTATCATACAGTGAAAGGTTATACCACTATTCCGTTATTATCCTGCCCGAAAAGCATAACACTTATTTTTTTATTGTTGACAAAATACAATCCTTTTCTATTTTTTTTTTTTGGGGGGGGGAGGAACTGCACACTGTTTTTTCTCTAACAAAGTTTGAGCTTGTGGAGGATGCAATTTATGGACAAAAACAGCAAGTCGAGAGAAAATGCTTGCAGTCATTATGTGCCAAAGCTTCAGAGGGAGAAAGCCTGTGACCCTCCCATTGTATTTTTTCAAGTTGTTAAACCATGAAGCACAAGTCTTTTCTAGCCTCAGGTACCCCTTAATTAGAAATCCAATGACTGGTTTACAGTGGAAGTTTATTGAATGTCAGCCCCAGCCCGACCCTATGCATATCTCCTTGTGCATTCAGTGGAGCTTGCTACCAAGTTACGTGTGTGTAATGTTGTAAATGTAGTTCTTGCCTTTATGCATGTTCACAGGAGTTTGGATCCTGGATCCAAGCTATAGCCTAGGTAAGCAGAAGTGAATTAATGAAGCTCTGGTTTTGTCCCACCCCTTTCTATGAAAATAATAGTCAAATCTGTTACACCTAGACAATTCATGTAATAATTTTAAGTCTCCTTACTGCTCTGCATGTAGAAGGTGCTAGGTTCAAACCCCCTGGCATCTCAAGTTAAAAGGATCAGTAGGCAATAGGAAAGAGTTCTGCCTGAGACCTTTGTCAATGCTAGGATAGATGGGTAAATAGTCATCTGATAAAAGGCAGCTCTTGTGTTCAATTTTCATGGTCCATACTCATATCTGAAGAGATATGCAAATGTGAAATAAAGAAGGTGAATTATAGCACTTATGAGTCATGAAAGTGCTTATCCATATCACTCTTCTGATCCATTGATTAAAAAGTATCACTAGATGCAGGTATGATTCATGAGAGCATATCCGTGTTCTTAAAATATGATCTGGGATGAGGGAGGAAGCAAGTCTGGCATAGCTCAAGTGGCAGCTTGAAGAACATAGCTTTTAGAACAGCCTTTTTGGTCACTGAGAAAAACAGGATTTGATATACTCATTTGCATTTAACTTCAGCAAATGCAGAACATAAATGTCAGAATCAGAAAACTGAGGGAAGGGAAGTGAAGAATTATGTGTGGTTTCTTTCCATGGCTCTGAAACATGTTGTAGGGCATAAACAAAATATAGATTCCCCAAACCCTTGACATCTGCTATTTTATTTCATGCATGATTTCTATACATACTATATTTTGCCATGCAAATAATGGTAATTAGTATGGTTGTGCATCAGATTTGGATAACACATCTTGAGCCAAATGAGGCTGATTTGAAGGGATCTGGCAGATGTCTGAGCTGAATTGGGCTCTGAATTACTCTAGGTCTAGGCCAAATCTGGGTCCTCTCAATGTCTTGTGAGTGATTCAGAGATTCAGAAGCAAAGGGAGAGTCAGACATTTCTTTCCAAACCTTCCATGTAAGGAAACCACCAGGGTGGGTAATTGGGGGAGAGATGGGTAGTGTAGTTTTGTGACTTAAGGGGAATACAAACCTGCACTTATCCTTCTGAAATTTGACAGTATTAATACCCTTAAAGAGTGCTACTATGCCTCACACAGTTCTGGCAACAATAACTACTGTGGGAACTCCCTGATGAGTAGAAAGCCTACATGTCGAACAATTGGAAGGGTCTTCTTCCCCATCACCCCTTTTTGAAGATGGAGACAACGTTTTCCCACTTTCAGTGTGTAAGGATCTCACCTGTTCTTCAGGAATTATCAAGATTATAGACAGAGACTCTGAGATTACATCTTCAAGCTCTTTTAGTACCCTTTGGTGCACCTTATCAGGTCTGAATTGATTTAAAGTAGAGAGGAATTCCCTTACCATCTCTTTTCCTGTCTTGGGCTGCAGCTGCCTCCTTGCATTGTTTATTTTGTTATCACCAGGTTGGCCACTGCTTTCCTTTTGGGTGACAACAGAGGCAAAGTAGGTGTTGAGCAGTTCCGACTTCTCACAGTTAACCTGCACCCTAATTTTCTACTTAAGTTCTCCCACCCCAAATTAATCCTAGAACAAATGTGAGGAGAAAAATGTGCTCATCAAGGATGGCTGCACTTTAATCTATTTTAAATCCTCAACTTTAATCTAAATCCTACAAGTCCGAAGATATTAGTCACTATTCTTCATGCTGCTTTTTGTAAAATGAATTCTTTTCCAATTATGAAGGGAAATTATATTATTGTTTGAAAAAGCCCATGAGATTGATCTCCAGAAAAATCTACACAAGTTAACTTTTCTTCCATATCTTCCTCTTAGTAAGCATAGTTGTGGCCAGGCAATCAGCAGAAAAGTGTGAGAGTTTCCCACCCCTCTAATCTCAGACAGTCATGTCATGCTGTAATTATTATTGCCATTATGTTTTGCCTCCAAAATATGTTGTCTTGTAATCAGAAGTATATGAAGGCTATTTTTAATTACATTTATAAATTAGCATACATAGCTCTCCCATATTTTCTTCTCATAACAACCCTGAGACTGGCCTAAGGTCACCCAGAAAGGTTCACAGCCGAGTGGGGACTTGAACCTAGGTCACCTCTACATTTCTAGCACATCTCTCTAAATGTGAAAATGGAAAGCAAGGGTGTTTCTAAGGGATCTTCATTACTGTTATGGTGACTAAGAGAGGTGAAACTGAACCAATGAGAATTTTGAATATAACTGAATTTGTATTTGTTTACTTGAAAATAAATATTACTTAGGGAAAAGTTCATAAAAGGGCTACTAAAATGATCAAGGGGCTGGAGCAAGTGCCCTATAAGGAAAGGATACAGTGTTTGTGGCTAACTAATGGGGGATATGGTATGGGTGTAGACAATTGTACATGGTGGGAAAAGTGGATTAAGATATTCCTTTCTCCTCATTTTCTCATTCTTGTTCCCAGAACGCCTTACACCAAAAACACCAAACAAAACAAAACAAAATACCACCTCCGTGCAAAAGGACAGGTTCCCCAACCCCTGTGTTGTTTCACACCCACATTGTCGTGGCAACCCCCCCCCTCAAGTTATCTGTAGGTCTTTTGCCTTGTTGTTGTTTAGTCATGTCCGACTCTTCATGACCCCATGGACCAGAGCACACCAGGCATTCCTGTCTTCCACTGCCTCCCGCAGTTTGGTCAGACTCACGCTTGTAGCTTCAAGAACACTGTCCAACCATCTCGTCCTCTGTCGTGCCCTCCATCTTTCCCAACATCAGGGTCTTTGCCTTGTAGATGGGGTCAAAATCTCTGGCAGCCCACCAGCAAGAAGAAAGAAAGCTAAGAAAGCTGTCAGTTATCCATCATCTCCCTCTGCCCCTCTGTCTGGCAGAAAAACAAGCTCAGTCTGACAGTTCTGATTAAACCCCAGCACCCAAGAATCCAGAGGGGAAAATCTGCAACCCAGGGATCTGGGGGATCCCTGTTGCCCCACTAACTCATAACAACATGGAAGCCATTTCCTTTTTAATGAGGGTAATTTATAGATTTATAGGCTTGGATCCTAAAATAAGATACTATAGATGAAGTCCATAAAAGGAAAGTTTCCTACCTCTTTGCCCCTCCTACCTCTTTGCCCCTCCCTCAGACTTCTGTGCACCCTGAAAAGCCTTCCCAGGAGATTGGGGGGGGGAGCTTTTTGAACAATGTGAGATGGGGCAAGAATGATGCAGTGGGGTGGAAGGGATAGGGATAGGAAGAAGTGTAGGAGCCAAGCCAATGTCACTTTTCAGTGTGCAAGGACCCAATTAAAAGCACTTTGCTTATGTTTGTTCTTTGAGACAAAGTTTGACAATAAATGGTCGTGGTCACCATGACCCAGCACTTAAGATAAGCTGGAATGTTTGAGCAAGGCTGCACTCAGACAGCACATTATTTTCCTGATGTTTCCTCACCGCATAATTTCACGTTTCATGTGATCTTTCCCATGATGTAAAAGCCACTTCTGGAAATCTCACAGAAGTTTACTGCCCTATTCAGTGTGAATTGCTTTCAGAAAAAAAAAATCCATTTGCAACCCTATTAACCCGGAAAGTTGCAGGAGCTGTGCACTGTAATTTCCCTGTGGTTTTCATGGATCATACCACTGCCACTCACATGATGAAATTTTGGGCGGTATTCTGGCATACAGTTCTTTCGTGGCTGAATCACGAGGGAACAGAAGCACAGATGCATATAACGGATGGCAGCTTTTCTGCCATGTATATTCCACCAGTCCTGTTCAAATGCAAGAGGGTACCTGCGAGATGTGACCTACCTAACCAGCTGGTGCTGGTTCCCAGTTGGTCAGAAAGAGTTAGAGGTCACTATAGAGACAGCCTTTCAAAAGCTGAGCTGCCTTGCAGCTGCATCTTTCTGCCATCAGGGTCCTGGCTGGGTCTTGCATACAACTAAAAAAATTTTCTATCTTCACTGCCTACTTGTAAGTGGACCATAACAATTATATAGCAGTATAGTAAATAGGCTAGGATTAGTCCCATTGTAGAGCTACAGTGCTCTGATTTATTTTGTACTCTCTTGACTTTCTGCTTGCTTTCCCCTTAACTTTTACAGTCATACCTTGGGTTACAGACGCTTCAAGTTGCACACTTTTGGGTTGTGCACCGCACCGAACCCGGAAGTACCGGAACAGGTTACTTCCGGGTTTTGGCAATCGCGCATGCACAGAAACACCAAATTGCGACCCGTGCGTGCGCAGATGTGGCGCTGCGGGTTGTGAACGCTGCGGGTTGTGAACGTGCTTCCTGCACAGATCACGTTCGCAACCTGAGCGTCCACTGTATCTCTAATACAGTTCCACAGTATGGGCTGCCTTTACACTCTGAGTAATTTCTAAGGGAGCTGTCTGGGAAACATAGGGTGTGTTGGTTTCAGAGTTCCTGGGTTTTAGGAAGTTTAGTGGGGTCTGTCAGGGAAATGAGCAAGCTGCTTTGGTCTTGGCAGGCTTCCTCAGCCTCGGCCCCCCAGATGTTTTGAGACTACAATTCCCATCATCCCTGACCACTGGTCCTGCTAGCTAGGGATCTTGGGAGTTATAGGCCAAAAATATCTGGAGGGTCGAGGCTGAGGAAGCCTGGTCTTGGGGTAGAATGAGACAGCTGGGAGTTAGCTCTGCTTTCTCCAGCAATTTGTATGTAGGTTGAACCAAGAAGTGCAGGGTGCGCCAGCTCAGAGCCTTTTCAAATTAATTGCTTTGATTCATCCCAGGTTTCACCCCTTAGAACAGGCATGGCCAAACTTGGCCCTCCAGATGTTTTGGGACTACAACTCCCATCATCCCTAGCTAACAGGACCAGTGGTCAGGGATGATGGGAATTGTAGTCCCAAAACATCTGGAGGGCCAAGTTTGGCCATGCCTGCCTTAGGGGCTGTGTGGATAATTTGAAAAGGGTGATGGTGGCAGCAACTACTGGAGAGTAAGACCCGGCTGGCAGCAGTTGGCCAAGGAAGAGGGTTTGAGAAACTCTCCTCTCTCCCCTTTGTCACAGGGAGAACCCCCAGTGCATATTTGGGGTTGGGTGGGAGGAAAGGGAGGCAAGTTCTGTTGTACAAGCAGACTTTGTCCTTGCACAAACCTACCTGGACTGGGAGATGTTTGTCTTATTCTATGCAATTAAAGTTCTTGTCATTTTTGTCCATTCCATTTGCAATTATCTTTTTGTTAACAAATGCATGAACAGAAACATTCTTATAACGGTAAAGATACATTTGACGAATCGCAATAATGAGGCAGTACTTCCAAACAGGAAAAATAAATTCTTTAAAGGTGCATGCTTTGAGTTTTAAATTGCTTTTGCTGTCCTGCGTGCATTTTGAGAGATGGAAGAGGATTTGACTGTGTATCTGCATTGGATTCATCCAGTGTTCAGCTTAGTTTTAATGAGCAATCTAGGCATGTTGCAGCAATGAGAGATTCTTTCTTATAAGGAGCATCATTGATAGGGAAGGATAATTCCGCTTTTGAATAATGCAGGGAGGGAAATTAACATCAGAATAGCATGTAATGAGAATAACAGAGCAAAGGCAAGCAGTGCAAAAGGATGTATCCCTTGTTCAACTTCACAAAATGTATAATGTGGTGAAGATCCAGTATGTGTTGTGTCAAAAATAGGGCTTCTTGAGTTCTATTCTGCTTTAGAGGAATTTTCCTAAAGAAAAGTGTTCTGCAAGAACAGTAGTGGCTGAAAACAGCCACCAGTTTCTTTCTTTCTTTTTATAAGTAATTCACTTGTTGTGCTACGAGATTTGTAAAAAACTAAACAACCCACCTATTTTCAACACTGCCAACTCCAGTCTCAAGGCAACATTTCCAATTAACAAATGCATAATATTGGTAGCAGATACATACACTTTATTTTCTCTTCATGACTGTTTATGGCTTTCCAGTGCATGTATATATGGCAGAATAGAATCAAAATTCCAAAGACTGGCAACAAGGTTAGATTCTTGGAAAAGTTAGCAAAGATTGTAAAAGGTAAAGGTACCCCTGCCCGTACGGGCCAGTCGTGTCTGACTCTAGGGTTGCGTGCTCATCTCGCTCTAGAGGCCGTGAGCCGGCGCTGTCTGAAGACACTTCCGGGTCATGTGGCCAGCGTGACGAAGCTGCAGCCGGTGAGCTGCAGCCGGCGAGCCAGCACCAACGCAGCACATGGAAACGCCGTTTACCTTCCCGCTATAAAGCGGTCCCTATTTATCTACTTGCACTTAAGAGTGCTTTCGAACTGCTAGGTGGGCAGGAGCTGGGACCGAATGACGGGAGCTCACCCCGCCGCGGGGATTCGAACCGCCGACCATACGATCGGCAAGTCCTAGGCACTGAGGTTTTACCCACAGCGCCACCCGCGTCCCGAGCAAAGATTGTACTATTTATTAATTGTATGTCCTCTTCACGCATTTCAAATAAGGGGGAGTAAATCACATGAGAGGAATGCAGTGGGGTTGAGCATGACGATTCTGCTCCCTCTCTGTCATTCTGCCTGTTGCCTACAATTTTCATGGAGGCTTCTGGCGTGTTTTAAAATCCTGGAAAATCCAGGCTCCAAAATACGTGGGGAGCCTCCACAGACACAAAAGGCTCCTGAGTCCCCAATTCAGTCAGCTACGTTCTAGGAGTAACAGAGCAACCCTAAGAAAAGTAAGCCAGAGGAATTTATGTCAAATTAAATTAAATTAAATTAAATTAAATTAAATTAAATTAAATTAAATTAAATTAAATTAAATTAAATTAAATTAAATTAAATTAAGATGGCCTAAATTATCCATATTCCCAACTCGTCAGGATCAGGTCTATTGCCTGCTGAACAGACCTGAGCTCTTAAATAGTTTGACTTACGACACCCTTTTTGCCTGTGCAAGTTCAGATGGGTTGCCAGGTAATATGACTGAGTTTAAAGTAGGTTTGGTATAGGTGTCTCTCCTAGCCTCCTCCTGCCCCCTTTGAGGGACTTACACTGGCATACGTTCTTCCAGCTGAGCTCTGGCTGAATCAGCATAGCTCCATCCCAGCCAAGTTAAGGGACTTATGCCAGTGTATCCCTGATTCAGCTGGGATGAGGGTGTTATTCTGGCACAGCCTCGGGTTCGCCAAGGCAACCCAAGAGGCCCCTATGTCACTCATCCCTGTGGATCTTGAGTTTGGATTGGCTAGAAGGTGATAAAAATGGAAATAAAAGAGACAGAACTAGTGCACTCATAGTCAATATTCCCTTCTGTAAGTTTACTTTCTCATATTTGGAAGGCCTGAAAGTGGGCTGTCGACCAAGAATATCTCTCTCTCTCTCTCTCTCTCTCTCTCTCTCTCTCTCTCTCTCTCTCTCTCTCTCTCCATTAGGTACAGTTTCTCCTCTGCATGTGGCTCCATCAACTCCTGATGGAAGACTCATATAAGCTTTTATCACCATTTGTAGCAAGTAGACTTTGACAAAGGGCACATTTTCAAAGCTCTGCCATTCATTTTACAGGTTCAAAGCTGCATCTTGTCCCATTAGATTAAAAGCCAACTAGCAGGAGACTGGGTCAGCTTTGACAGTTTGGCTGAGAAGCAAAGATCCACTATCTCAAAGACATATTACGGTACTTAAAGTGCACTTGCCATTAGCTGAATTGCAACAAAAGCGTATAGTTGTTTATTTTGTAGTAAGGGCAGGAACTTTAGCAGCAATGGGAAAGTATCTGCCTATGGATCAGAGGGTTCATGCCCTGAATCACGATAAAATTGAGCAATGAGATTCTTATTGCTATAGCATGAGGGTGCTATTCAAAAGATTTGAAACTGCGCTTGAGAATAAGTTGAGATGAAGTTGGGATGAATCCCCTTGTCCAGGGATCCAGAAATCTGTGCCGTGCAATCCACTCCTGCTGTGCAAAGCCAGCTTATTGTGCAGCACAATTTGTGCCAGTCTCTCTAATTTCTGTGGAACTCCACATGCTTGGTATCAGCTATCAGGCTTTTTTCCGTTCATATTTAGCTATTACAATCCTTCCCTTCCCTGACACAGGGACTCATAGTGGGGCCTGGGGCCTGCTTCTACTCCACTGGGTTCTTGTGCGTGCACAGACATAGGTCTCCCAAATTTTACTCTCCTTTCTCCACCTATAGCAGAATAGATCTGTACAAAGAACATAAACCAGGTATCTATTTTTGAATAGTCACAGCCGGAGCAAAATCTAACTCTGGGGGGCGGATATTGTCCATCTCTGTCACCTCTGTCATCCATCACCCTTGCCGCTAATGCCAGGAGTTGCAAACTTCCGTTCCTCTGTGAGGTAATGCCTTGCCCCTCTGGTACCAAATCATCTGAGGAGACCTGATCCTGGTCATCTGAGGACACGGGGGGGGGGGGAGGGGGAGAAGTAAACTATTTTCCCCAAGGAGCTTTCCAGAAGCAGCAGCTGGAACAGTGGTAGCAGTAACATTTAACAACCAGGGAGAGGACATTTTACATCATCATCCCTGTGTCATTGCAAAAATAACAGTATTCTGTTGCTTTATGGAGAATTAGTACTGGATTTGCTTGCTTTCCAATTCTTTCCCAGTTCTTTTTTTTCTTTTATATTGTGTCCATTGTAAACCTGTGAGAAGGGAAAGGGCCCTAGCTGTGTGGCAGGGCATCTGTTTTGCATGTAGAAAGTCCCAGGTTCCAGCTTTGTCATCTCCAGGCAGGGCTGGGAGAGATTCCTGCCTGTCAAGCCTGGTGCTGCTGCTGCCTGTCAGTGTTGGCACTATTGAGCTAGATGGAGGAATTATTTATTAAATTTATTGGTTGCTTCCTCTTGCCAAAGGCAACTCAAAGTGACTTACAACAGACTCAAGTACAAGGCAGCTTTCGATGTTCCCTATCTACATTCCCAAGGAACTGTGTTTTTTAATATTTGTATAGCATTCAGAAAACTTTAGATGCTTTCTTTTTGTTGTTGTGGTTATCATTACAAAGTCTAAATAGACTGCCTTAATCAAATGTGATACAGACACATGTTGTGATGATTTTTAACATGAACATTTCCTAGCCTTATCTGCCAAGAGGAAAAAAAGTTGGAGAGGCTTATTTAAACCACCAGGAAATCATCTCGTCCCTTGTCTAGAGGGAGCAGCTTTTCATGCTCGAAATGATAATAAAAGCACTCTGGCAATTAAATGGGCATTTGTATTAGTTATAACTTCCTTGTTTCCCACCTAAATCATCCTAGGCTGTTTAGAAACCCTGAATTACTCCACATCATCTCAAGAGGTTCAAGAAGATGAGGCCAAATTAAAAATGACTTAATATGTCAGAAAGAATCACAGGATTGCAATGTGACATTCTGCGTCTTGAGGATTGCACCTGCAGTGTGGCAGGGAATTAATGAGTAAGATCTTGGCAGTATTAATTTGAAACAGTGAAATTGCCCACATATGTCTTAGCATGCCTTCCTTAAATAGAGAGTGAATGTGCATGAATGCAGTCACAATCCCCCTTCTTCCCTTCACTGGCAGCAGTCTTTGTGATGATGGGCACAGCTACATTTTTTCTTCATATCTGAAACAGGGATGAAGTGTTCTACTTTCTATAGTAAAAAGATAGTAAAAATGAGCACCAGGACAGCCCAACCATTGGACAGAGTGCAGCAGCTGCTTCAGGCAGCGGATTTTGGATATAATGAAAGGGTAGCAGATTTGACTAATTGATTATTTATTGATGATGGCTTGTGGGGTGATCACAGAGGTGGGGTGATCACAGAGGTACCAAAATAACTTGACTGAACTTGGGTATTATGCACTGTGACTTGCACTTTTCTCCCTCTCTGCTTTAGGAAGCACCAACAAAGCCCTCTGATTTGCCCACCCAGTCTGATGATAATACGTAAGATGTATTATTCTTGTTATTTAGTATTGCAGACTGTGAGGAGGAAGATAAGCAGGACTTTCATATATGCCCTCTAGCTTATGCATAGTGACTTGAAATTATTGTTGGCACTTGGTCCAAAGTGAGGTTTTGAAGACTGTGCTTTGGGGAGAACCAAGGCTGCCCAGGGGTGGCGAAGGTTTTATTAGAACAAAAGTTGAGCCCAGAACTTGTTGTCATTGTCTTTGCTTAATTTGAAGCAGATATAATTCTGAATATGTGGCAAGTCCCTGTCCCTCATCTCTTGGCAGCTCTATGAAGAGCATGTGTGGCTTTAAAGAAACAAAAAGCTTCAGAATATAATTGAGCCATTAAAATAAGCTAAAAACAGAAACACTTTAAGAGTAGCACCCAAATAAAATAGAAAAGGAAATAGAAAGGAAAGTGAATAAAAGGGAAATGATAAAGTCTAGCACTAGAAAGACACCAGAATAGGCTCTCAGAAGAGAGCATTGCCACGCTGGGGAGCCATAACTAAAAAGGCCCTCTCTGTGGTAGCTCCCAACTTACCATACCTCAGCTGTTGGGCTGGAGAAGTGACTCTGTGGGAATTTTCAAATATGGACATCTGTAAGTATGGTCAATTAAATGTGGATATAAGCAGTCCTTCAGGTTTGCTGCCCCCAAGCAGTGAAAGACTATCAAGATCAAGTTCATCACTTGAAACTGGGTCCAGAAATTGACCAGGAGCTTATACTCATTTCTCATACTTTATTGTCTATTGAAGACAGAGCAGGACTTGACTCCTATCAGCCTCAGCCAGCACAGCCAAGTCAGAAATGGTGGGATTTACCTAAAACCCCGCCCTGCCCCCATTTCATCATTTTTACTAAACCCCAAATCCCCCCAAAAGTAACGTCATTCCTGGTCTGATAATCCACAAAGCTCATTTGAGAAGAAAGCATTTTGTTTTCCACAGTTTTGACTTCTCATTCAGTGCACACAACATACTTGCTCCTGCCTTTTCGGAAAAGCGCAAAAAATAAATAAAAAATCATTGAAGATCAATGCATATAAACATGGCCAGTATGTATTCTTAAATAAGATTTCGTTGAAGGTCTGAACTAAAATTCAGTAGCCGTGAGCCAACTGAGGAAGTCAGAAATAGTTCTAATCAATCAGTTAATTAATTATGAAAAACATATAAATTCCTTAACAGAACAAACAAACAAACCCCTAAGTGGTGTGCATGAAACAAGAAAGAAACCATTGCGTGTTAAAGACAAGTATACATAGCTAAATTATCTCCTGGGTAGGCTTGCTGGGGGGGGGAATGTTTTAGCAGGTCTAAAACAGCAAGGTTGGGTGCTTAATGTTAATAGGCAGTGCTAAAATGCTGGCTCCTAGCAGATATGGAACAAACATTAAAAGGCACTTGTAAAAGGGAATATTCCACAGATGAAAGCCCTTGAGTAGCCACATATGGGGCAAGGTGATCCTTCAAGTAAGCTGGTCCCCAGCTGTTTACTGGCTTTATTTTCTTCTTGTCCTTTCATACAAGTGTTGAGTGCTGCGTGGGCAACTCCACAGTGTGTGTTTGTGCATAAATGGTAGATACAGGGTTGCTACTGAGGTGCTGCTGGGTGGCTGCTGACTGGAAAATAGCTGCCCATTTGAACTTCCTACCACTTCATTTTCCCACTGGATGCAGAGCTGTGAAAACATAAGGTGTCTGTGTTGAAGAAAAGTGAGGGGAAATGCTCTCCACAGCAACTGCTTCTGGTATGAGTGAGGGCCAAACTAGATGTAGTGTCAGAGATGTGAACTTGCATTTCTAATGTGTTAGAAGCAGCCATGGAAGGGGAATTTTTTTTTATTTTAACTCTGGCACAGTAGAAGAGGGAAAGGTTAAATCCTATGCCAGATTCAAATTTCCCCTGCCATGGAGCTAATATCTATTGACAGATCTACTCTCCATGAAGCTGGAGACCCTAAGTGTCGGGGACATATTCACCACAATGGCAGTGAATTCCATAAATTAATTACACATTGTGTGGAAAAAGTAATGTTTGTTGCATTACTTTGAGAGATTAAGATGGAACTCCTTTAGTCTCCGCAAGAGAGTCAGAAGCGGTCATTATTGTTGTGTCCGCACCTCAGATTCCAGTTTTGTCTTGTACTTGCTCAAGACCAAAGCTGTGTACATGCCATACATTATTACTTACCCTGGGGGCTGCAGTTTAGCCGTCACAGAACTTACAATTCTCAGCATCTTTAATGCACTACAGTTCCCAAGATTCTTTGGGAAATCATTTAGCTTTAAATGTATGTTGTGTACGCAGTCCACATTTTTTGGTCTTGAGCAAATCACTTCTCTCTCAGCCTCAGCAGTTTCCTCTCTTGTAAGTGGAGAGTGTGGAGAAGTGAAACAGGATGGAGGTTTGAAGTGGCTTAGTATTTGACGCTCAGACCACCCTCTGATTGTCTGTCTGTTTGTCTGTCATCTCTGTGCATGTCACTTCACAGAGGAGAGTTCTTGCCCCCAACAGTTTACAACAGATGTAGCTGGGGAAGTGGAGGCAGGGTTGATTGAGAAAGAAGTACTGTATGTAGTTAATTCAGAAGCTTAGTAACATAAAGTAACAACAGGGCATGGGAAATATGGGGTTCTGCCAATGGCTTCACAAAAAAAGATACTTACCTTTATCCCACAATCTGTTTCCCACAGTTGTCATGAAGGTAACAGCATCTGCCTAGAGCCAAATATTCACAAGTAGAATATGCAGGTTCCACTAAGTGAGGACTGATCTGATGGGTTTTCACAGACAGAACTGGAGCAGACCAAATAGGATAATCTTGGCTGTGTGAAGCCAAAGAAAAATGTACAGTGGTACCTCGCAAGACAAAATTAATTCGTTCTGCGAGTTTTTTCGTCTTGCGAAGCACGGATTTTGGAAAAGCTTCAAAAATCATCAAAGTCTTCAAAAACCTCAAAAAAGGCTACCACACCGCATGCTATGAGTCAAGTCCTCAAAGTCAAGTCGCAACTGCACCCCCTGAATGCACGGTTTTAAGAAAAAGGTAACAAACTTGCAAGACAAAGGAAACAAACTTGCAAGACGTTTTCGTCTTGCGAAGCAAGCCCATAGGGAAATTCGTCTTGCGAAGCAACTCAAAAAACGAAAAACTCTTTCGTCTTGCGAGTTTTTCATCTTACGAGGCATTCGTCTTGCGAGGTACCACTGTAGTGAGAATGGCTTGACAGGGTGGGTGGGACTTGTTAGGATCGTCATTTTTTTGAGGCCTCCACTGTCCCTGGTTTCCGTGGAGAAAAAAGCAGTGTGGTGTGCCAATAAATTTCAAAAAACCCGTTTAAGAAACTTTCTAAAGCAAGTGGACCAAATAATAATGCTGAGAACTGCGTTACTGATTTCTGCATAATAGGAAGATAATTGGCCCTATCAAAACCAAATAAAAAAGAAATTTGGGTTAGAGGCTACTTACAATGTTACACTCATTGCAAGCAATTCATCCATCTTTAGCTTCCAGGCATTAAAGAAGATTTAATTTTAAAAACAAAACAAGATCTGGCAGTTCATTCATAATTAAGGAATGGAGGCGTGTATCAGGCAACAAGCAGCTTTTGCGAGCACTAAAATGTTGAAATGGAGCCAAAGACATTTCATAATGAGGGAAGTCATTTATTGAGGCCTTTTATTCTCCATCTCAAGAATGGTGGGTTCACTAAGGGAAGCATGCAGAAAGCTTGCACACGGGTGCACAAGCCGGAGAGACGTCACCTCTGGTAAGGTTTGAATTCCTAGCAGCTTGTACTTTGATTCCCCTTATTTCTCAGATTGGGGCGCATGATTAATTATTTGATGGATGACTAACTTTTTGAAGGAGAGGCTGAGAAGTGACTCAGTGCTCAGGGAACAATCTGCCAGAAGCAGGAGCGATTTATTGAAAACATGACATTTTCAAAGGGCCTCTGATTTGTCTGCATGCATAATGTGAACATTCTCATTGGTGTGCACAAGAGGGCTCCTAGCCGCAACTCAGCCGCTTAGGAAAAATATGGCTGGTTGTTTATGAGGAGTTCATTGTCATTTATGAGAGTGTTACCTGCCTCTGCACAATATCCCATTTACAAGATGGCCTGGTGTAGGTAAATGCATAGGGAAGGAGGGAGAAATGGCAGCAAGTGCCCAGAACAGCTCATAGAGCAGGAGAGATACTCATGTGGTTGCGCCCAAGGAGCTGTGTTTTAGCTTCATAAACCTGTGAGTGGGGAACTTTTTTAGCCTGAGGGCAACATTGCCTTCTGGGCAACCTTCCTGAGGCCACATGCCAGAGGAAAAAATGGGCTCAGCAATGAATAGAAAAAGTTTGTCTTTGCACAGTAGGCTAATTTCTACACACATACACACATGCACACATAGGCATTATGAGAGGCCAAAGACACATTCCACTTGGGCCTGAGGTATGAAGAAGAGTTTGGATTTGATATCCCGCCTTTCATTCCCCTTAAGGAGTCTCAAAGCGGCTAACATTCTCCTTTCCCTTCCTCCACCACAACAAACACTCTGTGAGGTGAGTGGGGCTGAGAAACTTCAAAGAAGTGTGACTGGCCCAAGGTCACCCAGCAGCTGCATGTGGAGGAGCGGAGACGCGAACCCGGTTCCCCAGATTACGAGACTACCGCTCAACCACTACACCACACTGGCTCTCAAATGAGAATGAGAGAGGAATCCATTGCAGTTTGCATTTAAAGGTGAACCTACCCGATTCATATTTTCTGAAACAATATACAAACTGAACTGCAGCCATCCTTTGACTATTTACTCACCTCCCAATTTGCAGTGCAGTTCTCCAGCCAAGTAAAGTTTCAAGAACGCACGTATTTGGATAAAATGCCCAAGCAAAATGCACAAAGAAATGCAATGAAAATTTCTTTGAAAAGATGTGTGTATTAGGAGGAAACTGAGAGAAGCTGAAATTGTCAGATTTGCCCATCCCTAGTGTTTCCCACCCCTGAGCTGGTCTATAAGAGGCCACTCTCCCATGAGCTGCAGTCACAGCTGCACAGATATTTGAACCTGAATTCCCTGCTTCCAAGCTCAGAATCCTAGCTCTGACTTTGAGGTGGCACAAAAAGTTGCTGGTGGAGACACACAGTCTACTAGGATCTTTAGAAATTCAGCTTTCATTTGTGTATCTTAACTGATCCAGGGACCCAAGTGTCCTTGCCCTTCTCAGTATGTGCCTTTTTGGGAAAAGTGGTGTTTAAGCCAAGTGTTGGCAGTGGAGTAACTTAATTTTTCTTTTAAAACCAGCTTTTGGATTTCTCTGGGCAGGATATTCTAAATGCAAGTAGTATTCTGCATGCAAGCTTCTTTTCATGTGTCTGCACACAGGTCTGGGATAAGAATGAATGCTGTCACTCGAGCTGTTATCTTTTGTTTCACTTTAACAGCCGGGAGCTTTAAATAATCTCTGGTGGCAAGGTTGTGGGTGTGGGCCCTTTCTTCCTCCATTGCAGGATGAGAAGATTGCAGCTGTCAGGGTCGGAATAAAGGCTACAGATGAGAAAAATAATTCCAGTCTCATACCCTATCATTTAGCCGACGGAATGTTGATAACAGTTAAAACAAAAATTGCATATGGACTTTTAAAATCCTGTTTCCACTTTTGAATCCTATTCTGAAATCTTCTGTGCACCTGCAAGCCATGCTTGCATGAAGAGTTATGGCATATTTTTTAATGCACGTATTCTCAACCATTTTTCACCTGAATATTTGCATTTGGGTGATATTGTAACCTTTCCCCCCCAGCAGATATTATGTATCCTTGCTATAGTTTAACCTTCTGAAGCCTAGTCGTCTTTATTCTTGTGAGCAAAACATGCTTGCATGAGAACAACAAAAACTACTAGCCATGATGGCTATGCTCTGCCTCCGAAGTCTGAGGCAGCAATGCTTCTGAATGTCAGTTGCTGGAAACGACAGGAGGAAAGAGGGCTCTTGTGCATCTGGGTGACCAATGTGAGAATAGGATGCTGGACTAGATGGGCCAGTGGCCTGATCCAGCAAGCTCTTCTTAGGTTCTGTGGATTGTCTTCAGCTAAGTACTACACAATGTAGGCACATTAAAACCAATGGACTTGATTAACTGAAGCCCGCTGTTTTCAGTGTGTCTACTGTACGACTTAGTGCAGGGGTGGGAAACTTCAGATCTAGGATCAAATTTAGTTCTCCAACCTCTTCTATATAGTCCTTGAGATTCTACCTACTGGGCCCGCTTCACCCCCTCCTTGAGTGTTTTGGGGTGTCCTTGATTTCTTATAATGCTTCTTGCTTCCCTGGATGGATAATAGAGAGGGGTGTGCAAATGTGTAGAAACCATCCTTCTGCATAAAGGTAAACTTCACATTCATTGCTCTGCATTGGCCACTGGAAGAAGTGAATGTTGCCCCTGGTTTGAACAACAACAACAACAACAACAACAATTTATTATTTATACCCCACCCATCTGGCTGGGTTTCCCCAGCCACTCTGGGCAGCTCCCAACAGAATAATAATAATAATGCGACAAAATATCAAAAGGTTCCCCAGTCCTGACTCAGTTGGATAAAATCATGTACTGTATATACAGTATTAAAGCTGCAAAGAAAATGTGACGCAGTATGACCATGTGGGACACACAAATGTACCAAAACATGTGGCGTATTTCATCAAAGTAAGTTATTGAACAGACTGAAGAAGGGGAGCACCATGACGGCCGTGGCCAGTATTTAGTCCTTATATGGAACTACAGATATCCAAGGAGTCCTTGAAAGAGAAAAGCAACTGGTCTTGCTCCCACCACCCAGCCCTTTTTAATATATTTGTACGCAGGTGGATACAGAGCACACAGTTGATAAACAGTGAAAATGAATGTAAAGAAAAGCCTCGGTGTGCCTTTGGTTTGGTGTGTTGTTCAAACCTGGGCTTTTTATTAAGCTTTTTCCAGACTAGCCACAAGATCAAACCTTGAAGGCAATCTGTGTGAGGAAACCTGTTTCCAGGTTCATAATTCTCTCTCATGACATCATGGTAGTAAAGTATTGGTTTTTCTGGTGTTTCCAGTCATGACTGAGTTCCTTCCAACTGTGATATCTGGATAAACTACTGTGGCATTTGTACTCCCCCCCCCCCCCCCGCTCCACTAATGAACCGATATACAGTAGCTGCCTATAATTTTTGTATAAGGCATTCTACAAATTTGGTCCCAAAATACATGAGAAAATAGCTGCTATTTTGCTTTGGGGTTTTTAAATTGAATATGCTATTTCCCTTGCATTAATATTTTAATAGTGACACAGATACCGGATAATATCCAATTAAGTCATACTCAGAGTAGATCCATTGAAATCAATTGTCTTAAGTTACTTAATTCCATTGATTTTCAGTGGGTCTGCTCTGAGTATGACTTATGTTTGATAATTTGGATATCATCCAGTCTTTAAAAACATTCAAGAAGAGGATTTTGAAGACTCTGAGTGATATCTAAATAATCAAGCGTTAGTCATCTTGTAAAAATCTATCTAGGCTATACTTTGAAAATGCTTACCTCAACTGGAGTCACATAAACTGTCAGACCTTTTAAAAATGAAGGGTATTCAAAAATCTAGCTTATAAAAATGTAATTGATTTTTTGAAGAGTTATTGACTCTGGCAGGCTGCTGTTGTACCATGGCTGCACCTCCAATATAAGATTTAGCCATAATTACTATATGGGGCATGGTAGCATTTCAGTAACAGGTCATTTTATATGTAACCCTTCCACAATTTTGTTATATAGGCTACAAGCATAGGCGCCGACTCCATGGGGCCTGAGGGGGCCCGAGCCCCCTCAAAAATTCGTTTGGGGGGGCTCTGCCCCCCCAATAATTTAAGAAAATTATTAGTTATATTATGCTTTGTAAAATCACAAAATTATGTTGGTATTTTTTATTTTCCTTGTTTGACGATAGTTACCTTTTAAAATACATTCAGTAATGAGTTAAAACAAAGCCACTCCCGATCTAGAGAGGGGGTGGGGTTGCGGGCTCTCGACCCATCAACAATCTTGCGGGACTGGTGTCAGCCCTGCTAGAAGCGGGGATTCCCCCTAGCTCATTAATATTCACCGCCCACGGCGGTAGCCAATCGGCTGCCGCAAAGGGCAGGCCCTCACAGGTTCACTTAAGGTCGGGGCAGCCCGGGGCTCGCCCCTTTCGTTCCCCCAGCAGCAGCGGTTTGGAGGTCTTGGGCCCCCCCAATATTTTTTATAAGTCGGTATGGGCCCCCGCCCCCCCAATATTTTTTATAAGTTGGCGCCCCTGGCTACAAGTGACAGTTCTCCAGTTTATTTGTGCATTTTGTGCAGATCATCAATGCCAACTTCATTTCAACACAAACAATTGTTAAAAATGCACTTGAAACAGAGTTTTAATTTAGAATTGTGTTGGGAATAAAGATCCATAGTGTGACATATCTGCACTTTCAGACATCTTATCTCTCTGTGTCATTTAAAAGAATGAGCTTCTAAGTAGAGGAAGAAAACATTGTTTGATTTTTGTGGTTGTTGTTTCATTTTTTTGTAGCAGTTACAAAACCATTCTAATTCTAGCACTGTATTTGGCCACTGTTTTCAGAATGATTTCATTTTAGTAACAAATAGAGCATTATTCAAAACCATCTCAGTGATTAGAACTGAGATCTCAAAAGCAGTTAAAATGAAATTCTCAAGCCTCTCGTTTTGCTGAAACCTCTTGTTTTTGGAGATGTCCCAGTGACTTTGAAGGGATGTTGTCTGCAGATCTGGGGTCTAATATAATACTTTATGCATATTTTTTGCTGCAAAAAATATCTCAGATATCCCTCCTCCTCTGCTTGCTTGCTTCTGAGCCAATAATGCCTTCACTTAAAAAAAGAAAGCAATCACAAAACTACTGGACTTCAAATAACCCAACAGCTTCAATTATAGAAAACCAAAGTTACAATTCAAGCACCTGGTTAAGTGCACACTAAGCATCTGCTAGACTTCTCTTTGACAGGCTGTTTATACCTTTTTTATGCATAAATCTCTTTGATGTCCCCCCCCCCTTCCCCACTCCCCTACTGTGGCTTATCATTCTCAGAAATACCTGTTCGTGCAAAGTGGAGCATTTTTCCGAGGACTACTTATTTAATTAACTAACGGACAGATACAGCCTATATTTATAGAAGTTACTCAGAGGTGAAAAGGACTGGAAAAGCATTTGTGAGGGAGAATGAAACAGCAGGCCACAGCAACAGTGTGGCCAGCACCCTCCCATCCGCACCACTGCTTTGTTTTTCAGCTGTTACAATCTGATTGCATTTTATATCTTGCTATACAGTTGAAGACTTTCGGTCAAGGCATGCTAGATATTAAAATAAAATATTAGCGCTTACCGGATGAATTCAATGACTGTAGGTACAGTACTCTGCGATGTGACATACTTAGGAAATGTTTAATAATAATTAATTTGTTTTTATTTAAAGCACTTTTTTAAGTTTAAAAGGCTCCCAGAATGGATTGTAAGATCTGTATTAAGATAATCTCTGCCCTGGGATTTAGACTCTAAATGATATGACACACAAGGGGAAAGGGATGAGTTGGCAGGGGAACCAAGATTCTATGTTTTATGGAATCATGGAATTGTAGAGTTGGAAGGGGCCCGGAGTCCAACCCCCTGCAATGCAGGAATATGCAGCTGTCCCACACGGATTTCACCTGCAACCTTGGCCTTATCATAACTACACTCTAACCAACTGAGCTATCCAGTTCTTTCTTTTATTAAATTTATATCTCGTCCTCTTTTGAAGATTACAGGTGGTTTATGAAATAAAAACATGAAATACATAGTATAATAGCAAAAACAACAAAACTTACTATATTTGTATGTCACTTTTTGACTGAAGTCCTCAAAGTCACTCACAATATTAATAAAATCCAATGAATACCATGAATGTCATGCACTTATAAACAACGCCAAACAGGATCCGCTTGAGCAGGAACACTACTTTATCTGCTTGCTTTTCCCTCCAGTTCCTTCCCACATGTCAGCTGGTGGTAGAAAATCCTGTGCTAAGGGGACAATCCTACAGGAGCCGGAGCTGGAGTTTTTTCATGGAATCCTTCCCATAAGGCAGGTGGCCCTGTGGCTGAGAAGGGGATGCTTGTGTTGCTCTAGTGCTGACATGTGTGAGGAAAATGCTTCTACCGTTTCTTTGTTTGCAGTTTAGCTCAAGCTTTCTTGACATAGGATTAAGCAGTTAGAGTCTATAGAGCAGGTTCTAATAAAGACCCAGAAACCCCTTTAAAATGTGATTTAAAGCATTTTCTTGCAAGAGTGCCAGTTTCCTGGTTTGTAGAATAATCTTATAATTGCTGCTGCGCTTTTGAGCTTTCAGTTCTTGAGAGAGCATTTAATCCTTGCGCAGATTTCTGCAGGCACGTTTTGGGCCTAATTTGCTTCTGGTGTATTTTAGAGCAGGTAGCATTCCTTATGGCGTGTAATTAGATAGTGAATGCATATGTAGTATAAAATATGCTTGAATTCTTTTCTCATAAATTGCAACCTGGATTATCTGAGAGCACAAAATTGGAGGCTGGAAGCTAAACTTAATTCTGGCAGCCATTTAAAATAAGTGATTGGGTAGTTTTCCAAAGGCAAGCAAGTTCAGCAGGTACAGTGAACGGCAAACTGCTTTCCAACCCATTTTAAGTAAACAGTTTAATTATGAAGTTATATAAGTGCAACTGCAGTCCCTTGAGTGCAAGAAAGGATATTGGCAAAGGTTTTAATGTATATAGAAGAATCTGCAGTGAACCATAGATGCTGCGAAAGAACTTGGATTTCATTTGTGTGCATTTTTTCAAAAAGAAATCTGTATAATTAAGGTTTGAGTTATGAAAACATCTCCAGGGTGCCATGGCAAACATTATGACACAAATGTGAATAAAATAGTTATAACTGCATGCAAGTGCACTAAGCACTGTGCAGGACTAGCCTGAGACATGTTGCCATCTCCAGCATCTGCAATACAGTGGTACCTCGGGTTAAGTACTTAATTCGTTCCAGAGGTCCGTACTTAACCTGAAACTGTTCTTAACCTGAAGCACCACTTTAGCTAATGGGGCCTCCTGATGCTGCCGCGCCACCGGAGCCCAATTTTTGTTCTTATCCTGAAGCAAAGTTCTTAACCTGAAGCACTATTTCTGGGTTAGCAGAGTGTTTAACCTGAAGCGTATGTAACCTGAAGCGTATGTAACCCGAGGTACCACTGTACATGGATCCAGTAAAGAAATAACAGGAAAATGTGAAAGAGCCTGCCTGGCCCTTGGGTTGGGACACACCCTTTTTTTCCTTTCCTTTCCTTTCCTTTCCTTTCCTTTCCTTTCCTTTCCTTTCATGGAAGGGTTTGCTTATTTTGCTTTCTTTCTTTTAAATACAATTCCATTTGCCTACAAACTCAGAACTGCAGTGTATTAAACTGTGGTTTCAAAGCAAGCCAGGATCAGAAACTATGGTTTGTATTCACAAATCTGGCTTGTATTCACAAATCATAATATAAACATGCCATGGCTCTGATAGTTCAGAATCACAGGGAACTGTGCTCTGGCACATGAAAGAGCTGTGAATAAGCCAAAGACTAGTAGAATCTCATACATGAAACAGTTTCCTGTTGCATATTAACTCAGCCACTATATGAGAGGTGTTCTCTATATTTCCGCATAGGACTTTGAGGCCACACACTTCTTCATAGGCATCTATAAAATCATTGCTGCTATATAAGCAACTGCTTGGATTGACACTGCAGTCAGCACTACTACTCTGACGATATCTGTAACTTTTCACATGGTATTTAGTCACTGTCATCCCTGGAATTTATGCTACACAAACAAGATGTCCCCATGTACTTGATGTTAACTCGTCTGGAATAAGTACCATTTCAGAGTTCTATATTCACAACTGTTGATATTGCTTATATGGGCTACTTATACCTAACATGCTAACCAACTGGTAATATGATCAGGATTCTTCATGAGTAATCAGGACTTCAATTAAATATGGCCTAGTGATTTGAAAAATATTTAAAATGCTAAGGTTTATGAACATGACTATGAGTTGTGTTATACACGTGTGAAAGCTTCGTACTGAAGTATCCAGTTGTCTTGGTTTGTAAACGGAAGCTGCATTTGAAATACCAGTACTCCTTTTATGGCACACCTCCGTTAATTGCTATGGGACTATTCCACAATAAGCGGCTTGTAGATCACAGCTTTGAGCAAAAGTGCCAAGCTATGGGAAAGTGTGGCTTTGTATAATTAGGAACATGATCCATCCCAAGGTTAGTGAAACTGAGTATATGGAAGGTATCAGTATGAAGAGCTTCTGATCCAGCAGAAATAAGTGTGTGTGTGTGT
Source organism: Podarcis erhardii (assembly GCF_964252035.2). Lineage (NCBI taxonomy): Eukaryota > Metazoa > Chordata > Lepidosauria > Squamata > Lacertidae > Podarcis > Podarcis erhardii. The sequence continues at coordinate 53,002,093 of NC_138508.1, read as the reverse complement.
GTGTGCGCGCGCGCGCATGCGCGTGCAGAGGGCCAGCTAGGAAAGAGGAAGGAGGGATGTGGGCTCTACCACGTCCTCAGTGATCACTTCCTTCTCACACCTTCCTGGGGACTCCTATGCTCAGATTTCACATGTAGTTCTTTCCTCACCTTTTAGTAGCATGCTGTGATGGGTTTTTCCACCAGCTTTTTGAACTATTTTAATGTTTTTTAGGAGAACATTGTACTTTGCCGCTGCCTATTTTGGATACGGTTATAAATTGCAGCAGCCAGCTGCGGTAATCTATAATAATCTCTTCCATGTTAAGGACTTCCTATTGCTATGAGCTCAGCCATAGGGCTGCTGCGTCATGTCCATCAGTGTTGAGAAAAACATAATCTGTGGGTTGTAGCACATGACTCCAAGTTGCTATGCAAAATGTTACAGTTTCCTTGACAGGCAGCATACACCAGAAAGCTCTTAATTAAGCAGATTTGTTTCTATACAGATTTTGCACAATCCATTGTGGTGTTGTGTCCCCCCCCCCCCATTTTCAGCAAAAGAGAAAGCTATTAACTTTGTTTAAATGCTATATGTGATTAGGAGTGCCACTCTGCTGAATTCATATATGAAGCAAAAGCACTAATGTTTAATCTTATTTTCATTTTGAGTATGATGCATGTGAATATAATGGAGATTGGATCATTATTTTCTACAGGTAACTGCTTTTGTATTTCATCAATTGGTCCCCTGGTGCTATGGGTAAATAGTAGAAGGCTACGCATTCAATGGAATCCAGACAACTTGTTCTTGAACTTGTTCCTACTGAAGTCAAATTTTGATCAGCTCATCCTGTTCAATTTCATTGGGACACAAGTTCAACTAATGTAGTCTGGATCCAACCCAATATTCATCATATTGTGCTCAGCCTTTTGTACAGAAGGCTAGCTCATGGGTTCTGAAAACTTAAGTCTAGTGGGAGAGGCTATCTCCACATGAGCTGACTAAAATCTCTACAATGTCATAGAGAATTCCTGGAAGAATCACCTCAGTTTGCATGTGGTGCCACCCAAATAAGAAGCAGTGCAAGTGAACATTAGAAGAGGCCTGCTGGATCAGGCCAAAGGCCTATTTAGTCCAGCATCCAGTTCTCACAGGGGCCAAGCAGATACCTGGACGTGTGGTTCTCAATAAGTGGTATTCAGAGACAAGCTAAAGCTTCTGACCTAATTGACAGACACCTTTCTAGACAATTACCTGGTTTGTTTGAATGAATTAGCCAGCTTTATCTACAAAGAGGGCTTTCCCTCAGTTGCAGAGCACCTGCTTTGCATGCAGAATGTTACAGGTTCAATCCCTGGCATCTCCAGGTAGAACTGGGAATACCCCTGTCTGAAATCCTGGCAAGCCACTGTAAGTGAGTGTAGCTTAAATGGTCTGATTCAGCATAAGAAAACTTCCTATTTGACCTGTCGAGCTGCTGTTTTCCTTGCACAACAAGAGTGTGGGAGCAAAAAATAAAGCCACATCTCTTAGGTGTGTTTTTTGTTGTTCAATGTGTGCAGAAGAGGAAGGCATGGTACAGTTGGTGTCATGATACGGATTGATTCTAAGGTATGGCATCCACTCTTGTATCTATCAAAAAATATGGATTGTCATCATGATTTTTTAACTATCTTTGAAATGTTTGAAAAACCGTTTCAGTTGCTTCAGCATTTCCTAACAAGCTCTTAAGAGCTAAAAGTGCAATCCTATGCATGTTTACTCACAAGTCCCACTTAGGTTAGTTGAAGTGCACTTCTAAAGAAATGTGTAGCATTCATTTTCCATTCTTTTTATAAAAGAAAGTGATTTTCTAAATACTTGGAAATTTTATGCTAAATGATTGGGGAAGGGACAATAAGTGTACTGTATTATCCATTAAGTTTTATTTACTCTGACAGGTGATTTAAAAGTAATAGGTACCTTACAATAATGCTGATAAGAGATAGATAATACCGCTTGAGATTGAACTATTTGAGAAAATAATGGCTGAAGCTCTGCATGAGTCAAATGGAATCTACTACAAGGATAATCTCTGGCTAAATGTTAAGCTGTAGGGGGAAGCATAAGCTTCAATCAACTGTTACAAATAATTTGATCCCAGGGCTACAAGTGCCTTAAATTAAATCCTTCTCAGCAGGATCCAATCTAAATCATTAAAGGCATGTCACGTAGAGCACTATAATCATCCTCTATGTGTGCTTGATTTATGAACGAAAAGTACAGTAAATCATAGCTTCTAATTGCCCGAGTTTCTATGTTCAGAATCACACAGAATGCTCCGTATTAATAACATTACTAATACCCCTCATTTTCCATCTTGAGGGATCCATCCCAACAGGACTAGTGCAACATTTATTTAGCCCAACTGTTTCTGGCAAGGTAGCTAGTATTTGTTTTTGCATTATTCTTTTTGGGCAGGAGTCTGTGCTTTGTCTTTTGAGCTCACTGGGGTTTTTCAAATTTGACAGGCTCGTCAGAAATGCAAACCACTACTGTTAGAACAGCTGTTAAGCTTATTATCTGTTCCAGAAGAGAGCAGAAGACATCAGTGCTGCAGGGTCTGCATGGGATGGATTCCTGTTCCATGCCACTCACAATTAAAGCTGGTGGCTTTGGGCTACAGGTGCTCCGTGCTCTATGTGCCCTACAGTTTATCTTATCTACATGTTGCATTGCCATCTCTTAGGCTGCCCTTTTGATGATTCCATCTACGCTCAGACAGTAAAGGTACATGGCGAAGTACTTGGTGTCCCACAGCAAGAGAACTTCCTTTTCTTGGATTCTTGCTTAGGTTCGGGTCTCAACTTTTTTGTCACATTACAAGAGCTTTTTAATTGAGTTGGCTTTAGGAAACCAACAAGGTGAAAATGGTGACTTTTGTGGTTGCTTGAAAGGTTGGGGATTGTGTCAACCTCAGTAGTTAGGGGATCCTGCACCATATTAATGGGAGATGGGGGAAGCCAGTAGGAGCTGGGAATACATGTTGCAAATTGTTTTCAAGGGTAGTGTAAGGAAAGGCATGCAGTAGAAAGTAGGAGAAAGTAGTACACAGAGAGCCTCCAAGTTTCCCATCAACTGTGGAAATTGTGGAGAAGACCATAGGTGCTGTATAGCAGATGCTTCTCCTAAGCCTCTATGCTTATTGGAAGGTACAATAGTTGGTGTAAGCTGCATGGAGGAGCTGTGGGCAAGTGTTATTCTGTACCACATAACCGAGACAGGGTTTGGATCATAATGCTGCCAGAAAGAAGTGTACTGCATACAGAACCTAAGTTTGGATTTCATGATAATGCTACTACAAGACCACTCTGAGCTATTCAGTTTTAATTTAATTAGCTCAGGGGTAGCCAACATGGTGTCCTCCAGATGTTGTTAGACTCTCACCAGCACCAGACGGTGGTCAGGGATAATGGGAGATGTATTCCCACAAAATCTGGAGGGCACCACATTGGCTACCCATTCCTTAGCCCTAGCCATACCTTCTAACTACATTCACTAATGGGGTATGTGAATCAGCTAGCTTCACACCCCAGATTTTCATTATGCTAAGCAGTAGTTACAAATTGCAGTCTTCACATGTACAACTGTACATAAGTAGGTTCTTTCACTTGACTGGGACCCTGCACAAGATGGTCCATAATCATTTGTACAGGTCCTACCATGTATGTATACATCTCCATTTACATTTCTACTGAACAGGCACAATCCTGACCCCCCCCCCACATCAACAAATCCAATACAGTGGTGCCTCGCAAGACGAAAAGAATCCGTTCCGCGATTCTCTTCGTCTAGCGGTTTTTTCGTCTTGCGAAGCAACCCTATTAGCGGCTTAGCGGCTATTAGCGGCTTAGCGGCTTAGAAAAAGGAAGAAAAAAGCGGGAAAAAACTCAAGACTCGCAAGATGTTTTCGTCTTGCGAAGCAAGCCCATAGGGAAATTCGTCTTGCAAAGCGCCTCGAAAAACAGAAAACCCTTTCGTCTAGCGGGTTTTTCGTCTTGCGGGGCACCACTGTAAATGCAATTTGAAGGTGTAATGGGGCTCTAAGACTGCAGTCCTACTACAGCATAAGCCCCACTGAACAAAATGATGAGCAAACATGCATAGACTTGTATTCCATCTGTCTCAAATTGCACAAGTGACTCCTATATAAACAGTACTTCTTGAATATGTTTGACAGCTGCCCAATAAAATACAGAGAATACAAATTCACAGTGACTTAGCAAGCCAAAGGCAGGAGAAGCCACTCATTGCAAAACATGTGTGCTCCATAGGACTATCATAAAAGTTTTCATTGAAGTTGTTCAAGTTGTTAAGAGCTTGTGGATGGAGTGAAATCATAGCCCTGGAATGGCTTGTCAACCATACTTTTATGCCTTATAATCTTCATAAGCTACTACATTTATTTCCTTGAGGTAGAGTGAGTAGTTTTATATTTAAATTAAGCTTCTACCAATGCATTGCATCTACATAGCTACAGACAATAGTTACTGTTAATTCTGGCGGTTATGTTTATACAGCGATACTTCGGTTCTCAAACAGAATCCATTCTAGAAGCCTGTTCAGCTTCCGAAACGTTCAAAAACCGAGGTGCAGCTTCCCATTGGTTGCAAGAGCTTCTTGCACTTGGTGGAAGCTAAATTGCATATTCAGGTTCTGAAAAATGTCTGAAAATGGAAGCATTTACTTCTGGGTTTTTGACATTTGAGAACTGAAACGTACAACAATGGAGGCATTCGAGAACTGAGGTACCACGGTAACTGGGGTTTTTTTTGCTTTTGTCTCTCAAATACAATTGAATGATGTGTTTCTGGGGTTTGATAATTACATCAAACTTGTCTTTGTGAGCTCAAAAATATAGGAGAACAAATGGTCCTTGGTTGTAAAGTTCATATTCTTTTTTCTATTAATACAGATTTCTGGTGCAGATATTACACATTTGATAGAAAGTAAGGCATGCACATGCTGAATTCAGGTTCATTAGGTTGCACACTGCCTGGTCCACAAACCAGCTATACAGGATTTAGATGTAATTCAGTTTAATACTATTGGGGACCAATTAGAACTCTACCAGCTGAAACAACAGGGCTTTGCTTTTAACAGGTACATTGGTTTATATACCTAATTAAAGATAGGGCAGGAGATGGTCCCTGTGCTGGGATGGTTGAAAGGCCTAAGAAGACTCTAGCAAATTATACCTTTGCCATGATGGCTTTAATATTTTCAATAGGTTTAGCAAAGACTGCATAGATGGTTTCTTTTTGGAGCAACGACCTGACACTTGCAGTTCTTTGGTGTCATGTGGGTTATGAATGTTTTTCCTCCATTTTCCTTCTTGAACATGCACATAAAAACTGGGGTGGGAGAGGAATCGTACCGTCCCAGGCAGAGTCTTTGTTGCTAAAATGTTATTTGTTCTCCAACTTGGAATGACAGGTCACCTGTTGAATATTGCCCCTTATATCACTGATGAGAACTAACACAGTTCACCCGTCTTCATGTCTGTGAAATTACAGTGTGGTTGTTCACAGTTCTTTTGAAACTAAGTCCTTCTCTACTTTAATCATACCCAAGTGGTCAGTCGTCCTTTAAAAGAAATTAATAGGTGCCTAGTTACTTCATTCCCCATAGCACTGTTCTGTCATTTCAGTCTATATACCCATTTATATAGCATTTTAAGAGATCAAAATGGCTTCCCACCATCCCTTTCTCTGGCAGTACAGCCATTCCCACTGCATTACATTTGGAGATTAGGGTGACAATAGCAGCACATTCCTTAAAATGGGCCAGGTGAGAAAGAATTTTTTCACACATGCCAGAATGGCTGGTGGTTTGGAAGTTTGATTATCTTCCCCTGTAGCTACAGCATATCAAACTGCTTGAGTCATTCAGATTTTTCTTGCTAAAATCTTGGATGGGGCAACCGCTCATCTCCAGTCTTGCTGTTAATTAGCATAAAGGAGGAAAAAATCAATTTCCCTACCAGCTGGGGTGAGTAGATCCCAGCAGGGGTCATGTCCTTTATGAAAATGCATAACACTAAGTGAAGCTAACGTTATGGCTTGCTTGCTTGACTTAACTTGTTAATTAGTTTCTGGGAAGTGCAGGTTCTTCCTTCCCTGTACTTCTTTGGGCTTAATGGTAGTTATTAGCTTAGAGTAAGTTTTGCTTATTTATCTTTAGGAAGAAATGAAGGTTACAAAGAGGATTTGACTTTTAAAAAAAACAACCATTAAGTTAAGTTACCTATAAAATATGCCATCCAGTTGGAAGCAGGATTTAACAAAGTAGTAGCCGAGAAAGGAGGTTTAGAATAAATTTCGCAAATGAATAAATTTGTTTCTCTATCACACTAAAATATCTCACAGTAGTCACTGGGTCCTAACACTCATGCTTCTGGTGGCATTCACATTATTTTCATTTCCTGATTATTTTAATTGCAACCTTCTTTCTTTCCCCAGATTTGCTGACCATTCGCTCTACATCTCGGCCATTGTTGTTTAGTCGTTTAGTTGTGTCCGACTCTTCGTGACCATTAAAAGATATTTAATCTAACATACAGCAACATGAGTTGCCCACCAAAGGCTATTTAAAGTTCTGACAAAATATAAAGTAAAAGTAAAATGCAGATGGTGGGGAGCAAAGAGAAGAATGAAATACATTGCAGCCACTTTAAAATGCCACTTTATTGTGGTGGTTCTCTGTTCTCATCAGCTGCACAGCTCTTAGAAGTACAGATGGGCTAATCAGACCATTTCTGGTTCACATCACTTTCATGTGTGTTCACTCGGAAGTCTGTTCCATCCCATTTCCACATTAATCTTTTTTCGTTTATTAAAAAAAATCTGCATGAAAAATTGTAATTAAAAACACGTTTCCATTTGTTAGTTAGTTTGTTTAAAATTTTTAAATACTTCTTTTCCCAGAAAACGTGATGGTGAAAAGCAATATGATCATAAAAATACAGTCCTATAGTATAACATTGTATTTACTAAATATAATTCAGCCAAGATAAAACCATTCCCAAAGTTGCAGCAATAAAACAACAAAACAGCATATCCAGCCCAGCCACCTCTCGCATGAGGTGAGAGAAACAGGTGGGTTTTTTTATATCTTCACATCTTAAAAGTTAGGGACAGCTGCTGAGAAGGCCCTGTCCTTAGTGTCCACTAGTTTAACTGATCTTAAAAGTGGGCTGGTCTTAAAACATGGGCAGGTTCATATGGATGCAAGCAAGTAACCTGGCTGCAAACCATTTACTGCTTTAAAGGTCTAAACCAGCATTTAAAATGAGTCTGGAAATGCACTAGCAACGTGTAACACTTTAATTAGGGTATACCAGCTGGTATGTACCAATCTAAGTCTGAAAACCCCTACCCCCACTTAGCTTTGGAATAAACCCTGTTGATTGATGTTCTGAGTAGACATGGGTAGATTGAAGCCCAAACCTGTAAAAGGCACGACTTCTGGTGTTCTATTAAAATGCACATAAAACAAGTAAGACTTGGTTATATATTTTTTATAAAAGCAGAGAACTGCATTAGATCATTCAGGAAGTAATTGAAATGCATGAATAGGGCTATGGTCTTATTTAAAATAATAATATCTATCTTATTTCACACAGGAAGTATTTTTCTTTTTTTTTTTGTAATAAATTTTTATTGAAGTTTTTCCATAAAAAAAATAATAAACCAATCCATTTATATATCACATATTTCACCTTGTTTGGACCTCCCTCAACTTCTCTGACAATCTTTCGTAGTTCAAATCCTCTCCTCACATTCCTTCTTTAGATATTGCCATTAAATATTATATCTCTATCCTTGCTTGCCTTTTGGCAATACTCCTTCTATTTTCACAAAGCTTCTTTGAAACACGCTAGCGTTGTGCTATCCTCACATATGTTTTTCAAATACTCTGTAAATTTCCCCCAGTCCTCAATGAATTTCTGGTCTTTTTGGTATCTAATTTTCCCTGTTAATTTGTCTAACTCTGCGTAGTCTGTTAGTTTTGACCTCCATTCCTCCAGAGTCGGAACCTCTTCTTGTTTCCACCTCTGGGCCAACAATGTCCTTGCTGCGACGGTAGCATATTGAAACAGTTTGCAATCTCTCCTACTTATATCCGTTCTTGTTATTCCCAACAGGAAGAGTTCTGGTTTCTTAACAAAGCTATATTTTAGCATTTTCTTTAGTTCATTGTGTATCATCTCCCAGAACCCCCTTACTTTTTTACAATCCCACCACATGTGCATAAATGTACCTTCCTTCTCCTTACACCTCCAACATTTATTACAGGTTTTGTACATCTTTGCTAATTTTGCAGGTGTCATATACCACCTGTAAACCATCTTCATTACGTTTTCTTTTAATGTAACACATGCCGTAAATTTCAAGTTTTCATTCCATATTTTCTGCCAATCACCAAGGTCTATGTTGTATCCTAAATCTTTGGCCCATTGAATCATAACTACTTTCACCTCCTCATCTATTGTGTGCCATTCTAACAAAATTTTATACATTTTAGAAATTGTTTTGGAGTCGTTATTCACTATCTCTATTTGGTATCTCGAATCTTTTTCTTTATACCCCTTTTCTTTCACATCCTTTTTAAACATTTCATTTATTTGATGGTAATGCAGCCAATCAAAGACGTATTCTTTAACTTGTTCGTATGGTTTTAGTCTCCACTTTCCTCCTTCTTTCTCCACCAAATCTCCATAGGTAATCCAATCACTTCTCATATTTTCTTTTTTGACCCCCATGACCTCTAACGGGGATAGCCAATGTGGCACCCCCCCTTCCAATATATTTTTGTATCTGTCCCAAACTTCCCATAGCGATTTCCGGAAGATGTGGTTTTCAAAGGTTTTATATCCCTTCTTCTTTTCTTTCCAAAGATACGCGTGCCACCCGAATCTGTTGTCGAATCCTTCCAGGTCTAGGAGTTTTGTATTTTTAAGTTTAATCCATTCTTTTAGCCAGCAAAGACACGATGCTTCGTAGTATAGCTTCAGATCTGGCAGGGCAAAGCCTCCCCTTTCTTTTGCATCTGTTAGTAATTTATATTTAATTCTCGGCTTTTTGCCCTGCCATATGTATCTAGAAATCGTCCTTTGCCATTCCTTAAAAATCGCCACTCCTTTTAATATTGGTAACATCTGGAATAAAAACAGCATCTTTGGTAGCACTAGCATCTTAATCATTGAGATTCTGCCCCAGAAGGATAGTTTTAATCTATTCCATACTTCCAGATCCTTCTTAATTCCATTCCACACCGGGATATAGTTGTTTTGGAACAGATCAATATTTTTTGGGGTTAGCCATATTCCCAGATATTTGACCTTTTTGACAATTTCAATACCAGTTTGTTGCTGCAGTGCCTCCATTGTTGCTTTTTCCATGTTTTTAACTATAATTTTAGTTTTTTTCCTGTTTATTATGAAACCTGCCACCTCTCCAAATGTTTCAATTTCCTTCAGTATCTCAGCTGCTGTCTCCAGCGGATCTTCTATCATCAAGACTAAGTCGTCAGCAAAGGCTTTGACTTTATATTGGTTTTGGCCTACTGATACCCCCTTTATACTTTCTTTTTTCCTTATTGAGTCTAATAACACCTCCAGGACCAGAATAAATAGTAGTGGTGACAATGGGCATCCCTGTCTGGTACCCTTAGAAATCTTTATTTCTTCTGTTATTACAGGAAGTATTTTTCAGTAGCTGGCGAGGCTTTTGGGGAAAAAACATTTCCCCCTTAAAAAAAAAAGATTAAAAACCAACTTTCATAAAGCAATGCTGCCATTTTAACTGGCAAATAAGCTTGCTCTCTTGAGTTAGGAGTGGGTGCAGACAATGCAGTACATTGGAATTTTAGTATTCACTAATGATTGCATGAATAGAGCATTTCTCAATTCAAACAGCCCTTGGTGGACTAAGAAGCAGTAATGTTCCAGATTGATAATTGCCAAGAAAGTTTCAAAACCCAGACCCCCTTACTTTTAATGTCTCTACGGCAGCCAAGAGACATCATTTAGAACACAGTCTTGTAAAGAAATTAAAAATGAGTGCAGTTCCACATGTATGTGCTGATGGAAAGTTTCCTATCGGAGTGCATCATGGGTAAAAATAGAAGGAATGCTACTACCGCCAATACAACTGCAGTTTTCCCAAAGGGGGTGATAAAGTGTAGAACAAGCCTCTTCAGTGTAAAATGCTTAGATAGTTCTTGTTTCATTCACCCATTAGTGCTTTAGACTTGAACAGCCACATGACAGAAGACTGAAGAGAGTTGTAAAAGCACTGATCTGGCAGGAAGGGTCTACTGATTTAAGCCAAAAGCCTCAGGAGAGCCTTAAGAGGTCTTTGGATCTTAGCCAAGAGAACATCGCACAACGTCAGGCAAAGGTAGCTGCTTCCCTCTGTCAAATGCTGAAGTTTTGTTATACCAAAATGGAAAGTGTTTGGTGCTAACATTATCTGCAACCTGACCTTGTTGCTGGCCTGAAAATCGCAAGAAACTGTTTCAGCTTAAAAGCTCAGTATGGAAATATTTTTGTCTATAGCAGCATCACATATACTGTCATTTCTTCTTCGTCTTCCCATGAATGGCTGTGTCTGCTTGTCACATAGCGACAGACTCGGTCAAGTGTAAATGGTCCCTTATGCAAAAGCATCAGAGAACAGTTCTGCTTGGATGGCAACAACCGCCTGAACATATTCCAACACAATTCACCATAGTGTCCTTTTATCAGATGCTCTCAATGCTCTTTATAGCTTTTAATCTTTGCTTGGTCCTAACCAAGCGATATTTAATCTATGCCTTACATCTTCTACATATCTGCATCATACAATGACAACCACGGTAATTGTGTACCAACTGAGCATGGTCAAAGATACTGATTTGTTCATGAAATGAACATATTTGCTTTCTATAGACAGAAAAAAGGTTATGTTTAAAACATTTTCAAACTGCTTCCTCCAGCTATGGCATTTACCATAAAAAATTAGGCAGGAATGATTTACTTAGGGAGCAATCCTAACCCCTAGTGGTGGGTGGGGCAGCACTGCCTCGCTGCTAACCTCCTAGCTGACCTTGGGATTCCCTTTCAACTCTACAATTCTATGATCATGCCACTGGTAAGTGGGCAGTAAGCTACTGGTGATGATCCTCCTGCCAACAAGCCAGGAGAAAGGATGCTGGCAACTTTTGATATAAAACTCAGTGCATCTTCCAAGGAGATCAATCCTCTGGCCCCTCAGCTACGAGTCTGGACCTGGCATAGTGCAAATAAGGGGGAAAGCTTTGGATTGAACAGAGAATCTGCTGCCCCGTGCTCCCCAGGCCCTCATTAGAATGGCTCTGCATATCTTACCCAGGTCCACTTAGCAATTGGATGCCTCTTAGCTATCCTCAGAGGAGAAGGAAAACATGTACTCATTTTGTATTGGTGCTAAATAATGATGTGCTACTAGGTGGCTGTGCTGAAGAAGCAAATAACTAATACCTACCTCTCTCAAGCTCCTCTCTTGTTGCTTGATATACTTTATGGATGACGAGTTAGTAAATAGGTTATTTATCTGATGTGATAACATTTCATTAGATCTCAGAATGAACTGATCTTCTCAGTTAGTGGTATTCCCACTTTCATCTCTCTCTCTCTCTCTCTCTCTCACACACACACACACACAGAGAGAGAGAGAGGGGGGGGGTTATCTAGGTGGTTTGTACATTTTCAGTGGTAATCGCACACTTTTGGAATCCTGCCCTCTTCAAAGGAGCACTGTCTGGGCTCCTCTCTTGTGGTCTTTCTCTAAATACCTTTTATTATGCTAAGTCTTTTGACTGCTCTTATTGCCACCCTCCTATATATTGTTTCCAAAGGAAACACGAACCCTGGGTAGGTGCCTGGAATCTTGCACTGCTGTGGAGATTGGTGTGGCATGTAATGTTTTTAATCTGATGTTGATTTTATTACGTTTGTTCAATACAATAAAAGTATTAAATATTTAAAAGTTTTCATTGTAAGCCACCTTGTGAAAGTATGTCATGAAAGTCAGGGTAGAAAAACATTACATTTAAACAAATGAATGTGTATATTAATTGGAAGATATTAAGCAGTGCAGTCATCATGGTTCTTAATGTTGAATTCCAGATCCAACTGTATTGCATTTTTTTTCTCCCTCTCCCCCCTGCATGAAGTAGAAAAGAGCACACATATTTCCCTCCTAATCTCAAAGCTGTTCCAAAGATCTAGGTAGATCACTCCCTGGAGTTGAGAAGAAAGGGAGCTTATTATTTCATTGATCAATGAAATGCCATTGCAGTTAACAGAATTAGTTCAGAAGAAAAAGGTAGCAGGAAGGGAACAAATCAGATATAACTCAAAAGACACTGTATTCTTATTTCTCTTTCTTTCTCTTTTATTTTGATTCCAAAAATCAAATTGTTCTTTTAAAGCTGTGCTATATGAAAAGGCTGTGATCTCAGCTAATCCATGCTTTTCCAGGATAAGCTCAGATTTCTGCAGCTACAGTAAAAACCTTATGTTTGTAAGCGCCTTATAGATAACTAATGGGCACTTGAGCAGTGTAACTTTTGATGAGGGAGACATAATGTTTATTCTTTGTACAGATAGCCCATATAACAAGAAAGAGGACTGGGTGGGGGGCAAGATCAAACCATTACATGTCTTAGTTCAAAAATATGCACTGAATGCACAAAAGGTAAAAGATTTTTTCTTGAGAATCTCTTTACTTCCCATCCCAAGGTGGTGAGCTATATTATAATGATTACCAGTATATTTTATTTATTATTTTGTGGAACACTTTCTGCATTATAGCTTGCTACATGTGCTTAACAAAGATGTGAGGCAAAAGTGATAATCTGACATATTGATCTCTATAATTTCATTTGATTAAAAATAACATTTTTGTTATTTCACACTGCTCAAGGTTTGCATCCATCTGTGTGCTCCTTCTCTTGACTGTGGATAATTATCAAAAACATAAAGGTAAAGGTGAAGGGACCCCTGACTGTTAGGTCCAGTTGCGTACGACTCTGGGTTTGCAGCGCGCATCTCGCTTTATTGGCCGAGGGAGCCGGCGTACAGCTTCCAGGTCATGTGGCCAGTATGACTAAGCCGCTTTCTGGCACATAGACCAACACTATTGAAGGAAGTTACTGTCAAGGTTGCTCTATTTGGATTCAGTCTCTAATCATCCGCGGCATGATATGGGCATGTTTATAATGTCAAAGCAAATTTGTAGGATCCTTGCTGAGGGTATTGCGGGAAATCAAAATTCTGATGTGACATAGTTGTGAAGGGAATTTCACACATTACTAGGCTTTGGGTGCCCTTTGACAGTGTAAACAAGATTACTCTTGCTCCTCTGTTTCTCACTCACATAATTCCTCTAATAAGGATGGTCAAAAAAATATTTTTTGTTTTCTGAAGGAAGCCCAGAAAAGGGCTCCGTAGAGGATTTATTTTGTCCAGAAAAGGTAACAGTTCCATCATTTCAGAGCTTCCTTCCTGTAAAGGAGCTCAGGTTGTGTCTGTATGTGTATAATTTCTCCGATTTGCCTTCTGGACTTCAAGGCAGTAGTGGTGATAAACTCAGGGTTGTCATAGGAGAGGCTTTTTTTGCCAGGAGGGAGAAGTCAAAGGAAAAGGAGAGGCTAGCAAGAGAATATAAGACTCTCAGTTGCTCTTGGACTCTTGCTGGGATAACTGATTCTACTGCGTTTCTTGGCTCAGCTTCCTTCAATGTTCTCTTGCTCAGTTCCTGCCTCATCACTAGATGCTGGTCAGACAATACAACGAATAAATGCATGTCAGTTAACCACTACATTTCATACCCCTGCTTCACTGGTTATTCTGATACTTCGCCAGCACATAACCGGTGTTCATAGGCACACAAAAATGTTTTTGCTTCCCAAGCAATCTTTTAACATTTTACAGACACGTGCCCACTGTCCAAAACTAAGTAAATCAGGTCAGTTGTTCTTTTAAAAAGGGATTCATTACTGAGAAATTCGGGAGCATGAATTATGTCAATAGAGCCATAGGGAAATACTTTCAGGCTTGAACGCCTAATTGAAAAAGACTCTGTTGGGAACCAGGAACCTCCATATAATAAACACAAAATTTGTTTTATCTATCCTGTCTATCTACATGCATATTTATACATTTTATTTCATATTTCTTATTAAGAAAGTTGCACTCAGAGCAGCTCACAAAGGATAACTTTATATTTATGGCAAATCAGAATGACTAATTGATTGACTAACCATATAAATCCCCTCACTTGTTGTCAAGGGACACAGGATGACTGCCCTCCTCCCCACAGACAACCATATAGTTAGCTAGTCATCCACCCAGAGCATCTCCATATGAGGTAGCAACGCGGGTATCCACACTAAAAGAGTGAGATGAGTTTTAATGGGTAGGAGGGGATATATTAATTGGGTAGGAGAGGATATATTAATTGCAATTTATCCCTCCAGGCACCCACATATGTGGGTTGAACAGTTTCAAACAAAATTAAAAGCATAGGAATTAGGCTGTAAAACCTTGTTTTGAACAATCTCAACTATGAAGTAAACTGGCTGCCCCCTTCTTACCCTGCTTAAAAAAGAATTGGACAACAATTTGGAAAGTAAGTTTAGAAGTAAGATTTACGTCTTGGTTCACAGCAGTGGCAGCAGTAAAAACTATGTAGGCATAATATTGTGCCTAAAACTGAGCAAGTGAAGGCATGTCTGTATCAACCGCTGGTCAAAGTAAGAGAGAGAGGGAGTGGGGAGGGAACAGGAAGTTACATCTGTGATATAGGAAGCATGATTCCTTGATGCCTTCTCTGCTGCCACTGATTTGAACACCCAAATCCTTATTTTTAAGTGATGAAGCCTAATTTGTTAGAAAGGTTTGCATATAGAACATCCTGTCTTAGCTCACCTTCAAGACTTTCTCAGCTCTGTGATTCTGCTTCCCCAGGAGTTATGGCAGGAACACATAAGGTTGAAATATTAATTTGATCATGGGGTTAATGTTAATATGCTGTGACAATGTCTCCGGCTGTAATGTCCAAAGGTATTTCTGTACCTATGCAATTAATCTGACTGAAGTGCAAATGGTTGCCGGAAATATCTAATAACCTTCCAGCCTCATTCTCATCTAAGAGTGTGAGAATATGGTGATTTTAATATCTATGTGTGAGTTCTTTACATGTCCTTAATTAATTCATAACTGCACAAACAGAACTTTACTATACATAATTGTATAATAATTCCAGAAAAAAGTCAGTAATATTAGCTCAGAGAAGAGTCTACCCATACTTTGTCCCATAAGGCATTTAAAAGTGAATTCCCTTCTGGTCTTCATTCTAGCCACTGCATTTTATTTACTTTGTTTATAGCTACTTTTCATTCATACTTATTTCGTATTTCTAAAAGTGCACTGTATTTAAAGATACACTGTTAAATAAGTGGGTATTTCACAATGATGCTTTAGTTATTTATGAAAATAATGAAATAACTCTCTTGTCCTGGTTTGAATCTATGTTGAAATGAAAACAGTGGTGTGGTACATAGTTTCCAATGGAAGCAAAAAGATGCCATTAAACCTGGGGTGGGAAATCTGTGCGCCTCCAGATTTTCCTGGACTACAAGTCCAATCAGCCCCAGCCAGCATAACCAATGGTCAGGAATGATGGGAGCTGTAGTCTAGCAACACCCAGAAGGCCACAGGTTTCCAGTCCCTGCTTTAAACCATCAGCCCCAGCTAGCTTGTACAATGGTCAGGAATGGTGAAGATGGCAGTCTAGCAATATCTAAAGGGTCGCACATTACCCACCTCTAATAGAGCCCACTATTGTCTACACTGACTTGCAACAGCCTTCAAAAGCACCCCAGGCAGCCTTGCTAACTTTTAACTGGAGTTCGTTTATGTTAGGTATAGGACTGAGAGCACTTACATGCAAAGTATAACACATTTGGTAAAATATCAGATCATTTATATCAGTTATTGTCTTTGTCTCTAAAACTGGTATATGCATTTATGTTCTCTCAGTGGCGTAGCACCCGGGGCAAGGCAAGTAATTTGTGCCCCCTAACCCGTGGATTTTAGTAGGGGCAGAGAGCTGCGAGTGCGAGCGCGCCCCCCCAGATGTTGCGCCCAGTGCGGCCGCCCCCCCCTGCACCCCCACGCTACGCCACTGTGTTCTCTAGTGTGACTTATTTACTAGACACTTACTGTAGACAGATCAAGGTCAGAGCATACACAAGATGTATGACATGACTACATTTTGAAATAATGATTTTAGTAACTACATCTTAGTCCAGTCACCTGAAACATCCATAAGATGTTAGTTCATTCTTTAATACTTTTGCACATGTGCAATCAGATGTCAACAGTAGTAAGGAAGGATTCAGAGAAAGAGGACAATGCAGCTTATCTTATGTTAAAAATTCAAATGTATACATGCTCATTCACCCTCCCATTTGTCCCATGAATCCTAGGCATGGCTCCAAGAGGTTTGTCTTTTATCTTGCTTCTTTCTCCAAGAAAACCTGCTGTTTATTGCTGAAACAAAGCAAATGTCAATTGGGTTTTCGGCAGATTGACGTTTGTTCTGATTCAGCAATAAACAGCAAGTTTTGTCAGAGAAAATGGTGGGACTAAAGAAAAATGTTTTGGACCCATGCCTAGAAATCATGGGACAAACGGAAGAAGTCATGGGACAAATGGAAGTGTATATTAACCCTCTTGTCATACTTCCCTCTAAACTAAATGCCTCAACCATTTGAGCCTTCCTTGTGAGGGAAAATGCCCCAAAACCTTCATCATTTTGGCTGCTCTTTTCTGTACTTTTGAGCTCTACACTATCCTTTTTGAGCTGGGTAACCAGAACTGCATACAGCACACAGCACTCAAAATGGATTCATAATCACGCCCATATTCTTGTAGAATCAGGGCAGAATTAGAGGAAGATTTGGGAATAGATCCATAACACACGTCACTCCAAAGTGCTCATTTGCCATAGTATGTGTGGGGATGAGTTTAGCTCAGTATAAGAATGCATTCTTTGCATGCAGAAGATCCCAGAGTCAACCCTTGGCATCTCCAGGTAAAAAGATCAGGTAACAGTTATGCAAAAGTTTCTCGGCCTGACATCCTGCCAGTCAGAGTGAATAAAGCTGGGCAAGATGGACAACTAGTCTGCACTGGTATGAAGCATCTTCCTTCACTTCTATTGTGCCATTTAAAACAGGGGCAAGGAATCTGTGGCCCTTCAGATGTTGTTGGACTCCATCAACACCAGCCATCGTGGCCACTGGTTGATGGTACTTTTAGACCAGCAGCATGTAAAGGTTCCCTTCCCCTGCTTAAAGGATTAAATATCACATTCTTCCCATGAATTTATGAGAGTTTTGGGAAGAGTAAAGGATATGCTAGTGTCTTTAATCCCACAGGAATGCTCTAGCCAATCCATTTTGAAATAATAATTTGATTGCTTCAGGACGGAGTTCTTGGCACGTTTACAACAAAGTATGCATCATTCAGTTCAGTGAGACTCTTAAGTAAACATACGTAGGATGTGGCTGTTAATCTGAATGTTCCAGGCCTTTATTAGGCTGCAAAGCCTGTAATAGAATGGACCTGTAATTTTACATCAAACAAATGAATTGGGAAATTATAGGCTTTACCTTTAAAGACCTTCCACTCAGATCTTCATATGTATACTCACTATAAACTGCACATTTGTCCAAAGATCTGCAATGACTTCCATGTGCAGACTTTCCTAGCATTTTTAATGATTTATTTCATTATCTTTTTTATATTGAGTTTCTTCCTTGTAGCTCTTTCCAGGCAGTTAATTTCTAAGATACACTAATTATGTTTACCTATATACAGCATCTGACATTTTATGGGTTCTCCATCAAGGCTGCCACTTTAATCTTCCATTTCACCGTCAGTCTAGAGATTATGATTCACAAGCTTGTGAGGTATTGAGTAAATATTGAAACAGATGAATAATTTGTTACTTGCATATATGTCATGATTCCTTCTACAGGAAAGCTCATAAAGTGTATTCAGTGTTTTATTTTCAAAGACGAACCACTGGAGAACTAATAATCTCATAAATAGTTTGCACATTTAGATCATGCAGTGGGGGGTGGGGGGAAATCAATGCCAAAGCAAAAGCAGCAGAATCAGGGAAGTGATTTAACTTTATGGTGTTAAAGGGACTAAATATTGGCATGAACAAAGATAGCACAAGCTAAGCGTAAGTAATGACTGATCTTACAGCTGAGGAACTTTCCAATCTTTAGTCTGGAGGCTTCCTTTAGTTTCATTGAATAACGAGGCTATGTACACCCAGCAAATTAAAGTGGATCTGATGTACCCTGTAGGCACACATTCTTTTTGTGTCCAGAAAATGTTGATCCATGGATAATGTGGTAGTGGGGGGGGGATACAATGTACACCCCACGTTATCCACCTGTGGAACTACTGAAGGACATCATGTGGATGTGTTTTTTAAAAAAACACATGTAGGCCCGTTCTCATGTAGCCACCCTACAGACCTTTTGTGGAGGAGACACACGAAGAAGGGCCTGCATGATGACTGCAGGATTTGGGTAGATTCATATGGAGAGAGGCGATCCTCAAGTTTCTGGGTTTGGAGGAGTATCAGATGACTGGAAAGTCACCAGGTCTTCATATCTTTTCCCAGCACACCCCCTTTTTGGTCCTACCACGTCAGAGTTCAATACTAGTAGGGTAACAGCCACAGAGGTGGTTGTACAAGTCAGAGATGGGAGGGAAAATGACACTTGATCTCCCTTTCCAAAGTTGGAGCTCTTTCTCCCTGTCCTCAGATTGGGAGATCCAATGCACCCTTTGACCCTTGGTGTGCCCTCCCAAAGAATTTAGGATTCCAGGACTGATAAACTATACTGAATTAGAAACCTGGAGTTGATTAAGGAGCCTTATTTGATTGCAATCTCAACCATGCTAGGGCTGCTGTGTCTCAAGGCTAACTGATTACTAGAAAGGAAAAGATGCAGGCCTGGCTCTTTCCTTTCCGTGTGTCCAGGGTATCTAAGAGGATATCTGCGGTCTTGTTCATAAATTACATGGAATGTCTCTTAGGCAGTCCTATATCACAAGCAAGGCGGTGACCCTTTTTGTAACACCATTTTTTATTATCAAGCTTGTGCAGGAAAATAACTGGCTGAACTGCAAGAAGTTTGCATTTATAGGAAAAGCAGGATTCTGCAACCCCAAAAGGTGGATGCCAACTCAGTGAGTGAGGGGACGGTGACAAATAGTAGCAATGAAAGTTATTTGGTTCGTGTTCAAACTGACAAAGGAACTGTCAGATGTTTCTTGATGGCTGGAGGGAACTTATAGATATAAATCTTCCAGAGATTACAGGAGTCCTGATAAGAGAAAAATATGACGGACAGAGCTGACTGACGTTAATTTCAGCATGTAGCTCAGTAGTTGGTACTATAATCCAAACGAAGTACTATTGGGGAATGCTAAGTAGAGTGAACCAAGGGACCAGTAGACTGGTTGGTAATGCCATTATTCATTATCTAAAAGAATTATGGGATAAAGAATTGTGAGGCAGCTGTAATATAGAGGGATACATAATAAAATTGTTTAAGATGTGATCATCTATAAAATTACATGTTATTTAAATGGTAAACCTAATGTTACTTGCTTAAAAAGTGTATGACATTTCAATCTTATTTTCTTCTAAGAACTATTAACATTGTGACTGCTGAGTTAAAATGTAAAGCAGGTTGTAATTCTACTGTGTATTTCCATTTCCTAATTGTCAGATAATGACTATGCTACTCTATACCGGCGACATATAAAAAGCAAAAGAGCCCTTGCAGCACATTAGCAGATTATATTTTGTTGACTGGGAAATATTAAGCAATATGTGAATTGTGAATTTCACATGGGGAAATAAGTGACTGCAAAACTCAAAGTATTCTCTAGTGGATAGCAGTAAATGAGTAAATTATACATGCAAATCAAGAGCTGCAGCTAGATGTGGCTGCTTAAAGAACTTGCTTCAAAATATGCTGTTTATTATGCATTTCTCAAGCCCCACATTTCCGCAGAATTTGGCCATGAGATTGATATAATCTAAGGGGCATTATCTACAGTACATGTTCACATACAGCTGGGGCATGAGAGATCTTTATTGAAGTAATGACAGGTGCCACTTAAGCTGGACCTCAAATTTTAAAAATATGTGTTATGTTATTGTATACTATACACTTACAATCTTTATGTTGTGATTTACTCCTTCATGCTGTTATCTCAATAAAGGCTGAAAGACAGAGGCCTGGTTCAGACATCATGCTTACCATAGGCGGAAGGCCGCTCACTATCTTTGTTGCCCTTCTCTGGACACATGTAATCTGAACCTGAAAAACTGGTTCATCTAAACTCTGGTTTGTTGTTCCAACCATGGTTTATGAAGTTGGCTTATTTCAACAAACCATAACTACCCTGTGGTTGATTAAAATCAAAATTTACTTCTTCATTTATTTCAAACAATTTATATACCATTTGATTGGTTTTTTAAAAAACCTCAAACCGGTTTACCTTCTCATTATCCTCTTGTGTTGACCAACTGATGGTCAAGCCATCAGCTGAATACCAATATACCAAGGAGCTACAAGAAATAAAATTGCTCTCTCCACCGATTTTTTTCTCTATTCCTTGTTCTGAAATGGACATTCCTTATTTTCATTTAGATTGGTGTTGTATGTAATGACATGCTAAGACAAGCTAAAACATGACTAAAGCTTTTTTTTTTTTTTTTTTGGTCTCTTTATTTTCACAGGTGGGATATTTGAAACTGTGGAAAATGAACCTGTCAATGTGGAAGAGTTAGCTTTCAAATTTGCAGTCACCAACATTAACAGAAACAGAACACTGATGCCTAATACCACATTAACCTATGACATCCAGAGAATAAACCTTTTTGATAGTTTTGAAGCTTCAAGACGAGGTAACTTTCTAAGTGACTCTCAAATGTTGTGCCCACATTGCCTCTAAAAATTTCTGTATTTCCTTGTAGTCAGTTTATTGCAGCTAAATTTAGCTAATGAATGTCAAATAGGTTGGGGTTTTTCAGTATAATCTGTGATAACACACCCAGGCCAGCATATTTCTTCAACCACAATCTAGGCCTTTACTGCATAATAATCTGAAACAATCTAATTCTTTGTTTTGTATAAGATTTGAAATGGCTGTAATTGCTTGCAATATTGAAATATCTAGAGAGCCATGCTGAGCTGATCTTCTTTGCTAATATTTAGCTCTGTGATAGTAATAGTATGCGACAGAAAATCAAACATTTTCTCTCTTCCCTGCTTATAAATGAGCAGCCTTTCTACAGTATGGGACATGTAGTATTTCAGTATTTAATCTTCAAGCATTTGTAAAGGGTTGTGTGTATTGATGTGCAACACAGACATACTATCAATATTTTGAGAGAGCAGACTGGTTACTATCTTTGCATTTGTTTTGCCTGTGTCTCTGAGTGTGAATTTTTGTAAAATATTTTTAATTAAGCCCTGACCATATAGGAGTATTGACAAAATGCCCCTAGACCACAGTCTACTTGAATCACAAAAGTCTACTTCAATCAAGTCAGCCGGTAATGGTATAACCTTGAAAGCAGAAAGCTTTTCTAAACAATAACCTTTTAAATTAAAAATTGATAGAGGAAAGCCCCACAGAATGTTAAAATGGAACATTTGTATCTGCATTTTTTAGCATTTATTTATTTATTGAAAACTTATCCTACTCTTCTGAATAAAAATTCTTCCAAGGTAACGTGCATGGTAAAATAGGAATACATCAATTGTAACAGAATAAATAGTTGTCTGCCCCACTGAAACTTCTAAGGAACAATTAAAATAAAAAAGTTATTTAAAACATGGCTAAGAAAACAGTAGTAAAGGATCCCTTAGCTGAATAAAATTTCCTGCCTAAAAGCTACCTTAATCAGGTTTATGAAAATATTACCGGAAATCACTGTTTGATTTCAAGGTTGTAATAAGTTTATGTGAGTAGCAGCAGCATGGTAGACGGTTTCATAAACTTATTTGCTAGTAAACCTATTTGATTCTCAGAAACTGAAGTCTGTTATGTAGTGAATACATTTGCAGAGTGCATTCTGAATCCTTTCTTAGTAATTCATGACTCTGATGCCACATGTGGTTCCATCAGAAAATGTACAGGTCTTTATTTCAAAGGACCATGAGATAAATTACCATTTATATGATATATGTCAAGAAGGCCTCTAAGAGGTGAATGACTAGTTGTGCCTAAGAAAAATCAACAGTCCCAAGTGGGCTTTTTGATGAGGCAGGACTTCTGGTCTGCATGTAGATTAGATGGTGTCAGACATGCCTTGTTTCTTCAGAGAAAGATAAATGGATTAAATGCTTGCTTGTCTGGCATCCTGAGGAACAATTTAATAAATTGCTTAAAAAATTCTAATCCCTGTGGAATAAAGTATGAATACTTCATGATCAGACAGTTGTATCCCACATCCCTTGTTACCTTGTCTCTCCTCTTCCACCTGCCTTTACTTTCTCTAAATTTAGTGTACTCTTCTTGTGGGGACCTCATTTTTGCAAATTATATTGTGGAAGGTAGCATATGTAAACCGAGGCCACTAAACAAATAATAACAACAACTATATTAAAAGTTTAAAACATAACATAATGGGACTAAGGTCATACCATCAATTTCTCTGACAACTTTTCCATAGTAGATGATAATCAACCCTGTTTGCTTTCACCTCTTAGTTAGATTCTCATTGTTGGCCAGTTGCCTGAGGTGATAAAATCCATATTTCTACATTGGCAAGCTGAGAATAAGGGTTGACTTGATGCAAGTAGATGAAGGATGTATCCAGGTTGAAATGCAGTCATCGTTTACTGCCATTCAAGCCACTTCAGGTAGCTTTATATAGATGTGATAATTGTGATTAGAGTTGCAGTTGAGTCCATGGTGACACACACATGCACAAAGTCTTTTACTAGATGCTACACAGGACATTTTTTTGTCTCAGACAAAACCGCAAATGGAGCTACCCCAGGCAGAGTCAAGATGTGTAGTCCCAAAGGCTGATCAAGTTATTTTGGTACCTGATGAATAAAATCCCCAAAGTACCTCTCCTTTGGCTAAGCATACAACAATAAAGCATGACATCCCAAATCAACTGCCTCTTCCAATTTCTAATGGCAAGGCTGGCCATGCAAAGTTCTTCACTGTTTGACTGTAGAACCGTTCAGAACATCTGCTTTGGTCCCAGTTTCAAAGCCAGAACAGGCTCATAGCTTTCAGAAAAGGACACTTTTGGGATGGTTTCATTTTCATTGGTCGGATGGCTCTTAAGTGATCTTCTTACTACCTTTAAAATAAAGCAGTGGGCAAACTGCACCTTTCCGCCCACATGTAGCCCTCAGTCTAATTTCATGTGGCTCTCAGCCTAATTTCAAAAGCAATTTGCAAGTGATCCATTCAGGCCTCTTGCAAGAGTGGTCTGTCCCTTCTGCAACAGAAGAAGCAGAAGAATAGAGAATTTGAGAGAAAAGGGGTGATGGGCCCACTTTGGCTCTGACTCTGCACACCACTTCCTTAGATGCTCAGTGGTAGAGTATTCATCAGTAATACCTTTAAGTGTCTTAATGCAATCCAGTGGTGTCCAAACTTTTTACAAAGAGGGTCAGATTTGATGAAGTGAAGGGCCATGAGGTCCAACCAAAGTTGTGACTTTTTTAAGGATTGAAGTCGTTGACCTTTTTTATGATTTTACCCCAAAGTTGTTGAGCTTTTTTAAGTTGTTGAGGTTTTTACCCCAGGAGTTTAAAGGAATTTTAAATATCAATAAGGAATTTCTCTTATTTGTTCCTCAATATATTATAATTTATCATGAAAGAAGCAAATTTAAGCATGAATCATACATGCTATTTCAAGGATATTAAAATGACTCCAGTCTTTCTTATAATTTGCATTTTATCAGGGACTCGGACGAAATGTAAAATATTATTTTGATTTCACATTACTAGAATTCTCGCTTTTAAAAAATGATTCAATGCATGATAAATATTAGTGTAATGTGCAAATCTCTAGTTCCATCTTTGCTTTCCTCAAAGGTCCACATAAAATGAGTACATCTCACAACATAAAGTGTCACCATGAATAATAGTACCCTTTATCCTCTATGAGTGTTTGCCTTGAAATTAACAAACTATAACACCCTTGGATAGCAATTTGTCAGGTAGCTTGGAAATCCTTGCTGTGCCTATTGCAATGAAATGTATCTATGGTCACTGTGCCATGCATCATAATTCATAAGACTTTCATTGGGTGAATACATTACTAGAACAGCTCAGGGCTCCTGAATGTCTCACAATCGTGACTGAGGGATTTGAAGTCAGCCCTATTTAAAAGTAATGAAGTGAAACCCTTGCATTTTTATTTGAAGTTCTTGGGGTTTTGCAATAGGCTGTATCCCAACTGTGTAGTTGAAAACAATGATGGTATAAAGTTTTGATGAGCTGGCCCTTGCTCCCCCCCGCCCAATTTTGAACTCATTTCTCCCCAAATTCAGCAATTCCACCAATTCAGTTAGACAAAGGAACAAAAAGAGTAAAATGTTCCTACAGTATAACTGGTCTTTTCATTATCCTTCTCTCATACAGCATGTGATCAGCTTGCTCTTGGGGTAGCTGCCCTCTTTGGACCATCTCATAGCTCATCAGTCAGTGCGGTACAATCTATCTGCAATGCACTTGAAGTTCCACATATACAGACCCGATGGAAACATCCTACAGTGGATAACAAAGATTCCTTTTACATCAACCTCTACCCAGACTATGCAGCCATCAGCAGAGCAGTATTGGATTTGGTGCTATATTACAACTGGAAGATAATAACTGTAGTATACGAAGACAGTACAGGTAGGCATCACAACATTTTTTAAAACACACGGTTGTTTATTATATTTATCAACTTTATATAAAAAAAGAGACCAAATGTATATATTTTCTCTATTTTCTCTACTGTTCCTTTGTGGAATAATTTCTTGCCACTGCACATGAATGCAAGTATATATATAGATGGCCACGTGTTTTCTGAACATCAATTGTGGATCAGACATTTTCCTTAATCAATTCCATTTCCTTAAAACTCACCGGTAGCTATTATGCGGACTTTTGCTGCCACAGGACAGTATATGACAAAGGGATCATTTTGAGCCAAAGAGTTCTTATCAGTAAACGGAAATTACACCTGAAATTATTGTGCCTGAAGCCCCATTTTTCTCTGTTAATGTAACTTGTGTCACAGTGGCTGAACCGGGTTCTTTGCTGCTTAATACAGCTGAGCTGTGGATTTACAGCCAGCTTCCCTCTGCTAGCTCATCAACTGTATAAAAAGTCCTTTCAGGAAGCCTGTGAACCTGAATGTTGCAGTTTGAGGCCTCCCTTTTAGCAGCCAAACTATGCTTTGTATTGTGCTACTACAATTTCCACTTGAATAATCATAATGGTTCATATTCTGTATTGGTTTGTGGATGCTTAAAAACTGAAAGGAGAGAATCAGTCTACCAAGGAAAAAAGTCAATTTTCCTCATGCAATGCGAGGCCTTGAGCTAAAGCCAATAGCTCGCAGCATAGCAATCACCACTTCACATCAGAGGAAATAGGGTGATACTTTATGCTGCTTTATACTTCAGCTTGCATTCTATTAGTGCACTTCTAATGCCAGAGATGCTAAGTAGGTTTGCACAGGAAGTAAATCAAATGTGCTGGCAGGCTAATGATTCATTTTCAAAATTACCATTTGTCAAAAGGGCTTTTAGGCGATTCTTGCTTTAATTCAATATCTTTTTCTAAACAGCCCCATTATCCTTTGGCTTCATTGGAGAACATCATAAGGGTGTGTTTATGTGTGTGTATGTATGAATGAATAAACAAATTTTGTACATAACTGGACAGAGGGTGCAATATACTAAAGAAACTCTTGAATGTCTTTTTTTAAAGCAGAGGATTATTTACCTATTGACCTCAACAGACAGCAACCTAGTGTATTTTAAATATTTGCAGCCTGATCCTCCACCCATATTTGGATATAAACGGATTTGGAATTTTTGTAAGCACCCTTTCTAGGAAGTATGTCTGAATCAAGTTGGGCTTACTTTTGAATAAGTAATTATAGGATTGTGCAATACACCTGACTCAAGTCAATGGAATCCAGCATCCTGCACCCCCACCCCGTTGATTTCTGCATTACAGGACAGTGACTGTTTTTGTCAACCATGGCCAAATTATTCAACTCAGGACAGGTTGAAAGATAGCTCTATTTTCAAGAGAGGTGAAACTTGGCAGGTGTGTTCTGTCTGCTGACCTTCAGGGCTCTGGATAGTGATACCCTAGGCATCCCTTTGCTATTCAGTTCTACACCTATTGCTACTTGTTGATTTGCTTAAAGATAAAGATAAGCAAATAAAGGGAGAATTTCCAGGTTTGGGGCAAGTACTCTTAGTGAGAGAACCCCAGCAGAGATTTAAAATCACAAAATATGCAGCAAAGTAAATTGTAGGTTGTTAGACCTTTAAAATATCCTCTTCTGAGTTGCTTCCTAAATTACCCTCTTCCCTTAGCATAGAAAGAGACCACACATTTGTTAAATTAAAAAGGGTTTATTTACAAACTCTTCAAAGGTCAGATTCATGTGCTTTCCCATAAAGCAGTTAGAAAACACAAGCAATAAAAAGTAGATTATAAAAGGTGGCTGTTTCTAAATTATTTGTATAGAAACATAAAGGAGACTTGCTTAAGCCGCACAGCTAAGCTGGAGCAACCATCTTAGAACTCCCTACTGGTAAGGGTCACATGGTGGAATAGGAAGGGCAAAGGCTAGATAACCCTTATTTCCAAGTTAAGAAGAGTGACCTAACTAAGCCTGGCAGGACAGCTTACTCTATGGTCTTAACCCCTTCATGCATTATTAGAGCATGTTGGTTATATATATGACTGATTGTTCCACACTACTCAGTATCCATTTGTTTCCATGGGTTTTCTAGAATGGATATTTTTGCAACCACTTCTGTTTCTATGCCCTCTTGTTTCTCCCTTAGGCCCAGCTAGCAACAGCCACTGCACTCCTACACCAGCTACTCTAGTTTTGGGCACATGGCTAACTTTGTGGGGGAGGGGGTTGCCTCTCCCCAATTCCTCCTGGTTCCATTTTTGTCTGAGTCTTGAAGTTGGCCACCATGGTCACATGTCTCCCATCTGAACAATGCTTTAAATGGCTTTTTGAAGTTTGTCGGCCTTCTCTGGAGTGTCCAGTAACTCCAGCAAACACAGCTGGGCTGATAAACTACATGGAGCAAAGAGAATCATTTTATAGCCCTCCAACAATGTGACAGTGAAGTTTAAAGCTGGGAAAGACAAGAAGTTAAAATCAAACAGATATTCCACTCCACCATTTCACAATGCTGACTCAAGGAAACAGAAAACAGACAGAGAACACAACCCTCCCCAGTTTCCATTGACCATTCATGGAGGGGAGGGTGCAAATTAAATGTTGGCTGAAATATCAGACCAGCATTCATCTCAACACCTTGCTAAACTGGACCTGTCTTTGGATTCCTGACTGGTTCTCTTACTACATAGAAGTTGACCACAAAATGCTTGCATAGTGCCAAGAGTCACAGCAATCCACTTTCACTAAACATGTGATCCGCAAAACAGAAGGGCAGGCCTTTCATTGCACTTTCTTTATTATTTCATTGCTTACTGATCTTTAATGTAAATTAAATGCTAGGTTTTCAGAGTGTGACTTATTTAATATTAAAGGATATTGTGATCTGAGGCTCAGAGAAAGAGGCCCTGTGCTCTTTTGGGAGCAGGGTGTGGTATAATTTTAATAAGTAAACAATTATGTACCAATAAGTTTCTAAATAGATTTTCAGGGTGTGTTTTTTTCCTGGGTGAAGGTGCCCATAAAGCAAAAAGAAACTCCTTAAGCTTCGCCAGTGAAAGATCTGATAAATGATATGCTAACACATTAAGCTTTTATATGGAGTAAATTTGAAATATATTGCGGAATCGTGAAATTAAATGTTGAGTCTAAATGACAGTGAAGATTCATTGCACAGAGCAGCTATTTGAATGATTGGGTGTCATTTTCCAGGTCTAATTCGCCTGCAAGAACTCATCAAAGCCCCTTCTAGATACAACATTAAAATCAAAATCCGGCAGTTGCCCTCTGGGAATAAAGATGCCCGGCCTTTACTCAAGGAGATGAAGAAGGGCAAAGAGTTCTATGTGATATTTGATTGCTCACATGAAACAGCAGCAGAAATCCTTAAACAGGTAAGAAGGAAGAAAATGCCCATTTGTTTCTATCAAAGTTATCATGCCATCTGCTTTTCAGCTTCTGGGAAGCAATAAAACCGCATTCAGGTGGATTAGATTTTGACTCATTATCACTGTGTTGAGCAGCTATTTTTCAACAGTGGGATTCTCTTTGAGCCGCTTTTGGACAAGCAAAACCTGTGTGAACATCTCTCAAAAGCCGATTTAAAGGCTATGAACATGTGGAAGATTTCAAAGGTTACCTACCCTGTGCCTGGAGAGGCTCTTGCAGCTTTTAATGATGTCCTGTACGTGCGTAGAAGTCAGAACCAGCAGCTGAGGGTAAGCTCTCTAAACTGAGAGTTTCCTTAGCTCTCCCATATAGTTGTTCTGGGTTAGGATCCCAACCAAGAAAATCAGGCTGTAAAGCTCTTTAGCACCTGATCTGCTATTGTGCTGAGATACATCCTGCAGGAATAGCATGCATGGTAGGCTGAAGTGCAAATGTGTATACCTGACTATGTGTATGTGAATGTAATTATGTTGCAGCCACCAGAGGTTAGGAGCAGGAACTTCCCTCCTAAAATTTATAAGCCCAGCACAGTGCACTTGTTTGTTGATGGGCATTGCCAATCATCGCCCCCCCCATATTTTATTCAAGTTGGCACCCCTGCCCACCAGGATCCTGTGATAATGTGATTATTCGAGGAAGAATGAATGAATGGGCCTTCTATGAGTAGAATGCTCACAATTCCTGATCAAATTACGATTAGCATAGCCTACATATGTGGGAATTGATGCTTTTGAATTATGGTGTTGGAGGAGACTCTTGAGAGTCCCATGGACTGCAAGAAGATCCAACCTATCCATTCTGAAGGAAATCAGCCCCGAGTGCTCACTGGAAGGACAGATCCTAAAGCTGAGGCTCCAATACTTTGGCCACCTCGTGAGAAGAAAAGACTCCCTGGAAAAGACCCTGATGTTGGGAAAGATGGAGGGCACAAGGAGAAGGGGACGACAGAGGACGAGAAGGCTGGACAGTGTTCTCGAAGCTACTAACATGAGCTTGACCAAACTGCGGGAGGCAGTGGAAGACAGGAGTGCCTGGTGTGCTCTGGACCATGGAATCACAAAGAGTCGGACACAACTAAACAACAACACATACGTGTGAGGCCTCGGATTGGCATTTCATGCCCAAACACATCTCTTTGTCTGCTGCCTGTGTGCATGCACACCACTTGTTCATGCATAGGCTCTATACACAGTTATGAGCTCTTCAAAGAGCTGGAGTATATTAGAGGCAGACTTTTGCAAAAAAATTGAGATAGAAACCCCATATCTGGATAGACATCCGAATATTGGAGTTTTACACAATTGTGGAATGCAGATAATTAGATGTTTCTTGTACATTAAAACTGTAAAAAGTTTTCTAAGAAATTATTCCCACTGTGTTCAACAGGGCTTACCTCTTTGAAATTTGTGTAGGATTGCAGCATTACAGTTTCACATAAGTATATTCTTTCAACAAACACTGGTCCTCTATTCTTTCTTCAAGGGTGTCTTTTTATCACGACATGAAAATTCTTCTCCCTGTCACTTATAATAATTTATTATTTCTACCCCAGCCACTCTGGGCGGCTTTCAAAAGAACATTAAAAACAGGATAAAACTTCAAACATTAAAAACTTCCCTAAGCAGGGTTGGCTTCAGATGTCTTCTAAAAGTCAGATAGTTTATTCCCTTGACATCTGATGGGAGGGTGTTCCACAGGGTGGGCGCCACTACTGAGAAGGCCCACAGAGGTAATATCTTCCTTTCATCAATTCACAGTGAGACTTCTGATGTATCTTTGAGACCACCTTTCTTCTGCCTCAAAAGTTGTGGGGGATCTCACGTATAGCATAGCCTTCATAAAAGGTAGTTCATGAGAACTATTAGCACAGGGGTAGGCAACCTAGGGGCCGGATGCGGCCAAATCGCCTTCTAACCCAGCCTGCAGACAGTCCAGGAATCAGCATGTTTTTACATGAGTAAGAATGTGTCCTTTTATTTAAAATGCATCTCTGGATTATTTGTGGGGCCTGCCTGGTGTTTTTACATGAGTAGAATGTGTGCTTTTATTTAAAATGCATCTTTGGGTTATTTGTGGGGCATAGGAATTCGTTCATTATTTTTTTCTTCAAAATATAGTCCGGCCCACGGCTGAAAAAGGTTGCTGATCACCTTTAGCATCACCTGAGCTCAGCAAATCCCATTTCCACCTTAAACCCACCCACTCCTGCTTCCCAGTATCAGGCAGTTTCTCCCAGGATAGAGAGTACTGAAGCCCTATTTGGGTGATGAAGATCATGCAATTAGCAAAGCAGAGTTGGATTAGATGAATCAAGTATAGATTAGAACCTGTGCTTATCTGGGGAATCAACTCTATGGAGTTTATTCTTTGTTTAGGGTTTAGTGTTCACGAGGGACACCACTGCTGTATCTTTCTGGGAAGTTGTCAGAGCTGGGGAAAACCCGAGAAACTTTTTGATCATAGGTGATTAAGTAAGAAAGAAATAGAACAAAAAAATAGGTAATAAGCTGATATCCCAATGAGGCAATGAGAAATCTGGAGAGTAGCTGGGTTGCCCAGAGTTGGAATATTAGAAAGGTTAATAACAGTATTCCTCCCTCCTCTAGTATTATGGAAATACAACATGTTGTCGGGTTATTTATTTATTTATTTATTTATTTAATTGCAAATACTAGCCAGTTTAAATTTTCCTTCATGGCAAGTGCACAACAAAAGCAAAATCTCAAACCACCTCCTCCCACCACTGCTTTCTCTCCTCAGGATATTATTTCTTTCTTCACCTGAGAAAGTTTAATTTTCTGCTCAGTTTTTCTAGTCAAGGGCTAATACGGCCACTTCTGTCTGATGTGACATATTGTGACCAAAGAATAACTAACCTTGTCATATTCAAACAGCAAGAAAAAGCAGTAAGTAATTATAAGTATAGCTGCTTGAATTTCCCCCAAGGGTAAACTGCAGAGAGAGAATTCCATTTTCAGTATGATTATAGCCTGGAAATCTGAAGCCTTTATACGTCATACAGCAGAATATTATGGATGGTCGTTTTGGGGGGGGGTGTATTTTTTAGCTGAGGGAGAGATGATATTTTGCTTGAATCCTATCTGTAATGGAGATATGATTTCATGTTATTAAGTAAAGCCCCGGACAACATTGAATTCGTATCTAATACTTCTTTGATGGAGTTTGTAACCTCTATGATCTGGAGAAAATTGGCTGGTGGTATCTATACCAACAGATATCACCAAGCTGTTCAGTCAACAGATCTTATAACTCTGCTCAGTCTGTGATATTCTTAAATTCTTTGAACCAAAAAATTCTACGGAAAGAATTTACTAGTGATGAAAACTGAACCATCTAAGCATGCTAAGCTTGTGTCTTTTGATCTGAGTTTTAAAGTTAGTGGGAGTCAGACACCTGCATTTTCCAGTTAATTTATCAGCCTCAAGACTTTTATTCTGTATTCTGCCGACAACTTTTCTGGATTTGGAGGAAAGGCTTTAAAAGGGGGGTTGAAGGAAGCCTGCCAGAGAGAATAGAAGGCTGCAGAGGTTAGTAATCATCTTTGACCTGAGAGAAGAGGTGGTGGCATGTACTGCAAAGCCAACCACTTTCTTGAGGTTCTAGCTTGCTAGCTGTGCTGTTGAGTCAGGATGTGGCTATGAGTGTGTGACCACTAAAGGTGTTATTTTCATTCTCAGGGAAAGTTGCACCTCCCACAGAGAGTTTCTTTTAAGTTACATAGATCTGAAACATATTAAGCCTTGAAAGCTATGCCTAATCATTCTTTTAGCTTTTTTGTGGCTCCTTCGAGCAATCAATTCTCCATAGGCATTCACCATTTAAAGAACAATTTCTTTGGCTACTCTGTCAAATTTATTGCTGTACATTTACACTAAAAGCTTATGCGCAGAAGGAGGCCACCCCAGGATAGCAATATGAGTTCATACTATACGGGGAGCACTTGAATACAACAGCAGCTGTTATCTGCTACTCTGTAGCTTGGAACTGATTCTGTTTCACAAATCAAGCATTATCACCTTGATGAATCTTGTTTCTACCATACCCTTCCCACTCCCCGAGTAGAGACAAGGACATTATAAGCTGCTTCCAAGTCTTGGCTTCCTCAGGTGTAATGGAGCAGTTACCATTGTGTTGTTGTTGCTGTTGTTGCTGTTGTTGATATTCTCATTCTAAATCAGAATATTACGATATTCATAATCACAATTTGGTAAGACTTTGACTGGCTAGTGCATGGTCTGAAGGCATATGACGCCTCCATCTTGTAGCTAAGCATGGCTGGGGGCCTGGGGCTGATCAGTGTCTAGAGCAGGTTCAACCTCGGCCCTCCAGCTGTTTTGATACTGCAGTTCCCATCATCCCTGACCACTGGTCCTGCTAGCTAAGGATCATGGGAGTTGTAGGCCAAAAACATCTGAGGTCAAGGAAGCCTAGTCTAGAGGGAGGGCCCTTTGGGAACCCCCGTGCATGCTGCCTTGAGTTCCATGATCGAATAAATATGCTCAGTAAAAATGACAATACATGAAAGTGTTTTGCTGTTGTTGAAGGGGTGGGGAGGTACTGGTTCATCCAGTGTTCCAGAGTATGTGTGTCTGCTTTCCCCATAGCTCTCCCCTCAGAAGGAGAATTGGGGGCTATGGACAGGGAGTACAACCTTACAGTGGGGAAGCAGCAACATGTGTTAAAAACAAAGCATACCACTATTCCTTCATTCACTAGTGCTGATTTCTATGCTGCTGATTTATGTACAAACCAGAAACCTACCTGCACAAATGTACCAAATATCTGACAATTCTCCACTCCAGAGTTTGAAATCTTGTCCCAAACCCCTGTTCCCTGAAAAATGAAACCTCACTTTCCCATTTCCATTTTTTAAACTAGCATACTGGTAAGGAACATAAGATAAGGCACAATCTAGATATGAGGCTATTATCCCTCAGCACCACATACAGCACTGTGCTATTCTGTAGATCTGTAAAAGCAATATAAGCCCTGCAGTCACCGGCCATACAAATATGATCATAATTTCTCGTGTAGATTGCTTATTATTTGTGTTGTGCTTCTCTCTCTGGCTTATCTCCTTCCCAATCTGCTTTCTCAACAGATCCTCTCCATGGGAATGATGACTGAATACTATCACTACTTTTTTACAACCCTGGTAAGACATTTTGATAAATTTGTATCCATTACAGCAGTAGTAGCTAAAGACCTTCATCCCCTATGATCTGTGTGTCAACCATTATAGATGAAAAGTGCTTCTTAACTGTATTACTGTTGATAGCAAAGCCATCTTGCAATAGAGGTGGCCTAGTATATCTGTCACACTCACCAAACCTATTTCCACCCCACTCTCATTTCTCTGTGCTGCATAGGGGAAAATAGAATTGTATGCTTGTGAATCCATACTTCAAAACCATATCTAAGGAAATGGGGGCAGGAGAGGGAATGGAGAGAACCAAATATAGACTATTCAAAATTAGGGCATCTTATTTAACTCATTACAGTGCTTCTCTATGTTAGTGGAAATGTTAATGTGCTAGAGTCATGCTACCCCATCCTAGTACTGCTATGTGATGAAGGCTAGGCAAAAATATTCCTAAATAAAAAATACTTAAGGTGACACATTTTTATCTGTGTTCTACAAGACATAGGAGGTATATAGAAAGGAAACTAATTTGTCATTCCTTGTGAGACACTTTGTTGTTGTTTAAAGCCAATTAAACACGTTTTACTCATGCAATCTTTCCTTCCATAGGAAAGATTAGCAAGCTTTTGCTTTGTATCCTATAATTTAAAGAAGCAATTGGGGTATTGTAAACATTGTGAAGTTTTAATAGAGATTGACAATGTTTCTTCACAAGACTGTTGATATCAGCATCAACAATTCTTTTCCTTGAAACAAATCCTGACAAGTGTCTCACACTTTTTGGGGGGTCCATGACATTGCTTATGAAATGTGTCACAAAAACAATATCACTTAAGGCCTCCATTATATCCCTGCTTTGCAAACTTCTAATGCACACAGAACTACTTCTTCACCAGCTTGAAACATATATCAGACACAGTGACTGCATGTTACCAAAGCTGGCAAGGCAGCAGAAATGTGGTGCTCATAAGTACTAAAACTGTGTTGTTCATCACACTGCTGTAAGCTTTTTTCATTCTCAGGGCTGGAAAGTTTTCTTAACATTGACCAGCCAATTTTTCAAGCTTTTCTTTCTTTTCTTTTCATTTGTAATAGCTGTAACATTATTACTGGGATAATATAAATCAATACCAGGTACTGCACTGAAACTTGCTTATAAAATAATGTTGTGAGCATCTAATGTTTTATGTTCCAACAAATCAAACATGAGATATGTTATAAATCCTACTGTGCTCAAAGTTATTCAGATTTTATAATGAATGTCATTTCTGGTGAGCTTGGAGTCTGGTGAGCTTAAAGTCAAGGTGGGGAAAATAAATCCTACTCAGATCAAAGCTATTCAGATTTTATAATGAATGTCATTTTTGGTGAGCTTGGGATCAAGGAAAAACAGTACAAGGCTAGGAAAAAACAATTCCTTGGTTCATGAGCCATGGCTTTGAAACCCATTGCTACTCTAGGTTGGCACTACTAGGCTACTGGCTTGACTCAATATATAGGATGGTTCCTTTTATCATTAATACAATCTATTCCTTTATTTTTCCCCAAAATGAAACCTTGATGATTTAGGATTTGTTTGCACTAGACCTGGAACCCTACAGATACAGCGGAGTCAATATGACTGGATTTCGCTTACTCAACATTGACAATCCACAAGTGTCATCAGTTATTGAGAAGTGGTCAATGGAACGGCTACAGGCACCACCCAAGCCAGAGACGGGTCTCCTAGATGGCATGATGACTGTAAGTGAAATAGTACTGTCCACTATATCCACAATGTCCATTTTCTGTCCACAATGTTGGCATAAAATGGTGTCTGCTCTGTGGTCTTTCAGCTGCTTGATGAAGACTTATTTTATTTTAATGTTTGAAAACCTGTTAAAAATTTTTTTGGTGTTGCTTAAAAGATTTGCTATACTGCTTTTCATCTCTTCTGCTAGAGGTTTTATGCTGTGGTGGTGATTTATTTCAGGTTTATAGTTGTCTTTTACAGTACAATCCTATGCATGTCTACTCAGAATAAGCCCCACTAAATACAATGAGGCTTACTCAAAGGCAAGTGTGTGTATAGAACTGGAGCCTTAGCATATCTAGCACTCTATGCCACCTAGAGAATTGTTACTGGGTAGCAAAATAAGGATTGTTAATAAATCATAGAAATGTAGAGTTGGAAGGGACCCTGAAGATCATCCAACCCAATAAATAATAAGTTTGTGCCTTTGACTGCTGGAAATTTCAGCAGGTGTAGCTCTTTTCCTCATGTACAGTGACAAGCTACATCTACTGCCAACCCTTCTTCTGTGCAGGATGACTCTGCTCGCATGTCAACTCAGTGTGCAACAGCTGTGAAAAAGGCAAATTCAATGCTAGCAATCATTAGGAAAGGGACTGAAAATAAAACTGCCAATATCATAAAGCTGTTACACAAATGTATTGTACAAGCACAGTTGGAATGCTGTGTAAAGTTCTGGTCACTTCACCTCCGAAAGGATATTGTAGAGCTGGAAAGGTTCAGAAAAGGGCAATCAAAATGATCAAGGAGATGGAGCAGCTCCACTATGAGGAAAGGTTATACAACATTTGGGGTTTCTTAGTTTAGGGGGGAAATGAGTAAGAGTATAAGGTGTATAAGATTATGTATAAGATTATAAAGTGAAGAAAGTAAATCCTCTCTTATAATATTAGAGCCCAATGTCGTCCAATGAAGTACAATACTAGAATACTTAAACAGGCAAAAAGAAGTACTTCCACAAAGAGTGCATAGTTAAAATACAGGCAACTCTCAATTTACGCTGGGATTATGTTTCAGGGATTCCCTGTAAAGCCAAAACCGTGTATAGTTTAAAAACACATAGGGTTTAATGGCAGGTGGGATTGCTAAAGTCTTTTTTCCCCAGATGACTGCCCCCTTTTTATTTTTCATTTTTTTAATTGTCAGGCATGTGCAGCTAAATGTGAAAAGTTAAATGTGTGTAAGTTGCTAGTTACCTGTATTGTATTCACTCCCACTGGGTGTAGTGATGACCACCAACCTGGATGGCTTTAAAAGAGGATTGAACCAATTCATGGAGGATAAAGCCATAATAACTTAGGTTTTACATCTACTTGCAGAGGCAGTGTGCCTCTGAATAACTGTTTCTAGGAGCCGAAAGTGGGGAGAGTGCTGTTGCACTCAGGTCTTGCTTGCAGGCTTCCCAAAAACATATGGTTGGCCACTATGAGAACAGGAGTAGATGAGTCTGATCCAGGAGGGGTCATCTTAGGTTTTTATGCTGGTTATGATAGGTAAACAATTTAAAAGTGGCTCCCATTTGTAGTTTGTGGTTAAAGCCAGGTCCTAGATCTGAAAGATTATATGGGAAGCACTGCTCACAATAAGTTAAGACTTTAAATTTATTCTCAAACAAAGCTATTGATTTTATGCCAATCCTAATTTGTGCACCAACAATGATCACAGATCTGTACTATATTAAGACCTGTTAGTAAATTCAGATCACATTTGATTGCTAAACTATCTAGTATTTATAAGTAGTGTAAGTAGGTCAATGAAGCATAGAATTAATCTATTAATTTCCCAAAAGATTTGCAGTGTGTGAAGTTTTATAATAAATAATAATATGTCTCATTAAATCGATGAGTCTTTAACTCTATCCATTGGTCTTATAGACTCAACAAACCTCTGTCGTTTAAATGTATAATTGCTCACTAAGGGCCTGATCCAAAGAAGTTTTGCTGGTCCAAAAAACAAATGTCTAAAATTAGACATTACTCTTACATAATCACAGATAACTGATGAGAGTACTACAAGCCTTAGACACAGGGCTCATATTTTGGAATGAATGAAGGGGAAACCAGGGGATGGGAATGAACATGTTGTCTTAAAAGTGTTTTCTATTTTCCCACATACAGACAGAAGCAGCTCTGGTGTATGATGCTGTTTACATGGTTGCAGTGGCTTCCCAGCGTGCCTCCCAAATGACTGTCAGCTCCCTGCAATGTCACAGACATAAGCCGTGGCGTTTTGGACCCAGATTTATGAACCTGATAAAAGAGGTAAGCATGGACCATTTGCTGGAATTCAGAATAGCCTTTTTCTCTATTGCTGTTTAATACACTAGAAACTCTCTCTACCACACAATAATTGGTGTCATTTCTAGTGCTTAGCTAACAGCAGAATATTCACATATCCTCTTTACTGAAGGAAATTCCTGGTACAGTAGTTAAAACTTCAGCCTACAATTTGGTACAAAGCAAACCTGACATAAGGGAAGCAGGTGGCGCTGTGGGTTAAACCACAGAGCCTAGGACGTGCCGATCAGAAGGTCGGCGGTTTGAATCCCCACGATGGGGCTGTGTGCTGCTCTGGTTCGCCAGAAGCAGCTTAGTCATGCTAGCCACATGACCTGGAAGCTGTACACCGGCTCCCTCAGCCAATAAAGCGAGATGAGCGCCGCAACCCCAGAGTCGGCCACGACTGGACCTAATGGTCCTGGACTGGACCTTCAAATAACATTTGAAAGGCTATTAAAAGCAAAGATCACCCCTGCCGTCCGCATTTGAACTATTAGTTTAAGGTTTCTAGTGAACTTTCAACTGGGACTTCGGGGGTGATTTCCACAGAGCTTGGGGAAACCAAAATATAATCATTTTCAGTTAAAATGTTTGATGCTGGCACCAAAGAACATAAATATTAAAATGTGAGTATCAAAATTGTCTCTTTTTAAACATCAATTCCTAGAAGTTAGTTTGTGTGATATTTTGATTATTTCAAGCATACAATTTCTATACAATAATAGACTTGCACAACTGTATATTCATATCTGATGAGTACTGTGCTTTGTTGAAACAAGCCAACTTCAAACAATGGCTTATGAAGCTTCAGAGTAATTTCATGTTAGCATGTGCTCACAACACTAAATTATGGTTAACTGTAATTCCAAGTGAAAGCTTTCATTCTCCTGTTCTCTTGTGTGAGTCCAGTCTCTCTTATGCTTGTTCCTGTCACAAGAAACAGTAGCTGGTTGTGATGTCCAAACAGAGCTAATGCCTGAATATCTACACATTTTTCTGTTTTTAGAAACTCAGCTAATCCTACTCCATATACAAATACAGTATATGTTTCACAACATCTATTCAGTCATCTTAACCCAGATTTACACTCCAAACCCAATTCCTCACTAGTCTTCCACATTAATTTCCCACAGTATCTAGCATA
Organism: Podarcis erhardii; assembly: GCF_964252035.2. Classification (NCBI taxonomy): domain Eukaryota; kingdom Metazoa; phylum Chordata; class Lepidosauria; order Squamata; family Lacertidae; genus Podarcis; species Podarcis erhardii. Next base: position 52,963,204 of record NC_138508.1, on the reverse strand, counting down.
TCAATAATAATGAGGTTGTGGAAAAGTTTATCAAAACATTTGTGAAACATTTCCAACCAGACTGTGTCATTGCTTAAGCAGTTTTCATAGAATGCCTTAATTATGTTATGCCCCAAAGCAACACAGCTTCTCAGTAAATGTAGTTCATGGTCTGATATGTGACTTTATTGTACAATTCACATTTATTGTGTACAGCTTGATTCTGCATGGCACATGAGATCTGACCTAATTACTGGTAGTTTCACAGATAATTTATTTTACGGTCTATAAAACATTAACTCAATAGGCTCAAGCTTCTTATCTTTTGAAGTGTTTCTTTTTTGTACTTAGCAAAAGAGAAAAATGACAATCACCATGATGGATTGAGAACTGTAGCACACCACTATGCTGCGCTATTTCCACAGCAGTAATTGCTTTCAAACTGTAGGGTGTAATAGATAATGCCAGAGCTTATCTATGCCTTCCTATTTTTGCTGCAGTGTGTACATATGTATTTATTTATTAAGAGGATTTATGTCTCACTACTTCAGGCAACCGCCTCTCAGAGCAACTAATGAAGTTCTTAAAACAATAACAATCCAAGCAACAAATCCCTTTAAAGAGCAACTAGATCAGCAGGGAAACTTGCAATTTGAGAAAATTTGACATAAAGCCCAAATATCTAAAAGTAAGAAGAATAAAATTATACTGTATAGTGCATATGTGTGAACACTGAGCCATTCTGAAACCTTTGGAAAGGTAGCATAAGAGCCAGCTACACATTATGTGGGAGATCTGTGATTCAGTTTCAATGTATTTCTTAAAAGACAAAACTGCAATGCATTTGCAGGGGACTGAGAATTTCTTAAGAGCTAATAGAAAATAATAATAATAATAATAATTTATTATTTGTACCCCGCCCATCTGGCTGGGTTTCCCCAGCCACTCTGGGCGGCTTCCAGCAGAGATAAAAAATACACTAAAATGTCACATATTAAAAACTTCCCTGAACAGGGCTGCCTTCAGATGTCTTCTGAATGTCAGGTAGTTGTCCATCGCCTTGACATCCGATGGGAGGGCATTCCACAGGGCGGGCGCCACCACCGAGAAGGCCCTCTGCCTGGTTCCCTGCAACTTGGCCTCTCGCAGTGAGGGAACCGCCAGAAGGCCCTCGGAGCTGGACCTCAGTGTCCGGGCAGAACGATGGGGGAGGAGACGCTCCTTCAGATATATTAGACCGAGGCCATTTAGGGCTTTAAGAGGTGTTAAAAGAGGTGTTAAGTCCTTTTCCTCTGTGCCCCTTTCCCTGTCAGACCTGCAAACATACTTAGCTGCTCCTTGCGCAGCAATCAGCATTTGGGAAGGGAAATTTTGATCAGGAAATCACAGCATCCACTACTCTGAAGAAACTTTTAAATTGCCCCAACCCCAAGCTTTTCTACTCAGGCTTAATTAGACAGCTATATCAGTAGGAGCTGTATGCCCACGAACAGTATTAGATCCCCTCCTTTGAAATTCTCCTATCAAAGGAGTTTTAGTTTTATCTGACTGCTGAGTTTCACAAAAGGAAGGATCTCCACAATAACCACAAAATAAAAAATAAAATAATTGCCAAGGAATCTAGAATCACTATATTTGCCATTTAGCAACTAATTTCTATATATTAGAAAAGTAGATTACTGATTTACATTTTTTCCTCCTCGCTTTTGCTAAGTAAGAGATACAGGACAGGGAATAACAGTTGAGGCAGCACCAGTCTTACCTAGAACTTATAGCCCTGCAGTACTAGACATTTTAAAGTAGACTTTATTGAATTGTCTGCCTGTCCCTTTATTTTGAAAAATGGCTGTGCTTTAGATGCAACATCTTACCATGCACTTTAAACAACAAATGTCCTGTAATATCCAAGAATGTACAAAATGGTTAATATTGCAACAGAAATACCATTAATGTTACTTTACACAAACCCTGGATATTATGCATGAGTATAGGGAACATTAAGCTTTTGCTGGAGAAGTATAAGCTTGCTGGAACCCTTTGGATATTCCTGCTGGTTTAAGGTAACCTAACTAGAGTTCACAAGCCAGGTTTTGTGTGGGTGGATATTATATACAGTACATTGCCTAGGATCAGCATTCAGTTACAATCAGACAGGGAGACTAAATCCTTTCCAGAAGTTCCTGTTCCTGTGACCTAATGTCATTTGATATCTAAATGATACTCTAATCCTTCGCCCCCTCATGAAACAGTTTGCAAACAAATCTATATTCCCTGCCAGACAAAGAGGGAAACAGGTCATTCTCTTGCAAAATAAAATTTATCTTTTTCTTCAGGACAACTAAAATCAGTTTGGAGGAATTAAATTTAATTCCTCAGACAGCTGCCTTGCTATTTAACTCTGTCTCCAGGGATGGCTAACCTGTGATTTTTTTAATGAAGATAACCTATGAGCCCCAGCCAGCATGACCAATAGTTCTAGATAATGGGAGTTGTATTCCAGCAACACATGAAGGACGAAAGGTTAACTAGGCCTAATTAATAGGGAGAAAAGCTATTTAAAAAAAACCAAAGCAGAAGAGCACCACCACCAGGCTCCATGAGCAAGGAAATGAAATAAATACAAAATATACACATCCCTCATAAGTAAAGTATTGAGGATACACTAAAAATTCCCATTAGCAGCAAACATAGAAGGGACTGTAGCTATTTGTCCAACTATAAACCCTTTGTGAAAACTAGCTAAAGGAGAAATAATCATAAATAAACAGTAGATGAACAAGAAGAAGAAGAAGAAGAAGAAGAAGAAGAAGAGTTTGGATTTGATATCCCGCCTTTCACTCCCTTTAAGGAGTCTCAAAGCGGCTAACATTCTCCTTTCCCTTCCTCCCCCACAACAAACACACTGTGAGGTGAGTGGGGCTAAGAGACTTCAAAGAAGTGTGACTGGCCCAAGGTCACCCAGCAGCTGCATGTGGAGGAGCGGAGACACGAACCCGGTTCCCCAGATTACGAGACTACCGCTCTTAACCACTACACCACACTGGCTCCACAAAAGGAAGCCAGAGGCTCCACAGTCCCCTTGAGCTTTCTCTGAATATATTTGTTACTTTTCCCCAATATATATGACATTTTTGCAGTTCTCCAACTCCAAAAACCCTACAATTATGATGTGCAATAAATATGGATTTAACAATGCAATTATACAGTACAATAGACATGGATTTAACTCAAGATTAAAACTTAATTTGTTAAAGTTAACATTTGATGATGATTTGAACAATTTCCACAGCATGGTGATTACAGAAAAATAACAGGCAGGTTTGCATGAGGATTGTTAGTAGAACTCAATAAACCTATGAGAGCTTTATAATTTGATAAGAAATATTAGCATGAAAAATATGTTAAATTATGCCTTGAAGTGCATATTCTAGTTGGTAAAATGTGCAATGACTTATGCAGTCATTATAGTCATTATACAGTAAGCAGACAAAGAATAATAGAAAGCCAAAGAAGGGAGAAATCCAAAGCTAGCTGTTTATTATTGTGCAGTGTGCTAAACTAAATAAAAAAAGGAAACTGCATATTGGAAAAGAAACTACAGTCAAGGCCTGAAAGGCACATCCACACTTCTATAATTTTTATACTAGCTTAATTGTTGTTGTGCCTTGCCCAAAGAATCCTGGGAACTGAAGTTTGATTATAGCACTGAGATTTCTCAAGAAGCACACGCAGATCTTCAGTTTCCAGAATGTCTTGAGGAAATGAAATGACTATTAGTTGCACTATACATATCCATTGAGACTTAAAAGTCTTAAATACAACTACACTAACACATACACATGAGTTGTGAATCGGGCTATGCATCTGGCTCAGGGAATTAGATAACTTTCCAGGGTCATACTTCCAAGGAAGAAAGGTGACTTTGTGGCTCACAGATCAGATCAGTGACTCACAGAATTGCGGTCCTTGAGGAATGTTGAGAGATATGGTTAATGGGAATGAAGACATTTTATACTCTACACACTAAACATTCTTAAATTTAGACTTTAATTGAGCTTCACATGCCAAATTTATTGACTGCTGCTAACACAGTAGGGATTATATAGTGGAAAAACTCTCAGCTGCCATCTGTCCAGGAATGGCTGTTAAAAATGTCTGGAACTAAGTGAAATGGATAAGTTGATGGAAGGTATTCATAGAAGATCTTATTATTTGTATTGCTTTATTTATTATTGTTTACTGGAAAAGTAACTATGGATAAATGCTGGATATAAGTTTGTTTTTGTAGTAATAGCTGATATTGTAACTGCAACAGTATAATAAAAAAATCAAAATATGAAGAGGTGGGGAAATGTCAATTCAATCTGTCCAGATTTTCCATGACTCCTATGAATTCATTTGAATGAACTCCCCGTCCCCACCTTAACACTTGATCATCCTGTTGTTTGCTCACGCATAGTCTTTATGTTCTCTTCAGATAAATGTATGGCTGTTTTCCAATTGCTTTTCACCAATATGCGGCCTAGCCCATCTGGCAAACATTGCATTGGGGTGGTTCAATATGTAGCTTTTCAGAGGTATTCATCTCTTACTTCTTCCCTAATTACAACTCATTGACTAATACCTGATAATAATAAGTTTAACTAATAGAAATGGAGAATGAAAGGGTAGTTGCATTAAGAGATGGATTCTACAGGGCATAAACTGGACATCTTCAGGAGACATATACTCTTGATAGTGGAGGTGAAAGAAGGTATAGAGGTAGGATAAAACAAAAGGCAAGTGGAATAAAAAAAGCAATAGAGGAGGGAGAAGTAGAAAGAACTGGAACCAGGAAGCCAGAGAGTGTTTGGAAACATAGATACCTATTTATATTTTGTACTGCTTTGGAACTTATTATTTTGAATAAAGAAAAATATTGAAAGGCTCAGCCTGTTCTTTAACATATCACTTTTTTAAAAAATATATAATCTAAAAAAGTAATGTTTAAAATTTAATTCAAACCAGTGAAGTATGATATGGATAAGTGTGGTTTGCCTTAGAAGCCAGCCTCACATTCTAGCATATAGGACTGAGGGTAGGGTGTAAAGGACATAAAACTAAATGCAAAGAGCCAGGTGTATATACCGTAGTTCTGGTAAAGTGGTTACAGTATTGGATTAAGATTGGAGAGCTCCAGTTCAAAATTTCCACATGCAGCTCAGTGGGTGGCCTTGGACCTGTCCCTCACTCAGTCTAACTCTGTTGGTTGTTGCAATGATAAAATGTGTGAGATCTTGTATACCACACCAAGCTATTTTCAGTAAGGGCAGAAGAAGTATAATTAGTCAGCTTAACCCCATCCTATAAATACCACAGAAAATAAGATCAATATCTTAATGCTTTGAGCTAAGCATATACACAAAACAGAGAGAGAGCTCACATTGGGTAGTTTGTAATGGCCCAGAGATGGTGTGTGCTTTGTAGTACTTTCAAGCTTGTTTATTCTTTTTAGCTAGTATAACACAAATAAATGTCTGCTTCACACCAACTGCAAAAGACTTTTGGGTCAGACTGAGCTGCATCTAGGGTAGCTCAGTGTGGGAAAGTTTCCCTAGAATGGCCAACTATTCTAATTGGTTACAGTCACAGCTAAAAACTTCTGACTGATCTGATGGCTACTGTTGGCTAGAAACCATGGTGTAATATTGATTCTCAATGATGCATGACTAATAAATTTAGAGAAAGTGAAACAATGATCTCAATCAATGGTACAATGATAGAGTTTTTCAGGGAAAATTGCATTTGCTTGAATTTAAGATCGATACACATTCATATTCAATCTGTTTTTATTAAGGTTAATAACCTCATTTAAAAATATAGATTCCAGATATTATTGTGGTGACAATTTATCTTTCAAATACTGCACCTATAGATGAATTATGCTTATTGAGACAATTTTGACCACTGAAAGTTAGCATCTCCTGCACAATTTGTTAGTTATATTATAAATTAATGCTTCACTTGCATGCATATGTGGTGCCACTTTGTGCATGCATAACCTTGGTTCAATAATCTGTGATAGCTAGCTGATCAACTAGGGTGGCAATAATGGAAAGAGCTAAATCCAAGTTTATGGTGCCTTTTCCAAACAACTACCAAGCATGTTGACAATCATCTGAGCAACATTTTCCACGCCCAGGGTCTGAAGGTAGATTAGACCACTCTTTTGCAGGAACTAAAAATTCAGTGTTCTACAGTGACTGCCTTCTGCTGATGCAACTGTCATTGGCAGCTATTAATTAATGCCTGTTTCTGACAAGCAGCAGCTATTGTCCTAAACCAGGCATGTCCAAGCAGTCGATCGCAATCTACTGGTCGATCGCGGGCATCCTACAGGCTATCCTCCACACAAAAAACTCGACAACTCTCAACAATGACCATGGAAGGGATGCTCCCCATATGATGGAGCCAAATCATATGGTAAGTGTTTGTACATGGCACGAAGAAGGGGAAATCATGAAGTTGCTATTTTGGTTACATCACCATGGCAAGCATAACATGCATCCCAGCTCTCTGGCACAATATTAATATTGTGGGCCAGGCAGTCTCACTGGGGTGCCGGTCAACAACTAACTAAGAAGTTACACCATTGAGAAACGTATTTTCACAACCCATTCTATAATAATTAGAGAACCCTGGGGAAGGTAACTGGTACCTCAGAACTTTACAATACTTTGCAAGTGCTTCAGTCTTGTCCAGATTAGTTGCTGGCATCTTCTCAGTTGCTAAGTGCCTCACATATTTTACCACAGATTGTCAAAACTTTCACTTAACCAAGAACTACTTGAAAACTCACAGGCTGCTTTTTTGAACAGAAGGGCCACAATTGGTCTAGTACAGTTACATAATTACTAGACCCAAGTTTATTTAGTTCAGGGTGTGGAACTTATTCTGCAACAGCAGATAGGGATTATTAATTAAAGCAGAGGTCCCTAAACTTTTGGAGCCTAGGGACACACCTGGAAATCTAAGAAGCTGTCACAGAAACCACAAAATACCCATTTCACAGAAAAAGTGGTGGAACTTAGAACCTCCCACTTGAAACAAACAACAACAGGAAAAATGTCTGCACCTCTCCCCCATGCCCAAACCACATAGAAAAGAAGGCATCATTTCCGCAAAACAGCCACAACCAATCAACCAACCCTCCAAAAATATTCAGTTTTTCTTTTTTAAAAAATGGGAGGGGCAAGGGGCCTTGGTTAACATCAAGGAGGATATCTGAAGGCAGCATGGTGCTCATACTATTTTAAAATCAAATTAAACTGCAAAGACAACAGATGTTAAATCCCCACAACACGTGCCAACTTAATTTCTGGTCTTAAAATTTGGTTAAAATAGGAATATATGAAATGTTCCCTGAAGAAAGTGTCAGGAACAAGTGGAAGTTCCAGTATTCTTGGATAGATATCAAGGATGTCTCTCCAAGCACTATCACTAACTGAATGAGTCACATACTCTAGTGACTGGCAGGACACTGAGAAGTATGCACCAGGGGAAGGGGAGTCAGTGATTTCTCCTAGGAAAAGGAAACTGCTTGCCCGCCTCAACCTTTTTCTGGAGAAGAAGCCCTGTGAAGGAGCCCTGTTAGGGGATTTTTCCTAATCTAGCTTTTACTCTAAAGGCAGTTAAACACTGACCATCAAATGTTCATTGATGACACATTCACACTTTGAAATTAGTTCAAAGTAAGATGTTGCTGGGACTTCTGGTCAAATAAGTTGGGATCTAATGCTTAACCCAATTACTTTTGAGCAATTTTATAGATTGGATTACAGCATCTGTAACTACAAAAGTGGACAACTTATTGCTTATGGAGGGTGTCAGTTAATGAGAAGGGCAGACCCACAAACAAGTCAATAGGAAATGTGAGAATATTTTCTGAGACAGAGGTGACAAAGGGCCTGTCCACTGAAAATTGATAATTCTCTGGCAGAGCCATCAGGAGAATGACTTTTCAGTGAGAGCTCCTACAATAACTACCATTTACACTCTTGAAGAGCCTATTCTGTGAACCTTAAATCACTGTATCTCTTAAAAATCCCACCCTACTATCCGTAACACTAAAAAAAAACCCCTGCAAAAGCTACGTAAAGGATTTAGGTGCCATGTGATTATGATATTGCTGTGCACATGATAATATTCATTTCAGTAGATTCAGTTCTACAGATAAAAAAAGATGGAAACTTAATCATACTTCTGTCAGTTTTGTGTACACCATCCAGGTTCATAGTAGATAGCTATCTACAATGTGTTTAATGCAGAATAGGAATAAATATATAGCTGAGAGAACCTGTAATTAGAATTGTAAAGCAGACACTGATGAGTTTGCTCTATTATAATATATTGTGAGACTTCCTGGCATTTTTAAGCTATTTCATGAAGGAGCAAGCTAAATGAGGATAATAAAGATCATCTACACTTGAAAAACTATTTTCTTCTAGTGTTACAATGGTAGTCACTAGGAACTAGCCAAAGGACAGTTTGTATACACAGGAAACGTTGGAAGACTGCACCTGTACTGGAACTGTTTTTAAATAGGGAATTGTTTTAAAATGCTTACATTGTTTTTAAACATGGAAGTGTTGTTGCTTATTTATTTAATATATTGAACTGTTTTAAATTGTTTTTACACTTTTGTGGTTTTGTGATTGTAATGGTTATATAATTGCATATTTTATTGTTGCAACCCACCCTGGGACTTTATGGTAAAGGGTGGGCAAGAAATCAAATAAATAAATAAATCATGTATAAAATATTTCTTGCATTAGAAACCTTTCAGAGTTTTTAAAAAGAAGCCGTATGAAAGAAACTGCAGCAGTTTGTTGCCTCAGATGGAACAGCAAAGCTCTCTCTCTCTCTCACACACACACACACACTCTCACACACACACACCCCCCGAGAGACCTGGCTGTAGCGAGTGCCTGGTCAATTAATTTATTTTGACATTGAGGCAGAAACTTCACAAACACCTTTCTTCCCCTTCTTGGCAATAAAAATACAACTATAATAATGTAAGTAGCTAACTATTTCTTGTCCTTTTATAAAGTCCCAAATCAGGTGCCTGAAGCAGTCTCCTTAGTCTGCCCAGTGGTAGGTCTGGAGCCTGCATACAAGTCCACCTCTGCCAGCTTTTTCTTAACAGCATCGTAAGGCAAAGCTGTTACCTTTGACTCAGGCTATCACATATATTATTTAACTCTCAACAGTGATGCAGTTATTCATAGCAGATGAGGCTAAAAGAGGTATATGTTTGTGTGGGGACAACAAGAACCAAAAATGTTGGTTGTAGCCTTTATGCCCAACTACCAAATTAATCATTTCATTACTCCCAGTAAAAGAAAGGAACTGTTAAGTATGTTTCATGCTACCACATTTGTTAGTGTGCTGTGTAACAAGAGAACACACAACCATGTTTTTTGTGGTTGCACCATATAATGGAACTCTCCCCTGAGTTATATTCACCTAGCATCTTCTTTTAGGCACTAGGAGAAATCCATCTTGTTTACCTGAGGTTTGACAGTTAAAAGTGATTTTTACTGCTCTTTTTGTTTCTGTTAGTTTGGCTGGTTTATATCTTAGGTCTTAATGTTTCTCTTTCTTTGACTCTTTTGGTTAATCAGTATTGGATTGTTTTAATTGCTTTAAGTGTTATCTAATTTGTCAATTGATTTTGTAATTGTTTTGTGTGTGTGCATGGTTTTCTTCTGGACTTTGTAAGTCACCTTAAAAGCAAATTTGGGTGGAAAGTTGAGGCAGAATTTTTTTAAATAAACAAAGTAAATCGCGCACAAAACTCCATTCCTGTCTTTCCCTCCTCCACCTTTCTACAACTTCTCACAACAATGCATTTGATTTTCACAATTCTCTTCCCTCTGTCCACCCCTTCATAGGCAAATTCACCATTATGTGCTCCCACCAAGGGCTATATTAATGCCAGAGCTCAGCCCCAGTATCTGCCTCCATTAGTTAACCACTCAATCCTCAACAAAACTTTTTTGCAAAAGTTCTGATTTCATTTCCTTGCTCTCTTTAGTTCCTTACATGGACACACTGCAGTTTTCAGTAAACTACCCCAGTTGCGCACACTTACTCCCTTGTATTTTGGTTAAAATGTGTTGGATCTGGGCCAGCTCTACAAGACATACAGTGTGTCCTCTGGAATAGAGCCAGGGGTCACAGTGAAAAATAGATTCTTTAGCACAGTGTTTCCACTAAATTTAGTCATTCTTGCTTATTCCCTGAAAGCAGAAAAGTGGTTTGTAGATGCCGACTGATAGGGTTTCTTTGTGTAATAAATTGGGTTAATGCCTATCAGAACGGCATCTCTGTTAATTTTTGTAATTCCAAGAGTGCAAAGATTGGCCTGAGACCAGGACATATGACAGCTCAAAACTCTGGAACCCCATGAATTATTTTTGGTTTGAATGTTGTTGATGGATAATGTACCTTGGGGATGTTCCCCAAGTTCCATGCACATGTTGTTTTCTGTCCTTATCATAGAACTATTGATAATGCATTGAGTTGAATAAAATCAGAAAATCAATAAAAGAAGATTGTTTTGTTTGGAGTGTTTTTGAAAGGAATTCTATTAAGAAAGAGAGATTATGCACAATTATTTTTCATGGGCTTGAAAAGTTGAGGCTACACATTATCTCTCTCTCTCTCTCTCTCTCTCTCTCTCTCTCTAGGCTCGTTGGGATGGTTTGACAGGGCGAATTACTTTCAACAAAACAGATGGCTTAAGAAAGGATTTCGATTTGGATATTATTAGCCTCAAGGAGGAAGGAACAGAAAAGGTAACCAGTTTGGTACCACTGTGTGCATGCTGGGAGCCAGACGGTGCAGACAGCAAGATTTTTATATATTCAAAGGCAGAAGGAACAATAAATATTGGGCACCTTGCTGTACAAATCTCACTGAAATTAATATAAAGTATGAGCATTTTTCTTCTTGTATGCATCTCTCAATCATTTCAATGAAGTTTGTTCAACCAGACATCCTTGTGGTGTGCCAATTGACAGCATTATCCTGAAGCCTACACACTTAATAGAAGCAAATAAAAGTGGGTAGTTCAAAAGCTGGTAGTTCATTTTTTATTTACCTCTTGTAGCTCGTAATAATTTCCAAGTAACAACCTAGATATAATACCCTAACCTAATTAGAAGCCACCTACCTGTGCAATTAGTAGCAGAGTGCAATGCATAAAGCCCTACAGAGTATGCTGCAAACATGGTGATAAACAGTTTATCCCACATTCTGGTCTCCCTACCAAACAGCTGATTGGCAGCATAGCAGCTTATTTTACAGGGCTGTATGAATTCCACTTCCACTAATGCACATGCACACTGATAGACAAGGGTCCCTGTTTCTACTCTCCACATCCGATCGTCTTTGAATTATGTCTAATGTCATCATTTTATATCCGAAATATTTTTTCAGCTATACAAAGTAACATTCATAGCACCAACCCCAAACTCTAATCTTAACAAAGAAAAAACTGATTCGTATTCCTACTGAAATAAGTGAATTGGATGGTACACTTTGGGAAAATATACACACACTCTTGGATCTTCATACATGCACAGACGCTGAAAACCAGCTTGTATATAGTTTACTGCTTACCAGTCCTACTGTTCTAATGCAATTTCTCGAAAATAAATGGATTGAGGATTATAGTATACATATTCGGTAAAGAACGGTAGTACTTCTTTTTGAAGTAACCCTCCGCCCTGTTTTAGCTATGTTTTGTCTTTTTCAGTATAAGTGAAGCAATGATTATTGCCCCAACCTAGTCATCTCCTCCACACACTGCAGATCCACATGCACAAGTGTCCTGCTGCACAGTTGACAGTTCTATTGATACACTTTCTGTATGCAAAGGCAGCTGTGGGATTCCACAATGTGGGGAAATGTTGTGAAGATAGGGCAAGGATTCACAATGCTTAGAGCTGGGGATGGGAGCAGGGAATTGTCCTTGGCCTTGTACTGAGTTCCGGAGGTGCTGTACAAGATGAGAGGCAAGACCACACCTGTCAAGGCCAGAGAAAATGTATGGACCTCTCAGTACAGAATCACAGAACTGGAAAGCTGGAAGGGACCCCAAGGGTCATCTAGTCCAACCACCTGCAATGCAGGAATGTCACAAACCATATTAAGAGTCTCATGCTCTACTGAGAGTAAGAAGAGCTCTATTTCTCTGCATGCAGAAGACAGCATCTGATGCAAGCAAACTATGTCTGATAACACCTACAGTCAGATGACTGTCCTTTACTCACCATAGCCACAAGCAGCTGTACACATGTGCCTTTCTTACACAGAGGGAATTACTCACAGGCAAGTGTATGTTGGCCAAAGGCATTGTCGCAGCAAAGCCACTTCATGTTTATTAATAGAGTAGCACTTGTTAACATTTTCTACCCCATTCTTAATTGCCCATGTCTGTCCACCTGCCTTGCGAACACTGCATTCTTTGAGAACTATGGATATGATATTTCCCCATGGGGGCTCAATTACCTGCATGAAGAGCTTTACAGAGTCCTGCCCCCCACTCCAGTATGTGCACAGAGGTACACACAAGCACGTTATCTATGGCGTTTTAATAACTGAACAGAAGGAAATAGCTGCAATGGTGATAGGCGAGAACACACAAAAATCCCATTTCCCAGAGTGCCCTGACATGTTGGCATGCCTTTCTGCCTGCACTGAGGGGAGGAAGGGATGAAAACAGGGCTCTGTTAAGCCCTATGGAGATTCTTTCACCTGCAGGGGCTATATCTACATAAGCAAAGATCATGTCATATATATTCTGTTCATACTGCTTTCAGTCAGCTTTTGATTTAGACATCACACCCAAGTGAAAAGGTCAGGCACAGTCATATTTTATCAAGACAGCCTTGAGAAGCCTATAAACAATAGAGCTATCTAAACCCTCTATTTGTTACACAAGATGAAACATAAATAGCCTGCCTTTCTTAATAACATGGCTTGAGAAGCCGGTGGGTTTTTTTTTCACTAGAAGAGCAATGTAAAACTACTCCAAACTACTTTACAAAAGCAGCTGCAAAGCTATTAAATCTATGTGTTGTGTGACCCCCATTCAAACTGATCTACTACTGACTAAATTATGGATTAACAAGCCTCTTTATATAATATGGAACTGGTCTGTTTTTGGACGGGGCGGGGGGAGATGCTGGGACTCAGTGTGGGAAATTCACACTGTTATCCACAAGCAAAATATGCCTTAGATTTATTTATTTATTTATTTATTCAGGGGGGCTGTAGAGAGAAGAGATGAGGCACTGAATTCATTCTAACATGAGTAAATTTTCTAATTTAGTTAAATGAAAGGTCAGTACTACCAATTACTAAACACAACAATGTCTCAATCCTACAGTAAGTGGTTCTGTAAGTGTACATGCTATGATAAGATTGAAATGAAAATGCTAAGACTATGTAAAACATACATACAGATTTGCTTTATATTTTGACTGAAGAACTGTTTTGTGTCCCTTTCTGTTCTTTTCTAAATTAAGGCTGCTGGTGAAGCTACTAATAATTTATATAAAGTATGGAAGAAGGTTTGTATATAGACAGATGATGTAAGAAACCTACAGGTTGAGTCTGAAAAAAACTCTTCCTTAGGGTTTTGACAAATGGTCTCCAATTGCAGTTTAGAGACAATAAAAGTCGGTCTTAGAATAAACTATGCTATGTAGTATAGATTTTTGATTAACCACTACATTTTCTCGATCCAGTTGTAGAGTGCTGAAGTCACAGTGAGTTTTGGCCACAATCCGCTGAGGAGTCAGTATTATATGTAACAGCTTTCACTTTAGGGTGCAATCCTGCATTTAGCAATGCTCATTTCAAGACCCTGTGGGATTTATACACGAGTAACAAGGCAGCTGGATTGCAGCCTTAATATTTTGCAGTGATACTGGAAAAATAAAACATCTGGAGGGCCAAGGTTGAGGAAGCCTGTTTTAAGAATTTCTTTACAATAATAGTCTTTTTCTACTGAATAGTGAGATCAGATTATGGGAGTCTGAAATGCTGATTACCTTTCCATTTGTATCTGATGGCAAAATGTACAAAACTAGGACCAAGTTTTAAACACTATCTAGATGTTACGCCCTAGTCCAAAACATATGATATAGAAGTACTTTCAATTTATTTTGAGAAAGCTTACTTCCATGTAAATGCCACAATTAAACCTAGGATAATGGTTATATATCTTGCAACAATAATTTATATCTATCTATCTATCTCTCTATCTATCTAAACTCCAGGCACAGTATTATTAGTTACAGCTTCTCATCAATCTCATTATAACCTAATAAAATGCCTAATTATTAAACATATTTTAATAAGCAGTAAACTAGTCAAAGATTTTTTAAAAACCAATTTTTCTCATCAACTAATGTGTCATGAACTGACATATTGTAACAAATCTATGTGGGCTTTCACCCCCTCTTTTCATTGTTGGTAGTTCAAGTTATTATGCTGAATTAATTTAATCCAAATTCTAATGAATTAAAAAAATGCACTGGACACTATTTGTCATATTTTATGCTTTAAACTTGTCACTAAACTGCAATAAATCTCCTGAATTCACCCTAGTGCTGTGGTACTTTGGTCTCGTTCCTTCAATGCCCTCCTGACCTTTCCCATAACTGTAAGGTTGGCCTACACTCTCAATCCTTTGATGCTAATGTACAGTGTATATATTGTATTCTGTAAGTTTTGTGACTGTATTGTTCCATTTTTAATTATTTTTTGGTATGAATGTGTTACAATTTCCCATTGTCAACAATTCCACACTCAGTGTAAGTACATCAGGAAACCTACAGGACAGTGGTTTGTGATAGCACACACATTTTACATGTATAACCTGTAGTTCAACCTCTGCTATCTTCAGCCACAACCTATCAGGTTGCAGGGCTGGGAAAAAGCTTTGCCCGAGATTTGAGAATTGCTGCAGAGTGATAGACAGCATCGGACAACATGGCTCATTGGTCTGACTTAATACACAGTAGTTCCTTACAGTTATGACTTTATTGCAAAGACTGCAAAGAAAAAAATCTGAATCTATGAATAGTGTATCTTCCCTCACTCCCGGCAAACCTACATTATTATACAAGTATTTCATTTATTTTAGAATCAATACCACTGAATTGATTCCCTCTGAAAGTGAATGAAAAAAAGCTTATAGTGAGAAAATAAAAATATAGCAGTGCTATTCCAAACAAACAGAAGCAAAGAACAGGATTAGATCAGCCCCAGAATACTGAAACAAACAAACAACCCAAAAATGGCCATTATTTTTGAGCACAATGCTTCAAAGAATATAGCTTTAATCATGAAAATTAAAGCAGGAATGAGGTATCAGCAGGCTGAGGCAGTAAAAACCAAAGTAATTTCCTAAGAAAGCTAAGGATAGCCTGCAGGTTTTCACCCACTGAAGGCCTGATTTTTTTATTATTTCATCTATAGTATAGCACTTTCCTATAATGCCTTGCATACCTGAAATATCTATAACAGCTCAAATAACAATTAAGTATTGTACTTATTACCTCAAGTACAATACGTTTCAGAGAGGCAGTTCACACATTCCACTAAACATCACTGAAGAATCAACCCAAAGACGCTGATGGATCTTAAATTCAGAGAGGCCCTAATTTGAAATTATCTTGCCAAAGTCAATAGTGACAACTGACAGATAATGGCGTCTTGCCAATTTCTGATTTCAAAAATACTGCCCATCCACGCTGAATTAAATCTACTGGGTCATGAGAAAAGCATAATAGATCACTGACAGATCATTGGCAGGATGGAAACTGATCTGATGGATCAGGACTGAAATCTGGAAGGAGATTGACAGAATCTGATAGATCACTAGTAGAGCTTGTGTGTTTCTGCTGCTATTTGAGTTGTGTGAGTGTGAAGCATTCATTGGGCTGGATCTGAAGATCTAAACTTTTAGACCCTGATACTAGTCACAGATGCCCCAAATGTGGTTTTACTGGTGAGACCACTAAAATAATGGTCATTGTAGAAGTTCTAATGGTGACCAATGGTATATATAAGATCAGCAAGACACAGATTCAGACAGATAGCATCTTATCTGGCAGTCTTGGTATACAATATTATCAAGTGGTCTTAGAAAGCAATCTGTCCAAATTTCACTGGATGAAGCATCAAGAAATCCAGATATGTATTAAGTATGTACTAATATAAATGCTACCTAGCTGGTGTATTTCACTTTCTTTCATTCTTTCATTCATTCATTTATTTTATTTCTATGCTGCTTTTCCACAAATAACTCATGCTCAAAGCGGCTTACAATAAAGAAATAGGGATGCATTTCAAACAAACGCTACAAAAACAATTTCACAAAAACACAGCAAAACAAAAATAACAACAAAACCACATGTCAATATTATACGTACAGTATAACAAGATTACTTTAAAAACATGCAGCATCTATTAGCAAAAATAACAAGGGTGCTTCACAGTTTCACCTTAGAAGCAGAAAAACCCTCTCCATTCAAGTAAATGCCAGTTGCAGGTATACATTTAATATGTCCATTTTTTTGTAATGCAGATGACAGGTACAGGGGATCAAAGCATCCTTTGAGACTATGTGAGCTATTTGCATTGACAGGGAAGTCTTAGCACCAATGATGTAGATAGTGGAGGAGAAGGATTAAACTTATTCTCTCTGACCTGCAGTCCCATCCCCCCCCAAATCCACAAACATGTGGATTTGTGCAATCAACACATCTGCTTTGGCCCTATTCTTGGTTGTTTCACACTGGTCATTGATAGCTATTTTTCTTCCCCTGCAATTCCATTAAAGCCTAAGGGGGTGAAAAATTGAATTCATGCACAGTTGATTTTACAAGTATGTTATTGTTTGCTTTGCAGTTTACATGCATGCCACTAGATGGGATTTCAAATTCCACTGAAATAAGAAATCTGCCTCCTGAATACATAAGCCTAAAGCACCTAAAAGTCGTCTTGTTACAAAATGCTCTTGGGTTTGGAAAAAAGGCCAAGGCCAGATTTCCCTGCCTCTTTTGTTTTAATTTTCTGAGCTATCACTGATCAGTGGGTCATTTTATTGGTTCTGTCATATACAATAGTCACAAAGTAACTAAAATAAATCTGTACCTTCAGCAGGTTTCAACAGAAGAGAAGGGCCAGTGAATATAGCAGCCTATTTCAGCATATTCTATAAACTGATGGATTAGAAAGGAAATGTTTTCTTACGTTTCCACTTCACCTTTACAAAAACAACAACTATGAACTAGACATTTAGAACAGAAATCTAGGTGTTCCACAATGCAGGCTGGTTTGCTTAAACAAAACTATATATTTTTAATATTTTTATACATAACTAATGTAACACTCTTGTGACTAGGCCATCTCAGCCTGCTTTTTAATGAGCAATGTGTTTCCCTCTACTAACAGTACTCATAATCCATCATTTATTATAGATCCGTTACTTTAAAATGCAGCTGGTCTGCTCCTTTAATATCCTATACAACTTATTTATTGCTCAACTGCTGTAAAGTACAGTATGGCCTAAAAAAAAAATATTCTTGGGCAGAA
The DNA here is from genome assembly GCF_964252035.2 of Podarcis erhardii. NCBI lineage: Eukaryota > Metazoa > Chordata > Lepidosauria > Squamata > Lacertidae > Podarcis > Podarcis erhardii. The sequence goes on along the minus strand of NC_138508.1, from coordinate 52,945,567 downwards.
CTGTCAATTGCATTTTTTTATATGAACTATCCTTTCCTTAACACAATTAATGAAGGTTGGCAGCCATTTATCTAATTTGTTCTATGTAGATTGGGCTTTGGAACTCAAACAGTGGCCTTAATATGACTGACAGCAATAAAGACAGATCTACCAATATCACTGATTCGCTGGCGAACCGAACGCTCATAGTCACCACTATTTTGGTAAGTTTTGGCATGCGTTGTTGCTACACTGTGTGTATTATCTTTGGTTAATTCACGTTGCCTTACTAACCACTTACTTAATCACTACACATTTTTGTTCATTCATGAAAGGGGTGGGTGTTTTCAGCCTTAAGAAGCTTTAGCAGGGGAACTTTCCCATCCTACCCTCTCCCTGCACACCCCATAAATCTGCTACAGAAGGTGAGGAGCAGCTAATAATTGCTATAAACAAACAAACAAACAAATGTGAACTTTTCAGGGATCATTGGGAAACATTTTAGTTTCTTCACTAAAAATGTATACTAGACTTTTGGCTCTGCCATAGTTTTATGCTACTGTGCCATTCTTTATATCGTATTTATTATTCTTAAGTAGCCCATGTACAATTTATCAAGCAATTAAGCCTTTCCTGTATTTTATCAATCACAGATATACTTAAGAAGACATGCCTTGTGTCTTTTCATGCAGGAAGATCCGTATGTCATGTACAAGAAATCTGACAAACCCCTTTATGGCAACGACAGATTTGAAGGGTACTGCTTGGATTTGTTGAAGGAGTTATCAAATATTTTAGGCTTCATCTATGAAGTGAAACTAGTGTCTGATGGGAAATATGGAGCCCAGAATGACAAAGGAGAATGGAATGGGATGGTCAAAGAACTCATCGATCACGTAAGATGGAATCAACTTCTTCATGCTTGTCAACCAGCAATAGCTGGATACATATATTTAAACTAGCAGGCCACTCAGCCTTTTTAAAAATAATAATAATAGATAGAATAACCATTTGAGATGCAAGAAGAGCTGTTCAGTAAGAGCTGACAGTAAGAGCTGTTCGACAGTGGAATTTGCTGCCAAGGAGTGTGGTGGAGTCTCCTTCTTTGGAGGTCTTTAAGCAGAGGCTTGACAACCATATGTCAGGAGTGCTCTGATGGTGTTTCCTGCTTGGCAGGGGGTTGGACTCGATGGCCCTTGTGGTCTCTTCCAACTCTATGATTCTATGATTCTAAGAATTATAATGGGAAAGTGTATACTGTATATACATATACTCAGGAAAGAGTATGGTTATCAGTTTCTGTATAAGAACAGTTTTTTCCTACAAGAGCCAAATTTTCTTCACCATGTGGTAAGCAGTTTAGCTGCATGTTATAAGAACTTTGAAGGCTCCGTGTCAACAGCCAAAGAAAGCTGGATAGATCACAAGGAAGTGAAAACTTATGACTACTTTTTCTCCATACATTGATTGGTCCACTGTATCTGTTTATCTTGCCACTTTGGCATAATCCCCAGCAGCTTTCTTTAGCAGCAGGGAGTCTTCAAAGTTCTTAACAAGCAGAGTCAGCCCATTTGTCATGTGGTGAGCACAATGCATAGTCTAGCCCAGGGGTCTGCAACCTGCGGCTCCGGAGCCGCATGTGGCTCTTTTACACCTTTGCCGCGGCTCCGGGGCGGATACTAGCGAGGAGAGGAGGCGCATTGTGTGCCCCGACACTCCCCACTGTGGCGGGCGCTGTACTGGCTGTGACGTCGCATGGGGGCGGTGTGTGCGTTAGTCACACACCGTCCTGATGTCACCTTCCCGCCCGCCCACCCGCTACATTGTAAGGGGCATGTACGCTGGTCACTGCATTGAAAGGGGGCATGTACGCTGGTCACTGTTTTGAAGGGGAGTGAAGAACACACACACACAAAAAAGTAACTTGTTAATTTAACGTTTATTTCTATGAGGAGGAGTAATTCTGAGGGGTCAAACAAAGAAATAATAAAAAAGTGACAAAAAAGTTATGTTTATAATGACGAGTTTTGCGGCTCCCAGGTTTTTTTTCTTCGGAAACGGGTCCAAGTGGTTCTTTTTGTCTTAAAGGTTGCAGACCCCTGGTCTAGCTATTATGATATAGACATGGAGACGTCTAATATGTGCACCATTTCTCTTGGAAGCATGGGTGGGCCCATTGTAGCCACAACCACATGATGCCAAGATTATCTGCAGTGGTACATTTGTATTTCCCACATGAAAGTTTTGCTGTGAAAGTGTCAGTCTGAAAGTCCTATGGAAAAAGGCTGTAACCGCTTTCATGCTTCTTCAAGGCATCACTGCACCACACATTCTGAATTATTACTATGAAATTAACATAGTTTGAATGATGCTGTATTTCCTCCCCATTGAGCTTCAATGAGAAAGTTATTTTTCATTTAAATTTTATCAGTGCTTACAGTTATGAGCAAATGAATCTTATTTGTGTCAGTACCCTTGAGGAAAGTGGAGAAATAAATTGTTATTTTTTATTGTTTTTTTTTTAAATGACAATATTATTTTCCAATTTTTGTCCTCAGAAAGCTGACCTGGCAGTTGCTCCTCTCACCATTACCTACGTAAGAGAGAAAGTCATTGACTTTTCCAAGCCCTTCATGACGCTGGGAATCAGTATTTTGTATCGGAAGCCCAATGGCACAAACCCTGGTGTTTTCTCCTTTCTAAACCCTCTTTCTCCTGATATTTGGATGTATGTCCTCCTAGCTTGCCTTGGAGTCAGTTGTGTGCTCTTTGTCATTGCAAGGTAAGTTGAAAGGTCATGTCTAACACTAAGCCACATTAATAACTCTTTTTCTATACATTGTACACTGACCACATACATTATTCTTGTATCCAAAATAATAATCACATGATATTCTGTGCAATATTCTATACATTATATTGTGAACTCCAGAGCTTTATTATTGTAGAAACAGGAAACAGAAGAATTTGTAGAGCAGATGGGGTTTCTACAGTCAATCGGCATATTAAGAAAGGGTTAAAGGTAAAGGGTAAAGGGACCTCTGACCGTTAGGTCCAGTCGTGGACAACTCTGGGATTGCAGCGCTCATCTCCCTTTACTGGCAGAGGGAGCCGGCGTACAGCTTCTGGGTCATGTGGCCAGCATGACTAAGCCACTTCTGGTGAACCAGAGCAGCACACAGAAATGCCATTTACCTTCCCGCCAGAGTGGTACCTATTTATCTACTTGCACTGCATGCTTTCAAACTGCTAGGTTGGCAGGAGCAGGGACCGAGCAATGGGAGCTCACCCAGTCACGGGGATTCAAACTTCTGGCCTTCTGATCGGCAAGCCCTAGGCTCTGTGGTTTAACCCACAGCACCACCCTGTAACCTAAGGGTTACTATTACCATATTAAGAAAAAAACAATACTATGTTTTTTAATGAACACTTAAAGGCATCGCTGGCTAAAAATAGCCAGAGTTAACAAGAACAAAATGAGAATATGTGGGGACGGGATGGGGACGACGACAGGGGGGTGTACCTTTCTACTCCATACTAAACTGCAAAATGTCCCTTTGGTGCAAATATTTCCGTAATGTGGTAATGTTGTCAACACACTACTATATTAGCAGTTCTTGGCATCCCTCTATGCAGTGTGTATGAAGGTTGTGGGCTACCCAGACAACAAGACCCCCATCTCGGTCTCACTGATGTTAGCACTATGCATCAGATTACTTATGATGGTGCAGTTGAGAATAGAAGGGCTTCACACTGTCTCTTGACTTGACTATGGCCAGGATACGCAACATGTCACATGCACTTGGGGCGGGGCTGGCAACTAGATATACAGCTGGAGTTACTTTGTACTATAGTCTTTCTCTGCAAGGCATTTAACCAGCGCTTTCCAAATTATAACTGAGGGAAACATGAGATGCTTTGGATTTTTTATTAGATATTTTCAGTGGTCTTCCCTCCCACTTCCTGATTCAACTCTCTGTGTCTTCTACAAAGCCTTCTTCGGCCTGGATAATGTGATGAAGTTTGTACAACCTACCTTCCCTGATTTTGAACAATTTCCTTCCCTCCCCCACACACATCCCAGGCCTTTCTTGGGGTGGAGGGTTGTCCCCTGACGATCAGAAAAGAGACTTTATGGTTGTGCAGGGGTCCCTACCTGCAGCACAGCCCAAGATCAATAATGAATGGACACCATCGGGCCCGTGCAGAGCTTGTCTGAGGCCCAGGGCAGGAATCTTGTTCTTGGCATGACAGCATAACTTCAGCAGACTGAACAGGACTCCCTGACTAGCTTAGTCCTCCAAGGCCCAGGGCAAGTGTACCTGGCTGCTGCCTGTCCCCCTCCATGAGCCTGCACATAACTAAACAATGTCTTGCTGAGGCACACTGTCACAAGCAGAGTGTTGGTTTGCTTCGAAGACCACTTGCAATACATTTGCAGCAATTTCAGGTGCCACCTGAACTGTTTGTGCTCTTTAGAACATTTCCCAGACTCTTCCACAGTATGTGGGGATTCTGTAGCTGGCATACTGATGCAGAGAAGTTCTTTACAAAGTAAAAAGTTTGGAAACTCCTAGGTTACATCATAGTACTGTGAATAAATCAATTTGGTTCAACCAAAGTGATTTTCAAAGTAGATCTGCTATCAAACTGTACTTTTTAGGGTTGTTTCATACTTTAAAATGAACAGTTAGAGCAAAATATCCAAAAACTATATTCATCTTAGTTGTACGTGTGTCAGAGAGAAAAGCAGAGAGTGAAATTAATGGTCTGGTTTTCCATGCAAATCCTAAACAAGGCTGTTGCAAGTGCAGCCACTGTTTACAGTCATAAACTCTGGCAAACTCTGCTCACTGTACCATGAATAATATATTTGACTCTGCATGGACCATGAGCTCATACATGAATAATAACAATCTGACCATCGTTGACAGATTTCTTTTGTCTTCTGTGTAATGAGCCAAGACTGAAACTAGCTCTATTCTCTAAGAAAAAGATGGGTGAAAATAAGTAACCTGCAACTTCCTCTCTTAGTAAGGGCTTGATTCAGCAATGTCAACACAAGATGCTCTGAATGAATGCCAATCTCCAAACGTTGACATATCCACTTAGTTGTAATAATAATAATAATAATAAATTTTATTTATATCCCGCCCTCCCCAGCCGAAGCCGGGCTCAGGGCGGCTAACAACAATCAACAATCAAACAATCAGATATTCACACATTCTAAAAATATTTCATTATAAAAATCAATTAAAATCAAATTAATGGCAACTAATTAAGCAAGATTCTAAGCAGGTTGCCAGAGGAGGGAGTCAGGCTGCGCCCTGACCAAAGGCCTGGTGGAACAACTCTGTCTTGCAGGCCCTGCGGAAGGATGTCAGGTCCCGCAGGGCCCTAGTCTCTTGTGACAGAGCGTTCCACCAGATAGATATGATATGAGCTAGATATGAGCATTTTTTGTTATTATTACCAGCTTTCTCTTTTAGCAAAGTGTTTGTGTCCTCAACGGTTATCTGAGAAGCAGATACTTAGCAGTATTTTCCTAGCATGGAGATGAAATGATAGGAAAAGCTTCTGCCAGGCATGAGCTCTTTAGGATGCAGAAGTTCTAACAGAAAAGAAAGGTAGAATCTCTAGTGCTTCCTTCCCTTTCATATCAGGACAAAATGTTTAGGTGCTTCTCCAGTTATTTGGAGAAACTTTAAAGATAAATGTTAAATGCTTTTAAAATTTTAGAATTTTCAATGGACAAGACAACAGGTCAGAGGGCCATGAATTGATAACTAGAATCAAAAAACACCACACAGGGATCTCTGCAAGCTATTTCTTTTTTTGTCATTTTTAAAATCAGTTTTCCAATATACCCCAAATAATAGCCAAATTATAACAATAACAATTAATTCCCTAAGACAACAGCTACATAATTAATGATTTCCATTCAGGATTTTATAATATATAAATTTATAAAGCTTCAAGTGAGGAACTCAAACTATTATCTTTATTCTGCCCATAATGGTGGCATAGGAGGGTTTTTGCAAGGCAAAGTGCTTTTGCACTCAGCGTCTTCCTACCTCCCACATTCCATGCCAGACCAAAAGCCAGGTACCAAAACAAATTGCAAGTGAAGCCCATTTCCCCCTCCCCCGTCCCTGCAGGGAATTTCCAAGGATGATTTACCCTCGGTCATCCTTTTCGCTTGTCAATGATCCCCCGCTGTCATAGGGGCTGCCTTCATTAAGGCAGGCAGGACTGGAAGCCCTCCGCAAACTTATTTCTGAGAATAATTAATTTTCTTCATTTAAAATTATATTTTCTTCTATTTTCAATATACTTCATTTTTATAATATGCTCACAGACGCGCGCACATGCACAAAAACACCTTTGAGAAGTTGTACTTGCTATTTATCAGATTTCTTCTCAGCACATCACCACAAGGTCTCCAGGTGGATTACAGCAATGCCAAAACACAATATTACAATCAGCTAAAACAATTTGCAATCAAAAGAACCTAAAAACATCTTTTTCAGGTGTCAAAGGCTAGGGCTACGAGATATGTATTCAGCAAATAACTAAAGCTATATGAAGAAAGTGCCAGAGCAGCTTGATGGGGAGGTAATTCCACACATTAGGGGCTGCGCAGAGTTTTCCCTTTTGCAGACTGCCATCACCCTGACCTTCTGAGGGTGATGGAGCTTCGAACAGATCTCCCATCACTGATCTTAACACCCAAGAGGGTCTGTATGGAAGGCTGTCTTTCAAATACTAGCTAGCTATACATATATGAACTGCTTTTTGAAAAACATCTCAATTACCCCTTTGCATGTGGCCTCACCAACCTCTCCAGTAGTGAACAACGGGCAGTGGGGTTGAACCACTCACCTGAACTCTCTCTGGCTGAGTCGCTGCAGAACACCAGGGGGAGAGGAAGAGAAGGGAGGCAGGCAGGCAGGCATGGTCAGCATGGTGCAAACACACCAGCGAAGCCATTCCAGTGCTCTGGCCTGTGCATTTGCTCTAGGCCAACCTTACTGCTGCCTCCACCTCTTTGGGTCAGTATGCAGCAGCAACTCAACTGGAAGGAGGTAAATGAGCAGCACAGCCCCACTATGTTCTCTGCTACTGCCCTATATAGAGAAATGGAATCCATAGAAGTGTTTTCAGAACTCTGAGCTATGATTTTAGACAAAAATAACTTTGGGCTATATTATACTATGATTATCAGCACATGCTCACTTTGGGAGAAAGGATGGCTAAGGAGCTAAGATAACAGAACTCATAAAAAAATGCCAGAACTTTCTACTTATACTTCCAAATTGTTTTTTATCTTCCAAAGCTATGATTCTTTTTGCCATTCATTGGTGATATCTGTTGTCATAGATTTTCTTGATCTTTTGTGTTCCAGATGTGAACTACTTTCCACATGAAATGCCTAAGCTATTACAGCAGTGCAATATAAATGGAAAAGCCATTTGTTTCTAATAATACAAAGCTTTTAGAAGCAAATTATATTGGGATTTTTCTGTGTGCCTTTCTCAGTCCAAGAAATGTGCCACTTTGGGTGACTGTATTTCTTGAAGTTTTCATTATGTTAAAGAAATCATTTTAACATAATATATTTGGAGTGCAGTTCAGTAATTCTAACTTGTTGTCCATTTTAAGAAGCCAGTATCTGAGCAACACAGTCACACTTTACTTGCATTTTTGCAAACATCGCTATATTGCTTATGCAACCCTAGCACAAATGCTTTGCTTTTTAATACTGAATGCGGTATTAATAGGACATAAATGCACATATGTGGAGTGATAATTGGTTCTCTTCCTAGGGAGCCTATTGGTTGTGCCAGAATTGGAAAATTTTAGACATCATGCCTGCACTTTTTATAGAATGGGGCATCTAGTGGTAGATTCAATTCTGCAAGAGGGTCTTGAAGTCTAAAGAAAGGAGGGGAGGTTATGTGATGTCCTGCAGCCTTGTGGGTGGTTTAACATATTGTTAATGCTGCTAAAGGATGTTATGTATGCATACTATTATGCCTAGCCGCAGCCACTGACTTCCGCCAAATTAGAATTTAATCCAATTTGATGTATTTCTTTCACAGCAGCCTCCTGCACAATATGTTAAGAGCCTGAGGCTTGCACTGAGGTGAACAGAGGAAGGTGAATTGGATTAGGTTTCAAATGCCAGTTGCTCTCAATATTTAAAGGGCATTTATGTCTTTTATTTATTTTTACATTTATCATAACTATATAACAGTGATTTCCTCACATCTTAAAAACAGCTAATACTACCTCAGATTGATGACTTTTAAAAAGGAAAAAAAAGCTAGAAGCAGTGATAGTGACCAAGGATGCAACAAAATATACTGTACTTTTTGCTGGACACATCAGTCTGAAACAATTTTGTTGAATGTTTTCTTATGGTTGATGGAACATGCATTCAGTAAATCTAACTGAATCAATGTCAGTTCCAAATCGAGGTGAACTTGACCTGCAACCAAGATCCAGCCAATGAGGTTTACCCAATGTCAGTTCTGTAGGTCTGCCTTCTGCTTCCTGTAGGACAGCCCTGCAGTTGACAGGAAATGCAATAGAGCATGCCACATAACATAATTTGCCTTGAATCCCAACTTGGAAGAAAGACAGAATAATAATAATATTAATAATAATTGGAGTGCATCTTTATCTACAAGGTCTGAAGGAAGTTGCTTCTACTCAGCATTATGGGTTATATTTCATGATAGTCCTACTCAGAGAAGACCCACGGAAGTTAATTGACATGACTAACTTAAGTTCATCAATTTCAATGGATCTGCTTTGAGTAGGAGTTAGTTGAATACAACCCTGCGGTTGTTGTTTTTTTAAGAATTTTTTTAAAAAAGAATTTTTAAAGAAGAAACCAGCTTCCTGTACTCAGTGGAAGTCCTTCATGGCTGTAATTCAGCATACAGATTTACTTCTATTTGACGGACAAGTTTTAGGTCCATCCATCCATCTTTTGTTCCACAGATTCCAGACAGAGCACATAAACTGCTTTTCTACAAGGGAGCAAATCATACTAAGGTTATCTAGAGGGTTAGACAATAGTGTGGGCGGAAGGTGACACAGATTATAGACCAATTTAGACCGGGTTTTAGAATTCAGTTGGAATTAACTATTTCCCCAGCTCCTTCCCCCAGTGCATGTTGTCTGCCATAATCGTTTGGTCTTGAGAGACCTCCATACTGTGCTAGTATTGTCCATTGCTGTCATTTTGAGTATAATAAGCATGCAGTGGGGGAGCCAACAATAAGTAGGCAATGGATAGCAAGGGACAGCAGGTAGGTCAGCTCATTTAAAACTGTCATATGAGCAGGTGTAACTCTTGCCTTGAGGGCAGATAGAGCTCTGATGCTCAATTAGACTCAATGCTGCTATTCTTGTGCTTTAAATACAAGAACTTGGGTTTTTTAATGGGACTTTATATAATGCATGTATTTTTTTTCTTGAAGCTATATTCTGCATCTTGTGTTACAGTTTTTTTTAATTATCTATTGTACCAATAATGATGATGTTATTTAACTAACAGCATCCTAAACTAAAGACTGTTTCAATTAGTGCCTTCATTATTATCAGTGTTCATTGCTTCAAGCCTAGCACAGCACTCTAGTTGCAAGAGTGCATAAATTCAAAGCTTAATTATATTGTTAAAACAGCAATTAAAATGTACTGGCATGACATTGTCAATTAAAGCCATATTCATAAACATCACAATAAAAGTATGCCCTACAGCTGTGATAATCAGCAACAGGCAGGATTCTGTGGCTAGGACAGTCTTAAAATAATTTTGTGAAGTATAGATCACAAAAGAATACAGTGTCCATTTTCTGCAAGAACTGAGGGTATCCATTTGCAAAAGGGTAATTTATAATTTCTTCCATTGACCCCTATAATACTTGAGCACAAGAACTCCTTCACAATATCAACCAACTTTTATTAGCCATTTCATTTCTAGAAACACGTGTCATAGATCAGCAAGTAGAAACAGATTTTTTAATATATTTTTTTGCGTAGGAATGCAAAACATAGATACAGTGGTACCTTGGGGTACATATGCTTCAGGTTACAGACTCTGCTAACCCAGAAATATTACATTGGGTTAAGAACTTTGCTTCAGGATGAGAACAGAAATTGCGCAGCAGTGGCGCAGCAGCAGTGGGAGGTCCCATTAGCTAAAGTGGTGCTTCAGGTTATGAACAGTTTCAGGTTAAGAACGGACCTCCGGAACGAATTAAGTACGTAACCAGAGGTACCACTGTACAAGAGTTAGGAAGAGCCTTGCATCTGGCACCGCTGGGATATATGTGTGAAGCTCCTGCATAATGAGAAGATGAGAAGAGTACCTGTAAACACGAAAGGGGTGTGTGTGGTGGGCCATGTCCAATTATGAATCCACGCCATGTACTCAAGTGTTCGGAAATATTTCACCCCTTCACAATGTATGTATGTGGTCAGCATAATCATGGTATTCACAACTGCAGTATGAAGCGTGAATTGACCCTAATTTGTGGCGCCACAAATATACACATCTGAATAGTTAACTGGATGGAAATGATCCGAACATTTATGTGGATCAATTCCTTTTCCAGAAATCAAGCTGTTCACTTACTTGGGATCAAGTCCCACTGAACTCATTGAGGCTTACTTCTGGGTAGGCATGCATGCGGTTGCACTGCCTGCCTGGAGAAAGCTGAGAGCAAACGAGTGCATTTGGCAAGAACACATCTGAGGCAACAGTCTTCTCTGCATCACAAAGAGTCTTCAAAACTATAGTTCAAGGGTCACCTGGAAAGCATGTGTTTGGAAGCAGTTTTCCTTCTCTTTGAAGAGTGTGCTGGGCTTATTCGAATCAAAGTACAATTATAGTTAAGGCATGTGACTGACTCTGGTGCTCTAAAACCTGCCTGCTGCATTGCCAAGCTGCCTTGGAACTTCTATGCTGTGGCTGTACATTTATGAATATGGCCTTAATTTTCTTCTCTTTTGTTTTCCTCATTAATCTTTGCATTTTGTGCATTGTTCAGCAGGTTTGCTGGTGCTGTCTGTATTTTTTTTTTAATCTGATGTTTACAAACTGTTTCTGTTAACTACCACAGGTTTACACCCTATGAGTGGTATAACCCCCACCCGTGCAACCCTGACTCAGATGTGGTGGAAAACAATTTTACTTTACTTAATAGTTTCTGGTTTGGAGTTGGAGCTCTCATGCAGCAAGGTACACCGGTTACACCTCATTACTGCACACATCCCACAGTCTGCTCAAGAGCTTCTGTGCTGGTAAACTCCACCATTTGTAGCTCTAGCATATACTGTAAAACCTGATCTAGTCAAAAGACATGCAACAACATTGTATATATTAAGAATTAAAAAGGGGGTCCGGGGAAGAAGTTAAAACTTTTTAAATCCAAAGTAAATCTACTGAAGGAAAGCATGCAATAAAATCCAAAGTTTGTTTTTTATATCACATGGTTGTACTTTGATAGGCAAAATCTAAGGATCAAGATGGCTTTGGTGTTGTTTTCACTGAAAGTAGTAATCTATATGAATCAAACTACAGAAGAAAATAATTTTCAATTAGACTTCATGCCATTATAAAACACTGATAAGGCAAGATGGTTTGTTTTTTTTAAGGGCCACAATACATTTTGTGGGAATCATTATTTCATGAGCATTTGTCAAACTTCTATTGCTTAAAAATCCCCAAACTTAATTAATCACTTTTCTGCAGGTCTTTATGGTTTTGCCTCTTGTAAATGCATCCAGCCTTTGACACCCACAACGTCCTAACAGCTGTTGATTCTGGAAACTGCACAGAGATGCTCATTTTACAATGAAAGGAAATGAGGTGCAATAGACGTGAAGAATCAGCGGTGCATATACTAACCATGTGTGTATATGATGTGTTCATTCTGAGGCTCCCATTAATAAGCTTTTGCCTCTATGTGAGGTGCGTGTTCAGAATATATGTTTAATCATTGTGAACCCCCTCAAAAAACCACACACTGAGAAAATCCTGAGAATAGAAAATATTCTAATAAAGGCATGTAAGTGAAAACACCCTAGACCCACTCAAAGAACAATTAATATGAGGAATAACAAATTGGGGTTGAGTAGAAATCAAACATCACAATTTCATAAGCCTGATTTTCTAACACCAGTGGGAATTTGGCCATTGATTCTGTTCCCTGTAGTATATTAGGCATTTATTGGGCTAAGTGGGAAGGTGAGCAGATGTCAAGCACAGATACTCATAGAATGGATTCTATCCAAGATGAATTGAAAAATCAGCTTCTTGTCCCAGTTTGTCAGTAAAACACAGACTAAGGTTTTACAGTATTGGACAGGTCTATAGTTGTGAATGCTTTGTGTGTGCAAGTGCCCAAATACGTTGTGTTCTGAATGGCCTGCCATTTTTGGAGTTTACCATCATCCACAGCAAACTGTGGGATGCCGTGCCTACTAGTTACCACTACCTTGGGTACATGACAGTCAGCCCCAACCAGACTCTGCTTGTCTTTGAAGAAGCTTTAAAAGCAAAAAACCAAAATTGTAAGTTGAAGCAAATGTTTCCATGTACAAACTTGTGGTACGTGTGGACTGTAAGTGCACCATCATTAACATGTAGAGTCTGAACAAGAGATGAATGGTTGCTAACCTCTGCATCTATTGTTATGCTCTTTCTTGTTAACAGAAGCTGCTTGTTGTGCTTGATTGGAAGCCACTGGTTTATTACATTTTAAAATGTGATGATCAGACTTTCTCTTTTCTACAGAGCGTGAGCAAAGTCTGGATCAGGATTGGCTGTCATGTCTGCCATAAAAAGGCACTAGAGAGTCTTCAGCAAGTATTGTCTGACTCTGGTTCTTAATAATAGCATTATTTTCTCACACCTCTTATTTAAGTTCTCTATACAAATACAGCATATTTTCTTTAAAAGGTTATCAAAATACTTGGCAAATTAATTGACGATGTTTAGAAAGCTACACAGGTCATGGCTCCCACCTTACTAGCCTATTTAATGACAGCGAAATTCCTCTGAAATGAGTACAGCGTGCTGCTCTGAAGAGCAATATCTTATGAATGAAATAAGGCTAAGGCTGCAGTCCTATGTCCATTTATCTCCCTAAACTCAATGACACTCTTCCTTTAGACACATATAGTATTTTAGTGTCATAAAATACTAGCCTGTGCTTGGTAACAAAATCGCAATAATAATAGCAATAGTAATAATAATCAAAGAATTTTTTAAAAACTCCATAGGGCTTACGCAAGAAAAAAACCAACCCATGAATGTGATCAGGCTGTTAAGCATATTCTGAATCTTAGGTCTCCTGAAGAAAACCTTCTGATCCAGCAATTTTCTGTATGTGCCACAACTCTGATGCACATATAGAACTCTTAATTCACATGTGTTTTAGCTCATGCACTTCACTGGGATGAATGGGGCAACAAGAAAGCTCTACACTTACAGGTCTGCTCCCCTCAAAAAGATTACTAGGGGAAATTGCACATAGAAGAGCTTCATGTGTGCATCAGAGCTTGCATGAGGATCTGGACAGAGGCAAAAGACAGCAATGATTTCTCTTGAATATCTTGTAAAAAGATCTGTATGCTACCCAAGTAGGTCTAAAGGTGTTCATTCTTTAGCTGTGCTGAATCAGCAATCAAAATTTGTAATTCATCATGGTCCTGTGAGCCAATTGCTTGCCTTCAGCTTCTTACTTGCTTAAGGCAGTCGCTGATGGTGTCCACTGACACTTTACAAGCTCAGCAATTTTCAACGTAACCAAATCTAAAAGAGGTAAAATGCAGACTTTCTGTTTTCACTCAAGCAACTGAGTTTCTTTATGATAGAAAATCAGAGGAGAGAAAGAGAAATTAGAATTAGCTAGAGGCTGAAACCTTTCAAAACTTCTCAGTGTTTTATTGTGGATCACCTATCTAGGAAACCAATTTCTAGATTATTCTTCCAAGTTGCAATGGTTTCTGAAATGTAGGTAGCCATTATTACCATCTATATTCATTAAAATGAGGCATTACATCAGTGTCTACATAATTTATCTTCCTTTGCTGAGCTTTTAGTAAATAATGTTTTCATGAAGAACTGAATCAGCACTCTTTGCAGCTGCCTCTTGCGCTGGTTTAGATCAGCTGCAGATCAAATCTAAGGGCATCACCCCTGGAAGAGTTGGTGTGTGTAAAAATAAATTGTATTGTTGGAGTGCCAGGAAAAGAATTATAGTGGAGATAAAGATACTGGTTTTAAAAATAGCATTTCTGAGATTAGTAGGAAGCTTTGGCTGCAATCCTACATCTACTCACTGGAAGGTAAGCCATGTTAAATTCAGGAAGGACTTGCTTCTGAGTAACGAGGAGTACAATCCCATTAAACAGACACTATCCAGCTCTTACTGTAGACAGCTAGTGACCCTGGGCTGAGATGATCATTCATATCCAAAACAAAACAAACAAATCCATTTAGTTCAGTGGTACTCGGCTGAGTATTGCACTTTAGCTGCATATCTGCACTGGGTGCACACATGGAAAATGGCCTCTATGTGCAGATCTTTGCTGGATCAGGCTGTTAATTTTTAAGCAGCTCTGCATGTGCCATAAATATGCAGATCCCAATCCAAAACCCAAGCAATATGTCAGATTACCAATCTCATTTACAAAGAAACGTGTGTTTGGCAAGTATTCCCCATAAAATGGAAGTTATCGTTCCATGTATGAACATAGAATACAACACAAAATGAAAGAATAGAATCAGAGGCACCCACTTAACTCTAAGTAATTGGAGCAAATTCCCATCAATTATGCTCAAAATGCCTACATCAACATGCTTGGAGCCTTGACTCATTCTTAGCACAGACATATTGATATAAAGAGAAGTTTTATTTTTCAGCTATCATTTGGAAAATGATGGTCCTTTTTCAGCCATACAGTTTATAAACTAATAAATCTGCCAAGGCCATCAATCTTTTTTTATTCATCTCACATAATTGTCTTAGAAGGCACAGCACTACAGTGCCAAGAAATGTTTGCTGAACAAATTGTATCAAGTGTTTAGTATCCAGCTCAAAATTTGACCACATGCTGATGTATGCTTTAGCCCAATAAGCATTTAAGCATGTACTTTGACTCAACTGTAAATTCAGTAGGAGCAGAGACTTGCAGTTGAAGAGAAGATACACAAATGTGATTTCCCAGCTGAAACTAAACAGATGAGCATACAGACCCTGCCCGGTTCCTTGTTCTCTCCCTTGTTGCTACATCCCCCTCCTATACCTGGTGGAAATTAGCAAAGCTCTCTACTGGCTGGTTCCCAAAATGGGGAGCCACACTAGATGTGATGTTACCTGTGTTGATGAACTTGGTGTGCTCAATTTCTATTATGCAAATACAGGGTCAACCCAAACATGAGGAGGAATGAGACAACTGTTTTGGGCTGTGGTCATAGGAACGCAGTGAACTCTCCCAATCCCAAGTGCCCCCAACTCATCTCATTATTGGCCAGTGGTCCTGCTGCTGCTGCTGCCAACACCGCTAGAGGCCTGTCTGCCCCCCTAGCAAGATAAGGGTCTCAGCCACCCACTCCACGGTGGGGGAAAGCATTGTAAAAACATTAAGTAACTTAAAAACATCTTTTGAAAAGTTTCTAAGTTTAAACAGCCTCTCTCCTGGCCACTTTTGACCCTTCCACATAGCGAGGCACTGAGCCAGGGGGCAGGAGGAAAGGGGGGGGGCAGATAAACCTCCCTCTAGTGATGCTGCTGCTAATGCATTATTGGGAGAAGAACGCAGGGGGGAGAAGACATGTGGGAAGCGCAGGAAGAAGAGCACCATTGCTGTTGCTGCAAAGAGGAGGATGGAAGGGTGAAAAGAGGTGGCGTGGCAGCAATATTTCTGCCTGCCTCAGGTGGCACAATCCCTTGTTCCAGCCCTGTATAATAGCTGCTACAAGGAAGCCTGAGCCCATCTTGCACCCATGAGTTTAACAATGTGCGCGAGTATTAACTTCATGTCTATGTTTTGCCCAGAAGCTGAAGGGCACTTTGTTAATTTTCCCTGGATAAAGCAGGAATAGGAAGGGGAAGCAAGCAAGTACGGGACAGGGAAAGGGAATGTGCAGGAGAGGGCCGAGCAAACATCTTGAATCAGTATTTGATTTGCTAATATGCTTGTCTGTCAGCTCAGACTCGAAGAGTAGACTGACTTCATGGTGCTTCAAGAAAACTTTTAATAATATTTCTGTCTTCCGTGCATTGAAAGGCTATACAGGGCAAACAGGGCAGATTCTGACATAACATTTTGACCTGGCAGTGATGTTGAAGTGATCCTGTGAGAATTTGTTAATTCTGAAGGGCTTAGATGTCAGCAGGCTCTCTAAAAATGGTTATATATATTTAATGGGATCACTTCATAAAGTCATCCAATAAGCACCAAATATTAAGTTGGAACCATTTTTACTGGGGCAGGGATGGGGAAATGGGTTCAAATTAATGCAATAAACATACAGATAGAACTAAATCTTTAATGTGGGGGAAGAATTTTACTTTCAGCAATGAAATAACATGAAAATTATCCATTTACTGTCCTAAGCTTGCTGCATCTTGTGTTGCTTCACCGCAGTTATCCATTATGGCTTAGGATTCTCACTTTTAACTGTCCCTAAGAGCTTAACTGTATATTTAAAAGATACCGTAATTTATGTGTTTTCCCCCCTTTTCCCTCTTACCCATTTAAGCTCTGTAGCTGTTACTAAAGTAAGCCTATTCCTCCATGTGATTTTGTGGTACCAAGCCATTACTGAGGTGGAAGGAAAATAATTCATGTTAATATAAGTTCCCTGTTCCTAACCACATTTATTACAGTAATGTCAATGAAACTTACATCTGAGTAAGTGTGTTCAGCATCACAGCCCAATTATGTTACTGGGAACAGCAATTTAGATATATTATTAATGACAAAGAATTTTGGGGGTGAATTTGGAATTCAGACCCAAGGACATTCATGTGTTTATCATTTAGCATTCATACTTCTTTTTCAAAGTATGTTTCCTTGTTTAGTGTTAAGTCTGTATGTCTGTGATTATTACATCAAATCATTGTAGTCTGTTGTTCATACATTTAGCATGTTCCTAAACGTAAGTCTGTAGAACTAGTTTGACATTTATTTCAGCCTATTGTAATACAAATGTTTTGATGGTGTTATATAGGATCTGAGCTCATGCCAAAAGCTCTTTCCACCAGAATAGTTGGAGGAATATGGTGGTTTTTCACCTTGATCATAATCTCATCCTACACTGCTAATTTGGCCGCCTTCTTGACTGTTGAGAGAATGGAATCCCCCATTGATTCTGCAGATGATCTGGCAAAGCAAACTAAGATAGAATATGGAGCTGTTAGAGATGGCTCAACTATGACCTTCTTCAAGGTAAGGTGGTGTTTGCATTATCAGGTGACAATTTTTCTTGAACTAGATAGTAAATGTGAATGGAGAAATCAAATGAACCTGAGATATTCATGTCGGAATAGCTGCGGGAAACTGTGTGTGACCTGCACTGTTCCATTGCCTAACTCAAAGATCTTTGCTCAAAGCCATACTGCTCAGTCTGCAAAGGAACCCTCCATTGCACAAGCAGCCCAAAATGGATTGGAGCCACCAGTAAGCCCTTCAGAACTCCAGCTCAGCATTTGGGAAACAGCCAAAACTTACTGCAGTAAAAGACAAATTGGGGGAAATGTGGCCAGTCTATAGAATCCCAAGTGATATATCACCAGTCGCCTTTGCTTTGTGTTACTGGCAGAATTACACACAATATCAAATTGGCACTTATGTTGGGCTAATTTGGACCCACTCTGGCAGTTATCTATCTGAACTAGTTGGAAAGATGTACCACAGCTAAGGAAATATAAAAAACAAAATTACATAATTATATAATTTCAAAACTATGTTATATAGATATAAACCAAATATATTTTACACTCTCTTGTCCCTGGAGTATCAATGGTGATGAGGCAATAGTAGCAGCCCTTCCCACATTTCCTGGGAGGGGGCTTCTGAGAGGAGATCTGCCATAATTTTATAGTACCTGGGACACACGCCCAGGGACCATTGGTTTGCACCTTTAACTCATAAAATAAACCACGTCTTCAATTCTAACACATTTTATTCTGGAATAATCACATTAAATTTAATTTAGTTCACAGGGGCAGCTCTTGGTTTATTAGTTTCATACTCTGAGCCTGATTATGCCAACAAGCTATGAATATGGCAGAGCTTTATAAACAGCAGTTGGTAATCTCAGGGAGGAAACACCTGAGCAGATGCAGGTAATTATAGTTATCCACATCCCCACTGTGGGATCTAAGCATGAGGCACAGAGGCAAAGCTAACCTTTAAGAAGCTATCGCTGTAAAGACGCTGTGACAGATTGACAAAGCTATGGGAATTTGGAAAGGAATGTGCTCCTGCTATCTCTGCTGTTTTCTGCGAACAGATTTCTATGGTAGCCATCATGACTTTATAAATGGCTGCTTTCAGTTACTGACCACACATTTACAAGTTCATGGTGAAACTGTGGGGTTGGGGTTCTCAACATTTATATTCCCGACTCTTCTAAAAACTAGCAATATCTAAGTGTATTAACACAGCTGCAAAAGTACAGTTAATGTCAAACTTCCTTGATACCCTGGTTCATAAATAAAGCCTTCCTTGCTGCTTGGAAATGACATTAATAAACTAACTGCATTAGTATTTACTACTTTCTATTGTTATTCTGTTTGTGTTCTCCATAAAAGCATCAAAATAAATAGAATTAAAGAATAGTTGTATTTTTAAACCATTTCCCCATTTTTTCCTTATGATAACTATGTACATTTCTCCTTTAACATTTATAAACATGTTTTTGCTAAGATGGCTCTGGAGGCTACAGCCGAAATGTTTTTTTAATACTGTGCACACTTATAAATCATGCAACACAGAGAAGCTGAAATGCCACTATACAAGAAAGGTATTGCCCCTCAGAAGCCCATACCAGGAAAGAATGGTAGCAAAGCTTTCAGGGCATGACAAATATTGGAAGTGCCCTGAGATGGTGTCAGGCTTGGGCTGGCAGGCAATGAGGAGAGGGAGGAAGAGGGGGAGGCTGAAGTGCTGGAGCCAAGACTGGAGGAAAGAAATCCTCACCCTTCCTCAGATCCAACACCTCTGGATATAGAGGCAGGAATCCCAGTTCTCTCCTAGGAGAGGAGAGCCTCATGGAAGCTGCAGAGGACACCCAACAGATGCTAGGATTAGATGAACAGGAGTCAGAAGAGTGCAGCCTTGTCATTTAAGAGCTTGTCATGTCTCACAGGTGAGAACCGATTCACCCAGCCAGATACAATGTGGACTGTGATGCATGCAAAAAGCCTGTACATTTATGTGGCAGCATAATGCCAACACAAACAACCAGGCCACTAAGGGAGAAAGGCAAAACACTTTCAATGTCAGTCAGTCAAATTTGTTAAAAACCACTGGTCATAACAAAACATGCAATTGATTTAAAGTTAATTTCCAGAAATTGCCATGTGCCTGATGGCCACACGAATCACTTCTAAGTCGTGCTTCAGTGCTAGTGATGCTTTAAGTCATTCTCTCTCCCTCTCTGCCCTTGTTTGCTTCTAAACACAGAATCATAATTCCTTTTTGTTACTGAATTGTTGTGAGGTAGATTTTATTGGTTTTACTGAACTGTAGCACTGTCTTAATTTTGTATATTATTTTATATGTCACCTAGAGAAATATTTTAATTAGGTGATTAATCAATGGAATTAATTAATAAATTACTTATTTCACAATACTGGCACACTGAAACCAGTTTTGCTAATTAATTACAGATTTGTGTTGCCAGAATGTGTGTGTCTTTCCAGATTGCAGTTATGTGGAAATTTATGTTGCCCTACAGTAAAATATGGGTTATACAAGTGTTTGCGATGGTATTCAATGCGTACAAAATAACCTTGACATTTAAGTCAAAAACAATGTTTTGTTTAAAATAGCATACTAGAAGAGACATAGTAAAAGTTCAAATACTGAAAAGTCTAAGGTTAAGTTTCTGCTTAAAGATAAGGTAACATCTCACTGCCTTGGGGCCATCCCAGAAGATTATATTTACAGAGACATCTTGTCTCGCAAAGTATTGGCTACACCCATCCATGAATATAAAGACTCTGTAATGGGATTCAACTCTTGTTTGGTGAAGGCAATAGGGACTTTATTCACAAGCTGTTTCCTTAAAGATTTATGGGAAAGGATCCTTTTAACATGACAGAAATGTACTGGTTTCTATGCAAGACTAGAAATATAAACATCACCATGTAAGATCCTGGTACCATCCAAAGTGATATTCATATTCTGTATGCAAATCTCAACTTCTTAAGTATTTTTTTAAAAAAAACCTCAGGTGTTTTCCAGCGAATAGAGATGTATAATTGATTTGAATAGCAGATATCACTAGCAAAAGATCATATCCCAGTCAGTGATGGAAGAAGGCGGCTGGGAATATAATGTTCTTTAGGGATAAAAGAAAACACAGTTGTGTTTTGGGCTCTATAAATTAAAAAACTGAACCTGTATTTTGAATATTCAGTAATTAAACAGTTCACCTGCAATTTTATAATGGAGACCAGGGGCCTTGGTTATCCTGAGCACTCATTTAAGTTCCTGTATTCTTTTTTATTAGTTTGCCTTTATATTTTTGTTTGAAGCTGACAAACTGTCTTTATCAGACTGGACTATTTTTAAGAACAATACAGTACATTCTATCACAGCTGAGCAATAGCACAGCTCTTTTCCTATAGAACACCTGGCAGTAATTGTTCTGTACTGTCCATCGGTTTTCCATTGTAGGTCTCACTGGGTCAGACCATAGGCCTGTATGGTATTTTGTGACAAATGGTGTTAAAAGAAGCCATGCGCTCATTATATTAGCTGTTGGAAATTTGTAAAAGTGCTGACCTATAAGGCTACATTCAGCAGAACATATCTGAATGGAAAAGATTCCCAATTCTCAAAAGATTCTCCTACACTCAACAACTAGAGCTGATGCCAACTAGCAACGTGAGTGTTTAAAAAAAAAAAATAGTGTGTGAATAGGACCTATTTCTGACGCTTGTGACTTCTATTCTTAGAAATCCAAAATATCCACTTATGAGAAAATGTGGGCATTCATGAGCAGCAGGCAGCAGACAGCGCTGGTAAAGAACAATGACGAGGGAATCCAGCGTGTGCTCACCACCGACTACGCTCTGCTGATGGAATCAACTAGCATAGAATACGTCACTCAGAGGAACTGTAATCTCACCCAGATTGGAGGGCTCATTGATTCCAAAGGTTATGGCGTAGGAACTCCCATTGGTAAGAAGTGTATGAATATCAGTGGTGATTGCTAGACTGTGATAGGTAAATTAAAATCCTTTTTATCTGACACATTCACTGCTTTGCAATGAGCTCTGGTAGGTCGAAAGAGTTCCAATGTTTTTCACAAATATATCCAAATAAGCCCCACAAGCTATTATTTTATATTCTTTTATATCCTCTTCTCATTTTAATAATGAGAAAAAACAAAGAGGCGTTCTAAATTGATGGAACTTTCCTCCCGTAGAGGTTCAACTAAAACCCAGGCCTCAACAGCAGCAAGGCCAATTGCATTGATTTGGTAGTTTCCAGCATTTCCTGCCCTATTTCTCTACCAGCTATTTTTGCTTCCTCAGTTGTACTTGCCTTCTTTAAGGCACCAAGGTGGGCTACTAGGGCAGCCAGGCTGGGGCCTTTTTCATCAGAAGAAGTTTGGGATGGAGGTGGATACTTTGAGGGGGGCAGTTGCCCTTTCCTTTCCCCGTCTGTACTTTGAAAACATGCCTGGCACTCGCCAGATAATGTTCCTGTTTCCTTGGTCCTACAGAGGAAAGAGTAGATTTCATGTCAAGTGCAGGCCTCTCCTTTGTAACATCTAGCAGCTTATTCTTCTCCAGATTCACAATATGCAGGCTGCTCTCAGAAAAAACAAGAGTAAAGCCAGGCACAAGGCCACTTAGGGAAAGCCCAGCAAGGCCCCAGTCATCTGGGTACATTGGACCACACCTAGCACAACAATGGCATGTTTGGCATGAAAGGGAGTAATTATACTGGAGGTCTAGGGGAGCCCCCTGGGCCATGTTCTCCACACATGTAGAGCTACAACCTTAATATGACTAATAAATACTTTCAATAATTTCAGTAAATTTGAACAATTGTGTCAGTTCATCATTCCAGTTTAATGCTGCTGATTTTTAATATTAGGATTCTAGATTAGCCTTTAGGACTAGGTTTATCCAAGTTCTCTTAATTTGTAAAGTATTGTTGCAATTTGACTAATGTTTCAGACTGTATTTGAATTTCTTTCATGACAGCAGTCGTCAACCACTGCCCCCAGGAGAAAATGCAAAGGTTCCAAGATAATGATTGATGCACTGTAAAGATTTCAAGGCAGTGATAAAGATTCTATGCTTCAAGCCCAAAACAATGAAGGAATAAATTAGAACAGATGGTAGCTCCTTAGGGAGAACGTATGCATCAGAAATACAGCTGGGGGATGTAGTTATAAGAGGTTTCTTATATGATTAATATGAATTTAAAGAAAGATTTGGGAAGATATGTATGTGTTTATGGTGAAATCAATAATCTCAATGTCATCCACACAATTGAAACAAACAAAAAAGTTAAAATATTTCATAAGCTACAATGCTCACAAAGTCAAGAAACTCAAATGTTTTCTTGCATTATTGCTCTGCAGTGTTGCTGAACTGCCAACAACAAAAAACAAATGCACAAGATGACTGATGGGAAAGTCAGGTTTCTCCAGGATTTACAGACATCTGACAACTTTGTCAACTTTGCCACTAACAGGAGATGTTGGTTATAGGAAAAGATAGAAAAATTTATTTTGTCCAAATATTAGGAAAATATTCTTCTACATAGATGGAACGGTTGGAAAACCGAAACTCCAAGGCACTTTCTACATTAATAATATACATGTTTCAGGATTGAACTCTTAACACTGAGAACTTTATCTGTGATTGAGGCCTGATCAGTGCTGGATAAATCAAAGGTTCAGGTGTCTGGCTGTAATATTACAGTACTTGCCGTTTCGATAAAGAGCAGTGTTATCCAACGAACAGAAAATTGGATCTCAGGTGAAAGTCCTACTAAGCCATGGGATCAATGGCTGAACAAAGAAATCACCAAGATTCAAAAAGATTAAAAAGAACTATTGCCCATTCCGTGTGGTATAACAAGCAATATGAATAACCAGCATAAGTAACATTGTTACAAAGTCCAGTTCTGGATGCCTTGAATGCACATTGTATATTTTAGTGCTCTTGATGTCAACTTAGTACTACTACTACTACTACTACTACTACTACTACTACTACTACAGCTATACAAAGAGCTGGATCAGACTGGTAACTCTACTTTTCTCTGTGCTCTTACCTGAATGTCATATTCAATCCTTCTTGTTTTGCTTCCCTCCCACCCTGCCCAGGCTCTCCTTACAGAGACAAAATCACTATTGCCATTCTCCAGCTACAAGAGGAAGGAAAGCTGCACATGATGAAGGAGAAGTGGTGGCGAGGCAATGGTTGCCCTGAGGAGGACAGCAAAGAAGCCAGTGCCCTTGGTGTGGAGAACATTGGGGGCATCTTCATAGTGCTTGCAGCAGGACTTGTTCTTTCTGTGTTTGTAGCTATTGGAGAATTTATTTACAAATCGAGGAAAAACAGTGACATCGAACAGGTAGGTCGAGTTTGAGTGGGTCTGTGTGGTACAAAAATGTGTTCGCGTGTGGTTTGATACTGGGAGACTGAACCCCAAAACTGCTCCCTCTCCATAGATTCCAAAAGATTATCTTGGTATACAGGGTCATTTGCCAGCAGCAGCTGTCAAGGTTATGTTGTGACCTGGCAATACAGTACTTGCCGAGAGTCTATCTCGGCCTCTTTCTGCATAACTGCTTCACTGCAAGGCAGAATGCAGCGCTTAAGCTACCTACCTAAGAAGCAGGTCAAGACCCAGGTTAGGTTTTTGCAGGCTTTGGCATTTCAGTGCAAGAGCTCCCATGGGAATCTCAGCTTTAGAATAGGCTCTATGAGTCAGACTCCTCAACTAACAGTCTGCCAGACTTTCTGGCACTGCCTTGTGTACATTTGTTAATGAGGAGAGGGAAGTACCAAGGGCTCCATCCAATTTTTGATACTTGGCAAAACTGTGCAGAACTTTTTGGCACAGTTAACATTGCACACAGTTGTTGTTTTATTGTCGGAAATCAAGCATAGGCTGGCTTGGAAGGAAATAAGGCAGAAATATCTAGCTCTGGATGTAGCCTTGCTGTATTTCCAGCTATGTACCAGTTGATTTGGGACATCCTATAATGACACCAAAGCAGATGATTGAGAGCTAAATTCCCAACACCAGTACAGGAGAACAGTGCCTTGGCACCTGCTACTCAAACAGGGAGGTTACAACGTCTCTATGAGGTTCAGAGGTGTTGCTGACATGCCCATCATAAAAGCTGCCAGAGTGGCTTCAATTCATTACTTCTGGAAAAGCCATGGCCGATCCTGAGATTACAGCATGCGTGTTCCTTTGCTATGCAGCAACAGAGAGCTTTCCAGCTCTGCTCGAATAATGCAGGAGGCTGCTGCAGCCACTGTGGCATGAGGCTCTGCACGTCTGAACCACTAAGGATAGGATCAGCCTGCTATTTTGAAATCTATATTTATAATCCTACCTTTGGATCATTTTTACCTTAAAATTAGCAAATAATGCATGGCGAGTTGCCTGATAGATGGTTGCTTTGTTATTAGAGCAACTATATAATACAGTAAAGGTCAGTTGCTTCTATGCAAATCCTGTTAAAATGACTGGGGACTGCACAAGAACAGTGTTTGCTGGGTGGCATCTGTTTTCTACAGTCTTGAAGCCAGTAAGAAACAACACATTCATTTCAGTGAAACTGATAAATTCCTACTATGTACAGATCAACATTCTGTGCATCACAAGAGGAGAATTCTGACATAATACATATCATATTTGTGTAAAATCATCTCACTATACGGCAGAAACTTGTAAAAAGCAGGGGTGGATAAGCAGTTGCCCCTATTTTGTTTATCATTATCATTATGCAGGTTGGTAGGTTCTGCCCTGTATACTGTAATGTCTGCCTTAAAATTTACCTTGAAAAATTTAGAAAATTAATGTTGGCATAACTTTCTTCTTTGTTTTCATTATGAGATTATGTGCAAATGTTTATGGTCATCAGGATTCCTTTTTGTGCTCTGATTTAATCAATGTACACAGGCTAATCTTATCAAGATTCCTTTTTGCATGGTGTCAGCAGAAATTTTGGGGGGGGGGTGGAAGTACAAGCTGGATACTGCATCAAACTCTCTGCATATGCAGAAGTTTAAGAAGTCAGAGAATCAAACCCAGAAAAATGGTGGATTGGTAATACATCACTGCCGCTCTTTTAAAAAGTTCAGGTAACTCAGAACCCCAAAATCACAGAAGAAAATCTCATATGCATCCCTGGTAAATGGTAATATGGGTATTATTCTGCTCTTCTATCGTTATTCAGTGAAACAATTAAGAAAACTGTGAAGGGTAAAGCATTCATACAGATTGCTTGGTTCTTGAAAATATGAACATTTAATAATCTAAAGTACAAATATACATGATCTTCAAAGGTTAACTTATGGCACCTCCAGACTGCCACTATTTTGCGGCAGGAATTCAAGCACACACTGGAAGTTTAGGTTTGCTTAATGAAGCGTGGATTAAAGGGTTCTTTCTCCCTAACACAACAAATCCATTTTTAAATGACTTTTTGTTGTTTGGAAAGAGATAGGGAAATACAGTGAAAAGTATGGAATGAACATACAGGAAGACATACAAACATCCTACAAGCAAATCAGGATAAATGCTCAGTAAAGACAATATATAATCAATCCTCCACATAAGCTTTGTGCAAGAAAATATTGATGAATGCTCAATAAACAGGTTGTCTGGAGGGGCCATTAATTTTTCGTATTTTTGACAGTTTTCATTTCCCATTTCCTACAGTTTTGGTATCATTCTTATTTTAAACTTTGTTGTTGATTTGCTTAACCATTATTATCTTTATTTTTCTTTTTTCCATCTTTTCCTTTCTGCATGCGAAAAGGCCTTTTGTTTCTTTTATGGACTGCAGTGCAAGCAAACACATCCATCCAACTCCACTTCTGGGACTACCTTATCTACGGAGTTAGACTGTGGCAAATTAATTCGGGAGGAACGAGGGATTCGAACACAACCCTCAATCCATACTGTATAGTTACAGTAAAGCAAAGGTGTGTGCACCTAAGGCATACCTCTTCAACAATGTACATTAGCAGGAAACCATATTTTGGCTGGAATCCAAAGAAGAACGCGGTGGGTTGTGTTCAACACAGCACTAAGCTAAGTCAGCACAAGGATTTCTTCTTCCACAATAGAACTTTCTCTCCCTCTCCTCCCCACAGCCCCTCTCTAAATCTCTTCTGGGTTTCCCCAAAAAACCTCTGAAGCAGATTTGAGGGCAGAATGTAGGGAAGGGGGAGAACCCCCTTTACTCTTGCTAATCCTTCTGCCAGCACAACTATTCAGTTGAATACTACCCACTGTGTTAAAGTCAGTTCTGGGCTAGAGTTTCTTATAGTAGCTCCACCTGTCAAATAGCAAATGGCTTTTGAAAGTGAGAGGACTTTCAAAAGCAGGTTGCGGTATGTTATCAGGAGCTGCTTTTCAAAGATTAAAAAAATCCTACTAGGCATACCTACCACTTGAGTGTCTAAAATACTTTTAAGCTTTTTCTACCAAGGCTTTATGTTCAAACTGTTGGATGACTCTCCAGTCATCCTGAGAATTGGTATAGTTAAAAATGCATTCTAAATGCCACATCACAGTGTAACAGAATGTTATAATTAATAACTGTTGTTTGGTAAAATACAGTGGTACCTCTGGTTACAAACTTAATTCGTTCCGGAGGTCTGTTCTTAGCCCGAAACCATTCTTAACCTGAGGTACCACTTTATCTAATGGGGCCTCCTGCTGCCGCAGCACCGCACAATTTCTGTTGTCATCCTAAGGTAAAGTTCTTAACCCAGGTTAGCGGAGTCTGTGAGTCTGTAACCCGAAGTGTTTGTAACCTGAGGTGTTTGTAACCCGAGGTACCACTCTACAAGATACATTGGAAAGGGCTCCTACACATCAGATGTAATCCCTATCCACAATGCATTGGTTTGGAGCAGGCCAGCATTCTCATTTGTATAACAATGTGGAAGGAAACATACATCCCTATCCATTCTCTTTTATGAGGATGTTAATTCCTATCTACGTTGCAAGGTCTGTTGTCTTGGATCACTCCACCAGTAATGTGCTTTGCTGCTTACATCTGTTTTTGGATTGGGGTCAATAAATTTTTACCATTCTTTTTGCATGATTCAGCATTTGCAGGTAAGACAAATTTGTTTGCATTCTATCCTGGCAGAACTAATTAGAGTACCAGCATCTGAAACCAAGGGTTTTAGATAGTAAGTTTTACCCTGCACTAAAAGCCAGTGCTGTTCTTTCTTATCCAGTCATAAGCTTTCAGGTGCCTGTTGACTTCTGAGAACTACCGCACGGATACAGACAGTTCCATTCTTCGCTGACAGCTTTGTGTCTGTGAAGTCAAGATTTTGAAAAAATCGTATATTTCTAACTAAAATCCAATTGATAGAACTTACCAAATAAATTGCAGTATTTATATGTCATAAAATATCTAGACTTCACAAGCCAGTAATGAATCCGATTTCCAAATTACTCTAGTATAGCATCATAATCTGATAACACTGTCCATTTGCATATCACTTCAATTAGTTAGCCTTACTTGTGCTTCATTGTGTTGTATTTTCCAAATACAATTATGAGAATGTTATGGGCAAAATGCAATGCTGTCTTTCAAACTCATAAATACACTCAATCCAGTTGGGGCCATTACATGTGTGAAAGCATGCTTCCATGCATTTAGAATGGGAAACTGCTTGCACCAGCTGTTTCCCTTCCCTGATCCAGCATCTGGAACTGTGTTTACAGAGCCCATTTTTTAAAACTGAAATCTCATCTATCATCTGTACTATGGCCAGTGTAAATATTGTAGAGTTGTAGTCAACAAAGTTTTACTCAGAGTAGACCCACTGAAATGAATGGACATGATTGTGTTTGAGCCACTCCTTTCAATGCATCTATTCGAGTAAATATCACTCATAATTTGTCTCTCTCCACCCCCTTAAAATTTTTCATTTTTCACAGTTGACAATGATTGCAGTAGGTCCAGGACTTATTGGGAACCCACTAAGGACAAAGATTTCAAAACCCACCAAAGGCAACTTGTTCAACTTCAAAACTGCTCACATACTTACACCCCAGTTATCCTTCCTTCTACTTCAGAGCTAAACTGATTTGAGTGGAAAGCTATTGTGATCAGAATTGTTACCTTAGACATCAATAAAACTTTTAGTTTAAAATAAGATTCTAGGAACGAAACAGTGTCATCAGTTGTCTACTTCAAATTATGGTCCTAAATGCTCACCCCCTTTATTTACACAACATTGCACTTTTCTCCTCTTATGTAACCTTCAGTTTGGCCCAAGGCAGCAGAGTAATATTTAATTTAATTTAATGCAATACGTTTATGAATTCTGCTTCCAATTTATGCCATCGCCAATTGATCAACATTTCTCTATTTCTATACTCCCCTTGATTTCCATGTTCTGTAAGCTAACTAAACCATGGCTACAAGCTGCATATCAATGACTCACTGTTTTCTCTTGTATTCACTTTACCTTTGTATCTTGTTTATAAATTCCATGTTATAAAAAGGAATCTTGGCAAAGGAAAGGAAACAAGTCAATGGACATGTTGGATGTATTTCTGACAGGCATGCAACTTGCACATGGGGTTTGCATTCAGCTCCTGTGTAATCAATCTGGCACCAGACCAGGCAGCCTATTAGCCTGACTTTGCCCTTGCACATTTCTATATACTACGTGGATTTTCAATATAAATGGTACCAGAGCCACACAGCCATTTGCTGACACATGCACAACAGCCTTTTCCCACATACAACTCATGATCTCTAGATTATGGCAGATATGTCTTTTCTACTATTTATAGACACAGACACTGCTCATTGGCTGCTTTTAAAACAAAACAGAAACTCTGATTTATCCAATTAAGATAAATTTTTAATTATTTGAGCATATTACTGAAACTCTTGCTACCTTTCCTTCTCTATTTTCCTTACAATTCTGGCATAGAGCATTTCAGATGTACTCCATTTTCCCCCCATTCCCACATGACCAGAATAATTTCTACAATGGATATTTTGTGGCCCTTCAGTTGGCCCAGTCAGCATGTCCAAGTGTCAGAGATTCTGGGAGTTGTAGTCTAGCAACATTAGCAGGCCTTAAGAGTGGCCACTCCTGCTCTAAGCTTTTGGATTTATTTTTAAATCCTTCCTTTCCTGAATAGCAAACGCTAATTAAACATTTTGAGATACCTTACACTGGCTAGCAGCAGCTTTTGAGGATTTCAGATAAGTTTCAATGAGCTGTGGTTTTTCACCACAAGCAATAATTTCTGTTGTCCATCTGTCCATGCATAACATAGACTACAATTAAAAGAAAAACACCACTTCCACCATAGCAATCTTCACAATCATCTTCTTTGTTTTTAAACAAAGGAACTACAAACTCCCATTTCAGTGTAGTATATGGGAAGGGAAAGAATGAAATCCCTGTTGGCTGCCTACAAGTCTTCCTACATACCTCAACAGGCTCAGTAAATTATAGCTCGAGTACTTTCCAGTTTCTTTCTTGCAATTTAGTCTCTTGGTTACAAAAGAACAATTGATTGCAACTCTTGAGAAGAAAAACAAAAAAATTGTACATGGGTTTGAGAACTCAACTTCTGGTATTGGCACTTAGCTATATAATCTGGGTGCCCACAAATGTTTATTACTGTTAACCTATTTCTTTGTTACTTCTCACCACTACAGTGATATGTTGCTGCTTAAAATGTTCCTGTTTAAACTGTTCAAGCATGAAACTTATCTAAGAAGTTCTAGTCACTCTTTGAAAAAAAGCAAGCAAGCATTGGTCTTGCTCCCTACAAACTTAAACAGGAAAATAAAGCTTTGGAAAAGCCTTTTGCTATTGCATTTTGGTCATGCTGAAAAAAGCATGAAAAAAGTTCAACACAATAGACAGAATTTTGGCTACATTTTCTGGTACAAAATCAGTAAGGGGCAAAATGACAATGAGGTAGAGCAGGTGGTGGGCAGTCTAATGAGCAACCAAAATAAGACTAAGTACTTGGGTGTAAGCTGATTTTGTTCTGTTGAAGTCCATGGTAATGAACTAGCTAAAATCCCAAAACTTGGATTTTGATCAGTATGTGCAAGTTTAGCCCAAAAATTTGTACTTAGCTGAGGTACCAATCCTAGCTTCACTGCTGCCTCCCTTTGTCAGTTATTCAGAGGAGACTTCAAGGGTGGGAGAGTTCACTCATTGTGCTGGTGGCAAGAGTGAGGGGGGTGTTTCCTTGCATTGCCTAGGCAATGTTGTGTTGCTTCCCTCTCTTCTTGCACTCAACTGAACCTGGTGAGTCACTGCAGCACAGCAAAGGAAAATAGCAAAATTCATCTGGTTGCCTAATCAATGTGGGGATGCTTCCCTTTCTTCCAGTCCTTTGATGGGGCTCACTTCTCTTGTGGGGTCAAAGTTTGCAAACCGCTGCAGAATAACAAATTAAATGCATGGTTCAGGGTTTTCAGAAACCCACCACAGCACAAGCACCATTTTGCTCCAAAGTATTGATTTTGTAATATTTTGGCTCAGTGCTATTTAGATAAAAATGTATGCTGATTAATAGTTTATTTTTTTCAACTGGTAAGGCTTTGCAGTAGGATGCAAGTTAGTAGTCTGCTAAATCAACAAATCTTGGTTATCTTCATTTAGATTTTTAAGGGGCAACATGAATTCCATCTGAGGCTGGATATTATTAAATATGTGATTCTATTCTTTTGCAACCCTTATTTCTGTGTAATGCCAGCATTGGGACATACACATTTCAATAAAGAAGCAACCAATATTTACAATTTCTGGGGTCATAAATAATCCTTTACACATCACACCCCTAATTCAATTCTGCAAATTCACAGCAATAGTGGAAGAAATCTAACTCAATGAACTGAGATATTCAAACTTCCCAGTTAGTATGTTCAGAATCTAGTTGAAAATTAATTGTGCAAAATAGGGTGACAATCTGTGCTAAATGTAATTCTTAATTATTTTTTCATCTCCCACCTTCTACTAGTGTCTTTCTTTCAATGCCATAATGGAGGAACTTGGAATTTCACTCAAACACCAGAAGAAATTAAAGAAAAGGACAAGAACTAAAGGGCGGTCGTCATTCACAAGTATCCTTACTTGTCATCAGAGGCGGACGCTGAGAAAAGAAACCATGGCTTGAATGAGTTCAACTTTCCCCATGGAAGAGATCTTGAGTAAAAGGCAAAGCAAAAAAACTTTTTATGCCTACCAGACAATTGTATGGAGGGATTTTTAAAAAGAGACAGCTTACATCTCAGAAATTCAGTGTGATTTCCCCTTTTTTAATCTTGAGGCGGTACAGCAGTATCAGAACTCACATAAGACTGATGTACTACAAATCACCCAGGAAACGTCTCGCTTTTACTTTTGAAATGATTTGTACGGTCACCTATTTTGCATCTCTCTCTACTACTTCCCCATTCATTGCTGTATGTGCTTTCTAAATGAATAAAAACAGGGATTTTTCAGTATGGAATTATTCTTTCACTTCCTCATCAGAAGTCACCTGACATTTTCTTCTTCAGCATGATTACATTGAACTCAGGAAGCTGCCATACAATGAAGGTCAAACCGCCCTGAAACCTTCAGGTACAGGGCAGTATAGAAATTAAATAAATAATAATACATAATCACTTAACAATGCAACAGGCTGCTTTATATCTTGTTTTTCCTTAAATTATTATATATAGAACATTATTCAGCCAAAGGCCTGGTTATAGAGAAACGTTTTCACCTGGTGCCTAAGGATATGTAATAAAGGCGCCAGGCGAGCTTCTCTGAGCTCATTCCACAAATGCTGAGTCACCGCAGAAAAGGCCCATTCTCATGGATGAGGAACACAAATAAGGGGCTCAGATGATGATGATGGGGAGTGGCGTTCCTTGAGGTATTGCAGTCCTGAGCTGTTTAAGGCGTTATAAGTCAACACCCACACTTTTAATTGGGCCCAGAAACTAACTGGCAGCCATTGCAGTTAGGTCAGAATCGGTGTAATATGCTCAAACTGTTTTGCCCCAGTGAGCAGCCCAGCTGCCCAATTCTGCACCAGCTGAAGTTTCTGAAACATCTTCAGAAACAGCCCTATGTATAATGGACTGTAGTAATCTAGCCTAGAGGTTACCAGATCTCTGTATGACAAATGAGCGAGTTTAGTCAATATGTTAATAGGACCAAATGCTGACAGGAAGTTCTACACTTCCATGATGGGAAAGGGTTATGCTGATGTCCAAACAGCTTACATGAAAAAATCAAATACATACATACAATCTATCAAGTTCCCCCTGAATTTCATCCAAAACAAGGGTTGCAGGGTTGCTGCTCAGATGAAATCAGAAGAATTTCAAGTGATGAAAATAAAATATCTGATGAATATAGAGGAACTCTGCACCTCTAAAGGTACATTGCCAGACGAATTTGAACCTTTCTTCTCTGGCAAAACATACAAAACAGTAAGACTAGCAAAATTTATCAGAGAGATCTGCCCATCTCTAGGCTTCAGCTTTAGCTCTCAGATGATCTCAGAAAGTTTTCTAGGGCAGATCTATGGAGTTCTGCAGCAGAAGACAAAGATTTTCTTTTCTCAGTGCCACTGTGATAGACACAATTCTGCTTCAGGCACTGAGCACACACAAAACCATTATTGTGAAGTAGCATTGTGTACATGGGCAATAGAGAGTAAATTTATAAACCATGCATGTTCCTCAATCCTCATTTTTAGTAGAAGTGTCATGCTGCCACCACTAGTGGGTAGCCATGAGCGGAACTGAAGTTTATAAGTAATCAATTGTGCAAGTGAAAAAGATAATTTCAGCAAAATCATGCCCATCTGAATAATGTGTGTGCGTTATTTATATGACATAATGTAAGTGTTCTGGACAGAGGACTTGGATTTTTATTTTTAGCATCCACCCCCTGCTTGTGTATTGCATGGAACAATGTGCACATCAAGGAACAAATGATTTTCACATCTTGAAAAGTCACAGTCATGTGGGCAATCTGACTAAATACAAAGAAATAAAGGCAAGAAAACTGTGCTCCCTCCTGCTTAAAGCAGGATTCCACCCTCCTGAAAGAAACTTTTCCTGGGTGTTCAGACGTAACAATACTTTTATTCAAAACAACACACTCATATTCTTTAGCTCTCCAGGTTCCAGTTAAGAACTAAAAGTAACAAATCACATAAACTACCCAGGGAGAAGGTGATAACAGAGGGGGCAGGAAGAATTAAATGCACAAGTGAATTGTTCATTAGGAAATGTTTTGCAACCTCCTGAATATGATTGTGGGAGAATTTTAAATTCATGACACTAGTCCATTTTCATATATTTCTTTTAAAGAAAACTGTATCAACACTCCCCATATTAGCACATTATGCACTACAAATGACAGAGGGTTTGTTGAGCCTGTTCACAGAATTCTGTATTGTATTTAAACAGGAAGCACTGCTGCAAGCTATGCAAACATTCACTTCACCTCAACATCCTCCTCAAATCTTATTACCCAAGATACTTGTCATCTGGAGATCTACTTGTTGATTACTCTCAGTGAGTCAACCATGTAGTACAAGGCTCAGGCACATGGATATCATAGAATCATAGAGTTGGAAGAGACCACAAGGGCCATCGAGTCCAACCCCCTGCCAAGCAGGAAACACCATCAGAGCACTCCTGACATATGGTTGTCAAGCCTCTGCTTAAAGACCTCCAAAGAAGGAGACTCCACCACACTCCTTGGCAGCAAATTCCACTGTCGAACAGCTCTTACTGTCAGGAAGTTCTTCCTAATGTTTAGGTGGAATCTTCTTTCTATATCAATACATGACTATCTGATTAGGTAATAGTGCCACGCACTTTAGGCCCTTTCAGTGGAGAATTAACAGCTAGATCTTCTAAGTAAGACAAATAGTCCAGCTGGTTCAACATCCATCCTGCTTCTAACAGAGACAAGCCAGATACTTCCAGGAAGCCCACAAGCATGGGCCAAAGGCAGCAGGCCTCTCCCTATGGCAGTGGTGTCCAAACTTTTTTCAAAGGGGGGCCAGATTTGATGAAGTCAAGGACTGAAGTTGAGCTTTTTTAAGGATTTCCCCCAAGTGGTTGAGCTTTTCTTAGGATTGAAGTTGTTGAGGTTTTTTTTTTTAGGATTTTGCCCCAGGAAAACTGCCACAGGGGCCAGATTAAGCTGACCGGTGGGCCCCCAAAACTGGCTTTGGACATGCCTGCCCTATTGTTTCTCCACCATCCACCAGGGACTACCATTCAAATATTTACCTTAACTAGTGGCTTCCACCACATCTTGTGAAAGTGAATTCTGCAAGTTCTATGTAAATGTTGTGTCAAACAGTACTTTCTTGGTCTATCTTGAATCTACTATCAACCACAAGTGCTATTAAGAAAGGGGGGCGGGAATCTCCATTATATTGATTTCATCTGCACCATAACTTTTTTAAAACTATGAGCATGTTGTTTTTTAAAGCCTCTAATGCTAGAGGTTTTCCTTGTAGAAAAGATGCTCCAACCTCGTCATTTTCATTACCCTTTCTGAACCTTTTCTAGTCCTTCAGTACGCTTTTCTGAGATGAAGTAATTGAACTGTGAGAAGTATTCCATATGCGGCTGCAAAATATATATTTTATAAAGACTATATTATGATACTAGCTGTTTTATTTTCAGATCCTTTCCTAATAATCCATAGCAATGAATAAACACAAAAGCTGGCATTTCCATGGAACATTTCACTATGACCCCAAGGTCTGTTGCATAGTCACAGCCGGCATACATCCTAACAGTACATATACAAAAATCGGACTTTATTGTCTCAAACTTTGCATTTACCTACACTGAATGTCATGCTGTTTCTCACACACCTAGTCTGGAGAGATCTTAGAATCATAGAATTTATTATTTATATGCTGTACATCTGGCTGCATTGCCCCAGCCACTCTGGCCAGCTTCCTACAAATTAGAACATAAAACATCAAGCTGGAAACGATCCCAAGGATCATCCTCGGTCCTGTATACCTGAAGGAGCATCTCCACCTCCATTGTTCAGCCTGGACACTGAGATTCAGCACCGAGGGCCTTCTGTCGGTTCCCTCATGGCAAGAAGTGAGGTTACAGGGAACCAGACAGAGGGCCTTCTCGGTAGTTGCGCCCGCCCTGTGGAACGCCCTCCCATCAGATGTCAAGGAAATAAGCAGCTATCCTTTTTTAAAAAGACATCTGAAGACAGCCCTGCTTAGGGAAGTTTTTAATATTTAATGCTGTATTGTTTTTAACACTCGATTGGGAGCCACCCAGAGTAGCTGGGGAAACTCAGCCAGATGGGCGGGGTATAAATAAATTACTATCTATTCCAACCGCCTGCAATGCAGGAATATGCAGCTATCCCCTATAGGGACTGAACCTGCAACCTTAGTGTTGTCAGCACCATGCTCTAACCAACTGAGCAGTCAGCACTCTGCATCAATTTTCACCTTCCTGAATAATTTGCTAACACTTGCATATATGGTTGCCTCACTCCTGACTTGAGATTATTCATGAATAAATTACATAGGACTTTTCCCAGTACAGATCCTTGTGGGATATTGATCCTTAAGGGGCCCTGCTGATTACTTCTTTCCACTGTGAAAACTATCCATATATTCTTTGCCTCTGCTTCCTGCTTGCTAGCCAGTTACCAGGGGAGAAGACAAAAGCTGCTTGGTTCACTTTGATGTATTTCACCAACTCTCCAATTTTGTGTACAGAGGCTCCCACAGAACATAAATACGTCCAGTTGGCTGAGGTTCTGACTTTCCCAGAATGAACTACAATGGTATTGCAAAGCTATCTTGCCCTATCAATATTTCATGGCACAGGTAAAGCAGATCTTTATAAATCCATAAAATAAACTTAGAGAGCCTCTGAAATTTGACAAAGGCGAAGCTAAAAAATGATAAACAGGGAATTGTCGCTTCATGCATCTTATCCATTTTATGTAACAGCTTAGTTTCTTCTCTGATACTTATCTGGTGTGGTTTAGACCAACAGATGCATGTGAGAAAGAAGTATCTGAATGAGTGGTAAGACTGTATGAGAGGGGTGGGGAAACTCAGGTTCAGGGACTAAATGTGGCTCTCCAGGCCTCTCTGCCTGACCCTTGGGACTCTCCTCAGGCAACACCAACTCCTCTGTCCAGAGGCCCTCTGCCAAAAAGACCAAGGCCTCACCTGCCTTGCTTCATACCCTCCTTGCACGTTACCGTCTGGCTGGAATGTGTTCTTGAACTATGATAGTTCCTCTTGCTTGACAGGATGGAGAATAGAAAGGGGTGCGTGATTTTCTGTGGAAAGCAGCCTACATACAGAAGTATGTAGCTAGTTTTCCCTCTTACCCTTCCCACACTGGTATGTGTCCCCCACCCCACCCCCACCCCATGGCTGCTCAGAAAGGAATATATTCCTTTGGCTGAAAAGAATTCTCCACCTCTGATGTATGTGATGCTCTTCTAGCAGCAAGATTCTTATGTTTCTATATGTCGTTCCTAATAAAAAGAAAGCGGATTATGAACCTACCTGTTTCCGCCGAGTGCTGGCCTATTAGCAGAATCTATCTGGGCACAGAAGCCTGAGTAAGTACAGTACTCCACCCCTGGGACCTATAGGCAAAAACAATACAAAACACTTAAGTTTCTGTAAATCACTAAGGTACACAGTGAAGGGGAAATGCAGGTTAGATTTTTAGTATGTATGTTCCTTAGCTGTTGTTGCTTTTATTTAAGGTCCTGCCAAGCTAGCTAACAACATATAAATCCTGTTCTAATGTGTGGTGGTTTTATTTTGGAAAGGATCTCTGCAACCTGGACTTAGCACTGCAGAATCTCATAACTGGCACATTAGTGTATGTTTTTCCTCAAACCTTCCCAATTAACCAAAGAAGATACTGTGTATCTTTACTTCCTAATGGCTGGCTGTGCTAATTTAACTCACAACAGAAAAACTGAGCAACAGAAGTTTTAGATCATCATCATCATCATCATTTGAGCCCAGAGAAAATATATCACTCAGCAGATAAAGTTTAGTACCAAACTGAAGTAAATGCATCTGTGTAAACTATAGATGCAGGTACAGTACTGCAGTTTCAGAATTGCATTCATTCTCTCAGTTCTCTACTGCTTTGGGCAAAATGTCAGAAAAGCATAAACCAGGATAGTCCAGAATCGCCACAAACAGCTTGGAGAGGAAAACACAAGAGTAAAACACGGGAACACACTAGACTGCTATGATTTACTATTACATGTTGCTTGAGTTGGCTAAAATGCAAGGTGGAAGGTGGCGTAAGATGACAAAATACTGACGTGGTCTAGATTTCCAGGGAAATGAAGCTCTTAGTAAAGTACCAGAAGATATATCCATAATCCTTTTTTCCTGTTACATACAGTTTCAGTTTGGGATTAATGTTCTGTGTCCAGAGGAAGGGCTGGTTCTTGTTTCACACAAAGAACATTTTTTAAAAAATAAAAAGGTTGAATTTACACTTGTAATGGAAGGGCTCTTTCCCTTCGCAGAGGAAAGCAAAATTCAAAGGGGGGGGGGCTTCTGATAGACGAAGCGATTTTTCACTATTTCCGCTTTTACCCTGTAATCCAGAGCATCACCTCATGCAGTTGTGGAGAGCCCCCCAGTCCACTGGAGCAGGCTTTTTGGAAGGAAACAGTAAAAGGAATATGCAGAAATTGCATTCCTCCCACCCTTTCCTCCAGCATTAGACACAAGCCTCTATCGAACCTAATATGTCTTACAAAACCAGAAATATAAATTTGATGTTATTTTTAACAAAGTAAGTGAATTGTTCCCCATTAAGAGACTTTACTGATAATTATGCTAGCATAATAAAAAACAAAACAAAAACAGGCATGGATGCAATCTGGCAAAAGAAAAATAAAACTCTGGTTTCTCTTCAGATCATATTTCTATTAGACAAAATCAAGACATTCTGGGGTGAACATGCAGCAGCCAGTATGTAACTCTATACTCTGGGAATTAGCCACCTAAATAAAGGCATTTCTATAGTTTTGATCATTTTAGTATTTGAGGGCTCATAAATAAATGCTGGTGGCACTATCTAGACCTTAGCTAAGTTTAAGGACAACTGGTTTTCTGAATTAGTCAAGTATAAAATAAAATGTTCAAAATCACAATTGGCTGTAAGACAAATCAAGCATGAATTCTGTGAGACATACCGTATTTTTCGCTCTATAAGACGCACCAGACCACAAGATGCACCTAGTTTTTGGAGGAGGAAAACAAGAAAAAAAATATTCTGAATCTCAGAAGCCAGAACAGCAAGAGGGATCACTACGCAGTGAAAGCAGCAATCCTTCTTGCTGTTCTGGCTTCTGGGATAGCTGCGCAGTCTGCATTCGCTCCATAAGACGCACACACATTTCCCCTTACTTTTTAGGAGGGAAAAAGTGAGTCTTATAGAGCAAAAAATATGGTAATTGTACAAAATACCTCAATAGGCCCAATTCACCTTTATTGTTGGATGCCAGAAATCCATAGGAACTAAAATATTTATAGCTAGTTCTTACACTTATCCTCATACATTTGTTCAACAAGATAACTAGAAATCTCTAAGAATGCTTCTATTCATTAATTTTCGATTTTAAACCGTTTAATTTACTTAAGAAAAAGAAGTATCACTGGGATCCAGCTTGCTCAATCTGATCCCTTTTCTTTGTGCAACTCAGCCTTAAATAAATGAAGCCACAGATAATAAAGCTTCAAAAAGAGAAAGATGATTTACTTAACTGCCGGTAGCAGAATGACTCCCCAGAGGTCTTTATAAATAATATACTGTATTTTTCCGTGTATAACATGCCCCCATGTATAAGATACCCCCTCAGAATTAGCCTCAGAATTAGAAAATGGGGGGAAGATTGCCTCCGTGTATAAGACTACCCCCCTTTTTTAACATAATTTTTTAGTAAAAAAACCTAGTCTTATACACAGAAAAATACGGTAACTATTTTTCTCTCGGTGTTCTTCTGCAACAGTGTGCTTTACTTTGGACATCTTTCTCCAAATACCATTCACACACGGCATTGTTTATATATCTTTGACTATATAGTACAACTCTCCTTGAAGAGGCCGAATGCTACATTCTTTGGTATGCCTCCTAGAGGACAGCTATTCTTTGGACCAGAAAGTACTAGTTGTTACAGAGCAGTGGTATCCTGAAAAATTTGTTTATAACACAATGCTCCATAAACAAATGGCAATAAATGTCAATAATGACTCATACAAAGGAAAAGCAAGAAACCTATGAAAAAACGTGAGTCAAAGCAGCATATTACATTCAAGTACCAACATAAAACATGGGGGAGAGCCTTTAAAAGGCATGATCGTAAAACATCTAGGCTATTCTAAAGTTGTCATGATCTTACACATAAAATATATACCAAATCAATAAAGGAAAAATATACCATCAGTAAAGTAACCATACCATCAGTGTGGACTACACTGGAGATTGCCTCTTTTTTTGGTGATGTGGGGAGTTAGGTGTGGGGGAGAAAAGAGGCTGAGGCAATACCTGATCATATAAAGTCATAGTAAGTAGGTCTTATGTAGAAGGCAACTACTTCATCATTCCTCAAGTGGAGTTTATCTTAGCCACAGAGGCTCCCCACACGGGATAATATGTCATACTCTTCTGGGTGTGAACACTTATATGGTAACAGCAATGTGTAGCAATAATAGTCCCCATACCTAGGGTGGTTCATCACTATTCTATTAACAAAGAGCCTTCAAAGATGCTTTGCTATCTTTTTGAATTTGAGTACAGATAACCCAGAATAACATACCCATGCCTTAATGTGCATAGAAGTGGTGACAGGGTGTCAGGGAACTGCCATCGGAGAGACAGGTGGTGGACAGGCTCCAGGAGAATAGGAGAGAATCTGCAGCAGAAGAGGGAACCAGCAGGGGGAGTGCAGGAGTCACAGCGGAGGGGAGGCTCTGGGATGCTTCCAGTGAGAGTAGTGGAGAGGTAACGGGACCCCCGTTGGGAACTCCCACCCTTCGCCGGAAACTGTCACGCAGAGAGTCACGAAGGCGCATGTCTGTCAAACAGCTTTTATGTTGGCGTAAATTCCGTAGACGCCCACTGTCAGATTCTACCAGCGACTGACGGAGTCATGCTTTGGGGGCTCCGTTAGTGCATCGGTTTGGATGACCAGCCAAACCCCAGAGGGATCAAGCTTTTACGCACAAGCAGCTCATTATCCCTTCACACAGGGCAATGATTGGAACATTGCTTAAAAGAATTTTGCTTTAAAAAAACGACCCCAAACCTGACTACATGCACCATTTCCTGCCTGCACAGTTATGTAAAACAGAAAATAGAATAAACTCTCAGACATATCTCATCTAGTCTGCATCTCAGCTTTTACTGGAACACTCTGCTTTTCTAAGGATAGAAACATGAAATCCCAAAGGGAAATGTCTAGCATTCTCAGTAGGTGGTCAATGAGACACAGCGTAATGAAATATGTACATGAAGCGTAATACTAGCTCCGTCAGCCGAACAAAGACACGGTGATTGGCAGTGATTGAAGCAATTGCTTCAACACTTATGCCTTAAGTGATAAGTGCACTGATGATACTATTTCCAAAATGATGAACCAAGTTATTGATGCAATGATTTTTACAAGAAATTCAGCTTTGAGAGAATGAGAGTCTTTAAATGGTAAGCATTTCCTTCCTACATTCAAGCTGCATTGTCATCCACATTATTAAGAAGGAAGGTCATGCAAATAATTGAAGGAAAAGGAAGAGTAAATTGCTGAGGGGAATGGAAAAGGGCACACTTTTTTTGTCCATTTTCTTCCCACCACCACCATTCAGTTCTTCTTTCCCTTACAATCTATTCAGTGATGAAAGAAGCTCACTCACTTTGACACCGAAATTAATTGGTAGTTTTTGGCATCCCAGTACATGTACTATTGGACCCATAATTTTTAAAAATGAATTTTCATGGAGGGAGGGGGTGCATGAACTCAAAAGTACACTTTAAAATCATGCAGGACATTTAAATCTACATTTTAAATAAGTAGATGTGCATAATTAAGCTTTTAATGAAACATTTATTTTAATAGTAATCTAAAGAAACTTGGAACAATGGTACTTTAGGTTAAGAACTTAATTCGTTCTGGAGGTCTGTTCTTAACCTGAAACTGTTCTTAACCTGAAGCACCTCTTTAGCTAATGGGGCCTCCTGCTGCTGCCGCGCCGCCTCCACTGCACGATTTCTGTTCTCATCCTGGAGCAAAGTTCTTAACCTGAGGTAATATTTCTGGGTTAGTGGAGTCTGTAACCTGAAGCGTATGTAACCCGAGGTACCACTGTATTTAAGAATTAGCTAACAATGTACACAACTCAGAAAGTTACTTTGGTGTTGCTGCTGTTTTAACAAAATCCTGCTCAGCATAAATCTCTGGAACAGGCTGGTATTGTCTCCTGTCTCTGGACAACAGCAGGCCAAGAATTATTATTATTTATTAAATTTGTATACCGCCCTATACCCACAGGTTTCAGGACAGTATACAATATAAAATGACAATATAAAAACACAAAATTCATAATAAACACAAGAACAAGAACAACCCAATAACCCACAACCCATAACACATTGCACCATTCTCATTCCGAGGTATGTTTCACCACGTATTAACTATCTGTGTTGTCATACTTGTCCATGTGTCATCCAGCATAATATGATGCATGGTCATGCAATTATTTCCATTTTTGAGTGTGCTGAGAGAGTTGCTGCCAGAAGATTTTGCCCCATGCCAAAAGTTATGGGCAACAGCAGGCAAAGACACAAACACTGAACGTCCTACATCACTCCAAAGTGGGAGAAGCAGCACTTCAGAAATTTCTTGCCACTGTTTGTATGGTTCATCTGCAAATATGCCACCTTTCCTTGGAAAGACTCGGGCACACAGCATCGATCCTGCCTTCATAAATTCTGTGACTGTGCAGATAGAAGATCTCATACAGCAGACCTTGCCTTGCATTAGGTTCCACCAGGGCCCTGGAATGAACTTCCCCTACCAGTCAGTGGTGGTTGGGGAACTGGAGTTTGAATGGATTATGCAGTTTCAATTAAAAAAAAACAAAACTCAAAAAAACTTTCCCTCAGATCCATCTGCAGGACAGTCCCCTGATCAGACACAAACCGTGGGACAGATACTAAAACATAAGGCACTGCTTGCCAACAGGGAAGCCATGCTTACCCATAGTGGCTGGTCAGATGGGCAGGGTATAAGAAATTTGTTGTTGTTGTTGTTTAGTCCAGGATAATAGGCAAGCACTGTCCTATATTTCACACACACACCAACACACACCCCCCCCCCACAAAAAAACCCACAGCCTCCTATCATCTACTTGGATTATACAAAAAGTAGCACCTGGGATGAATGGTTCAAACTTCCTTCAGTTCCAGCTCTTAA
This sequence comes from Podarcis erhardii, assembly GCF_964252035.2. Taxonomy (NCBI): domain Eukaryota; kingdom Metazoa; phylum Chordata; class Lepidosauria; order Squamata; family Lacertidae; genus Podarcis; species Podarcis erhardii. Next base: position 52,902,581 of record NC_138508.1, on the reverse strand, counting down.
CTAGATAAAGCTCTAACAAATAGCAGCAGACTTTCCCAAGCCAAAGTCTTCTTCCAACTCAGGACTTTGAATATCCTTTTGCTTCCCCAACCCTCCTAAACCCAAAAAAGCAGGATTGCTGGGGAAAGGGGTTGGTCCTTGCAGAGCAGCCCTGGTGGGAAATGGGAGTTCCTGACTCAGGGTTCTAGCATATTCTAGAATAAATTTGAAAACAGTCACAAATCTATTTTGCTGTTTCCACCATGTGGATTTGAAAGACCTCCCCCCCCCCCAAGATAATAACTAGGCAAATAGGGCTCACCCTTTAAAACAAGGTAGGCCAGGCCTGCCCTGAAATCCACTCCTTCAGCTCTTCAGCAGCTCTTAATCAAAATGGCTTCCAAAGCCTTGGGTTGCTTTCTCTCTCTCCCCACCCCAATTTGCACACCTGCTCTTAAAAGCCTTGGAGATCCTTAAAGTAACAGGCCTAATTAAATCCATTCTTTACTATTTGATTTATTTCTTCTGTTTCAGTGCCACCTTTATTTCAAATGAACCCCAAAGCGACTTACAAACAATAAATAACAATAGAATGATAGGACATCACAAATCCTGCATAAATCATACAGAATAATTAACAAATCGTCAGCAAAACAATTGCAATCTATAAAACACTGTTAACATATCAACAACTACAAAATAAGCTAAACAACTCATGTTGGTTACATAGGCTTAAAAGAAGGATGTCAGATGCTAAATCACATTGTCTAGAGGAAAACACAAAACAGCATCTAGCATGTTCAGTGTTTTCCCCAAATGCAAACCCCGGCCAGGAAGAATGAAAAGGGCACCAGGGAGGGGGATTCATGTGGTCTGCATGGGATTTCCCTCACATGTTATATGCTTATTTTAAAAAAATTGCCCTGCCTGTTTCTGCTCTCCTTGCAATCCTTTTGGCAGCAAAGGGGGGCAAGCAGTGAAGCATATGATTTTACAGTGGCAGACAGGAGGACCCAGAGTCCTGTCAGCTGGCAGCTCTTTGTGTTGACGAAGAAGGAAAGCATTTCTGCCATATGGACAGTCCCCGACCCTCTCAGGCCAATGGCTAGCATATGTATGCTGCCTTCAGCTACTGGGGATATTCCCTTGCAGCTAATGTGTGCACATAGGAACAGCCTGTGGCCAAGGAACATTTGGGGGATTTGTCAGGGAGCTTCTTTTGAGTCCCACACACTATTTTTCTGCAAGGATATGTTAACATCCTCAGAGACTTTATTTTGTTCTTTCTTGGTTGCCTGGAAAGAGACCCTTCATATCCACAGACTAGCATTTAACTTTGCTATTAGAGGGCTTACTGAGGCCTAAGTGTGGTTAGTCAGGCTTTTACAGTGCTTTCCTATCCAGGATGCAATATAAACTGTTTATACAGTACAGCTTCACAAGGAAATAACATAATTCACTTTTATTTATGGTAATATGAAACAAAGAGAAACATTGTGCCATAAAGACTAGTGTTGCATTTAACTATGTAAATTAACTGGGAGGAAACTCTGACAAATAACTTAATTGCCTTGTTTTAGAGCTCACCTGACACATCCTTAATATTAATCTGATGTTTTCAACAAAACAGTAGAGTATTTGCATTTTATTGTGTGCATTCATACAGTATGAAAATTAGCCAAGTAGCATTCTTCTTATTCTACTAATTTCCCTGCAATCCCAGGTTTATATGGAGTTTTTCTCCATGGGTCATTTCACACATAACACAGTATTCTGGGAATCATTTTGAGTAGAGGTAATCTCCAGTGCAATACATACAAGTGGTTACAGTCATAGCCAGTAAAATATTCCTATTTTAATTGCAAGAACTTACCATCTACTTTAAAAACAGAACAGTACCCAAATGGAAAAGACCCAAAACATTACAATAAGAAAAAATGCAAGCAAGCAACCTGTCTATTTGCAATACATTGCAGTATACAGTGGTACCTCGGATTACAGACGCTTCAGGTTACAGATGCTTCAGGTTACAGACTCTGCTAACCCAGAAATAGACCTCGGGTTAAGAAGAACTTTGCTTCAGGATGAGAACAGAAATCATGCGGTGGTGGCGCAGCGGCAGCAGGAGACTCCATTAGCTAAAGTGGTACCTCAGGTTAAGAACCGTTTCAGGTTAAGAATGGACCTCCAGAACGAATTAAGTTCTTAACCGAAGGTACCACTGTAGTTTAGGTCAGGACTGTCCAACACGTGGTCCCCAAGGGCTTTGGGGGCAGCCCTTGACAACATTTGACATCCCCTCCCCAGCCCTCACATTGCCTTCCCAAAGCCAGGTAAGCAAGACGCTGGGCTTTGCTGGGCTTTGGAAAGGAGATCAGGGGACTCTAAGACCCTGCCAGAGCCTCTCAGCTTATCTGGTTGTGGGAAGGCAGCAAGAGGGCTGGGGGGGGGCATAAAATATTGGCCTGGCCTCCCCTCCCCTCACCCGTGCAACAAGGCAATGTGCAGCCTGCCGCTAACATGTCAAAATATATTCTTCCGGTGCACTCAGTATGGATAGTTGGGTTGCCCTGATTTAGGTAATTTACAGACACCTAGATATTGAGCATCAATCCTGATTTATTTGCACAAAGTTTGTGGGAAAGTTAGATGGCTTCATTGAGCATTCTTTCCGATTTGTTTGCATTCTCCTTATGGCAACAAATCTGATTTGCGGGGGAAGTGGATATGTTGTGCAAGGCTTCCAAATCAACTTTAATAACAAAGCCTAAATTTGCTGTTTTGTGACTGTATCCCAACCAAAAATAGAAGTCTGAAAGTTCCTGAATATAGATTTGGGGTAGACGGATTCAGAGATTAATCTTTACCCATTTTAGAAATAATTTATCTTTGTCAAGTTTATCTGAAAAATTTCCTGATTATCATCAGGAATGTGCATTAGTTACAGTCTTTAATCACAAAATTAATCAGCCATTTTATTTACTGCATTCCCCCTTTTCTTATAACTTGACATATCTTTTTCAATAATCAAGGCAAGTGAGGATATAGAAGGGACATATTGCAAAACAAGGTGAATTATTAGGAAGGCTTTCTCTTATTCCCTAAAAGAGCAAAATTCTAATATAGTTAGGGACAAGACACAATGTAGAATGGTATGCTGTGGTTATGGCTATTTAGGTGGCGGATCACAATAGACACAGTGGATATTTAACTAGTAGATTCTAGGTGAAATGAACTCTAAAGCACAGCAATAGCTTTCTCACAGTGTAAAGAGAAAGAAATAGCGAGGACTAAAGGACATCAAATCAAGATTCAGGAGAGCTTTGCACAATCCTATGTTGTAATGACAGCTTAAAATTTTGGTAGGTTGATGAATTCTGAGATTGGATTTAAACCTCTTTAATTTGGCTTGCGGGTATTTAATCTCTTAACTTTGAATTCTTAATCAAAACTCAAAGCAGATCTTTAATCTTATATGTAGCAAATAGAAGCTTAGAGACCCATGACCTGCCTCTAGTACACAGCTGCTTTGCTCCCCTTTCTTCCTTTCCAGCAAGAGCAAATATAAATGACCGGAGCAGGAAGGGATTATAGGAAAGCATGTATGTTAAATGGTCAGATTCTCTTTCATCCAATATACATGCTCTTGTGCCTTCCCTCCCTCTGTCACCCCAAAGGATGAAATCCACTACAAGAGTGAGAGAGAGTTCATGTGTATTTTTATAATATTAAAAGAAAGCCATTCCACTTTTAGAACAAGACCAGTATCAAATTCTTGAATAATGTCTTATTTCAAACTCCTTTGTGTCTCTCAAAATCAAACAAACAAACAGCACAGACCACTTAAAACAGTTAAAAGAAAAACACCACCAGAAACAAGTGATGGCAAAAACCATAGCTGTCAAGTGTCCCTTATTTGAAGGGACAGTCCCTTATTCCAGCGCCATGTCCCGCTGCTGTCCCTTATTGATGGATGTCCCTTAAATGATATCCCTTAAATTTCAAAGGAAGCAGCTCCTCTCCCTCCCTCCCTGCCGGCCAGGGAGGAGGAAGGCTCCAACTGTGCTGCTTGGCTTTGTTGCTCACCCAATAAGAAGTCTAAGAACGACTGGGGGGTGGAGCTTGCATGCCTTGTGTGTGGCTAGTTAATGCAAGCTGAGGGGGGTTTTGAATGCTGGACGCCATTTTGGTGCACGTGCTGCTACAAACATTGCAGTGCAAAGCCAGGCTGGGGAGCCATCTTAAGTTGAGGCTGCATAGGCCTTGTGGTGCATGTGATTCAGATTCTATTCAGTTGAACCTCTGGTTACAAAGTTGGTTGGACAGTGTTCTCGAAGCTACCAGCATGAGTTTGACCAGACTGCAGGAGGACAGGAAGACTGGAGTGCCTGGAACAGGTGAGGCTGCAGGTCCCTTATTTTGGCTGCTGGTCCCTTATTTTCAAGGCTGCTGGTCCCTTATTTTCAAATCTGTAAGTTGACAGCTATGGCAAAAACACATCTAGACTACAGATGTGGAACCTGTGGCCTTCCAGGTGGTGGTGGACTATAGTTCCCATCATTCTTGATCATTGGTCATACTGACAGGGGCCAGTGGAAGTTGGAGTCCAACAACAATTGGAGGGCCAACAGTTCACCACTCCTAGACTTAAAATGATCTAATAGTAATACTAATTTCCTTACCTTAAGGAGCCCTAGGAACTGTGGTTCTTTAAGGCATGGACTATCAACGTCCCATTCTCAGCACCTCACAGTTTTCAAGATTCTGGGAGAGAAGGCATGACAACAGAAACAATATACCTTTGGAGTATGGATATGTTTTTATTAGTAAAGCTGAACTCTAAAAAGCAATATACAAACCCACAGGATCGAAGATAAGATGCTCAAACCACCAAATCTGAAAAGTGGCTTTCTGTGGCATGAGAGCCTAGAGCTTGGAAAAACGCTGAATACATAATGCTTTCCACTGAAGGTTAGTGGACTGCAGCTTTATGGTGCCCCATCTCCAGTGCTTGTCTTCTGGTCTACCTCTCAGCCAGGCTGAAATACAAAAGTTATGGTCTTAAGAAAAAGGTATGACCAATAACGCTAATAGTTTATTAATATATGGGCCTTTCATTCTAAACTTCTGCTTAGGGTGAAGACAGGCAGACATTCTAGCTCTCTTCAGTCATTATGTTTTAGAGAGAGAGAGAGAGAGAGAGAGACCATGTACTCCATGGATTGGAGGATAAACTTCCTCCTCTGAAAGTGGAGGCTCCCTGCATCTGATAGGGTCCTGATTTTCCAGAGGTTCTAATACATGGAGAGCCTTCTGAGACACTATTTATAGAATCTGTTTACTGTTCATCTATGAATCATCCAAAACAAAGTAATCAGTCGTACACATTTGTATTTATTTTTCCCATCCAATTAAGTCCGCACTTCTGCACTTACCTTAAAGAGCCAGTTCCATTAAGTTCAGTAGTGCTTACTTCTGACTAGACTGATTAGGATTGCGCTGGGGGTCTTTTCCCCCTCCAAAGTTACATTTATTTCTAGTATATTTGATTGTAAGGCTGTCTTCCTATTGTGTTCTTAAATAATTGAAAATAATAAGCCATCTCCAGAGACTGCACTAATCTCTTGCCAACTTTCATCAAAAGCTACAATATACGACAGAATAATTAATTTCTTTTTCTTGCCATAAACTGAATCTAAATATATTTTGGGGGATTTAAAAAATAATATTAACTGAATGAAATAATTTTCTGAATTCTGTCACAACGTTTTGCAAAGCATTTGCCCAAGGTAATTCACATAATCCATAGATTTGCAACAGACAGTATTCCTTCACTTGAGAGAGATAGCTCAGAAATGAGAAGCCCATTACTCAACAAATATCCTTCAGGAATACTAGCAAAATCTCCTCATGACCAAGCAAGCTGAGCAATACAAAAGAACTGCTAAGTTTTGAAAAGGGCCTGTTACACTCACAGCCACAAGGCAATGTTCTATTATGTCAAGCACAAAAAAGTACTGCCTTAAAGCTGTATAAACTTAACACTTTTAATGTAGCCAGCTGCTAGATGGACAATCAGATTCCTTAAAAAATATCAGATGGGTAATATTAATTCAGGGAAGGCTGCAACAAACAGAAATTATAAACATGGGTATGCATTGACCATCTGGCTATTTAAAAGTTATGTTGATGGATTCCTTTCATCTAAATCCATGTTTGAAATAATTAAGCATTCCTATAATATACTTACTTGATGTTCCATGCAGTAATGGATACAGTAGCTGTAATAAATGACAGTATGTTTCTTAATCCCTTCTGTTCCTGATTGCTATATATCTTCCTAAAAAAAGTAGTCTCCGCATGTTATTATGGGGCAGATTTTATGTAAACAGAAGTAGATTTTAAAGCCATATTATTGCTGGGATCTTTGCACCAAAGGAACATTTTGGCTTCTGTGTTTGTTAGCTCTAAACCACAGTTTATTTGCTTAACATTCACATATGCTGGTCTAAATTTATTAAGACCTAATGAGAGCCAAACTAGACTATACGTTATCTAATTCTTTGGTGGTCTGTCAAGAATTAACTTTAGCTACAGCTTGTGGTTTATCTGGAGCAAGATAAACCACAAGTTCAGGTTCAGATGGATGGCTAAGCCAGACCACCTTTTAGCTACAGGTAGCAAAGCAGGATGGCTTGGGGAGAATCAAAGCAGCCACTATTTCTACTACGAGTAGCTGCATGCTCACACATTTGTGCTTAGCTATGGCTGTCAAGTGATGGCAGTGGGGCTGGCCTGGGATCTGGTGAATTTGGGGCTGTTTCAGTCCCTGTTTCAGTCCCTCCTCACCCTGCTTTGTGGCCTTCCATAGACTATCATAACTGGGAATCCCACCTGTAATCTCCTCTCTTTTTGGCAGGCAAAACAGAGAGCTCCACATTGAAGGAGTGTTAGCATCACTCTGTAGGTGGAAGACAGAGAAGCTGTTTTGCATTACAGCCTGTGATGTGGGACACTTTGAGATACCTATTTTGTGGAATGTGCAGGACAACACTTGTGATGATCTGGGTCATGATGTGGGAAACAAAGGCCCCTGAGGCTTGACTTTTCCTTTCGTTTGGACATACTGAACCATTCCCTTGCCTGTGGACCTTCCCAAAGATTTTGGAAACTAGGCATTCTACATGGCATCCTCATCACCATATGATTCAACCTTGGGCAACAACAAACATAAAGCTAAAGGTTGTCCCCAGCCATGTACTGCATTTTACTTGATATGCTTGATCTTCATCAGAAATTTTAAAATGGAGGATGGTGTTGTCAAGAACTTGGAAATCCACAATGTGTACCTTGTGGGCTGCACTGAGGTAAATTATGTAGGCCTGCTATAGCAGCACCTCTAGTCTAAAGGCACCTGCAGGAAGCTAGTCTCTAGAGCCACTTGTGCCTACATTTGTAATTGTATTTATTTTCTACAGTAAGTGGCTGCTTGACTCACGTCTGATTGTGCTCATCTATCTTTTTGTTGGATCAAAGCAAAGTAGAAATAGGTGAACTGTGGAGATGGGGTGAGGAACAACCTATTTACTTTGTTTGTTTGTTTGTACAGGGATTTATACCCTGCTCTTTAGTAAAATTCATTCTATAATTGTAAGCAAATACCCAGCCTACCTGATTTGTTCTGCTTCCCAGGCTTATAGATAAAATTGAGTGTGATGTTAATGTAATGCTATTTAAAACAGAACACATTAAAAACAAAGGACATTCATTATTTACATAAACCCATGGCTTATTGCACATGCATTAATTATATTCACAAGACTTGGCAGGGCAAGATTACCACTTAATGTTTGTCATGCTTTCAGCTCATTAAATAGCTTTTACAAGGGGAAACAATATATCTGGCAATTTTGCTTCATTCTAACAGAAAAAGCATATACTACAAAATGTGAAAAATTGATCAAATACATGTAATTCTTCAGTAAGAGAAGTGTTGCTTGATTTGGCTGAGATTTTTCCATTTTGACAACATCTTGCCCAGGCTGTCCCCATGCTCAACAGTCCCCATCTCCTTCCTCCAGTTCTGTCTTCCTCACATTGCCTGGGCTTGCATTTCCATCCTCTACATCCCTCCTCCTCTCCTCTCCTGGGATATCCATGCTGTAGTTCTTACCGCCACCTTTCTGTGGCCAAGTGAAGTGCAGTGTGACGAGATCTTTACAATTTTATATATGAGAGAGATATTGTTGAGATACTTAAGGCTCTGGCTCCCCAGAGGGAAGAAACAGGTGATATGTTCCCCTGGGTGTGTGAGGTCCCCTTCTGTGGCAAAAGTCAGTTTATTTTCTGGAAGTCCTGCCTGCCTGGCAATATTGTGAGAAAACTCAGCAAAACAAGTGCCCTGAATGACAATTTTAAGTACTTAGCTTGTTTACCTTTAGTGTAAGAGTGGGGAAATCTCAGGCCCAGGGGTGCAGCGTGGCCCTTCAGATAACTCTTTCTCTGGTCCTCAGGGTTCTCCCTAGGCCCCAGCCTTCCTCAACTCCACCTCCTAGCCTACCCAGTTTAGCACACACATCTGATTGGGTTGCCTCAACCAGTCTGGGGGGCTCCCAACAAAAATACAGGAAAAACAACATCAAGCATTAAAAGCTTCCCGAAACAGGGCTGCCTCCAGATGTCTAGGAAAAATTATATAGTTGTTTAATTATTTGACATCTATTGGGAGGGTACTCCACAGGGCAGGTGCAACTACCCATAATGCCTTCTGTCTGGTTTTTTGTAGTTTCACTTCTCGCAATAAGGGGATCACCAGAAGGCCCTCAGATGGGACAGGGAGCGCCATCTAGAAAAGTTTCCTGATCCCTGCTCTGGAGCCTCTCTTTGGATAAGAGAGAAAGAGAACAGATGGATTGAGCGGATGGAATCTGGGGAACTGCTTGCTTTCTACAGCTATCCATATGGACACAGATCAGCCCAGGTGAACTGCTGGAAAGCAGGTTGTTCAACTGAAACAGATTCTAAGATAGCCTTTTGAACCCAGGACAAAATTATATATGTGAAAAATGCTGCTGGGGCCCTGGCAGCTCATTGGATCTCCATCATGCATTACAAAGTAAGATTCTTTTGGCATGTTCTGGGCAGAAAGAAAAAAGCCTTGAGTCAGACAAAAGGTAGGCTTCAGATAGAAAGGGATTGTCCTTGGCCAAAACAGTGTCTCATTAAATTCCAACTGAATTATATTTGTTTTTATGAGTCCACTATACTAGCCACAACCTGTTCTGTAAATCACACTGTGAGAATTTCTCTCTCTCTCAGTGTGAGTTTTACTACTCATCTGTTTCAGTTCCTGCCTTTAATTCACAAGCATGATTTGACATAATTGGTAATAGGGAGCATATGCTGAAATAAGTATATTTTTCGCAGATGCATTTGTACTTACTGTTTTGTTTAGTCAGAGAGCACTTATTTATTTACACTGGAAATTGTCAATATCCTTGAAAGGAAAAGAAGACTCACAGATGGGTGCTTTCCCTCCTGCTTTGGAAGAAACAATTTCCTGGTCTTGTCATTTAAAAAGCAAATAAATATGTGCATATCAATACAATGGAGCAGAAGAGTTAATTGTCAAATTCTATTCCCATTTATGTTAATGGGATTATTTGGGAAGACTAGGTGACCTTGAGGATTACCATTTCTTCATATAAACATCTGAGAAATTTACAACTGTTTCTTATAATCCAGCATAGAGGAAATAAGTAGCATAATAGTGTATGCAATCCCATGCTTACCTAAGAATAAGTACGCTGAACTCAATGGCACTTACTTCTGAGCAGACATATGTAGGACTGTGTTATAAATTGGTGTGTGTGTGTGTGTGTGTTTGGTCCAGCACAAGGAGCAGGCAACTACATTGGAATTGATGTGCTGTCTAGTTTTATTGCTTAGTTTCATCAGTGTTTCAGTTATAAATGGCTATTTACAGAGTTTTATGCCTAGTAATAAACATTTGCTATCAGCTGAAAGGCAGCCAACATTTAGATTGGAAATGATATATTTCTTGTAAATCAGATGGTCTTTGGAGAGGGGAATGGGAATGTTTGAGCCAGGCACAGAGGAGAACTATGGGGATTGTTTACCTCTTGTCCGTAGGAGGCAACAGGGTGGTGGTGGGGGACACCAAAAGAAAGTTTACAGATGTGGCGAGGAATACAGAAGGCCCTCTTCTGAAGATCTGGAACACATATAGGGCAGGGACCATTGGTCATGCTGGCTGGAGCTGTTGGGAGTTGGGAATCCAACAACATTTGGAGGGCCACAGGTTCTCCATCCCTGATACAGGAGATGGTTCTGATAACCTGAGCTACTTCTATACTAGCCAATTGCTATTTTTGGTCCATTCACTCCCTACTGATCATATAGAGGGTGTTGTCAGCAAACCATTGTTCTCTTGTTTTGTTCCTTTTTAGATCTAATGCATTCGGACTGGAGGGAAAACCCTGAAACACTGCAACCTCAGCGATTCTATTTACTGCTGACTCTCCCTTCCACAGACTTCCTTATTGTGATGAAACACAAGTACTGTGAACACTTAATGCTTTTTGTTTTCTCGCTACATTCCTTAGTTTCAACTGAGGTGGGACAGGGCATGCGAAGGCCTTGTGTTGAGTCAGAGAGCTCTGCAAAGCCTTCACAGACCCACTGAAAGTGGGGAGAGTATCCCTCCCTTCTATTAGTCATGTTGATTGTTGAATTGTGAGGTTTTGAAAGCGGCAAGAGGCTGTGCTAATTTATAAGACTCCAAGTTTAATTTTTAATATTGAAGAAAGGTTAGTAAGGAGGAAAACATGATAGAAGTGTGTACAGTTATGCACAGTATGGGGCAAGTGAAAAAAGAATGTTTTTCCTTCCGTTCTCATAATATTAGAAAGCAAGATCTTCCAATAAAGGTGGATGTTGGGCAGAGAGGCAAATGCAGAATTTATTCCTACAAGCTGTAGCGATGGCCTCTTGGATGCCTTTAAAAGGGTGAGGGGTAAATTCATGGAGTATAAGGCTATCAATACCTAGTAGCCTTATGGCTATGTACTACAGCAGTATACCTCTGAATCCCTGTTGTTTTTCTGGTGGCCATAACCCCACCTCTCCACACACACACACCCCATAACAATACTCCAGAACAATGCCAGGTTTGAGGCATTTGAGGTAGATGCAAAACATCTGCTAGGCTGACATTACAGTTGCTGCTGCTGCTGGGAAAAAGCTCAACTGATGTTTACAGTTAGCTCCACCTACTTGTTGAAGTATTTCTCTGCCACCCAAAGAAAATTTAGCAACGTTGCACCCCAGTACAGTTTTAAGTGGCAATTTTTGCTCAGATCTAAGCATGAAACCCTTGCTGCTTTCAAAGCTTTATGGCTTTCAAAGCTTTATTCCATAAGAGTGTGGAAGAGGAAAAGCCCCTTCTCTTGCACTAAGCTTTGGAGTTCAGAAATAAGAAGCCCTGTGCATTCTGTAACCCAGAGCACTAAGATGTGTAAAAAGTGCTGATGGACGACAGTACTTGTGTTCTAGCACTAAAAGGAAGTTTGTCTTTCCCCCACTCACCCCCACTCCATCTTAGAGGGGTCTCATCAAATGGCCTTCCTCATATTTCACTGTGTGGATGGGCCTTGTCAGATGTTTTTGTTTTTTTTTTTATAAATATTTATTAAAGTTTTTAAATATAAATGCACAAATAATAAACAGTCTTACTTCTATCACAGACATAATTTCATCACTTCTTTGGACTTCCTCACGTCTCCCGCTCCCATTTACATCGTTAAAAGTTTTTTCCAAACAAATTATCAGCTTATTTACAATCTCATGTCCACTCATTCAAATATAATCTAGCACTTCTTCCAAAACATTTTATATTTTCTTTAGTCTCACTTATCATCAAATTTCAAATCTAATTTAGTGGTGGCCAGTTTTTTATAATCTAGCATCCTTCTTAGCATTCAACCAAATTACAATGTTTTTGTAGATACTTCTTGAATTTCTCCCAGTCTTCCTCCATCTTCTCTTCTCCCAGGTTACGGATTCTGCCTGTCATCTCGGCCAGTTGCATATAGTCCATCAGTTGCATCTGCCACTCTTCCAGTGTGGGTAGATCTTGAGTTTTCCAGTTTTTTGCGATGAGTATCCTTGCTGCCGTTGTTGCATACATAAAGAATGTTCGGTCCTTCTTTAACACCTTCTGGCCGACAATACCCAGAAGGAAGGCCTCTGGTTTCTTAGTGAAGGTATACTTAAATACCTTTTTCAGCTCATTATATATCATTTCCCAGAAGACCTTCACCTTAGGGCATGTCCACCAGAGGTGAAAGAATGTTCCTTCGTTTTCTTTACATTTCCAACATTTATTATCAGACGAATGGTATATTTTGGCAAGTTTAACTGGGGTCATGTACCATCTATATATCATTTTCATTACATTTTCCTTCAGAGCATTACATGCGGTGAAGTTCAGCCCAGGACATTGGGCATAACATTATGTTTGAGGACTGGGAAAGGTTGTGGACCACTGGGCCTTGTCAGATGTTAATGCAGTGGGCATGTGTCTTACTTTACAGAAGAGAGCCCTCTGTTTAAGGCGTCCTCTATATGAAGCAACCAGGCGTGGTTTAAAGATATTTAAAACTAGGAGGTGTCTTATAGTTGCTCACCAACAGCACCTGAACCACAGAATGAGCAGGTACTCAAGTCACCTGGGCACAGTCTTCCTCCCTATGGCATTTCTATTAAGTTATAGTACTTACAGTGGTACCTTGGTTTGCGAACTGAAGTCCTTTCTTAAACCAAAGCTTTCTTAAACCAAGGCGTGCTTTCCTATAGAAGCAGGGGACTAAATTTACAAATGAAACACACTCAACAGGAAGCGAAACACATTCTTATTCCAAGGCAAAGTTCTTAATCCCAGCTGTTCATAAACTAAGCTGTTCTTAAACCAAGGTACCACTGAATTTCAAAATCTGTATCTATAGTAATTTTAACCTGTTTTAGTATTTTAACTTTTGATTTTCTTACTTTATCTTTTTGTAAACCACTTCGAGGTTTCTTACAAAAAAGCAGTATATAAATTTTATGAAATAAGTAAACATAAAGGTAAAGGGTAAAGGGACCCCTGACCATTAGGTCCAGTCGTGACCGACTCTGGGGTTGCAGTGCTCATCTCACTTTATTGGCCGAGGGAGCCGGTGTACAGCTTCCGGGTCATGTGGCCAGCATGACTAAGCCGTTTCTGGCGAACCAGAGCAGCACATGGAAACACCGTTTACCTTCCCGCCAGAGCGGTACCTATTTATCTACTTGCACGTTGAGGTGCTTTCGAACTGCTAGGTGGGCAGGAGCAGGGACCGAACAACAGGAGCTCACCCCATCACGGGGATTCAAATCGCCAACCTTCTGATTGGCAAGTCCTAGGCTCTGTGGTTTAACCCACAGCGCATACATACATATAAATCATCACATGTATGTTTTATGCCGCTGTGTCTCCTTTTTGGTGATGTTTAAATGGCCACCCTGGCCATTTAACAGAAATGTTGTACATTATTAAGTGCAGTAATAATAATAATAATAATAATAATAATAATAATAATAATTCATTTATACCCCAGCCACTCTGGGCAGCTTCCAACAAAATATTAAAAATACAATAAAACATCAAACGTTTAAAACTTCCCTAAACAGCGTGGAACAGCCATTTTTTAAAACTCTATTTAGAGCCAAGAGTAGAAGAGTAATATCTGAGCAACACCAAGGAATTCCTAGTGTGGGAAGTGATTCTGGTCCCCAGTCATTTGGGACTTTAAAGCTCATCACCAGCAGTTCCAATTTTCCCTGGGGGTGCTCTCACAGTTGCTGAAGCAGTTGTAGCTGTGGAATCACACACTCCCAATAAATCTGAGAGAAGATTAAGTCCTATCAAAGAGCAAATATTTATGCGTTCTCCAAAGGGTGGTCTGAAAGAAAGAAAGAAAGAAAGAAAGAAAGAAAGAAAGAAAGAAAGAAAGAAGCTATCTCCTTAATTCAATATTTAAAGTAGCACAATGTGGTATAGGATTTTCATATAATTCTTCTATGATCAAAGTATTTACAGTACTCAAATAGAATCTCTATGGGAAGATTCCCAAAAGTACTTGCTATATGCCTGTAGTAATCTCCAAACCTTGAACCCGCACCCCATATTATGACAACACACCTACACAAGAGCTGCGCTAGAAGAATTCTTTACATATTGCCTTGAGTTGCATTTGAAATGAATGAAACCTTTGTAATGAACTCCAAAGCTTCTCACTCCCCTTTATTGGCTTACTCCTAATGCAATCAAAATTAACATCACTCACGCTAAATCTGCAAAAGAAAACACAGATTAACATTGAACAGTAATTATTTGCTCAATGCCAGATGGAGGAGTATAAGCTTAATTTTGTTTTCTCAAATTAATAAAGCTCACACACACATTACATCTGTTGGGCTATCAAAATTCTAAACAAGGGGATGTCATGAAGAAATAAATTTCAGCAAGTGAAAATAACCCGTGTAATGTAACAGAAAGGTGGAGCTCCATAACATAGATTCTATGTCAAGAAGTGTGTAAAAACCCAGGCAGTCTTAATAGTTAAATGTTGCTGCCCGTTTGTTAGAATCCAAAAAATGGAAGAGCTACAACCGACAATTAAAGAATGGCTAGTTAAAATTTGGAAAGTGGCGGAAATGAGAAACCCAGAGCATTGTTTCGATTGTGGGATGGAAGACAACATTTATAAGTAAATGGCTCCTGTTGATGGAATGTATGAAAAATAGATATACTATGTATATTGATGAATATGATAGCATCCCTGTTTGGTAAGAGCATACTGTCAGAACAGTATGGATTTTATTGACATTGAGTATAAGTATCTGAGAGAGAGTGTGAGAGGGATGTAAATGCGGTACATTTCTTGCAGAAAGGGAATAAAACAATTGATAAGCATTTAGCAAAAGAAGGATTGAGTTTATAATTCTGAATATTTTTCATATTATGTACATCACATTTCTGAGTCTAGAGTTTAAGAATGAATCAGTGTCCAGACACTTTATTTTGACATTTCATTCAGCAAATCACACATGCAGAGCTCTTCAAGGCTATACATACATTAACAAAATAGTGGTTATGATTAATAAAGGGGTATCCAGTTGTAACTTTCGGAGGGTTAAGGAACCAGTCAGTTTCATAATAGAATTATGCCCCGCAAGATTTAATACCACACAATTGTGTTTTTCCTTTGAACTTCACTCTTTGATATCATTTTTAAATCCTTAAACTCGCCTTAACAGCAGATGAAATGGGTGGTTTGAAATGATACATTTAATGAGCTAACATTAGCAAGCAGGCAACAATGGGCAAGGTTTACCGGTATTTTTCTTTTGGAAGAGATTGGTGTCAGCTGATACTATTTTTTACCCCACTAAGCAGTCATGCTTCCTTAATTGGGAAGGTAAACTATTTAACTTAAGAGCAAAATCTCCCCTCTGGTATTCTTTTCCGTAGACTGGACATTCTGTGGTTGGACTGAGGACTATCATGTTCAGAGTGCACTTATGTGTAACTCCCCGATTCATATAAAATGATTACCTAAGTTAGCTATTGGGTGCCTGTAGCGAGGAATCTACTGTACTGAGTCTACTGACAGGGCCTGAGTTGAAGAGTGCTGCCCACCCTGCCTATGGCTGCCAACTGTTATCAGCACTGGCAATGAGACCATGTCCACCACAACACCTGAGGGCAGCAGAGCAGGTAAGGTGGCACAAGACGGATTGCATGGCACACACTGCTCTATGAGACTTTTAATCCCTTGGTCATGGGGTTGGGCAAAAGATTCCTGCACTGCAGAGGGTTGGGCTACATTTCTGTGAAGTCATTTTGAATCATTTAGAAATACTGCAGACTAAAACAGAGCCCTATCGTTCATCATCCGATTGTCTCCGTTATTGTGTCCTGCTTTCCTAAAGGCAGCATGCTATGTTTAAAAGTCATTAAATCTAATTCGGAAGGCTCAGAAAGTCATACCTGGGACTTCTAATTTTGGATACTGCATTATTAAATGTGATTATGGCTTTGCTTCTACATGAAGCCTGCTTAATTGCCAATTTCATGAATTAATTCTCTGTTTGTGATTTAATACCTCTATCCTTTTGATTTAGTTAACAGCATGGACTAAGCACCGGGCTAGTGCTGCAGGCAGTGTGCAAGAGACTGCTGCCATCTTCTGTTCAAAGTTGGCAAGTGACAGCAACCATCCTTGGAATAAACCTCAATTATACCAAGTCAAGGCATGCGCATCATGCGTGCGCACCCACCCAACAAGTTTATGTAAAAATGTCTTTCCCTCTAACATTCTAGGCTTTGCTGATAGAGAAAATATATGCCAAAATGGGCTGAATAACTTAAGCACCTACTCACACATTATACTGCCCAGATTAAGCATAACATGCATGAGATGAAAATGGCAGAAAGTCACACATATGAACCAACCTTTGGCCTGGAACCTAATAGTTGTGTACCATGATGGCTTTGCAGTAGTGCAGGTGTGGGGAACCTTTGGCCCTTTGAAAGTGGCTTTGATTTGTAGGTCTTACTGACTTATATTTAAAAGGAGGAGTTGCTGAACTACAACTCCCATCAGCCCCAGCAAGCTTGGCTGGTGGTCAGGGATGGCGGGATCTGAAGTTCAACAACATCTGCAGGGCCAAAGACCCCCACACTTTCTGCTCATACAAGGCAGGGCATCCCATTATAACCGATTCCTCCCCACCAGCTTCAGCCATCTGTGCTGCATCTCCTTCATGCAGCGGCAGAGGGTGGCTCAACCCTCAGCATCAGTTTTCCAGGGGCACAGGGGCTGGCTGTGTATGTTGTGGGGAGAATTAGTGGAAACTGGTTGCACAAAGGAAGTGCTTTGCGCCAGCACAAAGCCATCAGTGGCTACATCCCAAAGTAATAACGGCTGACTACAAAACTTGTTGTTGTTTTTTTGAAGTAAAGCTAAATTTAGACAATCTTTATAGGGAACTTGTCATAGTCATGGAGACACAAGTATGGCATTAATTCAAAGCTCTGCCCTGCTCTAGCCCCAGCCAGCATAGTTCCAGAGTTATGTGACATCACCCTCAGGAGCAGCTTTGCGGGGGGGGGGGAGTAAAATGCTGCAGGAGAAGAGAGGAGACAGGGAAACCCCACTGAACAACCATCAAGCCTTTGTTAGTTACACTAGAGCAGCCTACTTCTGGGCTCAGGTTGGTGTTATGGCCCGGTGTCAGAATATCTCAAGGATCACCCCTGCGCGAAAACTTTATTCTACTCCCAAGGCCTTTGCCTGGGTCCCTCAGCCATCAAATTAACCATAAGCATTACTCAGATTAGTTGTGGAGGCAGCCAACATACGGAACAGTCTTCAAAGAAAGGCACAGCTGGCCTTTTAGACAAGCAGCAACCATCTTCCTTTCAACAGGCTTTTCAGATTACTGCTTCTTACTCATCTGTTAGACTGTCACTGTTGATGCTTTTAAACACTTTTCACATTTGTTAAAACTACCAATTTGTACTTTGCTTTATTGTGCCTCTGTAAGCTGCCTTGAAAAATTCATTTAGTTTAAGCAAGTTCAGGCCAAGAGCTTCCAGAGAAACTGCCAACCATCATAATCTTCTTCTTCTTCTTCTTCTTCTACTACTACTACTATTCAAATCCAACAGAGCACTATTTCAATATGAAACCAGATTAAAAACAGCAATAAAAAGGATTTAAGCAGGTGCTGAAAGGTTATTGATTTCAGACCCAGCTGTGCCTACCTGAGGAAAATCCCCTTCAGCTGGGCTCACCAACAGCTTGGAATGTGGAGAGTTAAATCAGGAGAGTTACGGTAAATTAGCTGTAGAAATACAAAGATGGCAGCTGCCTGGATATTTCAATGGGAAATTTTAGGTTACTTGTAAGCAACTCTGGATTTGTATACTGAAAGGTAGGTCTGAAATAGTTGTGACTGAATAAACAAATATCCTTAACTGGTCTGCAACTTTTTTTGTTTTTGTAATAGTCTTCATTTTCCCTCGATGAGTGAACTGTTGAAATATACTGAGAATAAGGTCCGGGGTTGCTCACAGCTATCCTAGAGGCAGGAATGAGGGAGAAATTAATTCCATTCATTTTGTACATCGGCCTACTTTATTAACTTCTTGAACCAAAATACAGCTATGTATTTGCACTTCTCCAAATTTTGTGATGCGGTTTTCCAGTGAAAATAATAAACAAATGTTATGCAAAACTGCATACAAAACCCATCTGCTACCGAACCAGTTTCAAGGTCCTGAATGACTAAGCAAAAGGGTGGGTGCATGGAGGGCAAGTTGTAAGCAATCACAATTTGTGACATTGCACAACATTGTTACAGATCGGGGACACGTCTGTTGAGCCATGATTCAATTTCCCAGATTTGTGGAGTTTGAGCTAACATGATACCCTTAACTTTGGTCACAAATAAGGGTTTTGGGGGTTTTTTTGAATCAATGCATTTACCAGGTTTTGAAAAAGGAGACACGATTACAGTGCTGGCATCCCCAAAGTCTCCCAAAGAACCTGACTCTGCCTTCTTGCAAACTGGGAAGAAAGATAGATAGATAGATAGATAGATAGATAGATAGATAGATATGCTATGTTGTACTTGAGGCAAAAGAGTAACAATAAAATCAAGAAACTGACTTGCTGATGCCAAGGTCAAGCAAGAAAATTGCCAGAGTTATATGAGACATTTCACTGTAAAATCTCAACAAATTGATTATTGACTGCATTAAGTCCATATAGCAAGCAGAACTCACTTGCTGTACTTCCCTCTGTAACACACAGCTCTTTGTGACACTATTAAAAGGATGGCTGTGAAAATGGATTCAGATGATCACCACTGAATGACAATTCTTAGCTTGCTTCCTGGTAGCTTCATGGGAACTAAGATTGTGTAATAACTCTTCACCAATGCTTGGAAAGTTCATTTTAAAAAGGAGCAAGCTCTAGCTCACGTTAACCCTGTACCAAAAGAAGCTAGTTCAAGCTAATGTTCATATTCTTACAAACTAGTTCAAGTTCATACTGAACTTTTTTAGCTTATAAAGCTCATCCTTGGTGATAAATAAATAAATCACTTTTCAGAACATTATAATAGGGCTGCCATACATCCTAATTTCCCCTGACATTACCGGGATTTCAAAGGTGGAATTGATGTCCGGGGGACATCAACTCAATAACTTTTGGGTTTTCCTAAAAGACGCTTAACAATTTTGGTGGTTTTCCCCAAACTACCTGGTCTTTACTTTTTGAAATATGGCAACCCTACATTACAAGCTGTGTTGAAGTATAGGGTCTAAAGGTAAAACAGGGGCCACACACAAGTAATGTACAGCAGAATGCAATGTAAAGCAGAATGTACAAGTAACAGAAAACAGAACCTTCTCTCATAATTGATATTTCCATACTAGAATAGGCTTACCCTATTTAATTTATGCCTCCCACACAGCTATTAAAGCCACGAGGCATCATCTGCTTTGTTCCTATACTTGTACTTTTGCCTGCAAGCTGCACCTGTTGGGAGAAAGCAAATCATTTTATTATGGAAGATGCAGGATATGCCTCACATTCCTTCCCTCTCCTTGCTTAGCAACAGCAGTAGTTCTGGATCTGCCGAGTCAGTCTTAGAATGTTGCCTCCACAGTTTGCTTTCTAACTTTTATAGATGTCCAACTAACTTGACTAGCTTGAAGAGATTAAAGTGAGGAGGGAATCCTCATAGTGGTCTTCAAATATCTGAAAGGCTATCACACAAAACATGGAGCAGTCTTGTTCTCTGTTGCTCCAGAGGACATATCTAGAACCAATGGTTTAACAGATGGCAGCTGAACATAAGAAGTTTCCCAATGCTAAGAGCCATTCAGTAATGGAGGGGAGTTGATGGGCTCTCATTTGCTGCAGGTATTGAAGAAGAAGATTACCATCTGTCAGGGATGCTGTCATTGCATCCTGCAATGCAGATCGTGCACTGAGCTGTGGACTGGATTATATGAATTCCGAAGTCCTTTCTAACTCTATGGTTCTGTGTAAGGTGGAGACTAATCAAAATAAATTAAAACACAATCACCCTACACTTGGAGGGGTAAGGTTTGAATTATATGCGTAATAATATATTACATGAACATATGGATTTCAGGTGTGCCCAGGCATGATTTAGTTTGGCAAATTTATATCCCACCTTTCAACCAGTTTGCAACTACAGGCAACTCTTCATCTACAATCGTTCTATATATGCACACCTGCACATACACACATCACATCGAATCTGAAAGTGACACCACACAGAATGGGGCAGTACAGGAGCAGAATGGGATGTTTGCAGGCTTTTTCAATGGAGTTTCAAATATATGTGATTTCACTTAAATGAGTGGTGCCTTAGAACGTAACCCCCATGTAATTTGGGAGTTGCCTGTATTACAAAGTACAGTGGTACCTCGGGTTACAGACGCTGCAGGTTACAGACTCCGCTAACCTACCTTGGGTTAAGAAGAACTTTGCTTCAGGATGAGAACTGAAATTGCACAGTGGCAGCACAGCGGCAGTGGGAGGCCCCATTAGCTAAAGTGGTACCTCAGGTTAAGAACAGTTTCAGGTTAAGAACGGACCTCCAGAACGAATTAAGTTCTTAACCTGAGGTATCACTGTAATAGAAGAACACAGGGATGTGCTCCTGCTCATGTTACCCGTCACCCCATTGCTAATTCCCTTCACCTTACAACTGACCAAACCCCCTCCCTTCACATTTTACCCCTTCCTCAAAAAAAAAAATAAAAAAAATAAAAAAAATTCAGGACATACCCACCCCTGGAAGATTGCCCATTTACCCATGAGGAAAAGCAGCTCTGAGACTGAAAGAAGCTCCATATTCTTGGTTTAAACAAAACAGAGCATAAAAAGGAATTGTGTTTTGTTTAAAAGTGGAAGCAAAACCTTATAATCTCTTTAGGTGGCTTAATTCACATGGCATGAAACCATGTTTTTTCTATGTCTGAACTACGCCACTATATGAATAAGCCCTTATAAGCAAGGGTTTCAGAAACTTCCTAAGAAATAGATAGTTTTATGACCCAAAGCTTAATCACAGTAACAAATTATGTTTGTTTCTCCAAGTTAAGAATGAGACTCAGGAAAGTGAGTTTTTAGGAGTTTTATTCCAATTCAGTAATATTTGCTGCTTTAATATATTATATAAACTGTATAAATAATGTTATTTCCAGAGTTCAGCTTTAGTAGTACTAAATGAATCAATCAGTATGCATCAATTCTACAATGCCAAAATTTTACAAAAATGAAGACCTGCTTAGAAAGGGTAGTGGTTTTTATTGCATTAGAAAACACTGTACTATGAAAGATATAAAATCAATTGTAATTAATGGAGAGTCGCTTTTTACAATCTTGATGCTGTTTTGTTGTTAGAACACCTAACAATTTGCCCAAAATATTTTAAACTACTTTTGACATGCCTTGATGCAAATATATTACAAGTTCAAAACTGAATGTTCTTGGCTGAAACTAAAAAAAAATACACATTTTACCTGAGAGTCTTGTATATTAAAATTGCCATTGAAGTTCATTCCAACATTTGCAAGCTGATGTTTTAGCCATTCAGTGTTTGCACACAACCTGAGGCATCACTGTACAAACTTTCCTAGAGGTAGCAGATTAGGTATTAAACCACCTCCTTTTTTCAATTAGGTGTTAGAAACTGAGCATATTTAACAATTCCTATAAAAATGTGAACTGAACCTGGAGCTTCAATTCACAGACCATGAGTGGTATTCAATTAAGTTTTACTTAACATAGACCTGAAGAAATTAGCAAACATGACTATGTTAGCTCCATTAATTTCAACAAATTGACAGAGAGTAAAACTAGTTGAATACCACTCAGTAAATTTATTAACCAACAGCAAGAATGCAGTGCAGGCTCTGATGCACTGCTCTACTGGACAATAATCCAGTCTTCCAGACTCTTTGTTAGTTGGCTTTGAGACAGAGACTTAAGCCAGACTGTCCCTGTCAACCTCAACACTAGCCAGCCCATAGAAAATCCAGTTCCCTACAGATACAATTTAGTTTACAGTATTGACACTTAGCTGTATCTCAAAAGCAATTATGTCAATATTATATCCTTTCAAAACAGAGCTACTTCTTTAAAGTATAAGTTTTACATTATAAGCCTAAACAAATTTGGCACTGCTAACTGATTTGTCAGAAAGGAACAGGGTGGATCAAGAAGGAAGTTGAAGCATATGACTCCTAGGTCAGAAGTTATGTGCACTTTTCAAGAGTAAGTGCCTTATTAAATGCACACAACACCCAAAATGCTAGAATCCTTCCCTAAAATTATCACAATGGAATTGAACATACACAAAAGAAAACAAATGAACTTATAGAGGAACTTCCACAATGAAGTCAAAAGTCTGTAAGCTGTGTAAATCATAATGCTAATTCGTGACAAGTATTTATGAATACCACTGCAGCTTTGAATGATCTTGAAATCATTCTGTGAGGTAGTGTAGTTTTTGTAATACATGCTGGTTATCAAAAGTACTGTTCAGATTATGTATTTGGCCAAATGTTCCCCATGTATGTTCGTATTATATTTTATAAAATGCTATTTTACTTTCCTAGAGGCTAAAGTCAACACTAACTTAACCAATATCTTAGCATGTTAAGAAATAGCAGATCTACTATGCTAAAATCTTGCAAAGCAGTTATAGAAAGATGATCATATTCCAAACATAGGTATAAAAACAGATGCCTGTTTTGAGGTAGGAAATGAAGAATTCCATTGGCTTTTGCATTTGTAAACCAGCAAAAATATTTGAGGTTCAGTAGATAAAGCTTCTGTTATTAAGAGCAATTACAGATTTTATATGGATTTTCTGTAATTAATACAATGCAGAGAAGCCTACCATAAAATTCTCTATTTGCTTATTTTTAATAGTTAGAACTATTGAAGAATCAAAGTGATTCTATTTTTATAAGTGAAGAACAAGACAATGAAAACTGAATATAAATTAACTATCCATTTAAGAGAATAGTTTTTAAATACATCCGAACTGGTCCCACTATTAATAGTAAAAGCTGAAATCCTTCTGGAATACTTGATCATTTTAATTCTCCTTATAACCACTTATCAAATCTCAAGCAAGAAGCACAAATTTTATGTCAAGCAGAACCTCACGTATTGGGGGCAGTATCCAACAATGCCTAAGGACTTTTCCCCAAGGGATAGAATGGAATTTCCTCTCCTGTCCACTCCGGTCCCCCAAGCAGATTTGGTGGGTGTTTGGGGGAGGAAAAGAAACAAGAGTACCACTATGTCAACAGAACCCCACTGTCGCCACACTGGGTTCAACCTTTGGAGAGCATGGAAGGGCAACATGCCAAGAATGGGAAAAGCTTCTAATGAAAAGACCCACTATTCCCAATGATGTGTCACCAGATGTATTTATTCATTTGAAACACATCTAGGCTGGATTGTTGAGAGAATTTTTAAGAAGGCAAATTGTTCCAGTTATTTTGATTCATATGGTACTGGCAGCCTAAAGCCTCTAAATTGCAAAACAGCTCCTTCACATGTCAGAAAGAGAAGCCCATAATTACTTTTAGGGTTCACAGAGAATGGTGGATAGTTAAGCATAAGCAGGTGCACACTATTCCTCCTAAGCAACCAATCTTTGAACCCTGTTAGTACGAGTGTGACAAAAATACGGTTTTTCTGTAGTGCATTTATGAAGTCATTCATTGATGAAAACTGGCAACACCAATACTGTTCTGCACACCTCTTTGGACACAATGTTTTCTCAGATATTATTACAGGAACTGGACAATTTTTTGTGCTTGATCGTATCTGTATCACATGCTCCTTTTACACTTTGGTAAGTGGAACTCTAATCATTTGTTGATGCAACAGAAAGACCTGCAGATAATTCTACACACAATGGCGTTGCAGACATAACATCAGCTGGTGCTGGTTGTTCCTTCTCTGGGACCAAAAACGAAAGTGGACAATCAGAGGCAGAATATTTTGCAAGAATCTGTATTTGCTCATGACTCAGTGCTGCTTCCTTGCATACTTGTTGGCAAAGTCCTGTCAGATTCTGCTTTGTCTCAACCAGTGTTGACAAAATTTGATCTTTCTCCTTCAGCAAGTTCTCTTTTTCATTTTGCTACAGAAAAACAAAAGAGTTATAAGTTTGGTACTTTGCTCTGAAATGCAGTATGCTTTATTTG
This sequence comes from Podarcis erhardii, assembly GCF_964252035.2. Classification (NCBI taxonomy): domain Eukaryota; kingdom Metazoa; phylum Chordata; class Lepidosauria; order Squamata; family Lacertidae; genus Podarcis; species Podarcis erhardii. Next base: position 52,878,223 of record NC_138508.1, on the reverse strand, counting down.
GAAATGAGCTGTGCAGCTTTATTTTATTTTTAAAATCAAAGTTAAATTCTACTTCCAGATGTGTGAATTAGTTTAGAAGAAAACAATAATGGATGACACTAGATGGCTTGATGTGTACTCATTTGCAAAAATTAAAATGAAATGTAACACAAGTTCAAGAACAGTGTTAAAACAATACTAATAGCTACTCCCATACATACAAGTACTGAGTCCAATGTGGTTCCAAAGGAGGTGGGAATATGATCACAGCTCAAAAGTAAAGCCAGAATGTTACTTATGTGCAGCTTTAATTCAAGTGGTCTAATTCAGCAATCTAATTGGCTATATTTGTGAAAGGGTGATACACTGAACTTTCAATCTATTTAAAGGTAGCAGTGTAGATAACTGGTATCCCTTGGACAAAATGCAGCATGCTGAAGAGTGCTGTTCTGTCTGAAGATACCCATGTCTCTTAATGTTTCCTAGACTCTTGCTCCTTCACTCATGTAAATGATGGAATTTTCTGACATGATTAGTATCAGACCAAATAATCTGTGGACCACTTCACATAAGCAACTGGAGGAAGCACACCTTCACAAACACAACTAGGCAAACTGAGCAGGGAAATCTAATTCTAGCTACTGCATTTTATATTAAAGTCTTACAATAACATAGTCTACAAGCTTACAGCCCTATGTGTATGTGTTTGTACCAGAAAGGACGTGCTAGGCATTTTATTAGCAGCCATGTTTATGATGGTGCAACACAGAGCTATTAGGTGGGTGGCAATAATCCAGATTTCCCATAGCAATAGGCTCTACACAAATAGCTACATATACTTAGGGCTGAAGAAGCATACACAACAAGAAGTAGTGGTACAAAATAGTCAATCGACAGTCAAGTTTCAAAACTTGGGTACTCAATTACCTACTAATGTTTCCAGCAGCTTCTCTCTTTAATAGCATAATTGTGTTCTAACAATCAGTTGTGTAAATGATATTTATAAAGTAATAGGGTAGCATAACGTTATGATTTTCACTTCTAAGATGTATGAATAAAAATGGGAAGAAATGCAACACTAGTTAGCCAGTGTGGATTAAAAGTGTCTTTTTGTTTCTGATAAAGTGTGTACTCTGGATGAAAGAGCCCTTGCTACAGTAAATGGCATCTTTACTACAAATGACTCAGGGACTCCTGGTTCTAGGCAGAATTACGAATCACCACTGCCTTGTAAAGCAATTTGTTTTGTTGGCATGACACCACATACCAAACACCAGGGTGAAATATATACCTCAGATCCAACACACAGTGAGAAACAGATAGACAGCAGCACTAAGGAGATTTTCAGGTCAGGACATTTTTCAAAATTCCCTCCATCAAGATTATTATTATCCCCTACAATACCCTATAGAGATACCAGAAAAAATGTCAAGTTTTTCAAGAAGTAAGAAAAGACTCATCAAATTTACTGGGGAGGCAACAGGATGGGACCTTCTAACCCTTTTAAAAGACACACTTTGACCATCACAGAATTTCCCCCATCACTGATACAATTGCTCTTGGTTAGGCAACATGACCTCAATCTCCCTAAAAGAAACACAACCTCCAGAGTAGCGGTTTTCAACCTGTAGGTCCCCAGATGTTGTTGGACTACAACTCCCATCATCCCTGAGCTCTGGCCTTGCTAGCTGGGGTGATGGGAGTTGTAGTTCAACAACCTCTGGGGACCCACAGGTTGAGAAAGGCTGCTCCAGAGCCTGGAAAGAGAGAAAACACACAATCCTCCATACATTGCTACCGTTATGTTCACCATTAAAGCAGCTCCCTGACACTGCTTAGCAGAAAGAAGTGTAGCAATGAACACACAGAAACAGATGGTGAAGGTGGCTGTGGTGCAGCTACTGCTCTGGCTGTAAATGAAGTAGGTGGCTAGCCTGACAGGAGGGAGTCAATGCAGCAGCCTTATTGTGCTCAGCTTCTCCTTGCAGGTTGCCAGCTCATCTCTGGAATGCACAGTTCTGCACTGCCACCTCCGTGTACACAGCTTCTGCCTCCAGCTACTTACTGCCCATCAGACACTTTGCTATAGTTGCAGTTCAGGTGGGGGTAGAAAGAGAATGGGAGTCAGAAAGATCTCAGGCTGCTCAACACTACAGCTATCTCTTAAAACTTACAACCATGATAAAAGGAATCGACAGGTGTGGCAAAAATGATCCAGGATTCTTTTGAAAATGTAGGTTTAAAAATGCTTTTCACACATACCAGTTTCTCTATTTCACACTCAAGGTTCTGTATGCAGTCTAGCTTTCGCTTACGACAGCGCTGTGCGGCAATTCTATTTTTACTTCGCCTTCTAATATCATGGATACAGTCCAGCTCTTCTGGCGTCAATTTGTGCATTTTTAGAAATGACTGAAAGTCATTTCTAGAAAGAGAAATTATCTTCTGTGGATTAAATGGCAGCTTTACCTGGAAAGTAAATATAGCTTTAGAAACTTGCACACCCTACTGTGTTTCAAAATGTAGAGACCCATGTCCTAGTGCAATCATTTACGTGAATGGTTACAAGGCCAAAACACAGCAAAAACAATCTCAATACTAGCTTTCTAATTGATTGGTACATTAATAAGAGTTAAAATATATATCTAATCACCTTAAGAGTCACATTCAGAAAGAAACACCACTTTGTATGCTTATAGTGCTAATATTTAGAGCAGCACATGGAAAGGAATGGTATTTTAGCTAACTAAATCTGCAATAATGAGGAATTTCTGTATAAATGTCTGGCATTTGAAGTAGCAATCCTTAGCAAAAAGTGAGGAACACAAGCATTTAAACATGAAGTTAATTTAAACCTTTTCAGCAGATCTGAATATTTGCCATTCTGAATACGGTATGTTAAGTATGAGAGGAATTTAAGAGCAGCAGGGTTCTTCAAAGATGAAGACCAAACACCTTGAAAACATTGATGTGGTCAAAACCTAGCTCCACTTTAGAAAGCCATACTGTGCATGATATGTGAACAATTAGAATCTCCGGAATCAAGCTGTAGGGGTGGCTTGCTTGTCACCGTTCAGTTCACTAAACTGAATACAGGGGAATACAATAATCAGTTAAGAGAAAGTACGTGGGAGAACCACAATGCTGTTCTAAGTAGAACCTAGGTTGGCCCAGTCTGTGGTTGGGAGGGTGATGATAAGAGATTGATCACATTACATTAAGAACATGCCTGTGCAGAAGAGGAGCTGTGCCTAGACACCTTTAGAGAAAGTGTGCATACACATGCAAGAGTACTGGGCAGCCCGGAAGCCAAAAAGTTCAATGGTTCACATCCACCTGTGCAGACAGATGTTAGTAAGGCAGCCGCTGCACAATACAAAATGACCCGTATTTATATCCAGAGTAAGTGTGGCCTGTGCATGATCCCAAATTTTGAAAGGGGAGTCTTTTGAGAAACCACCATACAATCTGGTTGGGAACACGATTACAAATGCTATTTTGTGTAGCTTGTGGAAAGAAATTTACACTAGCTGCAATAAAATATCTAACTGTTCAACAAAAATATTTCAATGGATGACAGAAATTATGCAAAACTGACATTTTCATACCAGAATCCAGTATCAATTGTACTGTGTTACAGTGCTTAAAGGTAAAGGTAAAGGGACCCCTGACCATTCGGTCCAGTCGTGGATGACTCTGGGGTTGCGGCGCTCATCTCACTTTACTGGCCGAGGGAGCCGGCGTACAGCTGGTCATGTGGCCAGCATGACTAAGCCGCTTCTGGCGAACCAGAGCAGCGCATGGAAACACTGTTTACCTTCCCGCCAAAGCAGTACTTATTTATCAACTTGCACTTCGTGCTTTCAAACTGCTAGGTTGGCAGGAGCAGGGACCGAGCAACGGGAACTCACCCCGTTGCGGGGATTCGAACTGCCATCCTTCTGATCGGCAAGCCCTAGGCAGTGACAATTCCATTCTGGTGATTATTATCTTGGAACCGGTTATGGGGAAGTACCTTTAATTGCATGTACGCATGGTGGAAAACTAAGTCTAAAAATAAAAGTGTTTCTTCAATCCCAACAGTCATTTCATCTTTCAAAACTTAATATACTTCTTAAGGCAGGTGTTGCAAGTGCAAAATCAGCACAATTACGCAACCCATTTCAACAGAATTACTTCCTAAACAAATTCATTTACAAAAGCTGTCATTATATAAAATGATTGTTCGTTTTAAAGTGAGGAGGAAACTCTTAAGCTTTCTTTTAAACTTTCCAGTAATAAAGTGAAAGAGCTCTCTGAATTATAAAATGCAACTTTTAAGGCAGAAAAGGGGATACTTTGTACATTCTCACCTCACATTCCTGTTCTCTGGCAGAACAGGATTCACTATCTCCTTCTGTATCAGTTTCGGATTCTTCTTCCAGGTTTATCACACAGGTGTAAGGGCACTGATCTGATTGCTGTTCTGGAACACAGTCTCCACTATTATTATCAGTGCTGTTTTCAGTTCCAAGATTACTGATGAAGGGGCAAGTGACGGAGCTCAAAGTTGTAAAAGTTCTTTGAGGGCCATGCTCAGGACTGTCACTGATCCTAATACCTAACCATGGGCACTCCGTTTTCTTTTCGGAACAGACCTGCTCTGTAAAGTCTTTTGATGATGCAGGAGACAAGCTGACTTGGCATGCTGGATCTGTGCTGTAAACATCACTCCAAAATCCTTTTGCTAGCTGTTCTGCTATCTCTCTCTCCACACTGCTGCGATTGCTAGGCGAACTGCTGTTCACATTTTCTCTGTCACACAAATGAGTTTTCAAAGATGGGCCCTCAACGTTTTCATTCACTGATTTGCAACTTCCAGCTCCAGAAACAATGCCATTTTTTTCAGCTACCTCTGTATTGCTCTGCATACCACTCAAAGTCAAATTACAACATTGATCATAAGCATTTAAGAAAGAGGCAGAATAAAGTCCATGAGTGGCAACAGAAAAATTGTGGGGGGCAAAAGCAGAATCCATCTTCTCCACAGAGCATTCAATACTTTGGAACAGAGGGGTTGTCTCTTTTATGAACTCTTCTTTCCCATCTTCTTCCATCTCTACCTGAGCATCTTCACATTTTGCGACTGGCTGCACAGCTGCACAGTCAAGAGATTTCTTTATAGCACCAGTAGTATTTGATTCAGTCTGATGAACGGATGCAATCTCTTTAATACTGGAGTTGGACTCCGCAATAGCGACTTTATCATTTCCTAAAGCTTTTTGGAACTTCCTGTATTTGGGATATAGGGACTCTAAACCAAAGACATGACCCCTTTCTGATACAGACTCACAGGTCTGACTGGCATTATCTTGCAGAATAGACATTTCCAAATTTTGTTCATTTTTGCAGGCATTCAACTGAGGATTTTGAATGTGTTTATTTTGTAAAATGTCATCCACACCATCTATTTCTAGAGCCCCATCATCAGCATCTATTTTACGAAGCTCTTTCTGACAGCGCTGTTTACAACATTTTTGGGGGAGGTATTCCCGCCGGCCGGATTTATGGTCCAGGAATTTGAATTTAAGAAACTGAAAGCAAGATTCCTCAATGTCATGTACTCCCAAAAACTCTGCACACTTGCAGACTTCAGCCACATTGTCTTTATCTAAAATAAGTTTGGAAGTGTATGCAAATTGAAGCAAAGGTTCGAATCCATTTAGTGTTACCTGTCGCAGGGAAGAGGAGCAAAAAGATGCATGTTAAATTTCTAACCTGCAAAAGACAAAAATGACACTTGTATGAAAATTAACCCTTACTGTTTAGCAATGTGAACCATTAACAAGTTATGATTAAAACTGCTTCTAAATAACCACGCTTATTTTTGGCTTGCTTACTCTCAAACAGTCTCATTGCTAGACAAACAAATGCTACAATGTACACTGGAAAATATAAGAAGAGAATCAATCAAAACTTTCAATAAAAGAACAAATGCATATTTGGCAGGACACTTTGACTATACAGAATTTTATTACAAATAATGTTTTGTAGAACTGATATAAATTCTATATAGGTACATTTGTTACATGGTGGCTCAACATCTAAAGTTATTTGCGGCTACAAAGGAATAGTAATCAGATTGCATTTTATTTTTCACTTTTTACAGCTTTTTATAGAAGTATTTTCATTCTTAAAGCACCTCAGCACAATCTGTCCTGAAAATCCATTTTTATACATAGGGCATTCCAACTTATCCTATGCAATGTTATACTAAAATGCTTCTGAAAGAGCAATGCATCTTGTAACTGCAGCCAAACACATAGGCAGTATATGCATGCACGTGCAAAGGAAAAGAATAAAGCAGGTAAGAAGAGAGTGAAGAATGAAGTAATGAGGAGACGTACTAGATGTTACCAGACTAACGAAAATAGTTGAAGGATTGGAAGCTGAAGACTAGAAGTCTAAGCATGCAAAACTGGTAACCTGGAACACACATATATTATACAGAAGTTTCATTGGGTTTTGTGAAAATATCAATGCATTATGTGGAATGCAAACATGGTGGTAAAGTTGCAGTATAAAGGAAAGAAACATGCTCAAAGGGGCTGAAATAAGGATCTCATTCTATGCGCAGCCATTGCTGCTCTAAGATCTGAGGGGGGAAGAATGGAGGAGGTCTGTGATGGCCATGTACCACTATGTTTCAGTGCCCATTAGGAGTAGGTATTTAGTACTCACATTCTTTGGAAACTGAGTAACAAAAGTGGGGCTATGGAGGGTGTGTGTGTGTGTGTGTGTGTATTCCACTTTTGAGTCAATGCCAACACATCATATTTCCTCCATGAAACTGATATTAAAACATGCAAAATTTAATAATAATTATTGAAAAGTAGATGGATAATCTATTTTTGTTTCACACATCTTTCCTGCAAAAAGGATATGGATCTTGAAGTAGATTTCATGTCAGCAATATGTAACTTTAGACCAAGCCCTAAATTAATTCAATGCATTCTGTTAATATTTTAAAGTAAATTCATTTGGAATATAATGGATTTGTAAAAGTACAGATATTGATCCCTATGATGTTTTTTCCTGGTGCTATTACTAGGCTATCTCTGCTGTATGAAGGATGTTTTTATTACAGAAAAGCATGGACAGACAATTTCTAGGAGGTGGAGATGCCACAGCAATCATTTATAGGGTACCACAAGCATTGTGACACTGGTGGCTTGACTGAAGCACACCCACTACTTTGCCTGGATTATACTTCTTGGAGAGAATAGTGGCTAAACTGTACAAGAACACATAATTAAAATCTTGTACAGTGGTACCTCTGATTACGAACTTAATTAGTTCTGGAGGCCCGTTCTTAACCTGAAACCGTTCTTAACCTGAGATACCACTTTAGCTAATGGGGCCTCCTGTTGCTGCCGCGCGATTTCTGTTCTCATCCTGGGGCAAAGTTCTTAACCCGAGGTACTACTTCCAGGTTAGCGGAGTCTGTAACCCGAAGTGTTTGTAACCAGAGGTACCACTGTATTAGTTTTTAGGCTCCTAGAGTATTCAAAAAAAGAAGTTAGCTGTAGAACAGTTCACTACACCAGGATGCAACACACTTAAGACTGTTCAAGACACAAGCAAACGATGGCTTACCATCTATTACATTTGTTGTAGGAATTCTATATACTTTTTTTCCCTTTTACGGAAAGAGAAAAATTTATATTGAGGAGCTACAGAAATGGAAATTCAAGTGGAAGAAAATAGAGGAAGTGCATGTAGAAGGACTGCATAGCAAGAGAAGTTCTTTTTGTCAGTTTCAGAATTAATGTAATTGTGGTTATTCTAGAGAACTGTTTACATGGTTGTCTGGGAATCATGAAGGTTTCTGTTTAGCTCTTCCTTATAAACTCAGAACCTTTCAACGTGAGTGAGCCTGTATTTGTATCTTTAGTAGGAAAAGAAACTGATACATTTGTTTTCTCACAATATTGACAAACACCCCTGAAATAAGGAGTGGCTGATGCAATTATCTGCAGATTTACACTTGATATAAACTGAAGGGGATAATCTAGTTAACCGTGAGCATGAAAATATGCACATGAAGCTCTTTGAGTCCTCCAAACTTCTCTGCATGTGGAGGAAGAAATGAGTGAGGGAAAGATATGGCAGGAGATTGGATCATCCTCTATTTTATCTCATACAGGGCACAAAGTATTCATAGACTTTATAATCTTGGAATAATAAACAAGCACCAGATTAAAACATATCTGTTCTCTCAGGCATTTGACAGAATGTGACATGTTGGTTAGTAGTCTGTCTGCTTGCAAGTTAGTGTACTGTTTTACTGAAATGTACTTTATAGTGTATTTTGTGTTTTTACCTTTTATTTTTACAATGTGAACCTCCCTGAGATGTACAGATGGAGGCCAGTATACAAAATAAATTAATTAACTGTAATAATAATGATGTTCTTCATGTCATTGCTTTTTGGTGTTTAACCTTGTTGTAAGTTGCTTAAGAGACTTTCTGTAATTGGCAACTACTAAGTCAAATCAATAATACTAATACAGAAGGTTTTCTGCCCTCCCAGAAGATCATTCTATGGCTGCTTGACATAGTAATTCTAAACATCACTTGTATGCTTTCACTAATAGTAATATTTACACTACCTTGAGCAGGAACAACATTTTTAACATGTGAGTAGATAGAATAGCATACATAGGAAGTGAGCTAGCAGCAGCAGTAGCAGCACTTACCTCTTCAGGTAAAATAATAAGATCAGGTTCCAACTGACCCGCAATTCTTGAACAGAAATAATTGCTGCAGGCTGCAAGCACAGAACGATGGGCCCGAAATCGCTGATCTTCCACTAAGATGGTAACATCACAAAAAAGGTCTTGCTTTCTCTGTTCGTCAAGACTAAGCAGAACATTGGCACTGTGTACTGAAGATTCATATGCAAAAACCACACTGTTCCTTTCACTTAAAGACATTCTGTATCACGTCTGTGGATGAAGATCTCAGAGGGAACATGCTTCTATTCTTCACACCTGAGATAAAGGAAAAGTTTTTTTACAGAATGCTCAATAATACAAAACACCATAAAGTTAAAGGAATCTACACCAAGAAAAAACACTGCAGAAGATATGTCACCACTAAACAAAACTGTCAGTTATTAATAGATGCATTTTATAACCTGTATATGTGGCCTAATCAGGTGAACAACATAAAATTTGCTGTTGTTTAGTCATGTCCAACCCTTCATGACCCCATGGACCAGAGCATGCCAGGCACGCCAGTCTTCCACTGCCTCCTGCAAGCATAAATTTAGTTTGTTTTGAATTTATTTTCACTTTTCACGATTTTATTGTTTGGTTTTATATTTTCATTTTGTCGTAAACCATTGTGATATATGATAAAACAGTAAATAAATATTATTACGATTTTTAAAATCCAACTGAAAGGCCTTTGCCAGGAGGCCTGCCTGGCTCCCTGCTTACAATCATTTTCATCCTCTAAAAAGTTAGGATAGTTTAGATTACCCAGTGTGTTGATTTGTGGTCTGAGGCAAAGATGTATCACTATTCAAGTACATGTATGCTGTATGTGTTTTATTCTGTTGTTTCAATGCTTCTATTTATTTTTGTTGTGACCAATAGCTGACACATATATGGTGGTGGTAGTAGTAGTAGTAGTAGTAGTAGTAGTAGTTCTATTTTAAATGTTAAGATCAAGTTGAGTGTTGTTGAGTTTTTTAAATCACCACACACTTAAAACACAAAACCACAACAATCTAAGGTAGTTGTAACTGTGTACAAAGCTAACAATGTACATAGGAAATTTGCTACGTAGACTGAAAAAAGGAAGTTTCAAACCACTGAAGATGTAGATCAAAGTTCATCTACCCACACCCTAAGCAGAACTTTCATTTGGTATATAACAGAAGTTGCATAAATTTAATGCAAAAATGCTTCTAATTACTAGCTCCCTTCAATTTTCTGTTTAATGAAAATGTTAATTTAAAAAGTATCACAACATAACACTTTTCAGCCCATGTTTTCTTTGACAGAAGATTCTTTCACCAACTCTGCCTGATAACTGGAGACAGATGGCTGAAACTCACTCAAAAGCTGGTAAACTAGCTGCATATCTTTCTAACTGCAGGACTATGTTACTGTAAAATGTTCTACATAAGATTCATAAACTTCATCTGGTGCAAAATATAGCAGCTAATCTCTTGACAGACTTGGGTTTTCAACAGCATCGTACACCAGTGCCTTAGCATCTGTGATGGCTCCCCGTTTATGGACACTGGATAAAGTTTGTAAAATCCAAGCTGTTTACCAACTACCTAATAAATGGATTGACCAACTGTAGCACTTGAATCACTGTAAGGCCAAGCCATTCCCTCCGCTGCCCTCCATTGAATGCCAATATTAATATCAGCTCTTTTAAGCCTAATTATGAAAAACAGCAAGCTATTTCTTATCACATGTCTCCATCAAAATGTGCTCAGTTTACAAGACTGCATAAGGAGTGGGGGCAGAACTTCACATTGAAGGAGTCATCATACCTGAATTTTTTGTCAAGCTGAGTCATTTCTTCCTTGTGTATCTCTCTAGCTAAATACATTCTGCTTATGCAGGGTAAATTGTGCAACCGCATTGCCTGAGCGAGTCTGTACAAATGTAACTTGAACTTTAAAAAACAGGTCTGTTGAGGAAGCAAACAGAATGAATGCTCTTTTAAATTTATGGGCTCCAATATTAGAAATGGTGTAGGATATAGAAGCTGGGTGGAGGGATCATTGCAGACTTAGAAGAATAGTCAGTGTCAGCTTTGGGAACACTTCCGCCTTCATATCCTAATGAAATTCCACATGTCAAATTAAAAAAACCTAACACCACATCTTTAGTAGTCACACATGCACCAAACTTCAAGGAAAAGGGTACATTAAAAGGTACAGTGGTACCTCGGGTTAAGTACTTAATTCGTTCTGGAGGTCCGTTCTTAACCTGAAACTGTTCTTAACCTGAAGCACCACTTTAGCTAATGGGGCCCCCCACTGCCGCCGCCGCTGCTGCACGATTTCTGTTCTCATCCTGAAGCAAAGTTCTTAACCCGAGGTAATATTTCTGGGTTAGCGGAGTCTGTAACCTGAAACGTATGTAACCTGAAGTATATGTAACCCAAGAATGGAAGGGACTTGACGTAAAGTTTTGTTCCTGAATAACAAAGCCTCTGTAGGGGATTTAGAAGCTTTTGGAATTGGAACATTTTTGCAGGAGAGCAGGAAAAGAAACTAGAGGAAAGTGAGGAGAGAGAATAATAAGAACAACATGAACAACAAGAATTGGACAAAGCTGGAAGTGGGAACATTTGGGACATTCAGATTTGAAAGGTCTAAAGAAACAAAATTGGAGTTTTTACTCTTAAATACAGAGATCTGGATGGAAAAAATGGACCTTTTTGAGATAGAGCTTTTCCAAGATTGGACGCTTGAAACTAAAGATGATCAAAAAGACGGCAAAGACTATTAAAAAGACGGCAAAGTGGACTTGTGAAGGATTTCGGCCTAGATGTGGGATCTCCAGGATGACAACAGGCATTGATGGACATTGGGGAACGCAACCGGGAAAGGGGGGAGGGAAATTTGGAATCCAAAGGGTGTTAAATTATATTTTATTCTTTGTTCTATTTTCTTTTATTTTAATCTGTTCTGCATATTAAAGAGGGGAACTCGTGGAAGGGAGCGGGGTCGATTTTAGGGGATGGAAAAACATTCTTAACATTGGGTTAACTATAATAAGTTTAAAATTTGGGGTAAGAACTTGCTGAATCTATTTGAAGGAATTGGAATACAAGAGGGGGTGGGGTGGGGAAGTCCTGGCAAGATGCTAATGAAAGTAAGGTTATAAAATGGATGTTTTATTTTTTTTTATTTTTTCTGTTATATTTGAAAATGTTCAATAAATATTATTTTTTTAAAAAAATGAAGTATATGTAACCCGAGGTACCACTGTATTACACATCTCAGGAGCCACAAGGAGACACTGAATCGGCAAAAAAAGTTAAATGGGTACACAAATTCAGAAAGTGGGAGCAGATCATTAAAGCTTCTAGTTTTCCACCCAGCACAAATGAGTGCTTTCAATGAATATGGCCCCTAGGCATGCTGTTCCAGAACAGAAGTGTTGTTGTTCTTTCACCTATACTACACACATACAAATCTAGTCCTCCGTGCAGGACATGGGGAACAGTATTTACCCTTAGGAAAGGCATATTCTGGTTGCCAGGATATCCCACAATTGCCCACATTCATGTTCGGAAAACATCTCATGACTGCCTTTGCTAAAAACCCAAATTATAAGGTGTGCTACATTGTATCTGTGTTTTGAACCTGCTCTATTCCAAGTCACAGGAGATTATAAACATGCGTAAAACAAACCAGAAGGCTATGAAAAGTTCCTTAGTAAGACATCCCCAAAGTAGTGCTTAGGACTGAATTAGGATCGAAAAGTAGGATAAATGTGGAAAAAATGGACATGTTAGTTTGTAAAGTTAAACCTTTATAAATATGCTGTTATTTCCCTGTATCATTGGGGAAAGTTTTTTAAAACTAAAATAAAATTAGTAAAAGTCTTCCTAATTTTTTGGAAAGTATCTTGGACTGCAATCTCATGTATACAACCATGATGTATGGAAAAGATCTAAGTTTCAGAAGAAGGAAAGAATTAGTTTATAATATTGTAACTTTGAGAAACTACCACAAAGCCACAGGTCTATACGGAGCCCAAGCCTTGAACAGAAAATCTGCATTGACTCAAGCAAAGACTTCCATTTCAGAACTGGGTAAGATCTAATTTAACTATACACCGGTGTTTTTCCCCACAAAGACACTGCACAACTTTCATTAATTAGTGTCTAGGGAGAAGAATAGTGCCTTAAGTTGCAACACAAAGGTTTCCACCATGCAATATTGCTGTCCAATATAAAACAAGATTATTGCAATGTTAACTAACAGAATAAAGGCAACTGGATAATACTGTATTCAAAGAAGAAAAGTGTACAGATTTAATATAGATGCATCTGACAATCCAACCTAAAAATATTTTCTTTTGTTGACAACGTATTTCCCAACTGGTGTAAAATATGGGGGGATAGAAGCTGTCCACTTAGGACATTTACATAGACAAGTAGCAGTAGCTATTAAATGACAGTTGGCTATCTAACCCCACCCCAACCACCTCCCCGTTTATGGAGGAAGAGATACGCTTTGAATGAGTGCCTGCAATAGTTAAGAGCTGCTGATTCATTATGTTATGCTGACATGGCATGAAACAGCATTTTACTGAAAAAGTTACTGCCTCACTTGAGCAACCTTACTTTAAAGTGACCAGAATTTTTCCCCCTATTAAATACTCATTTTATAAGTACTTGGTTATTATGGCGATCCATTGCAAGCATTTTAACGACTGTTATTGGGGGGGGGACCACTATATGATTAAAAACATATTCTAGATTTTGGGATGTTGAAATGATTAATGCATATAAACTGGGGGAAATAGTTGGACTAGGACTGGGAAGAACCATTTTTTTTAAAAAAACACAATACTCAGCATGAAATCCTGCTAGATGAGCTTGGGCCAGTCATTATCTCTCAGTCTAACTTGCATCTCAGGATTGCTGTGAGAATAAAATGATGAACCACTTTATATTTCCCTGAGCTCCTTGGAGGATATTAGTGTAATGAATATACACAGGAGATATATATTAACATGATAAAAATGAATGTTTATTAATGTTGTGAACCAGTGTTAAAAGAAATAGGCACCTTAATTGAGTCCATAACAGATCTCACAAATACACACTTGGAAGAAACCTGTATCATTAGGTACGGTGACAAATTATGTTGTCAGACTATCATACTAGGAGAGATATCTGCTAAAGCCATGAAGATCACTGGGTGACCTTGGTCTAGTCACCCCCTTATTATCAAACTAGTCTACTTGTGAGGATAGAAATTGAGATGGGAGAACCATGTATAACTACTTTGAGCTCTTTGAGGGCAATAATAACAAATAACATCATTTGCATTATTGTTCTGTGTAAGTGCTCTTAAACATGCAGTTCTTTCGACCAAACATTAGGAAGAACTTCCTGGAAATAAGAGCTGTTTGACAGTGGACGAGACTCCCTTGGAAAGTGATGGACTCTTCTCCATTGGAAGCTTTTAGAGAGAGTTGGATTTTTTTAAAAGAGAGTTGTATGGCCAACTGTCCAGGATTTTTTGGGGGGTCCCTTCCGATCTACAGTTCTATGAGTCTATGATTAATGTCTGCAACAGCAGCTCTTTGCCTGTTGAGTGAACATGGCCAGGAAACAAGAGATGTTCAGTGGGCAGGAGGAAAAGATGATGGCCATTTCAGAGAGGAAAAAGAAAAAGAAGGTACTGAAGGACAAAAGAATGGGAGGAAAAAATATTTATACTTGGCTACAGGAAAGCTGAGGTATAGAACTTCTCTCCACAAGGAAAATGTTGCAGCAAAGAATCAACAGTAAGTGATGTCAATGTAATTGCTAACTGATAATTTCAGCTTTCACAAGGAAGCCCTGGGGGGTAAAAAGTTTATAAGCCCTGGAGCTAGATAGTGGGATATGTATCAATAAACATCATGCCAGAAACTAGGAGAAGAAAACCAATGTGTTGTCACCCACTCCCCGAAAGCACCACATTTAACCCTTCTGTTGGTTGCTATCACCCACAGAGATGCCAAATATGATGCTTGGATAGAATTGCATTGCTTCTGGAAGTGAAAGAGTTAAAAGCATTTTCTCCTTACATTAAAGTGTTCCTAAAAGTCAGTCCCATGAAAAAAAATACAATGAGAAGGGTTTAATTTAATTTATATCCTGCTCTTCCTCTCAAGGGAACCTAGGGTATATACGTGTCTACTTATCAGAGAGACCCATATAAATTCAAAATTTGGGGACATCATAGCTTTTCAATGTCTGTTTCTAAAATAGGTGTAGAAATCATGCACAATTTTTAAAGTCAAAGCTTCATACAATATGAGGGAGTGCACATATAAACTGATTTTTGAGTTTTCAACTTATATTTAGTTGAAGCCTTACTATATAACCTCATTTTTAAAGTCAAAGCTTCATACAATATGAGGGAGTGCACATATAAACTGATTTTTGAGTTTTCAACTTATATTTAGTTGAAGCCTTACTATATAACCTCATTCAGGATGTAAAAAATGCAAAGGTATTTTTACGCAAAGCAGCTCTAATAGTAATTAGTGAAAATGTGACCGTTCTTACAAGTCTTAAGTGCAACAAATGACTCCAGGGCTTTTCAAATTAGCATGCAAATTAGTATTATCCTAAAACCTCTTAATTTGAAGTGCTTGAAACTGCTTAGCTAGCTTGCAGCTGCCATCCTGTAAATTTGTGTCCACTGGGCAGAGCAATCAAAACCCCTGATGCACCATGATAGAAGATCTACATGAGGCACAGGTGCCCCTCTGCCCAGGAGGGCTCCACTGGTGAGGAGACGCCACAGCTGTGGAGGTCCATGACGCGAAAGGGGGGGCTGCAGATGTAACAATAGTTACATCTATTATTCTGTTAAGCCCCACGGCTGCCTGGC
Source organism: Podarcis erhardii (assembly GCF_964252035.2). NCBI lineage: Eukaryota > Metazoa > Chordata > Lepidosauria > Squamata > Lacertidae > Podarcis > Podarcis erhardii. The sequence goes on along the minus strand of NC_138508.1, from coordinate 52,862,607 downwards.
CAATATTAGGATCATCCCCTGAATACAGGGTTGTAACTTGGTATCCCAGTCCCAAACAAATTACTTGACAGTTTTAGGAATTTATTTCCAATAAGTTTAAGAAGAAGCTAATTAGTATTGCCACACTAAAATGAACAACAGAAATCTGCCATTCATTAAAACTGAAATCCAATACATACAGTGGAACCTTGGGTTGCGAATGTGATCCGTGCGGGAGGCACGTTCGCAGCCCGCAGTGTCGCGTCTGCGCACGCACAGGCCACGCTTTGGCGCATGTGCAAAGCGCGATTTAGCACTTCTGCGCACGCGCAAGCGCCGTAACCTGTTCCAGTACTTCCTGCACAACTCAAAATTGCGTAACCTGAAGCATCTGTAACCCAAGGTACCATTGTACTTACCTGTGATTAGGGCCTATTGAACTCAATGTGGATTATTTCCAAGAAAATATGTGTAAGATTCCAGGGCTGGGTATCTAAATATTAGTTTTGAAGGTGTTAGGCTTCATTTACAAATGTGCTTCCTTTCGACTGAAACATTATACTCTTATACTGTAAACATTATACTCTTATACTGTACAGAGTTAAAGTCAACTTTAAAAACAATCAGTATGCCATTGATACGTAGTCTACAGATAATTCTGTGTCACCACAAATTATATCATCCCTAAACCTCATCACACTTTTGAGTTATCAGTCAATAGACTACTGTAAAACAGCAACTCAGTTTGCTTTTGAGTAAGCATGCACAACTTAGAGCTGCAAGGTCTTTCTAGACTTTCTGAACTTCCCATGTGCTCCCCACACTGCAATCTGATTCAAATAAAATCAATGGACTTACAATGCAGGTGTTTATGATTAAGCATTATTATTCATAGGAAGAAAATACCTTATATGGGCCAAGTTGGGAGATCTAGGCTTTAAACTACTTGGTTCATTTACTATATTATTAGACAATTTTCCATGAAGTTCAAAGTGACAGACGATAATAATGAAATCACAAATACATTTTTAAAAATTGAAATAAAACAATCTGTCCGTGATAAAACAGTAGCCAAGACCACTCTGTGCAGAATTTGGAGCTGAAGGTGATAAACAAAAACAAGTTAATTTTTGCCTTCAGAAGTTTACTAAATACAGGTTTAGGCAGGCCTCAAAGAGGTTTCCTTATCTGTTATATTTTCTGTTGTTTTATGGGATTTGAAATGAACACTTTATATTTGTTTCTAAATCTTGTAACAGAACAAGCATAGCCAACATGCATTGAGAGGCACAAATTCAAACGGGGGAGGGAGGAATGATATGAAATGTAGTTGGGCTTGTTTATCTATTGTGGTACAGCTAGACGCTTATGTCATGCTGCCAAGAAAAATAAAGACAACAGGAGGAGGAAAGAAGGCACAGCTTATTGTTTACCTTACCTTGGCAGTTTTTCATGAGCCTCGAGATCTTTTGGAAAACACAATTAATCTTTTTGTTTAATTCAGGTGTAATATATCTGTAACAGACCTCGCCAAAGTGCAACCAAGGGGACATATTAAGATCTCATTCAAGTACTGTACTGGCCTTTTAATCTACTATGTTCACCTGTCAGATGCAGCTGCTAAATCCAATGGGTTTCTCCCCCATTACAAGTAGACATGTTTGGCTACTTTATAATTTGAAGCATTCTACTTCACAATACAGTGGTACCTCAGGTTACATACGCTTCAGGTTACACACACCGCTAACCCAGAAATAGTGCTTCAGGTTAAGAACTTTGCTTCAGGATAAGAACAGAAATCGGGCTCCGGCAGCGCAGCAGCAACAGGAGGCCCCATTAGCTAAAGTGGTGCTTCAGGTTAAGAACAGTTTCAGGTTAAGAACGGACCTCCGGAATGAATTAAGTACTTAACCTGAGGTACCACTGTACTAACTCAACTTCTTGACATCACATTTTATCAACGTCCCTAAGAAGAACACTCAATGTTTCAACCTAACCTCATGATCCTGTCCACAGAAGATATGGGATCAGCTGATCCTGCACATGTTTACTTGGACACAGTTTCTACAATGATTTATCATTAAGGGTATCTTCACATTAACAGCTTAAACGCAGTGAAATAATTTCTCCCTGCTGTGTTTCTAGCCACATGTGCAGTGTTGCTCACACCACAGAGAGGGGGTAAGGATGTCTTCACATGACCTGCATGACCTTTTTGGCTTCCATGCCCTTGCAACCCCCCCCCCAAAAAAAAACCTCATGTTCATGAAGCTATTATCTGCACATGTGCACTCTTCCGTGCATGTGTGATGGTTGTCTTAAATGTTCATATTACCACTTATCCCTTCCAACTCTCCAATTCTTTGATTCTATTATTCTATTCCAACCCAGTTGGATTTTAGCTGGTTTGAAGAAAAACTCATCAGTGTTTTTCAGCAGAAAAACACCAGTGTTTCTCAAGAAAATAATGGATCAATGTAGATACCGCTTCCAAAATTGGCAGTGGGAGAACACTGCACACTGGATTCAGAGCAAGCGATAAAGTGAACGTACCTTAAGTGTGTTAAGGGTTGCATCCTTCAAGCTGCATTTTAAGCACATTCACTCAATGCTGCCAGTGGGTTGGATTGCTTTTATTTTCTATTTGTAATTATTTGTTTGCTGCTTGCACTTTTAAAAAGTTGTGGCTTTTAAAACTGCTGTTCACCACCCACAGAATTCTAAAATCGCTATTAGGCCAATCACAATGCCACAAAACACAGGCAAAGCATTTCAGGTCTGATAGTAAACCAAGCGTGGCTGGCAGGAAAGCCATGCGAGTGCATCGGGCACAAAGTCTTGAGATGGAGAAAGCCGGCGTTCAAACGAAGCTGTCAGGTAGGCTTAAAAGGTTGCATTCCGTAGGCCCAGGCAATGCGAGTTATTCGGACATTATTCAAACGGAAGACATAAAACCAAGTCCAACTATGCCCAGACGAACCTTATTCTTAGTCAGAGTGTCTGGCTTTAGACTGCAGTAGCCTGCGATGGTTAGTCCACAGCAAACCAATCCAGCTCCTTGTGACACTCTCTGTGGCCAGCGGGTCTTATTGTCAGTCCGGCTCACAGGAGAAAAGGCACACGGACTGCCCCCCCCCCCAGGTCCGGCAACCGGACTCTATAAGCACAAGGCCGAAGGAGCAGGAGGGATGGGTCTCTGCCCCGAAGAGATTACACGGGGTGCGCGGGGGGGGGCGGACACTGGCGGAGCCACCGCAAGGCATCCAGAGCCCGGCGAAGGCGCCTCTATGCCTGTGGCCCGGACACCGCCGCCGCCTCCACGACTCCGCCACCCGCCCTTCGAGCCACTTCCCAGCCTCGGCTCGAAAGGGCAGCCGAGCCTCGTCCTCGCCCTGCTCCGCTCCCCCCCCCCGACCCGGACGCGGAGGAAAACATGCAGACTCTGGGGAGCCTCTCGCGAGTTGTGCGCCTGCGCTCTCGCCCTCCCTGCCGCGCTGTCCCCGCAACCCGCCGCGCCGCCCACGAGCCCCGCTCCGCCCGCCTGCCCGCGCGAGGGTTTCTCCCTCCACCTCCGCCCCAGCGCCGCCGGCCATCTTACTCACCCGCAGCTCCCTCGAGCGAGCCTGAGCCACTTCGACCCCCTGCCTCGGGGCCAGCTCCGCCGCGGCTTCTCCAGGCGCTGCGCTGCCCGACCACAGTCAGGTGACAACATCACAGCCGCCTCCACGAGCCCTTCGCCGATTGGGCGCTGGTGCCAGCTGACGTTCGCCCTCCTCCCTTGGTTCCCTCCTCCCAGCCCCGCCTCGGTGTCCCCGCCTACTCCCTCAGCTGCGCATGCGCTCCCTCCCGTGAAGGCGTCCGTTGACGTTCCGAGCGAGGCCCCCTCCGCACAGCTGAATGCGAGGGAGCGGAAGTCGGTCCCTCTCTGCTGCGCTCGTGTGGGGAGAAGGGCCGCCTCGAGGCGTTTCGCCGCCTGAGGCGGAGCGGCAAATGTTGCCTTCCATAGTAGTACCCAAGGCTGGTCGAGTTAGTTCGGCACCCGATGCGGAAAAATGCCGCGAATGTTTCTTCCTCCGTCCCTGACACCTAATAAATACAGTATAAAACAGCTAACAATTTGCTGCTCTTAACAGAGCTACAGTTCCCAGCACCCTTAAACTATGGTTCCCATAATTCTTTGGGGAAAGTTATTAAGGTGACGAGTACTTTGAATTACTCGGCAGATGGGTAGCTGCAGCAGCTCAGTCTTTGTGCGTGCAAGAGTACTATCCAATATGCAATAAAATAACACACAATAAAATAATAAGTATAAGTAATGGGTCAGTGATGCATATTTTGCTTCAAGTTCAGGTCCGAATGATTGAAGGCTACTGATTTACACAGATTATTCTGCCTTTGGTCTTCAAATGTAAGACGTTATAATGATAAAAAAGAAGAGGAAAACACTTTAATTCTACTGCTATTTGCTCTCCCACAGAGCAACAAAACAATGCCATCCAGTCATTTTATTACTGAAATGTGTGACAAAATATGCAAATCTTGCATTTTCTCCTTAATAGTTTTGAAGTGGATTGATGGATGGACCTCTTCTGGCAGCTTCCTTCAAAGCCATTGAGAAGGAAGGAGCTTTGCAACAGCTACTTTTTCTGTGGCAATTTATAGCTATTTATATGAACATATATCAGTATGCACTCTACAAATAATCTAATTCATCAGAAGCCTAACATTTGCTAGATGGCAGTTACCATGATCAACTGAAGTAAAGGCCAAAGGATAAAGAATATAAAATGCATGTTTTGATAGGCACACCAATAGAAATAAGCTTTATCTGTACCTAATAAAAATAGCTACTGTACAGGTCACATATTGTTCATTGCCTATAACATAGTTCACAGGGAATTATTTTATCTCACTTTTTTGCGTATGTTGCAGTATTCCAAATAGAAACTTATGTCATAGCAAATAAGTGCTGTGTTCCTTGTTCCAAAATAGTGGTGCCAGATGCAAAGGTATTTTTTTCAATGTTGCTTATTATGTCAAAGTGTTGGAGACATAATAAAAGCTGAACCTACTGACATTGTCTCTCTTCTGCACCATTTTTACAGGCATAACATCCCTCCCTTGCTTGCATCTGGTCTTCTCAAGATCTTGCATTCATTAAACTTAGTTTAAAACAGAACAAGGTCCAAGCCATCTCTTCAGTCTTCCTTCAAATTCATATTATGTGAATTCTTCAGTTTATACTGTATGGCAGAAATGCACTGTAATAAAACTAGGTGGAAAGCAAATATGATCAGTCTAATTAGGAGAAATAATAATCACGATTCAACTGTGTACTGTATTTGTCCATTGATGGTGGTGACCATTGATTCTGCTGTAATTAGTACTATTCCAGACCTTTCACACACAAAACAACTGCTGGTTCAGAGTTTACTCTGATTAATTCATCAAGCTCCTAAATATTTGGAATGATTTCAGTTCTTCCTTTTTTTAAAAAAAAAAAAATGGGGCCACTTCCATTGGTCTTCCTAGCATCTCACCTCTCAAATTGTATCAGCAATAAGTTTGGCACATCAGGCAATTGACCAGTCCAATATTGTCAACAGGCTACCTATTATTTTGCTGCTGTCAAATAACAGTATGATTTGTTAGCAAAGACAGGAGGAAAAACAGCATGACCTCATGGGTAGAAGTCCTGGATTCAGATCCATAGTCATTTATTTTTGTAAAGTTGCTTTGAGACTTTTTTTTTTTGTAAAAAGTGACTAATTAATGAAATTAATAAAATAATAATAATAATAATTAAGCCCAATAGGTGATGATGGGCTAATCACACACTTTCATTTTAATATAGCTCACAGGGACTTTGTGAGGATAAAACGGCAAGAACCTCAGGTTCTTCAAAGAAAGAAAAAGGAGTAACTCCACATTCCATATTCAATTAAAAATAAACTGCCAGTGGAGGGAGCTCACATGCTGCAGTGCCACAAAATCCAGCCCATAAGTAGAGGAGATGCTGGAATTATTATCCAAAGATTAATAATTAAAAAGAAGGCCAGTTTAACTGGAATTCTGAGTTCACTCTGAATAAAGAGCTCAGCATGAGTGTAAGACATCAGAGGCAGCCCAAGTCGAGTAGGGAAGCCCCACTGGTTCTTGCCAGACCTCTTCTCCAGAGCGGCTGATGTGAACGGGAATCCCCCTGCAGTAATGAACATACGACCAACGAGTTATGTATGTGCAGGCCTAATAATCTTCCATACCCATTGCCACATTTAATCCAGGCAACACCTCAAATTCAGCCTTGTCAGTGATGGCTTTCATTCAGTACGCATGACCCCACCTTAATTAAAAGCAAGCACCCTCTTTTGTATTTTCTGAGATCCAAATTCACCTGTGGTGGGCACAGGGACATTCCTTGAACGTGATCTGAGTGTTTAAGGTGCCCATGTGACTCCATGCAACTCTGAGGTTTGCTACCAGGATCAGTTTGCCAACTATCTGATTGGTACCACCAATTTGACAGGTGGAAGGAAACGCTGTCAAGCTGAATTCATTAAAACACAGGTTGAGAACAAGACAAATACAGTGATACCTCAGGTTAAGTACTTAATTCGTTCTGGAGGTCCGTTCTTAACCTGAAGCACCACTTTAGCTAATGGGGCCTCCTGCTGCTGGCGTGCCACTGGAGCACGATTCTGTACTCATCCTGAAGCAAGGTTCTTAACCTGAAGCACTATTTCTGGGTTAGCGGAGTCTGTAACCTGAAGCGTCTGTAACCTGAAGCGTATGTAACCTGAGGTACCACTGTAGTAATTTTTTTCTAAGCCACATTAGAACATATTAACACATTTTTGCTACACTTTTAACTTGGGTTATTATGATACTTTGTGGTTTCGCACTGGTAAGACAAACAGCATGAGTAAGGACTTGCTTCTTTAGAATGACACAGCAAAATGGGTTCACCTTAAAGGTTCAGAAGGAAGATATTGCTAAAAAAACAAAATGTTAGTTTCACAATGACTGTGCTGTTACGCTTTACTCTAGAAATTCATAATTTTCATCCTGAGAACATAACAATAGAGGACACTTTATTATTATTATTGAAACGTTTGCTGACAAACCAGACTATTCCTAAATTGCAATACCAGGGGGTTCAGGAAGCCAGAACAGGGGAAGGTAGAAGGGTGCTACAAGCTGAGGGAATACTGTTGAATATTGCCTTTTTACAGCATTAAAATGTGACTGAAATTACAATAGCAGAGAGCTGAACTAAACAGATTGGAAGAGGGCACTGCTATCTGTCCAAGCCAGATTCCATTCTATTCCCACAAGTCTGAAGCCACATGGAATTGGGGCAATAGGCTCCACCCCAAACTTCACACACATCTTGTGCAGAGTTTACACATGCACAGTACACATAGTTTTTCTCCACATTGTTTGAAATCCTGAGTTTACACATATCTGAGGCATTCCACTGTTATATCAGTCATGGGAGTAGGTGTCCAAGAAGGCATCGTTTTCCATTCCTCCCCGTATCTGTCATATGCAGCATTGTTTCCATTTCACTGCCATTCACCTTCTGTCAAAAACAACATTGGACTCAGCTAGACTGGTAAAGAAAAAGCAATTTATGTGTGATGTATATGCGATATAACATTTGCCACCAGATGGTGATGTGGAGTCCCGTTTTCTCTACCCATTTTCTTTGTTTAAATTTAGTAAAGGTAAAGGGACCCCTGACCGTAAGGTCCAGTCACGGATGACTCTGGGGTTGTGGCGCTCATCTCGCTTTACTGGCCGAGGGAGCCAGCGTACAGCTTCCGGGTCATGTGGCCAGCATGACTAAGCCATTTCTGGCGAACCAGAGCAGCGCACAGAAACGCCGTTTACCTTCCTGCCAGAGCGGTACCTATTTATCTACTTGCACTTTGACGTGCTTTCAAACTGCTAGGTTGGCAGAAGCAGGGACTGAGTGACGGGAGCTCACCCTGTTGCGGGGATTCGAACCGCTGACCTTCTGATTGGCAAGCCCTAGGCTCTGTGGTTTAGACCACAGCACCACCCATGTTTACATTTACAACACTTTAAACTGAAACACTTATTTGATGTGTCTAGATCCAACCACTGTCTTGCTGGCTGCTATGGTGAAAATATGTAGCTTATGTAAATTATGCAGTTAATTACGTTGCTTGCCATTATGTTGTTCTACCCCCTACATTTCAATGTAAACAGAATGCAAATGGAGCGATAACACAATAAATGACGTACCATTTGCATACTGAAAGCAACAACAAGAGCAAATACCAATTGTATTCACTGCATTGATTTCTGTTTTGAATATGGTGCAAATAAGGGAATAGTGGCAATTTCCACTCCCATTTCTGTTGTCTTCAGAATTCTCTAACATCCTTACCCCAGAGTAGCAGGTCTTGCATTCTACCAGCATAGCATTTGCCATATCTTATAGCCCCTCAGCTGGCATATCTTAAATATACAACTGCTTTGTGAACATATAATAAATTAATAAAGAATAAAAACGTGACTTCTTCCCTGTTTTGAGAATTTCAAAGAATTGCAGAGTTGGCAGGGAACCTGAGGATAATCTAGTTCAGCCCCCTGCAATGCTGGAATCACTAGGTTATACATGACATATGGCCATCCAACCTTTGGTTAAAAACCTCCAAGGAAGCTAAGTCCAATTTCTATGGAAGCTTAATAGCTCACTGTTGCTTCTGCGTGGACTACTATACCTATGAATTTTTGAGGGTGACCAGCTGAGTGCATCCCCTCTGAAACAGAGCTATCCAATTGGCATATGGTGTATTGGTGCTGAACTTATACAAAATGTATAATTAGATAAGTGGATGCTCACAAAGGCTTTTGCAAGTCCCCCACCTTCCCTTTTAAGTCCCCAGTTTTGCTCTGTTATTTTTGCAAGATTCCTCCTCCCAATTTAAGATCAGAGCCAAAAAATGTCTGACAGGTGGGCAGCGTTTTCAGAAATGTCTATAGTTCTGCTTATTTGTCTTCATTTCAACTGTAAAGGAAATGAGGCAGCACAAAAAAGAAACTGCTGACTGGAGACATGACAATGTTTTTCTGGGTACTTTTTGTTTTTGAGAGATTAGGTTTGAAGAATTTTACAATCCACTAGAGTTTACAATCCATTCCTCTCTGCCAGATTTCACAATGATGGTGTACAGTATTTAAAGGCAGACACTGATCTGATGTCTCAACAGATAGTAATTGATATTTGTCATTTATGTAAGTTGGTCAAGAAATCATAGAATTGTAAAACTGTAAAGTTGGAAGTAATTCTGAAAGTCATCTAGTCCAATCCCCTGTGATGCCAGAATCTCAACTACTACCAGAATCTCAAAAACCTCTGCTTAAAAATCTCCCAAAGGAGTCCGTTCCACTGTTGAACAGCTCTTACAGTCAGAAAGTTCTTCCTGATATTTAGCCAGAATCTCCTTTATTGTAACTTGAATCTATTGCTTCCAGTCCTAGCCCCTAGAGGAGGAAACAAGCTTGCTTCATCATCCATGTGACAGTCCTTTAGATAATTAAATATGGCTGTCATATTTGCTCTCAGTCTCCTTTTACCATGCTAAACATACCCAGCTCCTTCAACCATGCCTCATAAAGCTGGTTTCCAGATGCTTAATCATCTTGGTTGCCCTCCTCTGCATAAATTCCAGCTTGTCAATATCCTTAAATTGTGGTGCCAAGAACTGGACGTAGTACTTAAGGTGTGGTACTTAAGGCAGAATAGAGGGGGACTATGATTTCCCACGATCGTGACACCATACTTCTGTTGATGCAATCTAGAATCAGTGATGGATTTAGAGTAGTGTGGGTGGTTCCCCTGCATGGGGCGCTGAGCTGAGGGGGCACAGAATTGAGAAGATTCATAATTGAAGAGATCTATCTGGGGGTACCAAATATTGGCCTTGCACAGGGCACCATGTTATGAAAGATTACCAAAGACCACTCTGGATTAGCTTTTTTTGCTGCTGCATCACAATGTTGAGTCATGTTAAGCCTGTGATCTACGAAGACCTCTAAATCCTTTTCACATGTACTACTGGAAAGCCAGGTGCCCCTATCCCATATTTATGCAGTTGGTTCTTCCTGCCTAAGTGTAGAACTTTATATTTATCCCTACTGAAATTAATTTTGTTAGTTTTCACCCAGTTCTCCAATTTGTTATGGTCATATTGAATCCCAGTTCTGTTTTCTGCATCCCTGGCTGCCCCTCATAGTTTGGTGTCATCTGCAAATTTGATGAGCATCCCCTCAATTCCTTCATCCAACATGCAGAACAGATGCCCTTTCCTGTAGAACACAGCACACAGTTGGGCATGTAGAGGATGAGACAATATTTTTAGATATTCTAGTGCCAACGTGTATAGGGCTTTGTACACTGGTACCAACATCTTGAACTTAGCTGAGTCCTAATTGGTAGCCAATGCATTTCTTTCAGCGGCGGTGCAATATGATGATAATATTTTGCCTCAGGGAATGCTTGAGCTGCTGCATTTTACCCTGGATACTGCCTCTACATCAGCTTCCTTTACATGCATATAATTCGACTGCATAAGTCCATAGCATTCTCATTTGCTGATACAACAACGACAACAAAAAAGGTAAATAGTGAAGGTTGGAAGCTATTGCAAGTAAACCTCAAACAAGAACAAGGTCTTAGTGCATTTAGTATTGGTCTATAGATGGTGGTGATGATTCCTTCTTTTTCATTTGCCTTTGAAAAAGTGGTATTTACTGGGGCAGGGTAACTTCTTATACAAGAAAGGGTGTGACTGTATTTCACTATCATTCTATGATTTTTAGCATTATATAAATACACCCCCTTTGTGTCCTCCAGAATGATATTGAATAAGAGATAAACTTAAAATAATAGAAACGCTTAAAATAGGAATGGGCATCAATAGACGAAAAGTTTCAAATGCTTAACATCAAACCAAAATAGTCATTTTGTTTTTTCAGCTGCACATCTCATGGTTGGTCTGAGCTCACTGCATAACTAGTGTATTTTTAAGCTACTCAACTTAAAACTGCTTATCTTTCCTAGCCATGTGTTTTTTAATACCTCTGCTCCAACTGAGGAGCAGTCTTTTGTAACCCCAAGAGAGCTTGGTTTTGATCAGTGCCTCAGTGATAGAAAGCAATTCATAAAATACCCTTCTGTAGTATATTCTTTCCTGAGTAAAAGGCACCATGTGCAACTTGCACATCTACTGGCAAAAATGAATTAAGCAGCATCCCTAAGCTGTGAGCCTGTTCCTTCAGGCAGTACGCAACTTTATCTAACAAAATCCTATGGTGTGTAAACTACAAACACAATAAAGATTCAACTAATAATAAAGCTTAAATGAAATATTTTCTAGTTCCATTAAAATCAATGAGAATTAAAAACACTCAGCTTTCATGGGATTGCTCCCAAAGCAGTTTAAGTTTCACCTCACGTGATTGTGTAAGAAGAAGTGACTATTTCTGGGAACCGTGACGTATGTTTACACTGAGGACCAAACGCTATTCCCAGAATATCTCTTCAGTTTTATTTGCTTGGTTTTTTCTTTTTTGAGAAGCAATAACTTTTACAACATCTCAAATTTGTTGAATCCTTCTTGACAACAATGTGGCAGAAGAGTCCACCAACCAGCTCACATCATATAATGGGGTTTTATGCCCTTTTCTTCAGCTCAGAACTTCTAGAGAGTAAAGTTCTTTCCGGTGTAGCTTCTCTAAGAAATGTACAATGAATAGAACATGGACTGAATTCATGACACAGCCAGCCTCTAAAGCAGCCACTGTGGCAATTCTGTACCTGTACAAGCAGCAGAATGCGAAGAAAATGTTGGAGAGATTAAAATGGCTCCATTTTGTGGAGTCTGCAGTTTACCTGTTTTGTCCCTGGTTGTCCAACTTGAACTGCTGTAGCATCAAACTGCCTTTTTTGTATATATTTATAACCTTTTCAAAGAGGATAATTCCCCAAGAAGTTGTCAGTACCTCAAAATATTGTTATTTCAATTCCAGCTTTGCAAAATGCTACAGTCACTCTCTTATCTGGCAGTTTCAACATTGCATGACTCATATCCTTACTGCCTGGAATATTTAAGAAAAACATATTGAACATTTGCTACATGTGGAAGAACATATTTTTAAAAATGTATTATTATGTTGCCAACCAAATGCTCTGGATGTAAGTTAGGAACCACATTCACATTGTCCTCCTAGGCTTGACAATTTTAGATGAAAAACTGATTGAATCATAGGTTTAACCCCTACCCCACAACATATTGCCAGCTCTTCAGACGGGGTGACCATTATTTTCCTATATAAGAAAGCTTTTTCTTTTTAATTCCACAATCTTAAATATATATATTATTTACACACACACACACACACACACACACACAAACACATTTTGTAGTTTATTAATTCCTACATAGATAATCCATGATGTTGTGACATCTGACATCTTGCAATGGATGAGAGCATCTCATTCATTTCCATGGAGGCAAGAGACCTGCATGCCCATTCACATGAACACACAGATATGGTACAAGTAGGTAGCTGTGTTGGTCTGCCGTAGTTGAAACAAAATTAAAAAATTCCTTCCAGTAGCACCTTAAAAGGTAAAGGTAAAGGTAAAGGTACCCCTGCCCGTACGGGCCAGTCGTGTCCGACTCTAGGGTTGTGCGCCCATCTCAAGAGGCCGGGGGCCAGCGCTGTCCGAAGACACTTCCGGGTCAAGTGGCCAGCGTGACAAGCTGCATCTGGCGAGCCAGCGCAGCACACGGAAACGCTGTTTACCTTCCCGCTAGTAAGCGGTCCCTATTTATCTACTTGCACCCGGGGGTGCTTTCGAACTGCTAGGTTAGCACCTTAGAGACCAACTAAGTTTGTTATTGGTATGAGCTTTTGTGTATCTGAAGAAGTGTGCATGCACATGAAAGCTCATACCAATAACAAACTGATTTGCTCTCTAAGGTGCTACTGGAAGGAATTTTTTTATTTTGCTTCGACACAGATATGTGGTTTTCGCTGAAGTGAAGAGGGCAATGTGTTGCATTTGCAGAAGCTTCTGATTCTTTGTGCAGATGAATGACGTAGCACAGGTGCTGTAATTGAGATCTATATTGAAAGGCAACCAAAATATGACCAACCTATAGAAAACTGTTTATGTAGTTACAGCCCAATGTATATTTCCATTCCATAATATTAATTATACACATCACATTTGTTTTTATTTTACCAACTAAGCCCTGCAGGATAAGAATAAAGGCCCATCTAGTCCAGAATTCTCACAGTGGCCAAGCAGATGCCTATAGGAAGCCTTCAAAAAGGACATGAATACAACACCACTCTCCTCACTCATGTTGCCCGATAACTAATATTCAGAGGCATATAATCTCTGATACTGAAAGTAGAACCTAACCATCATGGCTAGTAGCCAAAGACAGCCTTATCCTCCATGAATTTATCTAATTTTTTTTTTTAAGTCATCCAAGTTGGTGGTCCTCACTACATCTAATGGGAATGAATTCTAGAGTTTAATTATGTGCTGTATATAGAAATGGTATCTTTTTTCCTGTCTTGAATCTTCACTAGATGACCCCCCCTCTCCACAACATGCATAGTGTTAGATATGCCTTATCACATTCCCCCTTGCTCACATTTTTTCTAAACTAAAAATCCTGAAATGTTGTAACCTTTCCCTCAACTTTGTTTTCTCTAAATAATGCTGAAATTGTAATATTTTACCTGCGTAGCCAATCAAACCCTTCCTAAAGTTGGCTTGAGACAGGGGTGGAAAATAGCTGTGTTCTGGAATGATGAAATAGCTAGGTTTAGAAATTTAATGAATGAATTCACCATGCCAGGATGCACATTAAGAACTTTAAAAAGAAGGAAATGGGGAAAGGTTCTAAAAACAAAGGGGTGAGTAAAAAATGGCCAGCTGTAAAACTCTTTAAATGAGGTACAAACCTTTGTAGCTCGTAGGATGCTCATTCCACACACAAATTTCACCAAGATTGGGAAAAATATAGTTTGTCACACAGTAGACCCTAACCCAAATAAAGTGAAATGCATTTAAACCCAGTTTAAATCAATAGGGTTTAAGTCACCATAAATCTACCATTAATTTTATGAGAATTTACAATGCACTTTACAGTAGTTGAGTTGGAGCCATTGTAGAATGTACATGAACCAGAACCATTGCTACCAGTTTAAAGTACTGTACTTAGCGAAAACCTTATAATATATAAGCAATTCACACATCTCAGTCAGACCTACGACTTACCAACAGGAGAAAGGAAATTCAGGAACAAAGTAACTTTTAAAATTGTATTTTAATGAAAAAAATACTGTATGAATAGAAATGGAAGTATAACAAAGAATTTTTAGCTGATTCATGAAAACAGAGTTACCAATAGAGGAAGGAAATACTTGATATTAATCTTTTATGCTTAGCTATTTCTCCTAGAAAACTGATACGGATACTATACTACTTTTACACCACAAACCTAAACACATTACCCAAAATGAAATCCCATTACTGAACTTACTTCCAAGTGATGCTTTTTGGATTGGGGCTCCAACTGACAACTATATAATCTTAACCATTCACCACTCTGATATCTTCATGTTCTTTTTTATTTCTTGCATTGCAAAAAGATGACACATAATTTTAATATCCTGATCTTAACCGCATATACTTAGAACTAAGGCTCATCAATATTAATGGATCTGATTTAAAAGTATGCTCAGAATTGCCTTGAATTCAGTAATATTTTTGTCTGACAATGCATAGGGCTGTCATTTACACAGGGCAATGCAAAAGTCTCTTTCTCTCTCTCATACACACAGACACACATTTTAGATTGTACTTTTCTCAAGAGCCCCTTTATCTCCAGTTAGGAGATCTGGTTACGCCTTTGCCTCCCTCTGCACCGTGATCCTGACTGAAATGGTGGGATGGGCAGGCGTAGGAGTGCTTTTAAGACGAAAAAAATGAGAAGGAAAGTCAGGACATCCAATCACAGATCTCATCTGAAGTCATGTACTTTGGCTTGAAGATGTATCTATGTGGCAATATAGGCCTATTCCCACAAGGCTTCCTGCCCCCAGTTCTTAGTCAGACTTTGCGATGCACTAAATCAGCTTCGAAAAGTCACCCAAACTGGTTTCTCACACTGTTATCACTCAGACTCAAAATGCTGCAGGCAGCCAAGAAGATGGTGTGTGAAAACCGACCTATGCTGACCTGTATGCGCACATGGCACCAACATTCAAATAGCTGGCTCACTGCATGGAACCACACCTGGAAAGTCTGCATAGACAAATCCAAGGTGTCATGCACAGAAAAGGTTATTATTTCCCTGGGGAACGCCCTCCCTTCAGGTGTCAAGGAGATAAAGAACCACACAACTTTTAGAAGACATCTAAAGGCAGCCCTAATCGGGAAGTTTTTAATGTTTGATGTTTTACTATGTTTTTATATGTACTGTAAGCCGCTCAGCCAGATGGGCGGGGTATAAATAATAATATTATTATTATTAATTTGGATTACATAAACATTCTGATTCTGAGCAAACTTATATTGAGAAGCAAGTCCTGTCACTGAAATATCTATAGGACCTCCTCTTGGGAGGACTACGAGCTCATTAAGGTAAGATTAAGATCAATGGGGCTCACTTTCAAGGAAAACGTTAAGAGTGGTACAGTACTGTACAAGGAAATGTGCACTTTTCCATTTCCTTGCCACATCAAAGTTGTACAAATCACTGTTTCCAATTTGCAGTGCGTTCCTATGCAAGTCTACTCAGAAGAAAGTCCCAATGAGCATAACAGGACTTAGTCCCAAGTAACTTTGTATAGGATTACAGCAATAGTTATTTAAAGAAAGTGATTGAGGTGCCAGGTTACTAGTTTTTAAAAGTTATTCAGTGTATGATTGCCCTTTGGCACATACTGTCAGATAAACGAACTAGTTTTTCTCCCATAAGCTGTTTAGGTTCATGAAAGAACAGGCGTGTGCTCCCGTGTTCCCCATATTTAACAGTGTTCCTACTAATATGCCTTAGTATGGTCCACTTCCCAACACAGAGACTATTCAAATCAGTTTCTAGTGTGCTTGTATCTTCCTAAAATTGGAAGAAACTTATTCAGACTGATCCATTTGAACATATAATGGGGATAGATAAGCATTCAATTATGTTCCTTGAAATAAAATATCTATTATATAACAAATAAAAATATACATATTAAGCTAGTGGCTGGCAAGCATTAAATCCATTTTAGACATTTGCATATTCTGCAAGTGAAGTGTTCCAACATATCAGAGGAAACCTTGGAGGGGGAAGGAACACTTGCCTAGCACAGAACAGGAGCCCAGACTTTTTTTGGCTCGGACAGGTTCATTCAAAGTTATGATGATCCTTGCCTCTTTTGATACTGTATTCTAAGCTTCTCCAGCTGTTCGACACATTGCGTCTGGGCCAGCTTCAGTGTCCGGTTCTCTTCTGTCAGGTCTGCATACTCCTTAGTTAGCTGAGCAGCATCCATGTTTTCTTTCTCAGCTTGATCTAGCCTAGAGATCAGCTCCCTTCTGGAAAAAGAGAGAGATTTTTAAATGTCCTTTGTGTCCCTTTGGCTTGGATCCTAAGAACTTTGAAAAGAAGGAAAACACATTAAAATGCTGTTCTGTCAACTCTTAGCTAGCAGAAGACTTCTGTATCAGGGTGAGTTACAGTATAAGAAACAGGAAGAGGAAAAACACTGGCTGTGACATATGAACCCTAAAAAGTGGTTAAATCTAAAATGTAAATATTATATAACTCACAATGAAAGCTTACTCCTCCATGAATAAACTGAATACATGTATATGGGTAATGTTTAGACAAACCTTTGGTTTTGATTTTACAATTAATCATATCTTCTCCTCCCAAATAGGAACATAGGAAGCTGATTTAGATGGAACCAAACTATTGGCTCATGTAGTTCAATATTGTCTGTGCAGACTGGCAACAATTCTCCAAGATTTCAGACAAAATATCAAAAGAAGAGTGATCTAGCAACCGTAGTGGGAAGTGATATGACAAGCTAGCCTGATACCCAAGGCCATCAGATACGTGGGCCAAAACCACCCACAGAACATTATATTGTCTTGAGAGTCAATGTGTTAGATGGCAATTTTTAGATCCAAATAATCTTTTGACCAGATGGTATTGCCAAGACTCCATACTCAAAACAGGTAAGGACAAACTCCATGAATGATACGCACCCCCAACCTCTCCAGGTCACAGGACATGAATCTATGATTGCTTTTCTCTTGCCTATGGATGCCTCTGTGAATTTAACCTTTAAGCTTGAAATGTAGACAGACAATGCAGAAAAAGAAATAACACACTTGGGAGGAATACAAGAAATCTCTCTCTCTCTTTCTGCTCCCCCCGAATGATATCCTGTGTTAGTCATATTCAGAGAAGACCCATTTAAATAAACTAGTTTACTGTCAGCATAACTTAGTTAGATGTCACTCATTTAATTTTAACTAGTCTCTTTGATTAACGCAGAAATTCTTCATGCAGATGTTACCTTTCTGAGTATATGACAGTTATTTAGAAAAGGAAACACACACTTACTTTCTTTCTTCAAGCAGTGCAATTTCCTTTTTGACTTCATAGTATTCTTCTGCTATTTGGCAGTGCTGTTTGAACACCTGCATAGATTCCTTTGAGTCATGGCAAGGAGGTAGAGGCTTCATAAACATAAAGGGGGAAACAGTTTGAGGTTTTTAGCATTCATGTGAATAAATGAAATTTAAACTGAGATGTTATTTTAATATAATCATTTGTGTTCTTATAATGAGTGGAGCATTGTCTCATGAAAGTATTAGCTTAAAAAAAAAGACACCCTCTGCATCTGTTATAAGAATAGTAGTACTGTATTAATTTGCAAATGGTATTAAGGATCTAATTGATTCTATGGAACAGTCATGTTATACATATTTATGAATAACAGCTTTGGCTTTATAATAATTATTTAATTAAATAATGCAACAAAGTCACATAAGCTAAATTATGGAACACAGAAGGCAATGTGTTGTTGTTTAGTCGTTTAGCCGTGTCCGACTCTTCGTGACCCCATGGACCAGAGCACACCAAGGCAATGTAAGAATGACCAATTATTCCTAAAGATATAAAATCCAAACCTGGGCCCTGAGCTAATACCTCTGACAACTAGAACCCTGGTGGTTTGGCTATGACCTTATATAGCCCATGACTTACAACACAGATAATATCACAATCCAATTCATGTACAGCCTTGCATTTTGTTAATCATATCAAATGTAAAGCATTTCACACAAGGACATAGGAAGAGCCTGTTGGATCAGACCAATGGCCCATCTAGTCCAGCATCCTGTTCTCACAGTGGCCAGTCAGATGCCTGTGGGAAACCAGCAAGCAGGATTCAAGCACAAGAACACTCTTGCCTTCCTGTGATTTCCAGCAACTGGTATTCACAATTTACATTTTCATCCTACAGAGTAACCATACCTGTTTCTCCAGTGGTAACTATGTTCAAGGTATTTTTATAGAGTGACATAATGCGCAAATACAGGCTGTGGACCCAAGCAGCTTACAGTCTAAATTTTTTACAAGGGGAAACAGAGGGATAGGAGGGGTAGAAATGTAGAAATTAGACAGCTGAGTCACACATACAGGAAACTAGGGAGCGGAAGTTGGAGAAGACAAGGACAGGGGTATAATGAGACGTACAGATCTATTGCTGGATTACTAGATATGAATGCCAAAAATGAAGACAAAGATTAAGCAAAGAGATAGGATGGAGCAAGGCCATGAAGACTTTTAATGCTAGATTTAACAGTGTGGAAAAGATTCTGCCCAGGACACTACTTGAGAACACTATTACAGATGCACAATTACAGCATCTCAGGGTCAAGGCAACTCAGTCTAACAGATGCAGATGATGGACAAGTGAGGAAAGACTGAAATTCTGATGTAGTACTCCAGGCAACAATAACTGGGATGGGGAGTGGGAAAGATGAGAACTCCCTACCACTTGGGTTGGACATTGCACTCATAACAAGTGATGCAACAAATAGTTTAATATTCATGCTCTTCAATACTATAAAACCCCAGTGATGGCTCAGGAAGAGGGCAGAAGAGATGTTCTCCTGGTGGCACAGAACTTGTCAGAACAGGAGTGAATATGGTGGCTGAGGTAAGGTCAAGTGAGTTCTGGGTTGCTGGGAGGAGCTCCCCAGGTTGCCATAACTGCCCTGATTTTGCTACAGCCTTGCCCCACCCAATCTCTGTCCCTATGAGGACAGCAAGACACCAACAGCTGCTGAGGAACTGTTTATGTATCACAATTCATGGTTCAGGGAGCACATCCTCTAGCTCAGGGGGTCAGCAACCTTTTTCAGCTGTGGGCCGGTCCATCGTCCCTCAGACCATGTGGGGGCCGGACCATATTTTGGAAAAAAAATATGAAGGAATTCCTATGCCCCACAAATAACCCAGAGATGCATTTTAAATAAAAGGACACATTCTACTCATGTAAAAACACACTGATTCCTGAGAAGGTAATTGGGCCTTACGTTGCCTACCCCTGCTCTAGCTTCTGACGAGGTATGCTTTTATGTTCCCCTTATTTTCATTTTCACTGCATTAATGTAGGGTGAGGCACAATGGAAAATGAACTATGTGATGCACCCACCACTTCCTCAGTTCACTTCATACGTCTCTCAGTTATTGCCCGTTGAAACTCAGACCACAAGAAGTGGGTTAAGCTAGAAGGTAGCATACTTACAGCTAATCTTCTGGAAATTTCCAGACAGGAATTCCACACATTCTTCTCTTAAGGAGACATCACCCCCCCCTCCCCAAAATGTGTCCTATGAATGTCAACACTGTCTAAGGAGGGTTCGTTGATTTATTTATAAAATACTTTACAGTGATTCCGCGGGCGGGGGGATGGGGGGGGGCTTTGTAGGTTTGGCAACAGTTCCTAAAGATCAGCATTGGTGGACAATCTGGACAAAGGAGAGCTTTTATTCTACTACTGATCTTCTCCTGCAATGTAAAGATGCAGGGAAGAGTTTGAAGTGCTGTGTTCTTTCCATCACAAAAAGGCGATTATATACCCCTGAAACTAATCTTAGTTTTTATATGGGGGGGGGGGGTAGGAGAAAACCTGTGGCCTTCAGGTACTGTTGGACTACAACTCCCATTGGTCATGCTGGATGAGGCTGATGGAAGTTAGAAGCCCAACTATATCTGGAGGACCACAAGTACCTCAGATCATCCTTTTTGGAGGTTAAGACCTTCAATAATATGTTATTGTCCTGCACATGGCTAGACCTACAGCAAATTCCACTGTCTAGAGTGGGATTTATTCCCAAGTATACATACAATTGCAGCCTAAGGCTGGAACCCTATCCTCCCTTATCTGAGAGTAACCCCCCACTGAATTCCATGAGACATTGTAAGTCTAGTAAATAAAAATATTCTGATATGATCTAGATCATCATTCACTAGTTATTCTGGATACATCTTTCTGTGCCTTTGAAAGAGCAGCACCTTAATTCAGACAAAAATCAGTGGCCACAATTTGTCTGTTACCGTGGACTGTGTGTAACACACTTTGAAAAGGGTAAGTAAACCTCTCACTAGACAGCAACAAGCTGCTTAAGTAGAAAAAGAAAATACTTTTTTCATTCATCTTGACTCAGTTTGTTGCCCAGTTGAGAAGCACACAGCATTCCTCTGATCTAAAAGAGAATCTATTTCTAACCCTGCTCCCTCTTTTTAGGCTCCTCTATTTGTGGCAAAAAATACTTGGAGTCACTCTGTTGGGAGTGGCACAGCACATTCATACTTGCATTCAGCCTTTTAAAATGGCATAGTATTTTCGCTAACCTTCAATATGTCACTTCAATAAGAGTTCACTAAAAGAAGAATGGCAAATGATTTCACCTAAATAAGTGATAATGCTACAACAAAGAAGCAGATGCCTGCTTGTAATTCTCTTTGAGTTCAGTGTAAATATTATTGCTCTTTCCATACCCCTTGTCCAGTGTGTGTGTTAAGATCTTAAACATCTTCTCTCCTTCAATCTGAACATGGTTTTACCTACTTCCAAACCTGACCTTCTCACCACTTTGCTTTTCTGTCACCAATATTTTCCTTCTAAAGACTGGCTACACATAAAGCCATGGGAGATACAAAAGGTTAAAGTAGACATCAAGCAGTCAATCACTGTTCCTTCAGTATTTTTACAGGGACTGCATGAGGGGACACAGCAAAAGCTCTTAGCACATAAACATTTAGGGAAAGGCTATTGTTATGAGCAGAGATACTCTAGGATTTGTGTATATATTATCTATGAGAATGGGAAACTATGGCAAGTCAAAATTCCTATCCTTAGGAATGGGGCCACATCTTCCAAGGTACGGGGCATAATTTGTGGGGGCTGTACCCTGCTCACCAGGGTACACAGCCCCCACATTTGTTTTCAATATATGGAATTAACCTAGAATGGCAGTTGCCAACCTTTTGGGGGAAACTGGAGAAACTGCCATGCCCCCGCCAACCAAGCACACACCACAACCTATTATATTAGCTACAATAGAATGCTTCTTTCAAGTCTAATTTCAGCTGGGGCGAGAGGAGGCCCTGTGGACACTAAGGAAAGCCTTTGTGACTGCATGTGCAACCAGAGGTGCCATATAAGCAACTCCTGACCTAGAGAATAAGGTGTAGGAATAAATCAAAGTGCCCCTGAACAGGCTCAGGGTGCATTTCTCTCATCAATGGAGTAAATAATGTGGGTTGTATTTAGGCACCATAAATTAACCCAGCTTCTAGATTCCTGACCCCCTTCCGTTGGTCTAGAAGTAGCTCTACTGCAAGAGTCCTCTAAGAACCCTGAAGGGCTGGCCCAAAACATTATGCTGCCTGACATGAAGGAAATAAAAACTTAAGAATGTAAGAAGAGCCTGCTGTATCAGGCCAAAGACCCATCTGGTCCAACATTATTTTCTCACAGGGGCCATCCAGATGCCCACAGTAGGACCCAAGCACAAGAACACTCCTTCCTCCTGTGGTTTCCAGTACCTGGTATTCAGAAACATCACGAGGCAAAATATAGAAGTTGATGAGAGTGGCACTTCTGTCTTACTTCAACCCTGATGCCAGGACAGCATCTTTCACCACACCTGAGGGCAGGAGGTTAGCTTAGGGATGCAGGGCAGATTACCTGGGACACACTGATCTGTCCTACCATAGGCTGCCACTGCTCCCCCACCTGCCAGGATTGACCAGCAGAGCAAGCAGTTGCACTTTGCTTAATAGTAGGACCATTGCTGCCATGTTCCTACATAGAACACCAGTTTTGTTACCAACACCTGTGTGGAGCTTGCATTCCACAATCCCATTCAGCCTTCACCAGCCCAGTGCCCTCCAAATGCTTTGGATCACAACTCCCATCAGACTGATCAAGCTAGGTTGGATTGGAGCTTGCAGTCAAAATCAACTAGATGGCATCAGATGGACAAAGGATGGTCTAGTTCAGCAAACACTAAAGACTTTCAGATCAGAACTAAATTTTGCTCAGAGTGGACTCAGTGAAGTTAATGAACATGATTAAGTAAGGCCCATTAATTTCAATAGATTTACTCTGAAGTAAAATTTAATTGAATACCACCTGGGTTTTCTCCAAACATGACCTGCTCCTCCAAAAGAATTATCCATTACCAGGTAAGGGCCTAAAAGAAACACTAGTACAGTTTGTTGGATGCAGGAAACCAAAGAGAAAGATTTGAAATGCTCATAAAAGATTTGAAATGCTCATAAAAGCACCCACTCTTGAGTTTTTGGACAGGAAACAAGACATCTGTAAAGACCAGGGCATTTGTAAATGGTAAGGACAGGTTTTAAAAAATAGCAAAGGGCAGGATAAACATAACAGAGATTCTGAAAATCTACAGTGAGGGTTTAGGAGGCTAAATGTGCTTTGGCTGAGGGAGTGGGGGGAAATGAATGTGTCCCCAAATATAAAGCTAAATCTGGGTGTAAGAGAAAAGAACAAATGGAACTGATAACAGTAGTTCTCGTGTGAAACAAAGATAGTGAAAATAAACATAGGCCAGGGATGTTACGCTTAATTAGTGCATGGTTTCAAGTTTGGATTAATGGTCATCTATAGTTGGCTATATATCTTGGCTATTTAAAAAGTAACCAAATGCATACTTCTGGTTTGTGCCCAGTACTCAACTTGCCTTATAATATGTTCAGGCTTCCATGAATGTTTCTATTGTTATCCTCTCAGTAAATCCCCTTTCCAAAACTAGAAAACTTTTTATTCTGGATTTAGGCAGCCTGTGTCTTTCTCCATCCACCCCTGGCCTCCTATAAAGAGAAAGGCAGCCCATCTGTCTAACAAATCTGTCATTTCCTTCTTTCCATGCCTCTCATTCCCCCAATGTCATTTTTAGTCAGCCACTTGCATGGATTGCTTACTGAAATTTTAATAGCTCAAGTGGCCTCCATCTTGTATCTTTAGAGATGCCCGTCCAATTTAGTCTGTCCCCTACCATAGTCAGATCTAAATGTGAGGTGGAAAGCATGTAGCTGTCCTGTTTTGATCAGGTTCATCTGTGTCAAAACCATGTTCAGAAAATCTTAAATACTTCCAAACACATATGAACTTGCATTGAACCATTCACAAGATCATAAGGCAGCAAATGACTGTTAGATTATACAGGCTGTACTGGAATAGACATGTAAGAACTGTGTTTCCCAGCACTTATAAATCAGACTTCTATTAATTATCTAAAACCTTCTCTGTTTTTTATTTTCCTTTGCAGGAAAAACTATCCCATGGCACAGAAAACAAAGAAAGAAGGATACAGGAAAGAATACACATTTGCCTGATTGGTGTATTCAGAACAAAATACTTGCTCTGCATTACAACATACACCAGGCTTCCTCAACCTCGGCCCTCCAGATGTTTTGAGACTACAATTCCCATCATCCCTGACCACTGGTCCTGCTAGCTAGGGATCATGGGAGTTGTAGGCCAAAAACATCTGGAGTGCCGAGTTTGAGGAAGCCTGACATACACCCATTTCTTCTGTATTTCTAAATGTCATATATAAAGTGGACTGAAGAAGCATACATATCTGAAAGAGATGCATTCTTTTATATTTATTTCATTCACAAATGTGCATTTCAAGGTTTTTCCATCATATTTGAGCACCTGTGATGGCCCCTGCATTTCAAGTGAATACTGAGAAATGCAAAGTTTTTTTGTGGCAAATACATGTTTGCTATCATACAGGCAGTGACTGCTTAAGTGTACATTGGGCGGGAAACTTGGTAACATGCGAAATGACCCTTGGGGGGGGGGTGGGAGGTGGGAAATGTTATGTGAAAGGGGCCTATGGACCAAAGGATTCATGTACCCACTAGAAAGTGCAAGGCAAGGGAGCCAGCAAAGAGAACATCACACTGCAAAGTCTACAGACAGCTGGTTAAAATGCCTACTGTCACTGTAACATTTTGACCAGGCAGCTTTAAGGGGAGCAAGCGGGACCAAACTGATGGGAGGTGGGGTAGCAGAATTTCCACATTTTGAACTAATGTTTGCTAGAAAGCTTCTAGTCTAGATTTTATTTAAGGAAAGAGAAAAGAGCAGAGGTCCTTTGCTGAAAATAACCAAATGTGGAAAGTGCATTCTTTCTTTTTCTAGATGCATGATCTCAGTCTGGATCTGTGTTCTTATTCCAGTGACGCACTTGAACATGTACTTCAAGCCGTCTATATTCAGCAAAGTTCTTGTCCTTACTGGGACATGTTTTTTATGTAAATTTATTAGGCTGCTCCTAGTTCAACAATATAAAAAAGGTTGATGACAGGAAACTTTATTGTCTCTCCAAGCCTTCTGCAAATTTAAAAGATTATACCTGGCTGGTAAGGATAATTTTAAAACTGTTAAATCTTATTCTTGCTTGTATAGTGCAGCATACAATATATACATAGCTGACTGGTATTAGCATGCATACATTGCAGATATAACCACAAGCACTGTGTTGGTAACACTTCCCCCTATAAATGTTAACTAATGGACCACTGATTCAGTTCCTAAAGGGAAACCCCTTGCCTTTCTGGACCTCAGGGCTTCTCCATTTTCCTGCTCGTCATTATTAACTTTATGCAACATTTCTCCTACTGCAGAAGGGTTGGATTCAGTACTAAAATGTGGAAGGAAGAAAATACACTGTTTAACTACAGCTGCAACAGAACTTCCTTCTGTGTAAATATGCATAGGACTGCACTGTAAAATTCATGAGCTGAATTGCAGCTCCATCTACTTTTTCTTAAAAAATAAAAATGGCAGTTCACCCTTCTTGGACTTACATTTTGGGTGGGTGAAAGATTCTGTCCCTCACCTTCTGCTCCTTTCACCTTTAAACTAGTGTGGAGCCAAGAATTTCTCCGCATTTTTAAAACTATACTCCGTAGGTCAATGAGAAAAGAAACTGTGTCCAAAAATTATAAAAGGGGAGAGTTGATTTCAGTGAAATTCTCCTAGGTGATGTGAAGCACCTCACTTCTGAAGTGGGTGAAGTATCCTTTCTTTCATTCTGCACATCATCTCATCAGAAGACTGCATTTTGCAGACTTCCTGGGTGCCTGTGCTTAAGCTCCAGGAAAGCTAGCCTGAATAACTTCTCCCATGTGCCTTTTTAGATCAGGAAGTGCAGGTAGCTTAAGAGAATGCAGAGTACTGGAGAAATGTTTACTGGAAAGAATAACTCACCCAGCACCCTTGGCTCCCTCACAATGAAAAAGTAAGCTAATAGACATTCTAAAGAAATTCTCAAGTGCCCTGATAATGAGGCAGAACACTGGAAGCCTCTTTCACTGATGATTGTGTGTGTGCGTGTGTGCGTGCACACACGTGTGTGTGTGTGTGTGTGTGTGTGTGTGTGTGTAGAAATCATGGCACAGATTTCAGCATAGAACTACTTTACAGCCACCATCTGCTGTCTCTTGGGGTGAAAAGATGGAGATGGAGATATATGGCAGCTGGGAGAAAGATCCAGAGGGGAATGAGAAAGAAAACAAAGAGTTTGAGTTGGATGAAAGGCATCTTGAGAGGTGTCCGGAAAGAAGAAGAAGAAGAAGAGGAAGAGTTTGGATTTGATATCCCGCCTTTCACTCCCTTTAAGGAGTCTCAAAGCGGCTAACATTCTCCTTTCCCTTCCTCCCCCACAACAAACACTCTGTGAGGTGAGTGGGGCTGAGAGACTTCAAAGAAGTGTGACTGGTCCAAGGTCACCCAGCAGCTGCATGTGGAGGAGCGGAGACGCGAACCCGGTTCCCCAGATTACGAGACTACCGCTCTTAACCACTACACCACACTGGCTCTTCAAAATTAATCACCTCCTAACACTGCTCAAGGTGGGATGAAATTTCTTTGTTCTTTGCTACCTGAAGGCCTCCCATTGTCTCAGGAAGAGATATTTCACTTTATAAATGTGGGATAACCAGCCTCATGTGACCAACATACTTAAGTCTAATTAATGCATGAAGGGGTTGATACCACAGAGTAAGTTGTCCTGCCAGGCTTGGTTAGGTCACTTCTCCTCACTTTGGGTGAAAGATAATCTACCAGAGAAGCTCAGAGAAGCTCAACATGGCTCTAACAAGCATATCTTAAGTTCCTATACCAATAGTATAATTTAAGAATATTACTGCCTGTGCAACTTTTCTAAATGCTGCATGGAAAAGCACATGAACCTGAGCTTTGGAGAGTTTGTAAATAAAGCATTTTCAACTTGCCAAACATGTGGTCTTTTTCTATGTGAAGAGAAGAGGGAGGTTTTGGATCTCACAAGGGCATATTTTAAAACAGCCTATATTTCCATGCTTTTCATTTTTATAGTTTGAGTACATACATTGACAATCACCCACTACAACAGGAGAAGTCCATTTTTGATAGTTATAAATAATTGTAGTTCACACTACGGATTTTTGTATTAAATAAAAGAGTCACCTGGAGCTGCTTTTCTAAATCTGGAAAAGCCAAAGGAAAAGCATTCTCAGGGGGTGTATCATCTGAAAAGAAAACAAGTTTAAATTATTATTTTGAAATCTTAACAATTATTAAGAGCCAGACTACAGATCAGCTGATGTAAAGCATAGAAAAAACGTGCATGCTTATATTTGTTTCCCATCTATACAAACATATATATGGTCAATTACTGTACTTAAAGAAGGGGGGGGACGGACCTGAATACCAAATATGGCCCCCGGGTACCTCTATCTAACCCTCAGTCACACCCACTCTCCTTAGGCCATAGCTCTCAGCAGCCCTACTTCACAACCTCCTTGAGTGTTTTTGTCTGGCTGGAATGTGTCTTTGAACTCTGGTTGCATGGATGGAAGATAGAGATGGGTGTGTGGGTGTGGGTGTAAACCAACCTGATGTACAAGGTAAAACTTGACATTTGCCTCTGACCTTGGTCATCACTGGCGTGTGGCCCTTGGAAAGACTGCCCAGATGGGAATGCAGTTCTTCTTTTCAAAAAAGTTCCCAAGCCCTGCAGAGCATAGGCTCTACAATAGAAACAGAGAATTTGGAAGAAACGGATATGCTTTGCTTGGGGAGGGGGGGTCTGCATAGGGTCGCAGCTCTTTGCAAATGATTTTACTGTACATGGAATCGCCTTTAGGGCTTCATCCATCACATGACCACATATTTGACCACATCAAATATGTAACGTACAGTTGTGAAGAAGCCTGAGGCTGCCTTCTTGGATAGCAGCCCATTG
Organism: Podarcis erhardii; assembly: GCF_964252035.2. Lineage (NCBI taxonomy): Eukaryota > Metazoa > Chordata > Lepidosauria > Squamata > Lacertidae > Podarcis > Podarcis erhardii. The sequence goes on along the minus strand of NC_138508.1, from coordinate 52,834,727 downwards.
AATGACAGCACTAAATGCCACTGGACTTAGGGAATCATGAAGTTCAACTTAGTACTTTCTCACAGTTTTACAGATAATCTAAAAAAAAAAAAATCAATAAATTTGACACAGTGGTTCCATTAAGTCTAAGCCCAATGACTGCTTCCATTTCCCCTAAAAATAAGGGATCAGGACCCATAAAGGTCATAGATAAACACTAGCTATAGTCTTGGGCTGGGGTGTTTGGGGTTTTTTTTGGGGGGGGGTAGGGTTGTTCCTGCTGGTTTTTTGTATCTTTTTTATAGATCTTGTTGTGATTTAGGTGAAATTTGTTTGGTTTAATTGTCTACTTTTTAACGTTTATTTATTGTTTCTGACTACTTTTGTTATGTTGCAGTTGTGTATTTTTTATGTTGTAAGCCTCCTTGAGCATGTTTTGAACTATGGAAAGGCGGCATTCAAATAAAATTATGTATGTATGTATGTATGTATGGACAACAGTATGCAGATAAAACCTTCCAGAACTTTATGGTTTCACATAGTACAACTCTCTGCTTCAGCTCATTACTTCAGTGGGCTTGAACACGGTTTGTGCTGTTGCCTGTTGAAGTCAAGTTCTTCTATGCATTTTCCCATCTCAAGAATGGATGATCGTCCCTTCCAACAATACAATTATATGATTCTGTTATTCTTACAGTACATGCAAACAGAGGCCTGATCTTTTCCTGACTGCCACTTGCATGTATTTTATAGGGACAGGGAGCTAAAAATGCAACATCAATACAGTTCATACTGAGATAGTCAGAACATGTATTTTGTATTCTGGGATCATACCAGCGGACAAAAGAGGAAGGACCATCAAATATTACTATAGCAGAATGTCAAGAGTGGACAGCTGGGTAGTGGTGACATTCTCCTTTTCTCCTGGAATGAAAATGGAATGACTAGATCCCTGGCTGGTTGCCACAAGGCAGCATGAGACTGCTTGGGCTAAGGGGAAAGCTTTGGTGGGTTTGGTGTGGGCTCAAGGCTTTATTCTTCCTGCATCTGGTTTAATCGAAATATCTCTGGCTTATTTATATGCATGTTATGTGATATGATATCAAATGGCACACTAATATCTATAGATACATCTATTGTTTCTTTGGCCAACTAAATTCTTTCAAGAAATAAAAACAAGTATGGCTGGAAATAATCTTTCCTATGTTAAAGGTATTATTGTTGCTGTTAATTCAGAAATCCAGGATTTTAATGTAGCTGTAATTGGGCAGTAGTGAATCTACCCAGTGCAATTAAAAGCTGGAGAGGTAAAAGGAGCCAGGGACAAAATTAACAGCTTTCACCATAGACTGTAGGATGTCATCTGGACACCAGGTTTACCCGTTGAGGAGCAGTAGATACCTACTGGGAAACACTGAAGGATTAGATATGGTATGGTTTTTCAGAGGCCAGGTCTACCCAGCTTAGTGGACCTGGTGTCTAAGCCTTGTTGCCACTTAGTCACCAGGTCTGCCAGAAACAGTTATGTATGTATATGCTTTGCCTGGTTCTGGAAAGATTCCTACAGATGTCCATGAAGAGTCTGGAAAAGTCCTAAACCTGCAATTCTAAGCATGCTTGGCAAGAAGTGTCAGTGAAGACAGACCTAATAGTTTAAAAGTAGAGTTGCAGCTGGTTTTTCAGCTACAGTGGTCAATCCAGCTTCCTCTTGGTATTGGAATTTGGATGCCAATACTCATTCTACCAAGTCAGCTGCTGAGTCAGACACCAGACTTGCTCTTCCAGCCAGTGTTCCAGGTGGACTGCAAGTAGGTATGGGGGATAAATGCAGTTGGGTTGACATTTTAATGCAGAACTCCCAAAGGGCTTATCCAGACTTACCTTTCCTCCGCTCCTTCCAGGCATAGTCTACAATTTAAATCTCCATATCAAAGCATGCCCCTTTTTTCTCCAGAGTTTTCCCTGTGAAAATGCACTCTTTAAAGCTCAGTTGGAGCAAATGTCAATCCACAGAAATCCCAAACTGACATTTGTTCCAATTCAACTTTAAAGAGTGGGTTTTCATGGGGAAAGCTCAGGACAAAAGAAAAAATACTGAGACATGGAGAGTTAAGGTGTGGACCTCTGGCTGGAAAGAGTGGGGCCAAAGGTGTGGATAAGCCGTAAATCACAGTAAGCAAACTGAAACACAGCTGTCACTTGCAATTCTCACTTTTCCAAATTTTGCGGTGCTATTCTATAACCAAATAATGTGTTAAAATGTGTATATTAGGGGACAGTAGGCATAAATATGAACATCTTAGTTAAAATAACATTCAAAAATGCATTGGATTAGGTAAATTTGCTTGCAAAAATGTGCCTATCTGGAGAAATTCACACTAAAATGTTGATGAATTTTCATGAGAACTTTAAAAAATAAATAAATCACAAGCTGATGCGGAACTGCAGAGAAACTGACTCAAGACTGGAAAAATGAGAAACTGAGAGAATCCAAATTTTACAAATTTATCCATCCCTAGGTGCAAGCTTTCTTTGCTTTTTTTAAAGTACTACATTTATGTTTACCAATATGTGTTTTAATCCTTTGCACAATTGTTTTAAAGAAAACATTTTCAAAACAGTTCTTTTCACACAAGCTGCTCAGAGGATTCCCAAGGGGCTGGGAAGGAGTGCTCCCTGTGATGTAATGACCAATAGCCAATCAGCACTACCCACAAGTAACTTTTGCTGCAAACTGGAACTATTTCCCCCCACAAAGAAAAGGTTTGATTCCAAAGAGAGGAAAGTATGTGTGCTCTACTTCTCTACAGCTGTTAGGCCTCAACTAGTTGTGATGCTAATTGTGCCTAAGCAATTAATATTGACAGTTTAAAAAAATTAAATAGCACATGGAGGGGAGGTTATCTCATGGTCCCAATCAAAATCTCCTCCAGCCCTAGTACTCATTGGTGCTGATGGGATTTTCATCAGGACCGTAATGAGGAAAAAGGGTTAAATCCCTTACATGTTGTGCACTGTGGTCCTAATCCTTCTGTCTCCCCTAGTGTGGCTATTTATATATTGGGCATGTTAATTACCTTTTCATAATTAACAAGAGTCCTCAGTAAGCAAGTTTATGGTTAAGGGCTGTTACTTTATGAATTTTATGCAACATCTTTATTGTCAGTTGCAAGTGTTTCACTTTTCGCAACAGAACCCTTTGTGCATTTTTAAAAAATCAAACCAAATATTCTAAATGAAGAAAGTTGACTCCCAGTGAATGACCAAAAGGAAAGGCAACACATGACTCAAGTCACATTGGTAGAACATTTAACTGGGTCGTTATAATGCATTTTGACAAGGATACTGGATACTGATACTTCTTTTGGCAACTCAAGAAGCCCATAAAACTATTTCCATTTCTAACATGAGTATTTCTTTAACACAATATTTTTAACAATTTAATAGTGCTAAAAAATGACCCCTAGAGAGTAAATGACCACTAGACGGTTAAGTCCAGTCAAAGGCGATTATGGGGTGTGGCGCTCATCTCGCTTCAGGCTGAGGGAGCCACTGTTTGTTCACAGACAGCCTTCCGGGTCATGTGGCCAGCATGACTAAACAGCTTCTGGCGCAACGGGACACCATGACGGAAACCAGAGCGCACAGAAACACCATTTACATTCCTGCCGCAGCAGTACCTATTTATCTACTTGCACTGGTGCCCTTTCGAACTGCTAGGTTGGCAGGAGCTGGGACAGAGCAACGGGAGCTCACTCTGTCATGGGGATTCGAACTGTCGACCTTCCGATCAGCAAGCCCAAGAGGCTCAGTGGTTTAGACCATAGCACCACCCACTCCCTGCTTTACCTTTACCTTTACCTTAATTTAATTGTATATGAATTGGAAAAGCCATGGATTGAACCTGGGATCGCCATGAGTGATATATATCCAATTCCATACAATTTATGAAGAACATTTTAAGCATAGAAAGCTCCATTATGTTGGACAGGTCAGACTTTACCCAATTCTTTAAATTTAAATTCTTTATATGATTTTTAGACCGCTTTTCATCCAAAGTCTCAAAGTGGTTTTTAACAATAAAAAGAAAGATGAAAACCAGATACATTTTAAAATAAAAGCAACCAGTATAAACAATGCAGAAAAGGGTAGCTGGGATTTGGTCCAGAAACAGTGCCCAACTCAACAACCTTGGCAAAAAAACCCCATTAATTTTGTTTCAACAACTTTTGTGTCCAGATTTTCACTTTTTGAAATATGGCAACCTTAGCTACACAACTTGTCTAAAAGCCTCAGAGAACAGAAAGGACTTGACTAGATGACAGAAGGTCAGCAGTGATGGTGCCATCCATGTCTCTAAAGGGAGAGAGTTCCAAAATCAGGGTGCAATTACTGAGAAGGCCCTGCCCTCCATTCAAATACTGAGAGCAATACTCGCTGGCAGGACTACAAGCAAAGCTCTCCTGATTGCTCTCATGGTCTGAGCTGGCTGATATGGCCTAGAGTTGCATACTCTGACTGCAGTTCTCTCAGGTCTTAAGCATAAGGTATTTCACATTACTTGCCACCCAATATTTCTCTCATTCAAGATGCCAGGAATCGAACCTGGTACCTTCTGAATTCAAAGATGTGCTCCATCACCAATGAGCTATAGTCTATAGACTATAGTGGGGAACCACTGGTTGGGTTCTAACTCTCATCAGCCCCAGCCAGCATGGCCAATGGTCACGGACATGAGAAGTGTAATTCAACAACCTCAGGACCACCACTGGTTCCCATCTTTGCTGTAGAGTTTAGTCAAGTTGTCAACTCTGTTGTTGTAATAATGGTTTGGGGTAGAGCAAAATAAATTTTAAAACAGATTTAGCCGTTAACCATAACAGCAATGGGGGGGGGGGAGCCACCTAAACTTGTTTAGCCTATTTCCCTGCTTTACCCATGACCAAAAAGCCATTTCTTTTGCTCATTCTAGTCCACTGCAGTGCAACACCCAGCCGCCTCACTTTCAGCCCAGCTTCTGATCCTCTGCAGCAAGCTCCATCCTAGCTTCTCTTGATTTCTGGCTCTCTCCTCTAATAATAATAATAATAGTTGTACCCTGCCATCTGACTGGGTTGCCCCAGCCACTCTGGGCGGCTTCCAGCATATATAAAATCATGATAAAACATTAAACATTGTTTGCCAGCCTCACTTATATATATATATATTCCAACACCTCCACTCAGCATCTTTGCTTCACAAAAGTTTTAAAGTTTCTCATTCTCTAACCGAGTTGCTTCTCCCTCCTCATAAATTCCTGTTTCCTGGTCTGACCTTTTCAACTCCCTGGCAATTAGGGCAGGCCCAATAAAATTTTGCTGCCTGAGGCAAAGGAAAAGTGACGGCTCCACTCCTCCAGCAGGGGTAGGGGCTGAGCCAGCAGGCAGTTGAATCCAACACTGCTGATGGGACAACATCCTGTACTACACCCAAAGGCTGGGTTAAGGGCTGTACAGGTCAGCAGCATGCACAGCTCTGTTGTCCAACTGCTTCCCACTGCTTCCCACCCAGGAGCATCTGCTGCCTGCAGCAGTCACTCTACTGAGCCTTGAAGCTTATAGTCTAAACAAAAAGCAAACATTTCACAACTAAGAACAAAACACCAAATGGCATATCTGACCTTTAGAAGACACCTGAAGGCAGTCCTGTTTAGGGAAGTTTTTAACGTTTGATGTTTTATCCCCAGAGTGGCTGGGGAAACCCAGCCAGATGGATGGGGTATAAATAATAAATAATAATAATAATTGCAGTTTCATTCACAGGGGGTCAAAGATACAAGAGTCCTTTCAGGACCTGAAATTAATCTTAGTCATTGACACCAATGGTTAATGCAGCAATTATTATAAAACCTTCAGAAAACTAAGTCATACACAACTTTTCCACATAAATTATGCAGAGGGAGTATAACACATACATAGCAGAACTCTCTCTCCCCCCACCCTGCACTTTAGGCTGCAAAACTAAACAAATAGTCAGCAGTAATATAAAGAACAATGTCAACCAACTTTTTACTTCTTTTGTTTCTGAGGGAACATACAATCCAGACCAGCTGTTTCCTGAGAGCTTCCCTCAATTTGGTCAGGAAGGTATTTTTTTACCCAATCTTGTTTTTTTCATTCTCTCTCTCTCTCTCTCTCTCTCTGTTGTCCTTCTAAAGATCCACCTAGAATTCTGTAATGTCCGTTGGCCTGTTGCTGTGCTAGGCTTGTATCTTTCTGTTGTTGTTGCAAGTAAGAGCCCTGATAAACAATTTCAACGAAACAGGTTTGCTAATAAGATTATAACAACTTGATGGATGTATGAGACCTCCGGGTTTAGGGCTGTAAATAAATTTAATAAATAATAATAATAATAATAATAATAATATGGAGACCAAATCATTTCAAACACCAAAGAAAAATCAAACTGTGACACTGAAGTGCCAATTTGTGGCAATAATGGACAACCAGGACAAAGAACCTTTAATAAATTTGAATTTTACCTGCGGAGTCATTTAGACTGAAGGCAATTCGTATCGGTTTATCAGCAGGTACCCTTGCGGTGGTGATCATGTGGGCACTTGAGCCTATGCGTTTACTTATGTGTTCCAGCTGCAAAATATAAATATTGCATATTTTATGGGTCTTGAGAAGCCAATGCAATGTGATTTTAATGTTCTTCAAATATCTTCATAACTTCTCTGATGTAATCCTCTCTCACGTTCAGGAATATTGCAAAGCATAATTACCTGCAAGTAAATTCCCTGTAATTATTCTTTCACATATAAGGTGCACAATGTGCAGAGCACAGGAATCATATATATTTCCAGGCAAATCCAAGTCTTCCATTGAACAATTGCTAGCCAAGACAATTTTTCAGAGAAACTCACTGTATTTGGCTGCCATTCTTGGCTTTTCCTAGGACAATGCAGGATTTAGTGCAATTATATATGTCTACAAACTGGGTGTAGGCATGTGGAAATGCATAACTGATCTGTGACCAGTCCTTTCTAAGCATTATCATCTGAGATATTTCTACAGGTTTTTGTGCAATTTAAGGCATTTTAAAAACAACCAAAGATTGATCAACAAAGGTAGTGGAGAACACCCATTAAACAAAACGACAGGGAAAAAGTCAGGGAAACAATTCTTTGGCACAAAACAGCCCATTGCTTTACAAATGGGTTTTGCTTACAAACTGGCAGTATTAAAAAAATAATTTAAAAAATTGGCAGTATTAATATACAATGCTATCTTGCAATAGGTCAGATCACTGGTATATCTAGACGAATATACAGTGGTACCTCGGGTTAAGTACTTAATTCGTTCCATAGGTCTGTTCTTAACCTGAAACTGTTCTTAACCTGAAGCACCACTTTAGCTAATGGGGCCTGCCGCCACGCCGACGTAGCATGATTTCTGTTCTCATCCTGAAGAAAAGTTCTTAACCTGAAGCACTATTTCTGGGTTAGCAGAGTCTGTAACCTGAAGCGTATGTAACCTGAAGCATATGTAACCTGAAGTACCACTGTAAATGAGTTGTCCTGCATCCTCTAAAACATGGCAGGGGAACCTTTCGAGCTCCATGGGCCACACCCTTATCCAGATTGGACAGCAACCACCTGATGACACCATGATGTCAGGTTCAAGGTGCTGCTAAAACTAAGGTTTTCCGCCTCCATTTTAGCAGGGCCTTTGATGCAATCCTTCCTGAATCAGGAAGAGGTTTGAATAGAAACTCCTGCTAAACAAAGGGGGAGGGGCACATTTGTTTTATTTAGCTGAGGTTTTAATGCAAACCCCTTCCTGAACGAAGGAGGCTGTATGGAATCCTGCCAAACGAGCACTGCTCAGTTGTGTGCTCCTGTTCCCTATTGCATGCAGACTTTACACTGCCCTTCCACCCAAGTGACACCAGCTGGTGGATGTAGTTTGTGAAAGATGGCATCACAGGCTAACTTAGATCTCCCCAGCAGACCAAGATTGGCCCACAGTTCAGAGATCCTCTCCCCCAACTCTAAAAAGCCAACTAAAATACATTTAAACCAGGTGTTCTGATGCTTACACTGTAAATTTTTAGACAAACAGATATGTCTGTAACCTAACAGATTTTATGAGTGCAACTAACTTGTTTTAATTCTACATTAAATGAGCCCACGATAAAATAAGTTTACTAAGTTTGAAGCCAGCCACTTACTTGCTCATTGCAGCCGATTATCACCATTTGGAGCACCATTCCAGAAAATGTGACTTGCCACCCTCAGCAGTGATCTGTTCAGAAACCCTGCGATTTGTATACAGATACCAGATTTCCCCACAAATCTATTACTACTTCACTGCTGCTATAATATTAAGTGGCTAACAAAGAATTAAATCTACTGAGTCAGTTGTAAATTACATACTCACAGTGGCGTAGCGTGGGGGGTGCAGGGGGGGCCGGCCGCACCGGGCGCAACATCTGGGGGTTAGGGTTAGGGGTAGGTTTAGGGGGCGCAAATCCACGGGTTAGGGGGCGCAAAGCCATGGGTTAGGGGGCGCAAATTACTTGCCTTGCCCCGGGTGCTGACAACCCATGCTACGCCACTGCATACTCAGCAATGTAAGCAAGGTGCATTTATATTCCGCCATTGGCCTGTCCTGCAGTTAGTATGGCATTTAGCTGGTGGAAAAAACAACTCATTGCTCTGCCTCCTTCTAATGCTATACTTTGAATGTAATAGCAGGGGACTGGTTTGTTCAAACATCACTGGTAGAGATGGGAGCATCTATCAATTTTAGTTTGTCATTTTTCCAATCTTAAGTTCAGCTCCACATTTTCCTATCAATTTGTGACAAAACACCCAAATGAAAAAGTCTATTTTTCTATGCAATTTCGACTAATACACATAATTATGCAAAGCAATTTTCCCTGATATAATGCAGTTTTGTATGTTATTTTCATTACTTAACCTAACATATGCATTTTTGTGCACAAGCTGCAGAATTGCATTGCAAAATTTGGAGAAGAATCTCCAAATTTTGGTTCACACATTGTTTCAGAAAGTGCAGACTGGGTAGATTCACCTTTAACATTTCACCTGGAAAAATTAAATGCAGCTCTTAAAACTGCAAGAACTTTCTGAAAGTCTGGACTTTGCAGTCTTATGGCCATTATATTTTATTTTTTATTTTTTGAAGCACTTAAAAAAACATTTGATAGCAAGAACTAGTTCACACACAAAAAAATCCTTAACACCATTCTCTAACAGCATAGGATGTTGTGGTAGTAGGCATAAATTTGGCCAGCCCACATCTATTTTCCAATGTACCTTGTTCTTTCAGCATTTATCTAGCAACTGTAACACTATCCTAGTTGTGAAAAGCATTTAAACATGTGCTTAAGCCAAGGAGTGTTGTCATTCATTTCAGGATGACACACTAATGCAATTTGCAGGTTCCGGAAGACTAACATCGAACAAATTCTGTTCAACCTCAAAGTGACCCATTTAGACTATTAAAATGCAATACTCTAAATTACCAAAGTTAGTGTACCTGGTCTACTAAAGCACAAGCAGTAAGTACATTGTTTGTTTTGAAAGATGTTTGCTGTGAGAAGTTCTATGATATGTCCCATATCTCTCAGATGCTGTAAGATGATCACAGCAATATCTAAATCTGCTAATAGCTACACAAACAGAGGTTGTAACAATGTTAGCTCTGAAGAGAGCTTGCCAAAATCTTTAGACTTACATATAAAGGTTTGGGAACTCAAGTTATACCTTAGTCAATGCATATAAACCAAACTTACATCCATATTCTTTAGCTTAACTACTAGGCTATTAAAACTGCATAATAAATATTATTGATGCATCACATAGCTTACTATCAATTATTTAAAATCACATCTATACATGTATGATTAAATATTCTTATTGAGTTTAAATACAGTACTGCTTTCTTTTCTTTTCTTTACAATCACAAAAGCATTTGAGATGGTATAGATACGTAATTATAATTTATTGCTCACAGTATTGTGGCCAAACTAACCTACTGCAAAACAGACAGAAAGCATGAATGAAAGAAAGGTTATATATTTGGAAAACCATCATCATCATCACTTTTCCTTCCACGAGTCTCCTGTGTTCATCCTTTGGATAGCTTGGAACAATGCATGAAAGGCATGTTAAAAAGTGACCAAGCTATGAAACAATTTATATGTTAAAAAGCACAAGGATCTTGAGTACAAAGCTAAAATGTGCTTGTAGCAAAGCCATTTGTTTTAAAAAGCTATTCTCTTATCCTGGTAATGTAAGTTTCTTTTAAAACATTTGGTTTTCCACTTTTCAGAAAGGCAACTACTTTTCCTGTACACAATACATACATATAGTTTTCTCTGTACTTTACCAAAGAATCCCAAAAGGTCTTCCTCTCAGAGAATGAAACAAAAGGAATCTCTGCAAAGGAAGGATGGAAAGTTCATTCACAACATTCTCTGTTTGAACATCATCAGTGAGATAAATTAAAAAGAATTGCCTCAAATATATCCCTTTTCCCTCTCTCCTGATGAAACCTAAAAGCTTTCAATTTGAAAAAAAAAATCCCAAGGAAACAGTTCTTCAGTTCAATTGCCTGTGAAACTGAGTGAACCTTCCTTATTTTTTTTTAAAAAAATCTGCAACAGAACTCAAGTTAAGTGTGGTTACAACTCAATCAGTTAGTTCAGTTTTCACACCTGTTGCCTTACCTCACTTAGTAGTGTCTGCACTTGTATAATCCAGGGCCAGCCACTGCCTTGGCTTGTCGCTGCCTTTATGGAGTAAAGATTCAATAGAAGAAAAGGCTGCACCTGCTACATAGCAGCAACTGACAAGGTCTGAGAAGTTGAAACAGCTGTCAGGGCAACATGCTGCTACCTGCACTTCCCATAGGCTTTTCAGTCCCTGAGGACCACCCTTTTCCGTTTCCCTTCACAATTTCACCGTTTCTTCCTTTCCAACAACGAAGGATTACAGTGCTGTCATGCTTCATGGGGCAAAAAATCCTTCCATCAGAGGCATTATTAAAGCGGTGAACTGTCAAGAGTCCAAGATTTTTAATTCATTAGTCCTGCCAAACCTAAAATATACAAACAGACTTGCTTCATAGGACTGGAATGTTTTCAGCATGACCCAATCAGTGTCTGTGTCTATTCCAGCAAACTGGAAAAGATAGCCTGACTCCAGTCAGCAAAAATGTCTGCGTCTCAAATCAGCTTGGGTGACATTGCCAACTTGAACCGGCTGCAAGCAAACTATCAGATGATAGCTCCCGCTGCTGCTGTTGCTGCTGCTATGAAAGCGAACAACTAGGTTAGATGTTTGCTGCTTCAGTAAAATGATACCATCCAATAAATGAGATGATAGACCTGCAGCAATGAAGAGACAATGGGCTATTCTTAGATGCACTGTATACTAAGGGTCTATTAATATTTTTCTTAAGGCATGTCTATAGCCATTCCGGAATTACACTGCCCGAAACGGAAGAGAAGCAATATGTTTTCATAAATCATAGAGTATACAATTGATGTTTTACGTGAAAGCTAGAACCGCTGAAAATACAAGCAAGCTAATAGCTAGTAAATTGCACAGTCTCACCAAACTTCCCCCCCCCCCATGACAATATGTATACATCCTTCCTCAGTCTATATAACATGCTTTATTTACAGCTCTGACACACTTTTTGTAGCATATCATGTATTTTTAAAAAAATGGTTGGGTTCAAATTATTTTACATTTAAATTATTTTACAATCATGATTATACTGAAGTTATGTTGCATTACCTTTTGAAAGTTATTTATGGAATCATGCTTATATGTATAAATATAAATTTTTAACTCCCATATTAATAGTAGCTGTAAAGTGCTGCTTTTTTCTGACTGCTGTGGTAGAGCATTTCTGAGCTGCCTTACAATATCAGTTACTGGGGTGAGGGAACAGAAAAGGTTTTGCAATATATTTTTCTTAGATGTATACAAGTTAAGCAGGGAATATCAGGTAGGCAATAAGACAGACACTACAAATCTTAAAATATATTTTTTTTAATAGATATTTATTAAGATTTTTTTAAATACAAATGAAAAAATAATAAACAATATAACATATATCATGACATAGTTTCATAGCTTCTTTGGACTCCCTCACGTCTCCCGCTCCCACTTTCATCACCGTAGGTTTTTGCCAGCAATTTATCATCTTATTTACATTCTTGTATCCCACAAATTGAAAAAATAACCTAACACTTCTCCAAAAAGTTTATATTTTCTTCAATCTCGCTTATCTTCCTAATTCCATCTAATTTAGTGGTGCCGAATTATTTATGATCTAGCATCCTTCTTAACATTCAACCAAATTACAATATTTTTGTAAATAAATCTTAAATTTCTTCCAATCTTCTTCAACCTTCTCCTCTCCCAGGTCTCGGATTCTGCCAGTCATCTCAGCCAATTCCATATAGTCTATCAGTTGCATCTGCCATTCTTCCAGTGTGGGTAGATCTTGGGTTTTCCAGTACAAATCTTAAAATAACATGCCCCTCCAAACAAAGGAACAGTCAGCCTTGCAGCTTCCGAAGGCTGCTTGTTACCAGGTGACAGACAGGGTGACACAAACTCTCATTTGGAACAACCACCAGGTATCAAAGGCTGCTGAGCAAATATTTTCAGGCTGTACAAAAGTTTACGGTGAAAATATCTGTTCAGTTTACATATGATAATATCAATTGCCATAACAGTACTTGGCTACTTTCTATTATTATTTTTAATTTTCAGAAATACATTGGTGCATGATAAAGTATGGAATGTGCAAGGTTCATAATAATGCATATTAAAGTCATCAATTTATAGATGACTTAAGATATATCTTAAGACATATACTTTGCTTGTCTTCTGTTTGTACAGGACTGTTAATTATAACACGATCCTAAACATGTCTACTCAGAGACATGTGCAACAAGGTGTCCCCCAGGTAAACGTGTTCAGCACTGCAGCCACAAAGAGCTATTAAATTACTTTATGTTTTGCCCCAAAGACTGAGAAGTGACAATCCTATATTAAGACACATTAACAGTGGCATTTGGAGGCTAATCCTTCAGAACAGAGTACTCTTGTGCAATTATTTATGCCCAGCAGAATAGACATAGTAAGCACTACTTCACATAACCTCTTTCAAGGAGTCCTTTCCCAGGAAATTAGCAGTAAATGCCAAATTACTGTACTGCTCAGCCAGTTGCATAAAGGTGCATGGTAAACTGAACTTGTTACAGATAGACCTTCCATCTCAGTTTGAACTTTGGCATATGAGATCACAACAAGTCAACAGCAAGATTTTTCTGAGAATGGATTGAGCCAGAATGTGCTGAGTTACTAGCCCACCATGAATCCAAGTATTCAGAGAGCTACTTCAAAACATCAGCATCATGAAGAAATGTATACAAGAAATTGCTTACTGTATCTGTGTCACTGTATTTATCAATTTTTCAAGCACTTGTCTGGCAGAACACTGCTGTGTAAACAGAGGAAACAAATAAAATAAAACTGTCTTCCATGTTCGTAATATTTATATCCCCTAACTATATAGCTGAAATAACTAAATATGGTTTTTCACAAATCCCAAAAGACTACCTTAAGAGTTTTTAGCCTACCATCCTCTGTCAACTTTAATCTATTTTCAGAGATTATTAACTGCTGAGGGTGGCAAGTCACCCACCTGGGCACAGAGACAACACATATCTAGAGGACTTGAAACAGATTTAAATCTAAGTTCAAGGACTTTACACAATGAACAGTCATCCGGAAATACTGTTGTATTTATGACATGGGTGACAGTCAACATTGGGGAAGAGTGACTAGGTTATCAATGGTGTGGCTATGGATAGGGGAGGGATGAAAAACACAAGATATTGATGTCATGTTCATCTTGCATTTTTTACAATGTACTGTTCAAACTGATCCAGAGCCTGGGGATGCACCAAACTTTCTTCTCCGAAGACTTGTTTATGTTTTTAAAGCAAATGGCTGCAGAAATGTGGACAACTGAATTTCAGATGGGAAAAACAGAAACGGAAAGAACTAAAACTGACAAATCTGTTCATCCCTATTGCATACAGTTTTTGGACCTCTACAACAGCACTCCACATAATTCTTTTAATTCAACCAGACCATTACCCAGGTACTAAAACCATGCCTGGAAGACCATCAGAAAAATATATTCAGGGCCTTCTGGAAAGCCTGCAACTTAGAAACCTGATACAAGTCCAATGGAAAGAAATTCTGTAGCCATGGGGCCACCATACAGAAAGACCTGTGCCCTTTGGCCGTTCACCTGACCAACCTGGGAAGGGGGCACAGTAGGAGAGCCCCTGAAGCAGATGTTAAAAGTGCAGGCAGGATGGCAGTCCAATAAATAGCTTGGGCCAAACTGTTTAGGGCTCTAAAGTTTCCTCACCCCTATTCTAATTCTTTTACCAGTCTATAATACCTTGGGTTATTACCTCGGGTTACAGGCACTTCAGGTTACAGACCCCACTAACCCAGAAATAGTACCTCGGGTTAAGAACTTTGCTTCAGGATGAGAACACAAATCGTGTGGCGGCATGGCGGCAGCTAAAGTGGTACCTCAGGTTAAGAACAGTTTCAGGTTAAGAACGGACCTCCAGAACGAATTAAGTTCTTAACCCGAGGTACCACTGTTTTCCGGAAATGTGTATTTTCATTATAGCTGGGGTCTCTTCTACATTTGATCTTTAATGTAATATGGATCTATCTCGAGTTTCCCACAGGCCCCTCTGTTTATCCCTGGGTGTTGCCAACCAACACTTGGATTAGAAGACATTGGAAATGTTTTCCAGTTCCTGCAGTTCTTAATCAAATGTGCCATCCTGAAATAAATAAGGATTTTAAAAAGCTGTAAACATACAGGCTATACAGTAGGGTACGTTCTCAGTATTATGGAGAGGACAGAATGCTGATAATCCCTCTTGTTCTTCCTTTAGGAACAGGGGCAGTGGTGCTATGTACTGTTTCCTGCCAATGTGTTCTAGTCATCAACTGTTTGGTACCAGAGCAAAATTCTTTCAATCATGGATCATATTATGAAACGTAAGCTCATCTCCAGGGATGACATACAATGTATCATGTTTTAGTCATCACACATTCCAACATTATCATCTCCTGAATTAGAAACGTTACAACTTATTGACACTGGGAGTTTGACAAGTTTGTAATTTTATTCATTTATTTATTTAGCCTGAAGTATTCATTGCCTTGCATATGTAAATAAAGGCCAGAATCTTCTGCCTAATAAAACACCTGTCCTCTTCTATTTTTTAACTGCACTACTTTCACCTCATTACAGTCCCTTAGCCCGAGTAGCGTTCGGGTAGTGTATGACCTCACCAAAGATGAAACAGTGTCTGAGGCGATTAGTCAGCCTATAAAAATAAACTTTGACATGCTCTGACACTTGGATGACAGTGTTCAAAGGAGATGGAGGAAAACACCAGCCCCTTTCATACATTATGTGCACTGAGAACAAATGTGCCGAGGCAGGAGGGTGACATTGTGGCAGCAGGTTCTGTTGCCAACTGATGCCCATTCATTTCAACATTTGAAATGACTTTAGGCAAATTCAGTGCCACTCTCAAAGCACATGTGTTCTTTGAGTATATCCTAATGTGGGGAATTACTTCACACAGTCAAATATGTTTTTTCCTAAAATGGCAGAAACGAAAATGCATTGTTCACTGGTGGAGTTACTTATACGGCTAGTCTATTATAATGAAGTCAAAATCAGGATCTTTGTTTTGAAGATATTCAGCACATGGTTTGTTGAGCATTAAGTACACATTTTGGGGTTTAACATTTTAACTCTAGCCTCAATATTCCCTTGTAAGGCATGAACGCAGTTTGAGCAGAGGCTAACTGTTTGACATGGCCTTCAGAATATGCTGCTCTCAGTCATAACAACTACTCTGGAATATGGGGGGAGGGGCTATATTAACAGGTTATTTCTTGCCTTCTTATGGTACATTATGAGACAAACGGATTGGTGGATTTATATCTTACGATCCTTTACTAATCTTGAACTGGGTGTGTCTGCTGACAAGACAAGCCCTATCCAACATTCTCATCCCTAAATATATATTTTAGTCACAGGATAGAGCTCGTATTGCCTGTAGGCACAAAAAAATTCAAGATGTGGAGCTTTTCTTAGAATTTAAACGCAGAAATAAGGAAAGACATATGTGTTCTGTTTATGCTTATAATGCAGTTATTTAAAGCCAAAGGCCATGGGGGCAGTGGGCAGAGAAAGAGATTCATGTCTGAGTTGAAATAAGGTTATCTCGGTTCTAGTTTGACACTCTAATTACTGCACCTTATTTGATCTGGAAGGATTGGTTCACATCTTTTGACCCCTTGGAAGTCTTGTGCAACGAACCCACTTCCCCCAAAGATCACACTTTTGCAATAAGGAAAGTGGCAGAGAAGTACACTGAGGAATGTGGAATAACACTTGCATGATGCAACATCATCTGACCTCCCCACAAACAAATGAGAACCTCCCTGAAAACAAAACAGGATGAATATTCAGAATGGAAACAACATTGCTCTAATGATGGCAACTTCATATGCTCAGGAGACACAGAATAGTTACAAAGAGGGTCCAAAAGATTTAAATGTAAGGTTTAAAGCATGCTTTAAAGGAACGGGGTGGGGGGCACCAAGGAGACTTTATTGTTTTTGAATAGCTACACTTCTACTTTTAATCAGCATAGCTGGAAGGAACTGAGATGCAACGCCTTGCTGTGGCGTTCACTGTGGCCCAAATGACATGAGGATAACACTGCATGTTTAAACAAGCATGATTAACTTGGGTGCTTTTGGAGAAGAAACAGTCATGGGGCCTCACAGCTTTTTGTGCTGCTTTGCCCCCAAGTTTCTGTTTGCAGTAAACACCACTTGCAGGTGCAAACAGTGGCCAGGAGGGAAGAATTTTCAGTAAACCAACCAACCAACCAACCAACCAACCAACCAACCAACTGGTGTGAGGTCCCAAGTGAGAGAGATAGCACAATGCCCAGGTTCAGCACACTTTCAAAAACATGACAAATATCATGTATATTTTGGACCCTGTGCAGGGGCGGAGGAAGGGGGGTGCAGTAGGTGCGGGCCACCCCGGATGTCACCACTGAGGGGGTGACAAAATGCCAGGCGGCACTCACTGCGGGTCCTGCAGCATGCCCGAGCCATGTGTCTCTCCTGGGAGAGACGTGGTGGCTTAGTGCGCACAGGCTCTGCGCTGCCCAAAAGGTCGGCAGCTGAGTAGGAGGAGGCAGGCAGACCCCGGAGGCGCCGCAGCACCCGAGCGGCTTCCTCCACTTCTGACCCTGTGCCAAACAGAGGGATGGAGATACTTTAGAAGCATAGTGTCATCAGAAAATCTGGACCCTGCATAAGCACATAAGGAAGCTGCCTTCTACCATGAGACCAATAGTCCATCTAGCTCAGTACAGTGGTACCTTGGGTTACAGACGCTTCAGGTTACAGACTCCACTAACCCAGAAATAGTACCTCGGGTTAAGAACTCTGCTTCAGGATGAGAAGAGAAATTGCACAGCGCGGCGGCGGGAGGCCCCATTAGCTAAAGTGGTACCTCAGGTTAAGAACAGTTTCAGGTTAAGAACGGACCTCCAGAATGAATTAAGTTCTTAACCTGAGGTACCACTGTATCTAATTCAGCAGGAGCTTTTCCCAGCCTTATCTGAACAGGCCACGAACTGAACCTTGGGTGAGCTATGGCTCTCCCCCATTTTCAATACAAAAATCGCAATATTTTCAAAGGAACATATTGCCTAAGAATACTGCACTCTTTTTTGCTGTTGATGAAAGACCCATCCTGACGTTTGACTTCCCCTTTTTTCTAGTATCAAAAAGAGAACCCCAACCAGAATATATCCTTTTTGAGTGCATTTGCTGTAACTTGAAGCAGTTGCTTTAACATCACAAGATAAGCAGGGCACCAAAGAGAGGGAAACACCGCCACCAAGAGAACATATTTGAGAAGTTCTTTATACAAGTTGATGTGTTTTAAGACTACAGGGGGCTAACTGGTTAAAGATTATGGGTTCAGCAATAATAAAAATAATATATATAATTTTAAATACTGAGCAATATCAGTTAACTGCTGAGATGTCCACCAGTGGTGGGAATGTACATAGAAATGTTGCCTAAGAAAAGCAGTAGCTTAGTGGGTGCTGAAATAATGACAAACTCAGCTTTCTTTCTCAGCAGGCTTTGCAGCACCTCACAATGTCTTGGACCATATTTCCTCCATCTCTCTGTTCCTAGGGAGCCTTATCTCTGTCCCTGCCTCCCTAAGTCCTTCACTGTCACCTACTGCTCACCTGTCTATGTCCAGGTTAATTTTTTTATTCTTTCCTTAGCAGGCTTGCTTCAGGAAATCAAGAGGGTACAACTCAATCCAACTTGTCTCTTGCTGTAACAGTCCCTGGTTTTTCACAAGATCCTACCACATTTCATAAATAAATAAAGTAAAATAAATTATTTTCCTGAAATGCTCTTCACTAGATCTGGCATGTGATAATTGTTTTACTTGTTTTACTTATTTACTTTACTCGCTACACTTTTTTGTTATGGTTGGAACAGTTTTACTTGTTTTATTGATTTTTATATTATATTGTAACCTGTCCTGGGACCTTATAGTGAAGGGTAGGCAAGAAATTGTATAAATAATAAAAATTGCTATAAAAATAGTCCTGCTCACAGGGAGCCACAAGAACAGAAAAATATCTTTTGACATCTTTTTTGCCAGCCACCCAAATATTTGCCTATAAACTCCAGTATTTTCTTATAGTCATTGATTAACAGAGGACGATTCTGAGGAGAATCTTGAGTGCATTTCCTTGTCCCAACTGACATAGCTGGAGAACAGCTGAACAAATCATACCAATTATAGTGTGTAACATTTTCTTCATCAAACCATATGTTGTACCCTTAAGGCATATGGTCCGTGTTTCATGGTTTCACAGTTGGCTGAGATTCCATTTTGTGCACTGTCATCACTATTTTCTTATAGCCAAATGTGCCTGTCTGAGGCAGAAATGGCTCATGTTCTTTATACGTAGAGATGTGCTTACTTGATCTACTCCAGAAGGACATCTCTTTGCCACCCAAACATTTGTCTACCACTACAACTTGGTGAAGGTAAATGTTAATATTGTTTAGTATTTATGTCTGGTGATATGTCTGAGTTAAGATTAAAAAAGGATGTGTACAAAAAATGGAAAAGGGGGGAAACCACCAAAGAGGAATTCAAACAAATAGCCAGCACGTGTAGACACAAAGTCAGAAAAGCTAAAGCACAGAACGAACTCAGGCTTGCTAGAGAGGTTAAAAGCAACAAAAAAAAAGGCTTTTATGGGTATGTTCGTAGCAAAAGGAAGAACAAAGAAACAGTGGGGTCACTCAGAGGAGAAGATGGTGAAATGCAAACAGGGGACACAGAAAGGGCTGAACTCCTCAATGCCTTCTTTGCCTCAGTCTTCTCCGATAAAGAAAACAATGCCCGACCTGAAGAATTTGGAGCAAATGATTCAGCAGAGGAAACACAGCCCAGAATAACTAAGGAGATAGTACAAGAATACTTGGCTAGTTTAGATGTATTCAAGTCTCCAGGGCCAGATGAACTGCATCCAAGAGTATTAAAAGAACTGGCAGATGTGATCTCAGAACCACTGGCAGTCATCTTTGAGAATTCCTGGAGAACAGGCGAAGTCCCGGCAGACTGGAGGAGGGCAAATGTTGTCCCTATTTTCAAAAAGGGGGAAAGAGAGGACCCAAATAATTACCGCCCAGTCAGTCTGACATCAATACCAGGGAAGATTCTGGAGCAGATCATTAAGCAAACAGTCTGTGAGCACCTAGAAAGGAATGCTGTGATCACCAATAGTCAGCATGGATTTCTGAAAAATAAATCATGTCAGACTAACCTGATCTCGTTTTTTGACAGAATTTAAGCCTGGTAGATGAAGGGAACGCAGTGGATGTAGCCTACCTTGATTTCAGCAAGGCATTTGACAAGGTGCCCCATGATATTCTTGTAAAGAAGCTGGTAAAATGCGGACTTGACTATGCTACCACTCAGTGGATTTGTAACTGGCTGTCTGACCGAACCCAAAGGGTGCTCATCAATGGTTCCTCTTCATCCTGGAGAAGAGTGACTAGTGGGGTGCCACAGGGTTCTGTCTTGGGCCCGGTCTTATTCAACATCTTTATCAACGACTTGGATGATGGACTCAAGGGCATCCTGATCAAATTTGCAGATGACACCAAACTGGGAGGGGTGGCTAACACCCCAGAGGACAGGAACACACTTCAAAACGACCTTGACAGATTAGAGAACTGGGCCAAAACAAACAAGATGAATTTTAACAGGGAGAAATGTAAAGTATTGCACTTGGGCAAAAAAAATGAGAGGCACAAATACAAGATGGGTGATACCTGGCTTGAGAGCAATACATGTGAAAAAGATCTAGGAGTCTTGGTTGACCACAAACTTGACATGAGCCAACAGTGTGACGCGGCAGCTAAAAAAGCCAATGCAATTCTGGGCTGCATCAATAGGAGTATAGCATCTAGATCAAGGGAAGTAATAGTGCCACTGTATTCTGCTCTGGTCAGACCTCACCTGGAGTACTGTGTCCAGTTCTGGGCACCACAGTTCAAGAAGGACACTGACAAACTGGAACGTGTCCAGAGGAGGGCAACCAAAATGGTCAAAGGTCTGGAAACGATGCCTTATGAAGAACGGCTAAGGGAGCTGGGCATGTTTAGCCTGGAGAAGAGGAGGTTAAGGGGTGATATGATAGCCATGTTCAAATATATAAAAGGATGTCACATAGAGGAGGGAGAAAGGTTGTTTTCTGCTGCTCCAGAGAAGCGGACACGGAACAATGGATCCAAACTACAAGAAAGAAGATTCCACCTAAACATTAGGAAGAACTTCCTGACAGTAAGAGCTGTTTGACAGTGGAATTTGCTGCCAAGGAGTGTGGTGGAGTCTCCTTCTTTGGAGGTCTTTAAGCAGAGGCTTGACAGCCATATGTCAGGAGTGCTCTGATGGTGTTTCCTGCTTGGCAGGGGGTTGGACTCGATGGCCCTTGTGGTCTCTTCCAACTCTATGATTCTATGATATCCGGACAGTATTGGCTATAGACAATGCTAAAAAGCAGGTGACATCTTTGGACATTTTGTAAACTTCAGAAATGATTTGATTGGTATAGCTATATTGGAGAAAATAGTCTTTGTGAAATGCGAAGAGGTTGTCAGATTCAGGTGAAAAAAGCAGCAACATCTTTTTGGCTGCCTGCCTCTCAAGTAGTCATACATTTATATATGGAGCCAGAAAATGAAATCTGATTAATATCCAAGCAGAACCGCAAACTCTGCATATTGTCTGATTCTTTTCCAGAAGGATGTTGCTTTCCAGTCCAGTCCACTGAAAGTTAAACAGCGTCTTGAAACTTCCTACATAAGATCAATTGTTTTATTATACCTGCCAATTTTCATTTAATCTGTTCCCTATGCTTCATATTCAGAGACAATTTCTCTGCATTGCCTAGTTGCAACATGAATCACAGGGCCTATTCTCCATGGTATTTATGTTTCGTATCTAAGCAACTCTTACATATTTGAGTTTATTGCTCCAGCAAAGGTTTGGGTCAGTTGTTTTGAAGCAAGGCCCCTTCTTGGATTCCCTCAATGAAATGACCTGAAATGGCAGACAGGCTTCCCTGAAAAACAGGTTGCCCATCACTACTATGCCCTTCTGAAATGTGCAGCTGCTGCATATTGTTCCAAGATGCCCGGCCAGTATCCTGCACGAGCTGAATGTGTGCCCAGAATTTTCTGCAATGCAAGGGCTCCTCACCAAAGGAACCTGAAGGCACAAAGTATGGAACTACTGATTTTGTTTATATATCCCGTTTATGTTGAGCTAATGGTTTGTCTTGTGCAATTCCATTATTTTTAGTTCTCACCTTTTACATTTGACTTGTCTTTCACTCTTCCTGATCTCAGACATGTGCCCTGGAAGGTCAGCGTTATAGACATAAGAAAACGAGTCGGTATTTGGGGACTGTTATATTCTTAGATGATGCCCACATGTATTGCACCAAGAGGCATTCCCACCTGTGTAAGCCAGGAGGAATGCTTGTTCTTAGATGATGAGTGCCAGTTAATATTTTGTAAACAACTGTTTTTTTAGAAATCCATTGCCATTTCATCAGGAGCATGCCTTTACTCAATTAAGAATGCTTTAATAAATTAATTCAGCAAATAGAGTAAATATTGTAGATATTCTGCCCTGAAAAGGGGCACATCAAGTCACCTGGTGGCAATGAGATCTAATTGGTGGTATTAGTCAGAGCTTGAGAACCTCATAGAGCTTCAATGAAGCTTTCCCCCACAAAAATATCAGGAAGAACTTTCTAACAGACTGATACAACAACAGAACAGGTTACCGAGAGAAGTGATGGACTTCATTTGTCATGGTCATTTGTCATGTATGATCAAGCTGAGATTTCTGCATTGCAAGGGGTTGGACTAGATGACCCTCAGGGTCCCTTCCAGTGCTACAATTCTATGGTTCTATGAAAGTCTGGAGTCTAAATCAGGCTTTTTATCTAATGTGATGATCTTAAAGTATTAGCCTCCTGGCCCAGTACAGTACTCGATCTCCTCTTCATTAGTTCTCTTCTGGTTTGTTGTCTGCACTAGTGATTCAGCAGTGAGGCGTATGGGGAGATGGTTAGTTCCTTGTGGACCTTAGCAACAGGGGTTGTGGTCTCTGGATATGCTTGTTTGGGGGTATATTGACTGAGAACCTGTTGCTCAGGCCCAGTGTTGGGGCTTGTGACTGTGGCTATCTGTCCCATGGCGTTTACCACTGGTACTTCTGATCTCACAGGTCTCTCCTAATCTAGGTCTGAATACAAGCTGCTGCCAAAAATGGGGTCATGACAGCAGCTTCTAACACACATTTTTTAAAATCATAATTTTATGGTTAAAAATAAGCTTCAAGGATAATATTCAGCTTAGTTTTACTCAAGAGTACACTCACTGAAATGAATTAAAATGATGGAGTTAAATACCTTAATTTCAATGGGTCTACTCTGAGAAAAAATTAGTTGAATACTGCGCAAGTGTTTTTTGGAGACTTGTTTACATATAACAAATTACACCTGCATACAATGGCATAAATTGCAGTGCTAATCCAACAGATTGAAAAATGATTTCATATTTTTATCCTATCATCGCTTAAATTTTCTGGCGTTTTATTATTTCCAAACTTTTGCATTTTTTTCTTCAAATATAAACCTTAATGGACACTCATTAAATTTGTCAAAACTAAGGTGCACATAAGCTGGGGATTTCCATTTGTACAGTAATAGATTTTGGCTGGTAAAAAGAGGACAACTGCCAACAGCCAAGTCTGTGACCTTTGGATGGTCCTCTATCAAGGCCAAGCACCCTGCAGAATATAGTGTGGCTAAATAAAGATCAAGGCCAACTCAAAGTCATGACCAGATGCTGAGCCTCAAATAAGTATTCAAGACATATTCTAAGTGTGTGGGGACACATGCTTTTTCACTCTTATTTTAGTCAGATGTTATTAGGAAGACATTTTAAGAAGATGCTTTAATATTTGAATATGACATTGGGAACTCAGCTCTTAAACATCTGTGTGGCAGACTTGACCTGATCTAGCATAATATCATGGCTTCTTGTATGTGTTGGTGGAACAACCATTAGAATTAGGTCACAACCTGTTAGTCTGAAATATCAACTATATCAACAGTATACCAAATATCAACAGTATACCAAATCCAGTGCTCCTTATAGATCAAGTGTTTGCAAGTGGCTTCCTGCATTTTCATCGCTGCTAATTTTCACTATTGCTTTCAGGCACATTTGACAGGGGAGGAAGGGACAGATGGAGGAGCAAGTCTACACTGATTATCTGCTCTAACCACCAACACTGTTCATATGAATACTGTGTGCTCAAAGCTGCTTTAGTTTCATAGTCTTGCTCCTCAGAATATGAAAGTATTCATCTGCTGTCTTTCTTTGCTTTTAGTTTTTATCATGTAATGAAAGGGGAAATGAACATATGTGCAAACATAAAACCAACTCTTAACCTAAAGGATAATCAGGGCTCAACCACGGAGCCTCCATGTGGCCAGTTATTCAGAGTCAGTTTTTTGGCTCTCATCCAGCCCACCACTGAGTCCAGGCACCAGTCCATGGCTTGTATAGCCTCCCCCGATTCAGATGTTACAGAGAAATAGAGCTGGATATCACCAGCCGACTTGATGACACCTTGCCCCAAATCTCAGAAAGACCAGCTGAAGCAAGGCTCCAAAACCCAACGTATCTCACTCGGCCTGAGACTGTTCTCCCCAACACACGTTTTCCTTGTAGAGTCACTTTTCTGTCATTGATCAGGCTCATTTTCAGGCCATTTCTCTCCCCAAAGATCTTTTCAATCTCTACTTTCTGGGAGCCCCATTCCCCACCCCTACCACAACAAAAGTAGAAATTCCCAGTATTTCAAACAGTTGCACTTCAAGAGGTAGGGGAGGGTTTTTCTGCGGCATAAAAGTAGGAATGGGGAGAAAGGCCTCAGAGTGCTGGGTTGGGAGGTCTGTATAGAAACAATGTATGATAGGAAAACATGAAGTGTCATCAGAACACTGGAAAAGCATATTTTTTAAAAGAAAGAAAGTAGGAATGGGAAAAAATTTGGCAACCTTACATAATTTGCACTTTTCAAAAACAATACATGATCCAAAACACAGCTCTACTTTTTATTACTTATTTATTAAATTTGTATACTGCTCTTCATCTGTAGATCTCAGGGTAGTTCACAACATAAAAATACAAGACCTTGTATGTTTCTTTATGGGCAGTAGGGAAAAAGAATATATATAGATTAAACTTTTTTGTTTAATCTGTACATATTCTTCCCCACCTCTTCTCCTTCCTGAGAGGAAATCACGTTCTCTCCACCACCATTCTTCTGCTCAGATGCAGCCTGCCTAGGTTGCTTCAAGTTTTATTTTGTTTTTAATGTAGAAGGAAGAATCATATTCTCATGTAGCATAAACCTCACTCTGGGCTGATCCACACTAGTTTCCCTCGACATTTTCTAATCACAGGTCCCTGCTTTTCCAGGAAATCACAGACCTGTGCCTAGAAAGCATGGTGCAAAAGATAAGTGTGAGTCCATTATTTCCTTCTACTGCACTTTATGATGCTGCCCCAACATGGTAATGATAAAATATACAGTATAAATAAAGGGAAGTTTGCCCCCTTGTGGCTGCTTGAGTATCAATTTATTTTATATTACTGTACCTGTACTGGCGGGATGCGGGTGGCACTGTGGGTAAAACCTCAGCGCCTAGGACTTGCCGACCGTATGGTCGGCGGTTCGAATCCCCGCGGCGGGGTGCGCTCCCGTCGTTCGGTCCCAGCGCCTGCCAACCTAGCAGTTTGAAAGCACCCCCGGGTGCAAGTAGATAAATAGGGACCGCTTACCAGCGGGAAGGTAAACGGCGTTCCGTGTGCTGCGCTGGCTCACCAGATGCAGCTTGTCACGCTGGCCACATGACCCGGAAGTGTCTGCGGACAGCGCTGGCTCCCGGCCTCTAGAGTGAGATGAGCGCACAACCCTAGAGTCTGTCAAGACTGGCCCGTACGGGCAGGGGTACCTTTACCTTTACCTTACCTGTACTGGCAAAAGCTTTGGCTGGATGCAGGGTTAAAAAGACACTGGATAATTTAAATGGCAAATTGATCCTTCTATGGTGGCCATTTTTTTATTTTGTTTCAACTACGGCAGACCAACACTGCTACCTACCTGTAACTAAACCCATCAACCCAGTTCAATGTCCATTTCCTTACTCTATTCTTTCCATGTGCCTGGAATGAATCCAGTGCAGTTATATGGTAATAGGTCCATCAGTGCAAGCTTTTCTTTTCATCTTGCTGGACAGAACATTCCTTTTCCCTCCCCTCATATGCCATACCTTGCAACACTGAGGGCAGGGGCCTTAAGTAATGACATCCTGTAAGTTATTCTGATATCCTTTTTGGCTAAAGGACAGTGTATAAATGACATGAAATAAATAAAATAAAAAAATTCCTTCCAGTAGCACCTTAAAGACCAACTGAGTTAGTTCTAGGTATGAGCTTTCGTGTGCATACACACTTCTTCAGATACACAGATACTTCTACACAGATACACAGATACTTCTTCAGATACTTCTTCTGTGTATCTGAAGAAGTGTGTATGCACACGAAAGCTCATACCTAGAACTAACTCAGTTGGTCTTTAAGGTGCTACTGGAAGGAATTTTTTTATTTTGTTTTGACCATGGCAGACCAACACGGCTACCTATCTGTAAATGAAATAAATAATAAAGGGACACAAATTTCTATCTGGTCCCAAGAAGCTACAGGGCTGGATCCCAGCTAACAGTATCTATTTAGAAGTCCCACTGAATTCAATAGCACTTACTTCCAAGTGAACCATTCAGTGGGATCAGGTGTTAAACAGGGTTGTGTTATTGCCTCAACTCTATTCATTATTTTCATTGCCATGATCCTACACTTTGTTGAAGGGAAACTCCCCACCGGAGTAGAAATCATATATCGAACAGATGGAAAGCTCTTTAATCTGAGCAGGCTGAAAGCAAAGAGTAAGGTTACAATAACTTCTGTCATAGCGCTTCAGTATTCTGATGACAACATAGTCTGCACATGCTCAGAGGATGACCTCCAAATCATCCTAATTATCTTTGCAGAAGCTTACGAAAAGCTTGGCCTATCATTCAACATCCCCAAAACCAAAGTGCTGCACCAAGTACAAAATAAACCTTCTGCAGTGCCACAAATTCAATTCAATGGTGTAACATTGGAAAATGTTGATCACTTCTCCTACCTAGGCAGTTATCTTTCCACAAGGGCCAACACTGATGCCGAAATCCAGCATTGCCTGAGCTCTGCGAGTGTGGCTTTATTCCGATTGAAGTGCAGAATGTTTGAAGACCGGACGTTCGCAGGGAAACCAAAATGCTTGTTTACAAAGCTATTGTACTACCAACCTTACTATATGCTTGTGAAACATGGACCACTTATAAATGCCATCTCCAACTCCTTGAAAGATTCCATCAACAGTGTCTCCAAAAAATTTTACACATCACTTGGGAAGACAGGCAAACTAATACCAGTGTACTGGAAGAAGCAAAGATCACCAGTGTTGAAGCAATGATTCTTCAACATCAACTTCTTTGGACTGGTCATGTTGTGCAGATGCCTGATGATAGTCTTCCAAAGCAACTACTCTATTCCGAACTTAAAAATGGAAAGCATAATGCTGGTGGTCAACAAGAGGTTTAAAGACTGTCTCAAGGCAAATCTTAAAAAATGTAGTATAAACACTGACAACTGGGAAACACTGGCCTGTGAGCACTCCAGTTGGAGAACAGCCTTTACCAAAGGTGTCATGGGCTTTGAAGACACTCAAACTCAGGACGCAAGGGAGAAACATGCTAAGATGCTTGGCAAACCCTCACTGTGATCAACTCCCGCCCAGAAACCAATGTCCCCACTGTGGAAGGATATGTGGACCCAGAATTGGCCTCCACAGTCACTTAGGGACACACTGTTAAAACTGTGTTTATGAAGACAATCTTACTCGGCTAAGAGTGATCACCAAAGAAGAGAAAGAAGAAGACTTCCAAGTAAGTGGGGTCGGAATTGCAGCCTAAGCCCCACTGAAACCAATGAGAACTAAATCATGACTCATTCCTCCTATTTATTTCAATGGGACATGAGTGCAAGCCACGTAGTTTGGAGTCAACCCCCCCCCCATCAAATCTGGTTCAGAAACGATCTAAGATTTAAGCGTTTCAGATTAGGGAGCCGAAAGCATTCCAAGCGACAAGTCTGGAGTGGAAACGGCAAAGGCGAGGAGGGAGAGGAACAAGCGGGCCTTTGGCGTCGCTCAACTGCAATGAGGAGGGAAAACCGCCTTCGGAGTCGGGTAGGGAAACCGACGCGGACCTCCGACTGCGCATGCTCACTCCCTCCCGCCTTCTGCTCCCAGCAGCCATTTCCTTGAGTCTCCTCCCTTTCTTCTTCTGCGCTTGCGTGCGAAGCGGGAGCTGCGCGCGCTGCCACTCCGCCTCGGCGTCTCCCTTCCTTTTCTTGTGTGCGCGGCCGCGTGTGGTTCGAGACCTCGCAGAGATGGCGATGCACGTTCCGAAGGCCCCGGGCTTCGCCCAGATGCTGAAAGACGGAGCGAAGGTGGGTGATTGTATGTGTGTGTGAGAGAGAGAAGCTCCCGAGCGTGGCGGCGAAGGAACGCAGAAGGTTCCAGAAGCGACGCCTCAGCCCGGCGCTTCTAAGGAGGCGGGGCTACTGGGCCCCATCGCCCGTGGACTGGAAGCCCGTTAGCTTGGCGCGCGCTCACTGGCGGTTAGCAGTCGCCTGAAGAATTAACGTGCTCCCCCCCCCCCAACCCCCGCTTTCCGAAGGGGAGCCAGTGGCTTCTCTCCCGTCACAGCGGACACGCCCTAATATTTCATTCTTGCCCCTTCCCTGTCACCTGACGTCTCTCTCGCCGCACTCATTGGCGCGCCCGCTGCCTAGCAACTCGGGGGCTCGCGCGCGGTAGAGGGGTGGGTGACGGTGACTTCTTTTCGCGTTTGCTGACGTCATGGGCACGCGCCAAATACGCGGCCGGCGGCGGACTTTTTCGTTGAAGGGAGTTGCTAAGGTTCCGATTCTGAAGCAGAACCGGCCCAGAGCTAAGGCATCAGCTGCTTTGCTGCTTGCCTTGCCACTTTCCTTTCAAATTCGTGTCAGGGATGCTTTGTGCAGCTTCCTGTGTTCACTCTTCTGAGCTGGAATGCCCACACGTTGTTCTTCCACCTCGATGGCCGTAGGCTCAGAGTACGACAGGCTGCTGCATTTCCTCCTGCCACCCTGAACTTAGCAGCCCTGGTGATGGAGGAGTGGGAATGCTTGGCTTAAGACACCTGTGCAGCTCAACTGTACATAACTCGTGACTGCATGGTCCATGTACTTACATTGTAGGTCACATATGTGGAAAGGATCCAGGAGGAGCTTTCACATCCTGTACAGTGGTACTTCGGGTTACAAACGTAATTTGTTCTGGAGGTCCATTCTTAACCCGAAACCGTGCTTAACCTGAGGTGCGCTTTTGCTAATGGGGCCTCCCACACCGCCGGCGCACAATTTCCGTTCTCATCCTGGGAAAAGTTTGTAACCCGAGATACTACTTTGGGTTAGCAGAGTTTGTAACCCGAAGCATCTGTAACCCGAGGTACCACTGTACTTGGTGTTTTACTTGTGTTTATAGTAAGAGTTTTATAGTACGGTATATGAGTTTTATGACTGAGTTAATCTTTGAAGCTGGGGCCTAGTTCGACATGTTGACAGTAACAATGATGTTTCCATCTATTTCTATTTGGAGATGCTTGCACCTATAATGGGTAGCCACTGGGATAAACTTTGCTATGCTTTTACATTCACTCCTGACTGCTATAGGGCTAGGTGGCCAAGCTATTCTTTTACCTCCCTTTGATAACAAATGACACTTTAATCAGTCAAACAAACAAAAATAAGCCGCCAACTGTGCAGTGGCATTCTTGAAATGTTTGACTGTTCAGTTGGCCTGTGTGCCAGTTCAGGATTACAACTTGGTGGGCGGTAGTTTGTGGGCAGTGGAGGTCTGGCTTAACTCAGTGTTCATTGCCTTTTCTTAAAGATGGCGAGTAACCTTCTGCAAACCTGTATTTGATATAGAACATAGACAGACAAACTAAGGCCCGGGGCCCAGATCTGGCTCAATCGCCTTCTGAATCCGGCCTGTGGACGGTTCGGGAATTAGCGTGTTTTTACATGAGTAGAATATGTGCTTTTATTTAAAATGCATCTCTGGGTTATTTATAGGGCATAGGAATTCATTCATCCATCCCCCAAATATAGACTGGCTCCCCACAAGGTCTGAGGGACAGTGGACCTGCCCCCTGCTGAAAAAAGTTTGCTGACCCCTGATGTAGAATCATGAGTCTTTGTTTTTATATCTCACTTCTATGATTCTAGACCTGTGATTTTTAAATGCACAGCCAATGTCTTCAAATAGTCCTGGAGTCCTGGGGGCTGTGGCCCTGGCATCTGCTCCTTCACATAGTTACCAACATTTTTTACCTAGTCATGCAATTATTGTCTATTGTGTGCCCATATATTTCTCTCACTACTATGTTATACTTTTTCATGTACTTTAATTTAAAATACTTTGTTTTGTGTCTGTAGCATTATTCAGGATTAGAAGAAGCTGTGTTTCGAAATATTCAGGCATGTAAAGAGCTTGCTCAAACAACTCGCACAGCCTATGGACCAAATGGTAAGACTTTTTAAAATATTCATAAATTATAACCTTAAAAAGAGGAATTTAGGGTGACTATGTAGTATGTATTAAGAAATACAGCTTATGATGCTTTTGTTTGTTGATAAACCCAGGAACAATGCCATGATTTGTTTGGAGAATTTGTTGTTGTTGTTTAGTCGTGTCCGACTCTTCGTGACCCCATGGACCAGAGCACGCCAGGAGAATTAGATAGAATTAAATCCTGAAACTAATTCACATTTCATAACACTGTCTAGTTATATTAAATTGTCATTCACATACTTGAGGTGTTCTATTTTTTTTTTAAGGGATGAACAAAATGGTTATCAATCATTTGGAGAAGCTTTTTGTTACTAATGATGCTGCTACCATCCTAAGAGAGTTGGAGGTAAATTCCTTCCTGCCTTATTCATTTGTAGTCTGCTAAGGATATATTGACTTGTACATGGGGATTATTTATGGTGAAACATTGTGTATGCTATCTGTTACAAGCTAAGCTTTTCTAGGCTTGTGTTGTTTCCCTGTGAAGGGGTCCAAAGATACCTTTGGGTGGGGTGTATGGGATGGATAGAAATTTGTGGTACAGGCAGCTTTCTGTATCTCAGGGTTGAATTAGCATGATTATAAGAAATGTGTGCTGCTAAGATTGTATGAAGAACTTGGTAATTACGCCAAAGTTTTGCTATTTCACATATGTGTTTTAATGACTGTTGCCACATAATAAGATTTAGGTGCACTGAATTAGTTAAATGTTTTGAATTTGTAATGCAGCGTAATACATATTGAAGCATGCTATTAGTTACTGAATATACACAAGTGTGCTTAATAGTGTTCTCTGATACAAAATCTTAAACAGGTTCAACATCCAGCTGCAAAAATGATTGTCTTGGCTTCTCACATGCAAGAGCAAGAAGTTGGTGATGGAACAAATTTTGTTCTTGTGTTTGCTGGAGCCCTCCTAGAACATGCAGAGGAGCTTCTAAGAATGGGACTTTCTGTTTCAGAGGTAATCTTTTATTTTGTTCAGATTATTGCAATTCAAATTAGTATTCTAGGATCTTTGAATAATTGTGTATGAAACTAGTCTCTTGTTTATCCTCTTAATTTTTCCATTCCTAATTGTATCCTATTTTGCCTTGTGGAGATTGGGTTGGATCCAAATGTCCCTGTCTAAATAAAATGGCTCTTTTTGTGTGGAATGGGGCTTCAGGGAAAACTGGTCACTTTCCCTGCTTCTGCTTATGGAAGAGTCCAGTTGGCAGAGTTTTATTCCTGGGAAGTCTGAATCCAATCCTTTGTGAGGTTAAGATATCAAACTGACTTTGAACTTTTAACAACTTATGCATCACAGTACAGACATGCTAGTGTCTTTAATTTTAGGTAATTGAAGGCTATGAAAAAGCTTTGAAGAAAGCCTTAGAGATACTTCCTGATCTAGTGTGCTGCTCTGCAAAAAATCTTCGGGATGTTGAAGAAGTGGCATCTTTGCTGCAAACTTCAATAATGAGTAAACAATGTGGCAGTGAAATATTTCTTACTAAGCTTATTGCTCAGGCATGTGGTAAGTATATGTCATTTTTTAAAATCTAAACATAGTATTTTGTTTTTGATACCTAAAATATTTTCATGTTAGTTTCAAGCTTGTTTTTTGTAGTGAAAGTCACTTGTCTTAATTTCTTGTTGGATGTCGTTTTTCAGTTGAGTACATTGGTGCCTCTGTTTATGAACTTAATCCATTCTGGAGGCCCGTTCTTAGACCGGGGTAAAGTTCGCAAACCAGGACACTACCTGGGGTTTTGCGGAGTTCATAAACTGAATAGTTCGTAAACAGGGCTGTTCTTAAACTGAGGTACCTGTATTTTCCTGAGCTGCTCTTGTCAAGTTGCAACAGTGTCTAAAATAGAGTAACACTTACTTGTTCATATTATAAAGCATAATATTGTCACTGGCGCCATTCCCACAGATTCTGTGGCATGTAATTAATAAAATAACTAAATTAGATGACTGACTAGCTTAACAATGCTTCCTAAAAACATGTTACTTTTCATTTTTCGCTCTCTCACAGTCTCTATTTTCCCCGAGTCGGGTCACTTTAATGTTGACAACATCAGAGTGTGCAAGATCATAGTAAGTCATTCTTTATTTTCCTTTCAGTACTGTAATACTCAACATTGAAGGCACTTTGTTTCACTGGAACTTGCCTTCTGGTCACTATGCTTGAGGGTTGCGGCTTTAGTTATAGTAACCTTGAAGAAAAGCAGTTCTGTCTGAACATTGGTTGGGGCCAAAAACAGGAGAGGGTGTAAAAAAAGTACCATCTGTGGATTTTTAGTAGACTGTTCCTATATCGTTTTCCTGGGAGATTAGAGACTTCATATATAGGTATGGATACATATAAACATTCCGATTCTGAAATTCGAAAGTAGATTTCGCAGAAAAGAAAGAGTTTTGGCTTTCAGTCAATAAGATAATGAATTTCTCTTCAATTAGATAATTAGCATTTCTCTTCAAATATCAGTGGGGAAGATTGGGAAGATCTAGAGTAGGGAATCATTTGCTGTGTTGAAATAGAAACATAAGAATGATAAAACAAATGCTTTAAATTGTAGCAATTTAACTGTTCCTAAGCAGATACAATCAGAGTTCAGGTATGCTTTCACATTAATTTAATTAAAGTAAAAAATTAGTTGTATTCAGACTTTGCAGTAGGTCTCTTAAAATCAATGAAATCTACTCCCAAGTATGACAGTCTAGATCCAACTCAGTGTGATTTCAGTGGCTTAACTTGGATGGAATGGTAATTATAATCTGTTCTTTTCAGGGTTCTGGCATTTGTGCTTCTACAGTATTGCATGGCATGGTTTTTAAAAAAGAAACTGAAGGTGATGTTACTTCTGTCAAAGATGCCAAAATAGCTGTGTATTCTTGCCCTTTTGATGGTATGATAACAGAAACTAAGGTATGGTTTCCCACCCTTTGGAAGTATTAAATATGTATGAAGCAGCAGCATGTCTATACATATATATAGTAGTTGCTTATTTTCTCAAGGTGTTCCTTTCCGTGTCTGCATTTGCATGGTGACCCAGGCCGAGAGTTACCTTCCTTTGTGCAGTTCTGCTCACAGGGGCCGATATGGCGAAACCTTGGTTAGCACAGAGAGGGACAGTCCTATTATCGTGACTGTAAAAAGTGGTGCTGCAACTAGATAAATAGCTGCAGCCCTTTTAAAAATGCAATCTGTTCTGTGTTAAGGCAGGGATCCACAAAACTGTCAGTGGGAAGCAGTCACAACTTTGCAGTGACTTTTTGTCCCTGGGTGCCCAGCACAATGTGAGGGATCCCTTTCTTGCCTTCCATGGAAAACTTGGGCAAATGGAGGGATCTCTTGTTGCATATTTTCCAGTTATGCCACAAGAATGGTGCGTGTGTGTAAGTAAGTTAGTAAAATGACTACAAATTTTTGACTGATTTTATCTGGGCTGGGATTTCAGCAGGCAGTCCTTTCATGGATTGTCTGTCCTATATTTCCATGATTCAGTAAACTTTTGTTCGGTGGTGTCTGAAGTCCTTCCATGTTAGGCTCTTTAGATGAACATACCTGACAATGGTTCATTTGGAATGGTCCCCCCAAAAACCCTTGTGCAAAAACACCATATCCATGATTCATAAATCACTTTTTCTAGCTTCTTCAGCAGCTCGGTCCTTGTACTTGAAGTTTGCTAAACACTTTAGAAATCCTGGAGACACATGTTGCTGTTGATCTATATGTGCATTACTTAGAACATGGTTCTATGATAGCTGTCACTTCTGGAATTGCCTGTTTTTCAGGTTATTTGTATTAAAACATACTAGGAATTGAAGATGAGAATGATGGGGGAAATGCTTTATAATTGCAGGGAACTGTACTCATCAAGAATGCTGCTGAGCTGACAAATTTTAGCAGAGGAGAGGAAAACTTACTGGAGTTACAAGTCAAGAGCATTGCTGATGCTGGTGTAAATGTTGTAGTTACAGGAGGAAAAGTAGCAGACATGGCACTTCATTATGCTAACAAATATAATATTATGTTACTCAGGTAAGTTGTGCAAAGATGTAAATTGTTTACATTTCTTGGCTCATTTAACTGAAATACATAGCATATTTGTTTCCTGAAGTGTAAATTAGTACACATGTTTCATCCCATTATGACTTCAACCAAGATTATCCCTGTGTGTGTGTTTTCCTCTCTTTCTGAACAGCGACAGATGGGGGTGAATGGGTGGAAAGTACTCAGTGCAGGTCAGGATCATGGCACAGAACAGTTCATCATTTTATTTTGTACCATTTTTGCCCTTAAATTGTCCCCTCTTCAATTTGTGGCAAATTTTCTTTAGAATTATAGAGATGTCACTTTTCTGATGATGGAAGGGATTTCATTTAAGTCCAGTGTGCAGTTAATATGGTTTTGGTTTTCAGGTAGTTTGGATGATGATGATAAGGTGTACATATGTACGATTATTTGTCAATTTTTTTTGTCAATAATGAAATGCACTTTAATGCTTCTGTTACCAATCAAGACATGATGGAGGGGCACTGTCCTTGAACCATTACCAGAGTCCCTGCTTGTTCCTAAACAGGACAGTGGTGAGAGACAGATGGTAAATTGCAGTCTGTTGGTAGACTGCTAGTACCTGCTGGGATATTGCAGACTGCTGGGCTTGGTATACTTTGGTCTCATCCTGCAGGCACTACTTACATTCTTAGGAAAGAATGTGTGTTCTGGATTGCTTAAGAGAGAGTGGTGCTTTCAGTGTTTATATAAGACAGATTCCCATTTTCTAGATAGAGAGCTCATCTATTATTATTATTATTATTATTATTATTATTATTATTATTATTATTATTATATTTTAAAAGGCCCTAGAACAGGGTCTTTGCAGGAAGTAAAATGTTGATAGGGAACATTCCTGGAAAAATTAGTTTGGTACTAACAAGAATTTCTAGATTATGAAAATTACACCTGAACACTATTTTATCTCCTTTCTTAAAGGCTGAATTCTAAGTGGGATCTCAGGAGACTATGTAAAACTGTTGGTGCCACAGCCCTCCCCAGACTGGTATGTAGCGAGAACAGCAGAGGTTTTTTTTAAAACCTACTCCTTTGCATAGACATAATCCTCCTTTTTCCTTCCCAGACACCACCTAATCTAGAAGAAATTGGTTACTGTGACAGTGTGTGTTTGTCAGAAGTTGGGGAAACACAAGTAGTTGTGTTTAAACATGGTATGTTTATTATTTTAGTCTACTCGTTATCTTTAATACATTGCATATAGAAACTTTGCATTTAGTCAGATTTCACAAGTAAAACATTGATATATTTTCCTGCAGAAAAGGAAGATGGTGCCATTTCTACAATAGTAATTCGTGGCTCTACAGAGAATCTTATGGATGATGTAGAAAGAGCAATTGATGATGGTGTCAACACTTTCAAAGTACTCACACGGGTGAGTAAAGTGCTACGCAGAATCATAGAATTGTAGAGTTGGAAGGGACCCGAGGTTCATATAAGTCTAGCCCATGGCAATGCAGGAATGTAGAGGAGCATTATTTTACTGGCTTGTTAAAATGCAAAGTTAATCATGTACAGTTGCAGAAATGCTACCATACTGGAATATACAATAGTATATTCTACCCCCAGTAGAGCAGAGTGCCACTCTCTGGTTCAGGGTGAGAGAAGTTAAGGTTTTAAGTTTACAGTGATACATGTGTCAGTAAGTCAGGTGGGCCTAATTTGGGGTGGAGATGGTATGTGAAATTGAGTGGCCCAATTGACATGAGAACACCCTTTCCCCCCAAAAGGGGGCAAATAAAGTAGTCATTGTCATCTTCTCTGGCTTGGCAGTTCCCTACCCTGAGCCATTTACCTCCCAACTCTGAGGGAACAATTCCAGGTGTGCAAAGGCAATAGGTGAGGATAATGCCACTCACCAGCTCCTCATCCAGCTGTGTTGTTCATCCCCTCACAAGGTCATTACCATCTGCTACCCTGTAAGAAGGATATGCTAACTTACTATGATGTTACCGTCTTTCCAGGGAAGCTCAATTTTCTAGAAAGGGAGGATATAAATAATAAAATAATGCAATCCGTTGCATCCAGATAACAGTCCATTTTATATAAGCAACCTTTTGAAACAAACTTCTCTAAAGCCTTCATGCTTAACCTAGGCTCAACTGTTAATTTGTCTGTAAGCCTGCCTTCTCCAATATGTATCTACTCAAACTTTAGCTTCCTCTTTGGAGCTCTTGCTCTTAGTGTTGCCAAAAAAATGAAGTGAATTGGGTAACCACCCTGGGAAAGGGCCTTTTTGGTATTGACTCTCTAGCTGTGGAATATCCTTCCCAGTGAGGCTCACCTAGCACCTGCTTGTAGTTCTTTTGGAGCCCGGTAGACCATTCTGTTCACCAGGGCCTTAGTTATTCATAAAAAAATATTTATGTACTGCTATAAAGAAGCAGTTTACAATAATTGTTTACTGCTTACTTACAATAAAAATGGGTTACATTACACTCTTTTTTTTTTTAGTTTGTTTGGTGCAGTATGTTGTCTCCTCCCCCTGTCTTAGTTGGGACAGGGGGATATGAGACAGTATACTGATAAAATAAATATAAAGGAAGAGAGTGAGATAAATTTTTAAAAAGACTTGAAATAGTTGCTTGAACTCTTTTGCAGGATAAGCGTCTTGTTCCAGGTGGTGGTGCAACAGAGATAGAGTTGGCTAAGCAGATCACGTCATATGGAGAGGTAAGCTACAAACTTAATATCTTTACTAAATTTAACTTTTCATATAATGCAACTTAAAATCCAATTCTGTCTTTAGACTTGTCCAGGTCTTGATCAGTATGCTATCAAGAAATTTGCTGAGGCATTTGAAGCTATACCCCGAGCCCTGGCTGAAAATTCTGGAGTTAAGGCTAATGAACTTATTTCTAAGCTCTACGCCGTACATCAAGAAGGCAACAAAAATGTTGGGTTTGATATTGAGGTAAGGCTAATGCCCAGCATAACATGCTTGTGGTGGTAGCAGTGTTCTGGAAGGCCATCCCTAGGAGAGTGTCTGCAAGGGAACAGTACTCTTGAACTATGGTTGCAGGGTGGCGTGGGGATTCTGGATCAGATGGGCACATCTGTAAAGGAAGAATTGGGAGTACACTTAGGCTGCATACTCACTATACTTTTAAAGCACAGGCAAAACACATTTTCTTCTTGAATAATTTTGTGGTTTAAGAGTTATTGGGACTGTATAGTGCCCAGGATTTTTTGAGGAGGGAAATGTTCTTTAAAGGCATAGTGTGTATGCAGTTAGAGCATACTCCAGTTTCTTCTGTTTGAATTTGGCTGTGCTGTAGCTTTACCTGTCCTGCACCTGACAAATTAGGTGGATGACTGGGTAGGTTTGGCCAGAACTGCTTCATGGGCCAATTGGGGAGGCTTAAGCGGGGGAAACTCCACTTGTTTTGTTAATCCTTTTACAGTTATTTTAGTGACCTTCCTATTCTAGCTGTTTTGTTATGTAAGGCTTACAGATTTTTTTGAATAGGGAAATACTGTTTTCTTTCAAAGCAAAATACTATGGGCTTGATTATCAATATTAATACCCGCTAGCTGTCCATTTTGTTCCATGGGCAGATTCTTAGCACCTTTAACTCTTTTACTGGCATCAGTGGAACTCTCATTGTAATCCTGTATCTGCTCAGAAAGTTGAGGCGCTGAACTCTTTTTCTAACATTTGACAGGCTGAACCTGCAGCTGTGAAAGATATGTTGGAAGCTGGTGTATTAGACACATACCTTGGGAAGTTCTGGGGGATTAAGCTGGCAACAAATGCTGCAGTAACTGTCCTAAGAGTTGATCAGGTAAGTTGGTGTAATAGGCTTTTTTATTGCTTCAGGTATCAGGCTAAATCAATACGGTATGGAAGCTGCTAGAGTATTGTTAGGTTATATATGCTTCATATGATTTGGTTAAAGTTGAAGGTCGATAACTCAATGTGGCAGTGTGTAGTCTTATGGTAGGCTTCTGTTTTCAAATGATCAGTTTCATACAGTAAAGGATTATGCAGACTCTTACATAAATACTTTTAAAATTGAAACTTGGTGGAATTCTGTGCTTGATGTGAAATTCCTATAGATTATTATGGCAAAAGCAGCAGGTGGTCCAAAAGCCCCTAAAGCTTCAGAACATTGGGACAAGGATGACTGGAAAGATGGACCTGAACAGTAGTGTGAAGTAAGATTTGGTATCATGGCTCATGTTGGCAAGGAACGAGACTTTGCATGAATTCCTCTGCCTGGTGCTGCTGAGTGGATTTTTGCTTCCACTTCCACTTATGTGTAGGCTACATCACAATTTAACAACCTGCTTGAGAAAAGGGTGCACAACACTGTTAATATTCCTAAAACATGGTTTGAAGAATTATTCTATAGACTAATATGCATGATTTAGTTTACACTATTAGAAGCATTATTTGTGTGCTAATCTTACATATTTTGCAAGTTATTGTAGTTGAATTTTTTTACAGAACATTAACACTTTGTCTTGGTTACCACACAATGCACCCAAAACACCCCAAGTTTTGTGTCTCTTTTGTAGGAAATGCATTCTGCGATTTCCATTTTTGGCATTCATGCTAAGCATGTATCTATAGAAATCTAAACTCACAGCAGACAATCACTGCTTCTTGGAGACAATTCCTCATGACAACAGTGCTATCCCCATTGCTGCTTAGCAGTGTGGGTATAGCAATCTTGTACAACTGACACCTGCAAAGGAGATGGGTGCTTTTTGAGATGCAAGAAGAGCAGCCAAGGGCTACTCACGTGTGCAAGAGGGTTTTGCTTTTCCCCGATTGATTTCTACAATTTTAATCAATATTTTATAAAATAGCAAAAACAGTCCTGGAGCTATGGTCAAGACTTATGGGTTGAATGCATTTTTCATTGCATAACCTTTCTGTAATACTAATTATGGAAGTATGTAAGAGATGAGGCAAAAGATACATATCAAATCAATACTGTAATACCTTAATTCAGCTGAAGTGCATTCTATGTAAAACTGTAGGTCTAACAACTACTTTTGCTTGCAGATCATCATGGCAAAACCAGCTGGTGGCCCCAAACCACCAACAGGAAAGAAGGAATTGGATGATGACCACAGTGATTGAACACTTTCAGAGTACTACTTAAGGAGTTGTGTATCTTGTCATATATGTTACTCACCTTTAAATTATGAGACTTAGCTTGTCTTGTACCATTTCAATAAAAACTGTTTCAGTAAAAAGTTGTTCTGAATGTGGTAATAAATCCTATTCAATATTACAGAAAGACAGGACTGTATCTAATGTTAGTCATACTCAAAGCAGACCCACTGAAATTAGTGGACATCACTAACAGGTTTACAGTCCACTCAACAAATGACCACCTCTGCCATTGGCCTGCTATCCAATTAAAACCAGGAAAGATTCTGGAATTGACTTCCTGCAGGAAGTCACCTTCTTTCAATGGAACAGTCTTAGAATACCTTGTCCTAGCAACATGTCACGGTGGATTGTTTGCTGTTCTCATCTATCTAAGCCCAGGTTTTTCCTACTTAGGTTCTGATCCTACGTGGGGTAAATCTATTTTCTGTTACCCATGTGGGGTAATGGGAGACTAGACTGCCAATTAAGCCAACCATTTTTCCCCACAAGGAATTCCTGCAAATTGGTTTCTCTTCTAGGCTCCACTACTATATACATCCTGCCACCACCCTTCACAGAAAACATATCCATGGCCAGTTATGTTCATCTCTCCTAGTGGCTATAAGTCATCATGTTTCAACAAGCTGAATAGGTAACTTCATTTGGCACATTCCCAAGTTGCATTAGAAGACATCTGTAGCTCTGTATTGTGGTCTAAGTCTTTAAGGCACAGGTAGGCAAAAAACGTGTTCCTACACCTAGTACAGGGACATTAAGAGCACCTTTTAACTTCCACTGCTCCCGATTCCTCCTTCCACTGCTTCCAACACTGTTCTCTGTTGCTGTTGGGAAGTAAATGGGTGCATGTGTATTAATAGCCTTAGTTACATGTGGCCTTCGGCAAAAAGTTGTGCCTACTTTTAAGAGAACAAGAGCCCTACTTCTGCATCCATGTAGCACTAGAATGTTCGTAAAAGAGGTAAAAATGTCATTTAAATTCATGTTAGATAAAACATTTATTTTTTATTTAAAAGCATGTAAGTTCTGTTCAGATGTGGGTAAGACAAAACCAGTGTAGATTGAGTATCAGGTTAATAGAACATGGAGTTAATTGAACATGATAGCTTTTTTTTTTTTTTTTTGGTGCAACTTTCCTTGGTTTCAAATCAGCTGTAAAAGAAAATGGCTCATTTACAGTAGTCTTTCATAGAATAGAAGATATGCTTGTGAATTCAGCACTTTGGCTAGAGGCACTGCTTGCACATGTGTATCACTAATATGAAACCATTGTCCTTTGGATGATTCAGTCTCTGAAGCTGAACAGAAAAAAAGGTGTGTGTCATTAAATTCCAGTAATTTGGCAAGAAAGTAATTTTACATTGGTCATCTAGGGTAAAAACACTGGTGCAACTTACTTTGTCCAATCTTGCCATGGAGGACAAGATCAGAAAGTTGGTTGTTAGTAGCTCTCGTCTTCACATAGGCAGTATAGTGACCAGATCTCATAGTGCCACTATGTTCAACAATACCATACAAAGAGTACAATACTCTTGAACTGCCCTCTACAACATTCTGTGAAAACAAAGTATCCAAAATACTTCAAGGAGGTTGATTTTATAATGCATCACAAAAATCGTAACGTTTGGTCGTTCTTCCGCACTAGTATACAATTATCTTTTCATTATAACCAAGCTCAGCTAATAAACAGGAAACACTATAAGGGACAACATTTATCTATTAATAAAAGGAGCATTTCAAACAAAAACATAGAAAAAGGTGAATAATAAAACAATTTGGCTAAGAATGAGACTAAAAATTAGAGGATAAAACAGCCCCAAATACACAAATCATATCTAAATAGATCCCACCCCACTAAAATTACAATCAAAGGCCTAGGTGAATAACCCATATTTTTGCCTGGCATCTGAAAAAAGTGTGATGATGCTAAGCATACCTCCTTGGGCAAAGGGGGCACCACTGCAAAAGCCCATTCATGTGTTATCACCCACAGATAAAAGAACCTCAGGTGAGAGCGTAGGGCTCAGGTTGGTTCATGTGGGAGAGGCAGTTTGATGTAGTACAGCCCTGAGCTCCTTAAGACTTCATAGGTTAAAACCAGCAATTTGAATTAGGCCCAGAAACGAATTGGTAGCCAGTACAGTTAGGCCATGACATGTTTTGTGCTCAGACCCATCTTTCCCCAGTGAGCAACCTGGCTATCAAAAACAGAAAGTGGCGTGGGTGAGCCCTAAGAATGTTCAGTAACATGTATCTGAACAGGGCAAAGTGTTTATTTTAGGTGCTGATAGAAGCCTAGTGGTCCAGGACTGAGGGAATACCAGGGGATCATCTTACCCCAAAAGCAGTGTCTATGGGCTATCTAGTATATGGGGGAACTAGAATAACTTGTTTTCATAGAGCTCACAATTAAATGAGTCAGATCTAGAAAAAAAAGAGACAGCATTTCCCAGGACAGCATGATGGCTAGAAGAGAAATATGGTTATTCCAAACCAGTCACCCTCATCACATTAGGCTGCTTACTTTAAGGCCACACTGGGGCACTCAAGGGAAGGCAGAAATTATGAGGGGTGGGTTTCAGAGGAAAGAGGTTGAGTCTTTGATGTACTGAGTTTGAGACAATGATGGCTGTTTCAACTGGGATGCTTCAAGAAACAAATGGATATTTGCAATTGGAAGGAGGGAGAAAGTTCTGTAGAAAGGTAGGATCAGATATATGAAAAGCACAGGCTGCTATCAGGTTTTGAATACATACACATAGTAAGCATCTCTTTACTGGATACACACAAGATTTTATGTGCACAAGTTAAACTTGTGTGGCTGACTTTTTAAAGCTGTTCTTCTGCATGAGAATAATGGTGGGAATTTAAATAGACTTTCTCTTTGCTTACCTTGCACTTAACTGAGCAGAAAGGAGCCAAGTCCATTACTTCAGGAAATTTTATGTGCTTGTTCACTTTTTGGAGATTATATCCAGTCTAGAAGGATAGCAGAGACAGTGGCAAATAAAATGCATAAAAATGACACAATCTAGTGATTTAAGAACAAAGCTTCTGATCTTCAAGACAAGAATTCTTATAAATTTAAATTATTTCTTTTATAGCTCAAATATACTTGTAATATGGCAATAAGAATTTTCCCAGTTTCTCTCTCGAGCATTTTCCTGTTAGCAATGCTGCTTACAGTGATGAAGGCAAGGACTTAAAACTTATTTTACAGAAACATTTATACCTGTTGAAATCGTTTTAAATGAAGTGTTAGAATTGGAGGAGCGAGAGAAATAAGCATTTGTTTTTTGGCATTAGTGTATACATGTTTCTTGACATCTGCAGAACAAAAGAAAAAAAAAGATTTATTAGATTTTAAAGAATGCCGTCATGGAATTGTTCTTATGCAATATAACAGATCACATAATTTGAGACTTCAGGCATGCTAAAACTTTGACTGCTTTGACTGAAAAGAGCTCAATTTATGCTACTTCGATTCTGAGCTCATGCTTAATAGAGCTTTTCACAATGACCTTTATAAATTTGTAACACTCAAAATACAAACAAATTAATGTATACCAGCTTTTACCAACTTTGTACCTTGAAGATGTTTTTGACTACAGCTCCCATCAGTCCAAGCTGGAAGCTTGGGAACTGTGGTCCAAAACATCTGGAAAACAACTGTTTTTGAATAAACAAATATCAAAGCTGCTACTCCCATTCAGTTTTGTCACTATGTGATTAGTTTTCAAAAATACAACTTCAGCCAAATTGTATACTCACGCTAAACGACTATCTCCAATTCTCTAGGATTACTTAGGACACTACTACATGCAGTTGTCTATGCCTTTATAACAGCTATACACGCACTTCCAACTTCCCTCCCTGCTCCCTGTGAAGTCATATATGCTAGGCTGACATGGTAAGAAAATATTTAAGAGCATACTTTTTCCAGAGGTCTTTGGTCCACAAACTTGCCTCTGTGTGCATACATCACACAGCAGTTTATTGTTCTCACAAAGTTTCTCATTATGAGTGAACTGATACAAGCAATGAAGCACTGAACCTTCTTCTGTGTTCATAGCTTCTCTGTTTGCAAGGGTACAAAATGCTGTTTCTGGATCCTCATTTACTACTTCATACATTTTTGTCTCAGAATCGTGAAGATCATTCAAGCTTTCTGAATCGTCGCTAGGCTCTTCATCCAAGGATAATTTGTTAAAGCCATTGGTAATATCCTCATCTTCATCAAGACTATTGTGTTTGGCAGGCAGATTGTCACGTTTATTAATACACTGTACAGCAGAAACCAAGCCTTCTGTGGTAACAGCCATTGTGGCTTCATTGTTTGCCTCTTGGTCAGAACTTCCTGTATTTTCATTCTGTACTTCAGTTGTTCCCTCTTGCTCATTCATACTCTCTTTCTGATCCATGCACTGCTCTTCACATGGGTTACATGACTCCTCGTCTTGTTTTAGGCTGGTACCCTCAGAATCATTTCCTACAGTTTCACTGCTGCAGTCATGATCACCTTCCATTTTTTCAGTGGCACAGATATCTGTTAGTGGGATTACCTTTTCTTGCATTTTTTGCTGGCGGCGTTGGTTCTGTCAAAGGAAATACAAGAAATTAAGGGTACCAAAAGGACAATTATCCTAATTTGTGCTGCATAGAGATATATAAAACGATACGGCATTTAAGTTTGGTATAAACTGAGCTTCCAAGTTAATTTACATACAGATGCTCTTACGAGCTGTAAGCAGTAAGGCTGTCTTCAAACCTAAGGCCAAACCATAATCTGGTGTAGATGAAATAGTTCGGTAGTTCAGCCAAAGGAACTTAAAACAACAGGTAAAAATAAGGGATTTACAACAATTTGTGGGAAGGAAGCACCTAAGACAGGGTTGGGAACCTGTGGCTCTACTAATCATCCTTCATCACTGGCCATTCTGGCCAAGGCTAATGGAAGCTGAACAAGGGTGGTCCTCACTGCTGTTTTAAGAGCACATATTCCACCATTTTACAAATTAGCAATCTCCTTGACAATTTGCCATGTTGGCTAGAATAATGCCAATGCTCTCTCAACACTTGGTTAGCAGAGACAGAATGTGGATGGGGATGCCTATCGGAAAGTAATGCAGTACAAATATATGCATTTAGTCACATATGCTCAACTTTAAAAACTGGACTAAGGTGAAAATGAGT
Source organism: Podarcis erhardii (assembly GCF_964252035.2). Lineage (NCBI taxonomy): Eukaryota > Metazoa > Chordata > Lepidosauria > Squamata > Lacertidae > Podarcis > Podarcis erhardii. The sequence continues at coordinate 52,789,774 of NC_138508.1, read as the reverse complement.
CCAGATGAGCAATGAAACAGCCAGTGCAATCTGGCAAGACAGAGCACTGGCCTTAATGTCTGGGCAACAGGGATGCATACCTTCTATTCTATTCAGAATAAGAGCAGTAAGAGGCCTGTGTTCACTATCAGTTATATGGCTACATTGCAGCATAATATGTTTGTTAGGTGATCCGCGATTGTCATGTGATTCGGCAGTGACGAAGTCCTTACAAGTTAAACAGATGCGCAAACAGCGAGAGATGGGAGAAAAACAAAGGCTGTGTAAAACAGGAGTAAGCAACTGCACAAGAGTAGGAGAAGGGGGGGGGGCTTTCTTAACACCCCTACCAAAACCCTACAATGCTCAGTGCAGTACTAGTAGCAACTCTTCAACCATCCATATTTAAGAGGTAAGTGTACAGAACTGCTTTCTACTTTGATACTCTACTAACCTTTGATTGCTTTTTGGCCATTTTCTTTGCCTTTTTCAGGAGATGCTTACTTGTACCAGGAGTCTCCTCTTTCTCCTTCAAATAACAATCATTCCCTGTGTTGTCTTCATCATCTTCAATCTCTTTTTCTTGCATCTTTCTAACATTATTATTATTATTGGGTTTTTTCTTGCCACCCTTAAAAAGAAAGCGATAAACAGTTCAGAGACATGGTGGGATGTCAACCCCAATATTTGGGTTGATATTGGCACATCAAATGAAGAAAGGAAAAGAGGATGGGGGGGAAGGGAATATTCAGCTGGATGTTTCTATTGTTCACAACAGTTTGTTAGAAAGTGGGGTTTTCTTTGAATGCTCCTCACCACATTCAAATTTAAGAACAAGGGGTAGGGCTTTCCTTTATATACTATCTCACTGATGAAGGCAGGAGAAACCAGCATGCCAAGCACTGCTGCCGATGTTGCTGGACTACATTTCTGACCACCAGCTGGGCTTATGGGAGTTGGACAATTTCTTGAGGGGTAAAGGATCCTCGTCCCTGCTGTTTTAGCAGGGAGGAATGGTTTACTCCATTAGCTTTTTAGGAACCCTATATAAGTGATGGGCTTGAGAGCAAGCACCCATAAAATGTAATAAATGGTAGTACACATATAAATTTGTACAGCTGCATGCCTGATTTTGGAAATTCTCTTACTGCAAGCTTCACTGTCCCACCCCCCCTAAAAAAATGTTCTAAAAAATTTGAAGACTTTCTCGAAGCATGTCCCTTGAGGTACACGGGACCTATGCTGATGGGTAGGGGGAATCAGCAACTCCTCTCCTCATATATGCAGAACTTTCATTCAGTGGATGCCTCTACTACTGAATGAAGATGGAAATCAATTTCATATTATTCTCTCTTCTGCAATCCTATGCTATCTTCCCCTGGACTGCAAGAAGATCAAACGTATCCATTCTTCAGGAAATCAACCCTGAGTGCTCACTGGAAGGACAGATCCTGAAGCTGAGACTCCAATACTTTGGCCACCTCATGAGAAGAGAAGACTCCCTGGAAAAGACCCTGATGTTGGGAAAGATGGAGGGCACAAGGAGAAGGGGATGACAGAGGACGAGATGGTTGGACGGTGTTCTCAAAGCTATAAACATGAGTCTGACCAAACTGCGGGAGGCAGTGGAAGACAGGAGTGCCTGGCGTGCTCTGGTCCATGGGGTCACGAAGAGTCGGACATGACTAAATGACTAAACAACAACAACATGCTATCTTCCATGCTGTTCTGGAGGGTCTCCTGCTTTTTGGAAATGATTTTCGGGGGATTCTTGGGGCTGGAGGAGGAATTGGCAAAAATTGCTTCCCTTCCTCTTCTTTTAACAAAGACGTCTACTAGATCAAAAGCTCTTCTGTGAGCACAAGGATACCAACTGTAGAATGACTTCTGTTTGCACAATTGAAGTTCTCCTCCCACTCCTCTCGCTGAACCCCCCACCATCTGCTCTGGAGGGCTGTGGGAGTTGTGGGAGGCATGTAGGGGAAAACAGAGGGAAGAAAAGTTTTGATGCACAAACAAAGTCATTCCATGAGCACAACAGCCTAAAAAAAAAAAAGCAATCTCATCTTACCTCATTTAAGACAGGGAGTGACAAATCAAGGAATGACTCGTGCACTAATGAAATCTGAAATACATGTTTTATCACAGTATTAGAAAAATCGCCTGAGTTTAAGAACAACCATTATATCTTCAGTTATGTGAAAATACGTTTATTGAAAAATAACCCCCAGCTTCAAGGGGTGGGGGATCCCAGTGCTGTGAGTGAGAGAGTGTGCTCAAATCTAAGATTAGGTGCCAAAGAAGGATAAGAAGTCCCATTCTTGAAAGTAGGAAAGCAAGATACAAAAGCAGACTGGGCTGCTATTATCACTCTATTCTTTCACCTGAATGTAAATACCAACATTTTTTGGAATTACAAGTAAAAGCCAATAGGTGACTGGAAATCTTATACAGCAGCTCCTCCAGCTTATAAGATTTCCAGTTCTGCAAGAACACTTGTAGAACTATAGGACATACTCATGCACACTTCATTCCCCCATCAAAGGTAGTGTCTGGGATGTAGGTCATTATAGAAATCTCAAGTCAGCAACAGCAAAGAGAGCCCTTGTGTCATTCTGCTTGTCACCAAATTTATAAGCTATTTAGGTTTTATCAAAAAGGAAAGCCACTTACAGTTTGGCACTCCTCACACATGATTGTGCTTGTTAATTCTCCACCAAAAATACGGTCCACAAAGCTCAGTGTCACCTTTCCCTTTTCATACTCTGAAATATTAAGAGAAAGCATTAAAACTTTATCTTGATCTGAGGATGTTATTGTATGAAGAGCTACAGTAAGTTGAACAAGATGATACCCCCACTCCCAACCAATGAGAATCATTAAGACATTATAGCTCCTTAGGAAAGGAGAAGTGAAATGGAGTTGAATAATAGTTCCCAATGGTACGGTGAACATTCTATATATTAATTATTGTTTTTCTTTCTCCATTGAATAGATGGGTTGGAATTGAAAAAATTGCAAAGCATTTGCTCATGTCCACTGGAATTATTAAACACATGAAACAGCCCCACTTCCCCAAATCACAACCCACTTTTGAAAGTGCTATCGACTGCCAAGCAATTTTGTTGCAACTTTCAGTTATTTATTTATCAGCAAGGATCTGGTGTGAGTGAAAAGCACCTCTGCATGCACATAAGGCAGGAAGAAAATTAATTTCCCCAATAATTTCCCCTGGCACATATCACATCCTTTTCTGGAGAATCCTCAGCAGCCTTTTTTTGTGGTTGTGACAGGGCAGAAATGAGCACATGTTTCATATGCAACTCTTTGGATACCAAAATTAATATAGAAACAATGCCCAAGGTGAGGAACTGATAGAAGTTGTTACCTTTGATCTTCTTTTTTAGTTCTTCATTTTCTTTATCAGTAGAATTATTCAGTGCCTTAAAAATTCCAGCAGAAATACGCTAGAAATAAATAGAATTGTAAATTGTAACAAAGCTAAACATTTTTGTTGTTGTTCATTCTACTAAACATCAAGTTTAATCACCACCTTAACAGTAAAAACAGATAGCTACTCTACATATTCCTGCATTATAAAGCAGGGGTTTCCAAGCGTTTGGGGCCTATGGGCACATTTGCCAATACTGAAAGGTCTCAGGAAATAAATACTCTCCATTATAATTAATATACACATATTTTTTCACATTTCTGATTCTGTGACAGCCCAATTTCATGCATATTTACTCAGAATTAAGCATAGACACCTTTCCCAGCAAGCAGCAGTGGATGGTGCAGTGGGGCTGAACCACCCACTTGACCTTTGTTCTGCCCCACCATTCTCCACAATGCTCTTTGTGCACTAAGAGGACAGGGAGTTCCAGGCTGCAGACATTCTGCACTAGATACTTACTTGGATTTCTTCTGTCCGCATGCCATCTAATAAATAGCGAAGCAGTTCCTGGCTGTCTTGCTGCTGATAACCTTTAAATCGTATGGCTCTGTTAAATATAACAACATAAAGGATATTTAAATTCAAAATATTACAGTAAGGACATATAAACATTTAAAAAGTGGGAAAATAACTTGGTAGGGAAAAACAAAGGCTCACATCACTTAACAGCTCTCCTTTTGTTTTTTACATTATTCTAGGAAGTTATAAAAAAGAAACTTCCTTGTTTCATTTTATTGTTCCTTACATAATTTTGGCAGTCATCATAAAGATCAAACATGTTGTTTCTTAAATAAATGTACAGCACAATCCTTTGCATGTCTAATTAGAAATCGATACCACTAGCCTTGGTAATGGTTTACCAGGAATGTGGTGATCTTGGTTGCTTTGCGCCTCCCAATCATGGGTGGGGGAACAAGCCATGATCCCTGGCTTGGGGTTATGATTTGTTTCATTCCCAGCAAACCATAATCTGTAGGCCTTTTATTGGTCACTGTGGCATAAACTAATCAGGACTGAAACTGAGACATGTGGACATGAAGCCTGTTTTCAGCTTCAAGTATTTATAAGACAATGCTAACATCTCATGATGTACAGGAAGAAATACAACCTAAAATGCCTTAACCCAATCAAATTGCTCTATAGACCAACCAATATATGCAATTCACTGTTTTATGTAAGCTTTTTCAATATTAACATTACAACTCAGGCAGATACTCACTTTTTACAGATCTGAGAGAAGAGTTCTTTGGGGGTCACAGTTCCTTTTTTAGTCTCTTGCATTTCTGTCAGAAACTGACACATGGCTAGTGTAAGAGGTCTTGGCTGATCAAGTGTAACTATCATGGGTTCCTGAACACCACACAAAGAGAGCATTTGTATTACATACATTTTAACAAGTAATTTGCCATTCATTCATTTGAAGCAATATAGAAAAACATCTGGACTGCCCTCAACAAAATGTGTATTTTTGTAAATTTTGTAGCCTGTATCCAGTGCAGCACTTGCAAAAGAATTGTCACACAATGGGAATTTCTGCCCCTTTCCTTCACACAGCTAGTCATGAGGGTCAGGGAACCATGAGGAAAGAAAATGCCTGGGACATGGGTCAAGGGGTTGAAAAGGAGCTATCATGGGTTTGTTTTCTGAAACTAATTAAGGCTAAACACATCTGTTCAGGCTTGGACATGATGCTCAACTGTGGTTAGCTAGAAACTGAAATGAAAGCTTCTGATATCTTCGACATTATAACACAGGAGCAGGATGAGGTAGTAAATGAGCCTGGGGCTTATTCATATAGCACTAAGCCATTGTATCTGAAGCAGGCCACGGTGTCAACTGACCTGGCCATCGCCAAAATGCCAGACTGATCAAAGAACCTCCAGACACAGGCTTTTTGGTAAAGCTTGCTTAAATCCACCTTTTAAAAATTTCAACACACCATAAAACAACAGCTAACATACCGTTATTGAGAATTCTGGTGGTTCAAGTGTAACTGCCAAGTCCGGCATTTTAACCTCCTTTAGCAGCTCTCTCAGAACTGGTGTTTGTGATAAGTTCTGCAGGAAATTTTTTTTAGAGTCAATGATTAACACATTTGGGAACTCACTGTCATACCTAGAAACATTTCCTTATGTTCAAAATCCTTTTGAGACCACAATTTATTCAAATAAAGGCAGTGAACAAGATTGTCAGCAAGAAAAATGACAATCATTTTCCCACAAAAATTTTCCCACTTCTCCACCTCACGCTATTAGCATTCAGGACAAAGCCTACCCTAAGAGGTTTTGTTCCCCAGCAATCAGACAAATGCATTCAGGATAATACATTTCATAATACTGGGTTTACAGGGATTTAAAAGATAAGAACTTGCAACTTGATATTTGTCAAGAAACAGAACTGGTAAGCAATGAAGCTCCTGTTGCTACTTCAGCACAAATGAGGGTGGGGGGAGATCAGGAGTCTAGGAGTTGCTAGGAATCTCCACCATACCTGCAGAACTGCATTAAAGAAACAGGTATTCCCCAGGTTACTGAGGCCCTTCACTGTCACTTCTGCATTGCCATTTAAATGAAGTTTGTTGTCATTCATCAATATCTCTTTTTTCTCCCTCTCTTCCTCATTTCGGTGGTCCTTTATTTTTTTGTTTTCCAATGGCTTGTTTTCTTCTTCTTTTGATGCTGAAATAAAAACAATTCATTTTGTGTTTCAAAATGCAATAAACCGAGAGATGTTAGGATGCAGCAATTACTAATACTACTCAGAGAAAAGCTAGACCTCCTAAGGTCTATTCATTGCTACACATAACAAAAGTAAATTGACATTTCTAGTACATTCTAGTCTGGAAAGTGACAGTGAACAAAAAACCCATCAATTTCTAAATCAGTAGGCACGTCCCAATGATGTCAGAACTTACCTGTATTCTGCATGTTCACATGTGCTTGTTTTCTAACATAATCCACAAGCTGGCCCAATTGACCATTACTATTGTATGGCACATCGTTGTCACACAAATAGCACCTGCATCCACAAAAAGGAGAAAAGAAGATTAATAAAAAAACACCCAGAAGCCCAGTGCAGCTGGCTTCAAAAGAAAGTGCATATCATGATGTAGATACATTTCATATGTAGATACATATCATGATGCAGATACATTTCAAACTAAATTTGTATTCACATATGATATGAAAGTGGTTATCAGATCCTTTTAAATATTTACAATTTATATATATAGATAGATAGATAGAATTTTGCAGTTCTTTACTACAAAATGTCCAGCTATTAAGTTCTCAGAAGCTGTTGTCTATGACAAACAATTTTGCACAGTAGACAAACACAGCAATTTTAAGACTAGATATATTGTATAAATCAAGGAATCAAATCTATATTAGCAGCAAATTCTAGTAAGTTCACTTAGAAGTCTCACAGAGCTGCAGAGTTCTTGTTTCCTAATAAATCAATACAAGATTAACACAGTCTTAGTACTTGATTATTGCTACTAGTTATCATGTATTATTTAATCCTTAATTTCTGATGTATAAGCTTTTGTGTGTGTGCCAGATATTTATAAACAATTTACAACACAAGCGCTATGACAATATGGGGAAGGGGTTCAGAATCACTATAGCGGTGAGCCTCTCAAGAAAATAGAAAGCATTTATGATAAACCATGTTACTGCCACAGAAAATATGAAAGAATGTTTGTAGTCTGGGATGAATTACAAGGCCCTTAATTAGTATGACAACACAAGAATTTAGGTAGCGATTCCCTTTTTTGTTATATGTTGCACTCCATGTGTGCTGGCACATATTCAGAATAAGAGCTCCATAATGGTTTCTATAGGAAGATGGTGTAAGAGGAACCCCTCATACAGGAGGAAGAGAGAAAACTAAGTATGCAGCCAAAGCATGACAGAAATGGTAAACAAAATAAGTCAGGTACACTGCACAAAAAGTAACATAATAATTCCAATAATGTTTGGGAAAAACCCATGTATCTTTCTAACTGGAATATTGGCAAACTCACCACACACTCCAGTTGTCCAAACTGAGAACCAAACAATGAGGTTCTGATCTTGGTGTTTCAAAATGCTTTATGGCATGTTTTTCTTGAGAATTTCTGCCACAGCCCTGGAATAGCAACAGTTGCAAATACAATAAAGGTTGCAAATCAACAGTTATTGAATTAAACTTTTTAAAGTGAAACCTTCAAATAGTTGCAATAAGGAATAGTTCTACTATAAGGAGTACTGTTCAGTGCTAATGAAACAAAGCAATTATACATTTCCCACCCTTGGTATGCATATTATAGGGGAAAAAATACCGTGTGGCCACATTTCAGGCATAACCATATTGTAGGTCCATCTTCTGCTTTCTCTTCAGATTTCTCACGGGTCTCACTGTCTGATGTTCGGCAATCCTGACAGGAGCTCCAGTCCACATTCTGCAACACCTTTTTCAGGCCACCTTGTTCCAATCCTTTGCGAAGGTGCTTGCATATAGGTTCTATTGGGAAGTTTCAACAAGGCAAGGCAAATTTAAAAGGGACATTATTTAGAACGAATGTGGTGTGGGGGTAAAGATACTCCAATCACTGCTGTACAGTGCAACTCCCCTGGTGGTTTTGGGCAAATTATTGTCCTGCAACCTAACCTACCTCACAGAGTTGTTGTGTGAACAAAAATGATATAATTGTACATCTGCCACAGTAGCTTCCTGGGTGCACAGTGAGACACTGGTGTGATAAATGAACAAAAACCTAAGGCATACAGTGGTACCACTGGTTATGTACTTAATTCGTTCCGGAGGTACATTCTTAACCTGAAACTGTTCTTAACCTGAAGCACCAATTTAGCTAATGGGGCCTCCCGCTGCTGCTGTGCTGCCGCCGTGTGATTTCTGTTCTCATCCTGAAGCAAAGTTCTTAAGCCGAGGTACTATTTCTGAGTTAGCGGAGTCTGTAACCTGAAGTGTATGTAACCCAAGGTACCACTGTATAGCCAAAGAACTGTGGGAAGAAGTAATAGTTGCTGGTGCTGCTCTACTAAAGCTTCCAGCAGAGCTTGTGAATTTTTGTACAAAATGAAAGCTCTATAGCTCTCTGAGCAAGACCTGTTTTATTTGTTCTTAAAACTTTTTTTCTTTAAAAGAATCAGATGTCTTCCTTTAACTGCATGAACTTATATAACCCAGCATCACTGCCTTCTTTCTGACATGGTCTTAATGCTGTGCCCTTTCCCAAGCCCCATTCCAATGTCCTATTTTTGTCATATATCTATCAAAAGAGATTTAATAACTGAACAAATGGATATTATTTATTTAAGAATTGGAAATAATGGGATCACAAGCACAACAAACCTGTTTTTACACAGGGAGGTTCAGGCAGGAGAAGAAAAGTAATTATGCCATTTCATACTGAGGATAAAGCTACACTGCTGTTTAATCTTCTCATCATGACTATGATCATAGAGCATCAGGGTTCCAAGCTAATTGTCAGATGTTTTGTCCCAATTCAGATAAAACTAGGCAATGAAGTCAACAGGAGTCGGGCAAACGTAAATGTTAACCCATAAATTTCACTGAGAAGGGCAAACCTTTCCCTGGAGTCAAACTTTCGGCAAGTCCAAGGCCTACTGTAAATTAAATAATGGGATTGCCCCTTAAATTTGAATTTAAATACTGTTGTTCTCTACATTATTTGATTTGCACTAGGACAAACACGTTTGAGATATTACATTTCTGCCAAGGAAATAAGAGTATAAACTCTTTCTTCCTCGGAGCTATGAAACTGATTGACAGTATTACAGTTACAAAGCATACCTGCTATATCCGGTGAGTCATCTGGTGGCATGTTTTTCCCCTTTGTTCGTCTTCTTCCCATGCTGCTGCTCCAAGGTTTTATTTCACATCAAACATTTATGGCCTAAAAGAGAAATAAATTTTATCATTCTCAATTTTGAAGGAGACCTAAAAAACTAAAAGCAACTACATTAGAAGACATTCAAGACCCAATTCCTCAAGGTGATGGTAACTCTGAACATAATGATGTGCCATGGAGCAAGTGGGGTAGAGTTTGTGTCACCAGTCATATTTTCCTTTCTTGGAAATTGAGGTTGAAAGTGGCAAAACTGCAACCAAGCAAGCCCAAAATCCATCTGAAAGGTTTGCACAAAGTACAGTGGTACCTCGGGTTAAGAACTTAATTCGTTCTGGAGGTCCGTTCTTAACCTGAAACTATTCTTAACCTGAGGTACCACTTTAGCTAATGGGGTCTCCCGCTGCATGATTTCTGTTCTCACCCTGAAACAAAGTTCTTAACCTGAGGTACTATTTCTGAGTTAGTGGAGTCTGTAACCTGAAGCGTCTGTAACCCGAGATACCACTGTGTACAAATTTGTTTAACAGCAGAATGCATTTTTGGAATATATTGGGTATATTCAGATAACCAAATGTCAGCTTCAGAAGCTGAGATATGCATGAGCTTCAGGCACTTGCATGTAGCCACACTGCTCCCCCCACTTCAGGAAACTTCACTTAATCATAGCTTCTCATTACACTTGAACCGAGAAACTATCATTTTTTTGCTTGATTGTATGCCATTTTTTGACATTGGCTTCCATATCCTGACTTGTTTAGAAGCTGCTAACCAGTTTCAAATCTGGACATAATTGGAAGCTATGGTTAACTGTAGGTTACTTGTCCTGTGAAGAAACAAAGCTGTTACCAGAAAGTTATTTGTATCTTGGCTTATCAAGCCAAGATTTGATCCCTTAAATGTGCCACTGTGTACAGGAAGGCTGCAACTCAATGAGAGTGCTCATGCAGTCTATTATATAACATTGGACTTTTGACTGCAAAGATACTGAGTTCAAATCCATGCTTAACCCTAAAGCTCTCTGGGTGGTCACAGGCAAGTCATTTTTTCTTTGTCACAATAGTGTTGTTGAGAGGATAAAATGGGAGAGCCCCCTGGGTACTGCCCTGAGCTTCTTTGAGGAAAAGTAGGATATAAATGTAATAAATAAAATTACTGACATGCATACAAGTGCGGCAGATAATATTTCAGAGGCTAAATATGAAGTGAAGTGTCATGTTCTAGCACAGCAGGTTAAGCTAGTCTGATGGGATATCACATACTAAACTACAAAATGCTACAATATAAGGGTGTGGATTTAGATCAGAGCTTTCCAAACTTTTCAAGTTGGTGACACACTTTTGGGACATGCATCATTTCTCGTCACAGAAATTCAGTTTTACTAGCAAACCAGAGCTTAAATTAACCCTTTGCAGCCCCAGGAGGAGCGCAGGAAGTGTTCATGTGACACACCTACACACTGCAGCCGACACACTAACGTGCTGTGACACACTGTTTGGAAAGCTCTGATTTAGATAGTTTAAAATGTACTCTCTGTTGTATTGGGAACACTCAGAAGCAGGTAACATTCTGCAACAGAAAATATTAGAGAACATGTTTATTTGCCAGCACAAACTTCAGTAGTACAGGTTTTGGTGGTCTTGATTTGTTGTTACCTCTACCACATATTCTACATGCTTGTACATATTTTGCTCCTATTGTTGCTGCTTCCCTGGGCAAATGACAGGTTAGCCTGATTATATAGAACTTACATTCTATTTTGGAAATTATCCTGAGAAACATGTGACTTAGCTTCATGTGTCCAATATGGAATAGCCAGGACACAGAGCAAACTTTTGACTATTTAAAAAAATAATCTGAACAACAAAGATCCACTGGCCATGCCTATAGCAGCTTTCAGATCCTAATCTTGGTTTTTGATTTTTTTTTTTTAACACAACAGTAATCAGAAAGGTAAATGCATTTTTGTGTATGTTAACTATGAACAGTTTAGGGCTGTTCATATTCCAATCCCCATAGACTGCCTGCACAGCAGGGATACATGCTGACAAATAAATAGACTTTCTGCAAATACAGTATAACTGTACTGCTGTAGGGATTACTCAAGAATGACTACTGTGACATCTTTACATGTTTTCAAAATAGTCTACCTACTCTGGCTTCTCCTCCCTACAAAAACAAATTCAGTGTAGGTCGAGTCCCTGGAATACTTTGCTCAACTTTCTGCACTATTACTCACCGCAATCTCTGGGGTAGAAACAGCACCCCTGGAAAAGGGAAGAGCAGTCTTTTACATTGATGTAAGTCCATATTACAAGTCCATATTTCTGCTTCTTTCTCACTTTTAACTCACTTAGTTTCCGAGAATTCTGGAGTTGGAAGGGATCCCAAGGGTAATCTAGTCCACCCCCTGCAATGCAGGAATCTTTTAACCCAACATGGGGCTTGAAACCACGACCCTGAGATTAAGAGTCTCGTGTTCTGACAGGAGTTAAACACAATTCAGGGCATAAAGTTTTAAATTTAAGGCCCTTTCCTATGACATAAAACAAGTAAATGCTCACACAAGCATGGTTATTGAGTAGTTTGGGACACATCCTCATTCCCTTGCATCCACTGAATTATTAGCAACTGGGATGCTGTGAGAGGAGGAAAACACCTGTTTCATCACAAGTGTGTTACTGCTAGCATTTTATGGCATACAAAATGTAAGAAGCAATGCCCTTCAACTCTCTATATTGGACAAACAGGCCAAACTCAATGCAAAGGATAAATGAACAAAAAACTGACATCAGGAATCACAAGACAGAGAAACCAGTAGGACACCACTTCAATCTCCCAGGACATCCAATACAAGATCTCAAAGCAGCTGTCTTATTACAAAAGAATTTCAGAAATAGACTTGAAAGAGAAGTTGCTGAATTACAACTTATTACCAAACTGAAAACTACGGAGAGACCTGGTCTGAATAGAGATATTGGATTCTTGTCTCATTACACATGCTAAAGCTATTTTTGGTCATCTGCATACTATCCCTTGCTTTTTCCTGTAGGACTAATTGCAGTCGTCAACATGTTTACCATACCCATTGAGCCAATCACCCATCCCCTACTACTCTACTGAGAAATACCCCACTGTCCCACTATATACAGTGGATGCTCGGGTTGCGAACGTGATCTGTGTGGGATGCATGTTCGCAACCTGTGTCTGTGCATGCACGGGTTGCGATTCAGCGCTTTTGCGAACACCGAAACCTGGAAGTAACCCATTCCGGTACTATCGGGTTTCGGTGGTCCGCAACCTGAAAAGGCTGTAACCCAGGTATGACTGTATAAGGGTCTGGCGACCTCTGCTTCAGTGTATCTGAAGAAGTGTGCATGCACACGAAAGCTTATACCAGAACAAACTTAGTTGGTCTATAAGGTGCTACTGGACAATTTAAAAAGACAATTTGAAATATTAAAAAGACAATTTGAAATATAAAAAAACCACAAATAAAACCATGTGTTGGGAATACTGTACTGTAAATAGCTAACCTGCCCTGCATGCAGACCTTAAAACCGGTGAAAACATTTCCCTACGACTTCTTTTGACCAAACTGCGGGAGGCAGTGGAAGACAGGAGTGCCTGGCGTGCTCTGATCCATGGGGTCACGAAGAGTCGGACACGACTAAACGACTAAACAACAACAACGACTTCTTATCCCCGTGACTTGCTTGGCCAGTGCCATTTGCTTAGTGCACGTTAATGGCAGAGAGCGCGCTCAAATTATTGCGGGGGCCTAATACTGTCTTTCCATCTTAAGAAAATAGCCCCCCTGCGAAACTTCTGCATGTCCTGCTGCCTTTAACAGGCGCAGGACCAAAGACCAGCAAGAGAATTGGCCACTTTGCTTAACCGGACACGGAGTGCTGCACTTCTTGGACCCAGCTCGTGTTCCTGGGCAGTCACACAAAACCTTTTCCTCCCCTCCCTTCATACCCAGGAGGAGAGCCCTTCAGAAGTTGGCAGCCTCAGGTTGGAAGGGCAAAATATTCTGCCAAGACAAGACAGACCTGGCACTGCCGCCGCCGCCGCCTCCTTTGCGACTACATGGGCTTAAGAGGGACGATACTACTCACCTGCAAGCCTTTAAGCGAAAAGTCTGGGGAAGGAGATACAAATAAAGCCCCGCGACAGCACCCCGCGTGCCTGGAGAGACCAGCAGTCCCCACGGCTCCGTGGCAGCCTCTGCGGCGCGTCACCGTCTGAGAGTCGAGGGAGAAACACGCAGCTCGCGACTGGCCCAGCTCAGAAAACGAGCTTCGCTGCAATTTCTACTGGAACGCGCCGCAACTTGCCGGGTGGGAGGCAGCCCCCAGCAAAGCGATTGGTCACGTCACCTTAACCCCGCCTAGTCTGCCCTTACTGACAAAAGCCAAAGCCAATAGGAAAACGTTCTTGCGTGGCGTCACGAAGACGAAGGTAAATGAAGCGGCCGGTGAGGGCAAAGTGGGGCGGGGGGGGTGGAGGAGAGCGAGCAACTGCGCAGCATGGGGCGAAGGAGTCCCGAGGTGTCGCCCGCGCTCCTTAGCCGGAAAGAAACGTCCCGGATTTAAACGGTTCGCGACCTATCTCTGCGTCTGAGGTGGATATTTGAGGCGGATATCAACAGTCATGTAGAGCGGCACAAAAAAAAAGTGTGGGGGGGAGCGGTTGACGGTTCGCCGAGCATAGATTTCTTACCGTAGAAGGGCCGCTTTGCTGAGCAGGAACTTCCGGTGCGTTGGCTGCCGGGAAGGGACTCCCTGGGAGGAAGTCTGTGGTCCAGATCTAAAGTGAACCGGAGGATAAACAAGCCACACCGAGTCCAACTTCCGGGTTCGCTGTGAACTTTCCAGGGCAGAAGTGAAGGGTGCTCGTAGACGGGAACTTTGCTGAGAAATCCAGGTTTTTAGTGTGGTTTTGGCCAGCGTGCTCTCTCTATCTCCCCCGTTCCCATCACAAGGTAGCAGCAAAGGCAAGCGGTCACGATATTTTAATTTGGGATCGGGTGGAGCTCGATTTATATTTCCGTGCATCTGTATCTAACAATATGGAAACAGGGTTATTGGAGTCCTACTTACAATAAATCAGTTGATTGCAGTGGTTCTATCCTATCCCTAACATGGAATATCAACCCTTAATCACAAAGAAAGAAATGCCCTGATGACTCTCTGCTTACACAGAAACGAAAGTGCCGAACTTAGGATAACCTGAATAGTTGGAAATATGAAAAAATGTAGGGTTGAGTGTTTCAACATCCGGGGCTGCAATCCACATACACCGCTATGGAGACTGTATTGCTTCTGAGTAAACATGCATAGAATTGCTGTGTGAAAATGTAAATGATCAGCTAGTGCAAAAGGCATATCTATTTAACATTTGATTGGGTGAAGGCTCTGGCTATGTGGTAGATACTTCTGAGTAAACGTGCATAAGAATGTGCCACGTGGCCCATGCTTATGCAATCTTTTTCAGGCGCTGATCTAAATTTTTTCAATGTATACCTCAAATCTTTGTTAACTGTTTTTTGGAAACTCATATAACCTACAAGATAAACTCATCAGTGATCCATAATCCATGAACCTAAGGCTGTAGCCCTGTATCCACTTACTTGGGAGTAAATCTCATACAACTCCATATGACTTGTTGCTGAATATGCATATACAGGATTGCACTGTAAGGCTGCAGTCATATGCAAGTTTATCTGGGAGTATCAGAGTGATCCTCATCCTGGTTAGAGAGCAGAAAAGTAGCTGATTGCCCCTTACATCCCAAATCCTGTTGGCTTGGAACCGGCCAGGTCAAAATATGAGTGTGTGTGTGTGTGTGGTATTTTTCTGTATGAGTTTTGCTATTCTAGCTCCAGGCTGGCATAATTGAGGCATAGTCCACAAGGTTTTGAATCTAGTTTATCCAAACGTGCCTCCTCCCACAGGCAGTAGGGTAACTACTGGCAGTAGCTTTTCAGTTGAAACTTGGGTCTTTGCTGCACCCCCCCTTCCCTTCCACCTGAGGAAACTACTACTTGCTATCTTAAACTTCAGTATTGGGTTGTGTGTTGGAATGCACTGTAAACCACACTTATCACAGTGAACATGCATAGGATTGGGATGCAAATTTACAATCCAATGCAGTCATTTGGAAATAAATGTGCATATTATTGGGCTGCCAATAAAATAGATGTTGATGGGAATCTGTGTTTCAATTCCTTCAATGTGGAAAAATGACATAGAAATTAATGGTAATATTCTGGAACCAGATAAAGATTTCATGTGTTTGTCCCATCAAATATAGCCATATACAGCACCAGAAGCTGCAAATACTAACACTATTTCCCTCTAACTTGTTTAGGAATCATATAAACATATCTAAAATGAGCAACTTGGAAGAGGCTGAACTACAACTTTCTGAATTAGATTTGCTTTCTAGTATGTTCCCCAATGAAGATGAATTTAAAGTGACTGACCAACTGGCTTTAGCAGAACTGAAGGATCACATTGACAGATGCACCTTGGAAGTGCCATCATCAAAAATACAGTTTACATTGAATTTAGAATTAGACACTGCAGATGGAAATAAGGTAAGGCATCATCATTCTGAATGAAGTATGGTATTTTAGACTAGATATTTAGTAATCTCTGTTTCTTTGAATTCCTTTCTAGATTCCACTTTCTTTGTTTTGTGCTTTCCCATTAAAATACCCAGCTGTTCTTCCAGAAATTACTATCAGGTACTACATATCTTGATATAGAGAAAAGTGGCCTAAAGGTTGAAATGCATTGTTTATTCTGTTGTAACATAAAGTCTCCATTTAACTGTCTTATGCAGTATAATAATTCTACTGACTGCAGTGAGAATTCAGGGATGTATCTCCCCCCCCCCAAAGCAAATGGAATCTTTAAACTTTATCCCTCATACACAAAGAAGAAAGAAAGGGAAGGAGATTGTGTGAGCCTAAGGTCACCCCAGAACAGTCCCAATAATTAAGGAAAACTAGATTCTTCCATTTTTTAATCCTTTCATTTGTATTCTAAACATGCCATCGTTCCTCCTCCTTTAGATCTCCATCTATAAGCCGATCACAGCAGGTACAGCTGAACACAGATCTTATAACCTTCTTGAAGACACACTGTGCTGGTGAAGTCTGCATATTAAGTGCAAGAGAATGGATTAAAGAACATGGCACTGCTTACATCAGCAGAGATCCCTCATCTTCCAGCATGATGAAATCAAGTATTCAGAAGTCAGATAATGTTTTCACTAGACTATGGATTTACAGTCATCACATTTATAACAAGCACAAAAGAAAGAATATAGTTGATTGGGCTAAGGAACTCTCTCTGTCTGGATTTAGCATGCCTGGGAAACCAGGTATCATTTGTGTAGAGGGCCAGCAGAGCCTGTGTGAGGAGTTTTGGGCAAGGTTTGTTTTTCACTTTATATCTTGCATTCTTGAGTTGCTACCTTTTGGTGGTTTACTTCAGTCATAAATTCCTGAAACTAATATTTTTCACTGTATATTCAGAATCCTTCCTGTGCTTATTCTGCCAGTTATACTTTACAGCACCATAATTTAGCACTGATTAGGCAGTTGCTTGATCTTTTTTGCCAAGTAAAAATTGGCTCCATATTTCAAAGTCCTGTGTGCGCACACTTCACAGAAGAGGGGTGGCATGATGAGATTGCCAGTGACTGTTTCATTACCAATAAAAATATGATGGAAAGCTCTCTGTTGGCAGAAGAAACTGAGAAAACTTATGAAGTAGAGGCAAGAGATGTAGAACCGCAAGTGGGTGACCAAGTCATTGAATACACGTTTTCAAAGGTTTGTAGGAATACGATGGTCACTTAAATTAGGGGTAGCCAACATGGTGCTGTCCAAATGCTGTGGACTGCAGATCCCATCATCCCTGACTGTTGATCATTTTGGATGGGGTTGATGGGAGTTGTAGTCTACAAGATCTGGAGGGTACCGTATTTAAATTCACAAATTTAAAACACATGACTTAAACATGGGAACTGTAGTTTACCACCCAGAGGGTTACAATTCCCAGCACCCTTAACACGCTACAGTTCCCATGATTCCTTGGAGGAAGCCATCTGTTTTAAATGCACAATGTGGGTGTGAACTTAAATCAGTAACAATATAGGGATTGCATGAATTCCATTTATGTCTTGAGACCAGACATAGTTGCAATCCAAGATCTTAATGTCAGAAGAAACTTTCAAGCCATGGTTCAGGCCACTTTTTGTTGCCAAAATCTTTCTGGTGGCATTGTGAGGAAAGCAGTATAAGTATGCTCAGGAACTACAGTGGTACCTCGGGTTACATATGCTTCAGGTTACATACGCTACGGGTTACAGACTCTGCTAACCCAGAAATAGTACCTTGGGTTAAGAACTTTGCTTCAGGATGAGAACAGAAATTGTGCTCCGGCTGCGCGGCAGCAGCAGCAGGAGGCCCATTTAGCTAAAGTGGTGCTTCAGGTTAAGAATAGTTTCAGGTTAAGAACGGACCTCCAGAACAAATTAAGTACTTAACCCGAGGTACCACTGTATAAACTAGTAAATGGCCTCTAGTCTTTACCAGTGACTTCATTCTGTTTCTCACAACCTCTCTCTTTCAAGAAAGAATATTCATCACCTCAAATACTAACATGGAATGTGAATGCTGAAAATAGGCTCTTTTCAAATCATAGTCCCCTCAGTGGCAAGGAGGCTGACCGTCCACTAGAATCTATTTATTTAGTAAGGGGTTATATATAAATATATTAAAGTTGGTAGAGCATGGTAGAGTTGGTTCCTTGTGGTCTCTTCCAACTCTATAAGAGCCTAGGAGGGTTTCCCCTGTAATTTATATAAGTTACCCACTTTCATTATAATAGAATATAATAGAAAACAGATTTAGGAGTATTGTAATGGATACTGTGGTGTAATAAATGCAACACTTTGCTTCTAAGAATATTTATATAAAGAAAGGTTTGTCACATTTTTGTAATATTGTTCCTTTTACAGTTTCAGAATATATTAGCCCATGTCTTAAGTTCTATTGAACACACTAGGATTTAAATTAATTGTGTCTAATAAATTCCATTGGCCTCAGCAGGACGAAGTCAGAAGTAATTTTAGTTGGGTAGGGCTTATTGTGTTTTCTGAATTTGTGATTCTCTCATTGAATTTAGAATCAGAAGATTATCATGGCAGAGAATTTTAATACGTCACAGAGAAGACATTTGCTTAGAAGGGACTGAAGCTGAAATGGGAAAACAAAAGAAGTTTTGTACTTTTGAAGAAAAAATATTTGATGCACATGGTGCCAGAGGAAATCACATGGATTTGGGACAATTGTATCATTTTTTACTTGACAGTGGATGTGGTGATATTTTTCAACTGTACTTTGGAGTTGAAGGACAATAGATCATCAAGAGGTGGAAAAATCACATGGAACACTTAAATGAAACTTTAGCAGTCCTCTGTGGGTGACATGTAATTGTGGTGTCCCGCTTCTGTTTATGACGACAGGACTTGTACCTCCTCCTCTCCCCTTTTCATCCCAAATGTGTTGTGGGACCTTCTGGAGCATTTTGGGGCGTGGGTTGGCAGGAGAAAATCCAATCGCATCCACTGGTGTAATGTTGGATCTTGTCCTATGTTTTTACTTTTTAAAAAATAAATAAATACTTGAACTTTACTCATTTACATCTGATAAGAATGTCCAAACAAGTTTGATTTTAATTGAAGATAACATTTTAATGCTAATGACAAACAATAAAAGCAATGCAGTTGATCTATTCATCTAAACAATTTGCATAATCTCAAATACCTATGTACCCATAATCTCATAATTACCTATGTAGCCTATTTCAGACTTTATTTCCATCTTCTGTGAAACTTGGAAGTTCCTGAGCGTATGCTTATATGTAGAACATCTGTAGGTCAGGAGTCTAAGGCCTTATTGCTGTCATGTGTGAACCTATAGTACAACTTTTAAGCATCCAGTATCCTAAAGCGGCATGTTACAGGGAAAATAATTAGCAATAAGCAGGCTTTCAGGAAAAGATCCACCTTACAGATCCTCCATTGAACTACCCACAATGAGCCCCCGAGTTCTCCAGTACATAATATGAACACTATCCTAATCCTAAACTGGAAAAAAACCCTCCTGTCAGATTCCATGTATGCTACTAAGATCACTTGTTTTTTAAAAGCTCTATTTATTAGAGCACACATTAGCCTCCCATCAGGTGTCTGAGGCAGGGGTGCCAACTTGAATGAAATGTGGGGGCAGGGCGGGAAGGTAAGCCCTGCCCTTCACAATCAATCTCTAGACATGGGACACGCAGTTTGAATGGCAATGTCCATCAACATGGGGTGGGGAGGGGAACCGAAGGAACCTTGGCCCCTAGGAGTTGACATCTATGGTCTGAGTGGGGTATCAGAGGAACCTACATGAGACTGAACCCTGCTGCCTGTGGCTGTGAAGATGACTTTTTTTTTTAACAACAACAAAAAAAGAACAGCACAATTACCGGTATTCTTGGTGAGCAGATTGCGGACCAAAAAGTATCAACCCCAAAGTCTTGATTCTGCTGCAGAGGCCAAAGGTACAGGCAGCGCTGGATTTAGCGCTGGATGAGGCCCTAAGCTACTGAAGGTAATGGGGCCCTTTATATGTCCAGCTGTCTTTTGTCAACAACAAATTGTCATCGTTTTTTGTGTTGAATATATGCTATATGTTAATTTATGGACCTATTAGCTATCTAAAGCCATTTAGCACTGTTGCTATATGCAGGTTTTATTTTATTTGTTTTTTATCTTATATTTTGGAAAAGTACATCCAGGTTTTTTTCCCTTTTTGGGGGGGGGCACTCTCTTGGGGCCCTAAACTATAGCTTGTTTAAGCTTATACGTAAATCCGGCGACTGCATGTTCTCGAAGCAGCTTGCAGTCTAATAATATCGACACGCGGGAAGAACAGAGGAAAGTGGAAGAACCGGGGGCGGGAGGAGGGGGGAGAATAGCGCCGTATCTAGGCTCCTAAAAGTGGTTGGGACCTAGAAGGCAAACGGGGTTGAACTCAACCCCCACGAGCCGCGTCTCGAGCTCCCTTGGAAAGCTCCGAAAGCGGTTATGAAAGAGGCGTGATTCGGCGGAAGAGCAAGAATAAGCGAGGGAGGCGCGAGAGGGGAGGAGACTCCGGTCTCCGGGGGCGGCCTCTCCGCCATCGAGCCCGGAAGCGCCGTCCCTCCTTTCCCCACGTCTGTTGCCCAGGACCAGCTGCTTTGGGCCGGGCCAAGCTTGCCTGCTTGCTTCCGACTTCGCCGCCGCCATGGGAGGCAAGAACAAGCAGCGAACGAAGGGCAACGTGCGGGTGAGTGAGGGGCGCGCGTGTACGTGGGTATGTTATGTGTTCGCCCCCGGAGGGAACTGTATCCAAACGGCAACAGCTTTCCCCACCCAGCACGGGCCTGCTTCTACCCTTGGCGTACACGTGTAGGAGAGCCTTCTCTTTCAAGGGCTGCGTGATTCAACGTCTGTCGGGGCAGGGAGGAGTGGGGGAAAGAGGCGGCCTATGCCAACACAAGCATCCTCAAACCCTCTCCAAAGGGAGGATGAATTCTTCCTGTCCGGGGCCTTTTAGCAGTTGCAAGTTTGTAAATATTGATTCGAGTGTGATCTGGACACTAAGGAGAGTTGAAAGCACGACAATTCTCAGAGTACAAGTTTTTTTTTTGGCTAGGACTTCTTGATTTTCTTTGGTCACGCCACGTCCATATGATTTTGACTTTGTATTTGACAATTAGTGTGGAAGAACCGCTGTCCTTGGCTCCGTTTTTGAACTTACAGGAATCTGTTTCCCTCCCCACTTTGCCATAAACATGTAATGTAAAGAATGGCTCCATCCCTTTCTACTTCAGCCTCTTTCCCTGCTATTGCTGTGAGTACAGCTAATCTGTGTTCAGTTAACACACTTACCTGTGTAATGTATTCCTGGTATGGTGGATAAGAGTACTGGATGTGACATGTGTTCCAATCTGTGCTTAGCAATGAAGCTCAGATCACTACACATAAACACGGGCAGCTGTATACCAAGTTGTAAATTATCAAACTAGTAATCTTGTCATCTGTATTGCCCTGTCAAGTGTTAAGGAGAATTTTAGCACTCTTCTGCTCCCCAAGTTTCTAAGTTAGGTGTTGAAAAGCCCAACCAATCTACATGTTTCTTGTGAGGATAAGGTAGTTTAAGCTCTGCAAAACCTTGATTTTTAACAGGCTTAAATGTAATTAACTGCGTAGATTTTTTGCTTTAAGATCATCCTGTATTATCTTCCTGTTTCCCATTCCCCCCCTCCCCAACAATGTTCAAGTGTTTATTCCAAGCAGGAAGTAGGGGGTTTGCTTCTTACTGACACTCTACTTGTGCCACCTTTGAACTCCACATTTTTTGGAACTAGTGCAAAAAGTCCACATGTGTACAGTCCCTTATGAATATCCTTGAAAAATAGAATGTGCGGACACTGTGCATAATCTGCTGAATGTGTGGAAATCAAGGATGGGACTTGCTGGTGTGTTCCCAATTCTTGTTCCCATGTGTTCATTCCTACCTATAATCAGTGTTTGAACAAAGCTTCTGTTGCTTTGTTATATTTGCCTCTTTCTGCTCTCCATTTCTTGTTTTCCCCATTGTTGAAATGTAGGGCAAAATCACTGTGATCTGTTCTCTGGGAACCTTCAGACTCACATGTTCTTGTTAAGCCCTGGTTTGGCTTGTTATGTGCTAACGGGGTCACTGTGTGTGTCTGGCAGGAGAGGGATGGACATTAGAGTTCCCCAGCAATGCAGTCCAAACTGTTCTAAATGGTAAACATAACAAGAATCCTGTAGTAGCTTAAGGACAAATATAATTATTGTGATAATTTTAAGATTCCAGGACTCGTCGTTTTTGCTATAACAGACTTTCATGGCTATTCTTTTGGAATTTATCTAAAATGTAGACTTCTCGAGAGAATAGAGTTGTGAGCACAGAAAAAAAGTGTTGGGTTAAGACTTGAACAAGCAGCAGTGAAACTACTGAGAATAATGGTATTGGGCCAGTTGGATTAGTTCTTTCGGTCATAAGATAAAGAATTGCAGCTGTTGGGGCACAAAAATATGCCCCAAAATGGTTGTCAGTAAACAGAAATTTTAGAATTGTTCTGTAAAAGTAAGCTCTCTGTTTCTCTCTCTCTCCCTTTCTTTAAAAAAATAGCCCTCTAGCAGTGGTAGAGCAGCAGAACTTCTTGCCAAAGAACGAGGAAGTGTTCCTGGGTTTGTTGGCTTCGGCACATCTTCAAGTGACCTAGGCTATGTCCCTGCGATTCAAGGCGCTGAAGAAATAGATAGCCTTGTGGATGCTGACTTTCGAATGGTGCTGAGAAAACTTTCCAAGAGAGATGTTACAACCAAATTAAAAGTAGGTTTGTTGTACTGCTCTTAAATGCCTAGTACCGCATTTTTCACCCTACAGGACGCACCGGCCCATAGGACGTACCTAGATTTTTTTGGAGGGGAAAATAAAGGGGGAAAAAATTATTTCCCCCCCCCCCCAGGCGCGGGGCTGGGGCGGGGAAGCCCAAGCTTCCCCCGACCCCAGCCCCCAGAACGGGTCCCAGAGCGCAGCTTTGGCATTGCTCTGGGAGCTTGCTGGGCTGGGGGGATAGCTTCCTGAAGCCTGGAGAGTGAGAGGGGTCGGTGCGCACTGACCCCTCTCGCTCTCCAGGCTTCAGCCAAAGCCTGCATTCACCCCATAGGACGCACACACATTTCCCCTTCATCTTTTTTTTTAAAATAATATTTATTACTTTTAAAACTTACAAAAAGGAAAGAAAAGAAAAAAGAAAAAAAGAAAAAAACAACAAGAAAGGGAAAAAAACAATACAATACAATATATAAACAATACAAAACACAACATTAACCTAAACAAAACAAAACAAAAACAATTTAAAAACATACATCATACCATTTCAGTAGTATATCTTTCATACCCTTGTTTCATCGACCTCCTCTCACCTCCCTTTTTGTATTCCACTTCTATTAATTGTTTCAGCAATTCCTTTCCATCTTTCTCTATTTTCTGTCATATAAATATCTTTACTTATTTTTACCCTTATTTTCCATTAATACTATAATGCTTATTTATGCTTAACTCCTTATAACATTTCTACTAAAGCCATAAGATTTCATTCCAACATTTTTCTAACACTCAGTAATTTTACAATATTTCTATTTCTGAAAATAAACTTTAAACTTTTTCCAATCTTCTTCCACCATCTCTTCTCCCTGGTCTCGGATACTGCCAGTCATTCGTCAATTCCAAATAGTCCATCAACTTGGTGATCTTCTGTCCGAAGCTCTTAACTCTTTTCCAAGTCCCTTCTGCAGGTCTTCTTCATATTTATACATGCACTTTACTTTGTCTTCTACTGATCTTGTTCTTATTTTCCTTCCTTTGATACTGAAGAGCAGATCTTGGGGAAGCTCCAACCTAGCAATGCTTTTATTCCTTCTCGACAGGTCAACCAAATCTCCATGGTTAAATCTTAAATCCATAAGGTATTTCAGGACATGTTTCAAAATTCCTCCAAATCCAAAGGCCCCCACAGCTCCAGTCTCCTCACAACCCAAGTCCAAATCCCAAAAGTCAGTAAATCCCTGCATGAAGGGATCTATCCAACTTTCCTTCTCCAGTCCAGGCAGGGCTCCGATCCTCAATATCTGACTTTTTCTAAATTCAATCATAAAAGGCCTCAACTTATAATCCTCAATTTGCCTCTGTAAGGCTGGGACTCCCACTTGTATTACTTTAGGTTCAACAACAGCAACTTTCTCCTTCGCCTTCTCGACAATTTGCCCTGTCAAAGTAGATTCCTGTATCAGATCCTGAATAATTTCTGTATTGATGTTCACTTTTTGTCCCAAATTAGTCACTTTTTGTCCCAAGTTAGTCACTTTTTGTCCCAAGTTATCAATTTTACTAGTAATGACATCTGTCTTCTTGTGGAGTTGTTCCAACGAGTGACTTATCTTGCATAATGCAATCACTAAAGCTTATTCTGTCGACATTCTCAAATAGTCCAAGGTCAATCCCTGATTCTCACAGTCTCTTATCTTGCAGCTGGTTCCCCCAGCTCAGCTCTTATAACAGTTTCAAAGGCTCCCTCTAGAGGGAAACAGTTTCTATTTGTATAAATCCTTTTAAGCACAGTTCAAACAGTAAATATAGTTTCAATTTTCAGTTACTTTTCCTCCTTTTTAAACGCAGAAGAGGACAATGGAAACAATATATTTCTCTTATTTAGCTAACTGTCAAGATACGTTATATTCACAGCCAATGAACTTCAAAACGTCAATCTTACTGGCAGCCCCTTTCCGGGTTCAGAGCGGTGGTGATTTAATTTTCAACACTCTCTCCTGCAGGCTTGCGCGATCCAAAATTTCCCCCCTCTTCTCCTGCTTCCAAGAGGGGTTTAATAGTTTTAATCGATGGAAGTTTATTATTTTTTTTTATATATAAATATTTATTAAAGTTTTTAAATATAAATGCACAAATAATAAACAGTCTTACTTCTATCACAAACATAATTTCATCACTTCTTTGGGCTCCCTCACGTCTCCCGCTCCCATTTACATCGTTAAAAGTTTTTTCCAAACAAATTATCAACTTGTTTACAATCTCATGTCCACTCATTCAAATATAATCTAGCACTTCTTCCAAAAAATTTTATATTTTCTTTAGTCTCACTTATCATCAAATTTCAAATCTAATTTAGTGGTGGCCAGTTTTTTATAATCTAGCATCCTTCTTAGCATTCAACCAAATTACAATGTTTTTGTAGATACTTCTTGAATTTCTCCCAGTCTTCCTCCATCTTCTCTTCTCCCAGGTCACGGATTCTGCCAGTCATCTCGGCCAGTTGCATATAGTCCATCAGTTGCATCTGCCACTCTTCCAGTGTGGGTAGATCTTGAGTTTTCCAGTTTTTTGCGATGAGTAGCCTTGCTGCCGTTGTTGCATACATGAAGAATGTTCGGTCCTTCTTTAACACCTTCTGGCCGACGATACCCAGAAGGAAGGCCTCTGGTTTCTTAGTAAAGGTATACTTAAATACCTTTTTCAGCTCATTATATATCATTTCCCAGAAGACCTTCACCTTAGGGCATGTCCACCAGAGGTGAAAGAATGTTCCTTCGTTTTCTTTACATTTCCAACATTTATTATCAGACGAATGGTATATTTTGGCAAGTTTAACTGGGGTCATGTACCATCTATATATCATTTTCATTACATTTTCCTTCAGAGCATTGCATGCGGTGAAGTTCAGCCCAGTGGTCCACAACCTTTCCCAGTCCTCAAACATAATGTTATGCCCAATGTCCTGTGCCCATTTTATCATAGCCGATTTAACCATTTCGTCTTGTGTATTCCATTTTAACAGCAAGTTATACATTCTAGATAATACCTTAGTCTTTGGTTCTAACAATTCAGTTTCTAACTTCGATTTCTCCACCTGGAACCCTAACTTTAATCGATGGAAGTTTAATCCTTTGCGGAAGACTTTCCAAGACCTTAGCTTGCAGCGTCTTTGCTTCAATCTATTTACAAAAGGGGAAGGCGGACTTCCTGTTTAAAACCTTCCCGTTTCGGTGCCAAATTAAGACATTTATAAATCCAATTTTCCGTTCTACTCACGGGTAGTTGTTTAAAATCGAATTGTCCACAGGAAAAAGTCAGCGCTCTCCGGCAACAGCAATGCGGCTTCACTCCGTGAAAGAAGCAATCAATTCGAAGCACCGCGCTGCTCACCCCACGTTGCTCCGGATCTCCAAAACCGGGTCTCCCCGCGAGTAGGGGAGGCGCAAAAGGTGCCAGCCGAATCCCAGGTTCACAGGCTTCTCCCGCCTGTGATTTTTAGTGGGTCTCCGCCTTCGCTGTGGCGGCCAGACCCTGTTTCCACGGAGTAAATTCCTCCCGATCAGAGGAATTCCGCCATTGCCAGAGGCGCTAACCCGGAAGTCACATTTCCCCCTTCATTTTTGGAGGGGGAAAAGTGCGTCCTATAGGGTGAAAAATACAGTAATTATTGATATGCTACTTAAAGCAAGTTTAGACAAATAACATGAGGATAGAAATACACCGGAGAAAGAAACAGTTACTTTCAGTTTATTTCTAACAAATGGTTTGTTGCACTATAGGGTGTTGTGTGATTTGTTTAGCTGCATATTTTAATGGTTAGGCAAGCCTAGGATTGCAACTTTATTTGGAATTAAGAACTTCTAAACTTGATTGGGCTTTCTTATGTAAACTAAGTATAATATCATGATGCAAGTCCCATGTATATCAACAAGAGATGTAGCTTGTTTACTCGTATATAAATCCCATTGTAACTCAGTTGAACTTACCCTCAAATAATTGTGGATAGAATTCACCCTTAGTCTTTGGGTTACCAGTGATTCACAAGGTTCCAGGCTGTATATCCTATACATGTGTATATTCAGAAGTAAGTCCCACTGAGTTGAGTGGGACTTACTCACAGAGAAATGCATATATGCTTGCACTGATAGTAGTTGAAGGGTAGGAATGGAGGATTTCAACAAATACTTTATATCCTTCCTTTTATATGTTGTTTAGGCTTTACATGGTTTTAGCATGTTCTGTAAAATAGTTATCCAGAGCTGATGGAAAGTGATGTGGAAAAGGTTACCCCAGTCTTTAAAGTTGCATCTGTAGAGACAAGTGCAGTCATAAAGCATATGGGGAGGATAATAGATTACCAGTCTTTGGAAATCATGCTCATTTTCTCTTTTTAAATTTCAGGCTATGCAAGAATTTGGAACAATGTGTAAGGAGAGAGAAACAGAGATTGTTAAAGGAGTCCTACCTTATTGGCCTAGAATTTATTGTAAAATATCTGTTGTAAGTATTAAACTCTTGGATTATGGCAAATATGGACAGGGTTATATCTGACAATTGTCAAAGAAATCAGTGCATGGTTCTGTTGTACTGGGGGTGGATATGATTAGTTTTGAAGAAAGTTTGTGACTTGGTATAGAACTACTTTGTGCTTTATGAACGACTCATATTTACAAAGGAGTATGGGAAAGCTTGAAATAATATTGTATACCTTGGTTTAGGGACATGGCTGGTGCTGTGGTCTAAGCCACAGAGCCTAGGGCTTGCCGATCAAAAGGTTGGCGGTTTGAATTCCTGCAACGAGGTGAGCTCCCGTTGCTCGGTCCCTGCTCCTGCCAACCTAGCAGTTTGAAAGCACGTCAAAGTGCAAGTAGATAAATAGGTACCGCTCCAGCGGGAAGGTAAACAGCATTTCCGTGCGCTGCTCTGGTTTGCCATAAGTGGCTTAGTCATGCTGGCCACATGACCTGGAAGCTGTACACTGGCTCCCTCGGCCAATAAAGCGAGATGAGTGCCGTAACCCCAGAGTTGTCTGCGACTGGACCTAACGGTCAGGGGTCCCTTTACCTTTACCTTGGTTTTTAAATGTCAGGATTGATGCCATGTAGCTTTTAATTTTTTGCCCCAGAAACTGAGAGACCAATATAAATACTGAGCTCTTAAGTGTTACACCTGTATAGTATGCCTGTTTATTTATATATATAGTTACCTATAGTTTCCCCCCCAATATTTATTGTAGGATCATGATCGTCGGGTCAGAGAAGCAACACAGCAAGCTTTTGAGCAGCTTATTTTGAAAGTTAAGAAACATTTGGCTCCTCATTTAAGAAGTCTTATGGGACACTGGCTGATAGCTCAGTGTGATACTTACTCTCCTGCAGCGTCAGCAGCTAAAGTTGCATTTGAAAAAGCCTTTCCACCAAGCAAACAGCCTGAAGCCTTAGTATTTTGTAAAGATGAAATTCTGAATGTGAGTTTTCCAATCTGTATGACTATGTTAAAGCTTTATGTTAGTTGTGTTTTGGCTTTTTTTTTAAAAGAGTGAAAAGAACCAGGCAGAGGGTCTTCTCTGTAGTGGTGCCCGTCCTGTGGAACACCCTCCCATCAGATGTCAAAGAAATAAACAACTATCTGATGTTCAGAAGACATCTGAAGGCAGCCCTGTTTAGGGAAGCTTTTAATGACTGGTGTTTTAATGTATTTTTAATATTTTGTTGGAAGCCGCCTAGAGTGGCTGGGGAAACCCAGCCAGATGGCGGGGTATAAATAATAAATTTTGTTGTTGTTGTTGCTGTCACATTAGGGTTTTGAGTTTGATTCTTAATTACTTCAAATATATATTCTGTTCTTTTCTTAATTATTTCAGATGTAGTATGGAAAGAGAAAGTTTTGTCTAAAACCAGGATCATCGTTTACACTATAATTAGTTTCAAGACAAACCAATTTCATAACCCATGGTTTGAAGTGGACTTGTTTTGAGACTTAGTATTAAACTACAATCCCCAGTTCAGATGGAAAGGAAGACTGTTATTTTACTAAAAACAAAAGAAAAGCTTTTACGTATTTTCTTGACCACACAGGAGCGGGAGGCAGGAATGTGTGAATCCAAGACTTGCTGCAGCTCATACCCATCATAATACTTCATAATGCATTGTGACGCTCCAATTTAGGCAGTGAGAGAGAAAGGGTGTTACAAATGCAAATTCATTTTTACTTGTTGGTCATTTTTACTTGTAGCTGCTGATATTATCAAAGTAGAAGCTGTGATGCATAGTTGAGCTTGTTTAATTAAGAAGGAAAAAATACACAAAGTCACACATTTGTTCCTCATTAATTTTGAAGTGATTTGCAGTTTGGAAATTCTAAGATGAAAGAAACAAAATGTTGTAATCGTTTTGGTTTATAAAACTTAATATTAACTTTTCTATGAGAACTGCATAATTTTATTTTCCATTTAAGGACATCTAGTTGATTCTTCTCTAGGTACTCCAAGATCACCTTTTGAAAGAAACACCTGATACACTAAGTGATCCACAGTACGTACCTCTGTATAAATATGTTTGTTTTGTATTAATTCACAATAAATATGTAAAACTTAGAAGCATGTTTCAGATCCATTATATCAAATTATGGGAAGCATTTCTCCCTGTCCAGAATTTTGTGTGCATATATATAAAGGAGACTTTCTCATTCAGAAGCCCTTGCATATGTGGGAGTTTTGTGTGTACCATATATCTATCTTGCTTTCAGAGCACTGCTGGATTAAAGCAATAGTATGTTTAGAACACTGCCTTCTCTTTAATATTTCACAGTCAATGCAGATTGGTCTAGTAGCTTAGTTTGCTTGTGAGAACTTATGCTTGAAAAAAATTGTTATAATTTTGCTTCCTGACAAAGGACATATGATGTCTAGAGTGAATTAGAAGATGGATTTAACTTGGTAGTGCAATATTGGTAGTGATGCTTAGTAAAAAACTTTTCATTATTTCTAAGACTAATGCTGTTTCTCAGACCTCTCAGATTGATATTTTTATGTATATGTACAATGTGGGATATTCAGAGAAGGACTAGCTTTCAGAGTGAGGTTGTGCTATCCTTTTTAACAAATGATTTAAAATCAAATATGAAAATTATGTTCATGACTGAACTGTAAAACTATATAGCTTATATATTCAATTCTTTTGTTTTAATAGAACTGTGCCAGAGGAAGAAAGGGAGGCCAAATTCTTCCGAATTCTAACATGTTCTTTGTTAGCTTTAAAGAAATTGATTTGTATGTTACCCAGTAATGAGAATAGTTCATTGGAGGAGAAACTTAAACCTCTGCTGACTCAAAACAAATTTTGGAAATACGGGAAGCACAACTCACCACCGGTATGTTTATCTTTTTGTCCACTTTCTAAAACGGATCTTAAAAAATGGCGTCAGTCATGATTATCTGTTCTGAACCCTTTGCTTTCATTCACTTTTTTTTTTGCCTTTCATATACATTGCTGAATTTTTACATGGATTGCCCTAGATATGGAGGTCATAAACCTAGTGTCTGCTTGAAAATGTTTAAATTTCCCTCTCCTTCCTCTCCTTCAGGTTCGTTCAGCTTTTTTTGAGCTGATTTCTGCTTTTTGTCAGTACATTCCTGAGTCAATGAAAGCTGAAGCTTCAAGAGTTTGCCCAGCGGTTCTTCTCAGCATTGATGACAGTGATGCCATTGTTTGCCCTGCTCTTTGGGAAGCTGCACTTCATGTCCTTACTGCTATTGAGGTAATACAGTGGGCTAAATGGAAGCATTATTTCTCACAATTCTCAGGGACTTGTTTCCAGGGGTCAGCAAACTTTTTCAGCAGGGGGCCGGTCCACTGTCCCTCAGACCTTGTGGGGGGCCGGACTATATTTTGAAGAAAAATATGAACAAATTCCTATGCCCCACAAATAACCGAGAGATGCATTTTAAATAAAAGGACACATTCTATTCGTGTAAAAACATACTGATTCCTGGACCGTCTGCGGGCCGGATCCGGCCCCGGGGCCTTAGTTTGCCTACCCATGTATGCAGGCCATGCTTCTTTAAAAATAATTGATATTATTCAATGCGTAGGCACAAGCTTAGTCCCACTGCATGCTTCTCTTTAGTTCAGCTAGCACACTCAAAAACCTCTGACGTTTTGACTCTTTCATTAGACTGATAATTCACAGATCAGTTTCAGTAGATCTGTTTATGTAGACCCAGAACCCACAATTATTACAACTTGCAACTTGTGAAATGTAGGCTGAGTAGTTCTGCAAAAGTTTGATCACTTGGCTGAATATTAATTTCAAAAACGTGGAAAATTGAGTCCATAAAACTATGTCATTACTTTGATGTAGAAGCAAATATTATATAGGTCCCGACTTCCTGAAAAGAGGTCTAGTTTAAGTTCTGCTTAAATATCACCGCACTTAACATTTATTTTCCTGTTGTCTCTTAGAATGTTCATTAACTTTCAAATTTGTGAGTACGTCAAATTAGCATGCTTCTTTTGCAGTGTGGCCCAGAGGGCTACTCCATGAAATAGATTGTGCATTTGTTAGGTTGCTCTTTCCAAGCTAGCTGAGTAGTCTTTAATTTACTTCTGAACCTTGTGTTGTTCTGTAGGATTGTTGGAGTCATGTGAATGCAAAAAAGGGAGTCCTGCCAAAAATATGGGCAGTCCTTCGAGAAGGAGGACGTGGTCTTGCTACAATTATATATCCTAATCTCTTGCCTTTCATTAGCAAGATACCTCATGGTATTACAGAACCGAAGCTGGACTATTGTAGAACATTTTTCACCACCATAATTCAAGGGTATGAACAACTAGTTCTTTTTTGATTAAAGATCGCCTTACGCGTGTTTGGAAATGAAGGGGAATGTATAGTGGGTAATATCCAAATGGGTCGTATCCAGTGGTGTTGCAGGAAGGGAGACCATTTTCACCTTCGCTTCCCAGATCTACTACTACTACTACTACTACTACTACTAATAATAATAATAATAATTTATTATTTGTACCCCGCCCATCTGGCTGGGTTTCCCCAGCCACTCTGGGCGGCTTCCAACAGAGATAAAAAATACACTAAAATGTCACATATTAAAAACTTCCCTGAACAGGGCTGCCTTCAGATGTCTTCTGAATGTCAGGTAGTTGTCCATCGCCTTGACATCCGATGGGAGGGCATTCCACAGGGCGGGCGCCACCACCGAGAAGGCCCTCTGCCTGGTTCCCTGCAACTTGGCCTCTCGCAGTGAGGGAACCGCCAGAAGGCCCTCGGAGCTGGACCTCAGTGTCCGGGCAGAACGATGGGGGAGGAGACGCTCCTTCAGATATACTGGACCGAGGCCATTTAGGGCTTTAAAGGTCAGCACCAACACTTTGAATTGTGCTCGGAAACGTACTGGGAGCCAATGTAGGTCTTTCAAGACCGGTGTTATATGGTCTCGGCGGCCGCTCCCAGTCACCAGTCTAGCTGCCGCATTCTGGATTAGTTGTAGTTTCCTTCAAAGGTAGCCCCACGTAGAGCGCATTGCAGTAGTCCAAGCGGGAGATAACCAGAGCATGTACCACTCTGGCGAGACAGTCCGCAGGCAGATAGGGTCTCAGCCTACGTACCAGATGGAGCTGGTAAACAGCCGCCCTGGATACAGATTTGACCTGTGCCTCCATGGACAGCTGTGAGTCCAAAATGACTCCCAGGCTGCGCACCTGGTCCTTCAGGGGCACAGTTACCCCATTCAGGACCAGGGAATCCTCCACACCTGCCCGCCTCCTGTCCCCCAAAAACAGTACTTCTGTCTTGTCAGGATTCAACCTCAATCTGTTAGCCGCCATCCATCCTCCAACCGCTTCCAGACACTCACACAGAACCTTTACCGCCTTCACTGGTTCTGATTTAAAAGAGAGGTAGAGCTGGGTATCATCTGCATACTGATGAACACCCAGCCCAAACCTCCTGATGATCCCTCCCAGCGGCTGCATGTAGATGTTGAAAAGCATGGGGGAGAGGACGGAACCCTGAGGCACCCCACAAGTGAGCGGCCAGGGGTCTGAACACTCATCCCCCACCACCACTTTCTGAACACGGCCCAGGAGGAAGGAGCGGAACCACTGTATGACAGTGCCCCCAGCTCCCAGCCCCTCAAGACGGTCCAGAAGGATGTCATGGTCGATGGTATCAAACGCCGCTGAGAGATCCAGCAGAACTAGGAAACAGCTCTCACCTTTGTCCCTAGCCCGCCGGAGATCATCAACCAGTGCGACCAAGGCAGTTTCAGTCCCATGATGAGGCCTGAATCCCGACTGGAAGGGATCCAAATGGTCCGCTTCTTCCAGGCGTGCCTGGAGTTGTTCAGCAACCACTCGCTCAATCACCTTGCCCAAGAATGGGAGGTTTGAGACTGGGCGATAATTGGCCATCGTGGCCACATCTAAAGATGGTTTTTTAAGAAGCGGTTTAATAACCGCCTCTTTCAGCGGGTCTGGGAAGGCTCCCTCACGGAGGGAAGCATTCACCACCCCACGAAGCCCATCGCCCAGTCCTTCCCGGCTAGCTTTTATAAGCCAGGATGGGCAAGGATCCAGGAGACAGGTGGTTGGCTTCACTCGTCCAAGCAGCCTGTCCACATCCTCGGAGGTAACAGATTGAAATTGATCCCACACAACTTGACCAGACAGGACTCTAGCACTCTCCCGCCCCGGCCCTGCTCCCACGGTGGAGTCTACTTCTTCCCGAATCTGAGCGATTTTATCTGCAAAAAAATTTGCAAAATCATTGCAGGAGAACATGTGGCCCGTACTGGGCCCCGATGTTACAGGTGGTTCCGCTAAATTGCGAACCACCTGAAAGAGTCTCCTGCTGCTGTTTTCTGCAGATGCAATAGAGGCGGTGAAGAAAGTCTTCTTCGCCGTCGCTATCGCCACTTGGTAGGCTCGACGTTGAGCTCTAACCCGTGTCCGGTCAGATTCAGAATGAGTTATCTGCCACCGGCGCTCTAGCCGTCTCAACGATTGTTTCATTGCCCTCAGATCCGTGGAAAACCACGGGGCTCTCCGGGCTTCATGCAATCGGAGAGGGCGCTTCGGAGCCAAACAGTCAATAGCCCTGGTTAACTCCACATTCCAGCGGGCCACCAGGGAATCGGCTGAAAGGCCATCAACATGGGATAAAGCATCCCCAACCACTCTCTGGAAACCATTTGGATCCATTAAGTGGCGGGGGCGGACCATCCGAATCGGTCCCACCTCCCTGCAGAGGGGATGGGTCGCGGAGAAGTCCAGTTGCACCAGGAAGTGATCTGACCATGGCACTTCTTTCGTTTCGCTTTTACTTAGTGTCAGATCACCAACATCCGTAGAGGTAAACACCAGGTCCAAGGCATGTCCGCGGCTATGGGTTGGGCCAGACTTATTCAGGGACAGCCCCATGGAGGCCATGCTTTCCACGAAGTCCCGAGCGGCCCCTTGTAAGGTCGTGTCGGCATGGATGTTAAAATCCCCTAGGACGACCAAGCTAGGTGTCTCCAGGAGAACATCTGCCACGACCTGAAGCAGCTCGGGCAGGGAATCCTTGGTGCAGCGGGGAGGTCGGTACACCAAAAGGAATCCTGTACTGCCCCTATTGCCCAACTTCCAGAACATGCACTCAGAAAACTGGGTCTTCCCAATAGGACGCCTGGTGCAAACTAATGACTTCCTAAAAATCACTGCAACCCCCGCTCCCCGCCCACATGACCTGGGTTGCTGTGCGTAAGAGAAACCTGGTGGACAAGCAGCGGCAAGGACAGGCCCATCTGCTTCATCCAACCAAGTCTCTGTTACACATGCCAGGTCAAGTCCTCCATCCATGATCAAGTCATGGATGGCAGTGGTCTTATGAATCATTGACCTGGCATTGCACAGCAAGGTCATGTGGGTATCCCTTGCTGATTCTAGTATTCATCCGGTCAGGACCAGACCCAGAGGCAGGGATAGTCCTCAGACAACGACTAAACCTGCCTCCTCTGTAATGACATGGTCTGGTCTTAGCGTAACTCCTCCTCCTACCCGTGATCACTGAGATCGGTTGTCCCAGTGCATTCCCCCCTGTGAAGCATATCCCAGCCATTTTGTGGGCTGGGGCCCATTCCCCGGCAGCCCTGACCCCTCCCCTTAAGAACAAAATAACCCCTTTAAGAAACAAACAAACAAAAAAAAAAACACACACAAATAAGACAATATAAACAAAAAACAATAAAAATTACAAAAATTACAAAAACATAAAATCAAACAAATTCCCAGGCCCAATAAACATCCACCGCACCCCCCCCCCCACATACAAAAAATTCAAAATAAAAATTTTAAAACATTTTAAAAGCACTCTGCACCCCTCCGGCAGTAACAGCAACTGTTCTAGTGAGGCCCGTCAGGCCCTGCCCCAGGCCAGATGGTGAGTGGCAGGAAGGAGCAGGGCCCTCAGACACTCACATACTTCACCTGCTGTGTGACACCATTAAATGCGTCCCATAATTTAAACACATTTTACAATTGTAGATGCTAAACAACAGTGCTCTGTCTACTTCAATGCACCCATCATAGTAATACATTGATTACTGTTTTTAAAATATTGTTCTTTGTTCTTCTAATCTAGTTCTGTGCTTCTGATTTTCCAATCAGTGCACTTTCAGCACAGTGTAAAGCTATAGCATTCATTGGGAAGAATTCAACATAGCGCTAAGGAGACCATTCTATCAGCACAAGCTTGCAGGCATCTACTAGTGGGAACTGTTAGTTAAATCAGGCTCTTTGATTACATTTGAATTCAAAACTATAAATGAAATTTATTATGTTTCTCAATTTTGTGTTTGTATAGGTTGTTGACTGAAAGGGCTATGGCTAGCCGTTCAGAATGTTCAGCAATCCTTTCGGCTTTCATGGAATGTTTACGATTTACAGTGCTACAGAATATAGGTGAAGAAGAAGAAGAAATTAAAATTCAAGAAATGCTTATAAATGATCAGGTATTTTTTCATGGGAATATATCATTTACTTCTAATAATTTTTAGTAATTTGAGTTTGAGCCAGTTGCCTAAACGTCTGTAATGAAATGGCTAAAATACTCTCTGATGCAAGGATTTTGAATAGGAGATTGCCACAAGTGGCCCTCTTCACCACCTTTATGACTGCAAAACTTCCTAGGGTAAAACAAATAAATATGTTAGATCACAGGTGGGCAACCCACAGGCTCCAAGTTCACTACCAGCTACCCAGCAACTTAAATTCCTTCCACCCCACTCCCCTGTTAGCTCACCAAGCATTCCTTACAGCCTGCCTTGAGTTACTCAAGTTACAGGCAAATTCACACCCACCCACAGTTTTCACCTGAGCTCCCCAACTAGTTGTTTGGCAGACTGTGGGGAGCCCAGTTTAGACCGACCGTTGTGCTTCCCTCAGTCTACTAAACAGCTGTTTGGTGCTGGCAAGTACACTCCCCTCACCCTGTCAATCAACTGGGGAGGGCAGCTCATGTGCATCCCCTCCAGCTCATTATTGTTAAGGATTGTGCTAACAGTTAGCTAAATGAACTAGGTCTGTGGTAAATACCTTTCAGAATATTTTATTTATCTGTGCCTTTTCACTGTTGCTGCTGCTGTAGCTATGCCTAGGGTTGCCATCTTTCAAAAAGTAAAATCCAGGACACCTTGAAAGTTGTTGAGCTTTTCTTAGGAAGACCCCACAACTGTTGAGCTCTTTTTAGACAAACGCCAAAGCTTTGGGTGTTTACAAAAACACCCCCAAAACGGGACTTCTGCTGGACACCTTCCAGAAATC
Source organism: Podarcis erhardii (assembly GCF_964252035.2). Lineage (NCBI taxonomy): Eukaryota > Metazoa > Chordata > Lepidosauria > Squamata > Lacertidae > Podarcis > Podarcis erhardii. The sequence continues at coordinate 52,753,175 of NC_138508.1, read as the reverse complement.
CCAGACGTATGGCAGACCTAGCTATACCATTCTCTTCTCCTTTTCACAACCCCCATTTTGTTAAGTTTTCTGTTTGCTGTGACGATTTTCATTGCCTATGGCAACAGCACAGCAAATTAGGTACAGTAGCAGTCTAGACACATCCCAGTTCTCCCTCTCCCACCCTGCTTTTCACCATACTTGGGTGTGTGGGTGGAAATCACCAAAAGGAAGGGTCACTTTTTGTAGTGACCAACATTTTCTACATCATGCCCTACTTTAATCTCTGCACTAAAATGAATGTATTTTCTCTTTACAGCTAGTTCCCCTCATTGACACAGTGATTAAAGAGCCCAGGTTACAAAATGGACCTTTGTTTTTTGAGGTAGCAGACACCTTGCGCTTTTGGAACACGCGAGCAGAAATTTCAAGTGGTGATGGAGCTGCTCCCACTTTCCGGAGAATATTGTCGGACTTTTGGGATGGCCTTTCAACTATATGTGTGGGGCACATTGATGTAATAGATGCAGATGAGAAATCTTTGGCTGCTGTGTCCTCTTTGCTACAAATCCTTCAGAACCCAGAAAATAAGATAAAACCAAGCAGAAGAAAAGCTGTGAAGATCAGGTTTGCAGAAGATGATGAAGCTGAAAGCAACACTGAACATGAAAATTTTGTTGATATGAGAAGCAGCAGTGATTCTGGCACTCTTATTCATGCACAACATCTTTCCCCTCTACAGAAAGAGCCTTTAGAAGATTTAGTTTGTAAACTTGCAGAACTGAGTATTGTGTATACCAATGAACAAAGGTCTGACCGGCACTTAAAGTTCCTCTCTGCTCTCCTCAGTAACTTTGCCTCCAGTAGAGTTTTCCAGGTTCTGTTGGAGAATAGGACCAGTATTCAGGAAGTTGCAAAGCTTCAGTATGAAAATCCTTCTATCCAATTTCTCTATGAAAATCTAATTGGTTGGCTGAAAGAAGACTGGAGAAAAGAGACAGATTTCTTGGTTGATATTTTGTATAGTGTCCTCCATTGCTGCAGCAGTGCCCCAGAGAGAGAAAACATTCTAAATGACTTAACAAAGGTACGCTTTCTTAAAAATAAGTTTCATAGAATTGTAGAGTTGGAAGGGACCACAAGGATATTCTAGTCCAACCCCCTGCAATGCAGGAATCCTTCACCCAGTGAGGGGCTCGGACCCACAGCCCTGAGATTAAAAGTCTCATGCTTACCTACCAACTGAACTACAGTCATACCTCAGGTTGCGATAGCTGTGGGTTGCACATTTTCGGGTTACGGACACGCCGAGACTCAGAATTACCGGAACGGGTTACTTCCGGTTTTTGGCGCATGCGCAGAAGCGCCGAATCACGTCATGCACGTGTGCAGACACGGGTTGCGAACGTGCCTCCTGCACGGATCACGTTCGCAACCCGAGGTTCCACTGTATTTGATTTGCTATGATTTGGTAGACTGGTGGTGAGTTTAACAGTTTGGATCAATTTTCTCTTATGTAATTTGAGATTTGGAATGAAACATTTTGGATATTTAGGATTGGAATAGAATAATTTGGTAGCAGTAATATAGTTTCATAAGCAGGTACTGATCATTTTTTTAAGAAAAACATGTCTAATACTAACCTATGCTAATTTATTCATTTCATATTGAAATTTAGAAAGTTAGGGTTGTATCCAACACAGCACAAGTGGAGATCCACTTATACAACAGGGCTTCCCCTTCCTCTCCTTTTTCCATGCACCCCCAAATTGCCCAGTTTGTTCTCTCTCAACCACCTGGAGCAGATTTTGAGGATGAGTTAGGGGTTGCACAAAAAAGAAAAGGAGGGGGATATTTAGTGACTCAAGTGGGAGTCTGCTGCACAAGCAGAACAGCAATGTGGGACACAACTCTGCTTTCCCACCCAAAGGATCCTCAAAAAGTTCAATTAAAAAAATTAGCAAACTTTTAGAAATCGAGAGGAGCACACAAGCAAAATCAGTAGCATAATCAGTCACCTGGGGCAGAGGGTTCCACGGTCTGGGTGCTGCAGCTGAGAAGGCTCTGTCCCACATTTCCACCTGCCATGCTTCTGATGAGAGTGCGACATGGCTACTTTAAGGGGGAAAATGTGCCACAGGCAGAACCACTCGCAAGGAAGCCTCTCAGTTTGGCACTCATGAGAACAGATCTTCTGAAGAAACAGCCCAGTTATACTAAGCAAAGTGGAGGAGGGAGTTATCTTGCAGCAGATTTATGTGTACGTTTGTAAAAATATTTGTATCCCTGCAAGGAGCTCAACTTAGGGAAGATTTGAACCTAGGTCACCCATACCTTAGTCCAGTACTCTAACCATTATGCTGCATTGGCTATAAATGTTAAACTTTTCACACAAATTGTTTTAAGTTTCTGCTTATCACATTGTTGATTTTCTCTCTTTTTTCTGTTTTTGTTTCAGATGGATGTGAAATGGAATATTCTTCTTCAGATAATTCAAAAGGTATATTCAAGATTTTTGTTGGTTTTTTTACACATACTAGTTTTGTATCCAGAGAAGCATGAATTTAAGATTATTTAAACAGACAGTTTTATTGCACTTTATGTAAATATCTGTCCCATTTTCTGTGTGTGCTTAAGATGAAAAAGCCCTTTCTGTGCTGAATCACTTGCACAATTGGTAATTAACTATAGACACATGTCTATATAATTTATAATAAGTAGTATAGTAAATTTGAACATTAAATAATTAAACCACCACTAAAATATACTTTGGTATTTTTAATGTTTTAGGCATGTTCAAACTCAGAGAAACATTCATTGAGTTCTGCTTGGCTGAAAGGAGATGTGTTAGGAGAAAAGCTTGTAACTCTGGCTGATGACTTGTGCAACACAAGTTTGAAAACGACAGTAGCTTCAGCAGAATCTTTTCATTCAGAAAGATGGACTCTTCTAAGCTTGGTGTTATCTCAGCTTATTAAAAATGGTAGGTGGCTTCAGTTTACCCGAGGAAAGAATAAAATTAACTGCAAGAGCTGGCAGACAGGCTTGTCATGGGTGGGAAGTGTGAGACAACGGTGGTGTTAAGGTGAATAATATAATATTGCATTTATTCTTTATAAGATCCCATTAAGAAGCCAAGGTTCAGGGCTTCAGAGATACGGAATGCCAGAAGCAAGTAGCTGATTAACATACACTTGGCTGAGATCTTGCTAGCCAGTTGACCAAGATCAAGTCTATGTCTGAACCATAGCTAAGGATTTTTGTACATGGGAAAGACTCTTTGACTCATATGCTCACTATTTCATTCCTTGAGATTTTCACGACTGTACCCATGCATTAAGTCAGAAGACTAACTATCTGGATCTGATAAACTTAGCTCCACATAGGAACACTTTTGCAGAAATTAGATTTAATATGATTCCCTCTGCTTTTTTGGATGGTCATTGTAAGAAATTATGCTTCAGACAACATATTTTGTAAAACCGTCACAGAGGATATTGTTCATTATATTATTCAGTGCCCACTTTATAAAGATCCCCATGAAAAATATTTGTTGGAGATTAGTTTCAGGGAGAACTTTGTTTCACCTAGTAAGTTTGTTTGCTTTTTTGCTGTTTGATAAAGGAACACACAAAGTAACATAATTTCCATTATTTGTGTTGTGGACCAGGAAATTGAGAGCTAAATTTCTACTCAATGCTACATGTGTTTTTTGTTTCCATTTTTTAATGGCTTATAGCTAAACAAGTGCAGTATTACCTACCTATCTGCCAAAGGAAGAATCTCAGAGCTGCTGGCCCAGTTTCCTCAGGCTGTAAGCACTGTAATTTCAGCATGCACACATTGATCATGGAGTAACTTAAAATGTGCCTTTTTTTTTAATCAATAGAGTCCTTGATTGGTGAAGTTTATGTTAAAAGGATTATTGATAAACTTCAAGCAGCTCTGTCTAAAGCAAAGGATCTTTCAGAAGCTGGAAACACAGAACCATCGGTGTCTTTCATCTGTGACATAGCCTCTAATTTTTTCAGCTCAGTTAAAGGATGCTTGTTGATGCCATCATCAGAAGATTTGTTGCTCACCATTTTCCAGTTGTGTGCACAAAGCCAGGATACAACACATTTGTCAGGTATTGCACAATAAGTATATGTTGATGATACCATATGCTGGACTATGACTCTCATCTTCCCTGACCATTGACTATGCTACTAAGGCTGATGAGAGTTGGAGTTTAACAATATCTTCCAGCTTCTTTCCATTTGCACAATAGAACTTCCATGGGGGAAGGGCTATAGGTCAGTGATAGAGCATTTGCTTTACTAGCAGAAGGTCCCTGGCTGAATTCTTAGCACCTCCAAATAGACTGTGGTTTGGGGGAAATGGTCTCCCAAGTCAAATGGGGAGGCCTGGCAGGCCAAATTTAGCCCGTAGACTGGAGGTTTCCCACCCATGGTATAGATAGACAACTCAGTATAAGGCAATTCCTGTGTTGCTATGTTCCTCTTCTGGTGCATTCAGCTGAAGCAAAATATTGCTTCCAGTAATGCCTAAGTGCTGGTGATCATCCCTGAACGCTTTGGAAGTGGCAGTTCCAACATTCAAGTGAAGAGAAGCTGGCATGAGGTGAGGGAAGACAGAGGAAAGATTCTATCCTCTGAAAGTTGTCACTACTGACAAGTACATTGACTTAAGGTATGGAGCAAGGGAGCTGGCTCAGTTGGGAGCTGCAGCCTCAATGCTTTCCCATTATGCTCAGAAGTTAAAATGTTCAGCTTTTTTTTTTAATTGATGTAGATTTCCTTGTGAATAAGCTGAAGCACACATGGTTCTGTGGCTTAACTTCACTTGTGCAACATCTTAGCGATATGCATAAAGACAGCACCTTCCTGCAGAGATCTGCATTTTGGGTCAAGAACCAACTTCAGTCCTCAACGCTGGATGTTAAAAGGTAAGCAGTGCGCTGCTTAATTTCTTTGCTGGGGCTACCACAATTTTAACAAGGCTTCGTCTTTTCACCAGGATTTTAAATCAAGATTTGAAAGTGGTTTCAAAACCTAGTTAAAATGAAATTGTTATGAAATTCAGTGGTGCCGTAATAATGGAGGTGTGAGTCTTAACATTCAAGGTATGTCATTGTATGGAAAGATGTGAAATACGTTATTTTTTAATTACCTGGTTTCTTCACAGTTTGCAGGTTTTGATCACAGCAGTTCATGACTTGTTGACTAAACTTTTGGAAGCTGATAAAGTTCCTACTTATACTCTGAATGATTATTTTGATTGGCTCACTCCAAGTGAGTCTGAATGGGAAAAGATGCGGGGATCTCTATCCAATGAGGTATATAAGTTTCCACAGTGTCATTGTACAGTGAATAGTTACTGTCAGCATTTGCAGTTAACTTCTTGGGACCAATTTTTTGTTGCGGCTAAAGCAACATGAATGAGCAGGCCACCAGATTCTGCATGAAGAGCACATGTTATCTATGTGCCGTAAATATGTCTCTTGATAATTAGTTTTATGTGTTAACTTTTAACTATAGTCAATTGTTGCTAACTGTTATATTAAAATGTATAATATTAATGCAACATTCCTATTATGTGAACAGTAATGAAAAAATTACAATCTTGTATGACTCTGGGGGAAAATGAAATTCAATTTTTTTACTTCCTATGTGTTGCTGTAGTGGTTAAAGAAACCACTTTTGGAAGGAAGACTGAGTATGAATTGTGAAATACCTGAAATGGTGAAAGATCAGAAGCTTTGTTTCATGGGAAAACTTCCAAGCCACCTATGTACTGCAGCTCTGTTAAGCAGAATGACACTATTAATACTGGGAAAAGGGGTTGAAAACCATGAAGTGGAAAGAAGCAAAATTGAAAATATCAGTAAGTGACAAAAAAGAAAGAAATCAAACTTTAAAAAATCTTATTGTTTGCGATTTATAATTTATTTTCTGACCAGTTTCTGTAGGGTCCTGTTGTCAAACAGAAGTGTGACATACATTTATTTATGTAAAATATTTTTAAGGGACAACTGATATTTGAAAACTCTGAATTGATAAAGATATGCTAGGATTATAATTGAGTGGCATTTGTCATGCTTTCTGTGTTATGATTTACACTAGGCTTGTGTGTACATAACTTGAAATCACAGTTGGTTTAAAAGTGAATGTGCTGTGTATGGGTTGAAAATCACAGCAGCATAGCTCCTCCCTCCCTGTTGCTGCTGCCAGGAGCTAAGTGGTGGTTTGTCTTAGGATTATGTTCATTGTTTCCCAGACTCAATGTTTGTCTCCCTCAAACAAGCCACAAGTGGTAAGGCCAGAACAAAGCTTGATTACAACTTGAGGTTTGTATGGAAAAAGGCAAACAATGAGCACAGGTTCAAATGCAACTTAAACCAAACCATGCCTTAGCCCCTGGCAGAAGTGACCACAGTAGGAGCAGAGAAGGAGTGAAGCAGCCATAATTTTTGCTCTGTGCATGCTGTGTGTTTGCCTTGAAACTAGATGTGGGGAACATTTGGCTCTTTAAGATCTTGCTAAAGTAAAACACCCACCATCCCTGGTCATTGGTCATGCTTGCTGGGGCTGCTGGAAGGGGTTGTTCAGCAACATCTGGAGAGCCAATGGTTCCCAACCTTTGCTTTAAACCACAGTTAAACTTAACTGTGGTTTACAGTGGCACATGAAACAGGCCACTGTGGTTTATTGCACAGAACTCCTACGTGCACAGGCGTCCCTATTTATTTTAATTGTAGGGCAGAAAGCTCTTTTGTGTACATGGAGATGCCTCCTCTTTTGAAATGAATAGGAAATACCTTGTGTGTGAAAGCTTTCAGTGTCATAAAAGTTCTGATATGAACAAGGAACTCCTGCCCTGCACAGTCTATTGTGTAGCCTAATAAGTGGAGTGTTGGATTTAGAATTAGGTGACAAACGCATATATCCCCATCTCTGAGCTCCAATTTACCTATCTGTAAAAGGAGATTATAGTTGATTTATGGGATAATAGAAATTTGAAACATGTATATTAAAAGGACATTATATAAACAGCTTCCTCTGGTGATTGTTGCAGTATAAATTTTACCATGTTCAATTATATGTTTAATAACTATTACAAGGTTAGCAACAAATTCATTTGCTGGATTATACTATTCAGATATTGTTCTGTTGTTATTCTAGTCGCAGAACAGCTATATGCCTTACAGTGGATCGAAGAATTAGCAAACCCACCCAGCATTCTTACTGAATTCCTTCACCACCTGCAAGTAATGGATATTTCATGTGAAAAATTATGCATACTCACTAATACAAATGGCCTATTAAGAATATTATTCAATAGGTAGGTATTTTTTTATTTTTGAAATCATTGTTTCTCAAAAAACAAACAATTGTTTCTCAAACAGCTTTCATTAGAAAGCAACAAATATCCCAGTTCTTCCTGTTCAGGTATCACTTTTGTTATCTAATCTGAAGTTTGTCTCCTTGTGAATTGTTCACATCAAGAATAAATAAAAATGAACATTTATCTTGTCTTTAAATAAACCAGATTTATCACAGAAACTTTATTATTCCATAGATCAAAAGACTGTGGACGACTTTGGGCCTTAACCATGGCTAAATTGATAAAAACTGAGAATATTGCATCCTGTGAGATAAAAGGACTATTCAGTACATCAGAAAGGTATGATAGTAGGCTTGTAGTTTTTCTTAGACTGTGATCACACCTACTGTTGCCCCATTGATTAAAGTAGGAAATGGGAGGAAAGGCCCACATTGTGTCTCACATTATAAAGAGAGAGGATATGTCCAGCAATGATCTGGTCCAAAATCAGATGGCAGTGATAAAAGTGCATATTAGTGATCATATAACTGGCTGTTTGGATTTTCAAGCTTTGCTCCAAATTGGAGCCACTCTATGATAAAGACCTTCCCCCTCTTCAAGAGAAGCACATGTGTCACATGAGTATGAGGTGGAAATGATGTTTCACTGCACCTGGTCCCTAAACAACATAGACAATAAACAACAATAGCTCTGAATTGGATGGAATTAATTCACCTATAACATATATCATGCATCATGACTAGGATGAAATATGGTTGTTGGGTCATAATTTGTTGGCTACAAGTAGCGCAAAACAGTAAAAATATTCTATATTGTTGATACGTACTTAGATATTTGGTGGTGCACGTGCTGCTTTTGGCACCAAAAGGGGGTGGAATGGGGCGGAACAGACTGATGCACAGCCTGCTGACATGCGCGGCGGCCAGGAACGCAACCCTCGTGCGAGTGGGAAGTTGTCTGTACTGTCTTTCAGGCCATAACACCTTAAGGTGGCTCACATAATAAAACATTTAAAATCCATATTTTTTCTTTTCCCCCATCCCCAACAACAGTGCCATATACCCTCCTGCCCCTGTAAAGTGATAAAATAGAAAATATAATAGTAAAATACTGACAAATTATATTACATAAACCTGGACCAGCCTCAAATCAATCGTTTAAAAGTGTGGTTAAAAGCTAGGTATTTAGAGTCTTTAAACAGTCAACAGGAGAGCCAACTGCTCTTTCCATGCGAAGGAGTTCCATAATGATGGGGACAGCACTGAAAATGCCATGTCTTCTGTAACCACCAGCCTTATTGATGTTGCTGGCAGTTTTGAAGCAGAGCTTTTATAGCTGATCTTAAGGCACATTCATACGGGAGCAGGCAATCTTTTAGATAGCCCAAGTCATTTAGGGCTTTAAAGGTAACCAGCACTTTGCCACGGCTCTTCTAGGCCCAAATCAATCAGTACAGCTGGTACAGAGTTTGAGTTACATGCCCTCTCCTGACATCTGTTCACTATTTCTACAGCTTCCCTAAGCCTAGTAGGTGTAAATGATGAGTGGCAGAGCTGTTAAAGACGCTTTAGCCTGATCATCTTGGTTACTTCATATAGATGTTAAATAGCATGAGAAACAGAAATGGAACATCTTTAGCATTCCTGATTCCTCCCCACCCTCTGTTCCTATATGCTTTACTTCCCTTTGGTGTAGAGTCCTGTCTGTTTCAAATAAATGTTCTGGGGATCCTGGTTTGTGGTTGTGCAAATCCTATTTCTTCATAAAATTCTGCAACAAACCTTTCCCTGTTTCATGGCCTTTCTGAATTACTTTGCATTTTATCTGTGGACATCATACTGATTTCCAGATTGTCTGCTGATGTGTCATTTTCTTGGACAGGTTTTTTCCGTTAACGGAAGGCAACTTGCACACGCTTCAGAATCTGTCTCCATTTTTGCTTCAGGAAGACAAGGAAGAGCTTGTCATTCAGTGCACTGCTAAACTAATGACCTGCAATGAAAGTGGACTTTACAGTACTGATGGTCAGTGCTTTAAATATTATCTCCAATGTTTCATTAGGCTTGTAGGAGTCAGATTTTTAATGCACCAATTTAATTAGATGTTTGCTTGCCTTTGAGAATTGCTTCTGTTCTTCAAGAGAGAGGAAAAGGCTCTTGACGAATCAGTGTATTGTTAAGTGCTTTTTCCAAGGTGCATATTATTAAGCGTACTCATTAGATAAATGGTAAATCTAAGTTTCTTTTAGACAAATTCTGATTTATTACAGATTGAAGAAAATGCAATATGGATGCCCTTTTAAAAGCTGAATGTTAGGAATTATTTAACTTACCTTTTCTGATCTTGCATCCAACCACCAGTGTTCACATCTTGTCCTGCTTCTAATTTACTGCTTTTCTTGTTGTTTTCAATAACATTTGATGTGATATTTTAAATCTAGCATTTGACTCTGTTTTAGGAGCTTTTGGATATCTTGCTATTTTAAATTCCTGCTTGAATTGTGGAAGCATTGATTATGGAGATCTCATGCCTGGAATATTAAAAATCATCATATCCTGGCGAAATGACTATGAGGACAGCTTTCTTTTTAGCTGGTGGGTTTTAGCTTTATTACAGTTTTATTATGACTGGTTTGTGTTGCACGGTTGAAATTGTTATATTTATAATAGGGCTGCAATTCAATTAAATAAGTGTTTGAAATTTGTGTAAGTGTAAACAATATTTCGGTAGCAAGAAGCATACTTTTCTTTTTAGAGAATCTTCCTTTGTCTTAATAGGCATTATCTTAGCAGAGGTATTCCTCCTGTGTGTGAGAGAAGGGGAAATTCCTCTTTGCTTTCTGCAGTGTTCACAAATATTGGAAAAAAAAATACTTTACAAAATCTGCTGCCTGATTAATTTTCTTTTTTTGTAATTTTCCTCCCTGCCCCCCAGCAATCTACAGGAAGGAAGCCCACAGGTGCTTGGCTTGAACATAGAGATGATCCGGTTTATTTCTTTGTTGCTGAATGATCCTTCCTCTTTGCTGGAGAGTGAGTGGGATTTTGTCATGTGTTCCATGCTGGCCTGGTTAGAGGTAAGAAGCAATCTTAAATGTAGGGAATGATATTAAGGCCTCTGCATGAAGTCTTGAGAGTGCAGATATTTTTCTTTGTGAATCCACTGGGTGGCAGTTCCTGCCTTTGAGAAATCTAAAATATGCGGCAACAGCCTATCATGTAAACTTAAGTAATATTATTGTATGGTTTTACTGTAAAATTGGCTACAGTAAATGTTTTGAACTTTTATGAAGCAAAAATTTCAGAACACATTTAAGATTATCTGAGCTTAATCTAGTCCCTTGCACCAGTTCCACAACATGTTCAACAAAACATAACTGGTAGTTTATTTTGCTAAAATATGCTTAACTGATAAATGTTACACCTGACCTTGTACAAAGAGGTATGGATAAAAATGTGGAACAAGAATCATGTCAAAATGAGGGTAAAAGAAGAAATATAGAACATAGAATCGTAGAATTGTAGAGTTGGAAAAAGGGATCACGAGGCTCTAAACCCCTACAATTTCTTACCAAACTCTTACCAACAGATAGATCCTGCCATTCTCTTTATCATTAGAGAGAGAAAAGACTATTGGAATCTATTTTCATACTTAACGAAATTGCTTTGATTTGTTATAGAAGGGTTTGTTGTTGTCACAGCCACCCAGGTGGGTCCCAGCTCACGAGAGACCTTACTCCGTTATAGTTTACTTACAGGAAAAGTTTATTGAAGATAATTGCTTCTTTCACAGTTCAGCATTGTGGCTGTACGTCTGTCACGTTAGACCGCCGAAGTCCCCCTCTGACTCCTCCCCTCCTCCACACCAACTTAATAGCCTGGCTCTAGACCACCTCTTCCTCTCCTTTCTTTTCCGCAGGGTCTTTCTGCCCCCCTGGGTTCTCTCTTTCCGGGATTCGCCTGAGGCTGAATCCTCTGCCGCCTCCTGCCCCCTCCTTCTGGCTTTGGGGCCGGGCTCCTCCTCTGAGCTTTCCCCACTTCCGCGCGCCTCTATGTTTGAACTTGGCGCGCGTACGTTGCTTTTGACCTTTCCTTCGTCCTCTATACTGCCCCCTGTTCCACTCTCTACCCTTTCCGGCTGAACACCTTGCTCCAACCCCCTCTCTCTGTTTTCTCCTGTTCCTCCTCCCTCCGAGAGGCTGACAACTCCACCCCCTTTACTCCGTTCCGGCTGAGACCCCTCTGACAGCGTCTGTGCTTCACTGGGCTTTCTCCCCTCCTTTCCTGACTTTTCACAGCTTCTCTCTTCTCCTGCTTTTCGCCTGATCATGCTAGCTCCCTTTTGGGAATCCTCTGACTCACTGCTTAGGCTCATAGATTCCCTTCGAATTCCGTCATCTTCTTCCTCGTCTCTCTCTCCCTCCTCCCACTCGCTTTCCGTCTCCTCTGCCATCTCCTCACTTCTCCCAGAAACCCTGACATCCATCCCCCCCTCGAAGCCCCCCCTTCCCCCCTCCCGGTCGCTGGGTGCAGGTTGAGGGAAATGTGGTTCTTCCTGGGTCGGTTCAGGATACCGGGTGTCCACGTCAATCTTCTCCTCTGGCAGCTCCGTATACGTGTGTTCGAACTCGGGTTCCCCCCCTGAAGGCATCACAGTCTCTTCCTCCCTCACTGCTTCTCCTGGCGCTGCCTGCCAAGGACCTATCATCCACCTCTGACTCCATACCTCCCTTGGCTGATCCACCCACCAATAAGGGTTTGTCTCTCCCCCCCCCAGGCGGGGATCCCTGGTCGGGCTTGTTTTGGGCGTAGAGCCCTCGGGCGAGGAGAAACCCCCGAACGTGCTGCCCGACAAAGTGGGCGTGAAAAGCCAATCATCAAAATACTCCTCGGGCATGGGTTTGTGCGGAAAAATTGCATGAAACTCCTCCTTCAACAGGGGTTCGTCCAAAGCGTAACCCGGCACCCAGCTATTTGCAGAGACTGGAGTGCCTTCCCTGGCGAGAAAATATTCAACTCCCTCCTCCCCCCATCGTGAATCCAGTATCTCTGTGACCTCATTAAGAGGTTCTGGTCTTGGCGACTCCCCTCCCTCAGGCGCCCTTCTACGTGGCTCTGGAGGTGCTCCTGACTCTTGAAACCTGTGTGGGGCTTTGTAGGGAGTGAGCACCGACCTATGAAAGACCGGGTGCACCCTGGAGCCCTCCGGAAGGGCTAGGCGAAAAGCCACCGGATTGATCTTAGCCTCAACTTGATATGGTCCTAGCTGCCTGTGTTCTAACTTCTTTTTGGCCAACGACCTGGCCGGCATCGCGTGGGCTGCTAACCATACCCAGTCCCCAACCTGAATGTCTTCCCCCGCCCTTCTGTGTTTATCGGCTTGCACCTTATACGCCTGCTTTGCCAGCTCCAAATGTCTCCGCAGCTCCTCGTGCACCTCTTGCAACTCTGCTGCAAACTGGTCGGCATTTTGAGGTCCCCCCCCTTCAGGTGCTGTAAAGCTCGGGAAGGTTCTGGGATGACGTCCATAGTTCGCGAAGAAAGGCGTCACCCCGGTGGATGCGTGCTTCGTGTTGTTGTAGGCGAACTCAGCCATCGGCAGGTAGTCCACCCACGCCGCGGGTCGCTGGTTGGCGTAACACCGTAGGTACTGCTGCATGATCGCGTTGACCCTCTCCGCTTGACCGTTGGTCTGTGGATGCCTCGCCGACGTCAGGTTGATCTTGACGTGCAAGATGCCCAGAAGCTTCCGCCAGAAAGTGGAAACAAATTGGCGCCCCCTGTCGGACAAGACGGACTGCGGTAGTCCATGCACTCTGAAGACGTGATCGATGAAGAGCTTTGCGGTCTGTTCTGCCGTCGCCACCTTGGCACAAGGAATGAAGTGCGCCATCTTGGTGAACAAGTCCACAACCACTAACACCGCCGTCTTACCTCTGGAGCTGGGCAGGTCTGTAACAAAGTCCAACGCTACCCTCTCCCACGGTTGCTGCGGTGTCTCCAGCGGTTCTAACAATCCCGCCTGCTTCTGATGCACTGGTTTGGACCTCTGGCAGATATCGCACCTGGCTACGTAGTCCGCCACCTCTCCTCTCATCTGGGGCCACCAAAAGTCCCTTGCCACCAACTCCATCGTCTTCTCTTTGCCGAAATGGCCCGCACTCGGGGCATCGTGCAATTGTTGCAAAACCGTGGCGCGAAGCTCGTCGGTGGGCACGTAAAGGGCGCCCTTGCGAGTCAAAAGTCCATCCTGCAACTGAAACTCATTGTTGTCAGGCGACCCTCTGCGGAGCTCCTCCATCTTGGATTGTGCAAACTGATCCTCTTGCAGCGCGCGTCGCACCGCGTCCAGGTCGACTGCGATGGTAGCGCACGTCCACGCCTGCGGTGCGAAAATGTACTTTGCTGCGATTGGAGCTACTTCCTCCAGGTATTGAGGCTTTCGGGACAGCGCGTCTGCTATAACATTGGAGTCTCCAGGGATGTATTCTATTTTGAAATCGAAATCCGCAAAGAATTCCGCCCAGCGCATGTGTCGTTGGGTTTGCAATTTAGCCGTCCGCCAATACTCCAAGTTCTTGTGATCCGTGCGGACCTGCACCGTGTGCTTGGCTCCTATCAAGAAGTGTCGCCACGCTTTGAAAGCTGCATGAATGGCCAACAACTCCCTGTCCCATATGGTGTAGTTGCGCTCCGTCTTGCTGAGCTTCCGGGAGTAGAATGCACCCGGTCTCCAGTTGCCTTGCGAATCCTCTTGCAAGAGGACGGCCCCAACTGCTCTGTCTGATGCATCTGTCTCTACCCGCATGGGCCTGCCAGGATTCACGTGCAGCAGCTGCTCCTCGGAGGCGAAAAGGCTTTTAAGCTTCCGAAAGGATCGCTCTGCTTGTTCGGTCCAGACGAACTTCTTCTTCTTGGAACTGAGGGTGTCAGTGATTGCCGCCGTCGCGTTTGCAAAACCTTTAATAAACTTGCGATAAAAATTGGCAAAGCCGATGAACCTCTGGACCTCCTTCCGATTTCGAGGGCTCTTCCAGTCCAACAGCGCTTGGACTTTAGTCTTGTCCATGGCCAGTCCCTCGTCGGACAGCTTGTAGCCAAGGAAATCTACCTCTCTCACATCAAACTGGCACTTCTCCAACTTGGCGTACAGCCTGTGTTCCTTCAGCCTCTGCAGAACTTCCTTCACGTCCTTATCGTGATCCTCTGGCGATTCCGAGAAAATCAGGATATCGTCGAGAAAACAGACACACTTCTTGTAGAGGAGACCTGCCAGGACGTGATGCATGAATGCTTGGAAAACATGGCTGCCATTTTGTAGACCGAAGGGCATAACTCTGTATTCGTACGTGCCCAAAGGAGTGAACATGGCCGTCTTCCACTCGTCGCCCTTCCTGATGCGGATGAGGTTGTAAGCTCCACGTAAATCCAGCTTGGTAAAAATCTTCCCCCTCCTGACTGTAGCCAAAAGGTCGTCAATTTTGGGCATGGGGAAGGCCTTGGGCTTAGTTAGTCTGTTTATGAACCGGTAGTCCACAATGAGCCTCTTCTGGGGCGTGTCTTTCTTTTTCACAAAGAAAACAGGACTGCCTCCCGCTGCTTTAGATTCCTGGATGAATCCGCGCTTGAGGTTGTGTTCTATGAACTCCCGAAGCTCTTGCAGCTCGTCTTCCGACATGGAGTACAGCTTGGCAGTTGGCAACTGCGCGCCTGGCACTAAGTCAATCGCGCAGTCGTAAGGTCTGTGAGGCGGCAATTTGTCAGCTTCCTTTTCGCAGAAAACCTCCAAGAACTCCGCGTACTTGTGAGGAACCGCTTGCACCATACTCAGATGCAGCTGCTGTTCGGCTTCTCCTCCTTGATCGGTTTGGATGCAATTCTGGGCGCAATACGATGAACAAAAGGTGATCTGCCTCTGGTACCAAGCAACCGCGGGACTGTGCCTGTCCAGCCAACTCATGCCCAACACGATGGGCGTGTCCGATAAGTGGGTGACATTGAAACTAATAAGCTCTCGATGGTCTCCAATTTGCATCATCATGGGAGGGGTTTGCTGCACCACTTGCCCCCCCAGCAACTTCCTGCCGTCTACCGTGACCACGTTCAGAGGCGTCGTTGCAGGCAGGAGCGCTATGTTATGCTGCTTGACGAACTGTAATCCCACGAAATCGGCGTTGCTTCCCGAATCGATGGTTGTTGGAACCTCGAGAAGTCGCCCATCAGGCAGCTGGAGTGTTGCTGTGAGTAAAACTGCTGGTTTGGGAGGTAAAGGGTCCATGCGCTGCAAGGATGCTGGGGACTTCTCTACAGATCCGCCTGGCTGAGCCCCAGTAGCTCTGCTTCCAGCCAGGCACTGCAGTTTCCCTGAAGCTGCTCCTCTGATTGCACCTCTGCTGTCACAGTTGCTAGTGCTGCAGTGTGCTTCTGGAGCCTCTGGGGGCACTCTTTCGCCATATGGTGTGCACTGTCGCAGATGTAACACTTCCTGGTCCCTCTAGGAGGCTTCGCTTTGGCTGCAGCAGGGATGGGGCTCTGGGATGGCTTTTGAGCCCTAGCACCACCAATCTCCATTGGCTCCTCGCCTTCCTTCCCCATTGGTGAGGGGTGCGCACGGCTGAAATCCCTGTGCACAAAAGGGAGAGCTTTTGCTTGCGCGCGCGCTTGGGGCCCCCCCTCCTCGTGCCACGGACGTCCCTCATGTCGAATTCCTATAGCCAAAGCCCGTTGCACCACGTCTTCCAGGGTCTGGGGTCTGTCCCCCCTTGCGATCTCATCCTTGACGGAGGGGCTCAATCCCTCCCAAAAAAGATCCCTGACCGGTAGACTGTCCTTCGGCCAATCTAAGGCGGTGAGCAATGCAAAAAATTTAGAATGATATTGGCGTACAGTGGCTCTCCCCTGCCTCAGCCCGTGCATCTGCCGGCGCGCAATGTCCTTATCCACAGAGGATTGAAAACAAGCATCCATTGCCTTGATAAACGCATCTGCATTGCGACGGGCTGGTCCATCTTCGCGCCACAGATTGCGTAGCCAAGCCCTGGCCTCCCCATGCAGGTGCGAAACAATAAATCCCACTCTCTCCTCCTCATCTCTAAAATCATGACGGAGTAAATGCAGTGCATACACGACATCTGCCCTGAAGTTGGGATAGTCTTGCAAGTTGCCATTAAAATGCGAAACTAGGGCACCCCCCCTCCTTCCAAGCGCAATGCCCTCCGCTCTGGAGCCCGGGGTCCCCGCCTTGTCCGCATTTTCCCACCTTGCTTGCAAATCCTGGCACGCTTTCTCCAAGTCAGCATTCTTCTTCTGCGAAGCAATGACTGCCGTTGTGAGAGTGGTAATCTGATCCCGGAGTGCAGCCAGCTGTTCCTCAGCACTCATGGCTGCCCCGTTCGTGAGCTTCGCAAAAAAAAAATTTTGCTTTCAGAGGGAGGGGGACTTTCTGTCACAGCCACCCAGGTGGGTCCCAGCTCACGAGAGACCTTACTCCGTTATAGTTTACTTACAGGAAAAGTTTATTGAAGATAATTGCTTCTTTCACAGTTCAGCATTGTGGCTGTACGTCTGTCACGTTAGACCGCCGAAGTCCCCCTCTGACTCCTCTCCTCCTCCACACCAACTTAATAGCCTGGCTCTAGACCACCTCTTCCTCTCCTTTCTTTTCCGCAGGGTCTTTCTGCCCCCCTGGGTTCTCTCTTTCCGGGATTCGCCTGAGGCTGAATCCTCTGCCGCCTCCTGCCCCCTCCTTCTGGCTTTGGGGCCGGGCTCCTCCTCTGAGCTTTCCCCACTTCCGCGCGCCTCTATGTTTGAACTTGGCGCGCGTACGTTGCTTTTGACCTTTCCTTCGTTCTCTATACTGCCCCCTGTTCCACTCTCTACCCTTTCCGGCTGAACACCTTGCTCCAACCCCCTCTCTCTGTTTTCTCCTGTTCCTCCTCCCTCCGAGAGGCTGACAACTCCACCCCCTTTACTCCGTTCCGGCTGAGACCCCTCTGACAGCGTCTGTGCTTCACTGGGCTTTCTCCCCTCCTTTCCTGACTTTTCACAGCTTCTCTCTTCTCCTGCTTTTCGCCTGATCATGCTAGCTCCCTTTTGGGAATCCTCTGACTCACTGCTTAGGCTCATAGATTCCCTTCGAATTCCGTCATCTTCTTCCTCGTCTCTCTCTCCCTCCTCCCACTCGCTTTCCGTCTCCTCTGCCATCTCCTCACTTCTCCCAGAAACCCTGACAGTTGTCATTAAACTTTTAAGAAAATGCGTAACTTTTAGATTAAAATTATTATTTGAATGGGTGTTATTAAAATTCCTGTTTGTTTGTTTTTTTAAAAAAGGAAAAATAAAGCCCATCCTGGTGTTCTTCTTTCTTTTCCAGACAACAAGTGACAGCCAGGCAGTCTTTCCTGTTGCCCTTGTGCAAGTGTTTGCCTGTGTCAGCTGCGACTTGAGTGCTGCCTCGAGTGCTTTTTTCCAGGCAGCAACTCCTGAAATCACTGAAAAACTTCCACCAAACCTCATGGCTGAATGGCAGGAATTCTTTTCTGAAGGCATTCATAGTTTACTTTTATCTTTGCTGGTAAAAATTACAAGTAAGTCTGGCAAATGATAAGTATACAATATAATATGGAAAAGTAACTAATATTTTGGACACTCTGCTTTACTGCATCTTACTTAAGATTGCAGTTTTATCTAACAGTCTTAGAAATACAGAACTTTTCAGTGTCCAACACTGTTCTGTTTGTGTACTATGGTGGTGTGTTCACCTGGTTAGGCTGTTAAGCTCATTGATAAAAAATGAGACTTTCAGCAATGCTCTGGAAATACTTCACTTTTTGCAATCCATTCAGGAAAGCATGTAAATTTAGTGTGCTGGGTGCTTCCAGACTGGCACTGTTTTTCTGGAGGGATTCAAGGGCATACTGGAAATTTAGGTTTATACAGTTAAAGTAGATTAAAACATTCTGCCACAAGGAATCAATTTTTTAATATATATTTTTTGGTTAGGAAATTGAATGGGAAAAATACTGAACATTATGGGATGAACAAATTCTTAATGGAAAGATGTTAGCAAGGAAATCAGGATGAATGCTCAGTTAAGACCAAACGTAGTCTAACTACCACATAAGCTTTATGTGTGCAAATCAAGATGAGTTGTCAATAAATCGGAGGAGTCCTTTAAGAGTACAATATCACATTTGTATGTTACATTTTTGAATCGTTTTCCAGGAGAACTAATAATTCTGTAATGTAAACTTGCTAAGATGAATTAAAATTGTGAATTCTCTTTTCTGAACAGGAAAAGAAAAAGATGCATTGGAAACATCATTTCAGAATTTCATGTTGAAATCTTTGGGGAAAGCTTTAATGTACATTTCAAAGGATCAGTTATTGAACCACAAACTTCCTGCCAAATTTGTTGCTGGTCAGAAGACAAATCTCCCTGATAAACTACAAACCTTGTTAAATACTTTTTCTCCAATGCTGCTCTTCAGAGCTAGACCTGTTCAAATCACAGTCTACCACATGTTAAATAAGTAAGTTATCCCCTTCACACATACACTTTGATCTTGTTATAGCATAGAATATGTATTTAGAAATAGACCAGGGAACAAATTAGCATAACCAATTGCCCATTCATTACTGGGCTTAGTTCAAGGTGCTCAAATTAGTTTGAAATGTGCAGTCTTTCCAAACCGGAGCCTATGTAGGGCTTCTTGATTTCTAGGTCTGCCTTGAAGATGAAAGGCACACTGACTAACTACTGTTTCCACATCAAGTCCACCAGGGAGCTCCTACACTAAATGGTATTGGCCTCCTCTCAGAGGGATTGGTGACCACTATTTTCCTGTAGGCATCTGCTAGATCGCTCTACTGATTCCAAATAAGGAGACTTACCAAGGGGGCATAGAGGAAGAGGGAGAGCAAAGGGATGAATGCAGAGTCTCTTTCACCCCTCTGCCCTTCCATCTTCTCCAGTTTTGAACTATTGTGTCCCTTATATATATATATATATTTTCAGGCACTAAATATAATAAGGGTTAATACTGAGGATGAGGGCAACGATGCAAGCTATTTCTTGGTAGCACCTCTGTAAACAGATGATTCCAATACATAATAGTGTGCTATAGTAAAGGTAAAGGACCATTAGGTCCAGTCATGGCCGACTGGGGTTGCAGCGCTCATCTCGCTTTATTGGCCGAGGGATCCGGCGTACAGCTTCCGGGTCCTGTGGCCAGCATGACTAAGCCGCTTCTGGCGAACCAGAGCAGGGCACGGAAACGCCATTTACCTTCCCGCTGGAGCGGTACCTATTTATCTACTTGCACTTTGACGTGCTTTCAAACTGCTAGGTTGGCAGGAGCAGGGACCGAGCAACGGGAGCTCACCCCGTGGCGGGGATTCGAACCGCTGACCTTCTGATCAGCAAGTCCTAGGCTCTGTGGTTTAACCCACAGCACCACCCGCGTCCCTAATAGTGTGCTTACTTACTAGTAATATCTGATGTTGAAATCCTTTTCAGAACAGATAATGTTGGGCCTTAAAATATGGATAAAAACACTGTTTTTTAATTTTTCTAAATCCCAGGTTAATGTCTGACTTGCCTAAATTTGACAACGAGGATCTCAAATCCTATGGTGATGAAGAGGAGGAGCTATCATTGTACGTTTCATTTTATTTATATAATGAACGAAGCAATTGCCTATTATAGTAGAATGTTAAAATGTTCCAACCACTTGCCAGACTTGGACTTTCAAGGCTTAAGTGGGAAGATGCACCTGTGATCCTCAATATTGTATTTGTGTGTGTACATGTGCCTCAGGAGCTGTCACATAGTTGCAGAAGGTACACCCCCAAAGAACTGGGAAAGAGTAATGTTCCATGTTTGTTCTCTTCTTCCTGATGTCTTCACAGTTAGGGACATAAGAACCTTGTTGGATCAGACCATAGTCTCATCTGGTCCAGCATCCCATCTCTCATAGCCAACCAGATGTCTATGGGAAGCCTACAAACACAATGTGAGGGCGATAACTGTCTCCTGCCATTGAACCTCTGTGTTGAGGACTCACAGACCTCCACTCCTGGGGGTGGTATATAGCTATCATGGCGTTCTAAGTAGGGCAAGCTAGCCTTTAAAGTGGGTAACTTATTCACAATTTTAAGCAGCGATTCTGCCTTGGGAGTAGCCAATTGTTTGATTTCTGTCTAGATCTTTTTGCTCCTTGCTGTGGGCTTGTTCAGTAGGGCTGGTTTAACTCCCAAGTCATATATTTAGATCTGGAAGAAGTTCTTTGTCATCTTGGTAGCACCTGGTAGCACATTCTAGGTGTTGGCATCAAGGAAATGAAAATAAAATGAAATTCTCCTGGAGAAAAAGTCCTCCATTGAGGTGCTTGAGATAACATGGCATTGATTAATGTGCTTACGTGTTTGGTACAATGGAAACTGGTCTGAGTGTAATAAATAACACCTTTGCTGCCCTGACTTTAGGTCCCCACCAGCAGCTCTTATGACTGTGCTTGCCACTCAGGAGGAGTTACTGGAAAACATCCTAGAAGGCATTCCAGTTGGAGAGTTTGCAGTTATCCAACCACTAAGTGATGAGTTTTGCCTTGTTTTGGGATACCTCCTCACCTGGAAATTAATACTAACTTTTTTCAAGGCAGCATCTTCTCAGGTGAATTAAAGGGTTTATCTTTATCTCCTCACCCTGTGACACACATATACACATGTACTTCTCCACATCCTTCTACTTAATTTGAATTAATTTTATAATGAATGATTTTAGAGTGTTGTGTTGTGTTGTACTTTTGTACTGTTTTATTGTTGTTAGCTGCCCTGAGCCCGGCTTCGGCTGGGGAGCACGGGATATAAATAAAATTTATTTATTTATTTATTTATTTATTTATTATTTATTTATTTATTATTATTACTGACAAATGAATTCAGCTGTGTTCAGTTATTCCTAATCCACAGCAGTAGGAAATAATCAAGCCTTTTGCTTGAAAACCATTGGTACAAATAAAAGCATTTCAAATTCTTTTGCCCAGAACTTGGAGCTTCAAAATAGCAGATGGTGTTCCACTATCCATTTTACTAGTATTCCCAAGTCATTTTTGTCAGTGAGGAAAAAGTACTTTCATATATCTGAACAAGGGTTATGGTTGTTCTCATGCCAGTTTGGATAAATGATATTGTCTTGTAGCATCTGGCTGTAAGAAGGAAAGACTTGGAAGCACATAGGGTATGTTTCATACCTGGCAACATGAAACCCAAGGCAATCTTACCAGCACATGTCATATTGACATTGCTAAATTGCTCCATAGAAATATGTATTTGTGATGTTGTATCTAATTTTTTTAAATAGTTTGACAAATGCAAGTATAATTTCCTTGCAAGTATAAAAACAGTCTTGTCTAATCTGCTGTGAATCCCACCAAGCCTTTTCATACTCCCATTGTATACATTCCTTCAGTTTTAATGCTTCTAAGAACAGCTTTTATTGGGAATAATTTTTGTATGCTTTCACCACCAGCTACGAGCTCTTTATTCACAATATCTCCGAAGAACTAAGAGTTTGAATAAACTATTGTATCACCTGTTCAGGCTTATGCCAGAAAATCCAGCCTTTCCAGGATCAACAGCTGAACTCCCAAGTAAGGATGTAAAAACGTACTTTACTGAGGAGCTTGACTTAGACGTCAAAGGTCAGTCCAAATAGTTTTAGCTTTAATTGACATTGAATTTCTTTCATTGTGTGAAACAACTGTGGAGATGTAATTTAACTGTTCTTATTTACAAACCACTTCCCCTATTTGTTATCCAGACACCTCATTGCTGTCTTCCCACATCCCTCATTTGGCATGTTCTGTTTACTGTATGACATTAAAAGATTTGCCAGCCATGGTTCGTCTTTGGTGGAATAGCTGCGAGAAACGAGTCTTCAACACTGTAGATAAATTTACAAGCAAATATGTCAGCAGTGTACTTTCTTTACAAGAAATATCTTCAGTGCAGACCAGTACACAGTTGTTTAATGGAATGATGGTTAGTATGATCTTATCTACATAACTTTATTTAATTCTTTGACAAGTTTGATACTGTAGAAAGTAAATTACCATCGAGTGTTCAATCAGAAGCACACTTTATCTAAGGTTGTTTCTGGAAAACAGGTTTGTGCATTTATAGTGCTCTGAATTAGGGCAGTGATCATCTGCAGTCTATGTATTATTCTATAATTTAGAGATTGTATGAGATACTTCAGTTAATATCAATCCCTCAACAAATGTCTGGAAATGCCTTGTGATATTTGTGGGAGCACACAGAACTATTCCAGGATTGTTACTTCTGCTTATTAAATAGAAAAAGAATCAAAGATATTTGTGCTCATAAATGTTGCAGATATTGTGCTGTCATTTCCAGGGCAGATCTCTTCTATAAGTAGCCATTTTCAGTGTCTCTGTTCTTGCCAGCCACAGTTAAAAACGTTGCACATATTTCAGTGAGGGGAGGAATAGAAATATATTGCAAGTACACTTTACAAGTGCATATATTTTAGGTGCATTCCAAATTATCTGCTATATGCCTTTTTGACAAGTATTCTGCCTGCTGTGGATTTGTTTTTCCACAGGTAAAGGCTCGATCTGCTACGCGAGAAGTCATTGCTACCTACTCAGTTGATGATATATTCATTGAACTGATAATACAGCTTCCTCCAAATTACCCCCTGGGTTCCATAACTGTTGAGAGTGGAAAGAGAGTTGGTGTAGCAGTGCAGCAATGGCGCAATTGGATGCTACAGTTGAGCACATATCTCACTCATCAGGTATGTGTCACTTAAAAGTACCATGATGGTTCAGTCCTTGCCATGTATTATTATCCACAGGTTAGGTCTGCTCTGAACAGCAGGTGGGTGCAGAATAGCAGGGCAGCTGCTCACCATTGGACAGCTCAATATAACCTTCAGTCTGAAAGCTATCTGCATGGGTACCAAAATTGCCTCCTCCTGAATTTGCATTTGCAAAAAACGTTCAGTCCCGAACTGAGCAGGGAGAGAGAAGTACTTTCCAAGCATGGATCCAGTCAGATCTGCACTCCCAAAAGCCCTTGCCATTGAAATGGCAGCTGCTTCAGTCAAAATTCCTGTTCTTTTTTTAGAAGAAAGAGAGTTGTGTAGTATAGCTATTAAGTAAAATGTATGCTTGGCAGATTCTGATCTATGGAAAACAACTCTTGCTAAAACTATAGCAACAGAACTAAATGGTCACCAGATACAGTGGAGTACTTTATTATGTAGTAGACAGCATTAATGGTGGGACACCATGCTTTAAAAAAACTTTCAAGATATGGTATAACTTCCTTGTAAAATAGTTGAAAGGACTGTGAACCAGTATGAGAAGTGAAATACTCTAAAGACAAACTTGAAATAATGAATTATTGATTCCTGAGACAACTTATTTTCTTTTAGAATGGAAGTATAATGGAAGGCTTAGCATTATGGAAAAACAATGTGGATAAACGCTTTGAGGGTGTTGAAGACTGTATGATCTGTTTCTCAGTCATACATGGCTCTAACTACTCTCTCCCTAAAAAAGCTTGCAGAACATGCAAGAAAAAGTTCCATTCAGCCTGTCTGGTAAGTACATGGAATAGACAAATTCTGAACTAAGTTTTAAATAAAAGAAGACACAGAAAGCTTCAGTGGCTTTAGGAGTAGTCAAATCCACAAAACTAGTTGAGTTTCAGTAAAATTGAGAGGATAAATCCTCCTGTAATGAGTAGGAAGTCTTTCCCTTAAGAAAACAGTTTACTTCCATACTGCATTGTAAACTAATTATCACTCTTGGGAAATTATGCAGCCGACATTTTTAAAAACTGAAAGACTAGGCCATATTAGTGTAGTATGCTCATATAGGAAAGCTATCTGCCCATGGTAGTAAGCCTTAGAATATGACAATTAAGTCCTTAAGCACCCAAATGAGCAAAAAAACTTCGTTGAATAATAGGCTTCAGAAATGGCTTTCATTTTAATTTTCACAGAAGTCACACATGTGATAGTTACTCAACTATTTAAGACATAAATAAAACTTGTTCATCTAGCAACCTTACATTTAACATAAAATGTATGTCAAATCCGCTTTTAATACTCTTTTTTTTTTTATTCTTTCAGTACAAATGGTTTACATCTAGTAACAAATCCACCTGTCCACTTTGTCGGGAGACCTTCTTCTGAAATGACTTCTCTGCTTCAATGAACTTCTCAAAGAAAATCAACAGCCACAGTTGGATTTAGCTATGAAACGATAATTTTAGCTTTATTTACAAATAAAATTCTTAAGTTGTTTGATCAGGGTATCATACAAATTGTATATGGCTTTTATATTAATAATTATTTATTATTACTATATATATTAAAGCAAGGCATTCTGACATCTCAGTCAAAAACTGATGGTATGTAAAGCCTCAGCTTCTGTGCTTTGGTTAATTCCATTTCCAGAGACTAGAACACCACCAGTGCATTGCTGTGCATACTAGGGGTGCCATATTTTGAAGAGCAAAAAAGAGGACATGGAGCCCCCTCGCCTTCCATGCTGTACGTGCACACCATACCCTCCAAAATTTCTGTTCAAGAAATTCAGTCCTGATCAAAAAAACTTCTGTCTTCGTTGTGAGAAAATAATAATACAGGATTAAGTATTATTGTCTTTTGTGCAACCTTTATTCCAGAGTAGTTTTTGTTTAAAAGGTAGTCTTCAGGACTTGCAAAATTTAAGTACCGAGAGATTTTCTCTTCCTGCTTGTCTGGAAAGTACTCTGGTGCCTTTTAAGCCACATTTTCTCAATATTTTGATAATTTCATCTGCAATTACAAATGAGAAATCACAGCTCAGTTTAAAGCAACAGATGGGTCCTAGCCTTCTATCAGCCAAAATTATCTTCAAATTTCTTTCAGTATTAATTTTGCAAAAAAACAAAACAAAACAAAAAAACCATACACAAACGCAATCCACCCAGCTGGATTTCCTGCCTATTGCCAAAGAGAAAAACCTGTAGAAAGCTGATACTAGATTACCAGCACTGCCGTGAGAACAGATATAGAACAAAACTAAGCAAGGTTCTTAACTCCTTATTCCTGACCAGTGTAAGGCTCACTTACCTATCATTTCCAAGGTTCTCTCATTTTAAGAGTTACACACTTGGCTATTAAAAAAAATGAATAATAATTATTCACTGCCAACCTAGTCTCTGTTTGGCTCTCAACTGAAAAATCTGTTCCTTTGCTACTCCATGATTCACATTTACTTAACCTTCAATTATCTGACTCACCTGTATGCCACCTGTAAATAGATGTAGAAACTCTGGGCAAAAATGGATCACTAACCCATTCTACAGCAAGCATTACATGACTAAGCAGTAATAGGCACGTGATGAGTCACAAAGAAGTGTTGCAGCCCCTAACACAGGCGTCTCCAAACTTGGCCCTCCAGATGTTTTGGGACTACAGCTCCCATCATCCCTAGCTAACAGGACCAGTGGTCAGGGATGGTGGGAATTGCAGTCCCCAAACAGCTGGAGGGCTGAGTTTGGGGATGCCTGCCTTAACAGAAATATTGCTGTTTACAGCTACAGCTTGAAACAGATTAATCTCTGTTCGGAGCTCAAAGTGCAACTGGAGTGGGTGACTTTTTGGAACCAGAAATGGAAATTGTATGACCCTTTTTTCTTCCCTATCTTCCTGTCACCTTGTGTCGCCTTTACTATATGGTGTTAAAGGATTTAGGTTGGGGGCTAGCTAGCCCTAAACTCAAGTGTCCTATGCATTGATGGAAGCAAGGAAGGTTTTGGAAGAATGGGAGAGAGTACGTGTCACCTTTTTATTTCTCTTCCTGAAAAATCTTGGTAAAGTGCAAAAAAGGAAGCGTAACCTCATAGCACAGGTCCCTCTGGTGACCTGAATCCTCCAGAATACCTACTGCAAGATGTTAGGGGAGGCATGTGGCCTTCCAGTTGTTCTTGGTCTCCAACAGTCCCAGCTAGGATGGTCAATGGTCAGGAATTCTGGGAGCTGGAAGACTAACAACAACTAAAGAGCCACAGGTCCTCCTTGCCTATGTTAAAGCCCCAAGCAGGTTTTTTTCTTTCCTTCCCCCACTGTTGCCCTCAACATTCTTTAGACATATCTAGGACTTTTTTTTTTTTAGTTTTAATTTACGTATTTCTGCATCCCAAAGGAGCCCCCCCTTAATATGTAAAAGTGTCTACCTTATTTTTGGGTAGTGCCATTTAGCATCCAAGCCTGAGGCTAAATGGCTTTTAGAGGAAATAAGATGGTCATTCTAGCCCCCTGCAGGTGAAGAAAGTTCATGTGATGAAAGGGAAGTTGTATCCTCAATGTTCTGTGCTGGGACAGCCTCAGAATCCACTCAGAATTGAGTGTGGATCTATGCATGAGATATACCTTTGCAGCCATCCACATTAAATGCATAAGCATCAGGGGGTAAGGCTGGCCCAGCACAGAACACCTGGGATGGGGTCCCACTTTCCCTTCATCATATGGAATTCATTCATGTGAATATGGTATGAAGGGGGATTCTTTGTTCTCCGCAAGGGCTTTCACTAGCAGTAGCTGAATACTAGACAGATCATACAAGATGTATACAGCTCATATAAGGCATCATAGGAGTGGCTGAATCCAGTTTGGCAAAAAATTTTCTCCAATACTCATTCAAATGAATTACAAAATTATTCTAAAGCATGCCTCTCTCTGAAAAGATTTAATGCAAAAAGTAAAGAGAAGCCAAACTGTTTTTAGGATATTTGCCAAGTGTTTCAGTGTAAACTCCTTAAGTTTAAAGGGGGGGGGGGAGAGAACAGAAGTATTGCTAACCTGGATCATTTTCTTTAATTGCAACTAAGTAAAATAATCCTCTAGCTGAAAGCAAGTCTGACACCAGTGGAAAGAGCCTGTCCATAACTTCTCTGCCATTTTTACCTCCAGCCCATGCTGCCTCTATTCCATGACTGTGAATCTAGAATAAATGAAAAAGGAAAATTGCACTTTGATATACCATGCAGCATTTTAGACAAAATAAAAACAAGATGACCTTTGCAATGAGTGAATTCAAACACATTTGAATTCAATCAATTATCTAAGTCACACATACTTGTTTAGCTTTTTAACCAATTTTTTAAAGCAAGATGGCCTTACTGTCTATTATTACTGAAGAATCATCAGGATATGAAGTCTGCAAACCTAAGCAGAGCTCCATTCAACACAAGGGTGACTGAGATAAGATCAGGCTGCAAGTATCCAGAAAATGCATGTGCAAATTTCTTAACAGTAGTAATAATGGAAGACAGAAATACTTGACAAGATTAGCTAGTTAATAGCGAAAACAGATTTAGGAAATGCTGCAGTTGAATTGAAATTTTCAGACAAGTGAAATTCAACATATGCAGTGGGTAACAACTGCTACCCAACTGCAACAGGTTGATAAACTATTTTCTCAAATGCATACGTACCTCAGCAGAAGGGGTTACTACATAAGGTGGGTTAAATAGCAGTACATCCACTTTCCCATGCAATCGTGGCAACAATGCTGTTACCTAGACATAAGTTGACGTAAAATAAATTAACACAACTTTTATTCTCCAACAAACTTCTCCAAGCCTGCTTGTGTAAAATACGATTTAGTAAAGAATTTGGGGCAGGGGCAGGAGGGAAGTTACAGCTATTCCAGTTTGTTTCAACTTTAGCACATGACCTTCAGTTAGGTCACAGAAGACTGACATCTTATTAAAAGACTGGTTATCAATCTAAAAGCTTTCTCATTGCCTTTATGCTCCAAGAGAAGGTCAAAACAAAAAAACGATGTTGTTTTCAATTAACTCACCAAATTACTGGATGAGGATAGTTTTGCTACAATTATTTTCCAAAGGAAGTGAAAAAGGTACCTCTGTATTAAAAGGATTAACATTTTATAACTTGATCTGATTTAATATTTGTGTTCTGCTTTTCAAGCAACAATGTTGAGATGGAAGTAGCTCACAATAATAACAGTACCATTAAAATTTACAAACATAAGTCACTAGTAAAAAAAACAATAGCATATAAATACTGCAAAAAAGTTAATTCATTGAACAATATAAACTCAAAGTGCTATATCAGCACATCACAGTGAAGTGTTTGGTATTATGAAAGTATGCAGTATTATCTATCAAACGGATGAGTTATAATTTGAATCTCACCAGATCGGTAATTATGGGCTGAATGTCAACATTATTATGTATGGCTGTTTCCACAGTGCACAGACCTGCCAGAGGGTTGATATCGGTACACCTATAAGCAAATGAGCTGTATTTCAGTTAAAACAAGCAATGTTTTGTCAACCAAGGTAACTGGACATTAAATATCTTTTAGATAAGGTGATATTAAAACTCTCACAATGTGATACAAATAAATACCCATAGGTTGCAGTTCCTTATAAGAGTATTCTCTTGTAGTTGGCAACAATTAAGATACCATGTTAGGCATAACAATTCAAATATCCCTATCTGCTCTGACTACAGGGATTTTTGCGCCACCCAAGCTTAGAAAGAAAGAATACTGGTAGCTTTTATTAAACCAAGATAACCATGGACTTCCATGCAACATACTGGCTCAGTTCAGAGACCATAAAAACTATGGTGAATGAAGTTTATGATTTGGCACAGCATGTAAACATCTCCAGGCACAGCTGCACCAGAAATACAGAAGTAAGTCTTTGAAGCCAAGTCCTGGAAGGATGGAATACTAAAGCAGATAAAGAGGTCTAAAGCATAGTTTGCTTCTAATGCATTTGGAAACTCAAATACTGCTAAAATGAACCATGATTTGGTGTGATTCCACTGGCATCAAATATACATTTCCATGACTTTAATTACACTTCACATATTTATGCCCAAAGGTGTTTTTTTAAAAAACCACTATAGTATATAACTTAATTAAAAGGCCTTAATTAAAATATTCATGGTAATATTTTTATGATCTAGGGGTGTGGGGTACATTTAAAGAATCATATGCACCCTGCCTCTACTTATCCTACAGTACAATTTAAAATAGCATATAAATACTTACAAGTATAACGCTTTGGGTCCAGCAATTGAAGCCAAAAATGTTGAAACTACTCCAGATCCAGATCCTACTTCAAGGCAGATCTCAATGCTAAACATTTTAGACATAAAAATAAGGGTGCAATGAGATTAACGAGAGCTGTGCTGCTATAAACTATTCAGACAGTGACTACATATCTTAAAAATATCTGAATAGATACAATGTATTTTTCTGCAGAAAAAAATAAGAGATTAATATTATCCACTGTAAGCTTTACTTTAAATGGAATGACTATACCCACTAAGAAGCTTAAGTTCTATTTTTATAAATTAATAAGCTTGATTTTTAAAGAGATTAAATTCATTTTCCATGTAGTTTTCAACTTCTGATTTTTTAAACTAGTAAATCTTATTTGAAATGCACTTATCCAGTCTAATGATGGCCTTTCAAAACAATCTGTAAGCCTAAATTCTTTATATATTTTCCATCTGTAAATGCCAGTACGTACTCTAGCTTTGCCTCAAAACCAGTGGGTCATCCAGCAGATGAATGTTTGCTCTAGACACACTTAAGTACAGTTAACTGTCATAACTATAGGACAAGTGTATCCTAGATATCAAGCTGGACTACAGCCATAGTTCTAACAGAGCATATTTTGTGTATATAAGGTTTCAGATTCATCCCTTGGCAACACTACGTTAAAAAGGGAGTCTCAAGTACTACTACTGAGAAAGATCTTGCCACAAGGCTGGTTGAACTCCTTTCAGCAGAAACTGTTCACAATCCTTACTGCAACTAAAGCCAATACGTTGGAACAAAACACTATACAGTATGTGACATAACCAGCTTTGGCAAGGCCCCACAAGGAAATAAAGTAAGGTGGTATGTTTTTGGGTGCTATTAGAAGCGGCAGTGTGAGAGACAGGCGCATCTGATCCATGGGGCACAAGTCATCAGGAAATTCTACTTTCAATGCTCCTTGAAACAGCAGCAATGCTCTTGAGGCTCAGGGGTCCTTGGTGGCATGGAGTGCCTTCCATTAGCTTCAGCTGGTGACCCAGCTGCTCCCCTATCTGGACACATATAGCCTAACTTCTACCATCTGGACACATATAGCCTAACTTCTACCATTTATCCTCTGGTAACTTCTAGGTTAGATTACTGTAATGTGTTATATGTGGGGCTGCCTCTGAAGAGTGTTTGGAAACTTCAGTTGGTGCAGAATTCAGAGGCCAGATTGCTCACAAGGAGAAAACAGTTTGAGCAGTGTTAGAAACTGAGATATGAAAGTTAGGGGCTAAATGGCACCTTAAACTTAGGTTATGGGCGCAACAACAGAATGTCCAGGCACACTTTTTATAACAAGAATACAAAGCTGAAAATAAGAACTGCAGATAAAATCTTATATTCATTTTTTACATGGTCTAGTCCTCTTCTGAAGACTGCAAAAAACGCCATGCTTCCCCTGCCCACCCCCGTAATATTCTTAAGAGGGTCTCTTCTCCAGTATTCAGAAAGTGGCTGGAAGTGGGGAGGCACAAAGAGATCTTCCTTTCCTTCCATTCTGCAGCTTTAATCTGAAATCTTAGGCGCAGTACTGTGCCCAGAGCTCAGAAATTACTTGTGCAAATGAAATTCCTTGTCACAAAATGTGCCTAGAACAATGGGAGTTTTGAATGCTGGGTTTGAGCATATGACGCCAATTCTGGTCTGACTGCACTAGTTTCCAGGCCCAGTTCAAAGTGCTGGTTTTGACCTATATAGCCTTAAATGGCTCAGGATCCCAATACCTGAGGAACCACATTTCCCCATTATGAATCCCCCCCCCGACCCTGCAATCACCATCTGAGGCCCTTCTTCCTCCACGAAAGGTCCAGAGGGTAGCAATATGAGAAGGAGCCTTTTCTGCAATGGCTCCCCGTTTATGGAATGCTATCCCGAGAGCCTCCCCTGGCAGTTTCATTACATATCTTTAGGCACCAGGCAAAACATTTATCTACTGCCAATCCTTTGGCTAATTAAACTACCTAAGATCTTTTAAACTGTGTAGGGAAGTTATTGTTTTTGTTTGTTACTATGTTATGCATTTTTGTATTTTAATATTCCAAACCACCTTGTGGACCTCAGATGAAGAATGCTATACAAATTTAATAAAAATAAATAAATATTTTTTTCTAGTGGGACTTTCTGGTGCATTGTGGCATGTTGATTAGTGGGAGGGCTGCCATTTAAACTTTCTGCTTCAGGCACCAAAACAGGCCAGAGCCCTGGTTTGGGTTTTTTTACTACATTTCTTTCACACCCTTCCTCCAAGGAGCTCAGGTTGTACTATTCTCACAACTCTGAGAGAAAAAAATTAGCTGAAGCTTGCAAATCTTACTAATAAACATGTGCAAGTTCCCAAAGATGAGATCGCAACTGCCTTGCTCCTCGTGGTGGGAAGCATATCCTGATCCTATCTGTCCAGCTTCAAGATCGTGCCAGCTGTATGATAAATAAAGAAAGGGTGAATGTTGTCCTGTTTCTTGTAAGTTGCCTTGAGAATGTGTGATCAAAGGGTGGGGCATAAATCTAACCAACTCATCTGCCACTCCATGCACCCGGATGATGCCTGTGGTGCCATATACATTTGTTGTGTGCACATTATTTTACACATGAACCTTAAAAAAGCGTGTTGAGTGCTTTTAAGGAATCTGTTTTTTTTTCCATGCCATGGTGGAGGAATGGGTATTGTGATCTGGGTTCAATGCCCTCCTTACCATCATTAGGCTAAGGTTATCAGACAGTCCCCTAGATTTACAAATCAGTCCCCTGACAAAATCCATCTATTTGGCAGGAAGTTGAAAAGTGTCCCCGGATTCATTGAAAAAAATCTGGTGACCTTACATTAGGCACACACAGAGACATTTCTTTTCTTCGTTTTCAGACTCCAAAGAATTCCAAATGCATGGATATACACTGCGTGCAATTTGAGGTTTGAGTGGGTTCGGTTTGATGTTTAGCTCTACTATAGTGGTCTGCACTTTTTCCGTAGGTCGACGCCGCTGTCTTAAAACGTCCTCGGAACGTAACCCACCTGCAGCACCTTCAATATAAATTCACGCGAAGTCAACCAGTTCAGTTTTTGCCAAGAGGCCAGAGCTGCGAGACCTGAGCCGCGCCACCAGCACGCGAGGTGAAGGCTCCTGACAGGAACTTGGGGCGGCGGTACAAATGACCGGTACCGCCGCCATTTGCGTGCGCGCGCATCCTCTCTCTCCCCCCCCGCGTCCTTCCCCCGCCTCCCTCCTGCCATTGGCTCCCTCACCTGCCGCTCCTCAGCTCCTCCGCGTCCCTCTCCAGAGCGTCCAGCAGCAGGAAAGTGTCTTCGGCGGGCTCGTAGACCTCGCTGAAGGGGCCCTGCGATCCCACGTGCCGATGCCACGGAGTGGGAATCATCTTGGGGCACCGCCAAGGGTTAAACAAACGGCGCCCCGCCTAAGAAGATGGGAGTAACGGCCGGTGAGGCGGGGGACGACGACTGCGCAGCCGCAAAAAAAAGTCCCGGATGTAAACACATCCCTTCGTCTGAGGTGGTGGATATTTACAGTCTTTTAGAGAGGCACAGAAAGACCAAAGAAAAAGCTGTCGGCTGCCTGATGAGCATAAATTTCTTGCCGTAGAAGGGCTGCTTTGCTGAGCAGGAACTTCCGGTGCGTTGCCTGCTGGGAAGGGACCCTCTGGGAAGGAAGTCTGTGGTCCGGATTTATAAACAACTCGCACTGAGCCCAAATTCCGGGTTCAGTGTGAACGTTCCAGGGCAGAAGTGAAGGCTGCTCGGAGCGGGAACCAGCAGAGAAATCCAGATTTTTAGCGTGGCTTTGGCCAGCGGCGTGCCATACTCTCCCAAGCAAGGCAGCAGCAGAGGCAGGCGGTCACGATCTTTTAATTTTAGAGAGGGTGTTGTATTTATGTTTCGGCATCTAACTATAGGGAAGCATAGGGAGATAGCCGACGAAATCATTCATTTTTTTCCAACACCTTCCAGCTAAGATTTCACTTCATGCGTCTGATAAAGTGGGCTTAAATCTACAGAAGCTTATGATAAGTTTTACTCTTTCAGTTTTGATAGTGGTTAGGGTGTTCAACTAGGACCTAGGATCCCTGGGTTCAATTTTCCACTTGTATGTGAAGCTCACCAGGTGACTCTCAGTCTAAACTACCTCGCAGAGTTGTTGTGGGGATTAACTGGGGAGGGGGAGAACAATTTATGCTGTGTTGAACTTCTTGGATAAAATATGCATATGAATGCAATAAATAAATAAATAAAATAAAATAAGGTACCACAAGACTGATTTTTCTGTAAAAGTGCAGTGCTCCTGTGTGCAACACACTGATTGCCTTCATTCCCTTCTGCCTGCCCTGTGCCCCCTTTGTTAGCCTCCCCCCACCCCAGGCCATTCTAAGACATTTTGCTATCTGAGCCAAATGACAAGTTGTTGCCCCAATCCCATTCTTGTGGGTGGAGTAGCAGTTGATTCTTCAGTACAAGCACAGGGTACCTCTTCAACCGCACCTAGGGCAACAAGCTAGTTTAGAGAGTACAGGACAGATCATGAGACACACACAACTCTGCCCTACAACAAAGTGCAGTAGTAGAGTGGGGGCATTCAGGAGGAGCAGCTGGGAGCTGCATGGATGTGTGCTTCTGTGAGTGGGACTAGGTAGTTAAATCCAGCCCGTGGACTACCATACCACCCTCTTTGTGGGGAAGAGGTAGAGGAGGAAAGTACATTTCTGCCTGTGATTTTTAGGTGATTTTTCCAGGTCAAACTATTCAGGTGTCAACACAGGTTGCAACTTCAGCCAACTTTGGTGGTGTAGCCCAGAGGGTCTATGTGAGTCTACCCACATTCAGTGTTATTTTTCTAGAAAAAGTAGTGTCAGAACTTGGCACGAACGCCTCCTTTGTTTTTTTATAATGGCAATGGCGTCCACCTGAGAAGTACCGAAAAAACCCTGCCCACATTTAACCCAGAGTTCTACATGTGGAACTATGCCTTCCTTGATTTGAGTTATGGGATCTGCCCTACACACAGATAATGCTTATGTAGTTGTGGGGGTTTTTTTGCCTACACCCAGGCTGGGGAACGTGTTGTCCTCCAGATTTTGGACTCCCCACATCCATCAGCTGTAGCCTACTACAGCCTACTACATAGCCAATATTCAAATATTATGTAAATTGTGATCCAGCAACATCTGGAGGGCTGCAAGTGTCCCACCACTGAATACACTGAAACAGGCAAGCATGTTTTTTCTGGCATTAGAAGCAGCAGCTCTTACAAAGAAATGTACAGCAGCCATTTTCTGCTTTTGCCTTTCCATTTTTCATTCACTTTTTTGAGAAGTGTACAGTTATTTCAAAGCATGGTAATGAATGGGAGTCTCTTCCAATCCCTCTTCAAAACCCTTTTTGTGTGAAGCCTTTGACATGGTCCTAGGTCCTATTGTAGCTAAGCATAATTACACATTCTTTTCATTATTATCCCTGTTTCCATTTCCATCACCTTCCTCTATTGTCTCCCTGTATCTGATTAGTGATTGCAGATCCTTCGGATAGGGACCTGTCCTATTGTATTCTGTAAAGCACTATGCACATTTATGTATTTACAAGCAACCTCATGCTCCATAGTTTGGGAATTCTAACAAATAAAATCAGTGCAGTTTTCAAAGGTACAGTCTGCCATCTTGATTCAAAATGGCACCCATTTGTATCCAAACATAAATAAAAACCTACCCCTTGATCTCGGGAACCATAATGCAAAATTTGGTTCCTGTATCTTAAGAGGTATCCACATGCATAATGAACAATTTTTCAAAATACATAATTGATTTTAAAGCATGTTACACCAGCTTCAGCTAAAAGACTGCTAGAGCAACTTATATAAGGTCAATTAAAACAAGTAAATCCCTGGCCCACAGCTTGCAATTTAAAAGAAAACAAAAGGTATCAAGAAGGGAGATTGCAAACTCTGGCACAAACTCTTCAAGTTACATAGTGGGTCTTCTAATGAGCAGATGGAATGAAAACAGTTCAGGAAGATGAGCCAAAGGGTGTTGATAAAAAGAGATGATGGAATGCCCCTGCTTCTCACCTTTCTGTTGCAGCCAGGTGATAGCCTATGGAGGGAGGTAGAGCCAGATAACGTGGCCCTGCTTTCCACCTTTCCCTCAGCCAGGTGACACTTGATGGAGGGAGGAACCTGATAGTTTGGTCCTGTTTCCCATCTCCCCCTCTGCTTCAGCCTAATAAAATTGTTGCTGATGGTGCTATATACATAACAACAAATAAATGAATAGATTGTGCAACATCCACAAGATACACTTTCAGAATGTACACAGAACAGACTGTTTCTTGTAACACCATAACAACCAATGCTGCCGAATAACTTGGTGGGCCAATATAATGTTGTTGCCAAGGCTGAAGATCAAGTCCAATTCTTCAGTTTGCTTTTGGGTGGCCAGGAAAAATTAGTTTCAGCAAAGGCTCATGCATGCTGATTTAAAATGAATCCAGGTCTGCTACAAAGAACATTGGAAAATTGCAGCGGCCAAGAACAGACTTGTATTTGTGAAGTTTTATAGGCTTGTGATTTTGCATGAAGCCTGAGGTCTTGTGCTAGGCACTAAAAATACTCAATTAGCAGATTATGACTAATAGAATAGGATAGTTCTGCTTGCACGAGACAAAGTAATATACAGCAATATTTAGCTCTTTCAATAGTACAATGTGAAGCTGTGCTGGGTAGATGGAAAAACAGTTGTACAACATATTCCTATGCTTGTCTACTCAGAAGTACTGTTTTTAATGTGCATTCCCTCAATAAGTGTGCAGCGTCAAACACATTGTTCTTTATAGTACTTGTGCATAAAGTAGTGCATATCTTCTGTGACAGGTGCATATACTTGGTTTCTTTTGAAGTGGATTCTGGGATCTGATAGAACCTTAAGGTACTTTCAGCCCAAGTTGTTTAGGGTTTTGCGAATTAACACACAGACTTTGAACCTAGTCTGGTAGCAATTTGGTAACCAATATGTATTGCCAGCAGTCTGCTACTATGAGAGAGTAGCTGCTGCATTCTGCACCAGCGGCATCTTTTAGACCAGACACAATCGCAGTCCTACATAAAGTGTGTTACCATAATTGTGTTTTGAGGCTAGCAATGTATGTGTGGACCATGCCACCCTAAACCAGGAATAGTTGCAGCTGGTGTACCAGCCAAAGTTGCTAGAAGGCCACAAGTCACTTGGAGCCTCTAAAGACAAATATGGATCAAAGAATATCTATAAATCTGCTTCTTCAGAACGAGTGCAGCCCCATCCCAAACAGGCAACTAATCTATCTCCCAGATATGGAACCATCTACCCTCGAGGCCTCTGCCTTTCTAGGATATCAGCCCAGCTTACTGGCTCACATCCAGTCCACCACTGCATTCAGACACTGGTCCAGGGCTTCCACAGCTTTTCCTAACTCAGATGTAATGAAGAAATACAGCTGGGTATCATCAGAATATTGATGGTACTTCATTCCAAAATTCCTAATGACTGTTCCCAACAGTGCCCTCTGGCACTCCATAGTGTAAACACCAGAGGGCTGAGGAGCACTCTCCCAGAGTTACTCTCTGGACATGGCCCAATAGGTAGGAATGGAGCCACTGCATCACAACGCCACCACTAACGATGCCATCGATGCCCAGCCTGCAGTTTTGCCGCAGAAGTATACAATGGCCAATGGATTCATAAGCCACTGAAAGCTTGAGAAGAAGGAGCAGGGTTGCACTCCTCCTGTCCTCTCTACAAAGGGCAACCAAGGCTGATTTGCTCCCAAACCCAGGCTGGCATAGATTCAGATAATCATTCTCATCCAGGAATGTCCAGTTGCTCCACCACAAACCTCTCTGTCACCTTCCCTAAAAATGGCATTTGCAACTGGGTGATAGTTGTGACAATTGATTGGATCAAAGCCTCGCTTTTTCGGTAGTGGCTGTTCTACCGCCTCGTCTAAGGTGGCAGACACCATCCCCTCACACTGTGAAGCAACCACTTTCAACCAGCCGCTAGTCTTTCACACCCTCCCTGAGTTTGATTTCACCAGCCATGATGAAATTAGAATGAATTAGATTTCTGTATTTCACTCTTCAAGGCTTCACCTGTCATCAAAACTAGACCACTACTGTATAAAATAAGTAAACAACACATTAAATCTTATTATTCCAATAATGTAGAGTTGTATTAGATCTGATAATTTTGATTTACCAATATTAAGCTAATCCACGTTGTAGATTTTAAAATATCTTTATAGAGGACTAGCTTTTGAAGTTTAATACAAGAACCAACATTGTATTCAGCTGTGGTAAATGTTGGCTTTGGCTGCCTAAATGCTTGTGAAGTCTGTTGTTGTCGCTGTTGTTAGTAGCAGCAAAAGTAGTGGGTTTTTTTACACACTTTTAAACCTTTCTTGGTAAATTTTGTTCACCATCTATTTTTAGCCTTTACATAACTAAATATGATTATTTTCCTTCGGAGAAGACAGGCTGTTGTTGCCAAAAAGAGAGACAGATCTATTTCATTTTTTTAAAAAAAACTACTTGCAAGTTAATAATATTTTTGTTTTGACGGTATCTCTGTCATGTAATTAAAGTCTATATTACAGCAGTTAGACATTTTCTTCTTGATGGATATCATCACCTGTAAAATACATAGCTTAATTGCCTTTAGCATTTGGAGACATTGTTTAGCTGAGGGACATGTAACCCAGCCATACTTGGAGCTTTTCCACAAAAAAACTTTAGCTTCTTTTTAGTGCAACAAAGACAGGAACTTTTTATCACATAATGGACATAAAGAGGATGGAATTGCTGCAATGAGGCCAAATAGGTGTGTTCCAGGATACCAGAGGCAAAGTGCATAGCTTTCAAAAAGCAGCAGTAAAAAAAGAAAGAAAGAAAAAGGAGAAACATTTTTTATATGATTGAACATTATTTTGTGCATAGCTGGGGGTGATGAAGTTGTAGCTTTGGTGATGTTGGCCACGTACTGACAGGACAACAGTTTTATTTCTAGGCTAGGTTTGTACTGCACATGAATGGAGTAGTAATATTAAACAAGGAGCAATGGAAAATTGCTATCATGGCAACAGGTTTCACCTGACTGTTGGGCAGCAAGCTGCTAAATTCCTGTGTCCCTTAGCTGTTCAACTACCATAATGCTAATTTTTTCTTTCTATTCAGAAATGGGCTTTGCAAATTACAGCAGTCTCTGTTCTTCAACTATCATCCCTAGAGTGGCTTACAACAAGATGGAATAAAAACACATAGGACCAGAACCAATTAACCCAGTGGGAGGCAGCACAAGGGCTCCTGCTAGTGCAATGGGGCCATCCCTACTCTCTTTCCCCTGCATGCCCCCACGTCCTCCAAATCCACTCCAGAGGGTCAGGAGAATCTGCAAAAAAAGTTGTGTGGGGGGGAATCATTCGTTCTAGCAAGAAGAAATGTTTGCTCTGACAGAACGATCAAAAGTTTGTGATGTTACTAATCTCATATTGTGTTGAATCCTTCCTAACATAAGTCGATTGAACTTAGGCTGTATTGAAATCACTAAGATGAGTTAGTCATGACTGACTTTAGCTCCCAATGAAATCAATTGGTCTTAAGACCAATTTTGTAGGTCTTAAGGTATTTTGTAGGTCTTAAGACAAAATAAAATCAATGACTTTTATCCAACCTCCAGAGATTGACTTAAAATATACAGTGTGCTTTTTAATAGCATTTCAAAAGGGATAAACAAAATAATTGAAAAGTTCCCTAGCCACATTTAAATTTCAGTGAAATGTTTCCTGGAAAAGTTTTTGCAGACTGAGGCATAGACCCTCAACTTTGTGGGGTGTTTGTTTTTTAAGCATTGATGGAAAAGTTAATAACCAAAAGAGCAGTGTTTTTAAGATGAATTGTCCTCAACTTCTTTGCCAAATTGCTCTCTAAGGATTAAGGTGTTTATCATCAGTATGTTTTATTGTCAGTTCATATGTCTGAGTAAAATCTGTTCTCTCAAATAACCACAGTCGAATTAATCATTTTGTAGACAAACTTCTAGGAGGAGTTAACTGGGTTTTGCAGCTGTCAAAATAAAATTAAGTGTGATATGGTAATGGCTTGAATTTCACTGTTTTGAATGGATGGATGCCTTTCACAGAACTGTAAAAAAAAATGATTAGAATTTGAAGATAGCTTGGGGATCTGACAATCAGCACTGGAAAAACAGGGTATAGAATTGATTTAATTAAAGGAGCTCCATCAAACTGCACTTTCTAGAATCTATTTCTAGGTGTTTAATACAAACACAGATTTAAGATACAATGGGAATACAAATGAAATCTGTGAGAATATTATATGGGTTTGATGGGTCTTATCTATGGAAGTTCATTCTTTTGGAGGTTAAGTTAGCCTCTGCTGTGGTGCTCCCCTTTTAGAGTGATGGGGTAGGACTTGCCTTTCTTATTGTATTGTCAAAGGAATTTTATATGCCATTTTTAAACTTGGCTTTTAACTGATTTCCCCCCTGTTGTTCAATTAATTCAAAACTTTTTTTCACATGAAACACCTAACAAATGCAATAAATCATAATAATATTGGCATTTTTTAGATACTGTAAGTGTTAAATGCTCCTGCTGCTATTGCTACTAATAATTGTCCAGAGGTCAAGTTGCTAAGCACATTTTTATTAGGGAAATCACAAGTTAATTTGGCTACAGTGACGTAAGAACCAATTGGGGATCTGATGTGGATTTGCTGTTGGAGTGGTTAAACTACACCGACCCAGTAGCAGCGAGCATGTTGGGGAGCTGCCAAACTGCCCTGATGACACTGCGGTGATGGCAGCATACCTGGATAGGAATGAGGCGGGGCAGGGCAGTTGCTGTGTCAACTCACCAGAGCCAAATTGGCTTTGCCAGTGTGTCCTCACAGCCCTGAACTCACCACCACTCTGCCCTGTCTACATAAACGGCAGTGATACTGGTGTCAGGAGGGCAGCTCCAAATACTGGCTGTTGCTGGCTATAGCAGGAGTCAGCAAACTTGGTCAGCAGGGGGCCGGTCCACTGTCCCTCAGACCTTGTGGGGGGCCGGACTATATTTTTTTGGGGGTGGTGGAAAGAATGAATTCCTATGCCCCACAAATAACCCAGAGATGCATTTTATCCCGGACTGTCC
This sequence comes from Podarcis erhardii, assembly GCF_964252035.2. Classification (NCBI taxonomy): domain Eukaryota; kingdom Metazoa; phylum Chordata; class Lepidosauria; order Squamata; family Lacertidae; genus Podarcis; species Podarcis erhardii. The sequence continues at coordinate 52,712,512 of NC_138508.1, read as the reverse complement.
GCAGGCCGGATTTAGAAGGCGATTGGGTTGGATCTCGCCCCCGGGCCTTAGTCTGCCTACCCATGGGCTATAGGGAAGTTACCCATGCTGTTTGTTCAATTATCACAGCATGAAACAAGAAGTGAAGGGGAGATTATTGCTGGAGCTTTGCTGAAAACCATTCCCACCTTTTGTATCTTATTCACTGCCCTGTTCTACACTAGCCGTTTATAACATACACTTTTGGAGGATTCTCACTCTCAATAAGACGGCAAGCAAAATGTTCTTCCCTCGCTTGAGAGCTGCATTTCAAGAGAAATGTGGCAAATGGGAGTTTTGCCAATTCCCCTTGAGTTAATGATGAAAGAAGCCATGGGGCAATGTTGGTGGCAGGACCATAGTGCAGTGGTAATGCTTTTATTGAAAAGGCATTGGCTGAAATCCAGGAGAATTGTTGTTAGTAAGATTGGACAAGACAGGCCAATAGATGGAATTTGATCATGTTTATATATATTTCCCCATTAAATGTTTCCTTGTTTCTAAGTACTTGAAGGAACAGGAGTTCTGCCCAGGGTAGAATTTTAAAACTCTAGGCAACACATCATGGCTAAAAATAGAGCAATATCTATCTTTTTGCTGTAGTTTGACCCAACATTCTTCTTGAGTAATTCCTGGCTTGGCTCCTTTCATCTGCAGACCCGGCAAGGGAAGGGACAGTAGCCCCAAGAGAAGCAAAAGCAGCAAACATGCAACTAAGATTGTTATTGTACAGAAACACTGATTGGGTTTTGGAAGAAAAAAGAAGACTCTTCTCTCCCTGTGCTGTTTGTTATTGAAGAAAGTTTTTCTTGGCCAAATGTAAAAACTTTGCAAAGTGCCCACCCAGTTAGTGTTCATCTTTGGGATTATTTCGCAGCAAACATGGTCTCTATCTACAGTGTGAAGAATGGATCCTTAACTCTTTGGTGATTGTTAGATTTCATTAATAAGAAATAATTCCAATAAACCTATTTTCCAGCTGTGTTCCTTGCTACAATTTGTTAACATTTATTTAGAGCCATTTAACCTGGCACTTTGCAAAGCATGGACATGTTCTTGTCCAAAGCACACAAGTGAAGAGTCTGTTGTCAATGTGATATTTCCCCTTACAGTCTGAACAGATTTTATTGTACAGAAAATCTATTATATTCTGCATCTATCTATATCTATATTTTTAAAAAACCCCAAAAGTGAATCAGAAAAATATACCCTCTATCCCATTCTGAGCTCAATTAGTCAATATGTGGGTGATGAAGGATGGAAGCCAGGCTCATTTGTCGAGGTTAGACTGTACACTATCAAACTCTCTGAAATATAGGCACTTGTGGAAGGGACATATCTCTCCTGAAGGTCAGCAACAAACAGCTTCTCCTGGCTAAAGAGGGCTGTGGAATCAATGTGAGTTCTGGGTTGTACAGTTCTCCTTCCCATATTATATAGTGCTCAAAAACAGTGTTTGCGAGTAACTTAATGTTGTGGGCATCCATCTGCCTTGAGAGACAATGGAGTGCATCTCCAGCGATGAAAGCATACTGCTGTGTTAGCAACACCAATGTGACCTCCCTAGGATGCAAGCCTGGGCAGTGTGTATGGAAGTCCTGGGCTGCCTTGCTGATGTGGTCCAAAGGAAAGCAGAGCAAGACATTTGGTACCAGCTTGGCTGCAGGATTTGCCAGAAGGAAAAATAGTCCGTAACTCAACAAGGGTTTGAGACCCATTGGCTACTCTTACCTGATTTCAGATGTCCAGTCAAAGCTGTTTCCTAGAGTATGGCTGCTGTCACATGCTGATAGCTTCTACAAGCCACTAGTGAGAGCTGAATGCAATGTGAGGACCAGAGGCAGCAACATAAGGAATTAAAATCTTGAATGGAGGAATGTCTGGCTGGATTGTTGTTTCACTTAATCTCATGGAGTGAAGACACTGCGACGTTGTTGTGTGTGCTGCAATAGAGAGAGGTGGGCCCTAATAATCATGAATTCATCAACTCTTTTCATGTGTGAGCAGCATGTGGGCCCTGTTGCCTATGCAGACTTTGGTGGGCTTTTGGTGGGTCTCTGTGTGTGCCTTGTCATGGTTTTCTGAATGGCGTGTGTCCCCCTCCCATCTTGGTCTGAAAATGTATGAAGATATTTTTATATCTTCACTCTGAGTTCACAAGATGGCAACTGAGCAGCACTGAGATGCACTAAAATGCATTATGTGGCTATTTTGTTAACTGTCAGCAGGTAGAACTGTTTGAGCTGAGTCTGGTGTTTGGAATGTCCTTGATAAGGAACTTCTAATGAAACAGCAGTTCTGATAGAAGCCCCTGGTAAAATGAGGATGGGAGCTAGGCATTTGCTCAGGAATGTCTCATGGTTAATTGGACCCTGAACAAGGAGAAAAGCCCTTTTTGTTAAGTGCACAGCCAAGGGGTATTAGATTTCACCAACTCTGCTTTTGCAGCAATAATACAATTAGGTTTTCTTCCAGAAAATTATAGTGGTTAGTTTATATACTTAAAAGAATCCAGCAATTTTGCTTTGTTGAGTGAAATATTCCAGATGGTGACCATCAGAAATTTTACAGCACTATTGATAGAGGAACTTGACAATTAAGCCCATAAGCACACATATATACAATATATATACGTATATATGTTGATGATAACTGGTTTTATTGTGTGGTTCATTTTAAGTAAATAAATAATCACTTTTCATATATATATATATATATATTCCAGAAAGCACTATAAATTGCTTGCTATATCCGGAGTTTCTTACAAAACATTTTGTCAGCAGTGGAAACCAATGTTATTAAAGTAAATTGCTGCTCCAATGGAGCAGTGCTCCATGTTGTTTGCAGTTGCCTTAATATATAGGACTTAAAGGATATGGCTTAAATAAAAATCGCAATCTCTATAAAAGTCAGTTTATTTTAGCACAATTTAGCCAAACTTTCTTGGATTCTTTTGAATAGATTTACAGCCCAATTGAGGGAGCAATACTTACTACAATTTCACCTGTCCCTTGTGGCTAAATCCATCAAATGGTTCCAGGTCTTGTTTCAAATCACAACTGAATTAATTACTCATGAGTGCAATTGGCTTAGTTATAATTATTTTATATGATCCAGGCGCATTCTTAAGGGGAAAATATGTCAAACAGGGGGGAAATATGTCAAACAGCAATGCAGTGCTAAGTCATCAAAGTATTTTATAGTTACTTCTTGTGTTTCTATATTTAAAGGTAAAGGTACCCCTGACTGTTAGGTCCAGTCGCTGACAACTCTGGGGTTGTGCGCTCATCTCGCTTTACTGGCCGAGGGAGCTGGCGTTAGTCCCCAGACAGCTTTCCAAGTCATGTGGCCAGCATGACTAAGCCACTTCTGGCGAACCAGAGTAGCGCACAGAAATGCCATTTACCTTCCCGCCAGGGAAGCACTTTGAGGTGCTTTCGAACTGCTAGGTTGGCAGGAGCTGGGACTGAACAACGGGAGCTCACCCCGTCGCGGGGATTTGAACCGCCAACCTTCTGATCAGCAAGCCCTAGGCTTTGTGGTTTAGATCACAGCACCACCCACGTCCCTGTTTCTATATTAGGGGCACATTAATGACAGTTTGTACAAAATGATTAGCCAAAGATATATGGCATAGTCATGTATGGCACCTTAAGATGTAACAATCGAGGACATAAGAGTCCTAGGATGGCTCTGAGAGAGTCTGCCAGAGGGCACCTCGTCCAAGGCTGCTTCAAACCTGACATATCCACGAAGGCACACCTGTAAGAATCTTCAGTGAAGATGCTCATCCAGCTTCACTGCCATATAAACATTGCTCACAGTTGACACTAGCAATACAGATTTTATAATGTTAGCAGCAGCAGGAGGTGCTCTTGCAGTAGCAAAAAGCTAGAGATGATCTCATTTGGCAGATGGAATTGAAATGCAATCACTTAGCTCACTTCTTCTATTTCAGGATAAGAGAACACATTATATGAACTTCTTAATTTAATCAGGCAACCTCAGTTCTAATTAAAATCAAGGGCGTCTCTAGATGTCAAACTTTCTCAGTTAATTTATTGAGCAACTGTAACTGAAACATTTTTAAATTATATGGATATTTTTTTTTAAAAAATGTAGACTGCTGGCAAATAAAATTTTGAACATATTTTTGGGATGGATGGAAATCTGAAGGAAAAACAAGGAGAAGTAAAATTGACTGTTGCAAAAGGACAAACACTTGATATGTTTAGCATAAATGATGCTATTTTAAAAAATCCAATGAAATATTAATGGATGCTTAAGTTTCAGAAATGGAATTTTTAAAAGAATATTAGCATATTGTTGGCAATGGCACATGTATCTGTATTTCAAATAGTTTAACTGAGAGATCACTTCAGTAATTTAGGTTGTGCTTTTGGGCAGACTGCATGTGGCACAGGAGATTTTAAAAAGTTCTGTTTTATGTTCTTGTATGTGTTTCTTAGGTAGGGGGAGTGTCATCAGACAAACATTGGGCCCCTGCAAGATGTTTGGCAAGTTTTGGCCTATGCAGTGGAGACTATTCCACAAGGGCTCTTGCCATGCATTGCAAATATGTTCTGCCATGTTTTGACATGCCCTGGTTCAAATTAACTGGTTGTCTGTTTGGTATGCTTTGTTCTTTTGAGAAAAATGTTTTTTGGATAATGAAAAATTAAGTTGATTTTTTGGGGGGAGGTGGGACAGTCCACTATTTGAAAGTGGTTCCCTAGTATATAATAAAATTGCAAGTATGTTGTCACTTCAGTTTGCATAGTTGCCAATTAGAGCTTAATCCTAGTCTGTTAGGCATTTTGTAAACCATTTAGCTTCAGTTTCTAACTGCTACAAACTGCTTCTATCTAAATGTAATTTCCTCTAGCGTTTTGTGGGCAATTGGGCTGAAAACTGAAGGCACAAGAGAAGTGTCTCTGGGCAACAAACCTGCCAAATGACATGCTAATAGGTCCAGGGGTCTTTGTGAAAGGCACAAAATTGATTTTAAACTTTCTGAATGAAATCTTTGTCACTCAGTCACAATGGAGCTCTCTAATTTCTCTCTCCCTTCTTCATAATTTTTTTCTCCCTTTCTCAATCACTGCACCCTATTCCTTGTACGGTAAGCTTATAGATGTTACTTTCTATTATTTCTAGCAAATGCTACTTTGATTTGTATCACCTCATATGGATCCTGCTTTGCCTCTGAGAAGCCCCATATCCCCCCCCCCCCCCGCATCTTGCTTTTCTTTAGGATATGGGATTTGTCCTAATCTGATGCACATCCCTACAGAATACCTCTTCTTGATGTTTGTTCCTTTATAACAATTTGTCTCCTTTCATGAATTAAAATACACATGAATGAATACAATTCTGAATTGCCAATTTAGCACCCTCCACTTTAAGTTTTACAGCACTGTGCGCAAAAATGCAGTACTCCATCAACATTTCAGTAACCACATTTCAGTAACAAAGCATTCAGTACAATCATGACAATAACATTTTTTCCGTAATCATGGTTCTGCATTACAATAACATTTAATCATGATCTTTTCATTTTGACAATTACTGTATGCAGATTTGTATACCAAAATCCACAAAATAAGTGAAACACTGACTTCTCAAGCTTTTGGCATATTTTCTGTAATCCACTGTTTCATTCCATGGTGTTAATTTTCATTTGTACTTCTTCAGCACACATTTTTAAAATATTGATTCCTTAAATCTTACATTCCAGATTCTCACTTATTCCCAGGGCCGGAGTTAGATGAAGAGAGACCCTAGGCTACTCCACTTGTGAGGTCCCTTATTCTTAGATAGATATTTGGTAAGTAAGTTAATTAATTAAAAATAAATAAATATCCACATACAATTAATACCATATTTCCAAAGCAAAGTTTTCCAAAGGTTTTAATAGATATGTTATATAGGCAATATTGGTATAGTATGGTAATCTATCTTGTGGTTAGTTTCAGTTTTGCCAAATACCTTTGTAAAAAGAGTGCTGTTACTGACAGTAGTGGACCCAAGTCCCAGTTTTGTGTCTTCACTAGTAAACCCATTCAAACCCATTCAACCAATTCAACTGAAGCCAGCATGCTATTCAAACCACAATTCTACGGTACAAGTACCCAAATGGCAACCAATGCCACCCACATTGAATTATGGTTTGAGAAGACTGTGCCAACAACTTTCTCATCAGGCAAACTTCAAACTGAAATGAGAACCTCGATGGAAAACTCAGTGGGAGAGATGAGAAATAGGGTGCGTTCCATGAGCTCTGGTTGCCGCTGCTTCTCTTCATATAACAACTAGTTCACTGGGTGAAATTAGTGAGGGTTCATGCTGGTTTCCATGTTCAACAATCACTCCAGTGGATTCCTGTACAGGTGCAGGAGTGGGCCAAGGTGGCTTTTTAGGTCAATTGGCAAGTCTTAAAAGTTGCAATAGAAAAATGGGAAATTCAGCAAATTAAGCACACTCAAGCCCGCTAAATCTCCTTCCTCCCTTTTTTCTGAAGCCTCTACTCTACTTTCAAAAGCTGCTCCCCAGAATCCAGCCAATTTGCACCTCAGGTATTGTTATGTACCGCGTTGAATAGGATCCAAAATGCAGCAGTCTGATTGGTCCTAGAACAATAGGATTCAGAATGCAGCAGTCTGATTGGTCCTAGAACAATGCAGCAGTATGATTGGTCTGCAGGAGCCACCCAATCCGGCTCCAGATGGAAGTGAATCCACAACCTGATTGGCCTACAGGAGAATTCCGAATTAGCCAATCACGTGCAGCCCATTGTGTAAATAATGTATATAAAGCAGATACTTTGAGGGGACTTTCATTCCTCCTCACCACTATGAGCTGAATAAAGAGCATGAAATCCACTTTCGACTCTGAGTATATATCAGGTATATTGCCTCCTTTCCTTCATGCCCTTCAAACTATTCTTACTCATCTCCCATGATTTCATCTCCCTGTCTTCCTTCACACCTAACTTCTATCCACTTGAACCACGCGAACTATAAACACTTCAAGGCTGAGGCCCAGCCTGCCCCCACCAAATTCCTGTCCTTCACACAGATACACCTTTTTATATTCCTCTGGCTGTCACTCATTCCTATTCTTCCTTTCTCACATTTAACGTTCTCTCACAGCAGGTTCACACTTGGCATGTGCGGAGAACACCCTTATGAGCTCTCATTTTGTAACATTGACTACAAAATTGCCTTAAAAATAAATAAACGACAAACAGGTCACACAATTCATGGGTAATGGCACACACCAGGCATTCCCCTTGACCTAACACAACAAGCAGTTTCCCAAAAGATGCAGTGCAAATGCAGAAAGATTTTCCCCAAACACTCTAGCAAAGTCTGAAAAGAAACCCACCCACCCACACCACTTGTTGACTTCTGAAGTTGCTCATCACATATTTAACTCATTGCAAATTGCCATTTTCTAATCCTTTCTATGCCAAATCTGACATAGACTATCCTCAAACTTACTAAATTTCAAATAATTCAATTGAACTGTTTTCTAACTATAAGCTGTAGGAACTCCTTCCTCCTGATATCTTATTATAATGTCAGAACACAATCTTTAACACAGGGCCATGACTGTGGCTTCAAATACTCATTTGAACAAGTCTGCCCTCCCAAATCCAAAGAACCAGTTAAATCGGGTAATTCCACATGTTGTTGAACTCCAACTGCAATCCGCCCCTGCCAGCATGACGAATAGTGAAGGATGATGGGAGTTGTAGTCCAGTGACATCCAAAGCGCCAGGGTTTCCCCACCCCAGTTATAAAGTTATCTATTCAAAACTCAGCCTTTCGTGTTTGGAGCTAGTTTGCACTATAGCACCATCAACACTTACTGTGAACAACTTGGAAATCATTCCACAGAGTTGTCATGGCCTATGGATAGATCTAAGGCCATCATTTATAAAACATTATTTTCAATCAGTGACTGTGTCTTGTTCTATGAGGTCAACACATTTTCATTTGGCTTGTAGAGTGTTACTAAATTTTGTATACCATTCATTTCCTTGTTTCATTTCTTTCCACTTCCAAATAAAAATCAGTCTTGGCATGAAAAGCAGATACCACTATGAGTGCTTCCAACTATATACTTATATAAGCCCCTAGTGCTGGAAAGCTATGTGATCCCCCTCCTTCAGAATGGAGTCCTTGAGTGTTATGTGTTCAGCACATGTTAAATGGCAAAATAAACTGTTCTGTTAAAAATACAGTCTTGAAGAATCAACTCAAATCCCTTTCCCCTTCTCCCTCTTCCAGAAACTTGGAAATGCCTATAAACAAGCACATATATTTTCAGGTTGTGGTAAATAGTCAGCCCTCTCAGTTGTTGTTTGGAAAGTCGCTCAGAAAAACAAAATGGATGGTTTGTCTTCATAGTAATATTGCAATGTTTTAAAATCTGTTTTGGTGCAAATTATGTGTATTATTTTCTATTGTGATTTGTTCTTCGCTGCCTTCATGATCTTTTAGACAAGATAGCAGAACATAAGTGGTTTATTTATTTTTGCTGTTTTCTAGTTATTTTTATTCCATTGATCTTTTGTGGAAATGTGTTATAGCAAATATTGAAATAAAGCAAAATAAAGCTGGAAAGTTATTAAGAGGAAAGATTCAAATCACAAGGCTTAAGCTTGGTGGCCAATTGGTGCCCATACACAATCTTAGCTGTTCATTTTAAACTAACACACAGCCTAGTGTCTTTTATTAGACAAGTAGGTCTCCACTGTGGCTAATACCATATGGCTGGCTCATATCCTTCACCATTTGCTTAGTACAACAATCTTACCTATTTTCTGACTTTGTGGAGCTTTTTAAAGTATCTCATAGATTTCCTGTTCCTCTGTTCATGTCTAATTATCACACATACTTGTTGGACCTCATTAGCACTTGTAAGTACTTGTGGAAAACATGGGAACATCCTGACCCAGGAGTCTAATTCCTTTTTCTCATTGAAGAAGAAGAAGAAGAAGAGTTTGGATTTGATATCCCGCTTTATCACTACCCGAAGGAGTCTCAAAGCAGCTAACATTCTCCTTTCCCTTCCTCCCCCACAACAAACACTCTGTGAGGTGAGTGGGGCTGAGAGACTTCAAAGAAGTGTGACTGGCCCAAGGTCACCCAGCAGCTGCATGTGGAGGAGCGGAGACGCGAACCCGGATCCCCAGATTACGAGATTACCGCTCTTAACCACTACACCACACTGGCTCTCCAGTGAGTTGGTATGGCAATAATATGAATGCCAATGACCCTTTTAGTCCCTTCCAACTCTACAATTCTATGATTCTATGTCTTTTCAGTAAATGCCTGTGCATAAAACGATCAGTTATCAGAAGTGATGTTGCAGTAGTGTTAGTAGCCAGCATTGGCTTGAAGAGCAAGGCATTGACTGAAATGTTTCTGCTTCCTCCAGCGAGGCACACTGAGAAGGCTACTTTGTAGTAGATTGTGTAGTAGATGGACTATGTTACCTGCCCTTTCAGTTCATATGTTGAAAAATGAAGCATGCTTTTTTGAGGTTACTTTCGGATATATTCTCTGTTTAGGAAGTTTAGGAAGTGAGGATTAAAGCATTCACAACAGGACTTCATAGCCCAACAGATGACTAAGTTCCCTAGGGATAAGTGGTGACATTAAGGGGCATCCGAAAAGTTTAGCAATTGCACCAGTTAAACCAGATCTTCTGACTCACAATTAGCACTGACTTTGACTGCTCTTTAAAGACCCACTTTAGAGACAGCCTTACTTGTGCACCAATCTCAACCATTAGTGTCAGCAGAGTTACCTGCAATGTCATCATCAAAATGTCACAAAAATGCAGCAAGCTGAAAGACTGGGTTGAAAGATAATGTGATACTACATATTCAAGATTCCTTAGTGTGTGGTAAGAAAAAACCCTGCTTCCTTCTCTGTTAGCTTACTGGAACCTATTTGATTTTGGAATTGAGGCCAGGAATATCAAGAAGCTAGAACTGTTTGTTCAAGTTGGCTGGGTTTTTACTCTGTTTAACCATCCATCATTCAGTGGGGCAAACTATGAAGTTGGGGCAGGAGTAGGAGACCAGCACATGGCCATAGACATAATAAATAACTTACCAAGAATATGAGTCATGGGCCTATGCCACTGGTTATTTTTCTTTAAGATGCGCAGTTAAGAACATGCTTAAGTAAATTTGCCAAAGTGATTTGTATGACATAGTGAAATGTTCACAAAACTACCAAATTAGTCCAGCAGTAATGAAAAGAAAAATGATTATTCTTAGAGTGGTAATGAGTACTGAACAAATCATACTAAAGTGAAAAACAACATCAAGTATTTGGCTTGAAAAGATTCGCTATCAAGAATATTTTAACAGCCAATTTAAATATTTTCCCCTTTGCGATAGTGTGATTTGGCATTAATTATGGAAATGTTCCTGAGCTCAAACAAATGTTTTCCTCAAATGCTGTTTTGGCTGCTAAAAGCAAAACTAGAAAATGCATATGTTCTATTCTGTTTAAATTTATCTTATGATTAATTGGGCTGTTATTAAAGTATAACAAAACACTGAAATTTCTGGTTTCAGTACACCAAGAGCTGCTTTTTTTGTTATTCAAATGAGAAAAAAATCTGGCAAAATTATTTGCAGTATCCTTTGTACCAGTTACACCAGTAAATAAACTACCTTGATGGTTGGGGTTGGAAACCAAAATCTATGAATTATTGCTTTACAGTTCAGTATGTGCCTGAGACACTTTGGACTTTTGTTTCTAAAACAGCAGCCCCTGATGTTGCTTGGTAAATGCCATTTTGAAAGCTATTCAAAATGCCATTGGAGGACCTCCAGGGAGGAATGATGGTGGACTGTCCCATTGGCGGATATAGTTATGTAATGATTAAAGGCAATCAAGGTATAAATCTTGGTTACCAAACTCCCTTTTGAGTTAAGGGAGTGCTATTTTTCTAGAAAAAGAGGTGCTGGAGCTCACCATGTTCTCTTAGAATGGCAGTGTGCCAGAGCTGAACTTTGGTGAACTCTGGCTGAAAAAAGAGCCCTGTTTGCGTGCCGAGTTCCCGACCCCCCCTCCAGGTAGAAATAATGACACATGACACAATTATTAAGGTTAATGGGCTAAAAAAGGCCACAACTTTATTGGTTACAGGTGATGAGCAGTATTGGCTTAGGCATTGCACCTAACCGACTATATCTGACTCCAGCCCATCCGATGGAAGTCCGGGAAGGGTTAACCACCAGTAGGCTGATGCACATCAACTAGGAGCTCCCCGGGGTCACCGATAGGGCGCGTGCCTTAGGCCCTAACCTCCCTAGGCTTCGGACAGGGCCACGCCTCCTGGAATCCTTTAATGGACTACCCTTCAATATGCAGGGCACATGATGGCACTACCTCCCCTCTTTCTATCTACAGAACTATTCCAATGCCTAACCGCCAATACCCAGAAAGTTGTGACAATTTGCTACAAGGTAGCCACAAATCCAAGTGGCTGGTGCCAATTTGCCAAGTGGAAAAATTCCTACCAGGCCCCTCAACAGCGAACAACCGAAGTCCATAGCAAGGTCAAAGAAATAAAACCTTAAAGGGCGGGAGGATGGAAAAACTGAAGCAGGTGGAGGTGGAACAGAGGGAGATCCCCAGCTGCGTCCTGCCTTTATGGGGCAGGCCACACCCCCGGACTGACCCGATTGGCTGGCTAGGGGGGTGACACAGCTGGGAATCCCCCAGTCGTACAGGGCTAGCCTCCCGCCCTCTGCGCACGTGGAGGGGCTGTGAAGCCCACAACCCCACTTCCTTCTCAGGCAGAAGTGGCTTAATCACACCAGACAAAGACATTTGAGGGGTGTAGGAATGTCTTAAGCGAGGAACTTTCACTGGGCTCTGATTGGCTGTTTTAAATTTGAAATTTGAGTGGGAAGTCCCTAAAGACCCTGCAACCAGCTGAGGCTGAAGACGCCGCTGGCGGTCATACTACAGAAGATTCCTGCCCCCAGGCTCCTCCGCAGATGCGCCAGGCAGCAACTGCCATTGCTGAGGATACAGTAAATGGTCTTTCTTGAAACAATGATGCCAGACGCATCAATGATGTCACAGCAGACACACATGACCAAATTAAGTCTGTTTATTTCAATAGTTCTGTTCTGAGTATGAGTAACATTGGATATCATCCATTGATTTAGTTTCAGTATATGTTAGTATCTCCTCCAAATGGGCGTCATGATACTCATGAACATGTGACATGGCCCAGCACCATGAAGACATCCCATGTGCTGGATAAGTCTTCTGAAATACAGAACATTTTTTATGCACAAAATGTGATTCAGAAGAGGGCACTGTCTGTGTATGATGCCCACCTTGAATATCAAATTGTGTGTGCATGTGTGTCTATGCAAAATAAAGAGAAAGAGAACAATTTCTGGAGTAGCATCAAGTTATAAACCGGCGTGACCAGTGAATTGAAAATACACAACCCAAACTGTAGTATGCTGATGTAATTGAAATATAAGATTGCTGTTACATTGTGCTACATTGTGGTTTCAAAAAAACAAGTGCTGAAGTTCTGAATCGCCCTGTAAACACACAAATACTTTCCAATACAGCTAAGAAAGAACATCAGTTTTTCTTGCCTCTGGCTCCTCTATCCTTTCTCCCCCCACAACCCCGTAAGATTTGATTTTCATATTTTAAGGGACAATTAGGGTAGTATCATACCTTTTTTTGGAGAACATAGCTGCCTGGTTTGGGGAATCTTATTAGTGTCATTTTGAAAATACTAATATATGAAGCCCAAGTCTGGCAGCTTGTCATTGTGAAATCATGGGTCTAACAAGAATTTTTTTGGCATGATCTTCGTTGTAATCAAGTCCCTGAGAGATGTTCCACTGATAGCAGTGAAAACAGACATGGAAATTTTCGTTATAGAACTTGCAGTGCAATAATTTCATTTGTATAAAATGTACTGCAGTTGCCAGTTATTTGCTAGGCACTTGCATAAAATAGACGCAATATGGTGGCACACAGATTCACATGACTTGGATTCCTAAGGGATTAGGATAGACAAAGCAAATGTTAAATGACTATATATGGATGTCTTCTTTTGAAATGATGCTACATGTGTCATCATGAACTTTATGGCAGGTCACTGTGTGCTTGAGATGTTATGGCTTTATCAGCAAGTCCACTGTCTATTTGGAATGTTGTTAGCAGGCAAAAAGTAAGAACACAAGTATTGATAATAGAATATGTTTTTTTTAACAGACTAGTCAAGAGGAAGCAGATTCTTGGTTCCTACCATGAGCTACAGAGCAGTAATGGAGGGTCACATGTGCACACAAAAGGTAATTTATATGGCATATTTGCTAACACAGCCAAATCAAAAAGTATATTAGTCTTCTTGATAGAGACACCAAGTTTAAGTTATTGTTTGCTACCAGAGAAAAGGAATGCTTCTTGGTGTGAAATGAACTTCTGCCTGTTCAGTGAGGTTGTAAAACGGCAGTGAAACTGTACCTTCTTTGGAATCCATTTTCAACATTTTATGTGGTTCAGTTATAGATTTCATTCTTAGTTCTGTTGGATCAGTTAATATCTGAAGATAAAAGGAATAGACGCATCCATGCATGGACTGCCCATCTTCTATTAGGTTGCAAAATACAAATCCCAGAGGTCATTACGTAGGGTTGCCATATTTCAAAAGGTGAAGATCTGGACACAAAAGTTGGCAAAAGTTTTGGGGCTATTTTTAAGACTATTCGCCAAAAACTTCAAAACCGACATGGGACAATACAATGCATGGTATCTCTAGGAAATGAATTTCTTTAAGTTGTCAGATGCAAACATTTGTAAGAACCTGCTGTTTTGTTCATAAGCTAAATCTTCTCAGGAAAACTTTTTATTGCATTCAGTGCTTTTTTTCTAGAAAAGTAAGTGCTGATACTTAACATAAAATTGTTACAGTAAGTGCCATACTTTTTAACAACAAAAAAGAGGTGCTGGTACTGCATACCCTTGAGTACCCCCTGAAAAAGCACTGATTGTATTGCATTGTGTATTCTTCAAAAAGCAGCCGATTTTGTTTTCAGACCCATAAGCCCAATATTTTAATATCTGTGCAACCCTTCTGACTGCTCTCTGGCAGCAAGAAAGGCTAGGTATTGATAACTATTGGTGGTCATGGTGCAAACGTATCTGAGATGCTCTTTCTAAACAAAGCCCTTTCCTAAGATGTGGGGAAAGGATAAAACTGAAACTCCAACTTGGTATTGCACAGAGTTAAAGACTAGCACAACTGTCCAGGACACTTGCCAGAGTCAAGGTGGCTATGTCCTTTGGGTCTCAAGGCCCACTTACAACAATTCTTACATCCTGTGGGTACTAAATGTGTGCATGGGCTTTTGAAAATGTTTTGGGGTAGCCCTGCTTACAGAAGCCAAGGCTTGAACAAGGCAATATATACATGTCATGTTTTGTTCCCATCATAGGAATGGGAAGCCTGATTGATCAGGACTTCTTGTTTCCTTGAAGGAAGTTCTGGGAATATACTTCCATACTCTGATATGCCACCTTCAAACTGATCATGGATTGGAAAGGGGCACAAATGGCACATGCAATGTCATCTAGGGGGTGGGGCTAGCTTGCATGTTCCAGACCCTCCAAGTGTCCTTATTTTCCAGAGACGTCCCTGATTTTGAGAAGCCATCCTGGTTTCTGATTTGATCCCAGAATGTCCCACTTTTCCTTATTTTCACTGGAGGAATGAAACTTTCATACTTTCTATCTGCGACAAAAGTGGTTAAATGCATACTGCACATTCATATCTGTGCTTTTGCTAACCCTGAAGCCATTTCCCACAAGAACAGCTTCCATTTCCCACATAAACCACATGATGGCAGCCTGGCTACATTAAAAGTCTAACATCAACCTAGATTTTGATGCAGGGAGTAAAGGTTTAACTCTTCCAGGAAGGCTGCTGGACTTGTAACCATCAAGTCAGATTAGCAGCCCACCATGTATTCAGCAACACCCTATGTCCACTACTTGACTGGAGCTGTAAAAACATGAGTGATTATTAGGCTCCAGGCAGACCACAATACATGGATATTGTTAGCCTATGGTGAGCTTGATAGCTCTGGGACAGCCATGATTTGTTCACTGTTCAGCTTTCATTTTTGTCCCCAAACCTCAGACTTTTTAAAATATCCAAAGGATTAGCAGCAACATTTCCTTAGGTGCAGAAGATTCATAACAAGGGATAAAATTTTCTGAAAATTTTGCTGTTGAGCTTATCCACACAGATTTTTTTCTAATACTCATCTCGCTCCTTAGTCTCAAGTGAGACCCTCCAACCCAGTTCTGCTTAAAATACTCAGCTAAATTTTATTCAGAGTAGGATCACTGAAATCAAAGGGATCTAAATTAGTCATGCCCATTAATTTCAATGGGTTTACAATGACTGCAGGGTATGCTACAATACATGTGCTTGACTGCAATCCTAACCATGTCTACTCACAAGTAAGTCCCATTGAATTCAATAAGGTTTACTCCCAGGTAAATGGTGTTAAGATTGCAGCCTAGTCTTAGTGCCCCTGGAGACTTCAGGCTGCCATTGAACTTAGTGGAACTTACAGGTAAACATGCATAGGACTGGGCTGTGTGTTATTTTTATTGTTGAAAAGAATGAAGGTATTTTAAATTACTGCACCCATAAAATCTTTTGCAGGCATCATAACGGAACTTTCAGCAACAGGCACATTTCCTTAATACTGATGTGTGTTATCTACCACCAATACTACAGTAAGCATTTGGCCAAAATATTGACTATGCAGATTGTTTTAAATGAGATATTTATAAGTTTTAACAGCCAAGCTTGTTTAGTGCGATATCAGGCAATGAGCAACATTCAGTGTCCATATGCTTTGATTATTGAAGAGATTCAAATGGGCAGAGACTTTCTATCAACTGAAAAGAGTGGTAATATTCAGGAAGTCCCACTTCTAATATCCTGAGCTACAACTTCAGTAGGGATACTAAAAGCTGATGCATTCGTTGCCATCGCAAAGTTCCAGAAGTGTCCAATTTATACTTTTACAGCAGCAATATTTCAGCACATTGCTGTGGAATTCTATAAAATGTTTTACAAGCTTCTGAAACCATGTATATAATAAAAGGTAATGTGGAGGTGCTCACGACGAGAGGTAAAAAAAGTTTCTCCATTTATAGTGACACCCATTAACACACTCTTCGCTTGAGTGACTAATATGCCTCCCTGGGCTTGGGAGAAGTATGTTGAACCCTTCGTAATAAAATTGCTGGATTCTTGGTAATGACCAGAAATACATTCCTCATATATTAAACCCTTTTTGGAATTTTGCCTGTCAACACTCCTTTAATAACTATGGATCTCTCACAGGAATAATAATATTCTGGATTCTAGAATCCATCAGGGTCCTTTAGCAAAACCTGCTTTCACTCTTTCCTTGCCTTTTCTTTTAATTCATCAACATTTTTTCCTCTCTTTGGCGAAAGGATGTCTGAGTATTTTACAGAGTGGTCCACACATACCTCATCTGGCAGTGACATTGGCTTTGGAGACCTCACAGTACGTTGATTCCAGTCCATGGCCGCTCTTGCATGACAGAAGGAGACAGGATATTTTACAGTACACTTGAGTATCGAAATACCAATTAAACGTCAGCAATACATTCGGGCTCCACTGTTCCATTAGATTTAAAAAACAAAAAACGAAACAAAAAATACTTAACACCTCAATTCCAAACATGCTTATTCATAATTTGTATCTTTCTAGCAGAACTTAGTTTACCGAGTCTGCAGGATTTCAGCCATGCACGAGAATTCGTATTATTATTATTTTTAAAAAGTTTTCTATGTGTGTGCACTGATTTTCATAACCATTACACTGAATGACTATCATCACAAAATATATTACGGCATTCTATTACAAATTCTTACATCATTTCTCATTTAGGTGCCTGATTTTGGAACAACACAATAAATTGTCAGGATCACTGGGTCCTTCATCTCACGTTTCATATTTTGTTTTATACTTGTGCCTCAGTTACTAGCCTACCTCCACATACCTTGTGCCTTCCAGATGTTTTGGACCACAACTTTCATCCACCTCAGCTGTCATGGCCAATGAACTAGGATAGTAGTCCAAAACATCTGGAGAGTACCAGGTTGGGGAATAATGTTCAGCTTTTTTTAGGGGGACCACAGTTTTCCAGGGGAGCAAAAGTTGCTTCTTTGAGAGGAGCCAGTGATCTACTACCACAGACATCCAGTGATCTACTGGTAGATCATGATCTACCTGTTGGACATGCCTGCTGTACTACATCAATCTTCATCTTAACTGCTCAAAATTAGACTGACCACCATGCAAATAGGAAGTTAGTAAGAAAGTTAGTAGGAAAGTCCACAGTGGCCGGGGAAACCCAGCCAAACGGGCATAGTATAAATAATAAAATTATTATTATTATTAGCTCAGTGCAGCATACTTCTAATAGCTTGTCCACACCGCAGCAAAATGTGGCTCTGCACCAGCCTGAGTCCACATGTCATCCTCAACATCCCACTATTGTCCCAGACTTTCCCCTTTAAATGTAGGGTTTTTTTTATTCTTAGAAAGCCCAAACATGAAAAACCCCACATTTAATGTTAGAAAGGTCTGAGACAGCATTAGGATAGGGTCCACATTTTCTTCTGGTGCGGAAAATCCCAAAGTATTTAGGAGTTGAATCTCTGAGCAGAGCATTACCAACTAAAATTTTACTACTCCTTTTCTGTGAAGGGAAAATATTTTCTCACCAAATTTAGGACCATTGGAATTTGTTTTATCCTAAGTCAGACTACTGGTCCATTTAAGCTCAGGACTCTCAACACAGTCTGATAGTGGCTTTCCAGAGTTTCAGAAAGAGGACATTCTTAGCTCTACCAGTCAGTCTCTGACCACTTCAAAAAGGATTGCTAAGATGCAGCATGGGTTTCTCAAAAACACGTCATGCCAGACAAATCTCTCTCTCTTTTTAACGGAGTTACAAGCTTGGTGGATCAGGGGAATGCTGTGGATATAGTGTATCTTGATTTCAGTAAGGCTTTTGGCAAAGTCCCTCATGATATTCTTGCGAGGAAGCTGGTAAAATATGGGTTCAACGCGGTAACTGTTAGGTGGGTTTTTAGCTGGTTGGCTGACGAAACCCAGAGTTCTCATTAATGTTTCCTTATCATCCTGCAAAAATGTGACAGTGTTCTGTCCTGGGCCCTTTGTTGTTCAACGTCCTTATAAATGACTTGGATGAAGGAATTGAGGGAATGCTCATCAAATTTGCAGATGACACGAAACTGGGAGGGGTATCTAATGCCACAGAAGACAGAATCAGAATTCAAAATGATTAAACCTGGGACCTTGTGCATACAAAGCATTTGCTCTACAATCTTTACAGTTTCTGCAAATCTGATGGCTGTTGAAAATTCAGTGGCGGCCCTTGTGCCCAACCTGATCCATATACCGAGATGCTTTAATATCCCTCCCAGTTTACAATAGGAACCATGCGCATAGCTGGGATGAAAGCTAATTCCTTGTCAGCTTGAAGACCTTGTCGCACACACTCTGTGTAAGCTGCTCTGGGAAGCCTTTGTAGGGAAGAGGAGTAGGCTTTAAATATATTACAGTGGTACCTCTGGATGCGAACGGGATCCGTTCCGGAGCCGCATTCGCATCCAGAAGCGAATGCAACCCGCGTCTGCGCGGGTTGCGATTCGCCGCTTCCGCGCATGCGCGTGACCTCATTTTGACCGTCTGCACATGCACGAGCGGTGAAACCTGGAAGTAACACACTCTGTTACTTCCGGGTTGCTGCAGCGCACAACCCGAAAATACTTATCCCGAAGCTACTTCAACCCGAGGTATGATTGTAAATGAATGAATTAAAACAGCATCCCACAAAATAACTTAAAAAACATAGTTTGCATCTTAAAGGCACTGATTATTTTTAAACAATATTTGATTTGATTGCCTTTTCTGCACTAGCATGACACAACACAGCACCCAAGATCAGAGGGAGACAAGCTGACACAGAGCTTCCTTGTTGCGTATTTCCAATTTCAAATCCCTTTCAGAGTACATGTCAGCCACAGTACACAATATTGTTATTTGAAAAGGAGTGAAGAGCTGGTGGGATGCTGCCAGTGAGAGGACCCCTTAATAAGGAAGGTATTTTGCTTCAACCCCAGTAATTCCAAATCTCATGCAGTAATATTCTGAAACAGAATGTATCCCGTTCTCGAGGTTGCTAATGTCTCCACAGCAGTTTGCATGCTGAAGGTGGCAGTATAACACTGAGAAACAATTTATTTTTGAAAATGAGATGGAAAATCAATTTTACCTTAGTTTCTGCATCACAAGGATAACCATTTCCCTTCCAAAATCTGTTAAGTTTCCTGGAACTTTAAATTTTTATTGTCACATGATAAAACGTCTAAATATTATCAAAGGCTTTTGTTTTTGTATGTTCACACCACTGCTTCTGTCACCATGTTACCTTTCCTTGGAAGAAGTCTGCACCTAAAACCCATCCAAGAAAAACAATCCTCTCTTTGCTGATCTCACTTTTTGTTTCTGGAAGCTTTTGTTCATGTTATATCAAAGGTATCAATTACTTTTGAATATCCAATTCCTTTAGCTTTTTCTTGCTAACATCTCTCTCAGATTGCAGAGGTGTAAATCAGCTGTTCTGTTCCCTCTAAAGGTAGAAACGTGTTTTAAAATGACCTCCTCCAGAAACACATAATATACTCCTTGGGTGGTATTCAACTAAGTGGTACTCACAGTAGACCAACTGCAATCATTGGACTTGAGTTAGTAATGATTAATTGGTCCATTGATTTCAGTGGGTCAACTTGCTCTGGTGGACTAGATTTATCTCTTTCAGTTCTTCAAGTCTGAGCATCTGCAACAGTGAATCCTGACTTGGAAGTAAATTCTACTGAAATCAATGGAACATGGTAAGGATCAGGTTGCTAGTAGTGCTATGGAGCAAATTAATGTGCTTCCTGTTGTAAAAGAGGTATTTTCTAGCTCCCACCACAAGACAGACACCAGATCCATATGAGAAAAGCTGTTTATTTTTGGATGTTTAAAGCAACTAAGACCAGACCCTTTAAAAACTGTAACTGCAGTTGCCTTGCTAACCAACCAAAAAGCCAACCAACCAACCACAAGGGGCTTCTTTATCCACAGGAAGGCCGATGGCCCTCCACTCAATTCTGTCAACTCACCAACACTCCTGGTTGCATATTCATTATCCCATCTGCATTTCTGAGCCTGGAGATTTAATGACAACTTCACTTCTGGGATTTCTTCTGACCATTTGACAACCACTAAGATTCCTCTGAGGGCTGTGGTTTGTCTGTGCATCCATCACTGAACCAGCCATTGAACTAACCCTATCATCACTTGATTGCAGAGAAGTCTCTGCGTGCTCAAAATGCTACACCAAGCTCCTGCGAAACACAGTCTTCTCCCAAATCCATTTATTGTGGTTGGTTTGCAGTGAGGATGAAGGCTGCTTTAGTAGTCTAAGTGCTTTTTAAACAGTGCCAATAATATCACTGTGGAATGGACCACAAATTCCTTCCTTTTCTACTCCTGCCATCTATAGGGCCATTAGCCAATTTTAAATCCCCTTCCTTCCCCCCTCCAGCTTCATTTGTCATGCTTGAGCATGGGCTCCTACAATACAGAAGCCTGCATAATGTAAAAGCATAAGAAAAGCCTGCTGGATCATATAGTACAGCATCCTGGTCAAACTGTGGCTGACCAGATGCCTGTTCCATGGTACCAAAGCTGGTCCTACCCCATTATCTGAAGACTGATATTGTGAGATAATGGCTGGTGCTGAAGATTAAGAGAAAGCAGCATTACTGCCACAGGAAAAGACCTTTGTATGAGCCTCTGCCATTTTTCTTTTAAAGATGGCTACACCATATAATGTAGTTATGCAAAGCCTCTACTTAAATGGAACGTCCATAATCAGACAGTAGACCTCTGGTCACCAGGTGCAATTACAGGCAGGGCCAGATTTAGGTATGATGAGGCCCTAAGCTACTGAAGGTAATGGGGCCCTTTATATGTCCAGCTGTCCTTTGTCAACAACAAATTGTTACTATTTTGTGCATTGGATATATGCTATATGATAATTTATGGACCTAATAGGTATCTAAAGCCATTTGCACATAACAAAATATTCATTTTTATCAAAGTAATTGTTGAACTGAAATACAATTGAGAAGAAGTATATTAATAGTGAAATAATTATTAAGCTCTAACTTAATTTTTTTTTTATTCATAACAAACTTAATAACGCAAACACATTGGCATTTGGCAAAAACAAAAGTTCCTTTAGAAATGAGCAAACCAGTGATATTTTAGGGAGCAGGCTAGCAGGCGGGGCCCATTACTTACATAATAGGAGCCTACACAACCCAAAAACTGATGCTGTTTTGTTGTTGTTGTTTTTTAAAAAAATTCTTATATTTTGGAAATGTACATCCAGTTTTTTACCTTTAAACTTTTTTGGGGCCCCCAAGAGAGTGGGGCTCTAAGCTATAGCTTGTTTAGCTTATATGTAAATCCGGCACTGATTACAAGCGATCATCTGGGCCTGCAGAGAGGTTCCTGGTAGTAGCTGGCTGATAAGAGGAATACATAGCACTGGGATAGATAGATCTTTGCTGCAATGCAGCAAAGACATTTCATTTAAAAAGATGTATACAATGTGGTCTTATGCTCATGTTTTAATCATTTCACATAAAAATAAGCAGCTTCCCCCTTCCCCCACTTACACTTTTACCCAGGTTACTAATGTATTTGCCATATAGAATGGACATAGAGATCTGGCATAACGCACAAGGAAAAAGAGTCAGCTGAGAGCTATCATCCAGCTCCAAACGGAAAGAATACCTGTAGTAGGAGGGTAACACACCCTGCAGAAGCTTGGAAAACAAACCATGTGTGTGTGTGTCTTTTTTAAAAAGCAGCTGCTACAGAGATTAGCAACGCAGAGATTTCCTTGGGTTTGCCCACTAATGGGCTAGACGTGGGTGGAAATTTCGGATGTGTTGACACACTTAGGACAGCTGTTGTCTTGTCAACATCTGCTATCTCCAGTCCAAAATAAGATACCTTAATCTGTATCTCTTTCTCAGTGCTTATACACTGTTGTTACATCATATTCTGCTCTCTCTTTTCACTGAGCAGCATATTAAAAATTCTTATGAGAAACAGATCCAACACTATTCGGGGCCAAATATTCAAATATGGAAGAAACCACAGCTTGACAAAACAGCTCACAGAAGGCATTTTGCTGTCTTATTGCCCACCCCCAACTGGAATTTATATTGTACAAGTTCCTTGGTAGAGAGAATTCTTGCAGTTTTAGCATCTGCCATAGTTCGGAGATACTTTGTTCACCCCCCACCTCAAAAGAGACTTGGTGACTTTAATACCTACATGGCAATCAGAGTATCAAAATATCATTTCTCCCTACAACATAGAGCTACAATAGGAAAGTTTGCACCTGTTTAACCTTTTGCTGTCATACAACTGTTCAAGGCACATAGCTTCTTCAGGGGGGAGTCTTCCTAAACATCTACCAGGGTTGAAAGGAATGTATTAGGAAGCCACATTCTACCTTGGAAGACAGGTGGTGCTTTTCGTTACTCAGTCTCTGATAGCTTGAACGATGGTTGCCAGCTTTTGAACTTGGACACTTAGTTTTGCTTCTAGCAGCTGAATGTTAATTGCTGCATATTGTGCTCATCTTTCACTCAGCTTTTGGTGACCCTAGAAAGGTTGGTGAGGTTGGCTGTTGTTTTGTTTGCTTTCAGTTCAACAGTAACTAAAAGACCAGTTGAAGCACTTTCTGAAAAGATGGACGAGTAGGAAAGAGGAGACCACAGATAGTTAGTTACCTGCTCCTTCTGTACTCACAACTGAATGTCACTTAAGTGATGCTGAAGTTTTCCACCCTTCTACTTTCAAGTGATGGATGGATGAATACACCTGAATAGATACATTTTGGGAACAACCTATATATGGGTCATCCCAAATAAACGTGATGGACAATCCCAGGGAAACCACTCCAACTCATCCTCAAACATAGGGTTACTATCTTTTATACTAACACCTTCTCTTTGCCTCCCAAGTTTACATCCTCACTTCTATGCTGTATGTATGTGACTTTGGAAGTTTGCACCCACATTGCAATGCAGGGATGGAAGACCTATAACCCTTGATGGACTCCAGTTCCCATCAGCCCATCCTTGTGCTAATGGTATGTCTTCATCAGCTCCTTTCATGTGAAGAACTGTATTTTTGCAAACTCTCCTTATGTATAGTAACTCCCTACATTTTTCTGTTTCAGCATTGTAGATGCTTTATTGTCTTCAGCAGTTTCATTATGACTTTTGTAAGGTGTACCTTTTAAAAAATAAAAATAAAGGTAGCACGTGATAAATAACCATTTTCATTTTTTAAAATCACTTGGCTCCTTCTCTTCCTTTGTTATCAGAAGGTAACACCAGAGAATGTCCTCACACTTTTACCACCATGAATGGGTTGTTGTTGTTTAGCTTCTAGCTTTTCTGACACTTGTAGCACTGAAAAAAGCCAGAACCATTTACAGATTTGTATATTGTGAGGGGTTAAGGTATTCCTACCATTAAATTAGAAGTGAGAGACTGTGAAACTCCCAACTGATAATGGTTGCAAGATGCTTAATCTTAGATTTGAGTCCAGGACTTATCAAGAGCTTGTCAAAAAGTCACACAGAGCTGGCTTGGTTATGAATAAATGGCAAGCAGCTTGATATAGGGTCCCTCTCCTGCAACAGATATTCTTGAGTGTTGAATGAGCTCTTCCCCCTTACAGAACCTCGTCCCCTGAAATTCAGCCATCTGCACAAGAGCTCAAGAGGCAATGACCACATGTGTTTTGAATGTTTGCATTTTTCACTATGAAGGGGAAAAACCCATTCTGGATTTGGACCAGAACAGAAGTATGCTTTCTTCATAATTTTCCCAGTTGGGGCATCTTATATATATTGGTAGGGCCGTCGACTTACAAAAAGCAAACAGAGAGCTTTTCCTTCAGAAACACTTTTGGAAAATGTGGGTGGCAAGATATAGGTGGTCTTTATACAGCTGAGAGTTTACATTGAAAATATATGCTCTGGGTCAGAGAGAAATGAGTTTATATAGAAGTATAAAATATACATAGCAGATGTAAAACAGGGAAGATTGATGAAAGAAACTATAGTACAAGGAGCTTGTTTGTAGATTCAAAAGTTCCAATTGGGAGCACTTAAAACAGCGGCAGGTGACATCAATTGTCATAATCTGTACTGCGAAATGGTTGAAATTAGCAGGTGAAATTGGAAAGAAAGTGAAAACAGATTCCACTTATTTGTTATAAAAACATCTTATTTTCCCTGCAGGTGCAAATTGAATAATTTTCCATTTGTACCACCTCATGGAAGTGTTAGGACACTGCAGACACTAGAACTGGTGGTACAGGCTAAGCCCACTCATACAGTGGCTCTGCTTCAAAGGAACAATAAACAGTTTGTGGTACTGCCCCACCCAATGCAATGAATGGAGCCCTTGTGCTCACACTGAGCGTAGGTTCTTTTATGAGCTGATTTGATGTCACCAGAAAAAATACAACCTAGAATCTGGCTATTTGGTTACAGGTCTATTTTCCATACAAATAATTCTTCTTTTTTACTTATGGGGAACCTATCCCTAAAACAAAAACCTCTGTGCAGCGGCGTAGCGTGGGTTGTCAGCACCCGGGGCAAGGCAAGTAATTTGCGCCCCCTAACCCGGGGCAAGGCAAGTAATTTGCGCCCCTAATCCCTAACCTGCCGCCGCTGCCAGCTTCTTCTTGCTGCTGCCTGGGCTGGGGTATTTACGGTAAGGTAGCCACAGCGGCGGCGGTGGGTCCGTGTCAGGTGATCTGAGGCGAGTTGCTGCTGGCGTTGCCGCCCAAACGACGCCGGTTGCCCACAGGAGGAGGAGGGCAGAGAGGCGAGGAAAATGCAACATGGCCCTGCAGCTGCAGCAGCAGCGGCGGCGGCGGGGCTGTGAGGAGGGGCTGCCTGGCGCGCCCTCCGCGGCCCTGACGCGCGGGGACTGTGGCGAGTGCTGAGAGCCGCTGCCTGCCAGACGCCTTCAGCCTGGACGCGCGCACAGCTCGTCGGTTCCGCGAGACATGGGGCTCTGCTACAGCCTGCACCCGAGGCTCTTTGGCGACTCCGGAGGCGGCGAACGCCCCCCCCAGATGTTGCGCCCGGTGCGGCCAGCCCCCCTGCACCCCCATGCTACGCCACTGCCTCTGTGGCATACAGGGTATATTCCAAGACAATTAAATGAAAAAAACAAAGAAGGCGAAAGTTGGGCAACTTATGCTTCAGTAGCTGTGTAGGATAAAAAGGTAAAGAGACCCCAGACCATTAGGTCCAGTCGTGACCGACTCTGGGCTTGCAGCGCTCATCTCGTTTTATTGGCCGAGGGAGCCAGCATACAGCTTCTGGGTCATGTGACTAGCATGACTAAGCAACTTCTGGTGAACCAGAGCAGCACATGGAAACACCGTTTACCTTCCCACCAGAGCGGTACCTATTTATCTACTTGCACTTTGACATGCTTTCGAACTGCTAGGTTGGCAGGAGCTGGGACCAAGCAACGGGAACTCACCCCGTCGCAGGGATTCAAACCACCAACCTTCTGATCAGCAAGTCCTAGGCTCTGTGGTTTAACCCACAGCGCCACCCGTGTCCCGCTGTGTAGGATAGTCACCAGTTAATAAAAGAGCTAGTAGACCAATGTAACATAATGACTATGAAACCTGTAACTGAACTACAAAGTCCATGTTTCAAATCTCGATCAAATAACATAATACCGTTGTACCTCGGGTTACATACTCTTCAGGTTACAAATGCTTCAGGTTACAGACTCCACTAACCCAGAAATAGTACCTTGGGTTAAGAACTTTGCTTCAGGATGAGAACAGAAATCATGCTCTGGTGGCGTAGCAGCAGCAGGAGGCCCCATTAGCCAAAGTGGTGCTTCAGGTTAAGAACAGTTTCAGGTTAAGAACGGACCTCCGGAATGAATTAAGTACTTAACCCGAGGTACCACTGTAGATTAAAAACGATGTTTTCCTCCACAAAACTATTAAATACATGGCTTTCAGCTTGGTTCAGTATACCTATTTTAATTTCACATTTCCATATCTGGCATAGCTGTTTGGTAGGACCTCAGTTCTTTTTGCTTGCGCCCAAGCATCCATTGACACTTTTAACATAGAAACACAGCCAACAATGGAGTTCAAGGTCTGTAAAGAAGGTGTGTCTGGAGAAAATGGGTAAAATGCCTCCCTTCCTAATTCTCTGTCCACAAATAGGGTGGAGAATTATGAGAGGGCATTTGTGCACAACTCTAAAGCCCACATTTTCCATGAATGCTTTGACACAATCCCACAGCCCTGATACCTTCCTGAAACTGACCATGTGTCAGTTGAACTAAACATATATTCTCCATCTGTTTACTTTCAGCTCCACCATCCTTCCCACCCTCTTATTACTTCTGCTTTGTTGAACTGTTAGGTAGCAAACTTTTTGGGATGTGGATCTGGGTGAAATCCAGTGCTGCTGTTTTCAATGTGGAATGGCTTTTGTTCCAGTGGAGGCATAAGAGAATTTTCACAAATTCTCCCTTTTCCCTGCTCCCTGTGAGTAACTATCTGTGTCACTTACCATGCGGTTCTGAAGCATCCTTCAAATCTCTGGAACACATTTTCAGCTGCAGCTAAAAGGCGAAAATCCTTCACCCCTTTACAGTAGCAGACCTAACCTATGGTTAGCTGCAGCTGAATATAAGAGTTGAAATAAACCTGCAAAATAAATGTGTCATTTAGAAATAGAAATGACAAAGGTAATGCTTGCTTGTTGTGCGACAAAGGAATAATCTATGTAAATACCAAGCTTGCTACCACTAAGTTTAACAGATTTCATTTGAAAATCTGCTTCTTTTGAAACCTGCCAAGACTATTACAAATATTAACGAATAAAAGAACTGAAGGAAATCTCATCTTAATTACATGAAGGTCTTAACAATGAGAACAACACAGACCACCAGTATTTTAGGCAGGAAGGATTATTTTAGCACCGTAGCCACATATTGCACCTCCAGTGTGTGTGTGTGTGTGGGGGAGGGGGAACCCTGAAAGGATTATAATGGAGTGAGAATTTAAAACATTCTCTGATATAGTTTTATTTGCATTAATAGAATGTATTTCAAAGTTGCACTCTGATTTTCACATCTCTATAGCACAAAACATTTTTGCTTTCCTCAGACAATTATCCAGAAGAACTATAACATGTTAGGGCATGTTTTGAAACTACCAAGGTAATTTAGCTTTCTCTATTCCCTCATCTACATTCTTCAAAGACAACAATGCCTCACTAAGGGTCATTTAAGAGATCAGTGGGGAAAAAATTGCTTCCTGTTAGCCTGCTGTATGTCTCAGGGATGCCTGAGGCAGCCACCTCAGGGTGGTCTGAGGCAGCTGCTTCTGGCAGCAGATGCTGGATGAGGGGCAGCAGCAGGCCTATTCTCTCCTGTTGCCACACAATGCCTTCCTCTATTTGCACATGGCCCAATCTCGCCTGCTGCCTCAGGTGCCTTCTGTCCTTCAGGCAACAAAATTTCTTAAGCGGATCTTGGTTCTACTTCTCAGCAGCAAAAACACACTTGGAGGAGGTGCTTGGAAAACACAGGATGAAACACTGGTTTTCCAATAATGTGTTTCTCCTCCAAATGTCACATCAGCATAGAAACCGACAGCATTCAGATCCTGAAGTTCATTGCATTATTACCTGTAGAATAAATACAATAGCAGAATGTTTTCCCCTTTCTTGCTTTTCTGGATGTTAGACAGAGCCCTGTGAATCTCAGCTGTACTCATGAGGAATCAGCCACTTGTGTTACCTCTGGCCAGTCCTGTTTCAGGAATCTAGCTTTATGCACCACCCTCTAAAACTATGATGCTCTTCTAGCTTTAAATAAAAGATTCTGACCTGACATTAGAACTTTCCCTACACAGCAATGCAAGGTGGGCAGCCTTTTTTCTGTCAAGGGCTACATTCCCTCATGACTTATGTGTTGGGGGCCCATATACTGGCAAGCAGTGAGTATATCCAAAGCTAATGGGGGATGGGCCTGAGCCAAAAGTGAGGGAGACTCTCTTTTCTCTGTCATCCCATTTCTCTCTCTTCTTGCCATCCACTTCTCTCTCTGTTTTCCCCTGCCCGCCACTCCACTTCTCTCTTCCATGCCCACAAACTATCCAAGCAGTGGGCTGTCAGAGAAGGTCTTGCCCAGAGCTGTTTTTCCCCCAGCCAGAATACACAGGAACTTAGTTTTGGCACCTCTCATGTAAACGCCATTGCCATTATAAGAGAACAAGGGAGGTGCTCATGGTAAGTTCTTGCACCTCTTTTTCTAGAAAAATGGCACTGGTTTTGCCACTCCTGGCCCAATATTTGCAGATTTGGCCTGCTTTGCAAACAAAAGTAGAATGCTAACATAAGCATGAATTAATTCCACCCCTATATAATAAATAAATGTTGACTACATCTTGACCTATTGAAGTCATCCAATGCTTTGTTAAAACATTTGTTCCATTATTTCCTGCTCAAGCTGCTCTTCGTATTCATTAATTCCAAGAATGTCACAAACCAAATTATTGTTTTAGGACAACAGTTTAGGCTGGGGAGAGGCAGATTCTATGCCACAATATAGCTGTATTCACATCCAAATAAAAATGATGAAATTATGGAAATATGTAACTGTGGGCTTGGAACACTCTTGTTTTAAAAAACCGCATAGAACTGCATTTCCTAAATGCAGCTAATTATATATGAATTTTTGCTGCTTAATAGCAAGCTGGTGATTTACATTTTGTACCTGTGGAAAATATGCCTAATAATGTCAGGTATGCATTATGACAGTTTATAATAGGTTCAAGGGGTGTCATTTAAAACACAGGTAGTTGCAGGGAATTTTCTGCTGTGTGACAGAGAAAGATGTGGATGGGAACTCAGGACATATATTTTGATAGCGCCCAAGGCTTCTCCACCATGGATTTGCTACATGCCCACCAAATTACAGAGACACAGCTTCCTCTCCCCCAAGCCTAGATAATGATGATGAAAATGACAATCATATATTAATCATCCATTATCAGCAATGGTGAACGATGCTTACAGCTGTCCTGTACAGAACAAGATAGAAAGGCAATGACAATAAAGTATACTTCAAAATCACAGCAGAAACCAAGAAACAAAAAAACAAAATTAAAAGCCAGCATTTGCAGTTTAGAGAAGGAAATGAAACACTCAAGGTAGCTCTCCAAATGCTTTTCTAAACAACAGGGCATTCCACTGTTTCTTGAATGAGTTCAGATGTTTTCTTTTGGGTGGGTGGGACAGCATTTTAAAGGCTTGCTCCTTCTATTGGCAGATCTAACCACTGTTCTAAAGCAAGACTTTAGATCTAAGAAGAGCTGCCCTGGTAATCTCAATTGACATGAAAATGATGTTTCCTAAGGTATTCTGGGCCCAGAACAATACTTTCCCTGTGCCCCTATTCTTTTGTTTTGGTGTGTTCTGCAACATGTTCCTCACACAATAAGAGAACATTGCAGGAGCAAAGTTAATTACCAATAAAATATCATTTGACCAAATCAGTGTAGGGCTGTTGGATCAGATACTACTTCCTTCAAGAAGATGCTCTGAGTGGAACATTTAAAAAATGTGAACTAGGCCTTAGAATCATAATGTCTGCTCTCAGGTGACCAAAGCTTGGAAACAGAGAAATGAAGTCTGGGAGTTGCATGTGACCAAAAGTATCTATGTTTGGCACTTCTGCAGCAAGTCATCCATCTAGTGATTTATTCAACATTTACTTAAGGAAAAAGTAATACATGTATAATTGTACCCTTCCTCCAAGATCCAAACTTAAGAGACTGTTTAGTGATGCCCAGAGTAACTTAAGAACTTGCATTAGAGGCTGCAATTGGGTGACATCTGATCCTTAAATATATTGAAGCAACAATTCTTATTGAAAGCAGCACTTTAGCAAAGCACAGTGGAATGAAAAAAAGAAAGAAAAGAATGGCAGACTGCATCTGGTTTAAATATTGCTGAATAACATACTGGTATGATTCTGTGACTGGATTAACAAGTGGAGAGAAGGTGCTCATATTCCTTGAAAGATGATAAAATAAATGGTATTTGGTCATTGATTCTAGAGCTTTAAGGCCGTTGAAATATTATGCTAAAAGTGCCATTTCATTCACACACAAAGGGTAGGAGCTAATGTAGTACATGCAGGCATCCATTTGTACAACAGGGTTTATTCAAACATGCCCCAAATTTGCAGGTTTTGGTTGCTACAAAGAAGAGACAAAGGAGAAGCTCCATTGTTCATGCAGAGGTCCATTGTTTAAGCAAGTGGACATCACATGATGTCTCACACAGAAAATTCAATGTGTCAAGCTCCTTATTCCTTACTTTGATAGAAACCCTTGTATAGCCAGGGTGACCTGAGTATGGAAACCAGTTTTGGAACATGAATAGCACCCAAGCTAAAGGTGATCTCTTTCTCTTTCGCTCTCCAACTTGTGTCCAGTACCTGGAAATGTATGCATGGTATGCCTTGCTGGACTGGAACATTTATGGAGAAGCCATTATCATCTAGTAATAAATAACATTATTTGCACTCAGAAGGTCCCATGTTCAAATCCTGGCACCTCCAGTTAAGAGGACCAGTTAGGAGTTGATGGAAAGGACCTCAGCTAGACACCCTGGATAGCTGCTGCCAGAAAGAATACAGAGCAAGATGGACCAATGATATAATTCAGGGTAAGGTGGTTTCACATGTTGGGCCTAGAAAATAACAAATCCGGCGCTGAAAAATAGTACTGAAGATCTGTTTGGTTGGAGAGGGAAATGGGCTGTTCTCCTTTTCCCACAGATAGCTGACAACTTGAGCCATTTAGGGCATAGCTGTCAATGTTTCCCTTTTTAAAAGGGAAATTCCCTTATTCCGAATAGGATTCCTCGCAAGAAAAGGGAAAAGTCGACAGCTATTGATTTAGGGTTAGGGCTGGGTAATCCTGACACTAAACAGCAAGCATGCAGCCGCAGCAAACATCCATGCGAAGACGTCTGGATTCTTCTCCCTTTCTGTGTTGATTCACTTGGGACCAAACCAGTAAAAAAGGTCACCGAATTACGCCTTAGAGTGGAACTAGCATACGTCAAAACTGACCCAGTTTCACTGTTCTGTTATTGTTAGTGCAGCATTTGAATTTGGTTTACAGAATGGTTTGCTGAGGTTTATGAAATCTTTGACTTTGGCTTTTTGAGAGAACCAAGGCTAACTTTTGGTTTTTACACAGAAACCTCAAGGGAGCAAATCTGCTGAAGTTTCTCCCAGAACTTGCCTAAAAGGGACAGTGGGACACTATTAATCATTTTGTCCCCATTCTCTCTGAATGTATACATAGGAGAAAAATCTCTGAAATGCTGCACACTCCTTACTGAATGGATTCTTCTCACATTCTACCTCATGAAAATTGACTAAGATGAGTTTGTATTAAAATGATATGGTCGTTGATTAAATAAGTAAGGCTTTATGCAAAGTCCCACATGATCTAGGTTTATATGCTCATAAATGACAGAGTTGACATATATCAAGGGTGGTGAACTAATAGCCTGTAGGCCAGCCCACCAGCTCCCTTGCCATATTTTTCTGGTGGCAGCTGCTAACATTGCAGAGGATCAGTCAAAACACACTTTCCCCCTATGGTTTCCCTCATGCAGATCACAAATTGAACAATATGCACTTTACATGTCATCCAATCAGTACGGCTGGGGAGGGGAGGAGATAATGCTGCAGAAGAAGGAAAAGACCTGCTGCTGCTCCCTTAAAAAAAAAGAGAGGTGCTTGCTGAGCAATAGGAACAGAGCAGCTCGTTGTCACTGTCATTGAAGGAAGGAGGTGAAGGCTGCTATGGCAGGTGTGTGGCTCAGGCAAGTCAGGTGGCTCTAAAGAACTACAAAGTCATGAGAGAGGGCAAGGGGTCTTGGACCTGTACTGAATAGAACCACATAATCTATTGCTGCAAGATGTAGTGATGGCCGCCAACTTGAATAGCTTTAAAAGAAGGGTAGACAACCTCAGGGAGGATAAGGCTCTGTGTTATACTGAGTCAGAGTATTGGTCTATTTAGCTCAGTATTGCCTACATTGACTGGGAGTGGCTCTCCAGGGTTTCAGGCAGAAGTCTCTCCCAACTCTACCTGAAGAGCCAGGGAGTGGCCTTCTGCGTGCAAGGCAGATGTTCTGTCACTGAGCTATGGCTTAGCCAATCCATGACAGGGAATCACAGTGGCAGGCCATAGTGGCTTGGTGACTTGGGATAGTCCAGCAGCAAAACAACTATTTGGCTTTAAATGTCTTGACTCCCAGCGACAATACTGTGGCAACAGCATCGAAAATAATTGTGGCCATCTGCTCAGCACATTATTGACTTTGGTGGATGTAATCATGTTTAACTGTGCTGGATTGTGGCCATTGTCTGGAGAAGCCTCAAACTTCTAAGCTGTATCCAGTGAACCAGTTGCATTGCCTCTAGGTAATAGGGTCTGCCAACCACAATTACTCAGACATATCTAGATGTCATATACCCACACCCAGTCCTGAACTATAGCCAGAAAAATAGAGCCTATAAAACTGTGATGAGATAAAAACAGAGAGATACGGTAAGTTATCAAAAGTTATACCCAAAGGGCCATTTAAAGGATGTGAACATGCAATTTCCCCCCTCACTGTGTTGGCTGCAGCAACTATAGGAGTGCTGATGCAGTCATGGAGAGGGATACTGTGAAACATTTGCACAGACATTTTGCCACACAGTCTGTTCCATAGGAGAGCTCACAGGAGGTGAGAACTGCATCTTCATCTACAGGCAAAATGGTGCAGGAACTTCACATCCATGTTGAACAGAAGGGACGTTTCAACATTTATACACAAACATGAAAGTTGTTCCTCACCCATAGCACCATTCATAAAAAAACCTCACTGGGAATTGCTTCAAAACATTTGTCATCAAATCATACCTTAACAAGCCACACCTTACTCTCTTTGCTGCCTTAGATTCTCTGAAGAATTAGAATACTAGCCCAAGTCCTGCACACCCATCTCAACTAATGGTGCACTGATAACCAAGTGAGATTTGAACCACTCAAATGGAAATGGCTTCCATAGCTCAGAGTCTTTAAAACTAAACATCTCAGGAAATAGGAGGGTCAGCAGGTTATGCCACTAAATACATGGACCTAATGCTTCTGCAGTCATATACCATGGAGCCCTATGAATGGCAATTGCTGTCCTTGCTGAGAAAAAAATGCATCTTCCAAGCAACAAAAATACTGCCGTTTCACTCTGACATATTCACAAGCAATAAAAACGCTTCCTCAATGAAAGGTTTCTGGGTCTCCTGAGTAACAATGGTATATTTATGGCACTATAACAGATTGTCTGGAAATGTCCTTAAACCAGGAACGGGTAATCTATGACTCTATAGATGCCATCGTACTACAACTCCCATTATCTTTAGCCACTGGCCATGCTGGCTGGGGCTGATGAGAGTTGTAGTCCAATGACAGCTGGGGAGTTCCCATTCCTGCAAGAATGCTTTGGGTGTGAATGCTTTTTAAGGCAATATTTTGGCTATATTAGAATCCTGAATTTTTCACTAATATGTCTCATCTCTGTGGGATAGAATTTCCATTGGTCTTTTGTTTTAAGAAAAGAAAGAAGAAAAAAAGAAAACGAGCACAGTCTGCACTGGACAAATCGGCTCACTGCCCATTCCACCCGTCTCTGACAGTGATTAATTTTGGATTCATCATAGGAAATATATGCAGGAACTCAAGGCCCCTAAGAAGTGATATTAAAATTGAAGTAGAAACAAAATTTAATCCCAAAGGGAAGTTCTGGCCAAATATGAGACTGAAAGATTCACAAATATTTCATATCATTGGATGAATTACCGACTGTGTATTCTTGGTGAAAAAGAAGCGGCAAGGTTAAAAGTGGAATGCGAAATTAGGCTTTTTAAAATAGTTCCTTTTCTCCAAGTGATAACTAAAACCTCATAGAGGATACATTGTGTGGTTTAATAACAAAAGAACCAAAGAGAAAGGGAGGAGAAAAAGGGGGCTGGCAAAGGAAAGGAAGTTTATTATTTGTGAAATATGCACTTTCTGTTTCTCCTTGCCTGACTGTTTTAAAGGCTGTACTTATTAAGGAGAGGAATGCAGAGTTTATTGTCAGTGCGAGAGTTATGTGTGTGGTAATGAGCCTCTCGAGGCTGTTTTATTTTAAGTACATGAAATGTAGGAAAAGCAAGTAGTTATAAATTTTTATCATGGAATGTAAGGGACATTAACAGCCCACTCAAGAAGAATTTTGCAGCATCCAAATCTCAGCATCTCTCTGTATTGCGAGTGGAGCAGCGGAGGACAAGCTTGGAAGTATATTTCATCATACATTACCATCCATTTCTGAAAACTTATTTAATTGCAAATTTCCATTCAAGTACTCAAGCAGCCATCTAAAAATGCATCAGATAAAGGAATGGTATGCTGTCCGATACTGACGTTTGCCGCTTATTTGGTCAAAACACCACATCTTGCTGTGTTTACCAGTGGCTGCTGTCAGGATTTTTCCATGACTTTTTTTCCTGGACCTGCTTTCTTTTTCAGTTCTGTATTTTCTTTGCCAGGAATTCTAACTGTGTAGAATTCAAGTGGACTTGAAATTCTGACAAAGCATCAAGCCTTTTAAAGAGTGAATTGGCCAGTTTGCAGCTTGC
Source organism: Podarcis erhardii (assembly GCF_964252035.2). Classification (NCBI taxonomy): domain Eukaryota; kingdom Metazoa; phylum Chordata; class Lepidosauria; order Squamata; family Lacertidae; genus Podarcis; species Podarcis erhardii. The sequence goes on along the minus strand of NC_138508.1, from coordinate 52,677,443 downwards.
TTGTGTGCACATGGAGAAGATATCACCTCGTGGGATCTTGCAAAAGCTTTGCTAATTTGGTCCTTCATGCAATGCCTAATTGACGCAGGCCTTGGAACTGATTTTTAAACTCAGTTATTTAAAAGTACGTAAAAGGAACCTACAATATTAACTCTGCAAGGACACAGACTTTACAGGGCTCATCCAGACTGGTGTTTGGGTGGGTGTTTTTTTTTTTTTTTTGGGGGGGGTATTTTTTCAGGTTTATTGGAAACATGTGATTGATGCAATAATGGCGTAATAGTAGTGGATTTATATGGGACCATCCACACAGTCTGCATTTTTAGTTGCTCTGATTCTTCCCCAATGCTATTGCATTATTGCCAGCCAGAGGGGCACTCTCGCACTGTGGTGTAACAAACAAACAGAGCTGGAACATTTGTAGTATAAAAAGTTACAGGATGTCAAAAAGAAGTACATTCACTGACTGGAAATAAAACCATATGACTGCCCTTAAACTTTTGCAATGCCAACAGCATTGAAAGCTGTAACACGTATTGCTATCCCATGCCCTTCAGGACCACAAAACACCATGAATGCAGGATACAAAGGAAATCTGGAGGAGAACTTAATCTAGTAGATAAATTGTTTCTTATCTGCTTCCCCACAAGACACAGGAATCTGGACATTATGATTCAGATTCAACTAAATAGCTGCACTAGTGGGAGTCAGTGCAATGAGTCCTGCTAGTGCAATGGGGCTTTCCCCCTTCCTGCCCCCCAAATCTGCTCAGAGGGGCATGGGGAGGGGAAAGCTTCTTAATATTACACGAGGGAGAAAAGTGGAGATTGTTCTGTCTGGGAAGCATACATGTTTGCCCTGCTGAAACTATTGTACTAGCACAACATTGAATTCCACTCAATATTTTTAAAGCATTAGTTGAAAAAATGTATCATTTGGTGGTGACACTGCTTGATGCCTTCCGTCACTATTTCCTGCACTCACTTCGAAGTCAAACTGGAATTCCTGTTAGGCATTTTATGGACTTGAAGATTCCAGTCGCACAATGCAGGATATTCCTCTACTGACCAATGAGATGAACATGTTGAGCTCATAAGATGGCTGGTCCTTTAACTTCCTTTTTCACTTTTTTTTTTTTTTAAATTATAAATGTGGAATTTAACTTCCAAAGACCTGACATAGGATGTCAATGCATCATTAGCTTAAGAAACCAGGAGATCCCACTATGTAGACCTTATATTATTGGCTGCTGTTTGCGAGAGCTTCCAGACATTCTGAATGGCTGGTGGTTTACACATTCTGGCAAACATGAGATAGCTTAACAAAAGATACCTTCCTTCATTCTGATTGTTAGCATGATGTATACCCTAACCCCATGTGATATCAGGCATCACACTAATACCCAGGAAGCCAGTGCTAATTATTCATGGTACAGGCATTTCCCCCACTTGTGTGTGTTCTACTCGCACACAACTGCATATAGGCGTAGCTCTGGGAAATAAATAAATAGAATCATGCCAAGAAATGGTGGGAGACAGCTGGAGAGTCCTTGTGGCATGTGAGATGTTTCCCCCCTACTACGGAGCTCAAAGAGGACGTTAGTGAGAGTGGCGGAAACTCCAAAGAGTCTAGAGCAGGGGTAGGCAACCTAAGTCCCATGGGCCACAAGTGGCCCATGGGGCTTGTTTAACCAGCCCATGAGCTGCCCCCGAACTGAGCCGCCCGCTTGATGAGTCCTTGCGCACTGCGCTAAACCGGTGCAGCATGGCACGGGGACTCCATTCCGCGGTCTTGGAAATCGTGTCTGCGCAGATGCAGACGCTGGAAATCACGGGCGGGCGTGTGCACACACACACATGCGCAATCCAACCCACAGAGATATCTTTGCTGGAGTGAACCAGCCCAGGCGAGGTAAACCTTGCCGACTCCTGGTCTAGAGGCACAGTGGGGCTTTGTTTAGGCTGCTCAGTCACCATGCCTAACAGCTGATGGGCAGGGTAGTGCAGCAGTAGCTGCTGCTTTTCCTCACGTCCTTCAGCCACCTGCCTTCAACCCTAGATATTTTGGTCTGATTTGGAGAGAGAGCTGGAGAACAGGGAAAAATAGCTATTTAGATGCTTTTTAGAGGGAGCTCCCCACTTTACACAATTTCATTTATGTGTGTCAGGGCCCAGAACATAACCCCTGTGTAAATTGGGGACACACCTGCTTACTTAGATTTCTAGAACTTGCAAAGGACTGACTAAAGTGTGTTTATTATGTGCTGGCCATTTCCTTCCTTATTATTTTGAGAGTAAGAAGAAATTGCCGGAGCATATGTGCACACTCAGAGCCACTAGATCTGCATATTATGAGAACATATTCCTCATAATATTATACAGTCTGAAATCTACAGTATAGGAACAGTTGAGTATGTATGTGTGTGGAAAGCAAGAAATACACACAACTCTTTTTTTCAGTTGAATATTTGGAAGGAAGAAAATAGAGTTCACTTGCATAACAGCTACAGTTAAATAGGATTGCACAGCATTTATCAACAGAAAACAAAGCACATTGTGTTCAATGTAGATATTGAGTTGAATCAGGAATAATTAATGTGTTATGCATTATATAACTGTTTCTTTGGACAAGAGTCTGGAAATGTTTATTTTGAAGCGAACTATAGTCATAAGTATAATATGTTAAAAATCCCTAATATGTTTTTAAAAACCCTAATTTCATGGCCTTTATGTTTGCTTGTGTTGTGGAAAAATACAGTTCAGGTCATTCATTTTAAAAACACAAGGAAGGGTGGTTGCACAATGAACAACAGCACATGGCGGTCGACTACAGAGCATAGAGTCAGTGTTTATGACACATGGTTTTAATCATGAAATGCCCACCTTCTGGACTGTGGTAATGCATGAGAGTGGATGCGTCAGAAAATAGCAGAGTAACAACAAATAACCTAGTATTATTATTGTGACTTTTCCAAGTAAATAACCTGTGCTATTAGTATTCTGAAGGCATATTCTTTCTTATTTTCCCCTTCTTCCTAAGGTCAGTTTCGAAAACAATATGCATTACCAGAAATCAAGGGAAATAAAAATATATATGCACATTTCTTAAATAGCAGAGAAGAAGAGAGAATTCAGACTGGATTGTATTTGTCACAGGAGGTGTTCAGGGCAACACAGCAGATGAAAAATTGCTCTTTTGCCACAACCCCTAGAACTTTTACTGAAAGTACATTCCATAGAAATAATAGACAATTGATTCTGAACCCATGTGTTTAGTAAATACATAGAATTGTTGTTAATTAAATTACCTAATGGTGGTGGTTGTCCCTTGGGACTTGGAGTAGGGCAGAAGGTTGAGAGGTCAACAGGAGGCAGACTCCTAGTTATGACAGGCAGAACCAAGAGATTTAGTTCTGTCCCCATAATCTTCTATGCTGAGTTCTACAGGGGCAAAACTTGAGACCTGAGGAGGAGGAAGTTGACAAGCCTTGGATTGCTTTTAAGAAGGTAGACAAGTGGACGCTGACCAAGGTTCATTTTCCCTAGTGAACCAGCCTTATTGCCCATAATGTATTATGCAACATGTCGGTCTGGGTGGAGTATTGTGCCAACCTCTGAAATGGGCCTCAACAAAGTATGGCATCTCGGGTTTACATTAGGATCTGGAATTAACACTCCAAGATCTAATCACTTCATCTCACCTTGATAAAGAATCTAGAGGATAATTCTTTTGCTCCTTTGAGGATCGTGCTTCTGCAATTTAAGTTTGTGTGTGTTCATATCCAAGGGGCAGATCGAATGGTCTGCAATCTCAATGAAAGAACGGTTTCCTATGAAAAATATTTGGTTCTTTCCATTCAAATCTGACACTAAAGAAATAGTGATATGCTGGTTTGGGATTTATCTCATAGGAAATAAATGTGAGCCAGCACTTGGCCATGTCACAAGGATCATTGTTTCTCCAGCTTTCCACTTACTGTCTGCTCTGGAATCTGCTGCATTTAGTCTCCTGCTTGAGCTTTTTGGCACATTGATCTGTCATGGTGTTGGGCTGATGGCGACTTACTTTACAATGTTTAATGCCAGCTTTTAAAAGCCCTGAATTTGAAGGAACGTATAAGCAAAGAGAAAAAGAAAGAAGGGAAAGGGGAGATTCATTAGCTACAGTGCAATTATTCTAAAGGGAGTTGTGTTCTGCGAATATGAATATTTGATATTCTAATTCCCCCCGAAGTGCCTCGCTGGATGGGGCAGAACCATTAAGCTAGTTTCCTGGCAGGTGGGTAGCTGTTTAGTGGGTTGGCTCCACCGGCGTGTTTGCACTGCACTAACCATCCTGCTGCTCCACTGCTTCCCTCCCCTTCTCCAATGAAGCTAGCATAGTGGCTTTGCCACATCCAGGGAACCACTACCCTAAGTTATGCTGAACAAATATATTGATTATTATATTATCCTTTATATTGCAGGGATAGGAAACCTCAGGTCTGAGCCTCCAGGGTTCTATTTGGCCCTCACGATTCTCCCCAGCCTGCACTTCTTTCTCAGGCACATCTCCAGCCTACCTTAGCACCCTTGTGTGTGTTTTTTCCTGGCTGGAATGTGTCTTTGAATTATAATAAAACCTCTTGTTTGCCAGAATGGAGAGAGACATGAGACCAGGTATGAAACTAGCCTACTTGACAAAGTCAATATCATATTGTTCTGTCAACTTTTGCCTCTCCTTTTGGTTCTCCTACAGCTGGCATGTGGACCCTGGAAGGTTGCTCAAAAAGGTTTGGAAAAGATTCCCCATCCCCTGCTTTATATGAGATACAGTTAACTGCTAAATGTTGGATAATCTGAATCTTATTCTGGTAGGATCAGGGACAAAGTTCCATTTGGGAGCTATTTCTCTAAGGTTATGTACAGAAAGAAAATCTTACATCTCTAGTCAATCCTACAAGAAATAATGGATTCCACACTCCTGATAATTGTGAAATAGAATTTTTCCTCAATGATGCACCCATTTTTACATTTTAAAAAAGCATGAATTTGTTCAACACTTTTAATAGCCTTTCTGGAGTGAAATATGGCACATGTGGAATAAATTTCCTGAGTGACTTCAGAATATCTAACAGCATGATAGATTCAAAGGATATTTTATGTTCACTTTGTTTAGCAGGATTCCTATTTATTTATTTAAATAAAATAGGAGACAACTTATTTAACTTAGTTACTAAAATTAAATTGTTCCTAGGATACCCTTTCTATGTGACAATATAATTTATTGCATTGTCAATATGGCACATGATACTACATAGATATAAATACATAATGCTTCATATACATAAATTTGCTGTTTGGGTATAGCCTTCTGCAGTGTTAAAAACTCATAGAAAGGAGTAGCAACAGAGGGAACATAATTCCGTATATTTGAACCAGTCCATTGGCTTCTTGCTGGAGTTCTGGTACACCTATGGCACTCCTCAATACATGATGACTTTCTTGTCTAATACTGTGTTGGAGACCTGCCCACATCCATTGCTTGTCTGAAGATGCTGCTAGCGTTGCAGTGAGAAGATAATATTGTATATGTAATATTGCATGTGTAAAGCAGGTTACAGAGCAGGTTGCAGTTAGAGGGTAACATCTAATAATGTCCACCCTCTGTGGAATGGAAATCCTCTTGCGTAATGAGACTTCTGGTTTCGTTTCTCCCCACTTTAACCCTTGTACACGCTCAAAATTTGCTCATGGGGGAGGGGTGTCCCTCAGCTATATGGAGACAAGTTGCAGGAAGGGAGCTGGAGAAGAGGAAGAAGAGGAAGGGGAAGCCCCCTTCTGCAAGTAGACACCTACTCACATGTTGCTAGTGCTTGTCCGTAAAATATGAACAGAATTATTTTAAATCAAATTTGCAAAACTTATTTGCTTTTGTTTTATGGGCTACTGAAGTGATGCTTAAGTTACCTGAAGAAAGAAGAATGGCTATTCCTAAATATCCTTTTGCTCAGATGCAAAGGACCCCAGTGCTCCACATGTGTGTTTTTGTATTGGGAGGTGGGGTTTATACGGCATGTATGAGCTATTTGAGATTCCTGCTTTGCAGGGGGTTGGACTGCATGACCCTCAGGGCTCGGGGTCCCTTTCAATTCTGCAATTCTATGATTCAACAAAGCTTGAGAAATAAAAGCCTGTACCATGTTTCAATAGTAGTGGTGCACAAAACCCCTCACAAATGATAGTTGTTATAAGATTGTAAAATTGTTTAGCCTCATTAGCTATATACTCATGGTAAGTAATGCCATTTGACATGCTATAAAATATTTGGAACCAGATAAAAGAAACATCAAACCTGATGTGAAACCAGAATTAGAAGACCCAATTGAAACCAGGTTCTGTAGCACATTATCAATACATGGTGTGTTTGAATAGATGTAAAGTATGAACAATTAAGGCAGCTCATATTCTTTTTTGTTTAGTTGTGAAAAAACTGAAACCATATGTTAATTAATTTATTATTTTTCCCTTTGGCTAACTGAAAATAATATGAAAACCCAGGTCCATGGAATTCAATTGTATTTTCCCATTGAATTTGTCAAGTATCAGATAGCTATATTTATTGTCTCAGTAAAAAACATTCAGTACTTCAGATTTTTGAAGATCTGCTCAGATATGGAAGTTACTGTTGAGGTTGTAATACAGTAGTACCTCGGGGTACATACGCTTCGGGTTACATACGCTTCAGGTTACACACTCTGCTAACCCAGAAATAATGCTTCAGGTTAAGAACTTTGCTTCAGGATGTTGTTGTTTTTAGTCGTTTAGTCATGTCCGACTCTTCGTGACCCCATGCACGCCAGGCACTTCTGTCTTCCACTGCCTCAGTGGCGTAGTGTGGGTTATCAGCACCGGGGCCAAGCCAAGTAATTTGCGCCCCCTAACCCATGGATTTGCGCCCCCTAACCCATGGATTTGCGCCCCCTAACCCGTGGATTTCCCTAACCCCTAGATGTTGCGCCTGGTGCGGCCGGCCCCCCCTGCACCCCCCACGCTACACCACTGCACTGCCTCCCCCAGTTTGGTCAAACCCATGCTGGTAGCTTCGAGAACACTATCCAACCATCTCGTCCTCTGTCCTCCCCTTCTCCTTGGGCCGTCAATCTTTCCCAACATCAGGGTCTTTTCCAGGGAGTCTTAACTTCTCATGAGGTGGCCAAAGTTTTGGAGCCTCAGCTTCAGGATCTGTCCTTCCAGTGATCACTCAGGGCTGATTTCCTTCAGAATACTTCAGGATAAGAACAGAAATCGGGCTCCGGCGGTGCGGCAGCAGCAGGAGGCCCCATTAGCTAAAGTGGTGCTTCAGGTTAAGAACAGTTTCAGGTTAAGAACGGACCTCCGGAACATATTAAGTACTTAACCTGAGGTACCACTGTACTAATGTATCAAGCACAACACTGGACTGTTTTCCTGATATACAAGTAGTATGGTTTTACCATGCTATTGTGTTTACTTTCTGTGGCTCAGAGGAAAATGATAAAGTGAGATTTGTTACAATGTGTACATCTGACTCCACTTATATGTCCATATAGACCCAACATTATTCAGACGAATAAAACCTACCTTCCGTATGGTATCAGGACATGCGTCTGTTAGCAATGTGTACATATCTTTAACCCTTAGGTGTGATAAAGAGCTTTACACCAAGAAGTTCAGCAGGCTTCCTCTCATAGATTCCAACCATGTACACAGGATCACAGGTTTGGAAGGAGCTCACTGGTATCAGCCAGACTAACTTCCCAAACCTGTAAAAATTGAAAATCACCTATATCAGTACACAGTAGTGGCTTAAAACACAGCTTTATGAACACACCATAGAGGTGGCAGGGATATCGTCACCAGGTGTGCATTACCTGATTTGTTTTCCTGCCCCAAACTCCTATTCAATGGTGCTATTCATCTGTGCGTGCATTGTCACCTGTGCATACAAAATGGCTGTCCAAATGGACACATCTCAGCCTAACCACAGCTTACATTTTCAAAATGGATGGAAGCTGGTTTGAGGGAAAATGCATTAGATGGCAGTATTTCTCAAGTAACTACGGAATGCATATGAATTATGGCTAATGTTGTGTGTACCCAGCTTCAAACACCAGGGGTGGGAACACACTGGAGGCAGAGTAAACAGTAATGTGTACACAGTCTAGGTTTAGGAATTAAGGACAATAAATCATTAGAGGTAAATTGGTCCTGGGACATTTAGGTCTGGGTGTTGTGACCTTATACAATAAATAAAAAAACCACAGACTGTAGGAAATCTGTGGTGAAGTTAAAAAAAGAAAAGGAGATGAATTTATGCTAATTCTGAAATACTGTTTGTCCCTGTATGGTGATGAGTAGCTGGTACTAAGATGGTTATCTGTAGTCTTATATCTTCATTTTAAATGGTTAACCAAATGTCTCCATTTCAAACTCGAAGGTTTAGCTTTCCAGATGCATTCTGTGCTGCCCTTGTACTGTGACATGATAAGACTGTCACCATAACAGATGGAGCCAACCACTTGAAGGCAACAAGATGCCCAGGGTTTTGTGTATATAAGAAATATTGTTTTACTGAGCCCCGATCATATTAATATCAAATGCTAGTACATGGAATCATTTGGTTTAAAGAGTAATAATGCCATTCGACATGCTTTTAAAAGTTTGGAACCAAATAAAAGAAAAATCAAACTTCACCCATAACCAGAATTAGAAGTCTCCATTGAAACCAGATTCTGTAGCACATTATTTGAAAGGAACTTTCCACCAAGAGAAATGGCTTCATCTGGAAATCAAAAACACTTTGCATGCTGAATCTTAGATCCAGGCTTTCATCTGGTGTAACATGACATTGTTCTGTTTCAGTTAATGGAATGCCAAGGAACTAGTTCAGAATTTTTGTACTTTACACTTTGTCTTAGTCTGAAGAAATCCTTTCCTCCGCATTAATACATGTCCATTGATACTAGTACAAGGTCTTCTTCTGAAACCACAGAGGGATGTTCCAGATCCTTTCCTTATTAATTGTGTGAAATAACTACGTCGGAGCAATGCATATGTGTTGTTTGCATGTAGACATTGTTCTAAAAAATTACTAACTGTATGCCACCTCAAAATTAAACACCATTGAGTTCAATGGGACTTCCTCATAACTGTGTATAGGGCTGTAGTCTTAAAGGGCTAGAAGCCCTACTTCTTGACCAGACAGGTACCTGGCTTGTAGCTTGTAGCTTGTAGCTTGTTTCTTGTTTCTTTTTACATTGTTGTATTGTTTTGGACCATAAAGAAGGCTGATCGCTGAAGAATTGATGCTTTTGAATTACAGTACTGGAGGAGACTCTTGACTGCATGGACTGCAAGAAGATCAAACCTATCCATTCTGAAGGAAATCAACCCTGAGTCCTCACTGGAAGGACAGATCCTGAAGCTGAGGCTCCAATACTTTGGCCACCTCATGAGAAGAGAAGACTCCCTGGAAAAGACCCTGATGTTGGGAAAGATTGAGAGCACAAGGAGAAGGGGATGACAGAGGACGAGATGGTTGGACAGTGTTCTTGAAGCTACCAGCATGAGTTTGACCAAACTGCGGGAGGCAGTGGAAGACAGGAGTGCCTGGCATGCTCTGGTTCATGGGGTCACGAAGAGTCAGACAGGACTAAACAACAACAATTATTCTGGTATCAGCCACACATAAGATCTCCACAATTATTTGATTTGTCTTGCATTGTAGCTGGCAATAACTGAAATGGATCAGGAGAGTGAAACTTTTGAAAATGATGAACGGCGACTAATATTGCGCAGGTTAAGTTTTGTGAATATAATTGTGGGTATACTCTACCTATATTTGCTCTGATCCAGGTAAATTTAGTTGTGGCTAAATCCTTTGGAAGTCAATAGGACATTGGGACAAGTTAGTAATCCCTATTAATTGTTCCACTGATTTGAGTGTAGCTTTAGTTGGATTGTCATGATGCAAAGTATCTTACATATTTTATCTACATTTATTGTATTGCTTCTTTTATCTTGATGCTAATGAATAAAGTTTGGATTCGAATAATAATAATAATAATAAACTTCACCCATATTCAGAATTAGAAGTCGTTATTGAGACTTTTCTTACATTTAAACAGTGCTTTTTTCTGGGAGGACGCAGGGGTACGCATACCCATAAACATTTTGTGAATCTTTGTACTTTTGTCCATTTACTGCATTTATCTTTCCCGATTTGAACTATAAAATGGTGATTTTCTTGAGTCAAAATGAGAGTACCCCTAAACATTTTTTTAAAGAAAAAAAGCACTGCATTTAAATATTTGACAAGCTGTTTCCTTCCCTCCAGACCCTCTGGGATGTCAAGATCAGCAGAGGAATAGATCACCTTTTTCATTCCACTGTTTTCTGTTTGATGTGACAAGTTTTCAGTGTTATTTTTTTATACAGCAGCTTCGAAATGCCCACTGGAAAGAGATTTAACGATGTAACGAGGGGCTAGAAGAAAATGGCTGCCTAATACACGTGGTATTTAAGTAAACAGCTTCCACAATATTAAAGTGGAAAATGTGAACATGTGTTTAGATAGCAGTTTTAGCCATGGGACTCCCTCAGGAATGGTGTTACTCACAAAATGCTGATGCTTCCATTTTCCACCATGCTTTTAACTCAATAATTTCACTGTGGTCCATTAAAGACTCTAGGAACAATTTAGACATATTTAAAAGATTCCAATCTCTGTGATGGTTTAGTGCTTTGACCAGAGCTGGTTTCTGAAACATGTGTTAAATTAGAGAAGGAAAGCAATTTACCTTTTAGTAGGACCTGCAGAAGATCAAAAACCTTTTAGGACAAAAGAAGCAAAGCCATCTCCAGTTCCTATCTAGTTCCATATGCCCGTACCTACCCAGATTCCGCATTTGCTTAACTTGGCAGGCTCCTTTCCTCTTCATTGATGAAAACATCCTCCCCCCTTTCCCCCCACCGAAGAACTTGAGAGATACTTCCAGAGTCAATTCCTAAACACATCTGCCATACTCACACTGCACACGTCCCACTCTATAACTTTATTTTTTAAAATTAAAATAACTCCATTGTTTAAGTGCCATTGTTTATAGTATTCAGTGATAGTGTGGATATTTTCAGCATTAAAGGTGGATCAGACCAATTTATGGAGAGTAAGTTTATTGGCCTTGAACGTTAATCAGAACATGAATATTCAGAGGCAGCATATCACTGATTACTACGGGCACACACAAGCCCTGCTTATGGGCTCCTTAGAGGCATCTGGTTGGCTACTATGAGAGGCAGGATCATGGACAAGATGAACCCTTAGTCTGATCCAGCAGGGTTCTTATGTTCTTAGGATTTTCTTCCTGTATTTTTTTGTTTTTTTGCATAGTTTATAGTTTCATATGCTGAGAAACGACAAACACATTACAATGTTTCTTTTCTGGAAAGCCTCTCTGAAATTATTTTATTTCCACAACATAACCCTCTGAAGGATGCTACTGGGGGGGGATGCCCTTTTATTTCCCCCCCAACTAACATTTCAATAGAAGAATTACAAAAGTGCATGGAACATGATTTAATGTGTCCTGCAGGCAAACTCCCTTACAGTGCCAGTGTTCTTTAGAGACAGGGCGTACAGGAATGCAAAGTACGTGCAGAACTTTCATTGGCATACGCATCAAGGTTGCTGATTTTTTTTATTATTAAAAAGGAGAGCTATAGGAGGAATGATGATGTCATTGTCAAACCTACTTGAAAGCAACAAGTTCAATTAATTTCTTTTCAGGATAATCAGGAGCGAAAGTTATAGACTGAATGTTCAAGCTGTGCTACCGCTCTTGAGCAATATTTAATTTAACACATAAATCATTCCATGCAATTCATTTTTGTCACCATAATCTTCAAATTACATAAAGAGACTAATTCATGACTGAACCAGAAGAAAATCCATGGGAGATAAGAATGGGTAGGAAAATAACAGAAGGCTGTTGGATCCAGACCAACCACAAACTGACTTCTATTCATGGGCGGGAGCGGGAATTTTTGGCAATTCCTCCTTCCCCTAGATAGAAGTTACCTGTGGCACCTGGAAAGCTGAGCACAGGAGGATGTAAGGAGACTGTGATCAGCAGATAGAATCTCCTCCCTACCTCTAATGGGAGCCTCTGCTGCATCTCAGTCGCTCCTGTTCTCAGAAGAGCATGTAGAATCCAACACAGAAAAAGTGTAACTATGTCAACAATGGGCATGGACAAATTCAGAATAGCATTACATGAAAATTCAAGGGGAGAGGATTCAAGGGGAGAGGGGAGCGGTTCCTTTGTTTGTTTGTTTTCAGGAAAATGGCAGTGAGTTTAGATTGAGCCACGAAGCAGCTTTGATAAAGAAACAGATTCATAAGCTTGGGCAACTTTTAAACCACAGTGGTACCTCGGGTTAAGAACTTAATTCGTTCTGGAGGTCCGTTCTTAACCTGAAACTGTTCTTAACCTGAGGTACCACTTTAGCTAATGGGGCTGACTGCTGCCGCTGCGTGATTTCTGTTCTCATCCTGAAGCAAAGTTCTTAACCCAAGGTACTATTTCTGGGTTAGCGGAGTCTGTAACCTGAAGCATCTGTAACCTGAAGTGTTTGTAACCCGAGGCACCACTGTAGAGAGTTCTCTCAATAAAACTGGTCCGGGATGACCAATGTTCCACTGTCATAATAGAGATGGTGCATGTATGGCCACATAGAGAGCATTTTAGTGTTTTTACTGTCTACAATAAATAAGCTTCCCATGCGTAACATGTTACCTTGTGGTGCAAGTCTGCAAACTGATGTTTATGTCTGACTGACTCCAGGCAGGATTTTGGAAGCAACCCTCACTCTCATTTGGGAGTGGCAGGGCTGAACAAATTGAGGGAGCAACTGCTACATCTGGCCAAGAGAGAGGTTGGGTGGTGGTTTTCCCTGCCTACCCCCCCCCATGCCAGCTCTAGACTGGTGCTATAGAAATGCCCAGATTGGTTTCACTGCCATTAGCTGGACTGGCTTAGGATCTGGGCAGCTCCTTGATTATCCCAGATCTGTCATTTTGTGGCTTTCCATGGCTACCACAAGCAGGAATACTGCTGCAGCAGTACTTTGACAGGTGCTGTGGGAACCTCTTCCACCATTGGAGCCTAGCAGCATCAAGCACTGTTGCCTCTCTGCCATATCCAAAACCGCTTCAGTGTGGTGGATCGGGGATGTTAATCACTCTGTTAAGTTAAGCACTCTGTGTGGTGCCTTAAAGCCCCATCAATTTCAGTAAGATTTAAATTCATATAACTCTGCACTGGATCACCTCATCATCAACTTTTTTGTGTTGCATATTTATTCATTTACTTAATGTGTTAACAGTTGGGTAGATGAAGGTTTTAGCATTATTGTACCTTGGCACTTCATGTTCAGCCCACCCTCCCTTTTAAAACAACAAAAACAACAACGCTAGGATTTACCTTTTAGAATTAAAATGGGATTTATGGTTATGCCACACAGGAAAAGAAAGAAAGAAAGAAAGAAAGAAAGAAAGAGAGAGAGAGAGAGATTAGTGTTTTGTCAATTCATTCTTCCTTTTTTCATTGTGGTCCAAACTAATATACAGGGGAAATTAATCTGGGATTAAGCCTGGGCGATATATCAATAACCTTGGATTCAAACAGAAATCAAACATTGCTCTGACTTTCTCTGGCTTCCCAGTCTGCAGCTTTTCTTCTAGCTTCTAACTCACATCACTCAACTCTTTGCTATCCAATCTGCCTTTGTCCTTCTAACTACTCTATGGAATAGAGCCCCTTCTTTTGTTCCCCTTAATGGCCCATCACCCAGGCTATCACTTCATCAGGAAGCCAGCCTGACTATTCTAATACAGTGGTACCTCAGGTTACATATGCTTCAGGTTACAGACTCTGGTAACCCAGAAATAGTACCTCAGGTTAAGAACTTTGCTTCAGGATGAGAATAGAAACTGTGCTCCGGCGGCATGGCAGCAGCAGGAGGCCCCATTAGTTAAAGTGGTGCTTCAGGTTAAGAACAATTTCAGGTTAAGAACAGACCTCCGGAATGAATTAAGTACTTAACCTGAGGTACCACTGTAATTAGAAGAGAGCCCAGGCACTCAGCCTAATCCCCTCCAAAACTCAAAATAGCATTATAAACATGAAGTTCAAAAAATGATCAAACTGATCAGTGATCCACGGCCAGTGTGGGCCTGCTTTTACCAACTTGCCACATCATGCCTATTCAGAAATGGGTATTGTGTTCTGTTAGATTGAATGACATTCTCTGGATATAAATGATGTAATAAAAACATTACAGAAACAGTGTAAGCACGTTTTAAGCAAAAGAACCATAATGTTGGCAATCATGAGAGAACATTGAATTCTCATCACTAACTCCTTATTATTCAATTTTAAAGTTAAAGCTTCAACTAAAATAATTCCTACAGCTTTAAAAAATGTACTACTGTTCATTTTTCATGGGCAACACATCGTAACTGCTACTTCCTAAGTAATTATCAAGTTACTGTGTAAGTCCGTGGTTTTCAACCAGTGTTCCTTGAATGAATCACATCCACACCACAATGATGATCAGGAGTGCCACATGCAATGCTGCCCTCTACCCCTCCATGTCCTAACACCTGGCTGAAGTTATTGAAGGAACATTCTTACCAGTGTGCCTATCATCCCAGATATAAACAGCATGAAACAGTAGAGGGATCTTCATTATCATCCTGAAGGATACAGCATCATTTGCCTTCAAGCTCTGAAATGTGATGTGATGACGTCAGTGTTGTGCACCAAAGCACAGGCACCTGATCTGGACCAAGTTTGGAGTTCAGAGTAGTATTGGGAAATCAATACAGCCCCTCTGCAATTTATTCTGGAGTGGGTGTATGTGTTCATTCTCAATGACAAATGCTGAAACCAGAAATCCAGGAGTAAATACTGAGCATTTTTCACAACTCCAAATTACAGTAGAAGATTTAGAGGGCAGTCAGACATGCTTCGTTTTCTTGCTTCACCCAACAGAGGTTAGGTTTCAAATATTTGCTCCAGCCTTCTGTATTTATTCAACTGATTTTAGTTTTTCCTTCAGACTAAGGTATACTTTGGTAAAGAAAAAACAAAAAAATTCCTTCCAGTAGCACCTTAAAGACCAACTAAGTCAGTTCTTGGTATGAGCTTTCGTGTGCATGCACACTTCTTCAGATACACTTCTGAAGAAGTGTGCATGCACACGAAAGCTCATACCAAGAACTGACTTAGTTGGTCTTTAAGGTGCTACTGGAAGGAATTTTTTTGTTTTGACTATGGCAGACCAACACGGCTACCCATCTGTATTTGGTAAAGAAAATAGTTGTGACTGGCCTAGAGTAAGGAAAGATACAGAGTTTTGAAAAAAAATCAATGCACCAGTCCTTTCCCACCCTCTAATGTTATTCTTGAATAATTATAACCCAGGATATAGGGTTAGATAAAGAAGTAGGAAGAGAAACTCTTGTTGCTTGTGTTATTGTCATTAAAATTGGAAATCAGTGGGCATTTTAAAACATGTGATAGGTGACAGCAGACTTTAACACTTCAATAGGTTTGAAATTAGATAGTTTTATTATAGTACATTCCAGTTTAATACTGCCCTATTAGTATAATACAGCTGTGCTGATTTAGATCACACTGAAGAGCCAGCCTTCTTTTATTATTTCATCTGCCTTGTTTAGCTTTCCAATTTACTTTAAACAGACTTTCACTGGGACTGTCAGCTCTGTGTCAATTTCCTCCTATTCTCATTAATGTAACATTCCATTCTGGCTGTAGACATCAGAAATATTCCATTCAAAATTTTATACATTACTATTTAAGGTTTTTTTAAAAAACAAAAACAACAACCCTAAACCTTGCTTTCTGAGCTAAAAGCAATATGGCACATGACACTCCATAATAATTTGGATCAGAAGCATCCTTCTCTTTGTGTCCACAATGTGATGTTCTACTATACAGTGTATAATAAAGAAACCTAAGAATGTCACTCAGTATGCCTGCATGGTTGTAAAAACATCTATAATTCAAAATGGCAAGCACTCATTTTGAGTTGAAGAATATAATTGTCTGTGATGGGCCTTTTGCTCCTTTCCTCCTAGAAGATGTCTGGCCCTGATATAATCTCAGAGACAGGATATGGTAGTAGATGGGCCATTAGTCTTATCTAGGATGACTATTCTTTGAGTCTATTCTCCCCACAAAAATGTCTGAGCAGGGCTGTTCATTTTGTTTCATTATATGTTCTCACTGACCTTAGCAGTGGCACCAGTGTTATCATTAAACTTGCATAATTGGTACTTTTACTGCTGTTGCTGGTAAAAAAGGGGAAGATTGCATCAGTTGTCTCATTGCTTTTGTATTCAGAAAAGCAGATGGATCGTTTTATAGAATAAATATGAGTGGATAGTACTTATAATACTTCTAATGTTGCCGTTGTGGTTCTTCATTATCTTTGCCATAAGTAATATTGGGAACATGGTAATGAATCTGACAAGGCCTGCAGGGTTCCCCATCCTGCCCTCCTTGTGAGCACCTTCCCTTCGAACTTCCTGGTAAACAGGGAGAGTGGTGATAACAACTATGAAAAGAGGCACAGCAGTGGGCTTCAGTAGACTACAACAGCACTGTGGGTGCCAAGATCCAAGGGATGGCGAGAAGGGCTGTAATAGCACTTTGGAGAGCTTGGGCTTTGTATATAATTACTCTGTACGTTCCAAAATGAGAAAGTGTTATTTAAGACTCCCCATTTTTCAACCTTGGCTGCACTGGTGTTAATGTCAATCAATTTTTCCACTTCCAATAGAAAAACACACTGTCATTATACCAATTGCACCTTGCAAATTGATGTCATTACTGCTCAGTTAATTGAAAAAAAATCACATGACAAATCTGAAGTGGGTTGCAAAATAATAATAATAATAATAATAATAATAATAATAATAATAATAAAAAAATTATTTGTACACCTCCCATCTGGCTAGGTTTCCCCAGCCACTCTGGGCAGCCTCCAACAAATATTAAAAATACATTAAAAAGGCCCACATTAAAAACTTCCCAAAACAGGGCTGCCTTTAGGTGTCTTCTAAAAGTCAGGTAGTTGTTTAGCTCTTTGACATCTGATGGGAGGGTGTTCCACAGGGCAGGTTCCACTACTGAGAAGGTCCTCTGCCTGGTTCCCTGTAGCTTTGCTTCTCGCCAGAAGGCCCTCGGCGCTGGACCTCAGTGTCCAGGCAGAATGATGGGGGTGGAGACGCTCCTTCAGGTATACTGGGCTGAGGCCGTTTAGTGACACCCCATTTCATCATTTCTGCTTTAAAGGCTTTTTGTGGACATACGGATTTCATCATGTCACCTCTAGCTTCAAATATCCTTTATCTTAAGGCCTAGTCAAAATTAGGAAAATATCCCAGCGGGAAATATAATCAAAAGTGGCAGGCACTGACCTTATTGTTGCCAAATTATAGGACATTGCCTGTGAAAGGAGAAAAAGTTACTGCTCAGCTTTGAAGATGGTCACTTTGCTTATTACCTGCTAAAGGAGTCAGAAAGTGAGAGGTGCATTTACAGAAAGACCAAGTGGAATGCAAAGAAAAGAGGTTATGACAAGCGATGAAGGAAGCAGAACCATTGCAGCCCAATGCCCAGATGCATATGTATGAAAGTGCAGCATAGATATGCAGTAGCAACTTTTGATACAGAAGTAACAGAAGGTATATTTAACTCATTGCAAGGGTCATCAAAGTGACCAAACTCTGGCAACTACAAAGAGTCACGCACAGAATGAAGTACAGCAAGCACATTTTGACTAAGTTCTATCTTAGGGGCTTTGTTTACCATGTCTTATTCAAATTTCATATTACTTTGAGGCCTCATTTTTTAAGAGTGTGATTTTGTTAAATTAATTTTATTACTTGTTATTATTTTTAAAGCTATTACTTTTGGAGAAAAAGCAAATAGTTTACACTTCAAGTATCATGTTGACATTGTTTAACATTGTTCACCCTTGTTTTTGAAACGTGGCTGTTATCAATTATATAGCATTGCTTGGATGTTACAGCGATAAGATTTCTTACTCTCACCTCCACCCTCCTTCATTATAAAGTCCTAGGACAGCTTACAACAATAGAATATTCAATTATAAAACAAATCAAACCATTACAATTATAAAATCCATTAAACCATTCAAACAGAATGGAATAGTAAAAACAGTATACATATGTACCATTTGGTTTCATGCCCCTGTAAAAAGACATTTTTGTTTGAACACATTAGGTGTGCATCACAAAACAAATTACTATTTTTTTGAGCTCAGGTTGGAGGCCTGCGTTTTCTTTCACAGTGCCTGTTGTTAGCAGATGATATCCTTTCATATTTTTAAATAATATTAAGTAAAGCTCACAAAGGAAGCACAGAACAAGAGCAAAGTGGAGTTCAAAACTGCTTGGAAATAGGAAATGAAAGTAGACATGGCACGTAACCAGCCAATCCACTCAGATACAACCAGTCTATATGAACAGATTTCCATGTTCAGTCCAGCCATTTGATGGGCATCTAGCTAGACTGTGATACAATATCTTCAGTTACACAGCATTAGGTAAAGGTAAAGGTACCCCTGCCCGTACGGGCCAGTCTTGACAGACTCTAGGGTTGTGCGCCCATCTCACTTAAGAGGCCGGGGGCCAGCGCTGTCCGGAGACACTTCCGGGTCACATGGCCAGCGTGACAAAGCTGCATCTGGCGAGCCAGCGCAGCACACGGAACGCCGTTTACCTTCCCGCCAGTAAGCGGTCCCTATTTATCTACTTGCACCCAGGGGTGCTTTCGAACTGCTAGGTTGGCAGGCGCTGGGACCGAGCAACGGGAGCGCACCCCGCCGCAGGGATTCGAACTGCCGACCTTTTGATCGGTAAGCCCTAGGCGCTGAGGCTTTTACCCACAGCGCCACCCGCGTCCCTAGTACTAATGCCACAGCATTAGTATTTTGCTATTGTAGTAGCTGACTCTGGTTATTTGATAAACACTACAGGAGGTACTTTCAGTATACATTCTTGTTTCAGGTGTTTACAATTTTACAAAATGATGGAAGTAATGCTTTGTTTGGAATTTCTTATTTGAAAGCCTTGTTCTCAAGCCAAAAAAATGCTTTGGCTAGTTTCTGTTTGATTACTTTTGAATTTAAGAAAAGGATGGGGGCGATTTAATTTCATGCTTTGCAAGCATTTTTGGACATATCCCATGTGTGCTTGGAGAATGAGAAGAATGAGCTATTTTTAAAAGGCCAAATTTTTCAATTCTTCAGTGAGGTCAAATTTCTTTGGATTAGAATGGAAGACTAGAGCTTCAATGTGCAAAAGTGATCAACAGTGCGCCTGCAAGAGGGTGTTGCTGTGGATTTCCCTGTTTGGAATTGAGAATAATGTGATAGCTGAAATCCCTATCAATTGCCTGTCACATCAAAAGTTAAAAATCGAGGTAATGGGGATGCCTTCTAAAGCAAATGTGCTGTGACTTCCGGCGGATCCTGCGAGAGGGTAGAAGGGATTTGGGGACTCTGTCCTATGAAAACGATATAGAGAATTAAAGGAGTCTCTGTTGATGGCTGCGTGAAAGGATTCTGGAAGGGGGTCTTGAACAGGAAAGGGAGAAGGTGCTCTTGAGCATTTTCTTCATGGTGATTCCAAATTCTTCACATTTCTCACATATGGTTTCCTGCCTTTAATTCCCAAGATCTCATCTTTCCTTGGTCAATGCAGCACCATTTAGAGAACAATGTTATATAGGCAAACTGACTTTTTTGGTGTGTTTTTTCCCCATCATAAGATGCATCTTCTGTGATTACTGGGCACATGTCCATACTTTTAAATTTACAGTGGTGCCTTAGTTTAAGAACAGCTTAGTTTATGAACAACTTGGATTAAGAACGCTGCAAACCTGGAAGTAGGTGTTTTGGTTTGTGAACTTTGCCTTGGAAGCAGAACATGTTTTGATTCCTGTTGAGTGTGTTCCATTTGTAAATGGAGTCCACTGCTGCTATGGGAAAGCACGTTTTGGTTTAAGAATGCTTTGGTTTAAAGAACAGACTTCTGGAACGGATTAAGTTTGTAAACCAAGGTACCACTGTATTTGACGTTTTCATGATCTCTGCATCATGGTTATACCAGAATTAAAATGGTTGGTTTTCTCATAGTAAGCTTCACTAAGTCAGATGCCAAGTAATATGAATAAAGCCATAATTAACACCTGTGCTGTAATGCAAGATACTAACTTTGCCGTCGGACACTAATTTTGCACATCAAAATGCCAGACCTATTATGACATGATTATTATCACCATCATCTTCTATAATTTATGTTTCTCAGCTCTCAGGCACAGCACTGTTATTAGTTTAATTTGGCAATTATTTTGAAAATAAAAAAGACTTCCCAGTCTAATTAGATTATTAGTTTGTGAGCAGACTAGGAAATCCAGTACATTTATGAAACCAGACCTTTGAAATGATAAACAAACTGAATACATGCCTCCCATCAAATAGTTTGTCTTCTAAGGTGTAGTAGATTTGCTCTCTTTTTCAACTTAACAAGCTCAGACAACAAATTCAGTTTATGAATCAGCAAACAAAAGGCATTCAGCAAAAGGCACAGCAGGCACAATTCTGCCAAATGTAAGCATTTTTATATCATGTTATTCATTTTAACAAGACAATTAAGCAGGTGCTTAACTTGCTCCCACTGAAATCAATGGAACCCAAAAGTTTATTACTGTGGCTGGATTGTGCCCAGGTGCTTCAATGCTGGGTCTAAGTCTCACTTACTGAAAAATGGATTTATTGAGAAATTACTGAATTGTTCATTTATGAAGCCCTATTTAGAAATTCTCCTCCACAAGTTATGACTTCGAACCCTGTCCCTGTCCATACACCAAGCACAGATGCCTGCATGATGGTACCTACCCATGTTTCAGCTGAATGCAAATAGATTACTTACCCTGCTGTTCCTCCAACCATACAGGGATCCCAATTGCAAGGAATAACTATCCAAGGCACTTGTTTTGAGATGTAAGATTCCCCTCCATGCATTTAACTTTACGAATTTCTGAACTGGACTTGAATTAGGGCCACATTAGTGGAGGCCATAGGCTGTTTCCATCTTATTTTCTAATTTAGCCAGAGCAGTTCCTTTGTAGTGGCAAAACCTCCACCATGAAGAGTGAGTTACAGTTTTTCCCTATTAGCAACATTTTAAGAGTTTGGAAGCTTGTGCATGTTCTCTATTTAAGAATTTGGTACTTCATTCCTTTAAAAATAAGAACAACTGGCTATGCTCTTGACCCTTGTGTTTGTGTAACTCATTAAAAGAAAATCCCAAAACCCCTCCAACAAAATGCTTTGTTTATGATCAAAACTTGACATTTGATCTGTGGAAGAGACCGCATATATTAAAGTTTGCTTTTTAGTTGAAAAGAGAAATTTCAAGATGGTTATATTTATAGAAAAATAATTACACCTATAAATATGCAGAAGAAGCAGCATTGTGCCAGAAAGTCACTCTATTATTGTTATTAAATTATATTTATATACTGCTTAATGCCAAAACAGATTTGAAAGTGGTTTACAAAGTGTAAAAACCCATTACACAACCATTAAAATATTTACATTCACAATGAAAACACATAATAAAAACAATCCCATTTAAATAACAGAGCAATTAAGAAGTGGAGGGGGTGGGACAAGTTTGAAGCAAGATGCATGAATTGGGCCAAATGTCTGTATTGCCATCTGTGGTTTATGAAATAACTCACCATAAGTGGAGTTGTGTGAATCAAACTTTATTTTTGATGAGGCCTGGGAGCCTGCACAGAGCCAGGTCTTAGTGCCTTCTCCAGGAGCTGGCCTCCTGGGTCATGCCAGATATTCAGTTGATAGTGCATGCAATACAGTGCTAACAAACCCACAATTTCTGAAGCATCCATTTTGCTTCTTTGGTATAAACAGAGGAAAGGAGCTGGAATAACATTTCTCATAATGCTAAGCATTTACATGGAATGGCACACTGAATAAAAAACAACAACATGTTTTCATGATTTAAAACAAAGAGGGTAAAAAAGCCAGAAAAATTGATAAATGTTGGCCAAAAGGCAAAGGGATAAGGCGCCTCATAGAGTGTCTGCTGAGCTAGTAAATACCACCCTACCTGTGTCAGAGGCATCTCCAAATGTTCATGTGCTCATTTCATTGCATAAAAACACCTTCAAAGCTGTTTGAAATAAATCTTTCCCACATTCAAACCTGGTGCCTGCTCTCCAGTTCTAAACTAGTTCAGAGTGTTTGTAGCTGTGTTGGCTCACACAACGAGGTACACTGAATAGGTGAATCAGCTGCAGCTGAATCAACCAGCTTGATTCATTTGTACTCAAAGTACAATTGGCTTTCATGCTTCATAAGTGCCTTGTCCCAGTTGGGGATTGAAAGGTGAATCTGGTCAAAAATGTAATGATGGGCAGCAGATTCTATGGTATGAAAATTGTTTTTAATGTTGTAATACATCCTGGGACTTGATGGGCAGGTAATAGCAATAACAATAACAATAACAATTTTGTGAACTGCCCTGATTATTCTATGAACCACCCTGAGACCTCTGGGTATAGGGTGGTATATAAATTCTAATAATAATAATAATAATAATAATAATAAAGTCAAATAATAATAATAGTATGTAATCATAGCAGATTCTTTAAAAATTCCTTCCAGTAGCACCTTAGAGACCAACCAAGTTTGTTATTGGTATGAGCTTTCGTGTGCATGCGCATTTCTTCAGATTCTAGCAGATTTTGTGTTTCATTTATTTCATCACAAAATTTATATACCACTTTATTTTATATGCATTTTAAATGACTCAACTTTTTTCATTAATCCCCCTTTCCACTAAACAATTTCACACACTTGTATAGGTTCACTAGTTCTCATCAAGTGCCAGGACCAACTGCACCTATTGTTGCATGGATCAGGATTTGAGGGCCCTTCTGCTAGCTTCCCACTTAAGCCAGATGCCAAGAAATGAAAAGCAGATGGGCCTGTGGCTTCCCCAAGCTTCTAGATGAACTTCTGAGCTGCCTCCACCTTTCTTCCAAAGTGAAGGTGCTTCAGGGCCACCAAGAGTTTTCATTGCAGCGGCTGGTTGAAAAGACACAGGAACAGAGTTGCTAAGACTGTTGACTAAAGTAAAAAGCCTAAAACAAAAGTTGAGGTCAATTGGGTGCTTTTTGCTTTAAAGGGAATTCAAGGAGGGGAAATCGCTAGCAGCATTTTTCAGGATGTGTTTCTCAATGGGAGACATCTGAAATGCTGAATCTGAGCACTAAACATGATCTATATGCAGGTTACAGGTACTCTTCTCTGCCATCTGGGCACCAATGGAAATCAGTAATTGAATTTTCAGCTGAGTTTTCATGGCACTGATACAGAACAAACATACTGGAACTCTGGTAGTTAAACAGTGTTTTCACTTAGAATAATTCTACGACTAGAAATGGAACTACTTCTCGGATATTTGTAGTGTTTGCATTTCGGTGGAGATTTCAATCTCTTTGGCTGCCCCAGTAGTGCAGATTACCATTCTGACCCACAGGTTTCTCTGTAGTCTCACAAAACATCCCAAGATCCTTAGGAAGCCAAGTGGTTCCATCCAATTATTTTGTTTTAATTTGGTTTATATTTCATTTTGGTGAAAAGTCTCAACTGTGTGATTCCATTGGAGCCTAAATTACTCACCTTTCCGTAGCTTATAGATTTACATGAGGATGAAAAAGATCTGCTGGCTGAGTCCCACATGAAAGTTCTTCCCTTGGTACTTACAAGTTTTGAAGTGGGAACATATGGTCCTATGGCCTAGCGTGCCAAGGTGTATGAGTCTTGTAACTGCGCTTTCCAAGCATTTTGTCAACCAGAGCTTACTACTGAAACACACATTAAAGAACAGAAAACAAATATTTTGTTGATGATTGTATGCCGAATGCCTTCAGTCACACTGTCTACTCCTGAAATGTTACTCCTGCACTGAAATTTCACTGGATTTAAATGCACTGAAGAACTTGGCTTATTTGAATAATGTCAGTATGCTTCTTATTTCAGTTTTATTGCAGTTGACGCAGCTGATCTCAACAAATGATCAAAAGTCTGATTCCTTGCGCTGACTAAAGTCTCATTCTCCTCTCTATTGATTCAAAATGCAAATTAATTTGTAGAGATGTCATACTTTGTCTTGGCAGTCACTTGTAACTGCAAGGTATAATGCATGAAATGTGAACTGACTGAGGGTGAGTTTCTAGTTCTGTTAGAAAGGTTACCATTGCACTGTCAGCTCTTTTATGTTGATAATCAAGTCCTTGTCTTTGCATATAAAATGTTTGGTTTGGCTATCAACAGCATATTAGCAAAATATCTCCCAGCTTGCAATCCATTCAATACATGCAATTTTCATGTATTTCATGTATTCATGTGTTGAGAGGATTGAAAACATGCAAAAATGTGTGAGAAGAGAGTGTGAATTTGTCTATGGCAGTCTTCCCCAGAATCTGGAGGAGAAATGGAGGATGCATGGAGAAGAAAATAGATTTTGTTTCCACTTTAAAGAGAAAACACATAATTTGCCCTTCCCAAAGCAATATATGAACCAAAATCCTGCTATCCTTTAAATTTTGCTCTTCTCTGAATTTTGCGATGATGTTATGCAACCAAACAACATGTAAAAAATGCATTATATTAGGGAAAACTGCATGCACAAATGTGTACAAAAGTCAAAATTGCATACAGAAATGTGTTTATTAAGAGAAATTTTCACAAAAATACTGACAAATTGTCATAAGGTTTTTTAAATGTAAATTGATACAGAAATGAGAACTGGAGATTGGAGAAATTGAAAACTGAGAGAAACCAAAATCGACTGATATATCCATTCCTACCCAATATATATAACACCCATCAGCTGCAGCCTGCACTGCCATTGCTCAGGAATGATGGTCAAGAAGTAGTAGTATAAAACATTTGGAGGCTGGAGTAAGACAGCACTGAATTGCATGGACAAATGGTCTGAATAACAAATGTGAAGGACAGTAAGAGACAGCTACTGCCCTTGTACTTGTTTTCCAGAGGCATCTTGTTGGCCACAGTGGAACGAAATGCTGAACTAGATAGGCCTTTGGTCTAATCCAGAAGAGAATTCTGCTCAGTTATACTTCTGTCATGACTTATTTATTTTCTTATGTGGCCAAAGTGGGAGATATTTTGCTAATATGCTGTCAACTGGTGCAGATGCATTTAGACTAGTTCTGAGTAAAAATAGTTGTGAAGCAGTTGAGAAGTGTACCCCCAAACCAAAGTGGCTTGAGGATTATAGTTTAGCTGCTTTGGGGATTACAGTGCCAGAGACACTGCCATCTCTAATTCCTCCTCTCCATCCTGATTGAGAAATTATACTTCAGAAAAAAAAGAGCCATGAAGTCTCTCATTTCAGTTATAAACTCCTCATGACAGCCATATTATGTCATTCCCAACTAGTGGGTGGGTGTCTGTAGACAACTGAGTTTATTTAAGATGTCAGATACAGCTTGAGTTACATGAATTGTGGTCCCAAAGATGAAAAACCAATACTTCAGCCCATAAATATTTCAGTTTCTATTTCACTCCAAGGTAGGCTTGAAGCAAAATAATCCAACACTTTTGGAATATCACCCAGTGTTGAGATGTTCTTTGGTTTTTACAGTAGCAGAGGTCAGGATGTCAAAATAAGAATGGAAAGAACAGACGATTTGAACAGTTTAAAGTTTTTGTACATTTCATTTGGCTTTTCATCAGTGTTCAGTGTGTTTGTTGCTATTAACATGGATTAAAAAAAAAGATTGACTTGCAGATATACTATTTACACTGTTTGTTATCTAGCTGGTTCCTGTTCTTTGAATAGCATTTCCCTTACCACCCCCCTCACAAATATCAAATGATGCACACATGGCCTGTATACAAACCATGCATTTAAAGGACATTTAAAACACAACATTCCCAAAAGTATCCTATTAATTTACCCCTTACAGAGCTACAACTCCAAGAAAACCACAGCTCCCAAGATTCTTTGGGGGATAAAGAATGACAACAACAACAACAACAACAATAAATAATCATAAATTTATTCCCCACACTTCACCAACAGGTCCCAGGGTAGGTTACAGAGATTTAGAATGTATGGTGTGTACACAACCAATGTAGCCTTCCATAGCTCAGGTAATTAATTATAAGTTCTGAATGACATAGAACATATAACCTTTGGATTTCCATTAAATATGCCTGTATTTTGTTCACTTACAAAAAGATGTATGAAACTGTGTAGCTACAGACATACAAAAAAGTTGGTACAGCATCACACAGGTAAAAGGTAAAGGACCCCTGGACAGTTAAGTCCAGTCAAAGGCGACTGGGGTTCTGGCGCCCATCTCACTTTCAGGATGAGGGAGCTGGCATTTGTCCACAGATGGCTTTCCGGGTCATGTGGGCAGCATGACTAAATTGCTTCTGGCACAAGGGAACACTGTGACGGAAACCAGAGCGCACAGAAATGCCATTTACTTTCCCACCACAACGGTGCCTATTTATTTACTTGCACTGGTGTGCTTTTGAACTGCTAGGTTGGCAGGACCTGGGACAGGGCAACAGGAGCTCACTCCGTTGCAGGGATTCGAACTGCTGCCCTTCCGATTGGCAAGCCCAAGAGGCTCAGTGGTTTAGGCCACAGCGCCACCCGCATGCCTCCACAGCATCACACAATTCCCCCATTAGCAAATGCAGGTGGCTGAGTGCCTATCAGGTTGGAAGTGAAATGGAGTCATATCACAACAAAGGAGTTGTTTCAACATAGCACACAGAGAAGTGTGTACATGAATAAAGAAAAGGAAGCTCTGCAACAAACCTGGAGTGTTCTTGAAGTGTGTGTGTTTGAGAGAGAGAGAAAAATGTGTGTGAGAGAGAAAGAGGGGCCCAAAACAGGATTGGACAACCTGTGCCCCTCCAGATGCTGGTAGACTACAACTCCCATCCCCTCTGATAACTGACCATGCTAGGTGGGCAGTATTGTCTCACCCATGAGGTGGGGTGAAGCAGCTGCCTCTGGCAGTAGATTGCCCACCCACCCCACCACTTCCACCGCTAGTGGAATAGCCTCCTCTTGCCGAGTTTCAGTGCACAGCATCACTGCTCTCTTCCCCTTCCCCTGGAGCAGAGAAGACAAGGGTCAAGGCCTTGCAGAATGACTTTCCCTCACAGAGTTCAGCGCGAAGGGGGCATTCTGGTGGTGGTGGAAGGGGTGGGGTGGGTGTTTTTGGCAGTGGGAGGGGGCACAGCAGGGGCCGGCACATTCCTCAGATGGTGAAATGAGACAGGCCACCCCTGTGGGTGGGGCTAAATAGAACAACATCCGGAGAGCCACCCCTAGTCTCAAGGAATAAGGAGTTGGGCTGGGCGTGGGATTTGTCAGCTGCGGCAGAAAGCAGTTGAGACATGGTTTCTCAGTTGGGGTGGGGGAAATGGAGGGCAGGGGCAGAGAGGAAATGTGCCTGCTCAAGCCTCTAATAGCTTATAGTCAATACTGTACACTGGGGATCAGAGGGGTGGGGGACGTAGGCCTGGAAGCTGCCCTGCACCATACAGGGATGTTTCAGGTGGAAGGAAGCTTTTCCCTTTCCTACTCTCCAAAACTCTCATGTCCTTCCTCCCCTGCTCTAGAGCTATAAAATGCTCAGCTTCCAAGCTGGAGCTCTCTATACATACATCAATATATAGCATAGAAAGGAAAGGGGGGGGGGAATCCCCTCCCTGAAGCTTTCTTCTATGGCATGATGCCTAAACAGGACTATATGACTCCTGTTCCAGAATGGTTTGAACCCTGAACAGGAACACCCTTTTAGGGACTGGGGTACATTGCAACATTTTGTCAGCTGTCCTACTTGGGGTGTATTTTCTCCCCTTTTTATATTTTATCTCCGAACTTAGACCTCAATTCTGAGGAAAACATATTGTTTCCTCAGCGTGTATCACCATCTGTAACTGGAGCAGCCTGGCCAAAAGCCTGTTTAAATGAAAGCAACCTGTCAATAAATCATTATCTTGCCTTTCAGCTGCATTAACAAAGCTTTTTTCATCCTATTTCTTCCAGGAGCTTGGCCTTTCCTGAAAGTTGCTTGTGTCTTTTCTAATCCCGGAGTCATAATGCAGCAGGCCGCCCCGCTATGCTTTTACAAGAAAGTGTCATACTGAGCATTTTCTGTCCCTTGTCAGTCAGAGAAATTATGTGAAGTGGGTTTTGTGTGCATGAGCTAAGCCACTCTCCTGGTTGGGTGGGTGCAAGGGGGGCTGGGGGCTGGGAGGTCAGAAGTGAAACTGTTCGAATGAAACTGTAGGAGCACATAGCCTCAAAAATGAAGCAAACCTCCCAGATGTCTAAGGGCAAGGGGAGGTCTGATAAATTATATAACTCTTGGATGCTCTCCAAGATCACAGCCAGTGTTTTAAATCTGCAGTGGCTGTGCCATTTTCAAATGAGAAAACACCATGTGCAACATGTGTGTCTCATATTTTAGAAGCTTGGGCCAGGGTGAGCATTGCCCATAGATGACATCAGGCTCCTACAGTTTCTAAATAAACTCCTATTCACTTGCTCAGTTGCTTTTTGTTTGTTTCTATGCGACCACCATCAAAGTTGCTGTGCTGGCCTTATGTATTATGCCTTCACTGAGGATCAGGTTTGCCAACTTGGGGCTGGGAGGTGGGAAAGTGATCCATCAATCAAATGTTATCATACAACCCTAGACCTGTTAATGGGGGTGGGGAGGATGTTGGAGGGGGAAGGGGGACCTCCTTGACTTCCGTGCTTGTAGCCTCAGCTCAGTATGGAGAAAACAGCAGTCAAAGCTTTCTGCAGAGTGGAGATCAGCACTGTTAGCTTGCTAAGTGGGTGCAAAGCAAGCTGCTCTTTCACGACATATTTGGAAGTCAGAAGGACAGTCAACCACCCTGGTTTAGGAGTAGGTACCCTGATTTCAATCTTGCAGGACTTGTACAAATTATGACTGTGCCAAGACATAGCTTTAGCCTCACCCTACTGTACGATCAGTCAGTGATTCCACAGCCATGCTATATAAACAAGACAGCCAACTCCCACCAATGCATTGATAACAACATTATTTGGAACACTGGCCAGGCCTTTCCGAAAAGTTAGTAATTTGTGGAGTTGCCAATATTTTTTGAACTGTGGAGACATTTGTAAACTGGGTAAAACTGTTGTGGGCAACACACGCACACCCACCCACATCCCAATTCTATTGGCTAAAGGAGAATGCTTCTTTTCATGCCTAATTTCAGGGGGGATAGGGAGATGGGACCCAGAGAGCACCTGGGATGGCCTCTGTGGCCACATGTGTGTCTGTGGGCACCACATTTGTGACCCCACAGGGTCAGTAGAGCAGAAGAAGACCTAAGACTGCTGTGTGAATGGTTGACTGTTTCTACCCATTAAAGTTGTCTTATGCCGGCCCTCACTCTGATTTCCTTGACCCCATATCCTGACTTCTAAGAACTCCCTGATCTTGAGAAAGAACCAGGTAAAGCCTTTTCCAGAGCACTACCTCCATGCAAGCAAAACCATCACCTTTAACATTGGTGCTGGTCATTATTCCTTTATGCAGGCATTTTCAAATTCAGCATGATATGGATTCAGAGTAAGGCAAACCCCTATGATCTCTTGCAGTGTATCCAATATGGCCTTGGAGTAGTCTCAGTTCCTTTTCATTTCCTAAGGCAATTAACACAATTATTTTAATTAGGGACTTTAAAGCTCCAAGGAGCAAGGGAGGCAAAGCAGAAGGACAGAAAAAGAGCCCTGTCAAATGCTTATTTAATGCAGTATTGTGTTTGCATGGCAGCCAACCAGATGTCCATGGAAATCCCACTAACCGTTCATGAGTACAATAGCCCATAGCCTTTGATACTCTAAGCCAGTGGTACCCCAGATTTGATCAACGGTCAACCAAAGGGCCAACCAAAGTTGTTGACCTTTTTTTAGGATTGCAGTTGGATTGTTGAGGCTTTTTTAGGATTTTACCCCTCCACTGATTTGTCTAATTCATTTATAAAGCTTTCAAAGTTGATAGCCCCCATATCTTTTTGTAGCAAATTCCATAGTTTAACTCTGCACTGTGTGTTTTGCCTGTACTGAATCTTCCACCATTTAGCTACATTGGATGAACTTGGGGTTTAGTATTATGAGAGAAGGAGTTCTTTCTCCACTTGAGAAAGTGTACTACTGAATATGGATGGGGTGTCATTATAGCTGAAATTGTGTCACACCATAGTGGCTAATTTGAGTTTGATTAGGACATATACCTTGTCATTTCACACTGGTGTATAGGTCACAAAATCACGAGAAAGAGTAAGGAATGCTAGGTTGCTGCTTCTAAAATGAATGCAAAATGTATCTAGGCTCACACATGCATAAATACATGCACAAGCATGCAAGTACACACACAGACACAACCACACCCCTTGCTTTGATTGTGTCTGCTTCAAAGCTCTTCGCACTGTGCTACTGTTGTCTGTAAAATGCTTGCAGGGCAACAGGCCTGTGCAAAGAAATTTCCATGTAGAACTGCTAAAGATGCTGAAGATATATCTATCTATATGAAAATGTGGTGCCAAAAGTCAGGAGTGCTTCTAATTTTGTAAACAGGATGGGAAATGCTGAAATGAGAATCTATGACTAGAAACAAAGAGGAAAACATCCATTCTGGGTGAGGAAAAATTG
This sequence comes from Podarcis erhardii, assembly GCF_964252035.2. NCBI lineage: Eukaryota > Metazoa > Chordata > Lepidosauria > Squamata > Lacertidae > Podarcis > Podarcis erhardii. The sequence goes on along the minus strand of NC_138508.1, from coordinate 52,646,525 downwards.
CTAGTAAAGTCTAGTCCTTGTGATGAAATTCTTTCCTATTCTAAAGTTCCATAAAAACACCAGATAAACCCAAGATTCTGTTGTGGATGAACCTTTCAGACGTCTGCAGATAGAAACTGGTGGTTTATAAGTTTATGACACTATAGGGACGGGCAGATCTGTCAGTTTCACATTTTTTCTATCTGAACTCTTAAAAAAACAAACAAATTTTAGTCCTCCATAATTCCAGATCAGCTTCCAATTATTATTATTATTATTATTATTATTATTATTATTATTATTATTATTATTTTATTATTATTATTATTATTATTATTATTATTATTATTATTATTTTTATTTTTATTATTATTATTATTATTATTATTATTATTATTATTATTATTATTATGTCCCCATGAAAACCCACCAGCTTTTTAGTGCAAATTTCTCCTATCATACACACTTTTGTATGACTTTTCCCCTATTATACACTTTTCTGCAAAGCAGTTTCCTCCAATATAATGCATTTGCGTGTGTTATGTTCACAAATATATTCATTTGTATCTTGCTTTAGCCCAGTATATGCATTTTTGTACACGTTACTCTGCTGGAGAACTGACTGCATTGCAAAATCTGAAGAAGTATGACTTTGAAAGGATGGCTGTGTTTACATCTGTGTATTGTGTCATAAAGTGTAAATTAGGTAGGTTCGCCTTTAAATGTGAATCATAGACTAGAATCATAGAAATGGAAGGAACCACGAGGGTCATCTATTCCAACTGCCTGCAATGCAGGAACTTTAAGCCCAACATGCGGCTTGAACCCATGAACCTGATACTAAGAGTCTCATGCTCTATTCCAGCTGTCCTCCTTCATCCCTACTAAACTCTCAGTTTTGCTCCTGGTGGTCATAAACATCAAGTGGTGTGTAAGCTTTTCCATCTTCCATCTCCTCCATTTTCTTTTTTCATTATTATTAATTTATACTGATTGATCCTTTTGTCTTTATGGGAATACTGGTCCAACAATTTACTTTAACAGAGTACAATGAATAAACTCATTTTTTTTTTTACATTCAATAAGGCAGATCAAATTGCCCCATTATCCCTGCCTGAGCATTTTACTTCAATATTAGCTCTCTGTCTTTTTAAGATGGCACATGTAAATACAATAGATCCTGTTTATGTAAGGAAAAACTTCAGATATGAGAACACATAATTTTCTTCCATCTTTACTTATATATCAGATATTACTAATGAAATAGCTTGTCATCAGACTGCTGTAATAACATAGCAAATCCAGCTGAATTTTTCTGTATGCATATATTTGGTTCTCAAGAGAATTTGCTTTTCTTTCTGCCCTTTAGAGTTGTTTGGTCTAGCTGGCATTGTGGGATGTCAGCATGTGTGAAGTGCTATATTTTAGAGTAAGCATTGGCAAACATCACTTGATATTTTGCTGAAATTTCACGCAACCTTCCAGGAGACCTCTTTGAAACTCATTGTAATGAATTACTAACATGGCTACTTGTAGACATGTTGTATATCTAAGCAGATGGGTTCCATGTGTAGCTAAGGGAGACCATGGAGAGTAGCTTTGTATAAGTACCAGGAGATGCTTATAAAAGACACAGTGCTGCTAATGTGATTTGGAGGTATGAGTGCATCTGTAGCTCGCATTTATGTAATAAGTGTAACACAGCACTGTGTGTATTTTCAGGACCCCAAATTGTCTTTTCACACATTGCAGAGTTTACTTTTCTGAACACATTAAAAGTCGTCATATGTTGCCTTTGGAGGAGACAAAGTGCTTATGTCCCCTAGTATCAAAGCATATTTTAAAAGTCTCTTTTGCCACTGTGCAGTTCAATCCTCTCCATGCTTATTTAGAATTAAGTCCCACTCACTTGAGCTTATTCCCAGAATGTGCATTCAGGACTGAAGTAAATGTACTCTCATAGGCATACACACAGAGAAGGCACAATCTTTTCTCAATCTACTACCCTTCTGAGAAGACCCCCACCCACCTACCCACCCACTATATATAAGGGTCTGGTGACTTCTGCTTCAGTGTATCTGATGAAGTGTGCATGCACACGGAAGCTTATACCCAGAACAAACAGAGTTGGTCTCTAAGGTGCTACTGGACAATTTATTTATTTTTAAAATCTTTTTCCTGTTCACTAATTACATAGCATGGTATGTTAACTATAACTTCTAAAATGAAACTTCAGATGAAAATCCCTGCTGGAAAAGTAATAAAAAGTCTTCATTTTATTATTGAACTCTGATAATGCTTCTTGCTTGCCTGGATGGAAGACAAGAGAGGGTTGTGTGAGAGTGCAGGCAATGTAATATTCACATTCAATTGGCCAGTAGACGCCAGAAGCTTTCCAAGATGGGAATGTGGCCCTCAGACTGAAATTTTTAAACCAGTTCCGGGATATTTACAAGGCAACTTATGGGCCACTTTAGAAATAAAAATGTATTTGCATATTGACGCAAGGTCATTGGGGAGTTCTGGCTTAAAAGTACCATTTGTAGCCAGTAGAGGCAGCAGTGAGTCAACTATTACCAAAACTGTAGCATTTACAATGACCCATCCAGCCTGAAAGACAGCGTAAGAGTGGCCAGATAGGTTGTAATGATTGAGGTTGCCTCAGTTGGCTGAAGCATCAAAAAAGGCACTGTGGGGCACAGAGGACACAATCCAAGAGCAATGCTTGGTCCCAGAGTAGCCCCTAAAGTATGCTTGTGATCTTTGAGGGGGAGCATGAGCCATCCACATGAGGTCAATTGGCCTTTTTTATCATCAGCATCTCAGTCTTGTCTGGACTGAGGTTGAACTCATTGATTTTTCATTCAAAGATGCCAACTTTGATACAAAAGAAAAGTGTCAGGGGGTGTTGTCCCACTCCCATTGCAACAAGTTGTGGTCATTTCCTTCCTTTTGCTACACCCGAACAACTTTTCCTGGGAAAAGAATTCTGTCATTTCCATTAGGAAGATGATTGACTGAAGCCAATTCCTCTCATAAGCCAAGTCAGGAAATCAGAATGACAACTTGATAGTGTTCATAGCGTGTCACAATTCATCTAGCTAAGATTTCCTGAAATGAATTAAACCAACAGGCTCCTTCCTAATCCAATTTGTAACCAAAAATGGAAATGCAAGCTGAATAGTAAAAGCAGATTTCGAGACTGGTAAGTCGTACAGGTAGAACCCTTCAATTAAGTTATCTTCTGTTCATAAAGGTGTGTTCGGTTGTAAGCACATACTTATCCCCACTCCCAAATTAATCATGTGCTTAAACGCTTTGCAAACTGGTGCCTTGCTTTTGTGTTTTGCAAAACATTGCCTTTCAACTGCAGCAGTTGGCATATGAAAGCTGCATTGAGGAGCATTAATTTAAACATGATCTGCTATAGCTGAAAAAAGTAGAAAAAGTACCCTTTGCAAGGGGCTAAGAACCCTCAAACAATTTTCTGACAATGGCAGTTCCTCTTTTAGCTAGATCATATAATAACAAAACACCATATAGTACTCTGACGGGAGGAAAGAGAAACTTTGCAAAAATATATTTGAAAGGCACACAACAAAAGAGGAACTGAGCATTGATTGCAGATAGGGATGGAATTTTGGGGAAATCTCAAACTTGTTTCCACTATATTATGAACAATCCTTACATATTATATGAATTATTATATGTATGACACTATATACATATCATAAACCTCCACACCCCAAGTTTCTTAATGTAACTAGCACATAAACCAATAAATCAACCATACTTATGATTGTATAAATATGAGTATGTATATCTATAAAGATGCTGCAGAAATATAGTACATGAGGCCTGACTCTTTTATACATATTACAAGTGCAATATACTCTGTTTCGCTTATTGTGCATAATTAATCATAATTTTGCTACACCCAACCATATGGGTTAAAAACAATTTGGTGGTCACTTGGCATGTAACAAAATAGTTTTAAATATATTGTAAGCCTAGCTGCCACGTGAAGTTTCTTGCTTTCAGCCTATATGATTCCATATACCAAAAATGAGGAATCTGTTGTTGAGTTACAGCTCCCTGCCCATTGAGCACGCTGGCTGGAACTGATGGGAGGACCACAGTTTGCCCATTCCTACTTTATGCATATTGCTGCTTGAGCTCCTTTGAGATTTCTGTCGCATCTGTCTTTAGAGCTCCGTAACACAAAAAATGGGACGCGGGTGGCGCTGTGGGTAAAACCTCAGCGCCTAGGACTTGCCGATCGCATGGTCAGCGGTTCGAATCCCCGCGGTGGGGTGAGCTCCCGTCGTTCGGTCCCAGCGCCTGCCAACCTAGCAGTTCGAAAGCACCCCCGGGTGCAAGTAGATAAATAGGGACCGCTTACCAGTGGGAAGGTAAACGGTGTTCCGTGTGCTGCGCTGGCTCGCCAGATGCAGCTTGTCACGCTGGCCACGTGACCCGGAAGTGTCTGCGGACAGCGCTGGCTCCCAGCCTATAGAGTGAGATGAGCGCACAACCCTAGAGTCTGGCAAGACTGGCCCGTACGGGCAGGGGTACCTTTACCTTTTAACTTAAAAAATAAAATTCGCTTAAAAAAGTTGCAGCCAGTTAGTTATAACGATGTAAAAATGAGAGAAAATCATATGGGAAAAAGATCTGAGAGTTACAGTTCTCATTTCTTGTTCTTTACTTTCTAAATGTTACTCTGTTTTCTATAATGAATTGAACAGGAAACTCTACCCTTTCCTTTGAATGACTCATGATGTAATGTAGTTACAGATTAGGAGGGACACAATTTGACCAATGTGTTACAAGGCAATTTGCAAAGGCTTTGCCCAGTTCCTCACATTTGCCTTAGTGGAAATATCACACTACATCATTTGTGCTAAAATTAGAACATGCGTAGAGGGTTGGTGCAAGACACCACCTAACACATTTATGGCCGTATCTTTGCTGTTTAGAACTTTATCTTTTCATTTTCTAGGAGCATGAATGCCTAAAAATGTTTTTGCACAATTGAAGTCAAGGGCTTAGAAAATTTCATGGTAACTGACTCAGGACTACATAATTTCTGCATTTTTGTGGACAATAATCCCCCCCAGACCTTTTACTAAAAGGTATCTGCAAAACATCCTGCAGACTTTTTTTTGTAGGACTAATTTAAAAGAACAAAGTTCCATGGGAAGTGGGATGGATTGTTAAACCACTTTGAGAATTGTAGCTTTGTGAGGGGAATAGGCCTCTCCTAATAACTTTCAGCACCTTTAACAGACTATAGTTCCCAGGATTCTTTGAGGGAAACCATGGCTGTTTAAAGTACAGTGGTACCTTGGTTCTCAAACACCTTGGTTCTCAAACAACTGGGAACCCAAACAGTGCAAACCTGGAAGTAAGTGTTCTGGTTTGCGAACTTTCTTCAGAAACCGAACGTGCTCCATTTTGAGTGTTATGCTTCCAATTTGAGTGCCACACTTCTGTTTTGAGTGTTATGCTGAGGTCTGTCTGTTTTTGCTATTTATTTTGTGTGTTTGTTTTTGGGGCTCTTTTTTGTTTTGTTTTTGTGACTGTGTGGAACCCAGTTCAGCTACTGATTGATTGATTGTATGACTGCAGTACATTGTTTATTGCTTTCATTTTAATGGTCTTGTTAGACAGTAAAATCATGTGAAATTGCTGTTTTAGGGGTTGTTTTTAAAAGTCTGGAACGGATTAATCCATTTTGCATTACTTTCTATGGGAAAATGTGCCTTGGTTTTGGAACACTTTGGTTTTGGAACGGACTTCCAGAACGGATTAAGTTTGAGAACCAAGGTACCACTGTAGTATGATACTGCTTTAAATGTTTAGTGCAGATGGGGCCAAACACTACACTTACTTGGGTGTAAGCCCCATTGAATTCACTAGGATTTACTTCTGAGTAAATATGGTTAGGAGACTCTCCAATACATAGATTTTCAAACTAAACATTGATAGACATGCAGTTCGAAGTGTTTGGCTCTTATACATTGCATCTTTTTTGAAAAATGTAATGCATGAACAATGCAAAGTTATTTGAAGCGGATTGTATTTCCCCAATGACATGCCAAACTCTTTCAAATAAAAGCCACAAGTACCATAATAATTAGTTTTTATCCGATTAAACAAACTGCAAAGAATGGATTGTATGTTTTGTTTCTGAAACCTTAACAGAAGAGAAGAACAAGAGGTATATCAGATTATATTTACTGGCTTCCATGCTAAAGTTTATACATATTTTAAATTGCCTGTGTAATTACTTTTTCTGGATCATACTGAAGAACCACACATTATTTACATCAATGAATTTTGCTAACTGGGTAGATATTATCCCTTAATATGACCTTTGCTGGGGTTTTTTTGGCGATATGATTATCTGCTATTCTCATGCTTTTTCACATTCCTGTATTTTCACTGCATAAATTTGGACTATTTCCAAAGTAATAGTAGTTGTTGTTATTACTACTACTACTACTATTATTACTATTACTATTACTATTACTATTATTATTTTATTTTTATTTTTATTTTTATTTATATCCTGCCCTCCCCAGCCAAACCGGGCTCAAAATATAGTAAAAGTAAAGGTAAAGGTACCCCTGCCCATACGGGCCAGTCGTGTCCGACTCTGGGGTTGCACGCCCATCTCGCTTAAGAGGCCGGGGGCCAGCGCTGTCCAAAGACACTTCCGGGTCATGTGGCCAGCGTGACAAGCTGCATCTAGCGAGCCAGCGCAGCACACGGAAACGCCGTTTACCTTCCTGCTAGTAAGCAGGCCCTATTTATCTACTTGCACTCGAGGGTGCTTTTGAACTGCTAGGTTGGCAGGCGCTGGGACCGAGGAAGGGGAGCGCACCTCGCCGCGGGGATTCGAACCACCGACCTGACAATCGGCAAGTCCTAGGCGCTGAGGTTTTACCCACAGCGCCACGCGCGTCCCAACATCAAAATATACAATACATTAAAACATAAAATCCAGCAATTGACTGAAATACAGCTTAAAATCAGATTTTATCGAAGGACATGGTGCGCCAAAGACCACTGTAAAAGTTTAACCACAAGACTAATTCAAATTTTGAATAGAAATGGGACTGAAGTAACAATCCTATCCTATTCCACCTCTCAAATTACCTATCCTAACATCTATCCTAACACTTGCATACGCTCCCACCACACGCCAGATTATAATGGCCATGTAGCCCATGAACCACCTTACTATCACAAAACAAAGCCTCTGTGATTCTACATGCCATCAGTCAACCAATGGCAGAGAGTCATAAGAACACCCTCAGGGTTCCTTCCCACTCTACAGTTCTATAATTAGAAGAGCCTACTGGATCAGGCCATTGGCCCATTTAGTTCAACATCCTGTTCTCACGACTGACCATTAGGTCCAGTCGTGACTGACTCTGGGGTTGCGGCGCTCATCTCGCTTTATTGGCTGAGGGAGCCGGCGTACAGCTTCCAGGTCATGTGGCCAGCATGACTAAGCCACTTCTGGCGAACCAGAGCAGCGCACGGAAATGCCATTTACCTTCCCGCCGAAGTGGTACCTATTTATCTACTTGCACTTTGATGTGCTTTCGAACTGCTAGGTTGGCAGGAGCAGGGACCGAGCAACGGGAGCTCACCCCGTCACGGGGATTTGAACCGCTAACCTTTTGATCAGCAAGTCCTAGGCTCTGTGGTTTAACCCACAGTGCCACTCGCCTACCAAATGCCTCTGGGAAGTCCAGAACTCCAGAAGGAAGCTGCTTAGCAACTTAGCAAGTGAAGATCACTTGTTCCTTTTGGAAGAACAACGGCATGGTGTGAAGTGTGTTCCAACTATCCAATATTGGCCATTGCTGCTTCTTCATCGTCCCTTTCCATCCCAGCCTGATATCCACAGATCTGCCACTGCCTCCAGCCTCACTGCCTAACTTATACATCTGTATTATGTCCCCTTTCCCTCATCTTTTTTCCTAAGCTAACCCCCTCCACCGATGGTCTAACTGTTCTTCACATAGGAGTTGCTCCATCCCCTTTTGATTGCTCTTTCCTGCACCTTTTTCAGCTCTACACATATGGCAAACTTCATTCACCTGAGTAGATCAGAAATTACTTTCAGGCCCAATCTGTGCACAAATCAAAGCATGGACCTGAAGTGCTCTGCTTTTCTGTGCTCTACGTCTAGAGTGTGGCAGCAGGAGGTTAGACACAAATACAAAATGTTGATTAGGGCAGCTGATTCAAGGTTACTTAACCAGCTTCTTGTGTGAATGTGGCCTTGGAAACAGTAGCAGTGTCCTTTTGCTGAAACTTCTATTGAAACGGGGATTTATATGCAGAATCAAATCAGGTGCATTATCTGTTATTTCCTTTAACAAGCCATTTATTTTACATTGTAGCCATGGCAATACTTGGCAAGAGCGCTCTTATAGTGAATGTGTTTATTGAATTATCCTTGTGGTTTCATAACAGTTCAGTTTCTAGAATATGCAGTTTTACAGGAAGGAAAGTTGGGCCCAGGAAGGATAAATGAAAACTGCAATATGTGATCATGTCAACAGATGAAAGAACACTCTGAATAATTGAGGTAACAGCTGAAAAATAGGTCCGTGAAGGTGTTTGGAGTTTGTCCCGACACATTCCGATGGGGTGGGGTTAGAAGTGCAGCATATGCTTCCTTCTTAAGTTTAGTCTTACATTCAATTCATTATCAAGGAGGCATAGCTGTTTCAAGGCATGACCCTGAATGACATAACCATTGATATGCTCAGTGATCATGTCTGAACGTAAATTGTGAATGCTGACATTCACACTAAAGGACATTTAATAAAATCACAGATGCGCTTTAAAATAAAGATTGAAAAGAAGAAGAAAAAGACTGACAAAAATCATTTTAATTTATCTGTCACCAGTAATTCTCCTCCTTTGAGGAGCTTTGTGGGGTTTTCCCATTCTGTCTTCACCACCACCTAGCAAGCTAAGTAAGGCTTGTTTATGGAGCGTTTATGGTTAAAGACAAGATAGTAAAGAACAAGAACTTATAGTGGATTTCTCAGCTGAAAGGAAAGGGCATCAGCAACCTGGTATCCTCAAGAAGATTTGGGCTACAGGCCCCATCAGCCCCAAACCAGAGGCCCCAGTTTGGCAAAGGCTAATTTAGAAGAAGTACATACCAGCAAGCTGAATGTTGGTTCAGCTGTTATTCTTAACCCGCTCTCCCCGCTCATTTCAGACAGGCTGCCTGCTTTTAATTTTCACTTAAAAAGCCATGGGTACATATCCACATATATCTTTTGCTGTAATAAATTTATCAATAGAAATAGTAATGTTATCCTTTTTTAAAATGTACAAAACTGGTCCAGAATTTGCAGAGGACAGTGAGGTTAATTGGGGACATCACAGAGCAATATCCAATGAGTGCTGTCCACAGATAGGATCAGTTGCAAACATGCAGAACTTATTTTTTTCGCACAGCTGATGTCAAGAAGAGCATTTCCAAATCATGCCCCCCACTGCTTTTAAAGTGTCGTGTCAGTCTGACCCCTCAGAGCACTTTAAGAGAGTTTTCTAATCCAGAGAAAAGAACATAAGTGAAACTGAAGTCTAAATGTGGCTGACTCTAGCTTACCTGATACAACCACTAGCTTTCCAATCTCTGGGGAGTGGGGATGCTGATCATTTTACCAAACATCAGTGCCTGACATGTGGTAAAATTCTCAGCACCACTTGCTTCAGAAGTCCAATCTGTCCAAGGTGTGAGGACTTGTTCTGGAGTGCTTTGGTGATTTGTATGAGTTTCATTACTGAACTGAACTGTCATGGATTCTGTCTGACCCACATGGTGTAATTTACCTCTGAATGATATGGTATCCAAGCAGGCCAGTCAAACCCCATGGGTCCAATCACGTTACATGATGGGGAAGTTTTATACCATCTCTTCCACATTCTGCCAGTAAATCATGTGCCTGGCCAAATGGGATCAGTGGGAGAGCATCAGCCTACCATCATTATGGGTTGTTGAGAACTTGATTGTGTTGAAATAGATAGCACAGATCCAAAAACAACAGTAGAAGAAGCCATGTTTATTACCACCTACAGCATAGGGTTCTTGGAGGGTCATGTTTTCATCAAACCCTTTCATTATTGCTTTGAGAAATGTAACTCAAAGTAGCCCGTTGTCATATGGTGCAGAGTTTAGAACCTTTATACATGAGAATGGGTCACAAGATTCTGGTTGTAAAGCCATAAAGAAGCTTTTAGACACTTATGCTATTACACCACAGTCATCACTTCTCTGACTGTAAATTTTAAATGCTCAAGGATCAGACCTTTCTCCTTCCTTCCTGGCCGCTCCAAAGATTCTCATTATTTTCAGCTGTCACCACAGTGTCCAAACCCTTTTAAATCCAGGGTAGATCAGATAATTCTGATAGCTGCAGTATGATGCATATCCTGTTTCAAATCATAACTCTGCTCCAGAGGAAACAGGATAAGTGAAAATGAGGTCTAAATGTGATTGCCTTTTTTATACATGTGTACTTTTTTATACATGTGTACTTCCAAATAAGTACCCTTTGACTGAGAGTGCCTCACACGTCCACATTTGTATCTATAGGTGGTGTTGGCCAAACTTGTTTCTACTGCATGTCTTCACGTTTTCAGAGAAAGATGATCACGGAAGAAAATTAATTATTAACATTAAATAAAAAAATGAATTTTGTTTCATATTGAATAGCAGCCAACTTAAATGAAAATTTGATATTCTATTGCTCAGTTATTGATTATTCTATTTATATGCTTTCTTTACCTGCTCTTCTCCATAAGGTTTGAGAGGGAGTTAAAACAATGTATCATAAAGTTACCAATGTGTCCCTATCTGTACTCATTGTACACATATGACTACATACCATCTGATCCATCCACAGTAATTATTAAGTTTGCAGATGATACTACCATAATGGGCCTAATTGCAGGTGGAGATGAAACAGTGTACTGGGGGGGAGGTTCAAAAAGTATCTACATGGTGCTTAGAGAATAACTTGCACCTAAATATTAGTAAGACAAAGGAGATGGTGTTGGACTTCTGGAGGAAAAGAGGGGAAACCTGCCCAGTTGTATATAGGGGGGGGGGCTGTGTGAAGAAAGTCTCCTTCTTTAAATTCCTGGGAGTTTACCTTAGCGAGGAGCTCACTTGGAAAATCAACATAATTCAGGTGCGAAAGAATAATGTTAAACAACAATTTATGAACTCATTTTACTGGTCCACAATAGAAAGAGTCCTTTCATATTGTATCACACTGTGGTATGGTGGCTTGACAGCAATGGACAGAAAGTCTCTACAGAGGGTGGTGAATACAGCACATGATATCATGGGCTGTCCCTTGAGTCCGCTAGATAACATCGCAAGGGATCATTGCTTTAGGAGAGCGAGAAAAATTCTCAGGGATGACTCACACCCCGGCCATCACCTCTTTAATCTTCTACCCTCAGGCAGGAGATATAGAAGTATAATCAGCCATACCAACAGGCTAAAAAATAGCTTCTATCCATGGGCTGTTAGGCTGTTGAGCGGAAAATAACATAGTGCAACTGACTAGCAAGGTGGTGTGTTGAGCGATAAGCACACAGAGTTCAATGTGATTGAGTGTTTGGGTGGGGGGAGGGAGGCTCATTTAATTCCATTGTATTATTCCAATTATTATTAATTTTATCATTATTGAAAACCATGACCCCTGTCGTTAGAATTATAAAAACAAGTAAAACCACTCCAGGCAGAACAGAACAGGATAAATTCAGCAAAATAACTAGGTCCCACAAAACAAAATACCTTGAACTGCCAAAAGCCAGGGTATAGAGGTGTGTTCTCAGTGTATGTAGAAAGCTATACAAAGAAGATGCTAAACACATCTATGTAGGGACAGAGTTCCACAATTTATGGGCTAACATAGGGAAACGCCCTGCTGGAATGTCATTCCCCACACTTCTGAGAGTGGGAATAACATAGTAACTGGACCTGGGAAGGGGTTAATTTCCTTCATGAATGTAAATCATCCAATGGATGATTAAATCACAGGTCCAAGGTCAGCCAAGCCAGTTGCTACGGTAAAATCCCACTGCTCCAACTATATATTTGTGATTAATGTGTGCATCTGAACTTGTATGTATCTGCCTAAATCTGTATCTGCAAAAACCTACAAGCTGTATATAACTATGTCCAGAACTATTTTACTGAGGCTTGTCTTTTGCAACAATAAACCATTTGGACCTATGGGGTGACTGGTACTGGAAGCAACTTCCACTGCGTTTGTATCCTACATGAGATTCCCGATAGGTTATGGGTTCAGCTACCCAGCTACCATATCCCAGCTACAAGAAGTCAGGAAGCAGTAAATTGGTGGATGTCTGGACAGACACCAGCAGAGATGCAGGCTGGAGTTGAACCAGAAGTTTGTCTTGACTGATTCTTGGGAAGCAGATGCTTGTGAGTGCAATATAGATGATTTTGGATACTATGTACATTGACTCTAGAAGTGGGTGGCAGTATCATTTGCCCCTTGACCTTAGGCAACAAAATATATTGTACTGTTCCTATGAATGAATGCATGATATATGCAATTAAGTAGCTGAGAAGTGAATATTTTTAGTTGTGGTGGTTTTGCTCTTCTAGAAGCAGTCCCTCATAAACAGTAATGTCTAAAGGTTTCAACCAAGTTTTTCAGAAATTTCAATTTTATTTTTTAATCTACAAAACAGATTTGGAGAAATTAATCTTCTGTCCACCTCTTACATCAAGGCAACAGCCAGCATTTCTCCCTCTTCTTTCAACTTCAGAAAGAATCCCTCTAACAGCAGATCAGGGACAACAATAAATTAGATTTACCTTTGCTATTTTGAAACAAAACCTAGAGCTTTTATTGACCTATACTAAATTTAGATGTACTTAGGAAAAAATTGCTGTGCGTAAACTGAGTGAAAGAAACTAAAACGAGACAATGAACACAAAGTTACAAATGAGTTGTTTCCAGTCTGAATTTCCAGTCTGGTTTCCCTTCTCTGACACTTCCTTGATATTGAAAATGTATCCTTGGAAACAGAATCCTCTTATTTGTCCAGGCATAGCATGACCTGTGGCTCCTAAAAGCTGTGAGCATGTGACAGCAGCCACAGCCCAGGAAATGGCTTCGACTGGCTGGCTAAACCAGGTGAGGGTAGCTGATGGGTTTCAAACTCTCAGAGAGTTAGGGACTTGCCCTGTATATAAATGCAGGTTCTGGAGGATTGAGTGGACAAGACCATTAGTGGGTCCAACAGTCAAGAAGGCACTTACTGGACATACTGTATAGGGAAATGAGGGGCAGATGGGGCCCGTCAACCTGGGAAGGTAGCCTATCTAGGAGAAGGAGAACTCCGATTCCAATCCTTGGCTGTCTTATGGCTATACTCATTCATGAGTAAGTCTGTGGGAGTAAAACCCTGAGATAAAATTCATACCCTCTGTTTAGTGGGATATCTTTGGGAGAAGAAAAGGTTAAAGAGTAAACCCTACACAAATCTGGAGTGAAGTCCCCATGACTGTTAGCTGGCATCTTATATGCTCCTTCTGGCAAATCCTGCTGCCAAGCTGGTGCCAAATGAATTGCTCTGCTTTCCTTTGGACTACATCAGTGAGGCTGAGAGTGGGGTCTTGTCATCTGTAAAGCCCAGGACCTCCCTACACACTGCCCAAGCTTGTGCTCTGGAGAGTTCACTTTGGTGCGCCTAACGCAGCAAAAACAACACAGGAGGCAGCAGTTATGAGTCACCAATTTCTACATCCACAGCAGGCACTGTGATTCTCCAGTGGTTTGAATCCCCCCCCCCGAGGCACACTCTATTGTCTTTTGAGGCGGATGGATGCTAACAACAAGCATCTTCAATGAAATGAACAAATATAGAAATGCTTTATCCTTTGCTGAAGATGCACCTTTGAGCATTTGACTCCTGAGATCTGTGTTTTTGGGACCCACTTCTATTCCTGTGATTATAATTGTCTATTGATATTTGCTTACTTTTCAGGTAAGCAGGTCCAGATGGAAAAATGGGCAAGCAGAGGACTTTGCCCAGGAAATCCTTTATTTAAATACTTAAGCATTGGAGACATGGACACACATAAGATATGATTGATTGATTGATTGATTGATTGATTGATTGATTGTATATCCCGCCCCCCCCCCAAAGGAGACCAATCACCTAAAGCAAACAAATGCCATTGTTATTTGGAACTGTGCAATGATTTCATAAAAAGACTAAAATGTTTTTGAAAGATGGAAAGGACTGTGGGAGTTGGACTAGATGACTGTTGTGGTCCCTTCCAACTCTACAATATTAGATGATTTTATTATGCTTTTTCAGGCACCCAGTTTTATGCAAGTCATTTAGCCAAAGTAGGGGGGGGGGAAATGCATTTACTCATTGTACTTATGTTAAACCAACGCTTAGAAAAGGAAAGAAACATGTTGATGTCCAGCTTTCTGACTGATTCTAGATTTCTCCTGAATATTTTTCACCATGGCAATGTGTTGATATGGATTGCAGCCCAGGTCTTTTTCTTCTGGTAAATTTCCCTTTCTTGCCGTAAATAGTATAACTGATGAGATGCAGACATCAGTTTTGAAATTGTTCCACACCTCTCCATTCTCTGTGAGTCTTTTTGTGGTGCTTGCCAAGACTATATATTATGTAAGAGATCTCAGTCTTCAATTAACTGTGCCAGTACAGAATTGCCCCTGGCTCTCGTGGTTATAGATAATAATAATAATAATATAGCGTACCTGTAGTAGTTTAGAGCCACTTACTACCCTAAGTTGAGGCACAAGACCTAAAGTAAAGGCAGAGCAAATGACAGAATGGGAAAGAATTATCCGAAAGAGCCTTAAGTAACAATTGTGCTCCAAGGTTAGTTATGCAGATTTCTGTTCTCTGAGTAATAACATATATTTTAGCACAATATCTTAAAATGTTTCCAGACAGAGGGTGGAATTCAAAGTAGCATTAAGGAGATTGCTCCATCAGTGTTTGCCTGAGGTAACACCCTCCCCTCTCTTCCTCCTCCACACTGTTCCGGGGTTCTACTGACCCCCCAAGCCATTTGAGGGGGAACATGAAGGAAGGAGATGGGGGAAGTCCCATTGCAGTAGCCAGGCTCCTAGTGCTAGCTCCTGCTAGTGCAACTAATTCAGTAAATCTGGCTCAGAGGGCTTTTTGAATGCCAAATGTATTGACTTGAGTGAGCCTGCGGCTCCCTCCCCACACTTTACATTTTTTAGGTTACAGATATTGTTTTTGAAGTGTATACCCCAGCAGGGGGCCCACCAATATCAGTTTGTGGGGTAGCAAAGGTGGGTCAGCATAAAGGCGGATGGTGACTTTTTGCTTTCATCTTGTTTTAGCTTGATTCATAATTTGCTCCAGCTAACTGAGAGCCATTTTCCGAAATTCGGAAAATAGCTTGCCTGTTCTCAGGTGACATTAGGAGCCCTTTTGGGACCTCGTTATACTTCTGGTAACGTCTGGTAACATCATTGGGAAAGCAAAGGCATCAGGATTATCCACAGGTAGGCCCAGATTTAGATGAAGAGAGGCCCTAGGCTACTCCACTTGTGAGGCCCCTCCCCATCTCCCACCCTCACAACTAGAAGAAAATGGAAGAGTGTTATAAACAAAACTGAGTGACGCCAAGGAGGATGACGGGTATTCAAAATTCTGCAATTCACAATTTCTCTGTTTTGGTTTGTTTGTTTAAGAGAAAGATAATGCTTTGAATCTGAATCATCTTTCTTGGTTGTTTCTTGCAAATGTTTTATGTTTTTGTCCTTCATTCAGATCTAAAACCCTCTCTTGTTTCTGAGAGTGAGGAGGGGGAATTAAATTTCCAGATCTCTCTCTCTCTCTCTCTCTGCCATGACTATAGGGTGTGTGTAATCATAGCATGTGAAACAAATGTTCACAGTCTGCAATCATAGAATCATACAATCATAGAGTTGGAAGAGACCACAAGGGCCATCAAGTCCAACCCCCTGCCAAGCAGGAAACACCATCAGAGCACTCCTGACATATGGTTGTCAAGCCTCTGCTTAAAGACCTCCAAAGAAGGAGACTCCACCACACTCCTTGGCAGCAAATTCCACTGTCGAACAGCTCTTACTGTCAGGAAGTTCTTCCTAATGTTTAGGTGGAATCTTCTTTCTTGTAGTTTGGATCCATTGCTCCGTGTCCGCTTCTCTGGAGCAGCAGAAAACAATCTTTCTCCCTCCTCTATGTGACATCCTTTTATATATTTGAACATGGCTATCATATCACCCCTTAACCTCCTCTTCTCCAGGCTAAACATGCCCAGCTCCCTTAGCCGTTCCTCATAAGGCATCGTTTCCAGGCCTTTGAGCATTTTGGTTGCCCTCCTCTGGACACGTTCCAGTTTGTCAGTGTCCTTCTTGAACTGTGGTGCCCAGAACTGGACACAGTACTCCAGGTGAGGTCTGACCAGAGCAGAATACAGTGGCACTATTACTTCCCTTGATCTAGATGCTATACTCCTATTGATGCAGCGCAGAATTGCATTGGCTTTTTTAGCTGCCGCGTCACACTGTTGGCTCATGTCAAGTTTGTGGTCAACCAAGACTCCTAGATCCTTTTCACATGTACTGCTCTCAAGCCAGGTGTCACCCATCTTGTATTTGTGCCTCTCATTTTTTTTGCCCAAGTGCAATCATATGTATCATATGTATGTCCATAGCATCATCAGCACATACACCAACACTAAAGCTAGGAGTAAATTCTCAAACAAACAAACAAACAAACAAACATTTTCCCCAACATTCACTGAGAAAGTTCTTAAAACTACACTGATTCTCAGTCAAGAGAGCGGTGTCCCTGTCTATATACCTATTCTATGTCAAACCTATGTTTGCTGCCATGAATGTATGGAATGGCCCTGGGATCTGCAAGTCCCATGTAAATTTGCTAATCCAGATGACATACCAGGTCCTAGTAGGTCAGCGGAGAGAGAATGAATGCAAGAAATCCTTCTGCCTTGAAGGATTTCCCCCTCTTACTTAAGTGCAACAGTGCTAAATCATGCATTAAGAAAGCTGCCATCTGGGTACCGCCTTAAACTAACAAACCCCGTGGATATAAAGAAAAGAGGGAATATTGTATGTCAAACATGCAGACACATAATATCAATGAAAACATGCTTTTGGAATGTGGCATTTATGTAACTTGCTCCCGGTGAGTTAGATCCTGAGTTCCTATTAAACTGAGCTTTCTGGGTAGAAGAAGAAGAAGAGTTTGGATTTGATATCCTGCCTTTCACTCCCTTTAAGGAGTCTCAAAGCGGCTAACATTCTCCTTTCCCTTCCTCCCCCACAACAAACACTCTGTGAGGTGAGTGGGGCTGAGAGACTTCAAAGAAGTGTGACTGGCCCAAGGTCACCCAGCAGCTGCATGTGGAGGAGCGGGGAATCGAACCCGGTTCCCCAGATTGCAAGACTACCCCTCTTAACCACTACACCACACTGGCTCTCTGAACCATATGGCACATGTTAGTGATGGCCAGAAGACCTCACCATTGCTGCTAGAACATCATGCTAGAAACAATGTTTCTTATTTATTAGTGGCACTTGCCTTCTAGAATACACAATATTCTGGGACTGAGGTATGTACAGAAAGGGTAAGAGTAGGAAATGAGAAATGGGGAAGTTGGCTTCTACGTGCACCCTATCAAGAATTTGTAACTACATAGGCTCTGTTTCGGAAGGAGACTTCTACAACAATGAACTATGAAAACATCACATACTTTAGGACTCTCTATTTTGGTGGAAATGCATGCATGCTTCCATAATGGATTTCCTGCCTAACAAAACTCACCAAAACTCTTCTGAATTTGTGTGTGTTTGTTAAAAGAATAGATTCAGTTTTAAGTGCAAATGGAAATTCCTTCTGTTCTAAGTATATTTGGATAGCTGTGTTGTAATGGGCTGTTGCCTGTAAACCTGATTTAAATAACAAAGAAAAATAATTTGATTTGCTTATTCGCTATTCTGTGATAATTTGTTTTGGCTCATCCTTGCCTTTTTAGCAGCGAAGTTAAATTAAAGGAATGTAACTGCAGAAAGTATGAATTGATATCTTTTGTTGTACAAGTCAGATGAAGCTGAATAAAAAGCTTTAAACAATAGGTATCAGGTTGACTTGAAGACTGCAATGTTGTTACTTATTTTTCAAACTGTTATTTCTTAAAAATCGATTTTTTACATAACTTTGCAAGTACAATTAGAAAAAGAGACTCCCTCTCCCCCCCCTGTAATGTAGCAGAGAAAATACACTATGCCACAGATGAACATGTGTATTTGGTGGGTGCCAGATATCTTCGTTGCCATTAGAAAAGGTGCACTGTCCTTACTGAGTTTTGGTATCAAATGTTCATGATAGTGAGAAGTGTGAGACATCTTTTGAGTTTGCTGCACCAAGTACTTGGAATCAATTACTAGTGGTCTGGCTTCATCCCATCTGGATTTTTGACTTCGTTCCAAATCCATTGCTCAGTCTAGCAGCCTTTGAACTATTCCAGGCTTTAGGTAGTGTTAAATCTTAGATCTGAAGTCAGCAAAACCAAATTTTTACAAAAACCACATTTGAATCTACACATAAGCCACTAACGTTAAATTACCCTTCTAACGGTCTATTTCATTTATGGAGTTTCAGCAAATGGTGGCAAAAGTATCTCAAAGAGCTTTAGGAGAGCAGAAACCATCAATATAGCTTCCCATTACAGTGGCAAAATCTTCAATTTTAACAGAGTGCTATTTTAAATTCAAATCGGTTTTGATAAACCTGACGTAATATAACCAGTGTGATCAAAGACATATTAAACATGTTATGTTATGGACAGAATGATCTATTGGCAACATTTAGTCTTATGAAAGCTGTTGATCTGATTTACATAATTATATGGCTTGTGCTTTTTCAAGCTGTTACTAGTGAACTCACATCATGTGATGATAGAAAGAAGCCACTTGAGGTCATTGCCATACCATGCATGTGTCTTTACATGCAATACTTGAGGGTAAGAGATGTCCCTTTTTGTGATGACTCATTTCTTTTCTCATGAGGACTGTGCAAAAAAGAAAGAAAGAAAGAAAGAAAGAAAGAGGGGTAGAGTGGGGGAAGCAAGTTCAAAAAGAGAAAAGTACAAATGAGTCTTGTGTCCTAACCAATTCCAAGAAGTTTCTAGGGAGCTGAATGTTTTCTGAAAATGCGATGACGTCTGAAAACTAGGGACACAATTCTCTGGGAAGCTGCCCTTGTGTTATTCTCAGAGAATTGTACTTGTACTGCAACGACATATCTACATAGCAGCTTCAACCAGTTTATTTATTTTAGTCAAGATATTTACAACTTGCCCTGTGATCTCAGGACAAGGCACACAAACAATTAAAATGACAATGACAGTTTTTTAAAATAAAATAAAATAAAATTCAGAGCAGAGAAAACCATGAACTAATCTTGAAATGCAATCAGCAATCAATAAAGTTGTAAGATCAACAATTTCTGAACACTTGAGCAAATAACCAGGACTTAACCTGGTGTCAAAATGAAAACAAAGTTGATGCCAGACAGATCTCAGAGGGGAGGGCATTCCACACAATGAATGTTCACATGGTTTGAGGGAGATGTCCTTAACTATAAATGGAGTAATCATCTTGAAAAATCAGATTTGCAGCTGTATGTGTATAGCTACATGTCTGAGAGAAAGTGAATGCTCTTGTACCCAGCATTACTCCTGGATGAACAGATTGTTGCTGCGACAAAGAGTGCCCTTTACCAGATAAAACTGCTGCATCCATTCTTTGCGGACAGATCTAGCCTCTTGTCTTTCATTCCCATATTAACCTTGTGGGTTAATTATTGGAATGGGTCGTCCTTGAAAATAGTTGGAAAATCTCAACTAGTGCAGAATTTGCTGCTTACCTCAACATGGATTGTTCATGGAGAGAACCTATTAAACCAGGGGGTCAGCAAACCTTTTCAGCAGGGGGCTGGTCCACTGTCCCTCATACATTGTGGGGGGGCGGTGGACTTTATTTTGAACAAAGAAGAAGAAGAAGAAGAAGAAGAAAAGAATGAATTCCTATGCCCCACAAATAACCCAGAGATGCATTTTAAATAAAAACACACTTTCTACTCATGTAAAAACATGCTGATTCCCAGAATTTGTTCATTCCCCCCCCAAAAAAATATATTCCAGCCCCCACAAGGTCTGAGGGACAGTGGACCAGCCCCCTGCTGAAAAAGTTTGCTGACCCCTACACTAGTCCATAGACCACACACCAACCTTCCCATTGCTCAGATTTATATGGACTGATAAGACCTTTTTATGCACAGTACTTGAGTGTGTGTGTGTGTGTGTATTGCAACACAAACACAACAATAAAAAAAGAAAACTTAAAAAGAAAATCCAAAAACAAGTACGAAACAAATAATGAACATATAACCATATTTTCTTCTTTTCTTCTAGTTGACTTCCTTCGTCCACAATGTGGGTCTGCTTTCATATTTAGTAAACTATTTCCTTCTCACTTCATTTCTCCCCCTTTTCTTTTTATTTTAAACCTTTACAGCATAATTTGTTTTGCAAAAGTTAATCAAAACAAGTCCAGGTATTAATCTGAGAACAGTGCTTTTTAAGATAATCTCTACATTCTCCCCATTCTTTTTGATTTTTTTTTGTTTATTCAGTACTTGAATGTTTCTTTACTGGGAGCTTATTTTTAGTTGGTTCAGACATTTCCCTTTACACTGTTGGGCTGAATTTTGTTTTGTTTATTGTTTGACTACTGTTTTAATACTGCCATGTTTTATTGTACATTGCCATCTTATCCTTTTTGACAGAAAGGTAGTGAATACATTTTATAAAGCCAAAAAGGAAAAAAGAAAAAAAGAATGAAAGAAAGAAGTCATGCCAAACTACATGTTCGGGAGGAATGCGACTGAAAGAGAAGAAACCTGCAGACTGAATGGCATTGCTTCCTTGGCTTGTGTAGCCTCCCCAGTTTCTACTAGTTCCTGTTGTGGTCTCCATCTGCTATGCTTAGTGGGTCTGAAGTTTTAGCATACATTTCATTTAATCCAATATTTATTTTGGATCATTTATTTATACAGCCATCCATCTTGAAACCTAGATCTGGGGTATGAATTAATACAAAAATTAATACAAAATAACTGAAATGGAAAGCTCCCTGCTACACTAAATATGGAATATTTGTAAGACTTTCATGGATCTTACTTAAATGTGTAGCCTGTAAAAAGAAGATGGAAATTACTCAAAACATTTCAAACTGACTGACAATCTATGTTTCCCTTGGCTGTTCATGGCATCTTGGGATATGGTGGAAACCGTTCTTTCCTTCTCTCCTCCTCTCTTCCTCCTCCTCCTTCCTGTCAAATTGTAAATAATATGTGAAACAATTTAGTGTTGACTCAGTGCTTCTAATTACTTCGCCACATTCCCTATGAACAAGAGAGATCTCATACAGCTTACACACCTACCTGAGAGTAAGTCTTATTGTACTCAAAGGGACTTATTTCTGAGTAGGCAGGTTAAGGATTATGTTGTTGAAGTTCCACTACTTACTTAAGCACTTGAAGAGCATTTACTTAAACCTGTCCCACTGAAGTTGATAGGATGTACTTAACTTTGCCTGGATCCTGATTGTGGCTTGGTGTGGCGATCACACAGGGTCCCCGGACGTTTGACGGTCTATTGATCCCTGTGCTACCACTGTGATCGCTTCCCCACTGCCACCAAGCCATTTCTCTTGGGTACACACTGAGTCCAGACGGTTGTTAACATTAAACCAAATAAACAAGGTGATTTTATAAGCATTAACAAGTTTATGGCTTCAGATCATTTTTCTTGTCAGTTTCTTAATCTTAGTTTCTTTACCGGCCTATACCTTCCTAATATCTTCTAACTGATTATCCCAACTTTAACTGACTCCTCTTAACAGATTCAGTCACTCTCTCACATCAAACTAGCCCAGCCCACAGATTTATCCTCCCTCTCCCTTCTCTAACTCCAGACTGACTTCTTAATAACTCTAACTCTAACTCTAACTCCTCCCCTTGGGTTCCTATTGGTTAATCATTTTACACTTAGTTAACTCTTTCCTTCTGTAACCCAGTATGATGTCACACACCTAGGAGGGCAAACGCCACACTTGGAAACAAGCTTCACTGATTTCAATGTAACATTTTCCTCCATTAGGAGACTGGGGTTTAATATGATTGTAAGGTTCAGTTTCATTCAATTAAAATTATTACAATTATAACAAAAAGTACATTTTATATCTATAATATTCATCAAAGCAGATTATTTTGTATAATGTTGATTCCAATGAAGAATAAAGCTCAATGGAAGAATTACTTCAATAGTTTCCCAAACCTTTGCAGTGAATATAAGATGCTTCTGTAAGCAGATGAATGGACAAAATTTGTATCTTACTCTGAACCTGATGTTTTACATATCCCAGAACCATTGTCATTGGGGTCAGTTACAGCTGGCAACTAGCTATTCCTTTAATAATTACTTGAATTTCTCTCTGGAATTCTGGAATTAAACAACAGTCTCAGTTTAACCCTCTTACGCCTCCAACACATATCTGGTGCTGTGATAGGAAGGTAATATAGGCTGTGCTACCCTGGAAGGACATGGGTGGCACTGTGGTCTAAACCACAGAACCTAGGGCTTGCTGATCAGAAGGTCGGCGGTTCGAATCCCTGCGAAGGGGTGAGCTCCCGCTGCTCAGTCCCTGCTCCTGCCAACCTAGCAGTTTGAAAGCACATCAAAGTGCAAGTAGATAAATAGGTGCCGCTGTGGCAGGAAGGTAAATGGCATTTCCATGCGCTGCTCTGGTTCCCCGGAAGCGGCTTAGTCATGCTGGCCACATGACCTGGAAAAACTGTCTGAAGACAAATGCCGGCTCCCTCAGCCAGTAAAGTGAGATGAGCTCCGCAACACCAGAGTTGTGAACGACTGGACCTAATGGTTAGGGGTCCTTTTACCTCTTACCCTGGAAGACAGTTTTTTATGCTGCCTATACATTTTCAAATTTAATAAATAATAATAAAATAATTTTCATTTAAAACATTGGACTTATTTTTATGTAAAAATGAGTATGGATGGGCATAGCAGCATTAACAATTGAATTTTGCTCTATCCTGTCCTAGTCTCCAAGACTTGCTTGTTTTATGTAAAGTTGAGTAACTACCTCTACTCTTTTGTTGCCTGTTTTATATTAAGAATAAAGCATTTAATATTTTTCCTTGTCATTGGGGATGGATGGATCTGTCCATTTTGGTACTCTCAAAATATTCAGTCTTCAGTTTGGTTTTGCAGCAAGCTGTTTTGTTACCAGAGCAACTGAAGTTTCTAATCCATCATACCAGCTCAGGCAATCAGTGTCAGAGACTTCGAGTATAATGGGACATAAATTATAATTGTTAGGGTTACTATTATCATTGTCCCATTCCTGCATAGGGCACTACACACATATATATTAGATATGTCCTATTTTTCTAAGCTTAAACATTTCCCCATGGATTATAGGTTTCACTGTGAATGGGTCATGAACTGTAAACAAAAAAAGAGAGAAGTCATAACTCAGGTTAATACTAAACCATGTCAAATGAGAGTTATTGTATAAATTTGGTACAATTTGTCTGTTTACTTGGGGGATTACTTCCTTTCATTATGTGGACATTAAAATGCTGAGGGGCTGAGTCATCAGGGAGTTGAAACAGGTTTTGAAAAGTGATCTCCTGCCATTGACGTACATGCAAGGTAAGAAAAGTTTTATTTCATTGTAACAGCAGACTTTAATGTGATGGATAGAAAGGAAATCCAGTAAGTCAGCAGAGTGCATTAAATGTAAGATTTGGCCTTATAATCACCATCGTATCCTAAGCTGAATATCTCCTACTTCTGGGAAGCCAGTTATTTCAATTACGACCTGAATGCTATAATTCTGATAAATATTTTTAAATAGTTCCTTTTTTTCCTCCCCTCCTACTCAGGTTAGAAACAATGGTATTATGGGGAAGCTATGACCAAGCCAAAAAGCAGGTGTTTCTAAATAAGAATTACATGTGGCATTAGATTGTGCCATGGAACAGACATTGCAACTCATGAACCATTTCCTCTGAGCGAAGTTCCATGGGCTCATTATCTCCAAGTAAGTGATTCACATGATTGCAGCCATTCATTGCTCTAGGAGAAGCAGCACTTTGTGACCCACCTAGAGATCTTAAAATATAATATGCAAGAGAAAGAGAGAAGAGTACCATTATAAACATTCTATACTATGTTTTTTAACTATGCTTTTTAAAATCTACCATGAATTTCTTGCTAGCTTTGCAGAAATTGATAGGAGAACAAGTATTTTCAAATACAGATAGGTAGCCGTGTTGGTCTGCCATAGTCAAAACAAAAAAAATTCCTTCCAGTAGCACCTTAAAGACCAACTAAGTCAGTTCTTGGTATGAGCTTTCGTGTGCATGCACACTTCTTCAGATACACTGAAACAGAAGTTTCCAGACCCTTCTATATAGTGAGAAGGTGGGGAGGGGTATTACTCAGAAGGGTGGTAGGAATGGGTGATTGGCAGATAGCTGTGATGAGCCTGTTGACGACTCTTAACGACTGCAATAGGTCTTACAGGAGGAAGCAAGGGGTGAAAAGGTGAAAAATGGCTTTGTCATGTCTTGCAGCAAGTTCTCTCTGGGTATCAGTCTGGCTCTGTTGATCTGACCGACAAACATATCTACATGCCTCTAGCTACCATCCCAAACATACCAAACAGTCCATTGTATATAGCCAGGCACTACGTTGCAGCCGCATCTGTTCCAATTCTACAGACAGAGACTCTCACCTAAGAGATCTACAGCAAACCTTTTTAGAACTAAAATACCCAACAGATGAAGTTAGACAACAGATCAACAGAGCCAGACTGATACCCAGAGAGAACTTGCTGCAAGACAGACCCAAAAAAGAAAATAACAGAACACCTCTAGTCATCACATACAGCTCCCAAGTTAAAACAGTACAACGCATCATCAGAGATCTACAACCTCTCCTGGACAATGACAGTTCTCTTTCTCAAGCTCTGGGAGGAAGACCTTTCATTGCCTACAGACAGCCACCCAGTCTTAAACAACTCCTAACCCACAATAATACTACAACCAGACCTAACACGGACACTGGCACCAGAGCCTGCAATAAACCCAGATGCCAACTTTGCTGCCACATACACCCGGACAACACCATTACTGGCCCCAACAACATCACACATACCATTTCGGGACTATTTAATTGCTCATCGTCTAACATTGTGTATGCCATAAAATGCCAACAGTGTCCTTCAGCTCTCTATATTGGACAAACAGGCCAGACCTTACGCCAAAGAATAAACGGACATAAATCGGACATCAGGAATCACAAGACAGAGAAACCAGTAGGAGAACACTTCAGTCTCCCAGGACATTCTATACAAGATCTCAAAGTAGCTGTTTTACTACAAAGGAATTTCAGAAATAGACTGGAAAGAGAAGCTGCTGAATTACAACTTATCACCAAACTTAAAACCATGGAGAAACCTGGCCTGAACAAAGACCTTGGATTCTTATCTCATTATACATGACAAAGCCATTTTTCACCTTTTCACCCCTTGCTTCCTCCTGTAAGACCTATTGCAGTCGTTAAGAGTCGTCAACAGGCTCATCACAGCTATCTGCCAATCACCCATTCCTACCACCCTTCTGAGTAATACCCCTCCCCACCTTCTCACTATATAGAAGGGTCTGGAAACTTCTGTTTCAGTGTATCTGAAGAAGTGTGCATGCACACGAAAGCTCATACCAAGAACTGACTTAGTTGGTCTTTAAGGTGCTACTGGAAGGAATTTTTTTTGTTTTAAGTATTTTCAACTTAGTCCCCCCCCCCCCCCCGTTTCATGTTATGTGTTATATATATATATATATATATATATATGCTTTCGTAGATTTTCACGGGTACAGGAATGCAGGTTTTGGTGTCCTCGGGTGTCTTCCCGTGTAAAAGTTGGGGTGTCTAGGCGACGTTTCGACGAGGTCTCACTCGTCATCTTCAGGCTGGTGCTTTGACAAAGACCACTTGACAACTGAGTTACAGAATCTCTCAAACGTGTTAATTGCCAATGGATACCAGCAAAACAGGATTACGAAGCTAATCCAAAAGGAAACACCCCCCAAAAACCAAGACACAGAAGAAAACAATGGCATGGCCCTCCTCCCTTATATCAAGGGCACTACAGATAAAATTAGCAAAATCCTCCATAAACACAATATCAAAACAGCCTTTTGCACCAACCAAAAAATAGCCAATATCCTCAGAAACCCCAAGGATAAAATCCAGTTGGAAAACCAAGGGATCTATGAAATACCCTGCAAAGTCTGCCCAGCCACGTACATTGGACAAACAAACAGACGAATAAATGCACGTATCGCAGAACACAAGAATGCCGTCAAAAAAGAAGAAAAAACTTCCTCTCTTTTCCAACACATGAAAGAAACAGGACACGAAATTAATTTTGCAGATTCCAAATTGCTCTTTAACACGGAACATCACCACAAGAGAATAATCATGGAAGCCATCGAGATAGAGAAACACCCTCACAACATGAACAAGCGTGACGACACATCCCGCTTGCCAGACATCTGGAAATTAGCCCTCCCCACAAAAACTGACACCAGATCCAGAGGCACACAGAACGCCAACACCAATCAACCACACCAGACCCAAACCCAGACCCTCTCCACAGATGAATTACAG
This sequence comes from Podarcis erhardii, assembly GCF_964252035.2. Classification (NCBI taxonomy): domain Eukaryota; kingdom Metazoa; phylum Chordata; class Lepidosauria; order Squamata; family Lacertidae; genus Podarcis; species Podarcis erhardii. Next base: position 52,619,620 of record NC_138508.1, on the reverse strand, counting down.
ACACCATCCAGTAGCCAATCCATGGTGGCACCTCCGGATGCTGCACCCCCCTGCAATCCCTACACAGATCTGGCTGACACAAGCCACAAAACCACAGCTCGCCCCTATACACGAAGCCAAGCCAGAGCACAACTAAGTACAGTACAGCCATCTTCTCAGGAAAACTCTTCACAAAGTTCAAGAGGTCAAGACACAAAGACTTTAACAACTAATCCACACCTAATGACCCACCTAAGTGGTACTCAGGATATCACTCAAGAAATCACTCAAGATATCTCTCAAGTAATTAAGGAACAAAAGAAGAAAAGGCACACTAGCCTGGGAACTTCCTCTCTGCCCAGAACATTGGAGGCTATACACCACACCCCCTCTACAGTATTTATAGGAACTCAAACACTGAGATCCTGCTCTGTTCCAGTAACAAGAAGCCGAAAGCACCAGCCTGAAGATGACGAGTGAGACCTCGTCGAAACGTCGCCTAGACACCCCAACTTTTACACGGGAAGACACCCGAGGACACCAAAACCTGCATATATATATATATATATATATAGTATTCATTTTTATATTTTTAGTTTATTTATTAAAATATTTATATATCACTGTTTATAAGAATTGGAGTTTACAACAATTATACATAAAACCATACAATAAAAACCATGTCAAAAGTTCAAATTAGAAATCAGCTATTATCCAAAGATAATTTTAGTATATAAACATTTATGCAGGCACGATGCTTTTCTTGTTATCAACAAATCACAATATATATTTACGACCAGTGGAAGGGGGAAATGGTTTAAACTTTCTGCTGTGACCTGTGATGCACCATGGCACATCAGCACAATTTACCTTGAGGAGTGCCATTATAGTTTTGTATGCATTGAGATTATTTGGTAAAACTGCTGGTTTCTAATTTAAGCAAAGTTGAAAACCCCTCAGCATTATGTAAAATAAAATCCAAAGACAAATGAAGCAATATTTATTTATTCATTATATTTATGAAGCCACCCTTAGGGAACCCAGGGTGATATACAATTTATACATGAACAAAACAACAAATAAACCATTACCACAATAATTTAAAAGCACAATACCATAGATTAAATAAAATCTGATCAGTAGCAGTCCTAAAAATCTTCACTTTACACTCAGACACCTTCTCTAAATGTCAGTGTAAATATTTGTTTCCTTAAGCATAAACGGTCCCTCAAAATCAGTTGACTTTTCATTCTCTCAAAAGTTATTGAGGGTCAGATATGGAATTTTTTTGACATTTCTTAGTAGTAGTATCACATTATTATTATTTTTTGCACCAGCCTAATATATATTGAGAAATTATTTTAAATAGTCATTGGACCATTGAGTCATGTGAATATAGCATTAATCCTTCCTGGAAAACCTAGGCAGAGCTGGCACTTCCTAGAGATGCCCAGACCCTGGAAGAAGGTGACAACATCATGGCCAACCATTAAGTCTTGGATAGCCTCATATTCTGCTGTGAGCTTCATGATACAAATTATATTAAAAATACTCCTAAGAAGGGGTGGCATGGTCTGAAACATGTGTTGGAAATATACTTTTAAAAGATAGCAAACAGTCTTGAATTAGAATGAAGTTATATTATGGATTTGCAGTGGTAACAGCTGTTTTCAGTGTCAATTGCCACAGTAGCGTCGACTCTTTGTGTTGTCAACTAAGATAATTTTCTTTCGTCCTAAGTGGAGTTTGTTGTAAATGATCAAAGGCCACATGGAATCAAATATGGGAAACAAACCCACTCGGTTCTTTGATCACATAAATGCATCGTGAAGACCAGGATTTGCTGGCGGAAAAGGCTGACTGGGGAACTAGGGATGAGACCCTTGCAACAAATGAAGTGCTAGAAGGGCATAAAACTTGAATCATGGCATAACCTGTTTTCTCATCCTTTGAACCAGTGAAAATAGCAAAGTACAGTTAATGCTATGATTTACAGAGCATCTCACCCATTGAGAAACCATGTGCTGAAATATAACAGGAACAGAGGGGGAAAAGGAATTGCATGTCATTCCTTTTTAGAATGATTTTTAATGAGAATGGAAAACTGAATGCTTTAATTTGCTCGTTGCTTGTTACACTCTTTAAACTGCAACTCATGCTGTATTTTTAGCCAGGGCACTAGCTAAAGGCAAGTAAGGAGAACACAAATATGATTAGTAGGAAAGAATACACAATGTTCCCCGCAATTAAGGATAACGTCTAATTCTGAGTGTTTTGAAATCAGATTGGGACTGGGGAAGAGATGATTGCTGACTCAGACAACATGTTCCATTTGCATGAGTACTGGATGGATCTGGATTTACAATATTACCTACATTTACTTAGGACTTACTTAAACTTATTTCCTGTTACCTATGATGATGATGCTTTTAAGTGGGTTTTAACACTGTGTATTTTATTTCTTGTTTAATTTATGTATTTTTATTGTTTTGTTCTTTGCATTTTAATATATTTTCATTGGATTGTGATTTTAAATTGTTACAAGCTACCTTGAGTGGTGTATGGGAAAGGTAGTATAGAAACATTTTGCAATTGTTGATGAGTTATCTTGAAATATTTCCTATATTTCATTAGGTAAACTTTTCTGATGTTGTGAATCACCAGGGCAAAGCAACAGCCAAATAAACTGGTGTTGCAGCCCTAGAAAGTGTGCCTGTAAATCTGTGGCTGGAAAGTGTAAAGCAAGACTGTTCTCTGCATTGTGCCAAAATGGGGAGTTACTATTCATCACAATTGCCTTCTGATTTTTAAAAAGATAGAAACATGCTGTTGCTTCTCTTAAATACTTTAATAATAACAACAATTCTTGTATAACGACTACCTCTTGAAAGAAGAATGATAACTGCCTGTCCCTTAATACAAATGATACCTGTCAATTCTAGCCAGAATGTCTCTGTCTACAGAGAATTGCAGGATGTTAAAATAATCTGTCTTCCTAATGTATATAAGCATGGGATGAATGCTTTGGTTTACGTCTACATTTGCTGAATAGAGGGAAAGGTGACAACCTGAGCCATCTTCATTACATGGAAAGTGCTTTTAGCACATTGTTTTCATACCTGTCCCATCATTGTTCTTAAGAACCATTCCATTCTCTCTGTCTCTTCCGTTCTGTGAATATCATTGTGTTCTCTATACTTTTATCCTACCATGAAAGTTTCATTACTGCACAAAAACCACCCTGTTTTGAACAATTTGTTGAACCCTGAAACTGGCACACAAACATCAGCTTCTAGTCATAGAGGAAGGAACTAAGAATGGCTGCTTATTTGGATCCTTGCTGAGGGCACATGACACCATCAGTTTCCTACAACAAAGGGAGTTTCTATGTATTGATTTAGATTAATTTGTTTGCACTTCATTAGTCACCTTGAACACATTAAAGGATATAAATTAAGTGAACTAACTAACAGGCAAACAGCATAAACATACAGGCTCTGTGGTAGTACATATAAACATGATCAACATTTTTGGTTTTGCTCTTTGGTGACCTTAAACAGCATTTGTGCATGAATGAAAATAATCATGGGAAGTCGCCAACATGTTAGAACATACAAACTATATCAGTCAAACAAGATGGCAAGTTTATGCAAAAAAAGAGAATTAATCAGTTTATCAGTGTTTGGAACTAAGAGTATGCTGTTATTATTGGTCAGTACTCATAATTATTCTTTTTAAAAATCTTCTTTTGTGTTGTATGTTCATATCTTTATTCATGTAACCTGAAATTATTAAAACATTTATAAAAATAAAATAATCCTTGTCCATCAGTTAGCGTGAACACACATGCTGGTTTTTCAGATCCCTTTTCTCTTGGCTTCTTTTCTATTGGAAATGTTCGTTTTAAATAGGTCTCTGGAATGTAATTTAGAGGGCTAAGCAAGAATTTTTTTAAAAAACCAAACCAAACAAAAGCTTGTCATAGCTTCAAGCTTCATACATTTAATCAAAAACACCCTAATTCTTTTAAGGTTTGTATTGTGGTCTTTTGACTTCCTGAAGAAGCATAAGTGGAACCACTAAGCCACATCATAAAATACTTTATTTGCTTTGAGGAACTAGTTAGTATAACTCATGGTAAAGTTACAGATAGGTAGCCGTGTTGGTCTGCCATGGTCAAAACAAAATAAAAAAATTCCTTCCAGTAGCACCTTAAAGACCAACTGAGTTAGTTCTAGGTATGAGCTTTCGTGTGTATCTGAAGAAGTGTGCATGCACACGAAAGCTCATACCTAGAACTAACTCAGTTGGTCTTTAAGGTGCTACTGGAAGGAATTTTTTTATTTTGTTTTGATCATGGTAAAGTACTCTTGAAACAATAGGTCTCTCTGTCATGATGAAAATAAATTTCTCCTCAGTTCCTTTTTGGAATAAATGAGCTGACCCAGAGCCAGCTCAAGACATTCTGCTGCCTGAGGTGAATGACAAGATGCTGCCCTCCCTCAAGATGCCAATTGGACTGGCAGTTGAATCTTACTCCAATACTGGTGAAGGGAAAATATCTTCCACTGCACTTGAGGACAGTGGGCTACCATAGCAGGTATAGCGCAGGCTACTTGGCACTCACAGTTCCGTCTCCTCCCTACTTCTCAGTATCTGCCGCTTGAGGCAGCTGCCTCCCTCTGCCTCATCACAGGGCTGGCCCTGAGCTAGCTTCTCCCCTTTGCCCTATATCTCCATGCCAGCGAGCTGATGAGTCTGGAAGTTAGCTTTGCTCAACTATATCACAACCTAGAAATCATAACAAATAAAATGTAAAACCTAAAAGTTTCAGAACCACAACAGGTATTCAGGACCCCCTTCCACTTTTAATTCTCAATCCTGTGAGTTGTGTAGGTTAGATCAATATTAGCCCCGGAAGCATATGCGTTTTTTTGTTTGTGTGTGTGTGTGGGGGGGGGGGGACACACAGAAGGAGAAAAATGGGGTAGAGAATGAGCACCCAGTTATATTTAATATCACAAGAGAAACAAAAGTATATGAGAATGGCAAAAACTATGAAACAAAATAAAATTCCTTTATTAGGATTTGGACATTCAGTGACATTCCTTATTGCCAAGTAAACAAGGCTTGCATAGAAGTTATTTAACAATGATAACTTTTTACTCCTGATGAAATGCTTGTTGATTGTTGTAACCAGACTAGGGAAAGGTAAAGAGCTTGGTACTTGCTCCAGAAATATCAGATTCTTTGAGCATTTTCTTTGCGAACACACAAAACCCCTCAAGAGGGCCTTTGAACATTCAAATGGAATTTTTTGCTGATGCTGAATATCAAATATTTTTAGAAGATTCCTCATCAAAGTTTGCAGGGGATAAATTTAGGAAGCAAGCTATTCAACTGACAAATGCTAAGAAGCAAACATTTTTAATGCATGCTTCTGAATAGTCCTGAGAGTTCACTAAAAGTGCTCTTGCCCATGTTTCTTACATTGTTTACTATCTTTCTTTGTTAAAAAACAACAACAGCAAACCCATCATCTTGTGATTGCTTGGACCACTGATCTAGGTCAATCAGCAGTACAGTCTTATAAATGTGATGACATCACAACTTTATGTACCCAGTCAGATTTTGCTACACACTATGAATGGGCAAACATGCCCCTGCCCTGTTTTCAGTCCTTCTGAATAATAACCAAGAGACGAGACAGTGATTTCTGTAGATAGTGATGGCTTTCATGAAAAGTATTCTCTCACAGGCTCACATGAAATTTGTTTAATCTCTAACACAGAAGGAAAAATTGGAAGGACTCAGCAGGCTTAATTTTCAGAGTGGATTCACATACCCAAATTTTCATGTGGCTATTGCATAGTAGTCTGATTGACTGCGATGCTCATAATGAATTGGCTTTTCCTGTCACAGTTTTCCTTTTAAATGGGAGAAAACAAGACCAATTTGTACATTCCATTATACATTCGGATGGTGTCCTCCAAGCTTCAAATATTCGGGAAATCCATGGAACCTTTTCAATACTTGTAAAACATCTCTGCAAATACTGACATACCAAAAGAATATTTATAGCCTTCTCCATTGGTTCCATTCATCTTCTTTCCAGCCTTTCTTTTAAAACAACAGCTTCTTAAATTGTTCTGGATGTACTGAGCATGCTTGACGTCAGAAGTCCTTACGTGTGACGCAGGCTAGTGGTGTCCAGAACAAATCTAAGGTTGTTGAAATTGTCTTCTGGCATGGCTGAGGGGTTGACAAGAGGCACAATGTGCAGTCCTCAATAGCCAAAAGGTCTAATCTCGCCTACTATCAGTTGGAAAGGCTGATGTGTGGTTTTTTGGGGGGGTGGGGGGTGGGGCATGTATTTGTATTCAAGTTCTTAACTTCCAGCTTGCATGTTTACTAGTTGTAAAATTCTAGCAATGGAAAGCAGTGCCCTTTATGATGCTTTCAAGGAACATTTATACTTTAACAGAATGAGTCTTGATAAATGGTAAGGAAGATCTTGGCCTCACATCCATTATTTGTTAATTTACAGTTCCAGTCAGAGCCTTGCAACATTATTTTCTCATGATTTGTTTAGTCTAGCTGATGCACTTAACAGTAACAAGTGCTCATATCTCTTGTACAATGATGTCTTTGAAATCTGAACTTTAAAAGTAACTTGCTGGTAGATTACCCTAGGGACATTTTAATGGCTACCCTTGAAGTATGCACTATGGTACTCTGGAGGAATCTCTGCTTTACTTTAGTTCTGTGTGAGGTTTTGCTAGGTGGAATGTGTGACGAGTGGGGACCCCATAGTGAGCATGACACAGAGAGATCATAATTCCAGAGTTTTCTCTAGTGCAAACACCCAATAGTTGTTAAATACAAAATTTTATTCAGAACAAGGATTATTCTGTAATTTCTGCTCAAATGGGCCCATTCATACTCACATCCATGTGGCCCACGATTGGCCACAAACACAAGCAGCAAGCCTGAACACTGTACCAGCTGGAAGAGGCTTGAACATCTCCTGTTGGATGCAGGAGACCAGAGACGCACTGCAGGATGGGCAACAGGGCTGGAGGTGGCACCAGACTGAAAACACAGCATCATTGGAAGGGTGAGCAGATGATCATGTTGCCTCCTGGGAACTGTGGTTTGTTTATATTCACTTAAATTCTTTGCCCAGTCTCAGGAGAGGGGATGGCACAAGTTTGGGCAAAACAGAGAACCAGCCACTTCAGTGCCACTGTACTAAGGCTTTGATATTCACACCTCCTCATCAATTTACATAGAAACACATGATTCTAGGGGTAACTGCTTAATGTGTCCAAGATTCTGAATGTCAAGTATCTTCCATGGTCCAGCTTAGAGCAAAGCATGGTATAAGGGGAGCCAGTGTTGCACTCCAACTTAGAAAATCCAGTGATTCTATATTTTTCAAGCACTTTATTTTGAAATTGTTCCTCACCGTGGCAAGTTCCAGCTATTTGAGAAGAAGTCATTTCATGGCTTAATTCAATGCACATTCATGTCTCTGCTGGAATAAAACACACTTCACTCATCTTCAGCTCATAAAGTATTTATCCAATTTTGCAACATGGTTAGGAAAATTATTCCTGCTCAGCTTCTCTGCTTGGTGAAGTACATTCTACATTGTCATAGCTTTCATAACTTTGAGGTTTCTTCTGGTTCTTAAATGATTAAATGCCTTGTAAAATGTTGTCTAAGTGTCTGTCTTAATGAGGCGTGGAACTCCAGTTTAAATGTATACCATAATATTCACGGCACAGTGTGGTACTATAACAACATTAACTTTCAGCAAGCATCTCTTTGTTCTCACATTTTTGGCCTGTTAGCGACCATTTAAGTTATTTTAAGGTTAATTGAAGAGGCAAAGTTGCTTCTTTTTTTAATGGAGCTTTCATCATGCTGCAAATCTCTGCTGGTGCCATATGAACAATTTTGCAACATTAAGTTCCTTTGATTAACTGAACCTTGTCAGGAAGACACTTCATCAACATATTCCATGGACACAAACTCTGGTGTTTTTAACAGACCATTTGTGAGCAAAACAAAAGTATCTCTTGCTGTGAAGACAGATATAGTATTTCAAGAGGAGTTCTTTGCCCACATGTGAACACACTTTTCAGTTATCATGAGACATACATATCAATCCATTGAATGCTGGTTCAGACAACAGTCTCCTCCTTTCATGTTTCCAGCAGCCTGTCTAATTTTTTTAAAAAGTATATACAGTATATAAATTTATACACCATATTTTCTCTGCCTTTTATTAAAAAAAAAAAAAATCAAGCCAGATACTAAACTTAGGGATTTTTAAGGAGGTGTAGCAATGTTATGTGCGCTAGCCAATCAATGACCTGTTTCAGTCAGGTTTTCGCTGAGTCAAATAATATTGCAACTCAGCAGAACCTATTATCCAGTTTACCTGGAAGAGAAAATGCCTATTTGTACTAAACATGCTCAAGACACTTCTGGACTAGCCTCATTGCTAAAAAATAATATGCGTCTTCTTTCCCTTAGTTGTGCATAGTTTTTATAACCATCCTCATATTTTATTGATTACTTTGCTGTAGTTTTCATGAGTCAGGATTTTTATTTTTTCCATTTTCCATTATTATTTTTTAAAGAAGCCTTAGAAAAATTTTGTCATTTAACAAGCTTCATCTTTTTCTTACACAAAGAAAGGTTCTTGTTTTCAAAAGCTGGTGGAAAATGCAATTTTACAGGCATGACAACAGGAATATTCCCAATCATAAATGTAGAACATTGGAATGCTGAGTGTGGATTAGCTACTAAACTCTTTTCCTTCTGACCATCTTCCTCCTCAAAATTATATCCCAAACTGTGTTTTCAACATGTGGAGGGTAAGATACAAGTCGATTTGGATCTCATTCTGCAAGCATTATTAGACTTCTAACAACCAAGTTCTTGTGAGCATGGAATGTTTCCCTTTGCTGAGGTCATAGCACCAAGTTTTTAAAAATGCTATTGCATCATGTTTTCTTTTTTGCTAAAATCTTATACTTGTGAATGTATAGAGTCTATAGATTCAACGTGGGGATGAGGGAAGGAGGAAACACGAGAACCACACATTAGCAGACTGCAAATTGATGGAGAGAGTTAATAATATGATAGCCAACTTGAAGAAAACTTCCCATTTAGATCTGTACAGTTTACGATCTGTGAAATTCATTAGACTTAGAATTTACTTGAAAATATGTTCTCCAGTGAATACATAAAAGCATGATGGTAGAATTATATACAATCTTTTCTTCACTCATTAGTCACCACAGCAGAGGACAAGCAGAACATATATGTAGGTGGAAAAGTGAACAGTTTGCCTTCTGGCTGGAAACCTGAGATAATTTGACACATCCAGCTTGACCTGATCTGCCCTGATGCAGTGCATTCGACAATCACACCACTGTTGTGTTCCGGCAACAATTGTGAATCCCAAAGCATATGGGAATCATTTAGAAATATAGGTGGGCGCAAGCAGGAAAAGGAGGTTTTGCATTTCAGCTTATGTTCAATATTTTTAGGAAGGGTTTTGCCATTCTGGAAAAACCATTGTTGGTGCATGTGCAGTAACCAGACCCACAGAAGTATTAGCAGCAACATGCCCCTGCTTGGGATAGGTGCACTGATGACAGGTTTTTGGCAAAACAAAAGACCCCACAGGAACCTGGATTGGCAGAGCCTGGTCTGTTTTACAACTGTACTTTAGTTCTCAGATGTTTTTAATGTGTCTCAGTAGAGCAAGCAATCATATGGTATTATCCAGATTCAAAATATCAATCCATGCCTCCAAACCATACAAATAGGATCAACTAAATGAATTATTTTATGGAGCCAGACGTTATCCTGTTAGAAATGGATATATTGTTGCTGCAATGTGCTTTTATGCACAGAATGCCTTGCTGCCAGTAGCACTATGCACACGTTACTTGCGTGTAGGGCAGCCCTGATAACAGGGCTGCATGTTCAGTCCTGCACTCAACATTGAGTCTTTTTTCTATAGCAACTTTGTACTGAGTATGGTTGTTTGTACAGGAAAACCAGAACATAAGCTTGTTTCTTGTAAGGAGCTTCTGTGTGATCAGAGCACCGGGTTGGGTAGATGTTCTGATCACACAAAGATGTTCTGATGTGTAGAGAAGCTTGCACACTGGCCATTCCATACAATGAACGTGCACCTGGTGTGGTTGCCGAAGAAAGAAGCCCAACGTCACAGGCAGCACCATTCTGGGCTGTACTTAGCTGTGCCCTAGATGTGAGTAATGCTTCCGTAGAGCTTTAACCTTGCTGGTCTTCACCAAGAGATGGAGAACTGAATTTAAGGCCTCTCCTTTGCAATCAGGCCAGGTTGGACCTGTTTGTACTTCAGTGCATTCTGTCCTTGCAAGTCTCATGTAGTGCTGTATCTCATTTGCTTTTAATAATGGAGGAAATGCTTTGCTTAGGGGGAGGGAGAAGAACTGGGTTCAGGTGACCTGTGTGCCTGCTCAGTCTGCTGTCCAAGTGGTGTTGATGGGTAACTTCAAGGCCCCTCCTCTTTTCTTATGGTTCTTTGTCTTCAACTGGGCTTCACCACACAGCCCTTCCTATGATGCCTTAAAAGAGATGGCTGTCCTCTTTAAAGTTGGCTATGTAGCTATCCTGAGTCCTCTGTACAAATTCCTCACCCTAGAAGAAGGAGGAGGCATAGGCTCAGCTGACCATACCCACCTGCTCAAGCCACAGGCATGAAGGAAAGGCTTTGTATTACCTCTGCTTCTGCCAGAGCCCACTGGGCCTTGCCCTCTGACCTAGGTTCTGCCCCCAGGACCTGCACTTGTGCCACAACATTTGACATTAAAAGTTGGGAAGCCTACTTGCATCCCAGTGGGTGCTGAAGGATTGTGAAATATTAGTAAGGCAAGATGAATAGAAGTTATTCGTCCAATATACTAGTCTCTTGCTACATAAAAATTCTCTAAGCAATTTACAAAACTTTAAAAAGCATAACATAACGATGTACCAGTGTGGTGTAGTGGTTAAGAGCGGTAGTCTTGTAATCTGGGGAACCGGGTTTGCGTCTCCGCTCCTCCACATGCAGCTGCTGGGTGACCTTGGGCCAGTCACACTTCTCTGAAGTCTCTCAGCCCTACTCACCTCACAGAATGTTTGTTGTGGGGGAGGAAGGGAAAGGAGAATGTTAGCTGCTTTGAGACTCCTTCGGGTAGTGATAAAGCAGGATATCAAATCCAAACTCCTCCTCCTCCTCCTCCTCTTCTTCTTCTTCTTCTTCTTCTTCTTCCTACCTCTCATTCAGACAAGATGGCTGCTGCTGTGTTAAACCTTGGTTCTACTGGAGAGCCTGAGTAACTTAATCATATGAGGGGACAATCCTACAGAGCATTTAACTTTGGGATGGAATCAGCCAATCCTGCTCCATAAAAGTCCAGCAGAATATTTAAGAAGTCTGCAAAATCAGAAAAGATCTAATCCAGGCAACCAATACACACTGACCTTGTTTACATAAACCATTAAACCAAACCATGGCTTAGTGTAAACACACAAGCCTGTGGGTTCTTGGAGAGGAGATCGCAACTATTTTGCTCCTCTCCTACATGGCTTGGTTTAGCATGTCATCCAAATCTGGGCTTGTGGTTTATTTTGTGGTTTCTTTCATGACATGTGAACTAAGTTATTTTGTTTGCAATTAAAACCCAGTATGATTTTTAATGGAAAAAATATATATCATGTTTTCTTGTCAGGATTGACCAATTCTACAGAAAATTGCAAGGATTTTCTATCGTGCTGCCTTGAAGAAGTAACGCAAAACATTTATTTTAAAAAAATATTAATTGAAAATTGGCAATAGAAACATTTCCTTTTGCCAAGTTCCAAGTACAAGTTGCTGTTCCAAAGCAGGTGGCATTGTAAAACTAAAGTTGGCTACAGAAAGCAAGTACAGGTTACAAGGAAGGAAAAAGTTCATATGCTCAAATTGAAATAACAACAGGGTAGAGCTAGATCTATGACTTTATGCTCCTTTTTAATGTGGTCAGCTTAAAAAAAAAAAATCATGGCAACAGCTTTCACCTCATTATGACTCGTTTTTACTTTTTCGTTTCTTCCAATCTACCAGGAAAGTGAATTTTGTTTATTGCATTTTTACCCTTCCTTCCTTCCAATAAACTCAGGGCAGCCCAGAGGGTTTGCCCTTTAAACCTCACAACAACTCTTTGAGGCAGGTTATGCTGAATGGGGCTGACTGGCCCAAGGCCATCCCATAAGCTTTGTGGTTAAGCGGGGATTTGAACCTAGGTGACCTTGGGCTACTCCAAGGCTTCAAACAGTGGCTCTCCATTGAACGGAAAATTATCGTTTGAGGTAGATAGGGATGGATTATGGCTGTTACTGATAAACAGTCATGTCAACCCCAAAACATCTGCAGGTACAAACAAAATTGAAAGCGGGATCACAGATAGCCACCTTGATACCATCACAAGGACAAATCATAATGACAAAACAATAGAGGGTCCCTAAGAGAGAGAAAGTGGCTGAAAGCATGTTGAGTTTTGCAGTGGCTCTCTCTGGGGATCTGATGTGAGGTTGAGGATTCATCAACTATCAGGAAAGTGTGTTGCTTCCTCTGTTTATGCTTGACTGTATATTTGTGGTAGTACAAAAACATGAAGGGTACGTTCACATTAGCAGATTAAAAGGCAATAAGATCATTTTCTTCACTGCTTTTCAAGCTTTGCACAGTGTTGCACAGTGCTGATCACACACCTCTGGAACTCCTATTCATGAAGCTGTCATGTGCGCATGTGCTCTTATCTGTGCACATGCAATGACTGTCTCAAATGTTTACATTGTTGCCAAGTCTGCATCCTGTTTCTAGTCAGGCTGAAGCTGATTTAAGGAAAAAATGCAACAAACAGAAATATTTGTCAAGTACTGTAAGTACAGGATCGACATGGATTGCGCCTAATGTCACATGAATGTGGCTACAAAACCCAGCAAAGGGAGTGCATTGCATGTAGAGTAAGTGGCCATGTGAACATAATTTAAGTTTCCAGTGCTCACTCTTCTAAAGGAAGCCAACCCCAGGAAGCACTGCCTCTCAAACTTCCGACTGTGTGGGAAAGTGGGGGACATCTGTCTAATTTAGAATCCACTCTTCATCAAAAGGATTTGGGGCAGATGATCACATGTAACAGCGTCAAGAGTTCATTCTGCTGATCCACATCTCCTTTGTTTTTTAAGCACGTGTACCTAACAGCATCTAAAACAGAGGAGAAAATGTACTGCTACGCGCAGTAGTCCAGGAACATAGAGGAATGCAACTGAGGTCACTGAAACAGTAACAAACATGGGAAGTTCAGCAAGCAGGAAAAGACATTAATGCCCCTGTGCCATTTCACATTGCTTAGGGTACTTAAATCATGTCTAAACTCAGTACCTCTCAGCTGTGTACAGGGATAGCTAGTCAAAATCAATCTGCCTTTGTACTTGTGGGAAATACTTTCATTAGCTTTACAAGTGTCATGGAAGATAATTACGTGTACTAGGATCTGAAAAACTGGCAGTATCCACTTTTGGCACGAGTTACTACCATTACACTTTTTATTGCTACAGAGTCACCCATCATGTACTTGGGTGCCATTTCAACACTTCTGGTGCAAATAAAAAACAACTCTCTGGTTTGGGCTGCCAAATTCCTCTACCTAGTCAAGCCTTTTGTTAAATCCCACATATGTCTTCCAGAGTCAATTGGATAGCAAGGAGGTGCAAAGGCAACATGATATTCCTCATCCCCATAAGCACCTCAGTATTTTCCCTTAGAATCACAGAATTGTGGAGAAGGAAGGGACCCCATGTATAAGGCCTGCAGAACCTAGAACAGACTTGAAGAATTGGGTACACACCCCAGTATTTTAAATTTTTTAATAAACCCTATTGTTTGTCACAAACAAGAGCTCTTCCTTACATTCCGCATACAGACAGCACATTTTCCTGGGGCTAGGCGCAATATATATTCAATAAGGCTTATTTCTGAGTATACATGTGTAGGATTGTATTTTTCACCTTTACAGCTCGGAAATACATGCAAACTGTCTCTCCCCCCACCCCCAATGCAATTCTTCCCCTGCATCTGATTATATAGCAACCTTAACGAGAACTAGGTTCCACACTGAGAGAGTTACAGTATTTCTATTACTGCAGTGGCTGCAAGACATAGTTAGATCTGAAGGTACAGGTGACCATAAATCCATAATCAAACAGGGGCTAGACAAGGAGGGGCGGTGTTCAGTTTTTATTGTCTCTGTGGTAGGTTGGATGCTGGTGGTATTCACAGTTCCAGAGGATTATTCATTCTGTAGGCCTTTTTATCAATACTCCTAAAATCAGATAAGTGAGGTGGCATATATTATGTATAGTACTGTAATTAATAGTAATAGTAACAGTAACAGTAATAGTAATATAGAAGTCATGTATGTGTGTCATTCACCCCTGTAGATCAGCTAGCTAGAAGAATTAAAAGCTACACTTTGAAAACAGCATGGGAATTGGCAATCCCAACTTTTTAGATTGTTTTGTTTAATAACTGTTGTAAAATATATATTATTATTAATGAGCAACAGCAAAAACAATGCCCTGAAGGAGCAAATTCATACCTAAGTACCTTTGCTAGAGAATAAATTTCTGTCACGACAAAGGCATGTTTTCTTTCCGGTTAAGAAATAAAAACTATAATTGTAAGCTCTACCATTAAAGTTAAGATGATTAAACTTTAAAAAGTAGATTAAATGATTTCCTTGCATTCAATTGCATTTATTGAATTGTGAGGTATTTGAGCCCTTAGCTGCATGCTCATGTTTACATTGGTTACCAAAGGAATAACTTGTTCTAAGGATACAGATGTCTAAGTAGTTAACCTTACAGCTTACATCTGCTGCCAAGGAAACAGGAAAACCTGAGCTGCTTTCCTGCAAAACTGCTTCATTAATCTACAGTTCTGATATTAATGCCATGCTTAATTTCTATCTCTTAGACCATTTCCTCTGGTTTATAGAGGTAGTTTTAGAAAGCGGCATTCAAAAGACAGTGGTAGGTGAATGGTCTTTTTTGTACATTAGAATAGGCTGGGGAAATTCAAATGCAAAGGCATCACTGGTGCATGCCAAGCCAATGATACATTTCTCAAAGTAGGACTGTAAATTTGATCCAGGAATATTCTCTCTTCAGAATGCAATTATTCTAAAATAAGTCAGGATATCTTAGAGGTATGCATGACATGTGAGCTCACTTCCACTTTGTCTAATTACTGATAACAAGAAACTAAACTGAAGTTATTTGCTGCTTCAAACTTCAGCACTCAACCACTGATTCTAAAGAGATTTGCCACAATGCAACACTCTTATCTAGAAATAAGGACTGGTTCACATATTGATGATTTCCTACGCAGAAGCCACTTCCTTGCAGGCACTTGTATGAATTCTACATGCTGTTAATTATGCATGGCAAGTGCATGTTCCTATGTCACAATACAAATATATAAGGAAACCCCCCTGGCAATTGCCTTTAGGACTGAACTGTGTGAAAGGCAGCATAGAAAGCTAATATCCAATGCAATATTACAAACACACACACAAACACACACACTTTAGAGTTAAACAAAAGTATTAGCTGATTAGTCTACTGATTAAAACTAGCACATATGGACTAAAGCCAGTAATTCATGCTATTTCCTAAGTTCCAGTTCTTGCCTCATGTCTGCTAAGGGCTCATCCACACTTACACTTGCCCCATGCCTTGTCCTGCCCCTTTCCCAGGGCAAACCTGCTCTTTAGTGCTAAATTGGAACCAGCGTCAATCTGCAGAAAACCCAAATTGCCGTTTGCTCCGATTTGAGTGCTAAAGAGCAGTTTTCCCTAGGACAAAGCAGAGGGAAAAAGAGGAAGTGTGGATGAGCCCCAAGCTACCTTGGTATTTTCAGGTGCAAAGGAGGATGCTATCCCATTGCCAATGCTGTAATAATGTCCAACTGCCAATCTGTAGATAAAGTGGGAGCAGATGATGTATTTGCAGCAAAGTGTCTTGGGCTTGCTTGTCTTGGAAATCAGGTCCTTTGAAATCAGGTCTCAGATATACTCTGGACCATATTCCATCCAGCAACAGTTCCAATTTTAATGGCAAATGCTACCATCTAGCATCTGACTCTTTCCCCAGTGAAGTAAGTGGAGAGCACATGAGGTTGCCAAGGGAGAGAAGTGAGGACTGTATGATGGCGCTCCCAGAGTCACAAACCTATTTCAAACTCCTTTGATAGGAAGCTCAAGGCTCCTCCTAGAAACCTGTCTCTGACATTTAGTTTTAGTAAGTCAGGCCAGAAAAGGCAGCAAAATGTACCAAAAGGAGCAAATCTGTGTGCAGATAAAAAAAATATGGATTGGTTAAGTGGCAAACCACTTTTCCAGTGCCAGCTCTAGAGATTCCTTGCTGATTCCTTGCAGTAAGTCTTTCTCTTACTGTAGTTAAGATTAGTGTCCCAACAGTATATTTTGAGGGGTTTCTTGTCAATGCAGGCTTTCCAGAGCACTTTTGCTTCCCATTTAGGCAGCTTAAAAGTGAAAACTGATCCTCCCCTCTCTCAACATGACCAAGAAGATCCATTAAGGCCAAGCAGATTTGCTCAAGTGACTTCCTGTGCTCCATGGGCAAAGAGCTGCGTACATTTGAAAGCTAAATCTTCTCTTGGAACTGCTATCTCAATCTGCTGGTGTGTATGTGTGTGTTTGTGTGTGTTCCTTACATCACTTACATTGCATATGTTCAACTCTATTCACTGCCAACTGCTTAACGGATAAGGCAAACTTGGCCGAGTTATCCTAATGGCAAACTCAGTTCTTTTGTAATCAAAGTGCCACAATCCACATGCAAGAAAGTGAGGTCAACAAGTTTTGGGGGAATTCTAAAATTTGTATTATTATTATTATTATTATTATTATTATTATTATTTTAAAACCCTTAGAAAAACTCCTTCAGTAGAGGAATTGAGCATGCTCAGTGATGGCTGAGTTTCTTGGCAGAGGGGGAGAGAGAGATGCAGGGGAGGACTGGAATGGAGCATCTTGAAAAACAGCAATGGCTGACTGGCTCCTTGAACAGGAGCACTCCACACTGACCAGGTCCTGTTAATTCAGTCTATACCAGGCATGTCCAACAAGAAGTAGGGTGTAATCTACAATCCAATATAAAAACTGGCAGTGATCTACCACCCAGGGATGGGAGTAGGGTGGGCAGGTGGGGGCTGGCTGCTTCCGCTGAGGGGGCAGGGATGGGTGCAGGGTGGGTGGGCAAGGCCGATCCTGCCTTCTTCCCCTCCCTCCACCCCCTGTCAATGAGAGCCACTCAGGCGATCCCGATGCTGACCCTGCCTTCTCCCCCTGTCTCCATCTACCCCTGTGCAGGCAATGCTGTTGCTGGTCCTGATCCTACCTTCCCTCGTCAGAGACCCGGCTCCTTCTTGCCTCCCTCCTCTCCCCCCCCCCAGCACATCTCTCTCTCCTCAAACCAGCTGGGCTGCGGAGCTCTTTTGTGCCCGGCTTTGGAGCCATTATCTTTCTGGCTATTGAGGAGCGTGCTGTGCTCAGGCTGCCTTGGGCCCATGATCAACCAAGATCAACCCCCTGATCGACTGATCGATGAGGATCAGTGGGTTGGACATACCATCCATAATGCAAGAGAGTATTTTTGTGTATTTTACTTATTTAAACTATTTATATTCTGCCTGTCCCCTTAATAGTAAACCTCCAAAATGGCTTACAGCAGATTGAAGAAGATTTTGGAGGGACAGCAATGTTAAATGTTCCCTTCTCAGTTATCAGATGTTACTTAAGTGTTTAGGATTTGAGTACAAACAGAACACTTCTGGTTCAGAGCAAGGCAAAGTGCTCCATCACATAAGCTGCCAATGGAGTAGAGAACTCTGTGTGGGAAATGAACCTCAGTTGTGCTCTGGATTTCATCATAGAAGATTCTCAGATACTCTTCCCATCTCAATGAGTGATAAGATTGGCATATATCATGACAGATGATGGCTCAACATAGCAGCAGGTGTGTAATCCAGGTGTTCTAAGCTGCAGGTGCCTAATAGCTTTCTCCATCATTTTACTTCCATGCTGGCACTCAGCCATCTTGATTTCTGTGCAGCAGGACAGTGTGAGAAGCTAGAGGAGCAAGGACAGTAAAATGTAAGCAAGGAGGCCTCCATGTCCCAGCATCACTTTACAGTACATTGCTTTGGAATATGAAAAAAAATTGCAAACTTTATTATTTTTCTTCCTCAGGAGCACATCACATTTCACCAGTAAAACAATCCTTCTTAAGTTATCTTATCTTGGGATCTGAGCCAATGTGTGGGAAATCATATAAACCTAAGCAGTGATCTTGATTTCATCACAGAAGATCTCAGACACTTTTCTCATCTCCCTGTATGAAATGATTGACATATGCCATTCCAGGCAGGTGTACCTGGGTGGCAAAACAGCAGCTGTGCCACCCAGGTGTTCCTGTTCTGTAGATGCCAAATAGCTTGAAGCAGCAGCTGGGGTTTGGAGGGAATTGCACAAGGCCCAGGTCTTTCAAAACCTTCCTTGTTGAATGAACTCCAAAAGGGGTTCCCTCAACCAATCACATCTCATTTGCAATTTTCTTCTGCCCGGTAGTCGATATAGGTGACCACAGTGGACATGTAGAGGTTTTACAAATTGAATGAATTATTATAATCATACAAACTCTAGGGTGAAAAAGAGTTGACTGTGTGCTGTCATTTGGGAGCATTCAATTAAACTTGGCATGCCATACAAGCATAGGAAGAGTGGAAACGTGTCTTATTCTGAATCAGACAATTGGTCCATGGAGCTCAATATTGTCTACACCGAGGGGGTCTCCAGTATTTTGTGGGAGGGATTCAACTACTCCACTTTAAAAAAAGAATCAGGGCAATGCATTGAAAAGAGTGGGATGAGAGAATGGCCAATGGGATAACATATCAATACCCCATAGGCAATTCAGAACAAATGTGGGATGGATGCTCATTATTGTTTAACCACCCTGTAAACAAAGCATAGCGAACATTCAATTAAAACCAGATATAATCAGTTGCGCGTAAGCTTTCTGCAACCAAATCTGGATGAATGCTGATTAAAGAGGTCATCTGAAGGAGTCATGGTGAAACTCTAGAGTTCATACAGATGTTACTCCCAGTCCAACAGGAGATTCTGAGGAATGAACTTGGGATTCAACATGCAGAACAGATGCTTCCCCCTGAGCTATGGCCTTCATAGCAACAGACATTTCCTGAAAAGGAGCTAGGGGCGAGTTTGCTTACAAACTTGTCTCAGAAAGCAGCAGTTTATTTTTTAAGAAAGGTTGTGGCCTACCTTTTGAACTTTTGTGCACTCTCTTTAATTAATGAGGGTTCACCCACTTATCATTGTGCATGGGTAAGTCTGACTTTTGATTACAAGTCCCCCTGAACTTTGAATAAGTATGTCACTCTCCATTGTCCCATACTGCAACAAGGGCATTAGTGTTCTGTGCCATTTCCACCATTTCCTACCTTTGTACCTAGTCTTAACACCTCCTTAATGTATTACAAACTCAGCCAACACAAACATACCTCATTAGATTTGGCCTACAAGTGTAAGGGTTGAGAAGGCCTTTCATATGCTGTTCTGATTATTACACACAGTTTTCAGGGAGAAATATTATTTGTTATTATTTACGTCAAATACACTTTCCTCAGGGCAAATTCTAACATATTGCTATAGTGAGATCGTACTCTCACCTAAAGACCAGATTTCTATATTCTAAAGTAAAAAAAGAATGTGCTCTTTAAAATGAATTTTACTAGGGAACACCACAGTATTTTCATTCTGATAGCCTTGTTCACAGTAAATTAGAAATACTTTATACATTTGGAAGAACCAAACAGCCATATATGGACTGTACTGCTACAAGTGTAGATGTATGTGTTGCAGGGTGTTGCAAGTTTGTACTCGCTCCAGAAAACACCTGAGAGCCACCTGTCTTAGATAAGGGAAGACTGAGACAGACAACCCACCAGCTGTACAATCAAGGAAAAACAGGCATTTGCTTACCGTACATGTTCTGTTTTCGAGATAATTGATGCTCTGGGCACAGAAGATAGAGCCAACTTGTGTTTGACTCCTCTATGGGGAAGTGCTCTCATCCTTCCAGACTAGACTGGTAAGAGCAGGAAGTTCCTGAAAAAGTAAGAGAAAGAGATGAAATATTTACAAAAAACATAAATGCCAACATGGGTGAAACCCTGCATAACAGCCCAAGGAACAAACTATTATTCAGGTTAACCTACATTTAAGAAGTTAGAAGGGGAAAACCACTCCAGGTGGCCATAACTATTGCACTCACAATTTTACCTGTTGTCCAGAAGGATGAACTGATAACACCTAGAGAAAAAGTAGAAGTGGATTGAATGCTCTCCTTATTCTCCCAAGAGCAGAACATTTACAGGAAGAAAATTACTATTATCTCTGACAGAGTAACGAGGTCATTCTAGATTCTTTGGGCCCTTCACCTGTTGATCTCAGGGCAGTTCACAGCCTTAATCATGTATGAACAGATGCTCACCTGGCCACCTGGCAGATATTGTCAAGCCCCAAAAGACCGAAGATGGAGGCAACCAGCCCCAATAATGCTTGCTACAATTAAGAAGATAGAAGGGGAAAAAAGATCCCAGGAGCCCCCAACTAGCTCCCACATGCTTCATACCATTGGACTGTAAGTTCTGTAGCATATACCTGCACGGAACATTTTCTTCAAAGGCTACTGGAGTCAGTCAAAAGTTACACTGATTGTCATGGAAATAGGTGAGAATCCTCCTAAATTTTTGAGAGCCCAAACAAAGCATATGTCATATCTTAAGGAAAAGTTTAATGCTTTGGAGCTGAAAGCTGTGATTTGTGACCCTAACAAAAAAATAAAATAAAATGCAAATAGAAGCTACTGGGTTTTTGTTTTTTTAATTTTTATTATTATTTAAGAATAATGAAACTCCAACATCAATATTGGAGTTTTTTTTTTTTTTTTTTACTTAAAAGTGCATGTTTTTAAAACATGTGTTATTTATATATTGGTAGATTATGCTAGCAATTCTTTTAGTTGTGGGAATCTTTTGCTTCAGAGTTTATTTGTGAGTTATGATGGTATGGAAAGTAAAGTTAAACCATCTAACATTGTGCTGGCCTTGCCAAGGAAAGAAAATGGATCTCAGTTTCTTTCATAGGGAGGTCTACTTTTGTTCCATGGCTCTTTTACTTTGATTTTGTTTAATCAGCTTTGTCTATAAATATGTATATATGTGTGTTCTTTCCAAACACGCACATACATGGAAGAAAAAAAAAACATTTTGAAACTGAAGGTACAATTGATTGGAATCAGGGATGGGGAAGAAATTTGATTCATCTCTCATTTCAGTGCAAACCTACCTTATTTGTACTTTCTGAAAGGATATACAAACGGAAGTACAGCCATCCTGCAAAATGTGCACCTTTCTGAAGTTTGCAGTGCAGTTCTCTGGCCACATAACATGTGGAAAAATGCATATTCTGGGTCTTCATCAAAAAACCTTGCATATGCTGCTGAAAATAGCATGCAGAAATGTACTATACATGGGGAAATTGCTTTGTAAAAATGTGTGTATTGGGCAAAATTGCATACAAGTGTATGCTAGGAGAAATTTGCACTAAAATGCTAAGGAATCTTCATGGAGACTTAAATCCCCCCCCACTAATGTGGAAATGTGAAGAACCAAACTAACGACTGGGAAAAAGACAAATGGAGAGAATCTGAAACTAATAAATTCACCCATCCCCCATAGAACTCAACAGGACTTACTTCCAAGTAAATGTGCTTCAAATCAGATCATCAGTCATTCCATGCCATATCAGGCAAGCAGCAGAGCAGCTAGCCTGCATAAAATAATAAGAATACAGCATCTTGAACAATATTCTTTCTAAAATTCATCTTACACTTGATACACATCTATCCTGGAAATATGCAATGAATTGATAAACTTCTTGGGCAACCCATCAGGGTTATTCAACTAGACTCAACCATCCAGGGGTCCTTTACCTTACACTGCCGGTCCGTGTAGACAGTACTGAGCTAGATAGGCAAAATGGTCTGACTCAGTATAAGGCAGCCTCCTATCTTCCAATGACTTTATTTAATTTTCAGATTACAGATCCTCCAAGTGTCCCTATTTTCCAGGGACAGTCCCAGATTTACAGAAGCTGCCCCAGTTTCTGATTTGATCCTGGAATGTCCCACTTTTCTTTAGGATGTCCCTATTTTCATCGGAGAAATATTGGAGGGTATGGTAGGATGTCCCTATTTTCATTGGAGGGTATGGCGTTATGTGACCCCAAAGCTATCTAAAGGCAGCCCTGTATAGGGATTAAAAAAATAAAGTTTAATGCTTTATTATGTTTTTATATGTGTTGGGTTCAGCCAAGAGTGGCTGGGGCAACCCAGTCATATGAGCAGGGTATTATTATTATTGGATAATATTATTATTTTCAGGGTATTATTTTCATCAGAGAAATGTTGGTGGGTATGAGATTGTAATTGTTTGATGCTGGTACATTCTATTTTATTCCATTCCAGGTGGAAAAGACTACAAGTAATGTGACCCAGTGCTCAACTTACATATAAATGTCAAAATATTATTTTCACCACCTCTGTTTTTTGGTTTACTGCTGATAGAAGAGTTCATTTTTTAAAACTAAGGAGGTGTACCTCAAATGTAAATTTAGAGTTGTAGTTGTCCATAAATTTTGCTTGTTATTGACCATTCTCAGGAGGCAGTAGAGTTCCATGGAAAGAGTCTGGTTTATCTTTCTGGCTCCATCTTGTAAATCAGGATATAATACGACCCCTCCATGTCAAAAGGTCACAACCCAGGAGCCTAGTGGAAAATTCTCTAATTCACCTTGGGGAACAAAAAAAATAAAGCGGAAAGCGTAAATGCATCAAACCACGATCCTCAACAAAAGCAACTGTATTACATCACCAGCTAATTACATTACCATTTTGTTTCTGTTGATTTTTATGAAATACTTGCTTATTCCCCAAGTCTGGCAAGTTAATTTACATATATACTTTTGAAAAATAAAGATGCATAATACATTATAGTTATTTTCACATTAAATGAAATCAAAATAAAGATCTCTCTGAGGGGGAAGGGTCATAGCTCAGCAGCAAAACAGATGCTTTTCATGCAAAAAGTTTGAGACTATTTTTATTTATTTATCCATCTTCATTTCCACACTTCCTCCCAAAGAAGCCCAGGTTCAATCCCTGGTATCTCCAAGTAGGAAGACTAATGTCTGAAACTCTAAACAACCAGCACCTATGAGTGTAGAGTAGGCAACACCAAGGTAAATGGTCTGACTTGGTATAGTGTATGTTCCTACCCCTGGCTCTTCTGATCCTAGGTATCTCTCTACAAGGGAGTCAAGATGGAAGGACAAGCTTTTCTGAAAGAGAGCTTGGCCACCCATTATCAACACTGTCCTGCAATGGTCAGCTTTAGGGGAGTGTCAGATATGTTTTGTAACACATAGTGAGACCCAACAGGCCTGGTCAGTTGCCTCTAGAACTGAACATGTACTGTAGAATATACCCCATAATATTCCCCACAAGAGGTTTTATGGCTGCTGATGATGGTGCTTCTGCAGTGAAACCAATGTGGAAATTGTTCCATGAGGCACAGAATTTGAAAACTACTACCATATGCTGTAGGTAAATGGCCAACTTTCTAAAAAGGGAATTTAGGAATACACAGTAGGAAGCCGTCTTATACCAATAGCTCAGTATTGTCTATTGACTGGCAGTGGTTTTACAAAAGTCTCTCCCAGGCCTTTCTGGAGATGCTGAGGATTGAACCAGGGACCTTCTGCATGCAAAGCAAACATTCTCCCACTGAACTATGACCCTTCCCCTTAAATGTATAGCATGCTTTCATATATATGCTGCCCTGATTATGCTGTTTAACACAATGATGATTGAGTTAGCCACAAACAAACAGTGGTGCTCTGCTAGGAAATGTCATATTTGTACACCCAGTTCCCCTCTTCTCTTTTATAGTGTGTGTATGTGTGTGTGTGTGTGTTGAACTAGAGCCTTCAGCAAGCACTCTTCAGTGGTACAATTTTTCCTGCACCATGACTCTCCTAGCTTCTCAAAAGGCCAAGCAGCCTAGACCTAGGCCCACCAAGCGGTCCTAGTTGGCCTGTGAGACCATTTCCCCAAACTACCCCCACCTATCAGCTGATGTCAGTGCGGAACAGGGGCACACAGCCAAACTGAGCAGGATCTAATTCCTGATGATTCCTGCTGGTGTGCTAGCATTGTGCCCACTTTACCACCACCTTGCGCTCCTCCCAGTATGCCACATGGTGGTGTCTGGATGTCAAGTACAGTACACAGTACCAGCCAAATGCTACTGGTGGTGGAAGTGGTTGGAATACACCTTCCCAGATGAAAACAAATGCCCTGGGATGCAAGAAATTGCCTCTCAAACCACTATATGAGGACTATCTTCACCTATAATGAAACTTGGCCTCAGGAGTGGAGCAATGTGGTTACCAAATATGGCTGGTTGCTACAAAGGAATACTGGTGGTGGGGTTGGTGATAATAGTTGGCTAGCCAGACTGAGGCCATCATATCACAGTTGGGGACGGGTGAGAGAGCAGTGCATATGATAGAGAGGGAACTAAGAGCAGGAAGAGAGCATGAGTACAGTATATGGTGGGATAAGAAGCAGCTAGAATTATTACCACCTCAAAGAGCTTTGTTGTGCGTTATCTTCAAAGAAGGCAGTCCCATTGATTTTATATGAGACTTGACAGATAACACTGGTGATTGTCTAGACAACACAGCTCTGTCTTATGTAACATTGAAGAAGAAGAAAAATGATAAGGAACACTGGTTTTTATGTGTTCTGAGATGCTTTGACATTGGTTTCCTTTGCTACTACATCTCCATAAATATATTTCAGTCGGCTGCTCCACGTGAGATTGCAAGGATGAGGATGATCTGAGGTCATGCAAAATGAGTAGCTTACCAAAATGGGGAGAGGCAAAACGCAAAGGAAGCCTCCTTTAAAATATAGCGTGGTGAGCAATCTTAGTTCACGTGAACCATAAATCTTATGGTAGAAGCTAAAATATATTAAAGTGGTCATTTATTTGACACATTGTAATAAATGAAGTTCTGTGTTTCATGCTTTTTTATTACTTCTTGAGGGCTATAACAAAATGCAACCATTGTAAATTTTCCAGAGTTGCACATATATATTCTTTGTGAAGAGATTTACAATTTTTGATTCTGATCTTCCTTGTGTTTTTAATCCAGCAGTTACCTAGAAACAAATCAAAACAGATTTCCCAGCAGTTATAAAACTGTCAAGTGATTATATAAGCACAGTACTAGAGGGTGGGTTCCCCCTCCCCACAAAAAATTAAAAATAAAACAACAAAGAAACTAATACTGCTGTGGTAAAGTTCTACTGTCAGATACCTGGGTTTCATTCACTGTTTTGTTTAGTATTTGCACTCATAGCCTTCATTGAATGATCCCAGAGCAGTTTATTAAATATCACAATTAAAACAAGTGCAATTTACATTGTGGTTGAATGAATAGTTGGTAGTATAAAATGTCAAGCTCTCAGAGGAATCTTAAGTAGAAGAAAAGTGCTTACTTATGTTCCACCACCAGAGACACTCGTCAGAAGCTCAACTGTGGTTGACTGACAGCCTTCTTGCAACCATGTTGCACTTCTGGACAGTTGTCCACACTGGGGTGAACAGTACTTTTAGGCAGGATTCTGACTTTAGTAATCAAAGGTCATTTTTAACCCCTTCCAATTTCTATGTGATTCCATAGTATTCAAGAGGACTGGGCAAATGACACCAAAGGCTCAGTTTCTTGTTGTCAAATGAGCCTCACCAACTTGGGGAATAACCAAGGATGCTCCTGCAGACGATTTAGTGTCACAATTACATTTTGCACTTTTCAACACATTCAAAATATTTTATTTGCAGCTGCATAGCTGAGTCCTAAGCTAAGGGTTCAGGCTATCCCTGAGGTACCCTGCTCCCAAGTTGTTTAGGACTTTGTAAATTAATACAAGAAACCTTGAACCTGGCATGGTAGCAGATGGGTAGCCAGTGCAGCTGTTTTAACAATGGTGTCACATGTTATTAATGAGATGTCCTCATCAGCAGTCTGGCTGCTGCAGTTTGTACCAGCAGGAGCTTCTGAACCAGACCCAAAGGCTGCCTAACATAGAGCACATTATAGTAATCCAGCCTTGCGAACTACAGTTCCCAGGAATCTTTGACGGAAGCCATGACTGCTAAAATGGTATAAGAGTGTTTTAATTGTATGGTATGGATGTTAAGAAGCTCAGTATAAGCATATAATACACAATAGGTAGAATGTATGATGGAGCACAAAATGTGTGTTGCCATTAGTTTGAGACAAACTCATTATTTGCTTGTGGTAAAGCCAAGAGTGGCTTATGTAGGCCATTGGAAATGTGTGGCTTAATAAAACACCTATATCATCCCCATTGTGTACCATGCCTCTGCCACATGTTTTAGGGGAAAATAATCACAATATTCAGGAGATTTCTTTTCCTTTTAGTTTTATTAGCAACTCCCTTCTTTTGGTATCCTTCCATCTCAAAAGCCAGATGTCTTAGAACCATGAATCCTGCCAGTAAACTCTAAAACTTCCTACAGTAAGCCTTGTGTAGATAATAATGCTACAGTTTTATGGTCTGATACTTTCTCACAATGCATAGGGGCCTGAAATATGTTTCTTATATAAATGCTCATAAGCTTTATGAGGCTGCAGGAGCTCAATAAGTTCTGGTCCAGAGCAAAGCATGTTTTGCACTATATCTTGGACTAGAATTATTCAGATGGAGAAATTAGATTTTGGAAAAGAGAATTATTTGGAAAGACACAAGGGGTTCATGTATGTATATAAGTGGGTGTTATTTAAAGTTGCCCTGTAGGTGGAATGTTAGATTATATCCCAATGGAAAACATTAGGTGGGAATACCAGATTGGAGGTCAAAGCTAGGTGAATAATGGAAATGTTTTGTTGTATACCTGTTTTGCTCTTATGTTTTGCTGTAACCGAATGTATAGGGATATATGCTGCCAATTTTTTAATTGTTTCTTTCCTTGTTTTTCTTTGATATGCAAAGTCTTAATAAACAGTTCTTTTTTAAAACAGAACACAATAGAATTGTTACATTTTGTCTCTCAACCCCGTGCATTTATTTTTAAATAGTAGTTAAGAAGTATCAGTTGAAGCTACTGAGATGGTGGGTACCTCCAGTCTGTCACTATTTTGTGGAAGGAATTCAAATGCATACTGGTTTGCAACAGTTAAAATAGTTAAAAGGGCTCTGTTGGATACCTGGTCACAGTCTTCTCCACTATGAGATGCATTGTATTTCTACTTAAGTTATAGTAATTATTTCTAAAATAGCATCACTATATATATATTACATGTGCCAATTTTATGGGAATTGGTGTCCTCGCCTATCCTTTTTTTTGTACGATGCATTTTATCTCTCTCTTTTTGGTGATGTGTAAGTGGTTATGCTATTTCACCTTTGGCTCAGGCCTACATTTTACAGTGCCCTTACACCTTCTGAGGTGCTCATTCTTCCAGCCGTTCCTTTCCAAACTCAGCCCTTCAAAAAAGGGACAGCAATGGTTCCAAAATTGTACAATTGAGTAAATTCCAAATACAGAATTTCTTTCTCTTTAATGCAAAATCTAAACTTTGGGAAAGGATGGGTGAGACTGCATAAATTGGTTGCTTAATCGTTGTGTTCTGGAATGATACATTTTCTCTTTTGGGCACAGGATGGCAGTAGAACTCTTTTCAAACACATGAACTATTATGGTTTTAACTGCAAGGAAAGGGGTTTGTCAATCTCACTATGATGAAATCTTTTTACTCTGTCCTTCAAAAGATGTACTGATGAGTATCTTTATTGGCCACAGAAGAAAGGAGTAGGTAAAATTAGTTTTTGAATTTTATAACTTGCGTTGAACAGAAAGAATTTGGGGAAATTGCAAAATCTAGTAGGATCTAGCCTGCTTGGACTTCTCTGAGCATGCAGTGCTGGTCCAGATGTTCTCCTCGACTCCTTTTGACCTTAGAGCACTTCACTCATCTATTACATTTACAGTGGTACCTCAGGTTAAGTACTTAATTCGTTCCGGAGGTCCGTTCTTAACCTGAAACTGTTCTTAACCTGAAGACCACTTTAGCTAATGGGGCCTCCTGCTGCTGCCGTGCCCCCAGAGCACGATTTCTGTTCTTATCCTGAAGCAAAGTTCTTAACCTGAAGCACTATTTCTGGGTTAGCGTAGTGTGTAACATGAAGCGTATGTAACCTTAAGAATGGATAGATTTGATCTTCTTGCAGTCCATGGGTCTCTCAAGAGTCTCCCAAATAATGGCAGCATCATAAAAGTCATGGGTTCTCTACCTAGAAGAGCATGATTATAGGTTGCACTCATTTTTTCTACAAGCCAGATTTGGGAAGAAAGTGTAGTCTGTATTTAGACCAGTGCAGCATTCTTTCCTTGCCTTTACTTTCCTCTGTTTCTTCTGCTGTTTCTTATTTAGATTACAAGCTCCTTGGGGCAGATAACTTCCTCTTAAACTCTGTGATGCATTATGCACATTGATGGTGCTGTGTGAATGAATCAATGGATGCATAATATTCCAGGACCTGGTTTATATTATAAATGGTTAATGCTTTACAAATATTGCACAACACTCCTTCCTCTACGGTGAAGAAGAAGTCCTTGTGACCATGCAATTTTATCTGAAACTGAATCCTGACTGATGTCAATTGATTTGGCTAAAAGAAAAGAAAACCAACTTAAAATATTTAACAGTAGATGGCAGTGTTGCATTTCTCAAATAATGGGTTTAATGGGGAAAACGGGAAAATATTCAGAGGTAAATTCACCTCAGTTATTATTTTTGTCCAAAATGCAATTAAAATATATGGAAATTATGTTAATTGTGAAGTGACATTTGAAGTGAAATTCATTATACATTTCTTTCTAATACATATCAAAGGACAAAGGAAAAAAACCAACACCCTGGCAAAACAAGAGTCTTGACCAGCTGAATCCAGCTGGTAATTGATATTTCATTGAAAGAGGGAGTCCTGGCTGCTGTGAAAGAAGCAGTTGTGAGGACTCCCTGGACTCTGAAGATTTTAACAACTATCTTCCCATTGCAAATATTCCTCGCTGAGACAAAGTGATTGAGCAGGTGGTGGCTCGGCAACTCCAAGCATTCCTGGAGAAGGCCAGTTGCCTAGACCCATTTCTGCCTGGCTTCAAGCCTACCTTTGGCACAGAAACTGCCTTGCCAGGAGAAAGGGATGGATAATTGCCCTGCTTCTCTTAACAGTGTCAACCATGGTTTCCTTCTAAATAAGCTGTTGAGGTTGGGAGCTGGAGGCATGGATTTCTAGTGGTTCCATTCCTACATGGAAGGCTGATTCTAGTACATGATGCTAAGGGATTGTGGCACAGGCCCGTGATGTTTATGATATGGGGTTCTACATCGTTTTATTTGGTTTTTCATGCTCTTGAACATCAGTATGATTTTAAGGGCTACATGTGCAGTTACTTTTAAAAAATGCTCAGAACTGACTGTTAGCTCAGCATGTTGCCAGTAACCACTCATTGCCACGGGATCATATTCATCCAGTGCTTTACCAGCTGCACTGGCTCCTGGTGGAGTACAGGGTCAGGTTTAAGGTGCTGGTTTTGACCTTTAAAGCCCTATGCGGCCTAGGAAACTCGTACCTATGGGACCGCCTCTTCAGGTATGCCCCGTGGAGGACCTTAAGGTCCACAAATAACAACACTTTGGAGGTCCCAGCAGTGGGTTCACATCCAGGGCCTGATGGTGGTAACCATCCTTTCTGGTTAACCCTCAACACCTGCTTGTCAGAAGTAAGCTGTCTCTGAAATTACTCATTACCTGCCCAGCTGAGAAAGTGATTGCTGTTCAGAAATGTATTATTACTGTAATTCCAAACAGATAACAGGGATGTAAGATTCACTAAAATCTATAGGACTTCCTTCCTTAGAACTGAAGCATTCAGAACTCTGTGGTCTCCCTTCTTACCCTGCCCCCAAAATCTTAGACTTTCTTTTTCTTTAAAGCCTAGGAGGAGCTAGCTTCCTTCTCTTTATTATTTTTCTACTATTTTCACGATCTTATTCCTGAGGCAGAAGTGTCCAATATTTGTTTCAGTGTGATGATAGCATTAGGATGTGATTTTCTCTCATGTTACCACTGATTTCTATGATTTCCACCTCAAACAAACTGGGCTCAGTCTAGAGAAAATTAGGTGTCCTCATTCCATTAAAAACTATAGACTTGTCCACATTTGAGCATTATTTAGCTGTTAATCCCGCTTTTCTCCATTTTAATCAGACCGGAGTAGTCCACATCCTCACTACACACTTGAATTTGAACATGAGGAGCAATTTAGTTCTCTCCTGTTCATTCTAGTAGGTGTTCCCATTTGTGTTTATCTCTGCCTTTGTTGGTTCTATTACGCCAATTTAGTACCAACAGGGCATGTTTGCAGATAGCTGTGTACTCATTTTTTTTAAAGATCACTGCCCAGGAAATGCACAAAAGCAAACAGACAGTTGCAAATTCTTGGCATGCGATTTTTAATGTGGTTTCCTTGTGCAGTTTTCTGGTTTTGTGCAAATCTGAGGGATCCAAAGGCATGGCTAGCTCAGTTCAGTAATGTGCTCAAAATAGTTACAAACATGGCTGGAAAAGAAGTGAAAGTAGTATGTGTGGAAAAGGGAGTAACAGAAAGTGAGGATTGATCTACCCACTCAAAAAGACCAAAACAAATAATATGTGACCTTGAGTGGAGCTGTCTGAAGCTCGATTTCCCACAACTTATTGAATTATCCCTGTATCAAGTGAAGCCAACTTTACAGGGGAAAACTTTGAGATTGGGGTTGCTTGAGGACAATGTCATGCAGACTACGCAAATTAAATGGGAATGCAAACAGCTGCAAACATATAATATATCCCAGTGTGGGCAAGCCTTATGTACTTTCAGACAATGGGTGCACTCCTCACATTGATGTAAGTGGCCACACTCTTACAAACATGTTAATGGAGCCATATTACATCTCTTCTGTTTTGGTCTTTTGTATTAGTCAGCAATAATACACCTTCTGCTGTTTCTGGCTGTTGCTGCACCAGAGCTCTTGAAATGTTGTTGAGTTTAACATGGGAGATTAAAAGTGCTCTGTAGCAAGATAATATCCATGTTTACTTAGCAATCTTCAAAACAAAAAGACCTAAAGGTCTGTATCAGTTCTGAGAAAATGTCTTTGAAGTTGGATGATTAAAATATAGCTGATAAGGCCGGAGGGTGATCCAAGTTGGCACTCAGCAGTAGCTCTGATATTAGCGGTTTTACATTTAAAAGAATGTCTGAAGTAAATCTCCTTACTTTTCTTGTGCTCTTAGCGTCAAAACTAGAGTAAAACCTCAGGTTGTCTCCTTGCTTGACAGCTTCCCTCCCCCTCCCCACTTATATTTTTTCAAGCAATGGCATTTGGGGATTTGCCTTTTCAACAGTTGGTTTTGGTACAAAGGAAATTGGCGAGGGACTGTCAGAAAGCCACAGGAACAGATTGTCAAGTGAGTTGAAAAGCATGATTGCCATCCAGGAACTATGATTCCTTAAGAATCAGTCAGCTAGACAGTAAGAAGAGAGAGCTTGCATGTACCTGTCTGAGTTAGACCTATTGGGTCGGAACCAGTTCATTTTGCTTAGAGTCAACCCTTTGAAGTCAATGTAACTTCAGGAATATGCCTCATACTTACTTAGACCATGGATTCATCTTGTTTAGTATTGTCTGCAGGGGCAGACTTTGGTCTTTCAAATTTCAGCAGCACCCTCTGTGAGCCCAAAATTTGGCCTTTCCCGCTTCTCGCCTTCCATTCTGCAAGTGCACTATGTAATACAGTGGTACCTCAGGTTAAGTACTTAATTTGTTCCGGAGGCCCACACTACCTGAAACTGTTCTTAACCTGAAGCACCACTTTAGGTAATGGGGCCTCCTGCTGCCGCCACGCCGCCGGTGCACAATTTCTGTTCTCATCCTGAAGCAAAGTTCTTAACCTGAAGCACTATTTCTGGGTTAGCGGAGCCTGTAACCTGAAGCGTATGTAACCTGAAGCGTATGTAACCTGAGGTACCACTGTAGTTGCAATGCTCTGTGGGGGACCTGCAGCTCAGTGCCAGTGTTGGGGAACCAGTTGCCCTGCCATAGACCTGCCTTTCTTGTCTGCACTGATTGGCAGTGACTCTCCAGGGTTTCAGAGAGGGGACGTTCCTGATTCTCCCTGAAGATGCTAGGGATTATACCTGGTATCTTCTGCATCCAGTGCAGATGCTGTACCACTGAGCTAGAGCCATTGAATCTACTCTAAACATGACCCAGTCTGGATCTCACCTATTATACTTGCATATAAGAAACAAGTGAGAATGGTATTTAGCATAAACACCTGGGGGAAACTAAACTGTTCCTTGATGGTAACAGGGGAGCTGGAAGCGTACTGTTCAGAAGATGGGGCGAAAATGTAGTAGAATGATGGAATTTTGAAGGTATCTCCAATGAGAACATAGATCCCAAGAAGATGGAAATATTGTAATTTCAAAACTATAGTTTATTCCAATTTTTAAAAACTTAATTAATTTAAGTATTTTCTCTTTCTTTTGACATGCCACCTCTTACCCTTCTTCAGAAACAGCCTTGGCTTAAGGAAGTGTTTCTCAAATCTTTTAAACTTGGTGCCTCTTCCATTTTATAGTCTGCCCCTCCACGTGGTAGCAATCTGTTCCACAGCAGACATATTTTTGTTCAGTTGCTTACATGCAACTTGATGCTTTTGTGAACAGTCCCGTGGATCCAACATTGACCTTAGAAAGGAGAATGGAATAAGACCTCGCTGACTTCCCTTGAAATCCAAATCAAGTTAAAACTTGTGGGACAAGAGGAGAACAGTTACACAAATCCAATGTAAATTAATGACAGCCCACTGCTAGATAGTTTTCAACCAACCCATATTTTGGCTGGTGTGGGAAAGAAGTCTCTGTCTCTCTCGGGATCCTATCCCTCTTTAAAATATTGCTCTTTTCTTCCAGATGCTTTCCCTCACAATGGAGGGCTGCATCCATATTTAAGAACTGCCAGCTTGTGGCCCCACCTAATATGATTGCCTTCAACTATTACTTTTGACTGACCTCCTGAATTTTTGAGGGTCTTATGGCAACCATTGTGTTTATTTTTATTTAAAAATACAACCTCTGAAGGTCAAGTTTTCTGTGAAGGATATGTAAGTTATGCATGTTCAATTCTGTCTTGCATTTAGAATTATGTAAGGGGTTGCTCCTGCCTCTTCCATGACACTCCCATGCCAGGCCCTGCCACCCCTGACATGTTTAAGAGCAAACATTTGCAGCAGGGAGCCTGCTGTCTTTGTGAAGATTCCTCAGCAATTTAGAAACCTGCGTGATCATGTAAAATGTATGGGGAGTCTACAAGTACAGTAGACTCCCTCCTGCAGATGTCATCCCTCCAGACATTAGGTGAGTTGTCATAGAGATGCAACGGAAGGAAAAGGCTAGAGAAGATATCCCTCATGCAAATTGAATAGCTACATGTTTTATTTTTTGGTTTTTGTATTTTCGGGAAGCAGATCTTTATAACCCTTACATGTGGACCATAAAATTATTAGGAAAACTTTGCCCCAATAATACATTGCATTCTCAGAGTGGATTCTATGACTTTGCCCAGAGAACAAAAATAAATCTGCCCTAGATTGGTAGACTGCAATATTTCTTTCATTGCCCACATGTTTCCATATATATCTATCTATATTAAACAGAATTGGATGGTGAAAACCAAACATGGTTTTGACTTGACCATTCAATTACCAAAAGTACACACACAACAGCAGATGTTTCAGAATGGGCAGTCAGTGTAACTGTAGTAAAGGAACCTTACACAAGAGACCTGCTTTTTCCCCTCAGAGAAAACAAGGTGAGATTATTTTGCTATGCTCTGTAATCTTATAACCACTTCCAGACTAATGACACTTTCCTGAATTATCTCATTGTCTAGGTACATGAATAATATTCTTAGTTTATGGTCTCTATCTCTTTGTCAATAAAAGTCCTGAAAGAAAACATCTCCCAAGGTGAAGAGAACATTGAACATGCCAGGTTGCCTCCTTTGAAGGAAAACAGAAACTTGAACGAGGAAAAGGTGGGTGTATCAAAAGGCAGTAGTTATCCCTCCTTAATGGATGGGAGATTTAGGGATCCATCTTACAATATGACTACCATGTAGAGCTCACTTGAAATTGTCTCTGTGTGGCAGTTTATGAGCCATTGATATGTATTTGCATACTACACAAATCAAATTCCTGTATGTTAATTACTTTGCCTGCACAGTGTCAAAACCCAAAACAAACAAACAAACAAACAAACAAACAAACAAACAAGCAGAAAATCAGGAATGTTAGGTAGACAAATGATTACCGGTACTTACAATTATATACAATGAGGTAAATTACTGATTAGTAAAAGTTGTTGGATGCACAGGGCTAATCCGTGTGGCCAGTCAGTTTATAAGAAGAACTTGGCATATGGTGCATCTGTCATTTCAAGGCATCATTTGATGAAAAAAATGTGGACACAATGGTCTGAACAAGTCTCACACAATAATGCTACACACTTCTCAGGCAGTAGTGGATGCCATGGCAGAGCTATGCCATTCCCCTGACCTATGTCTGAATGTTGTGGAGAGAGGGACAGGAAACAGTGAAGTGGTGTGGTGCACACACACTGGCAAAAGTGATGGACTGGCTCTGCTGGTGGGTTTGCACCACACTGACCTTGCTCCCCAACTTGCTTCACAGTATACACAAGCAACTCTCAATGGCAGAGTCCTCTATATCCACATCTATTACCATGATGGCCATCCAGCAGTCAACGTCTTCTTGTTTTTGCTAAGTGACTTTATCTCAGTTTTTTTTTAAAATAAAGATTCCTTGCAGCATGACATATTCATCTCTAGTTTGTTTTTGTTTTTTTTAAAAAAACCACCTCTTTTTAACTGAAGTAAACAAACAGTTGCTCATTTAATTTCCTGTTGCTTATGACATTGTTTTGTTTTTTTAAAGAAGAGAACATATCTAATGTTACTACTAATTTCACTGTTTAGACCTGATTTAGCTTGGCCTTTTTCATCTGGACAAAACAGCATTCTGGAAAATTCTACATTTCCCCTTCTATATGAATTTGAGGAGTTTCTTTTGGACTAGTAGTGGCTAGAATAAGAGGTGCAGAATCACATCTAAGATACACACAGAATATGAAACCAAGCAAACTTTGAAATAGATGCATTTGGAGTCAGGTGTTTCAGCCAGACTACTGACAAGTACCTGAAGCAGATAGGCAGGCCAGTAGTCCAGTAGTCACTGTCTTCCACCATTTGCAGCAGCAAGCTATCAGGCGAGATATCTTGATATACTGGACAAGAGAATTCTGTGCTTGTGTCATCCCACCTTATTGCATGCAGTCCACCCCTCCCCGTATTGTCAGCACAGGGGGCTTGGCTGACCCATGGAGCTCCTGGTTTAAGCCCCACAAGCTAGGATGCCTCCTGGAACCATGTGTTCACTATTTAGCAATCCTCTGAATGATATGGATCCCTATTAAGATAAGACTTTAACCATAGAGATTATACTTTTAAAGATCTGTAGTATGAGTTAGCTGCAGCAGCACCTAGATTGCAAAAAATCTTGTCACTGCGTATTAAATTTCTAGCATCCTTCTTCTATATCTGTATTGTAACGAGTCTTCCTATCAGATTTCTGTGAACAGGACCATCTCTGTAAGTTGCCTTGAGGCAACAACTGACCAGAGTCTTGGAGTTGACAAAGAAATGTTAAAAGGTTCTTCCAAAAATTTATTACCATGGGAACTAATTATTAGAAGATTGCCCATAAATCTTCTGATTAGCAAGGCCAATAAGTTTAAAAAAGGATCTAGATGATTAAATATGTATATTGTATAGGATCTAAATAACTGCTTCTTAAAAACAGAGGCATCACATCAATTTTTTAAAAATTCCATGTATATGTTAAAATAAGGTTACCAGATGTCCCCATTTCCCAGGGACAGTCCCCAGATTTACAAGTCAGTCCCCTGACAAAATCCATCTATTTAGCAGGAAGTTGAAAAGTGTTACCGGATTCATTGAAAAATATCTGGTAACCTTATGTTAAAACAAATGATGCATGAACTAACTCAAATATATTCAATTTCCCAGGAGAGCAGAAATTATCTAGCACCAGTTAAGCAAATTATTAATTATTGTGCAAACTACTTCCAATTTTGCTACACTCACCCAATTACAGTGGTACCTCAGGTTACATATGCTTCAGGTTACATACGCTTCAGGTTACACACTCCGCTAACCCAGAAATAGTGTTTCAGGTTAAGAACTTTGCTTCAGGATAAGGACAGAAATTGGGCTCCGGCAGCGCGGTGGCAGCAGGAGGCCCCATTAGCTAAAGTGGTGCTTCAGGTTAAGAACAATTTCAGGTTAAGAAGGGACCTCTGGAACGCATTAAGTACTTAACCCGAGGTACCACTGTATGTAGATGGGAAGCACTATAACAAGAAACATTAAATGTTTATGTTACATCTTAAACTGACCTGAACTGCACTTAGCACTGAGGTATGGCAGTGCTTTGAAACCCTGAGTTCAAGGTTTCAGAGGCAGCATTTGCTACCTTGCTCTTTTTTGCTTTATGCATATGAGTGAGAACCCTTTTCTTATTGGTATGCTGTTGGGGAACTGAGCATGTTTCAAGTGATATTCAAGGTTTCCAGTGGATTCCTTGAGATTCTACTTTTTGTCTTAAGGATCTCTAGAAACAGAAAGACCATGATGTAGCAGAGAGACCTTATAGACTTGACTCGACATCTAAAGAAGAGAGTTCAAAATTGGCAAGAGGGAGGGGGAAATAGGTGCCAATCAATCGGCACAGAAAGTCTCTTTTGCACTTCATTGCAGAAATTGAAGTAGTACTGATGGTGCACTTCTATGGCCTGAGAGGATTTTTTTGTAACCCACAATCCTGTGTGACTTTCATCTAAAAATGCATGTTAGATCATTGGGATGGCCACTGACAAGCAGTCATCAGGTGCAGAGAGTGAGCTCTACAGAATAGGACTAATATTTCTGTAAAGACTCTCCTCCCTGAAAGAGAGGGGAGTGGTTGTGGACGGGAGCCTGAACACCGCTCCTAGCAGGGGGCGTTGCCCCCTGCCTCCAGCTCACCTGGCTGGCACTCACGCCCCCCCCAGTGGCCGTCCAACCAGGTGCCATGGGGGGGGGGCGTGTCCAGCAGCCTTTATGCTGCAGTGCCAGCCTCTCTCCCCGGCCTCATTTCTCTTCGTCGTCCTGTGCGAGTCACCCACCCTCCACTCCCTTTGAGTTAGGGCTTAGGTCATTGGCCTTGCTATGGACCTTAGGTTGGTCGCCCCGGTTGCCCGGTGGGCCTGGTAGGAGTTTTTCCATTTGGCATTAGGCTTTTTGGTTTTTTCGCCTACCTCGTAGCAATCGTCACAACCTTTTGTGGTATTGGTGGGTAGGTTAGGCATTGGAATAATGTGTTGTGGTGTGTCGAAGTGCTAGGTGTGGCCATTGCCTATGCCTTCAATTTCTAGGGGTATTCCGTTAAAGGAATCTGGCGGTCGTGTATTCCGTCCGAAGCCTGCTTGGCGGGAGGCCATGGCACGACCCTCAGTGACATCAGGGGTGAGCCTATAGTTGGATTAGCATCAACAGGTGATGAACCCCTGGTGAATAAACCCACTTGTTTCGCGATCCAATGCCTAAGCCAATACCTTTTCATTGCTGTAATCAATAAAGTTGTGGCCTTTTCTAGCCCATTAACCTTATATCACGTGTCCCTGTGTCTTCATTTCACTTCGCGGGGTTCGGGTCCTCGAACCACAATCAAGGAGGTTACTTTGATCCTGAGAATCTGGTGGGATGCTGGTATGCTGAGCATTAGTGGCCCCCAGATGCTGCTGTATATAGTTTTATTACAGTATTGCAAACAATGTT
The DNA here is from genome assembly GCF_964252035.2 of Podarcis erhardii. Taxonomy (NCBI): domain Eukaryota; kingdom Metazoa; phylum Chordata; class Lepidosauria; order Squamata; family Lacertidae; genus Podarcis; species Podarcis erhardii. The sequence goes on along the minus strand of NC_138508.1, from coordinate 52,581,258 downwards.
CATAAAACATCAAGGGCCTGTCATTGCTTCCTCTTATCAGCTGCCCCCTGAGGCAGTTGCCTTCTTTTGCCTAATGGTAGAGCTGGTGCTATGTATAAACCCTCATATTGTTTAGTTGGCAGCAGGTGCCTAGTTATTTCCTTATAGCAATAGCACTGTATTCCCCCACCCCCTTCTATCATTATGAAAGTACTATGCAAACTGTTCCTGCCTCCCTCTCTTTACAAGATGCAGTGGACCATTTTTGAGTCTCTGACATTGTGTGTGTGTGTGTGTGTGTGTGTGTGTGTGTGTGTGTGTGTGTATTGGTTAAAATGAGCAATCACAGTCCAAATAAAGCTGTTTGTCCTATATAAATGTTGGTCAACCGCCTACTCAGTGTGGATATACCTGAATATATCTGGACATGTAACCTTTTCGCCAGCCTTACCTGTGGTGAGTAAACATCTTACTTGGTCGCCACTTATTTGCTGAAAATAAACTTTGTAGGCTTAAACAGTCACTCCTCCAGCAACCAAATAATATTTTTAAATGGCCTATTTGTTACCAAATGTTTCTTTTTCTGTCTCAAAAGGGAAGTATATATCAGTTTCATATATTTGCAAATGCAAGAGATTTACCATAATCTCATTATCCTATTTACTGACTACCACCCTCAATTCCTAATTTTATGATTTCACACAACTCTTAAGTAAGCAGGTTTGTAGTGAGATCTCCTATCTTCTCTGGGTTCCGAGTCTAGGCAGGCAACTATATACTTTGAAGGCTCAATCACCCATTCTTTCAACCACCTCTCACCAAATATGTTTTTGAGTTGTTTTGGGAATAACCCAAGTTCATGACCATTTTTTGGTCTGGAAAAGGTCTTCCTGTCTCACAGCCACATATTAGAAATCATTTTGTAGAATATGCATAAACAAAATATTTGCAGTCAGAAGGCACAGTTCAGTCAAAGCTATGCATTTAAAGCCAGATAGACTTCTGTGAGAGAAATAAATAGATGTCCAGGTAATGCTCAAGTAGAACAGAATACAATGCCAAATATTTGCTCCAAATCTATATAGACTTGCAGTTAATTTTGAGTATGCCGCAACATTGGGGGGGGGGGGGGGGAATCAACAACCTGTTCTCTTTTAAAATTTGAAATGCACTCTGCTTTTATCCTTTAAGCAATCACGTTTTTCTATGATCGAAAATTGTCATTACCCATGCATGTAGCCCGTTTTGTATGCCCACAAATAGTTTATACACAAATTAAAGCTTACTTATAGATATCCATATAATTATGTATCGATAGGTAGATGACTCCAGAATTGAAATGGCGGGTAACGCTAACTCATACTAGAATTTCTTCTGTAGGATCTGGATTAGTTGGGATGGTGGTGATCGTTCTGTAGATTAATTTCCACATCCTCAAGGCTCTGACAGTATCTTGACTGCTACGATCTCTGTAGATGGAATGAAAATACATCTTTAAAAGGAGAAAAGTAGTTACAGACTAGTCATATAGATGCATTGATCTCTTGTTGATACCAAAATCGTGTTATTAAAAGGCCCACTGCCTGTCTTAAAAATAAAGACAACTTGTTTTCATGGTGTTCTTATTATTCTGATAACAACTGTTTGACATTTTCACATTGGCTCAGTTAATCTTTTTCCAATACACTTTTCTGCCAGAAGGAAAAGAAACCCTCAGTAATTCCTTTCCCCCCATTTTAAATCTCATATTGGAAAAAATGCATTTTTCTCTGATTGTTATGGAATACACATGCTGAAGAAACAGCTTCAAATGTATAATCTAATAGTACTATATAAACCAGAGCAAAGGGCACCTTTGACACTTTGTAGTTGCCACAATGACCCATCAGAAACAAAACAAGGATTTTTTAGGCCTCTGAGGAAGCACAATAAGCAAAGGGCTTCAAATTACACTGGTTGACAAAGGACAGGATTCCTTCTGAATCCTTTATGCTAGAGGTGGGGATTTTTTTTCCAGTTTAGGGGTCACACTCTTTTCTGGAGAACCTTTGGAGGACAACATTGCAAGATGCAATTTGACACAAAAATGGTTGGAGGATTGCATAGCCTCCAAGATTTCTCTGATGAAAATAGGGAAACCCTATTCAATATAATAATAATAATAATAATAATAATAATAATAATAATTTTACTATATATACCCCACCCATCTGACTACAGATGTCTTCTAAAGGTTGTATAGTTACTTATCTCTTTGACTTGGGAGTCACATAACACCATACCCTCCAACATTTCTCTTATGAAAATAAGGACGACTTCTGTTGGGGATGAGCTAAATGGCACAGGTCACCAGTGTTGCATCCCTACACTTGTTTTGCACTACAGCTCACATAATATTTGACCATTGGCCATGCTGCCTGGTGCTGATGAGAGTTATAGTTCAGCAAAAATATGGAGAGCACCACATTGGTTATTGATGCTAAATGGATAGCCCCCTTGAGGGTTGTGACTTCCCAGAGGCTAATGAGAACAGCATGTAAAGTGGGTCCAACATTAGTCCTTGCTTAAGTCGGGGTGGAAAACATTTTCAGCCTGAGGACCGTATTCCTTGCTGGACAAATTTTCTATGCACCCCTCTCTATCCTCCAGTCAGGCAAGGAAGAGTCCTTTTCTGAGTTCAAGAACGCATCCCAGCCAGGCAAAAATGCACAAAGAAGATGTGGAACTATTTAAGGGCGTGAAGCTTTGGGAAAGAAGTTGCAGCTGGGGAGGGACTGTGGCCTGGGGAAGTTCTAAGGCAGGCATAGGCAAACTCGGCCCTCCAGATGTTTTGGGACTACAACTCCCACCACCCCTAGCTAACAGGACCAGTGGTTAGGGATGATGGGAGTTACAAAAACATCTGGAGGGCCGAGTTTGCCTATGCCTGTTATAAGGACCTGGAGGGGCCACATGAGACCTCTGGGCCTGAGATTCTGCACCTCTGGATACTCATTCTCAGGTGATCAGCCATTGAATTCTGAAACTTTTTGTCTCTTTGACTACTCCACTTTTGCTCCTCTAAATAGCAAGCCTGCAAAGCTTGACCTTTACTGAAAGTTTGTGGGAGGAAAAAATGCCAAGGCTTTCTGGGCTCTTGTTCAGAATGGCAGTTTTTATCTCCCCTCACAGCTCAGACCTCTGATCAGCTTTCATCAGAGAACCAGGCATGGAGGCTCCTCTGGGGCACGCGATCTCCAAATCGGTGAAAGGATAAAAAGGAAACGTTATCTTAATGGTGGTGATTCTTCAGCGTCGCTCAGCTACCAGCATAATATATCAGCCCTGAAGAATTGGCCCAGTGTGCTTCGTTAAATGAATTTACATCTGTGGAAGAAAGAGGGAGGGAGGGAGGATTAAAAGGACTCATTAATTTGCAAGGAGGTTACTCTGGATCAAACACTATGGCTGTATTCTTTCAAATTAGGCAGGCACATATTATTTATGGGCTCTCTCGGTTTCACTTGTCCCTTCCTCCGTCAACTGTATTTTCCTTATCACTAGATTGTCATTGTCCCCAATGTCCCCACTTGTGGCTTAAACAAAGAAACTTCCTGGTGGAAGCTCTGAATAGTGCTCTTCATGGGGAACTCCTACGTATTGCTATGGGGGTGGGGGGCAAAGATGGATGAGATTAAAATGGAGTAAAAAATAAGTAGTTTTGTACTACAGTGCATTTTAGCAATATTAAACAGAGTTCCTAATCTAACAGTCTTTTCCTATACAACTCCCTCAAAAATACCAAATTATTTTTTTACGAACAATAGACTAAATCTAAATATTTATTTCTAAAATATATAACCCAAAAATATAAGCAACAGTAATACAGTGATGACTATTGTAAATAGGCTCTACAAACAAATCTGCCCAAACCAATATTGTCAACAGAAGGGAGAAATTATATTTGGTTGAGAGTGGATGGATTCCCAACTCTCCCCCCCCCCATGATTTTTGTCAGACACTATAAAGGTCAACAAGAATGATGGGTTATTTTACAATAGTGACCTTTGTAATTGTTATTGTGTTTAAACTACGTGCAATTAAGAAGGAATGCTTTGTCAGATAAACATTTCAGCAATGGATGACATCAAATTAAATCATAATGAAGGGATGGGGAATCTGTGGCTCTCCAGACATTGGTGGATTACAGTTCCTATCTTATCTGACCAGTGGCCTTGCTGGTTGGGGCTGTTGAGAGCTGGAGTCCAACAATATCTAAGCACTACAGATTCCTAGTCCTTGTCCTAAAGGATTCTGGTATCTGTGGAGTGTCTGTGTCTCCTGTGTTCTCTGTCCCAGCACAGTTCTTCATCCATGCTGTTGAGTACCTAGGCATGGTTTGTCAGCTTTGACATTGTAATATGTGGGAATTATGGTAAATTACATATTAATGGAGCTGGTAAGTAGAGTATGAAAATGAGAGTTGGTGTATGTAGAACATTTTCTCCTGCATTTGGACTCTCCCCTATATTCATTCTTTTCCTTCCTATTTAATTATTTTAATATCAGAAATGTTTAAAGATGAATATACATGCCAATTCTACACATTGCTTTTCTTTTCTTATACTGGCTGCATGCACACCATACATTTAAAGCACGTTACTTTCACCAAAGAATCCTGAGTACTGTAGTTTGTTAAGGGTGTTGGGAATTGTAGCTCTGTGGAGGGCAAACCACAGCTCCCAGGATTACTGGGGGACACACCATGCATTTAAATAAAGGCTGTGTATGCCACCACTATTTATGTAAGCCATGTTTAAGCCTAAGAAATCACAGTGATCTCGATCACGCATCGCACTGTTGAGAAGATAATATCAGTCGTGTGAGAGACAAAAAGAAGATAACAGACAGATAAGATGACAGAAAATGGCCCACTGAGGAGATGCACAGAAAGGAAATAAAAGTCAAAGCTCCTGCCTGCTAGAACATTTCATATAACATATAACAGAAAATGTATCAACAAGCCTTTCATTTAATGTCAATGAAGAAAGCATCATGTTTCTAAGTTTCAGTGAGGAACACAGCTTGTCCTTTTAGCTGGTGGGGAAATACTCCCCAATACTGACAGAGAATTAGATGGGAAAATTGCACGAATGCATATTAATAGTGTCATCAAATGAGTTTTTATCATAAACAATTCATGCTGTGCTAGAATAGTTAGAAATAAATGTGTAGGAAAGCAAATGAGCTTTGCTTGTTCATCTATGAAAAGTCTCCCATACACTGAAAATGGATTCCCTTGGCATCCCCACACCCAACACAATTTCAATTGAGATGCTTCTTTTCAAACTAAATCGCTAGACACACCCTCCCTTTGTTTTGCATTACTCTCTCATTACAACATCTTTCTCTGTTCATCCAAACAAAATAGCAGCCACTCATTTCTCAGTAAAGCACATTTGTCAAAGAAAAATGATGTACTATGTGTTTGATATGGAGAAAACGTGAACAAAACGACAGTAATCAGATAACATAAAGCAGACTGCGCTTCAGCTGTGCCTGTTTCCTCTCTGTGCGTAAGCACCTATCTATCTAACATGATTGTGTCAGACCTTCAGGTGTTATTTCATGAAAAATATAGTTCTGCTGTGATGAAATATTCCCAAACTCATTTTCTAGACCTTTATAATGAGGGGCTTTCTGGGGTCCCTCTCTACAATGGTGGGCCTATTCTTCATACGCCCTTAACATGGTCTTCTTTCACTCGCTGGTTTACAAACCTCAGTCGCCCTTGGAAACTAGGGCAGTGGAGGGGAACCTAGAGTCCAGAGGCCCAAATATGTTACACAAAGGAGGGGGTAAACAGGGTTTCTACAAAGCAATAAAGGATTTATTATCATCTGAAGAACTTACCCTCCAACATTTCTCCAATAAAAAGAGTGATGTTGCATTCCATAATGATAATTTTATCATTTATACCCCACACAACTTACTGGGTTGCCCCGCCACTCTGGGCAGCTTCCAACATAATAAAACATTAAACGTTAAAAAACATCCCTATATAGGATTGCCTTCAGACAGCTCAGGGGTCGGATAACGCCATACCCTCCAACATTTCTCCAATGAAAATATGGACGTCCTAAGGAAAAGTGGGACATTCTGGGATCAAATCAGAAACCGGGATGGCTTCTCCAAACTGGGGATGTCTCTGGAAAACAAGGACACTTGAAGGGTCTGGAAGAAGAGCTCTTTGCCCCAAATGCATTGGGATTAATAAATCAATGACCTATGTCTACACCGTCAATACAATCCTCTATATGCCAATTCAGAAGAAAGCCCCACTGAATTCAGTAGGACTCACTCCCATGTAAGCTAATACAGGTTTGCAGCTTGAATCCATCAATACTAATAAGTAACATAATCAATATAGCAGATGGGATTGCAAGTTGTTGGCCAATACACTAAGAGGTGGCATTTCAGTGGCTTCTTTTCCTTGGTATTCTCATTATTTGAGATTTGCTTATGTCTCTTCATTTCAGTATATATTCATTTCATATCAGTATCTATTGTAGGAGTTCTTGGAGGTGTAACATTTCAGTAAAAATAAAGTCAAATGGCATGGCAGGCATTTTTACATAGACAAATTTTTCTGCTAACTACTTTCAGTGTTTAGTATTTTCTTTGGCTTTAACGATGTGAATATATAATATGCTTTACCAGAATCCGTATGTTTAAAAAAGAGTAGTGCTTGCGAGTGGGCAGATATGTTTATATTTTCAGAACAAGAATATAAAACCAATAGTTTGGAGGAATGAGTGGAAAGCTATAAAATATTCCATAGAATATTGTATTAGTTTTTGAACATTTTCCCCTGCAGAACAATAGGCAAACCTTGCTCCAAAATAGCAGGAAAGCAAGAAGGCACTAATAAATTGCTATTTGCTTGAATGTGGATTTTCTCATTTACAGCACAAGGAGAGCAATTCTGAAACCACTCACAAGTATTGTGCCAATGAAAGCAGTGGACATGCAGTGTAACCATGCCCTATAATATATTCAAAGCAAACACATTTTCTAAATGTGGACCCTTATGCAGCCAAAATGGTTTACACACGCCATGGAAAGTCTTTGGGGGGAAAAGTCCCCCAAGTGGTGGTGGTTAGACCCAAATCATCTCAGTGGAAACAGAATGCCTACGGACAGTTGAGGGTGAGGAAAGCCCATACAAATGAAGAGGGGGGAATGGAGTATCCTGGGAAAGGGCTTGGCTAGCTGGAATCTTACTTGTTTGTCCAAATCCTGTAGGAGGCATCCATATTTGAAATATCTCCATTGCTGGTTGACTGTTGGTGATTGACCAAGTTCTCTGCTTGCAAGATCTGAGTTTCCTGCCTTGACCAGTCTTCTATGAATATAAGCTACTGGTGGAAACCAGAGCTGAGATAAAAGGCCATAAGAAAGTAAATGGAAGACTCTAGCCCTTTGCTTCAGCAGTAGTGAAAACTAGAGAGGAAATAGCGCCGTCCTGGGTGCTAATTGAGTTTTTTGGAAGTGGATGATAATTTCATTCTATAGGAGAAAAATAGCCTTCACAAATCTATTTTCACTGTGAGGTGCTGTGAGAAGCTTGCCCTAATCATTCTCCACTCTTGTCTCCCTCTTTTAACAAACCAGTAGCTCTTCAAAATCCTTCCCACATCCTTTCCATATGCCTGTTTCCACATCCACTCCAAGTTGCTATTGAGTTATTTGCTCATAGCGACCCCTTCATTTTATATCTGAACCCCCATCTCATTCTTTTGCTACTCTACCCTTTGATCCTGCCAAGAAGGTGGACCACTATGCTGTCCTACAGCAAATGAAGTTTTAAAGTGTAAATTAGAGATGGGCTGTATTTTTACAGGTTTTTGAGTTCTCCGGAATACCCTTGAGTTCTCATATACTGCTTCACAAACCCTACTAGAAACATACAATCCAAGTGATTGTTTGCCAGTTTACCCCAGTGTGGGTATAGCCATTTGGTAAGCTAGACATCTGTATTGCTTTGACAACAAATTGTGAAAAGAATGGTCAAGACCTTTATTTTTATTTCTTATAAAAGCAATTGTATACCACTATTCATGAAAAAAAATAAAGCTGTTTACAAGTACACATCGATACAGGAAAATGGAATATCAGCTAACTAAAGCAGAAATCAACTATTACAGAAATATATTTTCTTATTCATTAATAATAAATAAACTCCTGTACCTGATCAGAAATCCAGGGCATCAGGAAATGCTATCATGTAAGTGTGCCTTTGCCTGTCATTTACTGCTTCTGTATCATTGTTCGTTTTGATTCCAACAGTGGCAGGAATATAGGAACCTGCTTTCAACAAGGCTACACTATTTGCTCCCCTAATTCAGCTTGTCCTTTAATTTTTTTTCCCATTTTTGCCTTTTACAAATATTTTAAATAACAAAAACAAAATCTTTACAAATCTAATTTATCTTCCCCTCGACTTCCCTCCCTCCGTTTCTGTGGTTACTTATTTTATATCTTTTTATTACTGCATATCCAATTCAAATCTATTTACTAATTTTCCCTTATCTTCCCCATCATTATCGGTTACTGCATGTGTTTATATCCGTCCTGCTAATGTTTTGATTTGTTTACAAGGTATCTTCAAATAATCAATAAATTTTCCTCATTCTATTTTAAAAAATCTGTCTTGATTTCATATTCTTCCAGTATGTTTCGCCATTTTTGCATACTCCATTAATTTTAGTTGCCAGTCGTCATTTGTCGGAACTGATTCTTCCTTTCATCTTTGGGCTCAGCTTGTCCTTTTTGACTGGCAACTATTTTCCAATGACTGAACCTAGGATCTTCTGTATGCATAATGTATGTTTTACCACTGACCCAAGGTCCTTCCTTGCATAATAGTGAATGGCACATGATGCAGAGACCTTGCCAAGATTAAGCAGGCCTGTGTCTGGTTTGTGCCTGATGGTGATGGGAGACTGCTTTTAGAACCCCGGGCATGCCAACCTGTGTTCCATGATGGAAGAACAGTGGAAACATAAATACTGTATGGGAAGTAAGGAGATGAACTGTGGTACCAAGAACATTAATCTGAGATGTAGGAAAAGAGAGGATTCCCCCATTCTCTTTCCAAAGATAACCATGTTTACCTTTTGTAAAATATTGCATGAATATTATGCTGCTCATTCCTTGAAGATTGTGACAGGAAAAACCTTCAAAGAGTTGTGCAAATGCTCAAATGTCACAAATGTGCTTGTGGTATTGCACTGCTATGCTTCCTCCAACACATATGAAATCAGGAAATACTGGGAATTTCTGAAACAGCCAACTTTTATGATCCTTCCAGATTGAATATCTTCAGCCAAGGTTCCAGTACAAATCTGGAGATGTGCGTGCTTGTACTGGACTCATCCAGACCTCTGAACATTTTGAAGTTCACACATATTTGAGAACAAATCTAGCAGGAATTTGTTCAGCAGGAGAGGAACGAATTAGCTATCACTTAACTAAGAGGCCTGCCACATATCATAAACTATCATGGCCTTCTCTGACATTACATCTATATTCTTTTGAGCTAGATCTTACTGAGTTTTTATAAATAGATTATTCAATTTGGGAGTGTATGGAGTGTTAGGGGAGGGGTAGCACCTCTGGTTGGGGACACGTAATGCTCTTTCTGGGGTAGTTTGTACATCTTTGGTCCCCATTTCGTACTCAGCTCTCACTTGTTGCTCCTAGAAGCTCTCAGCATGCGGCAGTGACCACACCCTAAGACAGTTGGATGGCGTCTTTTACACCTCCTTCTGGCAGCTCCTGCAGCTACGTTGGTGCCAAACATATTGCTCTGCTTTCCTTTGGACCATATCAGCAAGCCTGAGAGGAAGGTCTTCTCATCTGGCCATCTCAGGACCTCCATACCCACTGCCCAGGCTTGCGCTCTGGGGAAGCCACTTTGGTACGACTAATACAACAGTTTGACTTCACTCTTGGAGGTGTGCTCTATTATTTCTTGAGACTGATGGATGCCAACAATGGTCAAATTAAAGCACATAAGCCTGTACATACTGGTCCCAAACCACACAAAGTCTGTAACTGCCTGTGCTCCCTGCTTTTCTTGCTTTAACATAAAAATGGTAGCAAGAAATCATTAATGCTAATTTGTTTTCAGTCAATTTCAACTTAGAAATGTGACATCAGCTTGCTAAACCTGCACCTGATGTATGCATGTACGTAGGAATGAACGATTTATCATGGTCACAGATGAATAACGATCTGATGAAGTAGAAAGGAATTGCTGAAACAATTAGCAGAAGTGGAATACAAAAAGGGAGGTGCGAGGAGGTCGTTGAAACAAGTAAATGAAATATATGACATTGAAATTGTATGATGTGTGTTAAATTGTTTTTGTTTTGTTTTGTTTAGCTTATTGTGTTAGTGTTGTGTAATGTTTTTATATTGTATTGTATTGTCTTTTTTCTTTTTTCCTTTTTGTCTTTTTTCTTTTCTTTTTTGTAGTGTTTAAAAGTAATAAATATATATTTTTTAAAAAAGATCTGATGAAGTAGTTCCTTCCTTCCTTCCTTCCTTCCTTCCTTCCTTCCTTCCTTCCTTCCTTCCTCCTCCTCCTCTCCTCCTCCTCCTCCTCCTCCTCCTCCTCCTCCTCCTCTGGTGATCACTCATAGCCGAGTAAGAGTGTCTTCCAAAAGCCTTCCAAAAAGGTTTTAGCAGTGAGTCCATAAGTGACTGTGGAGGCCAATTCTGGATCCACACATCCTTCCACAGTGGGGACATAGGTTTCTGGGCGGGAGTTGATCATGGTGAGGGTTTGCCATCACACCATCACAGGGTCAGTTGGCTGCATCTGGTGGAGGTGCATCAGGTGTAGCAGTAAGGAAAACACTGCCCATGGAAGGACCATCCATCTCCTTTTCTCTGGCAACCTCCCCCCCCTAAGTCTGTGTGGTATGAGATTGTCTGCCCTCCCCACCACACTCTTGCTCCCTCCCGCCTCTCTCCAGTCAGCCAGAATGGAGTCTCAGCTATAAATGTTCTGAACTACAATAACTGAAAATGTATTATTTTAAATCTTCCAGAGTTGAGAATTTGGAGACCTTTTTTATTCAGAAGGCTTTCCTAGCTGGTCTTTGTCATGAGTTTCCGTGTGGTTTCATATTTTTTTAATGTACCTGCTTTTTGTGTTTTCCACTGTTTTCCACTGTTTTTATTGTATGCCACCTTGAGACAATTATATAGAAGCTGATAAATAAATGCATAAATAATAGCTACAATAATAAATAATACCTTGTATCAATTAAATCCCACACTTCTGAAGCATAGAGGCGGAAATACTTCGTAATCCAAATAACAAAACGGTAGCTAGTGATAAGCAGAAACTGAAATGTCTGTAAAACAACAGCATAGTTTTAACTCAATTTTATCTTTGCTAGCTCTAGGTTCAAAGCATTGTCACTGTGCAAAAGAGAACAAGGGGGTGGGGAAACCTCACAAAGCTCCATCTATCTCACAATATGTTATTAGGAAGTTGGGCAAGAGTTTGGATACTCTACTATTTACAGTTGGCTTTATTTCCAGGTCTTTGAGGTCACCACTGCTTCTGTTCTGCAATGAAAACTCAGTATGCATCACTAATGAATTCTTAAAGAACATTTACAGTTCCTGTGAGATTATCAAATCACCCTCTTCCTTTTCCTTATAGCATTTTCCAAAGACTATTACTTTTTAATATTTTGTGGTTAGGGCTGGTGGCATCTTCTGGCTCCTAAAAGTTTCCTGGCATGCCAGAGGCAAGAAGCCAATCGATGTAGTTTCAGGACTCTTCAAGGGGAAGGTCAAAAGGGTTTTTTTTTAATGTTAGAATATATATCATATGTTCCTGCTCCAGGAGTCATATAAACCTCTCTTGTGGGAAAACAATGTAAGTGCTTGTTCTTGGACAAGTATGCACCAGCTAGCAAGCGATCTCTGTTGAAATGAATTTGGAGAATTAAACCACTCTTAAACAGCATGATGTAACACAAGCTATCAAAAAGTCTTTTGTTAACCCAATTTGTTTTCAAATGCAGTATTAAAAATATTTAAGAACTTAAATATTTAAGTAAAATATTAAAGCATGTTGAGGCTATGTTAGCTTCCTGTGAGGTAGATTGCTGCTGCTTATTAGAAAGTAGGGGGCAAAAATCTCTCCCCCCCATTGTACATACTGCCTGCTGCCTTGCATACAAGCAAAGACATGGGTAAAGGGCTCCTTAATCTCCTCCTTTTTGAATTATGGTGCTGGAGGAGACTCTTGAGAGTCCCATGGAGTGCAAGAAGATCAAACCTATCCATTCTTAAGGAAATCAGCCCTGAGTGCTCACTGGAAGGACAGATCGTGAAGCTGAGGCTCCAATACTTTGGCCACCTTATGAGAATAGAAGACTCCCTGGAAAAGACCCTGACATTGGGAAAGATGGAGGGCACAAGGAGAAGGGGACAACAGAGGACGAGATGGTTGGACAGTGTTCTCGTAGCTACCAGCATGAGTTTGACCAAACTGCGGGAGGCAGTGGAAGACAGGAATGCCTGGTGTGCTATGGTCCATGGGATCACGAAGAGTTGGACATGACTAAAAGACTAAACAACAACAACAAATCTCCTCCTATGCAAATTAAGCTATGGGGATGGGTCATAGTTCAGTGATGGAGCATCTGTTTTGCATGCAGAAGATCCAGGTTCAGTCTTCAACATCTCTGGGCACTGGTGGGCACTCCTATCTGAAATCCCGGAAATCTGATGCCAATGCCACTCCCGACATCAGGAGGGGGGGGGTTGCGGTCTCACGCCCCATTCACACTCTCACGGGGCTGGCTGCAGCCCCGCGGGATCAAGGGAACCCCGGGATCATTACTATGTATTAGGCATCGGTCAGCCAATCGGCTGGCAGCGGGGGCGGGGCGAGTATGGGGCATTTAAGGTCGGGGAAGCCCATGCTTGCCCCTTTCCTTTCCTCCCAGCAGCTGCGGTTTCCCTCCCTCCCACCCTTTAGGTTTGCATTTGGACTTTGCTATGGGCTTCGGCTGGTCGCCGCAAGGGGCCTGGTAGGAGTTTTTCCATTTGGCTAATTGGCTATATTTTGGAAGCCACTTGGTTTTTTCACCTACCTCATAGCAAAACGTCTCAACTCCTTGGTTTTGGCGGTTAGGCATTGGCAGGGGTATTGTTATGCAAATGAGATGGGGGGGAGGAACTCCATCACCTCCCCCAAAATGCTGAAGGGTAGTTCGTTAAAGGACTCCGGGGGGCGTCGCCTCGTCCAAAACCTACGGAGGCTAGGGCCTAAAGCGCGCTCCCGAGCGGTAACCCCTCGGGGAGCGCCCAGGGATGTACATCTCGGGGGCTCCCCCTGTTGGTGCTTAACCCTTCCCGGTTATACCGGTTAGTCTGATAGGGCCAATGCCTAAAGCCAATACCGCTCTTACCTGTAATCAATAAAGTTGTGGCCATTTTTCGCCCATTAACCTAAGTTCCGTGTCCTGTGTCGTTATTTTATTCCAGTCAGTGGGAGGGGGCGGGAGTAGACACGCAATCAGTGTAGACAACACTGGATTAGATGGGCCAATGGTCAACTTGGTATAAGGCTGCTTCCTATGTTTCTATTCATAGCTGAGTAAGAAAGATGAAGGATCCTATTGCCTTTGTGAGTGGCTTTAGGGCCCAGTAGAAGGCTCTGCCAAATCCTAGATAGACAGGTATTTTTAAAAGAGCCACTTTTCTATACTTCACCGCATGCAGGAGTCTATAAGTAGAATCAAGGTCCTTCAAAAAAGATGGCTGATGTTAAACAGGATTACTAACCATACTTCCAAGGCCACCATTCTAACTAAAAAAATGAAGTTACAAATAGGACATATTCAACCCGCAGGCAGTTATTACATTGTTATTCTTTAAGTCCCTTTGATTTCAAGTAGGTTGAGAGAAGTGTTGCATATATATACACCTTTCAATTGCCCATCTGAAGCACATCTGCATCTTGCCAGAGAGTTTCATGTTGCATTGACATGACTGGGTAGCCACTGGTCAATGTGTGGATTGGACTTTGTGATGCAATTTTTGGTTGCGTGATGTTGACAGTTTAACTATCCATAAAAAACCCCCAACATTATTCCTTGTTAATGATGAGTTCAAGAACATCCTCTTCCTTCCCAGTTTTAATCATTTGCAGATCCTGAAGAACCACATTTGTCAAAGTTGAAGGCATGGCATTTCTTCAACTACACATGCAGTACCACTTATGGAATGCTCTCCCCAAAAAGGGTCAGCTGGCACCTACATGAACATCTTTTTCGCACCTGGAGAAGTCTTCTCTCTTCTTTCAGGCCTTCAGTTGTTGCATCTCATAGTCACTGCTGTCATTTTGTTTCTGTTGATTCATTTTTAGTGGTGGTCATATTTAGATTGTTGGGGGAGATGGGTTCTTGATTATTGCATGATCACTTGTTGTGGTGTAGCTGACTGTTCTGTGTCCTTTATATTTTTATATGTAATTTAATGTCCGTGGTGATATTAAGTCTCCTTGAGACTTTGGTATAAGGCAATGAATAAGAAGCATAGTCATAACTTGGTTTTTAAACAGCTTAGTTCTCAAATGGTTTGGCTCCCAAATGTGGCAAACCTGAAAGTGACTGTTCCGGTTTGTGAACTATTTTGGGAAGCCGAATGTCTGACAGGGCTTACGTGGCTTCTGATTGGCTGCAGGAGCTTCCTGCAGCCAACCAGAAGCTACACTTTGGTTTCTGAATGTTTTGGAAGTCGAATGGACTTCCAGAATGGATTCTGTTCGACTTCCAAGGTACGACTGTTACTAATAATGATGATGATGATATTACTCCTAATTACCAATGTACTTGATGTTGTGTCCCAAATGCACAGTAACAGAAGTGGTGGGGCCACAGCCTTAAATTCCAAGCATGAGGTGGATTTGATTGAAGGCCTAAACAGCAGCAGTCATAGTCACTGATTACCTCTACAGGTTTTCTTCACTGTTCAGGACAATGAACGGCAAAAATGACTTTTCAATTCTGGAGCATATTTTAGTAGAGAATGTTATTTTTTTATATATATAGAAAAGAACAAACTGAGTGCATATTGGCTTACATTTTGGAACATGTGGATGTTATTGCATGATCAAGACATCAAAACCAGATTAATTAGAATGCTTAATTTGTTTAAACAACAGTCCTCAACTAATTTATAATGGATTTGGAGCTTTTAATTTTGAATTCTTATGCAATCACATTCACTTGTAAGATGTGCCTTGGAGCTGCAAAGAGAAATCGATGCCTAGAGTGGAAGAAGTAGTGCACATATCCTGAAAACAAGGTTTCCTACTTATGCTTTGTGGGGATAACATACTGTGTACCCCAGATGCTTTCCTTTGCATCTGGCTTGAACTCAAGCTCAGCCGTAAAGGAAGATTCCTGCTGAAAGCTCCTGACCAGGAACTCCCAAGGGCTTGCTGAATTCCCTTGTAGCAAGTGCATGGGTAACATGTATGTGTACATGTCAATGCTGTGTGCCAGCGCACCAGCAGATCTGGTACCAAGAGGCAGAATCACACTGAGACCCAAGCAGTGACACATGCCCTGCAGTGCATCTTTGTGTGGTGCAATCCTTCATTTTGTGTCCAGCGTGTGGTCCCCTTGCCAAAATGGTTGGATGCTAGTGTTGTAACTAAATATCTGCAGCAGCTGATGTCATGCCTAGCCAGAATGCCTGCATACATTTCATTATGTCAGCTTTGAGGGAAATGTATACCTACTCCACAGTTGTCAAGAAACCAAACGCAGTGTGGTATCCCAGGTTGAATGAAGTTTCTGTTTTGGGCATCTGTCTGTATTGTGGACCCAGAACTGCAGAACAGAAAGAACTTCATCATTATATCACTTTTGTGGTTTTGTGCCAAATCCACAGTGGGGCAGGAAACTTGCATATGGGCACGTATGGCATTTGCATATGATTTATTTAGAGTGCATGAATAAGAGTGGTGGTGGGAGATGGGAAACTGTGCACCATAAGGATTTTGTCTGAAGCCAGGTCAACACTTGCCCAAGATAAGAGCTGATGACTGGATTAATTGTATCGTTAGCTACCAGCACTGACCAGACTGTTTATCATCATGCTGATAAAGAAAGCAGGCACACCGTAAGCAATGCCTTTCTTGTTAGAGCCATTTTATTTTTTTGGTAAGGAACTATGAAGAGGTACCCATTTGTTTTTATCTTTTTTATAGAGCACCCAGTATATTTTTAGATGCTGCACAGCTATTGCCGCTTACGTTACTACTACGAAATAACAGCAGTGACCATGATAGCAAATCAGCTCAACTGCTGTAGCCTGTAAGAAATAATGTGTCAAGAAGATGAAATCGACAAAAACTTCAGCAAATCACATTATTTCCAGCCATATGTAATGCGTTGAAGTTGAAGACATTTTGTACCCCACTGAATCAGAAATTTGAATCAGATAAAAAAGAGGGTTAGTATGACCTCCACAAAATCTCCTTAATTTTATTTATTTTGGCACCTACATTGTCACAGATGTTCATCATTACACAAGCAAAAAAATATATAAATGTAAGCATAGTAGCTGCTTTCTAAACAAGAAAAGAAGTTGGAATAAAATATATAAGCATTTTTATGTGTGATCTGACCCTGGTCTGCATTTATTACTAACCTGCTGGGATCTAGTTTTTTTCTTGGGAACAATACAGTGACGCAAATCCACTTAGCCTTACTTGGGGCTGTTGAGATTATTCAATGGGTTAGTTAGTGAGTGGCTGAAATGGGGATCCAGCTAAGGTAGGGGGAAAAATCCTTTCAAAGGATGTTTTCAGGTCTGAAAGAGATAAGACAGTTCTGCAATCCTTTTTATCACTTTCTTGTGCCAGGTCACTATAGATGTGTCTACAGGAATGTGGACATAGTCATTTTAACAGTTCTGGTCTCATGGGAAATTTAGCTGACCTTGTCAACCCTGACAGAGGTGCTTTAGTAAGGAGACCTTTCAGTGTACCTCCCTGGGTTTTAAGAGGTCTATAAATAAGCCAGCAATGCCTAACAGTACCCTAGCGTCCAAAATGCAAGCTTTAATTACTGGTATATTCAGTTTTTTACTGCGAGGATTACATTGATGATGCCAAGGCAACACATACAAAATAAACAGGCTGCTGCTTACCAGCTACTTACTTCAGAGTAGCTCTGCTGACATCTATGGACTGCACTAAAATTTATGCTTTATGTATTGCAGCTCCAGAGTTTCTTGGCACTCGTGACTGATTTTAATCCTGGAGCCTATCCTTTGGCATTAGGGATCTTATTGGTGTAGCATCCACCCTGTTACTTAACCACCTGGTAGACGTGGTGGAGCATCCCAAGACACTAGTCCTGGAGAACTATAACATACATGTTGATGGAGAGGACCATTGACAGGATCACTCATAAGTGCCCTGTCTGGCCATGAAGACACCAGGAGTCTCCTTGCTTTTCTGAGGAGCTCTGGGCAATAAAGCAACTGGGATGACAACTAGTGTGCAGGGGGCCTTCACATTAAATACACGAAGGATTGTAATTTCTTATCCATAGGGCTTTTCTTTAAAAAATAAAAATATGGTTAAAGGTAAAGGTAAAGAGACCCCTGACCTTTAGGTCTAGTCGAGCAGGGACCGAACAAGGGGAGCTCACCCCATCGCAGGGATTCGAACCGCCGACCTTCTGATCGGCAAGTCCTAGGCTCTGTGGTTTAACCCACAGTGGCACCCGCGTCCCTAAAAATACGCTTATTAGTGCTTAAATTAGTAATAATACACTAATAGATATTTGCAAAATGTTCCCATCATCTGTTTTGCTTACTTACTATCCTATACCTGTGTAAAAGTCATGCAAAAATAGCACAAATTATGTAGTTTATTATTATTATTATTATTATTATTATTATTATTATTATTATACTCGTCTCCCCACCCAATGTCTGAGATATGTCATTTTCCCAGGCAATTTTATACCACCCAGTATATTGTGTTACACTAGAACAGCTGCAGCAAAGAAGAAAACCTCACACATCAGTAGAAACATATTTAGAGTTTGTCATGGTTTTATGAGCATCTGAAAGTGAGAAATGGGTTTGCCTTCTTAAGAGGCTTTAGTTGCATTTACTGGGAAAATCTGTGGAATTTCATGGGATGAATTCTTAAGTGCAGCTATGGAAATGAAGAGTCTAAGAAAACATAGCATGACATCGGACACCATATGAAAAATCCTCAACGTTTCAGCAGAACTTTCAAAATACTGTAATAGAAAAGCAAGCCATGGAGACTACACACAATGGCTAATATTGAATATAAAATTTTCCCAGTTAGCAGAGAGTAAGCTGACTGACAAGTTGCAATTCAGGGTAACTTAGAAGTTGGAAAGCTGATCGACAAAATCTAATTCAAGGTAATCAAGTGGATGGAAAGGCCAGCTGATGAATATCAAGTGAGACATTTGCTTGGTGAGGCTAACTGAAGAAAAAAACCCAGCATTATTAAAATGTGTTTGAATCCCATTTCAAAAGTGGGTTACATTTGACTGATTAACACCTGCCCCCCGCCCCCGCTAATTCCATAGTGGTTTCATTGAAGCCAGTGTGGGATAATTTTCAGTTGACGTCTAGGGAAAGAATAAGGGATTCTAGCACTGGGATCACTATTTTGCCATGTGTGCTGTTAGAGATTAGTTGGTCAAAGAACTTTGGGGACCAGTACCAAAGCCTTAACAATTGCATTATCCCGAGGGTAGTGGAGAGTCACTCAGCATCACAGGGCTCCCTATTTGTACTAGATTTATCACAGAGGCAGTGGCACTCATGATAAAAGGTAAACGTAAAGGGACCCCTGACTATTAGGTCCAGTCGTGGCCGACTCTGAGGTTGCGGTGCTCATATAACTTTATTGGCTAAGGGAGCCGGTATACAGCTTCTGGGTCATGTGGCCAGCATGACTAAGCCGCTTCTGGCGAACCAGAGCAGTGCACGGAAATGCTGTTTACCTTCCCGCCGGAGCGGTACCTATTTATCTACTTGCACTTTGACGTGCTTTCGAACTGCTAGGTTGGCAGGAGCTGGGACCGAGCAACGGGAGCTCACCCCGTTGCGGGGATTCGAACCGTGACCTTCTGATCGGCAAGTCCTAGACTCTGTGGTTTAACCCACAGCGCCACCCGCGTCCCGGCACTCATGATATGCTGTAACAAATGGTAACAAATCACAGTCTGATGCAGTTTTGGGACAATAGCTGACTCTACTCCACGTCCAAGAAATTCATGTCTCTTTGGCCAGGGTGCCTTCTCCTATCTCAGGTAAATGGCCCATGGAACATCCTCTTGCTGCCTTCTTGCATAGTTGTCATGCAATTCCGCCTTTAACTCCTGGCTCATGTCACTCTCTTTTCATCTTCTCTTCTGACCGTGCTACTCTTAAAACCTCCTTTGGGCCCTCAATCTCCTCTCCCTCCATGAGCCCTCTCCTTGCTTCTTAGATCCTGCAGTCAGAATGTACACCATTCTTCTTCTGTATCCATTGACCCCCTGGGGTTCTCATTTCTCTTTCTGTTAAGGGGCCACCCAGGGCCTTAATCTCTTGGCCCTTATTTACCCTTTTCTGTCTGGACATCTAGAACTCTTTTACCCACCTCTCCCAGATGATCTGCAAATGTTTGGTGGCAGAGCTCACTTTTGGCAGTGCTGATCTTTCAGACTGGGTTACCTAGCCATTCTACTCACAAATGAAACAAATCTGTTTTATGCTTGTAATGCAGGGGCAATTGTTCACACCAATCTCCTTTTGGCTTATTACAATTGACAAGTATGTGAATCACCTGTTCACAAACTGATGAAACTAGGACTCTTGTACATTGGATATGCATGATTGCTTGGGACACCCTGTGCTGGTCAGGGATGGAAGCATATCTGAGTGATGGATCACATGCTTTATGTGTTCAGTCCCTGTATCTCCACTTAAGGGAATCAAATAGAAGATGCTGTGAACAACTTTGTGTCTGAGAACCTAGAGTAGACAATACTGGGCCAGATGGAGAGCTGGTCTTACCTGATACAAGCAGCTTCCTGTGTTTTGAACAAGAGACGCTACTAAATTGATACTATGCTGAGATTATTGTGTGGCTCCCTAGTTCATACTCCTGGAATCCTGATCACCAGTAATTCAATCCCTTTTCTTGTGGGTGTGTTCTGACATGAAACCACATATCCCACATAACATGTGATGCAGGCAATACATGAGCTGTATTGCAGAACAGGGGTGGTGTTTTGGGGGATCCGAATTCCACTGAGTTTCTCATTCATCTTCCTGATCACTGAAGTATAGAGTGTGGAAATGAGTTAATATTTCCCAGAAGTTAAGGCAGCTTTGCAGAATGTAAGTCTTGCTGTGGATACTTTTGGCTTGATATGGTTGCAGAAAATAAGTGTGTCGTTTAATATTTAGACCACTGCAAGGGTATAAATGTATAAAGAGTGGGGATGTGTGAATATGTCAATTTTGTTT
Source organism: Podarcis erhardii (assembly GCF_964252035.2). Classification (NCBI taxonomy): domain Eukaryota; kingdom Metazoa; phylum Chordata; class Lepidosauria; order Squamata; family Lacertidae; genus Podarcis; species Podarcis erhardii. The sequence continues at coordinate 52,560,678 of NC_138508.1, read as the reverse complement.
TTCTCCACTTTCTCATTTTTCCAGGCATAAGTTTAATTCTTCACATTTCCACATCAGTTTGTAATTTGTCAGCTGTGCAGTCCCACAGCTCCTTTCAACATATGGACTCCTTTAGTAGGGATGGGGAGAAACTCATTTTGATTCGCATTTAAAGGCAAACTTACCTAAATTGCACTTTCTGCAACAATAACAGATCAAAATGTAGTCACCATTCAAAATTTGTATTTCTCTGAATTTTGCAATGCAGTTATCCAGCAGAGTAACGTGTCCCAAAATGCATATACAATGGTAAAGTGTCCACAGCAATGCATATATTAGTAAAAATAACATGCAATAATGCATTATATGAGGGTAAATTGCTTTGCAAAAATATGCATGTCAAGCAAAAATATGAATATTGGAAAAATTCACACAAAAAAAGCTGATTACTTTTCATTAGGACTTTATTTTAAAAATCCACAAACTACTCTGAAAATACGGAGAACTGAATTAATAATGGAAAAATGAGACCCAAAATTGACAGATTTTCCCATCCCTACATCAATCATTCCTGAAAAGCTTGTTTAAACTAGCTATTTGTGTGTGGTTGTGCATAGCAGCAATAACAGTTGCAGCCTTTAGGAACCAGGGAGAATATTTCCTCTGATGTGAAGTGTAGAACTTCAAGGGGAATTTGAGAGGCAAGTGCCTGGTACACATGCCTTATTTTTCGCTCTATAAGACGCACCCGACCCTAAGATGCACCTAGTTTTTAGAGGAGGAAAACAAGAAAAAAAATATTCTGAATCAAATATTGTTGAAGAAGAAGGAGGAGGGAGGATCAGGCTAAGGCATCACAACAAGAGGCGCTGCACAGCTCTCCCTCTTGCTGTGCTGGGTTCAGCAGAGCAGCGCAAAGCCTCTTCAGTGAAGTGGGAGGAATGCTCCTGCTTCACTGAAGAGGCTTTGTGCGGCTATCCCTGAAGCCAGAACAGCAAGAGGGAGAGCTGCACAGCCTGCATTCGCTCCATAAGACACACACACATTTCCCCTTACTTTTTAGGAGGAAAAAAGTGTGTCTTATAGAGCAAACAATACAGTATATAGCCTCTTCTGAAAAAGGAGGAGATAAGATGTTGTGGTGATACACATGTCTGTCATGTGGGGAAAATGCACTGATGGCCACTCTTCAGAGTACATACAGAACTTTTGGATTGATATCTGTGTGAACCAGTCTAAAATGATGACTTACATTTGGTGAACAAGGCATTTGAAATCAAACATTGCTAATAGAATTTTCATATCAACTCCAATATTTCCCTCGATGTTACAGCCATCAAGTAAGGAACAAACACACATAAACAAGGCCTAGCTAAGAGTGGTCCAAACAAATGTTAATTTCATAATATAAGGCATTTTGTTATGAAGCATCTTACAATGTGTGAACTGTTCAGAGTGCCTTTTTTTTTACTCTTTTAAATGAGAGAGCTAAGTAACTTTCAATATGCTCTTGATCATCTTTCCAGTAAATGTGTGTATGCTATTTTGTTTTGCTATGGGAAAAGTGGAAATTAACAGGTGCAGTAAATTTGGAATAGTAGATCAAAGGACGTTAGCCAACAGAGCATTGAGTTTTAAAAGGTCATGCAACTTTAAGCGCTGGAAGAGGAACAAAAGCATTAATGCCCTTTTTCATAGCAGATTTTCTGGATCATTCTCATAGAAAACAAAAGGGGTGGGCCAAGGGATATATTTAAAACGAACTCTTAAGCATGACATATTGCAAGATATTGCTTAAATTGCTATCTGGTAAATTGCAAGTTTGAGATCAAAGATCACACAATATTTTCTTTGTTAAGGTATAAAGATCTGACCTACTTTACATGCTGCTTATTGGTACGTTGACTGAAGGTATAGAAATTGGCAGATATAAGCAATTTCATAGGTGTTAAACTAAACCAAATGCCTCTGTGTTTCTCATATGACTTCATGCTTTTTATCTGCTCAAGATGTGTTAGCAGCTACTAATGTATCTCTGTTTTTGTTGTGTGTGACAAATATATATTTTAAGTGAATGTCTTTAAAAGAAAATAGGTCTCAATTTTTTTTTAAAAAGGTTCTTTTTTTAAAGCCTAAAAACATGCCATGGAAAATCAAGGACATGCAGAGATGTTAGAATTCTTTTGGCTTCTGAAACTAGGGGCTGAGCAAACAGGATGGTGAACACATTCTACTCATGTTTGCTAAACATGCTAAATGAACAAAGACTGCCCAAATAAGTCCAAGTCAACAAATTTCCAACAGTCTGGCTAGCAACTTAAGAGGTCATGAGGCCTTGACATTAGCTTATTGATGCCAAGCCTTCAGAAGTTAATAACCATAACCGTAGGGCGATATTAGGTACGATGCAGGAGATGAATTGAGGGCCTCCTAAGGTTTTAAAAACGAAAAGCAGGTTGTAGGAAGGTTGCGAGTTTAAGCTGAGGAATGGAAGATAGAGGGGCGGATGAACCATTTCTCCTTTAGTTATTTTTCCACTTAAGAATTTCTATCCCTAAGCTGCTTTTTTTGCTTGTGGAGAAAACGACACTGGTACCCAAAGCTTTTCTTTGCTGGTGCACGAAGCTGGAAAACGGTTGGAGGGGAAAGGTACCCTTCTGCTCTTCAGCTGCTAATCATTGTTCCTTAATGGCTTAAAAAGAAACCAACATTGAGGCACCCTTCACATCTCTCCCTTGCAACATCTAGTATGTTCCTCGGTTGATCTGCATTTGGTTTCTTGGTATAGAGCTGCTTATGCTGCACCCAGTGAGCTCCCACTGCTGGTTTGGGAAGTGGTGTGCGCATGATGCCAGCGACAATCCATATCTAGCCCGTATCTATCCTGACATTTCTTATGAAATACCATGTTTTGATTCATTCCCCCTCCCCAACTAGCTTCAATCTGAATTGAGAAAAAGAATGACCTAGCAGTGTTTTAAGATGGTACTATGTAAATAACCCTGCTGCCAACCTAGCAGTTCAAAAGCATGTCAAAGTGCAAGTAGATAGGTACCGCTCCAGTGGGAAGGTAAACAGCATTTCCGTGCGCTGCTCTGGTTTGCCAGAAGTGGCTTAGTCATGCTGGCCACATGACCAGGAAGCTGTCTGTGGACAAACACCGGCTCCCTCGGCCAGTAAAGCGAGATGAATGCCGTAACCCCAGAGTTGTCCGCGACTGGACCTAACAGTCAGGGTCCCTTTACATCTGCCATCTGAGTTTCATTTTAAAATCTTTCTTTCATTTTTGCAAAGTAAGAGCTACAATAGTATGCCACAGCTCTCCTAACAACCTAAATTAACTAAGAAGTCTGGCATGAACAACACACACTGATGGTAAAAAATGTAATCATATTATAGAATAATTGCAGCATTGCCACAATTGGCAATTTTACTTTCTGCAGAGAAGAGAAATAGTATCCAGATTACCGTATCTGAAATGCAGGCAACTAACATGCAAGCATGCTTTCAAAACGGTCATCAGTGCTGAACAGGTCAACTTGCATTCTTCTTACATCTTCAGCGCTCTCCCTCTTTCATTACAATAGAGACCATTAGTCTATAATATTACAAATAATCAAATTCAAAATGGAAATTGTGGGTTGTTTTATATACCGAGGTTGGGTTTTTTTTGCAGGAACAGGACAACTGGATTAAATTAGGTAAAAATATGGACTGGCATTTTGATGCTGATGTCATCATGTGGATGCTGTAAAAACATGCATGAATGAGCAGTAGCAATTCCAGAATAAATTTCTGTGTGGAAGCACCCATTGTCAGAAACTGAAAATACTTCCACAATCTATGAAAAGAAGCATAGATGTTAAAATATCTATTTTAAAATGTGGACAGTCAAGGTGGTACCATTCTAGGCCTAGAGCCAACATCCAGCCAGTCAGATGTGTGAATGAGAACAAAGGAAGGAAGTGAACTATATAAGTAAATAATTTACTTTGCTTTCATCAATTACCGCAACCCCACACAGATACACCCATGCTCTTATGCACACATAACAGCTACGTTAGGCTTTCCTGGCAATAGTAAATTTACTACAACAAAAAAGTTTAATGTTCGTTGTACTTGATGTAGGTTGTAAAGAAGTTGGTGGAAAAAATGGCATTACTAAGCAAAGTGATGTTGAGTAAACAGTTTTGTTTCAGATTCCAAGAATACAATGAAAGGATCTTTTGAGGAACAAACTGTGTGTTGCCATTACAACTCTCTCTTTTTTAAAAAATAATATTTATTAAGAGTTTAAAGATTACAAAAAGAAAGAAAAAAGAATTAAACTAATCAATATAATACAATACAAAAAACAAAAACAAAAACACCACATAAAAGATTGAACTAACAAAACAAAACAAGAACAATTAAAAACACTTCCAACATTTTCAATCCTATCTTTCATTCACTTGTTTCATTGACTTCCTCACGCCTCCCTTTTTGTATTCCACTTCAATTAACTGTTTCAGCAATTCCTTTCCATCTTCCTCTGTTTTCTGTCCTGTAATTAATCTTAACACATTCTAACCTTGTTTTTTCCCTTTAATACATTAACAATCTATCTGTACCTTGTTCCTTATAACATTTATGCCAAAGCCATATAACTTCATTCCACCATTTTTCTAAAGCTCATTAATTTTACAATATTTCTGTAAATAATCTTTAATTTTTTTCCAATCTTCTTCCGTCGGTGGAAGTCATTTCCGCCAATTCCATATAGTCCATCAGCTTCATCTGCCATTCTTCCCGGGTGGGTGAATCTTGTGTCTTCCAATACTCTGCGATGAGTATTCTTGCTGCTGTTGTTGCATACATAAAGAAAGTTCTGTCCTTCTTTGGCACCAATTGGCCGAGCATGCCCAAGAGAAAGGCCTCTGGTTTCTTCAGAAAGGTATATTTAAATACCTTTTTCATTTCATTATAAATCATCTCCCAGAATGTCTTAATCCTTGGGCATGTCCACCAAAGGTGAAAGAATGTACTTTCAGTCTCATTACATTTGCCATTACAACTCTCCCATTCATGATGATATTGTGGGGTGGAATGATAGATGTGAAGATATGAAAAAGCTATGAACATTGTCTTTCGCGTTCCTCCAAGTTCTTAATAGAATAGTGTGTGTTTAACTCATTTCTCAGCTCTAGTGGGTTATGTCTTAATGCTTCTTGTCTCCACTACAGAGTCCAAGCAGTTCACCTGCAGTAGGGCAGCAGTTGGATTCAGATATTATACTCTTTATTTCAGGCAATGGTTTAGTTGCTGCTAGAGATGGAGGATAAATTAGATTCAACATGCATTTATATTTTCAAATTTGTACTTTTTGACATGCATCACCAGCTCAGTCTGATGAATGTCCATAGTACTGTAGCTCCCAGCACTAGCCTGAATTGTTTTCATACACTTTGCACATAAAAAGCAGTTTGCACTGGAAGATTCTTCATTGTATACATGCTACTGACAACACTTGAACGTGTAAAATTATGTTGAGATCAGACTTACAGTCACCCTGTATCCATAGCTTTTATGCAGCTCTGCATTCCCATTCATTTCAATTGAATCATCTGTTCTATATGTACACAGAGGTTTTGTGTTGGTAAAGTGTAATGCATTGGGCTGATTTAGGTTAGGACTGGATCCAAGACTACAATGGGAATTATGCTTCTTTGTGAGTCAGAGAGGCTGTAGTCAAGTAGATATACAAACACAGTAAGTGTGTTTTGACATAAGAGATGAAATTCTAATTCTTCCTTCCTATTTTATGTTGTGCAGTACTGGAATATTGTAGCAAGGAGTCCGTAACACTGACCAACTTATGTATTACAGTAAAATGTAATGAAGTTTAATGAAGCAGAAAACTAAGACTGCAATCCAGGGTGACTTGTACAGTCCAATAGTTAATACATCATCATAATGCAGACTTCTCCTGTCTAGACCTGTTTAGATTTCTTTAGCTACAGGCACATATAATGAGGATTAACATGTGACAATTTAATACAAGTTGCCATTTTTTGTTATAAGACTAAATGCAAGATTTTTCCATTCCTTCTGAGAAAATAATGATTTTGTATTTTTGTTTTGTTTTTGGTGTCTAGACAAGAAGTTATCAGTACATGTATTTATTTTGCCTCTCTGTGCCTAATTCACTCCCAGCTTAAATTAATGAGGCTTAAATTTTTGGTTTCTATGGAAGCCGCCCAGAGTGGCTGGGGAAACCCAGCCAGATGGGCGGGGTACAAATAATAAATTCTTCTTCTTCTTCTTCTTCTTCTTCTTCTTCTTCTTCTTCTTCTTCTTCTTCTTATTAAATGTGCTTCACTTTATGCTCTTCATAGCTATTGTACAGAACTGATGATATTATGAACTATAGCAACAGTCACATTTCCACAGATACACACCGTAAGTCATTTAAGTTTCATTTTAAGATTTCTCATATGCCAATATGTTTAACAGCATTCAGTGTGAAGGCATTTTGTGATGTCTTCTTTGTGTGGTTCATGTAAGTTTTCTTCTCTTCAGTGCTTAATTTCTGAAATGAGAAGCACCAGGATCGAATCCTGCCTGAAAATGGCATAAATTAAGACCTGCTGGTACTTCTGCAGTCGGCTGCTGCTTCTGGAATATTAATTTTCTTACACGTTGTCCATCCAATAAGTTTGAAAGGAGTGCAAAGAAAGTTGGTAACCAATGTGTAGAAATCAAAACATATTCTGTCAGATGGATTTGTATGTTAAAGTTTTGGGCTTGTTCCCCAAAAAGCAAGAATGGGGAACCTGTGGCCCTCTATATGTTTCTAGACTCCAACTCCCATCAGCACTAGCTAACTCAGCCAGGGGTAAGGGTGATGGAAATTGTTCTCCAGAAACAGTTTTTTATTTTAAAAGTCAACGGCGATTTCTCAGGAAAGTGGAGCTGGAACTTCATTGCCGTTATTTGTTTGAGGGATTTATAACCACTCTTAGAGGAGGAGGTGTTTGTATTGGTGGCTGTCAGGGAAAAGAGAGGACAGTAAATTCACCTTTTGCACACACTCCCTTTGGTTGCTAAAAATAGTTGACAGTAAAAGCACAGCTTTGTCTCAAATCCCCTGTGTATTTTGCTCCATATATTCTTCTCCATATATTCCTCTCCCTTTCCAGCTTACAGTGTGTCAGAAAGGGAGAAGAATTGATAGAAGAAGAACCAAGTGTGAGGGAAGTAGAACATGGAAAAGAGAGGGACCTCTTCTTCCCTCTTATTGTTAAACAGAACAGACAGTTAATTGAATACACTGTCATTTATAGTTTGGTTAATAATAAAAATAATAATCCAAAACAATTTGCTGATACAGATACCAATTTAGGGTTTGAAATTATTACAATATGTTTGTGTGGTTTGAGAGCAGGGACAGGATATAACCTTTAATATCTTTATTTATGTGGTGCCTCATTTCCATCCTCTAAAATCAGTGGGCTATCCCATTAGGCTTCCTTTCAAAATGGTATCATATTTTGGTTCATTTCCTCTGTGCAGTGCTCTTCTTTTGATTAGTCATCCTGGACAGTTTAAACAAACAAAGAGAAAAAAATTTATTGGAACCAAAGTATGTCGTTTTGGCCGTTTTCAACAAGGCCCGAGGGAACACTGAGTTCAAGCGAATACACAACGTTTCATTTCGTTAAACGTCTGGCAACTTTGTGCAAAGAGATTTTTATAAATGGCAAATTATGCCTGTCAGAACAACAAACTGTGTGTACTGTATCTCCTAACGTACCATACTTCTGGAATTGGCAGGTGGCTGTTTCGTTGTGGCTTTGTGTTCTCGGTGGTTAATGGATAATTGTTAGTATTGGCTTGTAAAATTCACAGGGCTATGTCAGGGCCTCGGGCTCCATTATGCACTGCAATCCGAATACAAGGGCTGTAATGGACATCCCAGAAAGTAATATGAATGCTAGATACACATTTATTGTAACTACAAACCAAAGGACTTTGCATGAAATCTTATACCATGAATGTGTACTTGGCAGTTGACCTACTTTGTCTCAACTAGTTGACTCATGGCCCATCTTGATTCACAGCACTGGTGCCCTTGACAGGAATGCAGCTGAGACTGAGGTCCTGGTGTGACATTTAAACTCCTTCTTGGCACTGTGGTAAAGAGCTGCAAAGTGTGGTGGAGAGTGAAGATTTATGTTGTGCTAGAATTATGGAGAGATGGCACAGTCTATGTTTCTCATCTCCAAAAGCAATTATTTTTAAAATGTTAAATCTCAATGAATTCTCCCCACCCACCCCCAGGACCCAAACATTTATTAGTGTTAAGAGTGTTCTAAATTGTAATCCTGTTTGTATCCTCAAGCATAATCAGTTGTAGTTAAATACAAACACATGGGCATTGAAAGATTCCTTTATTAATTTCTTTGTTAGTTATATAAGTTATAGAAATTGTTAACATTACTAGAGAAGCAGGCTGTGAAACTTAATTCTAATCACCACTGAAATACTGGGCATTTTATAACAAGATATACAACAAGTATGTTATTTAAAAATGCAGGAGTCATTGTGTGCAGTTGATAACTGAAGCTATATCTTCCACATTCAGTTCAAAGAAATAGCTCCAAGATCATCATTGCCAAAAAGTGAGTAATGCTATTAATATCTTCCAAAGCTTTCTTTCTTTAAAAATAGTTTATTGAGACTTTACATGTCAAAGAAAAGCAAGCATAGAAATAATAAAAACTTAGCACATATATGCCTATACATTTGGTTACAGCAAACATAAGAGCAAAACAAGCATACAACAGAAAATATCCCAGAAATATACAATCCATAACACACAAACAAATAAAGGGAAACAAGCCTATAATATCACTCTATAAACACACATAAGTTGACAGAGGAAGCCATTCCTGCTCTTTGACCAAAACATATTTAATAAAACAAAATAATTTCACATAAAACATAATTTTTTCCTTGGATTCTTTCCTTTCCTCAGTTGACATTTTTCCACAAGGGCCACCAGCCCAATAAGAGAATACCACTTTTCCATCAAATTAGCTGTTACTAATTTCCAGTTTTGTGCTACCACCATATAAGCTGCAATAAAAGGGGGGGGGGGAATCCTCTTATAAAGTATACTTTTGTGTCCATCAACAAAAATGGACAGCAGCGCCATAAGTGGATCTGGTGTCAAACCTATCCTGTAATCAACTGTAGTTCATGAAAAACTTTCTCCCTAAACTCCACAGTTACTGGGTAAATCCACTACATATGGTAAAATGTAGCTCTTCACACCTCCAGCAATTTGGGCTGGTACTATGAGTTATCCTACTCAGAGTGTGAGAGTGTGGGAGTCTGATAACAACTATGAGTTCATTCATATATATATATATATATATGTGTGTGTGTGTGTGTGTGTGTGTGTGTGTGTGTGTGTATATATAGCGGTTGTGGAATGAAATGGAGCTTTCTCCCACACTTTTGTCCTATTTTTCTGAATCTACTCCCTTACCTCTTCCCATACCTGACATGGACAATAAATTCAGTCAGCAACATTTTGTACATTCCATATAATGTGTCTTTGTCCCAGCTTCCTTTTCCCATTGGCAAACCCCAGCCCACCCTGACTTTGCCAGGAAGATTTCTGTTAATGGTGGAAGTGGTTAGTTGGAAAGAAATGTTTATAAGCATGCAAGGTAACTGTAGCTTCAGGTTGTGTTCTGTCACACACACACATATATGACAGAAAGAGCAAGAGAGTATGTCCTACTCATGTATGGCTATGGCTCCACACACCATCAGCTGTGACTCTTCCCATCATTGACTCTGACTCCCAATGGACTTTTCCCAGTGGTCCTTCCTCCCCTGGTTTAAATATATATGTATCATTTAGAGATACAGTAAATGTAAAACCTAATATGAAAATACTCTTAGCTCTGTGTGGTGTATTTGAATGCAGCCCTCACTTGAGGATTAAGAAGGACTTGAGATGTTGCATAAATGCCACATGTGAGAACTCTCCAAAAGAGTGAATAGCAGTCCTATGCCAGTTTTGTGAATTACAAATCCACATTATCCTAGTGTAACTTCTTGTTATGTAACAATATGATGTTTAGTTTTTCCATTGTCTAAACACATTTTCAAGAGAATGGCATCCAATAAACTGTGAGTGATGTTCAAGAAATTAATTAGAACCAAATCCCAAGCTCAGCATATTTTTAGGACTATTGCAGATATGAATGACACTTCCTATAGCAGCCAGAAATGCAAGTGAATGTGTATGAAAGTCTAATAATCTGTGTGTAATATGTATGAGTAGCATTTTACACCACATGTGCCACAATTGCCACATGTGATTTACAAAGGCCAGTTAATAAATTATGGATGAAATGATGAAACCATTTAGGAGATCATGTGCTGATAAGTGAGCATGTATTTGGAAACAAATGTAAAACAGCATGAAGTCTTTACGTAACTGATGAAGGGCTAGAACTTGTTTATATTATTGCTTCAACCCCAACATGTACTTAAGAGACAGAGGAGAGGGATAGAGAGATGCCAATGCAGTTATAAAACTTTAAGTGTGTCATTTCCCCCAATCAGCAATTCGTACATTGTGCCAGCCCGCAAAGCCAAAAATGTATTTTGAAACACATTTGTAGCTTCAAAAAGTACATAATTGGCAAAGGCTCCAAAATTAAAACACAAATCAAAACATACCTTTGAACTTATTTCCTTCTATTGAATTTTTTAAAATAAAAAAAGTATGTGAGTTGACCATTTATGCGCCCAGCAAAGAGCAGCAGCTGTCAGTTTCCAATGTCAACTAAAAGGAAAATCAAAGAAGCATGGTAAGCGTGATGTTCCTGCAACCAAACAAAATAATAGTGTTTACTTAATGGTCCTCGGGACTCATTCTGGAACATGCTGTCTATATTGGAAACAAATCTTACAGCCAATTTTTGTTTTCAAGATGCACACATGACTCCGAGAACAGGATATTGTCCTCATGGTATTATATAATTTATTTTGAAGTCCATATAATGTCTGTTGACAGCTACAAAATACCCACACTCCTTTCTTTGACAGCAATCAAACGGATTCTGTTCCTAGGCACAGGGAAATGTCATAGGAGTACATATGACCTGCAGGTTCTTGTCATTGTGTGATTGTAGCATCAGCCGCAGCAACTAGGCAGCCATGTTAAGCTGCTTTGTTGAACTTAAAATAAAATAATAAACAGAAAAATAAATCCTACCCAAAGCAGGGTAGGATTTAAAAAAACAATACTTTGCATTTGTCTGCCTACATTGCATTACATTTGTCTGCCTACATTGTGTTCCTTTCTATACGCTAAAATGCCCTTAGAGTCACAGCATGAAGATGAACATGAGCAACACGCAATCCAACAGAAGATTTGTACAAGCCTTAATAAGTGCAGTCAGGGTGACCATATTCCCTCCCTCCAGTCTCCACAGCATTGTGTTTCTCAGTAAGTTGCTGGGAATCACAAATGGGGAGAGTCATGCTGTGCTTACATTCTGCTTGCTGGTTTCCCACAGGCATCTGGTTGGCCAATGTGAGGACAGCATGTTAGACTAGATGGGCCTTTGTTCTAATCCAGCAGAGCTCTTCTTCCAGCAGAGGTTCTCCCTTTGCTTTTGCTTTTGTCCTTATTTGCATCTTGCTAGCTAGTAGAATCTCCTCTTTCACTTTTGGTCTCCTCTACTGCTTCTTTATTCAGTTAATTTACTTCTATTTCCTCATATCTCCCTCAGCTGCACTGCGAATTTGAGTGCGATCTGAATTTGTAATGATTCCAGTCTGCTACCTGTTATATTGTCTATTGGAACCTGATTTTCCCTCCACCCTGCAGCTGGCTCTTTATCACAGCCATGGCCTAATCCTGAGTCACTTTGTTTCCGCCCATTGGCTTTGAACTCTATGGATTGCTGCTTCTGGCTCTGATGCTTGTTTGAATTGGCTTTCATGCTTTCCTCTGGCCTCGGTTCAAGGTTTTGTCTTGGCTCTTGTCCATGCTGTGTAGCTGGGGTTTTGACAAAATCCTGTCCCAAATTATCTGATAACAATAGAAGGTGTAAGTGTAGTTTTCACTATATCACTTATTGTAAGTGAATAGAATACTGTTAGACCAGGGAGCATAAAAGGAGGAACCAGTAGAGAAGCAATGGCTAGACTATGGTCAAAGAACTACAGTCCAGCACTTCTCTTATCTCTGTGATTTGGTTCATTGAGCTTTCAGGAATTGGATGCAGAAGATAAACAAGTCCTTCTGGCAGGAATCAGACCCAGAAAACAAACAAGTTGAGCAGTTTTCCAAACGCTGCATCTTCTCTGGACATTCATTCTTAAATGAAATGATGGGGGAGTAACAACAACCCACTAGAAAAGGGCGGGACAGTATGTGAACTACCAGAATGACCCATTGACTGATTATATTGTGCATTATGGCTTGCCAACCCCGTCTTTCCAATCCTAGGAGGCTGTGCTCAACAGAAGGCTTACCAAGCCTCTGGCAGTCAGCAATACATGACTGATGGGAATATACTGCTGGGTTCAGGCCTCTACTAGAGTGGTGTGGAATTACCTGTCTCTACTGAATGCATAGCTGCAGATGCTGAATAACTGTGGCTGTTCTTGTGTTGAGAGATGTAGGTGGTGACCTCACCACTTTATGATAACACTGATAAGGACACAGATCTGGAAGTTCATTTAAACATTTTGTGGCTAACGTGCCAAGAGGAGTGTGCTAGGAGAAGATGAAAGTAGCCGTGATAGAGAAGTCTGACCTTGTGCTAGTTGTGTTGACTGTTAGAACCCTGATTACTAATTCATACTGCAAATAGACGCTGGTAATATAGCAGGTTACATAAACAGGGTTAGATACCGCTTCTTGGTGAGGCACTAATAAAACACAGACCTGCACCATGGTTCTCATATTCCAAAGCAGGAGAATGAGAGGGCGTCTAGATTCTGGACTGTACTTAGGGGTCAGTGCATGGTTAACTTATTGTACCTGAATATAGCACACTGAATACAGTGTGGACACTGAAAACAGAACACTGTATACAGCACATCCTAAATGCACGGGCTGCAGATGTTGAAGTAAACCTGTCTGACAGAACCAGTAGACAAATGTGGTAGTTAGGAGAGTTGCTGTACACAAGTCATTGTTTTAGCAGGCAGATTGACTGGAGAACCTAACAGTTTGGTGAAAACACCGTGCAAGAGAGCAAGCACAAAACAAATTAGTATGGGGGAAAGGCAAGAGCACCATGAAAGCCAGTACTACCAGCCTAGCAATGACCACCACTGGAAGCATAAGCAGCAGCTGCCAAATTAATTGTGACTGTGAGAACTGACTCCTTAGTCTGGTCCTGATCCTGGCGTTTTCAAAGATGAATGCACTGGGTTGTAACAGTTATACAATTTCAATGGATTTGAATGGAGCAATCAGGATTTGTTTTAAGGACTGTAGCATTAAGTCGTGTGACATAGATAAATTCTATACATATTTAATATCAGGAGGTATACATCTTATCTGGAAATCTCTGGAAATTTGGAGCATGTTGTAATCAGGTCACTTTCAGGAGTTGGCATGGATAGGCTTTTGCCAAGGCCTTCACCCCAACTAGGGGCTCACCACTGAGAGTCCCATTGCCTTCCTGTTCCTCCTAAGTCCTCTCCATTTTTGCATGTTTGTGAGCTCTCTGCCCTGCCTAATGAGGAGGAGAAGCAGCAGTTGCTGCTGCCACCATCAATTTATTTGCTTACTGGCTTTCTTTTTGCATAGGGAGTAGGTGGTACTGTTTTCTTCTAAGTTATTGCCACTGACTGTGGGGTTTCTGGACCAAGCAAGGGTTTCAAGGCAAAAAGTTGTGGTTCTAGCAAAGCAGAGCAAAACAAAGGAGACCCAAGTCCAGATTCTGGCACAGCATGGCAATTTTGATAGCACCCTGGACAGTTCCACATGGAAATCATGCTGGAGACTCATAAGAGCCAGGTTCAAATGTTGCTTTGGCAACAGAAAAGCCCAGCCTTAAATAGATCTACAGCTTTCTCTGGATAGCTAGCACCACCTTCCGTGAAAGGAGACTCTTATTTAAACGGGCTGAATCTACTTGAATGGCTGTTGACTCTGAGCAAGACAGACTGTGGTTCCATTAGCACTTCTGGGCGTCAGGCTCATCTTGCATCTCCAGGACAGTAGGGACACCCAGGGCTTAGTTTTGAGGACAATTCTTTCTACCACTCTAATATCACCTTTGAATCCTTCAGCATCCTGAACAAGACAGGTAGCAATGCTGATGTAAAATGAATGGTGATGAAAGAACAGCAGCTGGTGGTGATGAGGATGCAAAAAAGGTGGGCCCACTCAGGCGGTGGGAGTCAAGTATATAGAAAGTATATAGTTAGAAAGATGTTTTATCTAAGATACCAGTGGTCTATGGGAGAGTGCAAATAACTTGTACAAAAAGAAAAGACTTTGATTTGAGGCATGACTTACAGCAACTCTTGTAGCTCATAGAATCATAGAGTTGGCAGGGTCATCTAGTCCAAGTCCCTGAAATGCAGGAATCTCAACCCATGGACCTCTATCCAATTTGAAATCATACCAGACCCTGCTTAGCTTTGCAAATGGGCTAGCACTTTTATTGCTGCACCACTTACTTATTGCAAATTCATTGTTTTGAAATCAGGAAACAATTTTACTAGGGGTGTAAAGGGCAAATCATTGGTTTGGCTTTAGTGTCATGCTGACACACATGAAAAGTCACACACGAAAAGTTATTGACTGACAGCTGCATTATGCTAGTCCTTAATATCACAGTTATCAAACTTTAGTCAGGGTCAGCATTTTAGACCGTCACTTCGCTTGCTCCCTCTTCCCCACAATAAAAACATCAGATACTTTTGTGACTTAAAATCTGTCACAGCTAATTTTCAGATGTTATGTTCAACGTGTCTTTTTCAACTGCTTTTATTTTAGTGAACTTCTATCTTCGGATTTAGCATGTGGCAATATTCCTAATCACTATTAGAAGCAATGGCATTGCATGCTAAACACAATGACATTTCTTGCTGATCCTTCACACAGTCTGGGTTTGCAGGAACATCTCATTCCTTTCTGTGTTCTTTTTCTCATCAAGGAGAAAATGGATCATGGATGGAAATTTGGAAATATATTTTGATGTGCCTAGAAGAGCAGCCAGTATCTATTTCCAGTTAGCCCTGCCATGTGCTATCTGGGAAGTGTCTTGATTTCTTTCGCGAAATGCAGCTTATTCTGCTAGAGTTTGGATCTCAATTCATTTTATTTCCAGTTAACATCAAATCTATTCAGGAGCACAATTCTTCTACCTTCTTCACAGTAACTCAGAATAGGGCTTTTTGTGTGGCTGCCCCTGTCCTGTGAAATAGCATTTCTGTCAATACATGTCAGGTGTCCGCTACCTCAGCATTCCATAAACAATTGGGGATAAGTCTGGGATTGCAGATTTTGCTACAGGCCTTTTTCCAATATTGCAAGCTAGCCTTTTGAAGGCTTCACACGGATTCCATTCTTTGCTAGGATAACATCCTCTCAAACTCAGTTAGCAGAGCCACAGTGCCAAGGGTCTGGATATGCCTTGCCTTGGACCTGACCTGTACTAGAAGAGATTTTAGTAATCATTACAACTTCTTCTGTGAGCTTGAAGCACCAGCAAACAATTTCCTTACAACACCAGCTTCCCTGTAAAAATAATAATAATACCACATTACCAGAAATATTTTGTGAATTTTCTAAATTTTGCTATATTTTCAAAACTCAAATCTGAAATCTGAACATTTATTTGGACACACATTCCCTCTTTTCCATAGCCGATTTTCAAACAAACTTTTTTTTTGTTAGGCTTGGGCATTCAGAACAACAGTTTCAAGCCCTTCTTCCCTGTCACGAGGAGTGAATAATCATGTCTGGTCTTAGGAATGTTAAAGAATACAAGATGAGACTCCTAAACAGTTTTGGCACTGCAGAAACTCTACTGGCTTTGGAAGAGGATGAACAATATAGCTTTGCATCAGACTGATGCCTCAGTTGTATTCTGTCATGGATTTAAGAGAGTCAATGAGATAATGGGGAAGGGCCATGGCTCAGGAGTACAATTCATGCTTTGTGTGCCAAAGGTCCCAGAATAAGTCTCTGGCATCTCCAGGTAAAGCTGGGGAAGGCTCGTGTTTGAAACCCTGGAGCACCTCTACCAGGCAGTACAGACACAGGTGGTGCTGTGGTCTAAACCAGGGGTGGCCAACTCCCAAGAGACTGCGATCTATTTACAGAATTAAAATCTGGGGGTGATCTACCCCCTTTTTGGGGCACAATTTTTAAGGGTTTGGGGAAATAAGGAGGAACAGCCACTCGCCAACAGATAGCTGGTGAAACAAACAGCCTCACTGAGTAAACTCCACCTTCTGTTCTGCAGATAGTGCAACAATGGAGGGTGGGGCGAGGGGGTGGGGCCGGATTCTATTTTACCACGATTTACCAAAACTTCCCGGGGACCTACCAGTAGATCGCAATCAACCCGTTGGACATCCCTGGTCTAAACCACTGAGCCTCTTGGGCTTGCTGATCAAAAGGTCAGCGGTTCAAATCCCCATGACAGAGTGAGCTCTTGTTGCTCTGTCCCAGCTCCTGCCAACCTAGCAGCTTGAAAGTATGCCAGTGCAAAAAGATAAATAGGTATCACTGTGGCAGGAAGGTAAATGGCATTTTTGTGTGCTCTGGTTTTCGTCACAGTGTTCTGTTGTGCCAGAAGCAGTTTAATTATGACCTTGAAAGCTGTTTGTAGACAAGCACCAGCTCCCTCGGCCTGAAAGCAAGATGAGAGCTGCAAGCCCATAGTCGCCTTTGACTGGACTTAGCTGTCCAGAGGTCCTTTACCTTTACCTTACCAGGCAGTGTAGACAATACTAAGCTAAATGGAACAGTGGTCTGACTGAGAATAAGGCAGCTTCCTATGTTCCTAAATTTACTGCTTATAAAGCAGGACATGTGAATTACTTTAAACTTCCCATCTATCCCGTGCTGTTTTCCTCAGAGCCAGCTTGGCATCTGCTGTTAACTCATCTGAGGACATTTCATAGCAATAAATTTACCGAGCATAGCCACAGCTAGTCTGGATTGCACAATTTTCTGAAATACTGTCACATTAATCATTTTTTCACCATCTTCTGGGTCAGGGCAAACCAACAAAGAAAAACAAACCACTCTGGAAGTCTCATGTGAAGCAATCAACGTTAAGAGTGGCAGATGCCTAGTAAAGGATATATGTTGGAGGGAAAGTTCTAGTGTTTTTGAAAAACTAAAAAGGAAATGCAGATAGCAATACAGAGTTTCATTGAAATAAGGGCCTTTTAACAAAATCATACTCTCAGCTGAAGGATAACAAAATTGTAATTTGGCACTTGGCAAGAAAAAATACTAAGCTTCTATAGAGACAGTTGTTAATTATTTAATATCTTACTCATAGGTAGAGAAGTACAAATGTAGGGCACAGAAGGTTATATAAATCTCTTTCATTCTGTGGCTTCCAAGCCAGGGATTGGGAGAAAATTATCCGTCCTTGTTAAATGAACTTTGGGTATGTGAACCAAAGATGTGCACCTGGGCAGCATGGTCCAGTGTCCATGATGGTGTGCACACCAATCCCACAAGCCAAAGGTTATGGAATATAGTGCAAGTGTAGTGCTCGTTTGCATGCCATTTGCTTCCAGAAAGTATCAGTTGGTAAATAACATGGAAATTAGCACTAAATGTGTGCTATATCAGGCTATTTCCAGAAGAAGATTCTGTGTTGTGTGAAAGCTCACCTATAATGTGGAAATTAAAAGTTAGGGAAAAATTAGGAGAACAGAATAAACTGCCATGTGAATGCAGCAGCAGCAGCAACAACAACAAACTTATGCCCCATCCATCTGACTGGGTTTCCCCAGCAACTCTGAGAAGCTCCCAACAAAATATTATTATTAGTAGTAGTAGTAGTAGTAAAGGTAAAGGTACCCCTGCCCGTACGGGCCAGTCATGTCCGACTCTAGGGTTGCGTGCTCATCTCGCTCTAGAGGCCGTGAGCCAGCGCCGTCCGAAGACAATTCCGGGTCACGTGGCCAGCGTGACGAAGTTGCAGCTGGCGAGCCAGCACCAGCGCAGCACACAGAAACGCCATTTACCTTCCCGCTATAAAGTGGTACCTATTTATCTACTTGCACTTAGGGGTGCTTTCGAACTGCTAGGTGGGCAGGAGCTGGGACCGAAAGACAGGAGCTCACCCCGTCACAGGGATTCGAACCGCCGACCATACAATCGGCAAGTCCTAGGCACTGAGGTTTTACTCACAGCGCCACCCGCGTCCCTATTATTAGTAGTAATAGTAATAAAGCAATAAAACATCAACCATTAAAAACTTTCCTAAACAGGGCTGCCTTCATATGTCTTCTAAAAGTCAGATAGTTGTTTATTTCGTTGACATCTGATGGAAGAATATTCCACAGGGTGGGTGCCACTACTAAGAAGTCCCACTGCCTGGTTTCCTATAGCTTAACTTCTTGCAGTGAGGGAACCACCATAAGGCCCTCGGAGCTAGACCTCAGTGTCCGGGCTGAACGATGGAGGGTGGTGGTGGAGATGCTCACTCGATTCAACTAACTGGTCACTCTAGTGAAAGCCCACAAAAGGACTTCCACTAGTGCAGTGGGACTTCCCCCTCCCCCCACCCCACCAGATTGGCTCAGGTGGACTTGGGAGAACCCTAGAACAGCACACAGTGGGAAGAGAGGAGAGAGAGTTTCGTTGCCCAAGCAGATAAGCTTCCACTGACAGAACATTTGTAACCAATATTGGTTAACCAATATTATTTTTTTTTATGAGGAGCTAATATGTGATCTGCATTTAATTTTACAAAATCTTCTGGCACAACTTGCTTCTCAACACTGCTCAAGGCTGCATAATTAATTGTGTTCAATGAGGTATACACAGAACACAGCTCAATAATCTTTGTTATGACTTTTTTCTGCATGCTTCAATGATGGGTGTAAAGATCTTGTAGAAAGAGGAGACTTTAGGGAAGGTGCCTCATTAACTAAAATGACTTCAAATTAAATGTAAAATCTATTAATGATTTTAAAAGGCTGGTGGAGAAAAGGAAATTAGAAGAAATTAGGAATTTTCAGACTTGAAAATCTATTTTCTATTCAAACTCATATTTCTGTCTTGCTGATAAGGGATGTAACCCCTAGAAGATAACATTTGTTTAAATACATTTGGAAAGAATAGGAGAAATCTTATGATTAAGAATGTATGGTCCTTGTGTGCTTTCCATATCATAACATCAATTCTATAACTAAACAAGAGACAACAATAAAATACAGTGATTTATTACATTACAATTAAAGTGACGTCATATATTGTCATGAGTATAATTAGGGTTTGTGTGTGTGGGAGTTGTAGCTAGTGAACTCTCTGGGTCCTCTAGTCAGTGAGCTGCCCACTGCCTGATGCTCCCCCCTTGTTTTTTTTTTAAAAAACAAAACTATGTATTTCCCTTGTATTTTTTCCAGATCTCTTGCACTTCACAGGTTCTAGCCACCATCTTGGATTTGCTCCTCCAGTGTCCTAGAAAATGAGTTGTTCCAGAGCAGTGGGAGGCAATGACATAACTTTGGGGTTTGGCTTGGCTTCTGGAACAATTCAAGATGGCAGAAGGAAGCTGCTTGGTGCCAGATCAAATAGAAGTAACCACTAGTTCAATTACCTTTCAATATTTACTTCTTTTTATAATTGATTTTATTTTTTAATACACAAAAAGCAATAATAACAACTATAAAGAAGAGAAGAAATCAAAGCAAGAAAGATAATGGAAGGATTTGAGACGAGCGCAATGGTACGTATCCCCCCCCCAAGTATTATAATTCTGAAAAAATGTCCTTTAATATTATCCAATCCCCCCCCCCCAAGGAATCCATCACAAGTGGGCTGTTGCCAGTCATGATCCTTCATGCATTCAATAAACAGATGCCAAACTTTAGAAATGCTGTTCATTTTCAGATTGCATAGGGTCTGGGTATATTTTGTTAAGTTTTCCATTAAAGCAATGGTCCAGATCTGGAGGTCCCAATAGTCATGCAAGTCTTGTGTAAGCTGATTTCCAGTGTTTGGCCACCATGAATCTGGCTGCTGTGAGTAGTTCTTTATTGGAAACCTTCATTTATGAACCACCAAAAAAGGGTCATTGTTGGGTCCAACAATGGTATGCAACCTGGAAGCTGCCAAAGCTTGCTCACTATCAGACTTTGCCACGTCCTTTTTTTTGTCACTTGGACTCTGCCCTGACTAACTAACCTGCCCTTCACTTGTAGGGAACAATTATGTATCACACTATATTTTGTGCTTTGCTTTGCCAGATGCTTGTCCATCACCTCTTCCCTTCCATCCATACCCACAGAGCTGAACCTCTATAAGACCTTTGAATATTTTGCAAATTTATTCTTGCATAACAAGCAGGCCACTTAAATAAAAGAAGAAATCATTGCAGGTTGACATCTCTATCTATGTTGTCTTCTGAATAAAAAATATTCACTACTGGAATGCTTTTGCTAAACAGAAGCCCTCTAGGAACTGTATTTTGTTCTTGTTTAAGGGATTCTCAATAGGAAGTTGAAAGAGCCCTAGGCAAAAAGATGTCCACGCGACTCAAAAGTGCACATTTCATTGTCACCTCATATTTCCCTCAGAATTGAGATTAATAATAATTATATACCACAGCTTGATTCTCTGCTCATCCGTCAAAAATTCGTTTTCTACCCTGACAATTTTGCTTCCTATAATGAAAGAGGTATTAAAATGATTGTGTTTTTTAAAAACTTGACAGCTTACGGAGCAAGGGGGCTTTTTTTAAAAAGCCCTCCTGCCATGCACATTTCTCAGAGTACTGGATGTGATTATATTGATTTATGCCTGACATGATGCCTTTGACAGGTTCGTCGCAAAGGAAAGAAGGCATCTGGTGTCAGTAATAAGTTCTGACAGAAATGTTAGCAATATCTAAGTTAAAACAGACGTTTCTAAAACTTCAGATATGTGTGTGTGTGCATGTGTTTGTGTGTGTGAGTGTGTGTAATGGTTATGCACAGACAATATGTCTACGTGGGCTAGTTTCCCAAGTAGTTAAGTATGTATCAAACCACCCAGGCAGGTATCATCTGCATTACATATGACAACTTGTCTCGTCTTTGTAACCAAAGGCTGGACCATAAAGAAGGCTGATCGCCAAAGAATTGATGCTTTTGAATTATGGCACTGGGAGAGACTCTTGAGAGTCCCATGGACTGCAAGAAGATCCAACCTATCCATTCTGAAGGAAATCAGCCCTGAGGAAGGACAGATCCTGAAGCTGAGGCTCCAATACTTTGGCCACCTCATGAGAAGAGAAGACTCCCTGGAAAAGACCCTGATGTTGGGAAAGATTGAGGGCACAAGGAGAAGGGGACGAAAGAGGACAAGATGGTTGGACAGTGTTCTCAAAGCTACTAACACGTTTCACCAAACTGCGGGAGGCAGTGGAAGACAGGAGTGCCTGGCGTCCATGGGGTCATGAAGAGTCGGACATGACTAAATGACTAAACAACAACAAGTGGCCATAATTATTAGCATTAAGATGACCTCATAGTTTTTGCTATGAGATTTGTATCTTGCCTTATCTAAATAATTATGATTGTTTACAAAGTAGAGCCCAATCAATATTTCAGAATTATAAAAACAAAATGAAAACAATCACTCTAAGAGATCGCATAAGGAATTCTACAAAGATTTCAGTATGGTGACCACATGGAATCCTGGTACTATTGAGGAAACATCCCCTGTGCTGTTTTTGCTTAAAGTGTGAGGCGGACCAGAAGAAAACTTCTTTTCAGGGAAGTTTGGTGGTTCAAAATTACAAGATTCGCCATGCCAATAGGGTTTTATGGTCAAATGAAGACCTAAGGACTAGCCCTTTGGTTTGAAGATCTCATGACTATTTCTGACGGTAAGTGGATGAGTGATGGCTAAGGTGCACGTTTGAAGGCAACTTGTAACACCTACACAGAGTTGTGGGGCCCCAGGAGCGGGTGAAGTTGTAAAGCCCCCCTACTCACCTGAAAGGATGGGGCTTAAGGGAAAGGGTAAATAAAACACTACCTTTTACCCTTGGAAGGGTTGGCTCACCCAGTTAGTGCACTTAGTATCCTGCACTGGGGTTGCCTTCTGAAGATCACTTGTATTAAATTAATAAATCCCCCCTACACTGCATTCAGACAACTTTTGTGTCTTGCCTCCTTATTCCCCTATGTGTTCACAATCTTTCTGTTTGCTATTTAATGGTTGGATTTTTCTCAACATTCCAGATAACTCCCAAGGAAAAAAGATGCCTATGGTTCTGAAGCTAATCAATTCACATATGATCTAACTGCATCTGTTTCAAAATTTTGTGTACAATGACTAGTCATGTGATTAACTCACCAGCTGTTCATTGTGTGATAACATTTTACTATGCCAAATGCTAATCAGCTATTGGAATTCTGTGGCGATGTCTAGAAATGTTGTACACATTTCTATCTGTATCTAGAAATGTTGTCATGCTTTGCAAGACAGGGATCTTTGCATATATTACACATACAGTGATACCTCGGGTTAAGTACTTAGTTTGTTCTGGGGGTCCGTACTTAACCACTTTAGCTAATCGGGCCTCCTGCTGCTGCTGCGCCACCAGAGCAAGATTTCTGTTCTCATCCTGAAGCAAAGTTCTTAACCCGAGGTAATATTTCTGGGTTAGTGGAGTCTGTAACCTGAAGCGTATGTAACCTGAAGCGTATGTAACCTGAGGTACCACTGTATACTTTGGAGAATCAGTTTGCCTCATATATGCCCACTTGACCTCTTCAGCATGTGGAGCTGGCACTACAAGTGCTTGATAATATTTGTTCTGCACTTGCAAGGAATTGATCCATGGCGACACCTGCAGTGTGCCAGATCTCTCTGCCAGTTCATATTAAGCAGACAAACTTCACTGTACTGTTTTCTCTAAAAACTTGTTTGTTTAGGCAATTCTGCCAAGGTTTGTATACTTTACATGTGTTTTAACATGTAATTTTATTTAAACTGCTGATTTTACTTATCTTTAAAAAACACACATGTCAACTTCTTTGTAACATTTGATTCTATCTATCTGTCTATCTATTATACCTTTATGTAAACTGCTTAAATATTTTCATGATGAAACAATGCATAAATCCTATCAAATAAACATAAAACTATTCCATCTGGTTATAGCCGGTGCACATACTGGAATAAGGTGATGCGATTTGGTCCTCTGCCTATTTCTCTGTAGGTAGAAAAGATCCTGGAGCAATTGAATATCTATCTGGATATTACTCTGCTGTTATGTTGTGATCTTCGGTTGCCCTTTACTCATATATTGGTGGCATTACCAAGCCAGGACTTAGAGTTTCTCTTTAAGTCAGTGGAGCTGAGCTGGTGCAACTGGACAAATGGGACACTGCCTCATCAGTCTGCCTTCACTTACCTCCAACCTGTCTACCCTCTCCCCTACAACAAGTCAGATGTGGCATTGCCTGACAAATTATTCTTCCTCCATCTCAGTGTTGTCCTTACAGAACTTGGTAGGATCAGAATGGGGGCAAAATTAATTGGCTCTGCCTATCATTGACTGGCTTCACCTGCTGTTTGGGCTCCTTGCCTCCTGCCGCACTGGTCCCAATGGGCCACCACTGAGTCAGGAAGCAGCAGAACAGATGGGTAGCCTTCAGGCTGAACTATGAGGTTTTCCAACCAGAGCCAGGTGCAAAATAGTGGCTCAGTCAGGTGAACATGTCCTAGAAAATAAGAAAGAGGGTGACTTTAAGCACGTGCCTAACTCAGTCATCTGTGATCAGTAGAAGAGTCAAGCTTACAGGTCCTTTCAAACAACTCCTGTGGCTGAGCATTATTTTTCAGAAACTTAATTTAGGAGAGGGGATTTTTAATATTTTTTATCATTGCATGACAATAGAGAGTTAGAAACTGTTGGCAATCTACTGCAGATCTCTCCAAAATGATGGTCTACCTTTTGCCCAGCCCGGCAGTAAAGATAATTGCTAAAGAACTGCACATATCAACTGAGATACAACAACCAGCTGATTCACATCGGTAACAGGTCTGCCTGCACAAAGTTGCCTCCCCACTACTAATCATGTGACTCTAACTGCTTTTTGCTAGAGGTCTGCTAGGAATTGAGTTTAAAGCAACAAGCTGTAAGGACATGTCATTTGAGTTTGTCAGTCCAGGATCACCTGCTTTTACTGTGAAGCAGATGTGTACTATTGAGAATGCTCCTACTGGGAGAAGAGGAGGTTAAAAAAAAAAAAAAGAACCCCCATCGCATCTGGATGCATTTATAAATAAAACACTACAGAATGGAATAAGACAAACAATGACTAAAAGGACACTTCTGTCACAATTTAGAAGTTATTATGCCAGTTCTTATGTAATTTGAGCTTGATCAAGTTCCAAAGGCTTGGGCCTATTCAATCACAATGGCTGGCTCCTACCTTCCTAAGCATTTCAGAGTTTAGGATAAGGCATCCCATCCCATAAGACAAAAAGGCCAGGTATCTTTGCAAGCGTCAGTTATAGTCAGTACTGAGGTCATTCTAGTTTGTGACCACATACATGAAAAGAATACAAAAATGGATGCTTAATGAAAATATGATGCAGTGGCCTGGTTCCAAGGAATTAGCCTAACATCATTTCCGTTTGTTTGTGGTTGTCCAGCCCTTAAATTCCTTTCTGCCAGAATTTAATTTGTACTTCTTTCCTTGAGGGCTACTTATCTTTATGAGAACGTGTAAGACCATGATGAAGTGCGAAATGCGGCTGATTCTCACAGGTTCAAGAAGACTGGAAATTCTTTAGTGTTTTTAGACAGTATAAAAACACATTCCTCAATAATGTTTTTAAACCTAATAATCTGAGTAATAGATCATCATAAGGGGTTAATCCAGATGGGACTAAATTAAATGCTGTAAAGAAAATGAATTGTATTATAAAGATGTCCCACTTAAAATCTGTTACACACCTGCCTCACTATAACATATGATTAAAGTAATGTTCTGTATGTAGTTTGGAATAAGGTAAATTTCCAAACAATGATGTTTTACAGATGAGGAGGCATGATGTGATGGGATAGTGAGCTGCTTGTGCGTAAAAGCTTGATCCCTCTGGGGTTTGGCTGGTCATCCAAACCGATGCACTAACGGAGCCCCCAAAGCATGACTCCGTCAGTCGCTGGTAGAATCTGACAGTGGGCGTCTACGGAATTTACGCCAACATAAAAGCTCTTTGACAGACATGCGCTTTCGAGACTCTCTGCGTGACAGTTTCCGGCGAAGGGTGGGCGTTCCCAACGGGGGTCCCGTTACCTCTCCACTACTCTCACTGGAAGCATCCCAGAGCCTCCCCTCCGCTGTGACTCCTGCACTCCCCCTGCTGGTTCCCTCTTCTACTGCAGATTCTCTCCTATTCTCCTGTAGCCTGTCCACCACCTGTCTCTCCGATGGCAGTTCCCTGACATCCACCTCCCCCCCAGGGCCCCCTTCACCCCCTCCCGCCTCCTCTCCCACTGGCGGTGAGGGCGGAAAGCCCCTGAAGGAACTCTCCTCGTCGTCCGAGGATTCTAACACTTCCAGCCACGGCGTACCGTCTCTCTCCCCGTCTTCCTCTTCTTCGTCGGAGTCGGCTTCTTCACCCACCCCTGACTCTGGGAACCCTTCAAACTCTCCTTCCTCATCGGTGGTCCCAAAGTGTTCCCTTCTAAATCGAGCCACGGGTTGCGGTTTTCTTGGGAAACGCTGATGAAATGTTTCTATTAAAACCTCGTCATTGACTACCTCTGCTGGTACCCAAGTGTTTTCCGACTCTGCTTCCCCCTCCCATTCTACCAGATATTCCACCTGATTCCCCTTCCACCTGGAATCAATGATTCCTGCCACGTTCATGTCGCGCTCTCTCTCTTCTATCACGGGCGTTTGGGTGGCCTCTCTCTCACGCTCCCCCCACTCGCGTCCCTCTCGGTACGGCGACAGTAATGACCTGTGAAATACTGGGTGTAATTTCATGTGACTGGGCAGCCTGAGTTTGAATGCCACTGGGTTGACCTGCTGTATGACCTCAAAGGGTCCCAATCTTTTGGGCCTCAATTTCTTACTCCCGCCCTTGAACGGTAGCCCTTGGGTGGACAACCACACCCGGTCCCCCACCCTTATAGTTTCACCTTCCCTCCTATTTCTGTCTGCTTGCTTCTTATATTCTTCCTTGGCTTTCTCTAAGTTAAGTTGAAGCTGACGGTGGATCGCCTCCATCTCTTCAAAAAAATATTCCGCCGCCGGCACGCTCCACCTCTCCCCTCCCTCTCCTGGGAATGCCCGGGGGTGACACCCATAATTTGCCAGGAAGGGACTCATCCCTGTGGACACGTTCTCCGCGTTGTTGTAGGCAAATTCTGCTAGAGGTAACTTATCCACCCAATCATTTTCTCTGTCTTTTACATAACACCTCAGGTATTGTTGTAAAACCCCATTTGCCCTTTCCGCTTGCCCATTGGTTTCTGGGTGCCGGGCAGTTGAGAAATTGAGTTCTACGTGCAGTAAGCTCATAAGTTTCCTCCAGAACCTGGAAGTAAATTGTTTCCCTCTGTCGCTGACCACCCTCAAGGGGGCGCCATGCAACTTGAAAATATGTTCTACAAACAACTTGGCGGTTTCCTCCGCTGTGACTGCATGTGAACAAGCTATAAAATGACACATCTTGGTTAATTGATCTACCACCACCATGACAGCTGTTTTGCCTTTGGATTTTGGCAGGTCCGTCATAAAATCTATGGATACTGCCTCCCATGGCCTTTCGGGCGTGGGTAAGGGTTGTAATAGCCCCGCTGGCGCCACCCTCTCTCCTTCCGCTCGCTGGCACCTGTCGCAACCCCTGACATATTCCCGTACGTCCTCCCTCACCTTGGGCCACCAAAACTCCCTGGTAACCAACCACATGGTTTTGTGCTGTCCAAAATGTCCCGCTGTGGGGCTGTCATGCAACTGCTTGAGTACTCTGCCCCTCAGTTCCCCGTCGGGTATGTACAGTGCCCCTTTGTAATACAACGCCCCGTTCTTTTCTTCGAACCCCCCTGTGTTCTCCTCTGTCCTCCGGAGCTCTCTGAGTTTCTCTTGGGCGTATTCATCGTTCTCCGTACCCTCTATCAGTTCCCTCTGCCCCACCAATGCCGCCCCACACACCCAGCGGTCTTCAGGGATTACATGCCTTGCCTCAGGCGCTCCCTCCCCCTCTAAGTACTCAGGTTTCCTGGAAAGAGCGTCCGCCCTCACGTTCTCGGAGCCGGGCACGTAACGAATCTCAAAGTGGAATTTGGAGAACTCCTGGGCCCATCTCACTTGTCTCTGGTTCAGCACTCGGGCTGTTCTCCAGTATTCCAGATTTTTGTGGTCAGTTCGGACTTGAACCTTGTGCTGCGCCCCAATCAGCAAGTGCCGCCATTTCCGGAATGCTTCATGAATGGCGAGCAGTTCTCGGTCGTACACTGTGTAGTTCCTCTCTGATTTGTTCAACTTCCGCGAGAAGAATGCACACGGTCTCCATTCAGACGTATCTTTTCCCTGCTGGAGAAGAACGGCCCCCACCGCTCGGTCTGACGCGTCAGTCTCCACTCTCATTGGTTGTTGTAGATCCACGTGCAAGAGTTGCTCTTCCGACGCAAACGCCTGCTTTAAGCGTTCGAACGCTTGTTGCGCTTCTCCCGTCCAAACAAATTTCTTTTTGCTACTAAGACAATCCGTGATGGGCGCTGTTAAATGGGCAAAGTTTTTGATGAACTTCCTATAGAAGTTTCCGAAGCCCAGGAACCTTTGCACGTCCTTCTTGGTCTTTGGTGTTTTCCATTCCAGTACCGCTTGAACCTTGCTGGGATCCATGGCCAATCCCTTGTCAGACAACCGGTACCCCAGGAATTCCACCTCCTTGGTATGAAACTGACACTTCTCCAGTTTCACCCACAGCCGGTTTTCTCGCAGCTTGCTCAGTACCTCTCTTACATCTCGCACATGCTGCTCCTCATTGTCTGAGTACACCAGAACGTCATCTAAGAACGCTACGCAGTTCTTGTAGAGCAGTGGCCCCAGGACGTGATTCATGAATGATTGAAAACAGGCGGAGCCCCCTTGTAATCCGAAAGGCATAACGGTGTACTCAAAGGCCCCCAAGGGGGTGAACATAGTGGTCTTCCACTCATCCCCCTTTCTCACACGTATCAAGTTATATGCCCCCCTAAGGTCCAGCTTGGTAAAAAATTTCCCTTTTCTCACCCGTGTTAGAATGTCATCAATTCTGGGCATAGGGAAAGTCACTGGTTCTGACACTGCATTTAGGGCCCTGAAATCACATACAAGCCTGGGCTTGCCCGTGTTTTTTTTGTCCACAAAGAACACTGGGCTGCCCCCCACCGCTCGTGACTCTCTGATGAAACCTCGCTTGAGATTCTTGTCAATGAACTCCCTTAACTCCTGCATCTCACTGTCTGACATTGCATACAGCTTGCCCACTGGCAATTGTGCTCCTGGGAGTAAGGTAATTTGACAATCAAAGGGTCTGTGCGGGGGCAGTTTATCTGCTTCCTTTTCGCTGAATACGTCAAGCAAGTCAGCGTATTGTGGTGGCACCCTCCCTTTGTCCATCACTTCCATCCCTGCTAGAGTGCCCCTGGCGCCTGCCTGAGCCTCTCCCTCCTTGCAGTGTTCTAGGCAATGTGCTGATCCAAAGGAAACCACTCTCTGATGCCAGCCTACTAGCGGATCGTGTAGCGCCAGCCAGCTCATACCCAAGATAATAGGAGCTCCTCCCAAGGTGGCTACGTTAAACGCTATCAGTTCGGTGTGTCGTGCCACCCTCATTATCATTGGTACAGTCTGTTGGCTCACTTCTCCTCCCAACAGCTCCCTCCCATCAATCGTGGTAACCTGCAAAGGCTTACTCAATGGGATAGTCTGTATTTGGTGTGCAGCTGCAAACTCTTTGCTCATGAAATTACATGAGCTACCTGAATCCAATAGCGCCTTTATCTTCAGTGGGTGTCCGTTTGCCAGTTCCAGCAACACCTCTATCACAAGCGCTGGTCTTGGAGGTTCCGGCGTGGGCACATTCATTACTCCCTCGCCTGGCTGCTGTGCCCTGATGTTGGCAACCAGGCGTTGGCTTTTACTGGCTCCGTGATTTCTTCTTCCTCCTTCCCCCCAACAGTTCCCGCCA
Source organism: Podarcis erhardii (assembly GCF_964252035.2). NCBI lineage: Eukaryota > Metazoa > Chordata > Lepidosauria > Squamata > Lacertidae > Podarcis > Podarcis erhardii. Next base: position 52,531,277 of record NC_138508.1, on the reverse strand, counting down.
TCCCTTGCCATTCCTTCCTTTGCGGACAGACTCTGGCAAAGTGACCTGGCTGTTGGCAGAGATAGCATCTCTTGCCGCTCTTTCCCTCCTTCTTCCGCCCTTCACTGGTGTTTGAAACTGCGCGCGCGCGCGCTGTTCCAAGTTCCATCGGCTCTGCTGGCGGGAAAGGCTGCTCCGGAATCTCTGGAATGCGGAAGTCCTTCCAACGTTCCCCCTTTCCTTCCCGCTTTTCCATAGCTCTAGCTTCCTGGCGTGCTCCAATGGACAGCGCTGATTTAGTCAGCTGATCCATAGACTCCGCCCTAGGCGCCCGGGAAAGTTCATCTTTCACTGCCGGAGAGAGACCTTCTTCAAACAGCATTTGAATAGGTTCACTAGCAAGGTCCCACCCAAGTCTATGAATCAGCATGGTGAACTCAGTCCAGTACTCACGTACAGATCGGCTCCCCTGTTTACACGCCATTAACTGCCTGCGCACCACTCCCTGCTCGATCTCGCTGGAAAACATCAAGTCCATGGCGCGGAAAAACTTCATTGTGTCCTTTAAGATTTCATTATTGGCTGCCATCAGGGGCCGAACCCAGTCCCTCGCCCCTCCCTCTAGATGGCCAATCACGTACGCCACTCTAGAGTTCTCGTCGGGGAAGTCATCAAACAGTAGATTGAGAGCATATTGCATCTCTGTCCTAAAGGCTTGATAGTTCCGGGGATCCCCCCCAAATTTCTGCACCAGTCCAGGCACCCGTCTGGCAAGTGGGGTGGTCTTCCCCTTATCTGCATCTTGAGCCCTCCTCTCCTCGAGCCTCGCCGTTTGCAGTGCCAGCTGGACCTCCAACGCCCTGTACCTTTGTTCCAGGCTTGGATCTGCGCCAGCTCCCGCTCCTGCTCCTCCGGTTCCGGATGGTTCGCTCATGATGCCTTCTGCTTGCACAAGCTGCTTTCAAAGACTGTCAGATTGCTGTGATGGGATAGTGAGCTGCTTGTGCGTAAAAGCTTGATCCCTCTGGGGTTTGGCTGGTCATCCAAACCGATGCACTAACGGAGCCCCCAAAGCATGACTCCGTCAGTCGCTGGTAGAATCTGACAGTGGGCGTCTACGGAATTTACGCCAACATAAAAGCTCTTTGACAGACATGCGCTTTCGAGACTCTCTGCGTGACAGTTTCCGGCGAAGGGTGGGCGTTCCCAACGGGGGTCCCGTTACCTCTCCACTACTCTCACTGGAAGCATCCCAGAGCCTCCCCTCCGCTGTGACTCCTGCACTCCCCCTGCTGGTTCCCTCTTCTACTGCAGATTCTCTCCTATTCTCCTGTAGCCTGTCCACCACCTGTCTCTCCGATGGCAGTTCCCTGACACATGAGTTCCATTTTTTTTAAAAAAAGTTAAAAATGCAGAAGGTTTTCAGTTCTGACCTTCTGAATATTCATGTGTAAAAAGCATACCTCATAACAAAGTCTCATATTCAGTAAATTAATTCTTTCACACACAATGCAATAACAACCTATAGTTCACTATAATGGATTTAGCACTTGTGCATGGTTGTGAAAGAAGGGCACAACCTACTGTTTCAAAAACAATTTCTAGATCCACCAAGAGATCTAGATCCTCAGTTGAAATACATTTATTTGTACAGATAATTGCGATGCATATATTTACTTTAGGACTTAAGTGCAGAACTTAGTTTTATTTATGTGTATATATTTTGTAGTAGGTTCTGTGGGATTCTGTGGGAGTTACTGTTGGCCTGAAAAATATATATGTGACTCATGGCAACAAATGTTTGGTCTTGTCTTTAAGTATTGCTAGGTACAAAACAAAGCTGCTTTCTCTGAACAGAATATTGTTGACTCTTTGGCTGCCAACATAATTTCCTGGAATTACTTGTTTGTTCAGTTCACACATTTTAATTAAATCTGGGTATGCGCTTTTTGTTGCCTTCTAACAATATGATAAAAGAATATGGTCCTCATTTTATTTTTATACAAAGATGACTGTATTTCATCAATTGCAAAATGTTAGTTAAAAGTGGCAGTCAAAATTAAACCAACACAACATTTTCAGCTGAACAGGTCTAGAAACTTAATGTGGGTGGGTACAGTTTGAATTGTGGTTGTGCAAGAAGATATTGTTCATTTCATTTCTCCATTTATTCTAATTTATAAGCTGTTTTGGTTTTTCATGCGTTTGAATTGCATTCTTTCCCCCTTATTTCCACTCCCCCCTCACTGCTCTCAATGGCAGACCAAGTTAGTTTTCTGCTGCCTGTAACTTCAGGTTTATTTATCCAAATAACACAATTTTTCCAAACCTCCTACTACTCGGCAAGGCATCAGACCAGCCTGGTTCCAGACAGATTAGACAGAAAGTCATCATTTTTATACACAATTAGAAAAGAGCGCACAACATATAGATATATACCTGCCATTCATTTCAATGGAAGACCCAGCTGCAGTTTCCCCTTTCTGGTAACCTCTCTGGTTTCCATCAAAATGGCTACTACTCCATCAAATGATGCTTTTGAATTATGGTTCTGGAGGAGACTTTTAAGAGTCCCATGGACTGCAAGAAGATCAAACCTATCCATTCTGAAGGAAATCAGCCCTGAGTGCTCACTGGAAGGACAGATCCTGAAGCTGAGTCTCCAATACTTAGGCCACCTCATGAGAAGAGAAGACTCCCTGGAAAAGACCCTGATGTTGGGAAAGATGGAGAGCACAAGGAGAAGGGGACGACAGAGGGCGAGATGGTTGGACAGTGTTCTCGAAGCTACCAGCATGAGTCTGACCAAGCTGCGGGAGGCAGTGGAAGACAGAAGTGCCTGGCATGCTCTGGTCCATGGGGTCACGAAGAGTCGGACACGACTAAACAACTAAACAACAACAACAACTCCATCAAAGTAACAGAACTACCAAAGTTCAGAGGGATTGAGCAAAGAAATCTCATTGTAAAGGGAATTGAAAAGACACCATCTGGAGACACAGCTGCATTTCTCCTACTTGTATGGTAGGTCCAAGGGCAAGGGGTGGAATTGTGTAAACATCCTTGAAAGAGGTGATGGGGCATTTCTTCCCAAAGGTGACCCCCCCCTTCTTTTATGAAACAGATGAAGAGACAATTTTCTGACAGGCTTTTGGAGGAGTAGAATTGTGATGGGGTGAGCATGTGAACAGTATGTCTGGGCTGCTTAATTATAAACTGCATTGAGCTAACAATTTTCAAGATTTTGTGTTGCACAGTTGCAACATTCATTCATTCATTCTACTTTATATCCCAGCTTTACTTCAAGGGGCTCAATGTGATGTATATGGTTTCCCTGTCTACAATTTTTATCCTCACAACAACTCTGTGAGGTAGGTTGGTCTCAGAAGCAGTGGCTGACCCAAGGCCATCCAGTGAACTTCACGACTGAGTGGAGATTTGAACCTGGTCTCCCAGGTTCAATACTCTGACCACACTATACCATATTGGCTCAACACAATGACCACTATATCACACTAGTCTATGTTGTAAGCCTCCACGTGGTCTCCTGAGAAAAGGCAGTATATAATTTTTTATCTAATTCATGAATCAATCTTTACTTCAGATCCTATTAGCAAGAATATTTTTATGCATTCTACTACCCTGCCAAAAAGATAAGACAAGCCAAATTCCTCATAGGTTGAACAAATGGTCCACATTCCATAGGTGATTTAAAATTACAATGGTACCTCGGGTTACATATGCTTCAGGTTACATACGCTTCAGATTACAGATTCCGCTAACCCAGAAATAGTACCTCGGGTTAAGAACTTTGCTTCAGAATGAGAACAGAAATTGTGCTCCGGTGGCACGGCAGCAGCGGGAGGCCCCATTAGCTAAAGTGGTGCTTCAGGTTAAGAACAGTTTCAGGTTAAGAACGGACCTCCGTAAGAAATTAAGTACTTAACGCGAGGTACCACTGTACACAGAAACAGCATAACTACTTTTAAGCTCATTAGAGCTTTCCAGCCTTTAATTTCACTGCTCCCTCTCTTCCTTCTCCATGAACCCTTTCTTTTGGAGAGTGTTTCAATTCTCCATCCCAGTGAAAACTAATGGAACATGAATGACACAATTAGGAACAAATTGAATTTCCATCCATTTTAATTCCAGTTAATTTTCGTAGCAAAATGAGTGAAATAATTGGGGCTCTTTTATTTCATCCCCATTCATTTTTAAAATTAATGCATGCCCCTAATTTGTGCTTTATACTAAGGCAAAGGGGTAAAGTAAAGCTATTCTAAGAGCCCATCAAGAAATGGCAGGTCAAGTTCTCATTTATCTCCCCACAAACACATTTCTCAATATTATTCACACTTGGAGATAACCGCCTAGAGCTGCCCTATAGACATTGGATTTCAAGTCCCCCCACAGCCAGTGTAGCAGGTTAAGGATTATGGGTTCTGTAGTCCAATAATATCTGGAGAGCTCCACATTGGCTACCTCTAGCATAGACTTTCTAAGTAACAACTACTGCCTGTGTGAACAAACAACTCTAGTATGAACCCTTTTTTTCATAAATGGGACTCAGCAAAATTTCCATTCTGCCTAATGAATTCTGTAAGTGTAAAGTGTACATATCTGCAGATGTTGGTACAAGAAAAACTGCTTAATCTATTTATATCTTCCTTTCCTGAGACCAGCACGGCAGTGCATCTCTACACTAAGTGGTTGTATATTTTTATTTTGTTCTGTGAACTGCCCTGAGACCTCTGGGTATAGGGCGGTATATAAATTCTAATTCTAATTCTAATTCTAATTCTAATTCTAATTCTAATTCTAATTCTAATAATAATAATAATAATAATAATAATAATAATAATTGCAGCTATGGTTTCAGAAGAATTTATTTCCAAGAGTGTGCATTTATGATTCATCACAGTTTTAAGGAACAATATTGGGGGAAAATGTATTAGTGTGCCATATGGACATATGTCTTTGTAGTCATCCAATTTTTATATTTGGTCATAGCAACTATTACATAAATGGAAATGTTGTTAGTCCTTTATTATTAAAAGAGTGGAAACTTTTTTGTGTTAAAAGATCTGCAGGATTTGTCCGTACAAATAGGGTAAAGACACCTGCATGTTCTTTATATCCAAAAAGCTCTTCTGCATTCTCCCTCTTGCCCATTTCATATGGGATACTAATGGGGTCACCAGAAAGATTTAGTGGGCAAATCTACTTTCATGTCTTGCAATTGCTAAGAAAATTTATTTTTCACTAGCATTGCGCCAGTGTATATCACATCTTGCCAACAATTTTCAATCTCTGGGAAAAAAATATCTCCCTTAGGCCAACTTCACCTCACAAAAGTTTAACAAGAAATTTCTGAGTTTGAAATATATCAGCACTCTCCATTAAAGGTAGTGGATTGTCACACATGGCAAAGTTTTAGCAACTGATTGGCAATTTTTTAACTGAGAGGCAATTAAAGCTGCTTTGATGATTTCTCATCCAGATAGGTATTAACAATTTTATGAACGTTCAAATCCTTTAGCAACAAGCGAGCCACCGTACACTATATTAAGAGGCAAACATTTATTAGTCCCCACTGCAACTGATGGGAAAGCTGAGCAGTTTTGCAAGGACATTACCAGAAGAAGTAAGAAAGAAAAAGACAGCAATTGCTTTTTATTTCTAAGGAGTAGTAGCCAAGGACTATTGGAAGATTTTAATGCTTCCTTTATACCTCATAGAATGTGTGGGTCAGTATAGCACATGTGATTCTGTTTATGAACTTTCTTGCATAATTATGACTTGTGTACTATGTGACCACCTGAGAACAGATTTGTGTGATTTCAAACAATGTTTGTTTCTGTGGGGAGCCCCTAGCATCAGCTGCTATCAACTTCTCCATGAACTAAAAACTAGGGAATGACCGCTCCCCACTTAAAACGGGGGGCGCCCTTTGCGTGGACGCGTGCAGCCCTGGATCTGGAGTGGCCCCATCAGCATAGGCTTTGCCTTCCCTCAGGTGGGATACCTGGAGGTCCCCGCCTACCCCAGTGAGTTGTCCAATCCCACCTGGGGGAAGCGTTGCCAGGGAAACCAGGCCAGGTAGGGGGAGGGATTACCTGCCCACACAATAGAGGGTGGATCTTAATTGGTAATCCTCACTTGGCTCCAGAGCTTCTCCCACCCTACCCACCCTCAGTTAATGTCTTCTTTTGCAGGTTAACTTTTCTTCATAGGTTTTGCAGGTTAACCTGTCTCCACAGGTATGCGGGCGCTGCTACGATAAGGTCGCTGTTAAAGGGCCGGAAAGGAATTTCCCTGCATTGGCAGGTTTCGCCTTTCCCGTAGCAAAACGTCACAACTTTGGCAGTATCAGGCCTTGGGCGGAATCCTTTAGTCCATCTTCCTCTTTGCGGCGGCGATACCAGGGTTCCCCGTTAAAGGGGTTTTTGAAGGGAGGCTTTGGCCGTATGCCGAAAGGTCGTCATTGCTCTCCCCTGCGGCGGCGTAACGGGGGCGGCTATCTCTGCTTGAACATATGTTCTCCAGAGCCGGCCCATCCCCCCCCACACACTGGATAACCCTGATGCTCCCTAGGTCCCCGGCTGGGGAGTGGGGAGGGGAGAACGCCCAATGCCTGAGCCAAGGTCTACCCACATTTGAAATTTAATAAAGTTGTGGCCAATTTAATCCCATAGCACGTTGTCTAGAGTCGTTATTCCACATGACGGGGGGGACCACTCGGGATCTGGGGACTCCGCCTGTCCACGCAAACTGCAATGAGTAACTTCACTTCCGTTCGCCTCCTCCAGTGGAAAGAATGAATTTATTTTGATTATTGGTTTATTTAGAAAATATGTTCAAGAGAAGCTCAATGATTGTTCTGCCAAGGCACAGAGGTTCTTTTTGGATTCAATACATATTGGACACACAAATGGGGTGAAGGCTAAAGGTTCTATTAAATAGCTAAAAGAAAACTACAAAGCATTGCAATTATGCTTACATTCTGTGGTTGCCAGGATCCTCATATACAATAGACACGGTACCTGAAGCTGGAGCTTGGCCACTACTCTGCACTTCCTGCACTCCAGGGCATAAGCTGAGGTTCTGACAACTGAAGTGTTCTTGGGACTTACATATTATTGGGGATATGTAAGTCATGTCTGGTATTTATGTCAGTGGCCTTGATACACCAGTGGCCTTGGCAATATTTATGCATTCTAATTAGGCAGGCAGCCAACATAGAAAGCTCTGAGACTAGCAGATACTCCATACAGCAGGAGTCACTGTGTGTGTGTGTGTGTGTGTGTGTGTGTGTAGAGACCATTAACCATTTAAAGGCTCAAGGCCCACAGGGTTTATTGGTATTCCTGTATAGCACCCAAACCTTCTTGAAATAACAGTAGTCTTCTGTGATATTCCAATACAACAATGCACACAACAGAAATCAATACAAAATATTAATAATCATACAAACAACATATTAAAATAGCATCATAATGTTCTGAACTTAACAGGCCAGGATTATCCTTCTGGGAAGCATTGGTAGAAAAACAATGTCTTAAATAGGTATGAAAATCCTCAAAGGGCCAATGACTGCCTGATATCCGAAACACTGTGGCTGCTCTGTGTCACCCAGGAGTGGGCCTTAGGGACATGCAGCAATGCAAGTGCCTCCCCAATGACCCCACCAGTATGTGGGGGAGGGGAAGATTATCGGGCACATGATTTAGCTGGACGATGATGAAGTGTCTGGTACTTTGGTCCTAACTTGTTAAAGACTTTAACAAAGCCTAAAGTGTTTACTAAATACCAAAGTTGCTAAAGTCTTTACTAAATGCCAAAACCTGAAACCTGGCCAGTGGTATGCTGGCAGGCAGTGCAGATCCCCCAGAATAGGTGTTATGTGCTGGTGAGAAGTTGCTCCAGTTAGCCACCTAACCATTATGCTCTGCCCCAGTTGCAGCTTCTGGACCAAGCCTATGGGCATAGTCCTTGCACACATTACCATGTACTCTGATTCCAGTGCACTCACACTGCTGACTTTTGAATCTGTGGACACATTATGTTACTATGATGCAGGGCTATCCTGTAGTTCCTTGAGAAATACTGCTGTTTGATGTGTTTTCCTTCAAGCCATCTTCAATCCAAAAGGAAAACATCAGCCACTTTCAGTTTGCAGTTAAGCTGAGGTGTGGACACTTGAGGCAGCCATTGCGCATGTGCAGATGAATAGGAGTTGGGGGTTGCAAGGGTGGAGAAACCAAACAGGAAATGTACATCAGGTGAATGTATCCCTGCTCCCTCTCTGGTGTGTACAATAGTGCTACTTGAAACTTAGCAAGAGGAAATGACCTTGTTACATTTTGATCTGTTAATACATACATAGCAATAGAGTGCCTTGAAGTTAGTAATGCATGAACAATTGTAATCAAGTTGTCTTGAGTCAGGAATGGTAAGTAACCGTTTTACCAGCTGAAGGTAAAAGGCACTCCTAGTCACCAAAGTCACCTGAGCCACTTTTGACAGAGATGGATCCAGGAGTACCCCAGACTTTGTACCTGTTCCTTCAGAAGTACAACCCTGTCCAAAGGTAGCAATTAGCCAATTATCCAGACTCAGGAATTGCTTACCCACAGCACCTCTGCCTTGCCAGGATTCAGATTCAAGTCCATCCCCCCCTACATCCAGACATTGATCCAGGGTTTACATTGCCTGTCCTGATTCAGATACAGAGGTTGTGTCTCTGTTCCTGCCCTAGTGCTACCTACAGCATAGGGCAAGTGGTATTTATGTAACTCAGTAATACTGCTATGTCCTTGCATGGATGAGGAGTTAATAATAACTCAATCTCACTAAAAGCAATACAGTGGGACTTAATAGTAACTAAAATGCAAGCCCCATTGATTTCAGTAGGGTTTAGCTATGATTAACTTTTGCTGGACTGAGTTCAAAGACTCTTGGCAACACAGTCCTGGTGAGATGCCAGGTGCATTTTTGCAGCATCTCTAATTTTCTCATGCAGCATAAATTATAAACCGATTTAGTTACCCACCAGACACAATACGTTAAGTGTACAATGCCTCTCCCTCACACTCATACACTAAGAGCTGATGTTACACATTTAGTCTCTTTCCTGCGGTGCCAAAAAGAAAATGTCAGTCAGTAAGAACTTCACCGATCTGAAAAACACCAGTCATCTACATTATTTTACTCACACACTAATACCTTCATATTTGTGAACTCACCTGTCTGACAAACTGAATGTGATGCTTCATATTGCCAAATAAAAACTAGTTGGAGGACCATTTGTTGGCTACTAACTGAAATGGGGAAAATACTCTACAATTAAAGAGTCAGCCAAGCAGTGTTTTTAAGCCTGGTTTTCACCAAGTGAGGTGCATTGGAATGGTATCATTTCAAGTGGGAATTGGAGACACACTATTGGCTGCTTCTCCAAATAAAACCCCCCAGCAGCCCTGTATATAGAACACATATAGAAAATAAGCATTCTAGCACAGCTATTTCCCAGCCATCTTAGCCTACCTGCAGTCAGGTAGTCGAGGCCAGACGCAGCTTTGCTACCTTAGTGGGCACTAGATCTTAGTGAACTGCCCCATCTTTTCCTGTTGATCTCCATCTACTTACAAATGAGTCTTTCGTGCCTCACTTCTGAGAAGTATATTTAATCCTTCTTAGGTAAGGGCATATAAAATATATTACATTAATCTCTGTGGCAAGTTATCCTTCGTTTTATTTGATGACTTGCTTGTTACAAAAGAGAAGTCTTTATAAGCACATGTCATCCAAGACTGGCCAAAAGCAATGATAATATGTCGATTCAGCAAACAGTGAACCACAAATATGTCATTAAGAAGACATAGCACCTGCTTCCACAGTTGTCCAAGTTGGACAAAGGAGTTGTTGATTGCTTCACTTGCAGGCTCTACTGTGTTTTTAATCAAGTTGGACATCAAACTTCCAGATAAAACTGGGCCCCAGCTTGAAAGAGGCCAATGCCACTGAGAAGTGAGTGGGGGCCCCCAAGTCACCACCATGTGGTGGCAGCAGAGAGAAGGGATGACTAAGCAGCATGGGTGGCTGATAAATGGCAAACAGCACTTGGCACAGGCATGGGAAAATGACATCATGTCTTTTGTTTATAGGTCTGCTGCAATGAGCCCAGTCTTTTTCTATTAGGCTGATACAGCTATTCCCTTCAAATGCCCATCTAGACTCACCTTCTATATGCAGTGACCTTTTTTCTTGCGCAATATATTGTCACTTGTGCAGCCCCAACAGCACATTACTAATACCACAGAACCAATAAAGCTCAAATGAATTTGCTAAAGAAACAGTTTCCAGCATTAAAGGAGAAAGATGGCCTTATGTGTCCTTTGCACTGGCTGAATTTTTGAACTGACAGAAGACTCCAAGTACAGTTGGAGAAGCCTCAAAGATATTTTAAATTAGAGTCAACATTAAGAGCTCCCCTGAGGCTGATTTGGCAGTTGAGAACAGCAGAAGTGAATGAACAGCTGGTCTGTACGCAGTTTCCTTTATATATTCATTAAAAGCCATTTCAGCTTCACTTCACCTCTTGTCATGATATTTCCCCAAGGGAATAAATCTGTCTGGCAAATGTTGATCATGTGCTACCCAAGCAACTCAGGAAGTGCAGCCAGTGCAGAGGAGGGTGCCCATGGCTTTTTGCAATCAAAATTCAGAATTTATGGACCATAATATTATGAGCAGTTAGGCAGGTAACCCTAGTGTACCACCAGAAAGTTATCATTGCCCTGAAAGTGTATTAGAGTTTTGTGGCAGGCAATAAAGAAATCTATAGATAATATTTACTAATGTGTACCAGTGCTTATTTTGGGGTTATTCAAGGGTAATGCATTACTGGCACCTCTTTTTGTTGTTAAAAATGTGGCACTTAATGTAACAACTTTATGGTGAATACTGGTACCTATTTTTCTAGAAAAAAGTACTGACATGTAGTATCCAACTATATTTAAAATTACTGACATAAGTGTATTAAAAAAAATATTTAATCTATTTTTATCTGGCCCTTTATAGATTATATTGATCCCAGGGTGGGTTAACAAGTTCTTAAAATAATAACAGTAACACAGCTCTAACAACTGAAATGTCAAACAAAATATACAGAAGAACATTAAAAACAGCAGCAGACAGTACTAATACCCATCTAAGCAGCACCCTGCCAAGGCCTGGCCAAAAAGATGTGATATTAGGCACTACCACCACCAGCCTCACCCACTTATGTTGGTGGCAACCGTATTCTTATGAATGGACCAGCCCAAGTCATTTTGCCACCTGAGAAGGACAAAATGGCGCCCCTCTGCATTTAACACATAGAAGCCAACTTCAACTCTTGACAGGATAGCACCTCCCACTATACTTGAGGAAGCGGGCCAGTTGGGTGTGGCTCTGTGAGGGACACGGGTGGCGCTGTGGGTTAAACCACAGAGCCTAGGACTTGCCGATCAGAAGGTCGTGGTTCAAATCCCCGTGGCGGGGTGAGCTCCTGTTGCGTGGTCCCTGTTCCTGCCAACCTAGCAGTTTGAAAGCACGTCAAAGTGCAAGTAGATAAATAGGTACTGCTCCGGCGGGAAGGTAAACAGCATTTCCGTGCACTGCTCTGGTTCGCCAGAAGCGGCTTAGTCATGCTGGCCACATGACTGTACGCCGGCTCCCTTGGCCAATAAAGTGAGATGAGCGCCGCAACCCCAGAGTCAGCCATGACTGGACCTAATGGTAATTACCTTAGCTTGTGCACAGGAGAAACCATGTGCCACAGAGGAAAATGACTGAAAGATTATGGAGAAACAGCTGGGGACTGCTGTTCCTGTCCCCCCAAAGCTGCCATCTCATCTTGTTTAATGATAATGTTGGACGTGCCTATAAGATACTCCTAAGTATACCTTCAGATATTTCACTTGGGGCCAAATTAGACATTTAAGGCTAAAGTAAACATATGTTTACTACTACGTAGGAGGCAGCTACATATCTTGTTTACAGGTGCAGATAAGCCTGTTTTTTATTAAGAAGGCAGTGCATGGCAAGGGAAGCCTTTTCATTTCATTCCCCCCGTACGATTAGAATGGAGATCAGCACCCATGTGGCGAGGAACCTCAGGGGACAAAGCCCCATTGGATTCTATGGGAACTGCCCCCCCAAAACCACAAGCAATGCAGGAGGGCAACTGATCTCTTTTCTGATCATGGTGGGCAAATGAAGAGCCATGATTCCTGTCTCCACATGCTGCCTTTCGAGGAAGAATTGGGTTGCACCATGCATATAATTAAGGAAAAACAAGATACACAGCTGCCTGCTATGTATTAAAATATGTCCAGTTTGGCCCTCAGCTAAACAAAACAGACTAGCCCTCTTCAGGCATTCGGACTCTTACCAGATGTTGTAACAGATGCCAGATGTGCATTTTACTCCCTCTTTCTACACTAATCCACCTCATTTGAAATCAAACGTTTGAACCTTTCCCTGTGTGAGTGGATAATATGCAAGGTTCCACGCTAAGTGGCAAAAGCTTGTGCATGTCCTCCCAGCAATGAAATTGGAACATCCTCTTTTGGGCAAGACAGTGAAGTGCAAGAACAGGGTCATGAGAGGCAACCGCATTTCCAGCTCTGCCTACTATTCTGTAATACCCAAATTCACCCTATTTGCTTCCCCTTCTATCTTTCCCTTCTTGCTGCCATGACAAAGGACATTGGGAAGGCTACAACCATATCTCCTTATCATCCCTGAGTCAACTGGAAAATAGACAATCACCCAGCATGCCAATGGTATTGTTTCTATGCCGTCCTGAACAGGAGAAGAGAAGGCATCTCCACCCCCCCACCCCCATGAAGATTGCATTTCTCCAGGGACAAGTGGTCATGCTAGCTCAAGCAAAGATGGAAGGTCCATAGCCCTGCAGATATTATTGTACTACAAGTCCCATCATCATTGGCCAAGATGGGAGTCCACCGATAATTGGAGGGCCAACCCATAGGTACTGTATCTGTAACCTAGAGATACGAGAAGCCAAGTTACAGGGAACCAGGCAGAGGGTCTTCTCGGTAGTGGCGCCCGCCCTGTGAAATACCCTCCCACCAGATGTCAAAGAGAAGAACAACTACCAGACTTTTAGAAGACATCTGAAGGCAGCTCTGTTTAGGGAAGCTTTTAATGTTTGATGCATTACTGTATTTTAATATTTTGTTGGAAGCTGCCCAGAGTGGCTGGGGAAGCCCAGCCAGATGGGCAGGGTATAAATAATAAATTATTATTATCATTATTATCACATAATTTATGAGCTTGTGTCTCCTCCAAAATTAGGCGCAGCTTGCCATGCTTCTCTCTTCCATCTCAACTAAAAACATATCTGTATTACTAGCTGTATTTCTGCTCATATGCAATGTGTGAAGTTCCAACTTTATTCCCAAGGAAACTTCTGCTAAACTGCATGCTTATTTGTTTAGAAGATTTCAGAGAAAAGTAAATTTCTTTATTTTATTTTATTTATAAATCATTTTTATTAGTTTTCCAATAAGAACATCCGATTAACAAATCCATCAAATCATAATCCAATTAAAAATAAAAAAATGAAATAAAAAACAGTCAAATTACAATCCAAATTATTAATTATTAATTTTTCGGGCTTCCCATACTCTGGAGTAAATTCCTTTAAACTTAGCTGGACTTACTTGCTTACTTCTGAGTAGACCTGGATAGGCTTGCATTATAAACTATACACTCCGTCAGGTTACACTGGTGGCATTATGAACGACAAACATGATATTTTTCCTTCTACATAAAGCAAGTTAATGTAGATCTATGATGGAGAAGCACAAGACAGACATCACTCTCCCCTATCCTTTCTCCCTCATGTCCAGCTGTTCTGCTGAATAGTCACAATGGACTTGAGTTCAATCCATGATTCCAGGAACACGTTGGTTTTCAGCTGCAGATATGAAGAGGTCATTACGACCACACTATTCCTTGGAATTTCCAGTGGGTGGTAGAGAGTAGTGACTCTGGCCAGGGAGACAGGAGGAAGCAAAAGGACATTTCTATTGCACCACACAGATGTGATGAATATAGGGTGTGGGTTTGAGGGATTGGTAATTACAAGAAGATCAGATAAGATCACTTGGCCTAGGCTCTATACTACATGATCTACTACATGGTATATAAAATATTACTAAGCAGTGTACAGTAAGAATCTGAAAAATGCATTATCCAAAAAAAGTATACAATAAATCAGTATCAGCAGTTGCAGTGTTATGATTTATATGTTGTAAAGGATTTTTTCAGTGTTAATTTTTGTAATAATTATATTTATGATCTCAACAACCACTCTAGGCTCCTTCAAATGGAAGGGTTGGTAGAAACATAATGAATAATAATTAAACTCAGTTCTGTTTCTGTTTGGTTCCTTGGTTTCTTCTTCACTGTGTATATATATATTTGGTCATAAATGATAACAGAAAAAATTCTCAAGACACAATGGGTCTTTCCACATGAAATAAAGTGTTTCTCATCATATGAAAATTTATCACAGCTTGGGCCAAAGATCATAAATATTTTTTAATCTGTATTTTGAAAGCCCTTGTCTTCTGATATCTAGACCAAATTCTAATGCCATTTGATTTATCCCTTTTATTCTTGTATTACGATTCACTCATGATTGAGCTACACTGGAAATTTATCTCCCACAGTCTCTGCTATAGTCTTGCAGACTGCAATTTCTAGTCATTTTGGAAACTCTACTTTAGTTTCCACCCAGAAAACACATTTTATGAAGAGGTGTCAGTGAGGTGTGACATTTTATTAATTTTATTAAAATTATTTGCATACCACCTTCATTTCAAAGAGATGCCATGGAGTTTGGCAGTAGAACAATAAAATGAACAGCATTGTAGCTCATTAATCATTTATAAGTTAAATGTTTTATTTTCATAGAGTGTGTGGTTTCAAGTCATTTTTTTAAACAACAACAAACCAAACTTTTAAAGGGGGTATATTATATTTTTATTTTTGCCAGGTTATGCATGAGGACTTTGTGTAATATTAAGTAATCAAATCTAGTGTGATTACATTGCATTCCACTATTAATAATCCAAGAATACAGTGTTTTGTGCTTTCAGAATGTAATCTACACATCCTGTTTATACTTCCCTTTAAAAGAACAAAACAAAAACCTCTTTGTTTTTGTAATTCCTGTTTTATTTCATGTGGCTTATTCAAGTGAAAGAGTTTAATTTGCCTTAAAGTTATCTCTACAAGAGCAATTACTATAATTGCAGTAAGTTTCTAAATGCCAGAAAATATTTTAGCATTGGAAATTTCCTAGAAGTTCACTAAATTTCTTTCTTTACTTCTACAGCATTGTCAGTTGTCTTAGGGACAATGTGGTTTTTTTTAATAAAAAGAGTTAATATAAATCTACTTCCATCTTGGTCAGCATTTATGAAGCGCCTACTCTGTTGAAGATAAATTATGAAAACAAACAAACAAACAAACAAACAAATGGCAATATTGAGGAAAGCTGGTCAATCCATGTATTTTCATCTCATGATGACTGAACTATCAGCAGCTGACTGGTATGTGTGCATATTCCATCACAGGTCTAATGCCACATACAGCCCTTTCTTATCACCCAATGTTGGCTCAAGCGAGGGCCAGCTCCAGGCTTCAATGAGCACTTGTCATAGCATCATCCAACGGCTCTAATTCACTAATGTGTACTCCTCATGGGCTTAGTTAGAAGTGGCAGTCCTCCAGTCGGTGCCAGGCAGCTGCCATTTTAATATTCCTTAATGACCCCGATGTAGCATTTTAAAGATTAAAGAGCAGACACTGGCACCACAGCTGCCCCAGTGGTGGTTGTCCAATAATGGCAGACCTGCCTCAATTGCAATGCATTTCAAGAGAGACAACTGAAACATTCAAATGCCAGTCATCAAGTGTTGAGTAAAGTGATGAACAACATGTGGGTATGAGTAAACCAAAATGCCATGGGTGGGCAAATCTCAATCTGGTAGCAAATAATGCACTCCACAGAGCCTAGGACTTGCTGATCAGAAGGTCGGCGGTTTGAATCCCCGCGACAGGGTGAGCTCCCATTGCTCGGTCCCTGCTGCTGCCAACCTAGCAGTTCTAAAGCACATCAAAGTGCAAGTAGATAAATAGGTACCGCTCCGGCAGTAAGGTAAACGGCATTTCCGTGCGCTGCTCTGGTTTGCCCAAAGTGGCTTGGTCATGCTGGCCACATGACCCAGAAGCTGTACGCTGGCTACCGGCCAATAAAGCGAGATGAGTGCCGCAACCCCAGAGTCGGCCATGACTGGACCTAATGATCAGGGGTCCCTTTACCTTTAAGCAACTTTACTCAGGAGCAAGGCCCATTGAATTTAACGGAGCTTATTCCCAAGTTAAATGTGCTCTGGTTTGCAGCCTTACTCATATCATCAGATAAAATATGCCATGATTTTTGAAATCTATTATTATTATCATCATGCATTGAACAATGTGTCCAGTCATAGGAAATATGGGATATACTAGATATTTATGCTATCTCTTGCAACACAGAAAGCTTTTTAAGGAGAAAACTTTAAACAGGAGAGGAATGGAGAAATGTATGCCATTTTCTGCACCATCTTTCTTCCAGCAATACATTCTGTTCTTTGGTTGCAAAGAACTGGTTGTTCACACATATCAGTGATGGATGTGCTAAATGAGTCATCAGAAGGTAAAAATAATTTTGTCAAAACTATGTGCTAACTTAAAATGGATAAATTCAGTGAAAGCACTGGACACGGCTTACTGTGACTACAGCAAGTTATGTTGCGAAATAGTGAGGTGAGATCATTGTAAGCTTCACAAAACCTTATTTTCTAGCCCTTATATACGGTAGATATGTCACATGTTTCATTTCATTCCTATCAGAGGACCCCATTTAAACTAAGTTCATGTATAAACCCTAAAATTCAGAGCAAGTACAGTAGATAAGAGCTATAAAGTCTTTGTTCTCTGTTTCACAAAACAAAAGACTTTGATATCTCATATGACAAAACAAATACTTTGTATGTAGGCATATTCACTGCTACTTGCAGTTTTATAATGTTTTTCAACAGTGGTGCTTGGTAAGTGAGCAGCGAATACAAAGCAAGACAATACAGATACAAATTCTGAGCATCTCGTGTACAACTGAAATTCTTTGAAAAAGCTGTTGCATTCAAATGTTTTAGAAATGGGATACGGGTGGTGCTGTGGTCTAAACCACTGAGTCTCTTGGGCTTGCTGATCGCAAGGTCGGCGGTTCGAATCCCCGTGACGGAGTGAACTCCCATTGACCTGTCCCAGCTCATGCCAACCTAGCAGTTTTAAAGCATGCCAGTGCAAGTAGATAAATAGGTATCACTGTGGCAGGAAGGTAAACAGTGTTTCCATGTGCTCTGGCTTAGGTCACAGTGTCCCATTGTGGCAGAAGAGGATTAGTCATGCTGGCCACATGACCCGGAAAGCTGTCTGTGGACAAACGCCGGCTCCCTCGACCTGAAAGCGAGATGAACAGCATAACCCCATAGTCGCCTTTTACTGGACTTAACCATCCAGGGTCCCTTCCCTTCCCCTTTTCTTTTCTTTTCTTTTCTTTTCTTTTCTTTTCTTTTTACCTTTTTAAAGAAATGGCTCTTCCTTTTGGAGGAAAGGCTTATTCATCCAAGTCATACTTCATATCTGAACAATCAATCATTGTTGTTTCATTATCTGTGATGATGATAATCACCTCTGTGTTGGTTTTAAATAACTGGTTATTCACTTATCAGTCCTTCAGATGTCAACGGACTCCTATTAGCCCTACCAGCATGGCCAGTGATCATGGGTGATGGGAGCTGGACTTCCACAAGGTCCCACAGGCAAACAATTCTTGTTACATAACTTGCTTTTTAATCAGATTGTCCTCAAAGCAACTAAATATATGGAAACAAATGTTACCATATATTAAAACTAAAACTATCAACAATAAAAGTAAATTATGAATATGTTACAATTTAAAACCAGAGGTATAAAATTCAAAAGGTCTGGAAAAAGAAAGTCTGTGTTCAGTGAGGTTTCTTACCTAATAAGTGTATTTAGGCTTGCAGTTTGCAAGGGCCAATGATACAGATCTGAGTCCCTCTGGAGAAAATTCTGCACAAAAGGACTGCCTATTTCCGGAGATACCACAAATATGTATAGACTTTAACGATACAGAAGGAGATGCAAAATGTTTTCCAACATTTCTTGAGGAAAGAACCTTGTTGTTGTTTGCTTAGAATCTGGATCCTAATCTTCACCATCATCTGACAGCAGATTGGACTGAAGACTTCTAAAAAATAGTAATATCCTTTCCATTGACGTCAACTATCGTGTGTGTTCTCAACAAATCTTTATTTTCACCATTTAACTTGGTTATCAGTGTTATTTCCTAACTCTGATAGCTCTATAATAGTGGCACATGGTCACATCTGAAAAGAATTTAGCAGGGTACATGTTTCTAAACACAAATATAAATTTATTGAAAACAGGTTTTCTCTTACCATTTGGTGAGAGTCGTGGAGAGTATATAAAATAAACACAGATCAAAGTAGAAAGGTTGTGCTTCTTATCAGTGGAAAATAAAAACCTTAAGGATTCAGCTTTCTTGAAAGTTTCCTCCCATTTTAATCAGTCTTTTGTTTGTTAACAATAGTCCAGTTTTTTTTAAAAAAATTATTTTAAATTACTGCCCAGACTTTACTGAGGTTGGGTAATGTTAGATTAAGAACAAATAGAAAATGTTTGCTTAAAACAGGTAAAAGGAGCTAAAACACCATTCAGTATATAGCCAAGATCCAAAGATCAGAGGTAGCTAACATAGTCCAGGAATCCTAGGGGACCACAAATCCCATTAGCCCCAGTCAGCATGGCCAGTGCTAAGGGTTATAACCTTCTGGCCTTCTGGCAATTCCCTCACTAAGTGAAGTGAAGTTACAGGGAACCAGGCAGAGGGCCTTCTCGGTAGTGGTGCCCACCCTGTGGAACGCCCTCTCACCAGATGTCAAAGGAAAAAACAACTACCAGACTTTTAGAAGACATCTGAAGGCAGCCCTGTTTAGGGAAGCTTTTAATATCTGAAGGACTATTGTATTTTAATATTTTGTTGGAAGCTGCCCAGAGTGGCTGGGGAAACCCAGCCAGATGAGCAGGGTATTAATAATAATAATAATAATAATAATAATAATAATAATAATTACATCCGAGGCATAATGGGAGTTATGGTGGAACATATGGAGAGTAAAATGCTGGCTACCTGTGCAAGGAGTGTCTGGAAACATGTGATCATTGTCATTATTATAATTGTGAACAACAGACTTCTCGCCCATTTGCGTTTCTCAAACTGCTTTGGAAACACCCTTGTGTTCCAAAGGAGACTTTCTACATGGCGTGGGCGGAGCTTTTGATTGACCTATACAAATTGGAACATGGAATCCGGAATATGTCTAGTGGGTCCTTGGTTCCCATTCTCACAGTAGGGCTATTCACAATAATGCAGTCCTCACATTTTCTTAAGGTGGAATACTGGACCACATCCATTGAGCCTACCCCACATCTTCTGGCCATCAACACCAGTGCATTGAGCAGGACATTGGCAGGGAGTCATACACACAGAAAACTGCATGTGACAAGGCTCTCACATCAGTGGGACCCTCGTCTCTCTCTAGAATTGAACACACATACCCCCCCCCACCAATGTTATTCTCAATGCATGGAGATTATGGACCAGATGTGGTAGACACACAAATATTGGGATAGGCCCCTGCACATTCCCATTTGCAGTGGGTTTACAGAAATAGCATATGCAAGGACTTTGGAAAAGGTGCTGCATTAATGTTTTTTTAAAGTATTTTCATCACTACATCACTTCACTTGCGGAGCAGCATGTGTGGGGGCCAGGGGGAAGAGCTCTAGAAGGCACAACACATGGAAAGGACTTGGAAAGGATGTGAATGACTTGGCCAAGTCACAGCGTACTTGGAAGAGCAGGAACAGGTCTGTTGCCAATTTTTAAAAAGTCAAAAATGAGGTTGCCAGAAAGTTTTCAGTAAAGCTGATGTGCTTGTGTGCATGTAAAAGCCTGCAGTATTTGCACTTAGCGAGCCTGCTTGACGTGTGGAACACAGGCACATTGACTGAAGCGTCAGGTTATTTAGTGCACCATTTCACATGCCTATGCACGTGAGCCAGAATTGTGCATGTGAGGAGTTCCTCTGGAGCTCTGCTGAGGTGGAGGAAGCAAGGGTAGCCAAAGATCACAAATTAAAAGGCAGGGGTTGCAGCAGGCCTATCTCATTTGATTCCCTGCACAGCTTCTGTATCCTGACATGGCAGGACGGTGCCAAGCACAGACAGCTCTACAATTAGGCAAACTGCGCCATATGCTAGGGGGCCAAAGGAGCTCCCCACCACAGTCATCTGCTGCCTACTGTGAGTGCTTGTTGACCCTTTTCTGACTCTGATCACCACAGGCAGGAAGAGCAGAGACCAAGCTTTTCCTTCCTCTTTCCTCTTCCTTTCCCCATTTGCCTCCACTGTACTACTTTGCCCTTTCCCCCTTTCTTCTTCCAGTTGGTTGGAAGAAGGCAGGAAGATGGTGGGGCAGCACGGTGGTGGTGAGGAGATTGCCTCATGGCTGCTGCAGCAGAAGTGGTACTGGTCTCCACTCCCTCTCTCAGGCTTTCCCCCCAGGATCACATGCTGTTAGGGATGGCATAGGCATTCCAAAAAACCCATTTATTGTACCTTTCCAAAGGGGCTGTTGTCTGTTATGTGATAATCCTCTGCATGCTTACTGGATTTCACTGGGAAAGCAAACCACATGAAAAACAATGGTACCTACTTCTGAGGAAACAATGTTGGATGAGCCAACACAAGTACAGTGGTACCTCGGGTTACATACGCTTCAGGTTACAGACTCCGCTAACCCAGAAATAGTGCTTCAAGTTAAGAACTTTGCTTCAGGATGAGAACAGAAATCGTGCTCCGGCAGCACAGGAGGCCCCATTAGCTAAAGTGGTGCTTCAGGTTAAGAACAGTTTCAGGTTAAGAACGGACCTCTGGAACGAATTAAGTACTTAACCCGAGGTACCACAGTAATTGCCCCGGATAAATGCAGCAAAAAATGGAGCGTGGAGGTGGAAGAAGTGTGCATTAAACCAAAGGAAATACTGAAGCTTATGCTTAATCTTTATGCAGGACCAGCCTTTTCATTAGGTTGAGGGAGGAAGCTCCCTCAGGTATCAGATACTGAGGAGCAGTAAGGTTTTGAAGGAAACCTTCACCCACTTAGCTGGCCTGTAATGTCCCAACTGCCAGTCTGATTAACTTTAGTACGTGGAATGCAGGAAGGTGCCATCTTGTTCTTTGCCTCACACAACAAAATGATTGGGGCCCATCTTGTATTTATGTCTGGTCTTGTTTTTTGTTTTTTGTTTTGACGGTTGGAATAAGAGAGAGACAGAACTGAGAGGACTGTGTCTACTCTGCCTATTGATCTGAAATAAAACCAGCTCTCTCTATCGAAGCCCCATCCCTGATCCTACCCAGGTACCAGAATGTTTGAATCAGACGTTGGCAATCCTAGCAGAGAGACAGCTGGTGGAAAAGGCAGGCATCCTGATTGGAGTTGTTCTGACTTCTGCCTTCAGACCATATAGGATTATTGCTAAAATATTCCCCTTTTAAAGCACAACCGTTTTCGGATTTATAACTCTAATATCCAAAATTGTTCTTGCACCTGCAGTCTTTTAAAACTTGAATAGTCCCCCACTTTTTACTGGGAGGAAATATCCTGTTGATTTCATTGAAACTTATTTTCCAAATAAATGGGCTCAGTATCAGAGCCTTCTTGATAAAATACATATACTGTATACATACATATATAATTTTATTTATATGCTGCATTTTCATAGTTCAAACCATGCTTAATGTGGCTTACAACATGAAAAAGTACGTGACTACAACATAAGAAAAGTAGTCATAAACAATAAATAAAACATTAAAAAATACACAACCAAACTTAGCAATTTCCACATAAATCACACGTTCTATAATAAAGATACAAAAAAAACCAAACAAACTTCAACAACAGCAACAAACCCCCTCAAACCCCTCCCCAAACAACATTAAACAAATATTAAATGGATTTTTTTTCATTTTTGCACATTCACAAGGACTGGATTGAAAAGAACTCCTTATCTAACAAGAGACCTTTGCAACTGGAAATCAAAGCTGGAAACAATCAAAATAAACAGTCAGAGATGTTAACTATTTCATCCTCCAGCCAAAGAAAGCAGTGAATTCTCCACTATGTAGGTGTTAAATCAAGACTCTACACTTACAAAAAAAAAAAAAAAAAAAAAAAGGATATTTGAAGCAATGTCCCAGAGTAATCTGCATACAGCCCGGATTCCATTATTAATTCAATTTTCCATTTGTTTTGCAGAGAAACTTAATCCCAAAGATTTTTCTCAGTTTATTTGCCTCTGACATGCATATAATAGAACTGCAATACCAGCATAAATTATGGCCTGTCACAATAATTCCGAGATCCTATGAATGTTTATAGTTGTTGTGGAGCAAGGAACAGGTAGAAGTCAATATGAACTGATTTAGGATCATGGTCACTAAAACAAACTAAATGGTTTACCTCAGAATCCCACCCGCTAAGTAATGTATGTGACCCTGTGGGGCGGGATTCACCTAACAAACCCCAGTGGAAGCCCTGTGCAAGGACTTGCAGTTGTACAATAGGGCTTTCTGCCACCATTTTGCCCTATGTGCCGAAGGATCTTCATAGGCTCCAAGTACATTTCCGAGTACAATTCAAAGTGTTGCTGCTGACCTTTAAAGACTTAAACAGCCTCGGCCCAGTATAGCTGAAGGAGTGTCTCCACCCCCATCATTGCATGGACAGGCGGAGTCCCCCCAACCCCAGGCGACCCCCGAGTGGAATAATGACTCATGTGGGATTAAAATTGGCCATAACTTTATTAAATTTCAGATGTAGGGAGACCTTGGCTCAGGTATTGGGCGTTTATCCTTCCCAGTCCTCAGCCGGGGATCTGGGAGACATCAGGGTTAACCAGAATGTGTGGGGATTGGGCTGGCTCTGGAGAACATATGTTCAACAGAGAGCCCACTCCCCGTTTTGCCGCCATTGGAGGAGAGAGCAATGACAACCTCTCGGCATATGGCCAATACCTCCCCTCAAGACCCCTTTAACGGGGAACCCTGGGATCGCCGCCACAAGGGGGGGGCGTGAGTCACCGCTTCACCCCCCCCCCATTTAGGAAGATCTACTAAAGGATTCTGCCCAAGGCCTGAAACGACCACCCAAGCCCAGACACTGAGGGTCAGCTCCAAGGGTCTTCTGGCTGTTCCCTCACTGCAAAAAGTGAAGTTACAGGGGAAAAGGCAGAAGGGCTTCTTGGCAGTGGCACCCTCCCTATGGAATGCACTCCCATCAGATGTCAAGGAGAAGGCAGCCCTGTCTTGGGAAGTTTTTAATGCTGTGTTGCAAGTGCCGCCCACCCTCAGACCGAGTCAGCAGCCATTATTATTAAAAATTGGCTCTGGGGGTTGGGAGAACCCTCAGAATAGTGGGGGTGAGAAGGAGTGGGGTCATTACATCTGGCAAACTGAAATACTTGCACAGAATCATGGGAAGAGCATGATGTTGAATTCCACCCTATATTTCTATGTAAATTTAAATTTACAATTCTGATAAAATTAACACTTTGTAACATCACTCTCAAGTACAGATATCCCTATAGATACCCCTATACCCCTATAGAACATGCATGCCCCAGGCAATGTGATTGGCAACTACCTGAGTTATGTCTGGAATGTTATTCAGAAGTTGTTGACTAAGCCTTTAGTTAGCTAAACTGAGAAATTGCAAGATATGTTCATACCTCAATAGTTATGTCATTTAGTATGAAAATAACTCCAGCAAACTGGACATGTGTTGTTGCAGGCAACAAATCAAGTCTGATAATTTATTCCCTCCCTCTGGATTTTAAAGTCAAGCCACAGCTGAAAGAAGAAAAACCTGAATTATTTTAGGTATTTTCTCTTTCTCAAAGATTTTTTCTCATATGTTTGGAGGCTGTTTCCTCCACTGTGTCTTTTTGTATTCTGAACAAACAATATAAAATGAAATTATAGTAATATGGAATGGTTTTTATAGACCAAGTGTCCTCTTGAAATTCTGCACTCTGTTTGTGTGTGGAGGGATTCTAGCAAAAATTCTCTGGGCAGAAGAGAAAATTGTACAACTGTTTCTCAGGGTAAGACTCACCATGCTGGTTGCAAAGCTTTTATTTTGTTGCATTTTTATTTTGCGGTGCTACTGCAATTAACAGCTACAGCAATTGTACCAGCCTGGACACCATTTTGCATTCTCCATTATGCCCTAGACCTAACGTTGTTCTGAGACAATGTGTATGTGGGGGTGGAGTTGCAACAACGACAACAGCAAATGATGGAGGCTATTCAGACAAAATTCTGCAAATTAGCCTTTTTCTTAAGGTTGAGAGAGAACTACAAAAACCTCAGAGATTTTCCTCAGAACAATGTCTGCTCGGAAATTTCAGCTCAGCTCTAGTGAAGAATAGAATATCCTGTCAATACTTTGACTTTATTGAATTGCATTAATTATTTTAATAATTTTTTTGCTGTTGTTTTCTTTATTTATATGCTGCTGTGTAATGATTGCAATATGTGGTGGTTTTTAAAAATGCTATTCTGATTACTGTGAGCCACTTTGAGCTCAACATTTGTTGTTGGAAAAGTGGAATAGAAATATTAAATCAAATCAATCAATCTAATCAGTGACGCTTCCTAAGAAGTATGCAAGGAAATATTAATGAACAGGATTTTCGGAGAAAGGTGCAATATAGAGACAAGTATGGAGAAAAATGGAAGCTTATGCCTTGTGTGATAAATGTTTTGCTACTAACTTTATGAATCTGCCCAATGAACAGCATCAGCACATGTGAATAGTATTAATGTACTAACTTTATATTTACAAAATAGTTCAGAATATTTTCAGAGATGGGAATATTCCTTTCAAGAATGTGAAATGACCTGTTTCCAGGCCACTCAGTGGTAAATTTTTAGGGCCCTGAAGATTAAACTGTTATGTGGCTTCCTTTGCAACCAGCAATGAGTAATCACTGCCATCTTCTTCAATGAGGTTGTTCCAAGATGGAGCACCACAAATTTTCTATGAGCTTGTGTTTTTGGTATCACTTATGGTAAGTACTTTCGTAAGCACATTGTTATTCCTTGAGGGTCTTGACCTCTGTTAAAATGCGGTAGGGGATTCAGTACAGCCAATTTACTACAACACTACACCTTTAGAAGATCCATGCTGCTGACTCTCAAACTTTGGGATTGTTGAAATAAATACAACAACAAAACAATCAATTTGAGTTGGATGACTCAAATTAGGTCTACTAGACCCATACTTTCTAAGCAATGTAGACTAATTCTACGGGATTAGGGGTCCTGAATCTTAAGCTTCATTAGTTTCAAAGTAGATCTGCTCCTGAGGTTTCCTCAAGACTTTGGATGGTATTCAATTAAGTTTTACCCAGAGTATAACCACTGAAATTAATGTACATTGGTATGTTAGGTCCATTAATTTCAGTGGACCTTTGTCACTAATTCCAGTGACAAGTGCCTTTTTTTTTTTTTTTTTTTTTTTTTGCTGAGGAAAGACTCCAATGGAAAATAAAACAAAACATTTAATCTCAAAGGGCCAAGGGTGTAACCCAGAGAGTCAGGTGTTTGTCAAAAGCTAAGCCAATATCAAAGCTAATAAGTCTCCTGAAGAGTTTGCCAGGAACTGAATGTTGCCATTTGGAAAATAGCTTTTAGATGTGTCCAATGCGAAAATTCACACCAGTGCACGCACGCACGCACGCACACACACACACACACACAAAATCTATAAATGTCCTACCAAAAGTCCTTTCTGCAGCTTACAACCTATGAGCATCCTCAGAAGAACAAGGAATTCCAGAAACTTCCCCCCCAACTCACCAGTTTCTTTCAAATAATTGAGTTGCATTTCTATTTTCATGCTGAGAAGCAAAATCCAACATATATAAAACCATAATAAAACATTAAACATTAAAAAAACCTTCCCTGTACAGGATTGCCTTCAGATAGCTCAGGGTCAGATAACTCCATACCCTTCAACATTTCTCCATTTTAAAAAAAGTGGAAAAAGTCGGACATTCAGGGATCAAAGCAGAAACCAGGACGCCTTCTCTAAATCAGGGACATCCCTGGAAAATAGGGACACTTGGAGGGTCTGGGAACCTTTCTGCATGCTTTGTCCTTGCCTTCTGGGAGACACTGCATATTGGGCCCAAAAGGAGTGAGAAGCAATTGGGCAGTGGAGACAGTCAAGGATAAAAAAGCGCAGAGCGGCCCACTGAGAACATCTTGCCCCCCCCCTAAAAACCTGGAACCAGTGCTGCAATAAATGGCAGTTCTTATTTCTAAAATTTGATACACTATCTATGCTTGGGGGGGGGGTGGAGGGAGTGTCAAGAATGTCAGTGTTGTGTCATTGTTGAGATCTCTGCCTTCCCTTATGTGGCTCTTTTATTCCTCGCAAGATAAAATAAGACAAATTGGAACATCCACAAACAATCTTTTTGGTTCCTGAAAAGAAGTTGTTCCTTGTAAATGCTGACAGAGAATGCTTTACTACCCACCAAGGAGCACTTGTGGCTGTGTTTCCATAGCCAGGTTTGTGGTTCTGGCAAAGTACCGGGGATCTGGAATGCCATCAATACAATAATATTATTGTATCATATTAGTAAAGTAATACAATAGGCTGCTAGTTGGAAACAGATGTAAAACGAACCTGTGTCAGAATTATGCTGTAATTAGATCTGTCAAAAGGTAACTTTCAAACAATTTACAATTGCAATTAGAATATTTCACAATGTACTTGTAAATAGGGTTAAATTACCTGTACATAATGCACATTTCTAAAATTAAGAAGACAAATATTTGACAAAGAAAGATGAAATGATTCCTATCAGCTGTGGACCTGTGCGCCCCAGTAGCTGAACCTAAAATTCCATTGATACAACATGTTGAAATATAAAATATATTAGGACTGCCTAATTTCCTGGCCAGGATTTCAAAGGCTTCCGGTGGGAATTTCTGAAAGGTGGCGCTTTGTCCAGGATTTTAGGCAAGTCATTCAACAACTTGGGCGTCTCCTCCTTAAATAAGCTCAACAACTTGTCTTGGTTTTTAGTTTTTGAAATATGGCAACCATAAAATACATAAACATCTTTCATATAGCCTATAAGAGCACCGGAACTGGCCTCCTTGTCAGGCATTGCTACATGTCGATATGGAGGACAGTCAAATAATCTGCTCAAGAAGAACCATTGAAGCTGCTGTCCAAACTGCGCCCTTAGTGCCAGAATCTGCATTGGGTGCTATGTAATCGTGCATGAAAGATGGAAACTGAGGCACAGATAAGCACGTCCAAACCTGAAGTAAAATGCTTAAAATGAAGCAGATTTGGGTCAGTTAAACTGAGGGACAGGAGACAAAAGTAAGTTGGAGAGAGTAGGGGATGAGTTTAGGAGTTGCGCAATTTGGCACTGCAGAGAGAAAATGACCCATTAGCCTGCCTCTTCATATAAAAAAACTGCAGGACCTAGCAGGGGCAAATCTCCTGCTGGAAAGGTCCCTCTCCTGCTTGACAAAGCCTGTGAGGTGGGAAGGTGAATTATTGTTGTTAAGGATGTAGCTTGGCGTTAGCCAGCTACTGCGAGACTTGAGAATGGGAAGTAGGAACAGAGGCTAAACATAAGCCTTTTTCCCAGTCAGGGCTGGGTGGGCAATGCAAGTAGTGTTCCTCCTATTAATGAAGTGTTGGTCGGGGTGATGATATCCTTCCTCCTTTTCTTGCAGGCTGCGTGTTACCTTAGTGACTTGCCTTTCTCCCAATTCGCACAGCATCTCTCCTCAGTTCCAGTGGCATTCAATTTCCTCCTCACCAGAGGAAATTGCTGCAGCTGTGCTATGGCTTCCTCGCCCCAAGGATTGAGTTGCCCTCTCAATCTATTTGTGCAGTTGGGGTTTGGCTGCCCTTTTCTCCCCCTCTGTTCAGTAGGCCACACTTCAGCCTTGATAGCCATCAGAGGTTTGTGGACCGATAGAAATCTAGAAGCAGTCTGAAAACAGAAACACGTTTGTGGGTTTAGTGGACTGGAAGAAGTCTGGGGCACTACAAGAAACTGCACTGTTGATCTACGGAAATCTGACACCAGATCAGTAGCTTGGCTGACTTTTTTTTAAAGAGTTGCTTGCTTGCAGTAAGTTTTGCTTCTGTATTATTGTAAACGAGACATTACCAAGATACAAAAAGTCTACCATTTCCTCTCATCCAAAGAAAGTGTTTCCCTGTTGCATTGTCACTGGACCTCTCACTAGTCCAGTAGTGGATAATGTTCTTAACAATATTAATATGACATGACATCAGGAATTCACTCACTCATGATATTATTAAAATTACAAGGGTAATTCTCATTCTGTGTGTTTCATTAATGATTCTTTAGACAGACATGCTGCTTACTTGCCTGCTTACTTCCTTCCGAACAAAAAACACAAAGTTATCAGAAGCCCCCTAGAGTCTTGGCAGGGAACATACATAACACTTCCCAATGAGCTAGAGCAGCGGTGTTGCATCCTTTGCTGGCACCTGGGCCACGCACGTATGTGTTCACATGCGCACCAGGTGGGACCAGGGACTGGGTGTGGAAGGTAAACAAAACCCACTGCGCCAGCTGCTCACTGCTGCTGCTGCCCGCTAGGGGCAGGGCATGGAAGGTTCACAGGGCCATGCTGTGCTGTGCTGTGCTGTGCTGTGCTGCCTGCCTGCCACTGCATGGGGGAGCCTGGCAAGCCAACGTGGCCCTTGGCAGGTGCATCCCCCAATGCTGGCTGGGTGGCTGTTCAGCGAGGGACCAGGGGTGCGGCAACAAGGCTGGGCCAGGCTCCAGGGCCCAGAGACCCTTGGTGGCAAGCAGGGTGTGGATCCCTGAATGGGAACGCCTGGCTCATGTCCCCTCAAAATCATGTGTATAGGGCTAAGGCCCCCTTCCATGCTATGCCCCTGAGCTAGAGGTCTGAATTGTGGTATATTGGCTATTTAGGAACAGAATGTTTGGCTCAATTGGCCTTGGGTCTGATGCAGCAGGGCTATTTCTTATGAAATTCTAGCATACAGTGGTACCTCGGGTTACATACGCTTCAGGTTACATACGTTTCAGATTACGGACTCTACTAACCCAGAAATAGTACCTCGGGTTAAGAACTTTGCTTCAGGATGAGAACAGAAATCATGCTCCAGCGGTGCAGCAGCAGTGGGAGGCCCCATTAGCTAAAGTGGTGCTTCAGGTTAAGAACAGTTTCAGGTTAAGAACGGACCTCCGGAACAAATTAACCCGAGGTACCACTGTATAGCTGAATAACATTGCTGAAAATATGTCTTTAAAACGATTCCCCCTTTTTTATTTTATCTTTCTATCTAAACAACTATTTTGTCTTCACTTAGGCAGTTGCTTCCATTTTAATGACTTTGAACTATTTCCATTATATACTACCTTGCATGCAATGAGAACTACCGGTACGTTAAACTTCTGTGACTCAATTTGGCTATGCATCCATTAGCAGAGAGATGACAGAAGACAGAGGAGGACAAACAAACCTCATGTATGTAATAATAATAATAATAATAATAATAATAATAATAATAATAATAATAAATTTTATTTATATCCCGCCCTCCCCAGCCGAAGCCGGGCTCAGGGCGGCTAACAACAATCAAATAATCAAACAATCAAATAATCAAACATTCTAAAAACATTTCATTATAAAAATTAATTAAAATCAAATTAATGGCAACCGTTAAGCAAAATTCTGTGCAGGTTGCCAGAGGAGGGAGTCAGGCTGCGCCCTGACCAAAGGCCTGGTGGAACAACTCTGTCTTGCAGGCCCTGCGGAAAGATGTCAGGTCCTGCAGGGCCCTGGTCTCTTGTGACAGAGCGTTCCACCAGATTGGAGCCGCAGCCGAGAAAGCCCTGGCTCTAGTTGAGGCCGGCCTAACCTCTCTGTGGCCTGGGACCTTCAGGATGTTTTTATTTGCAGACCGTAGGTTCCTCTGTGCGGCATACCAGGAGAGGCGGTCCCGTAGGTACGAGGGTCCTATGCCGTATAGGGCTTTAAAGGTTAAAACCAGCACCTTAAACCTGATCCTGTACTCCACCGGGAGCCAGTGCAGCTGGTATAGTACCAGATGAATGTGATCTTGCAGCGAAGACCCCATAAGGAGTCTCGCCGCGGCATTCTGCACCCACTGGAATTTCTGGGTCAGTCTCAAGGGCAGCCCCACGTAGAGCTGGAGTTTCTGGGTCAGTCTCAAGGGCAGTCCCACGTATGTAAATAGATAGATGAATGTATACAAGTGCATCCTTTTTTTAAAAAAGAGAAACAGATAAAGGCCCCTTAAAAAACAAAATTAGCTGTAATCTAAAATGAATGTTGACATTTCTTCCATTACTGAAGTGTCAGAAATGCAAAGCAGTTTAAACAGATTGATAACTCTGAAGCAGAAATGCCACCTTGGCTGAGTTCCTCGCTCACCCTGCCCCCAATCAGATGTGTTTTTAATTTAATGGATTTGGCTCATTGCTAGTCAGTATGTAATTCTGAATTTTCACATGTATACAAAATCAGACAGACAAGTAAGCAGTGGTGTTTCTTTTAGCCACTGGAATATTCAAACCCAATGTTGAAAAATATTCTGTGTTTAAATCAGACTCAAACCACCTGAGGGGATGTTTAAAAATTAGTCTGCCTCCTCTTTTATTGATTAACCACCATCAGCATCTTTATCATACTCAGCCTTTAAAAGTGCAGTGTTAAGTCCAATGAAAAGAAAATGTTGCTTGCCCAAAAGTTTACACTCTCACAGAAAGGAAATGTAGCTTATCAAAAGGTTTACAGAAATGACACAGAAAAAGAAATTTAGAAATAAATACCCACCAGTACCAGGTCTAGCACACATCTATGAGGGGTGTCATGCATCCCTCTTCACCGAGCAGTCTCAGCTAGGCCAGGGGTTCTCAAGCTGTGGTCTGTGGACCACCAATGGTCTGAAGGCTTCATGAAGGTGATGGTAGCATGTATGTAATAAGACAATTAAAGATCCTTCAGCATTTAGCACAGGTAGAAAACTCATTAAGTGGTCTTACAAGAACAACAGCAATTTTCAAGTGGTCCCTGGCAGAGGGGAATATTTTGCGAAACACTGAACTAAGTCTTTTGTATGGTTGATCTCATAGAGGCCCAGTCTGCAATAATGGGAATATTCCTACCTCTTTATAGTAGAAAAGCTAATACAGTAGAAGGCATAACTGAGAGAAATAGAGTATGTTCATGGTCTGCAAAAATGCTATTATGCTAGCATATTCCAATCCAGAATGGTTGGCTAAGACAGTGGTTTTCAACTAGTGTGCCATGGCACCCTGGGGTGCCTTGACAGGGGTGCTGTGGGCAACACTGACCTCTGTCCCTCTTTCTTTCCCTCCCTCCTCTGATGTCCTCTTGCGTCTCTGCCTCCCAAAGGCTTGCACAGCTGTTTATTGCAGCAGCACTGGCTATAAGCTCTGCAGGCAAATGGTGGCTCTGGCAGGCACCTCTCTTTGGAATGGGGGGGGTGCAGCTCAGAGACCAGGGATGGCAGCAGCTGTCCAGAGGACTCCCAAGGAGAGGGGAAGAAGAAGAAGAGTTTGGACTTGATAGCCCTCCTTTCACTCTCCTAACATTCTCCTGACCCTTCCTCCCCCACAACAAACACTCTGTGAGGTGAGTGAGGCTGAGAGACTTCAGAGAAGTGTGACTAGCCCAAGGTCACCTAGCAGCTGCATGTGGAGGAGCGGGGAATCGAACCCGGTTCATCAGATTACGAGTCCACTGCTTTTAACCACTACACTACACTGGGAGGAGACAGGAGGCTGAGGGAACACTCCATAAGGGAGGGTGTTCGAAAAAGGGTGAGCAGCTGCCAGCTCAGCAGCTTGATCTATTTTGATATTTTTGTACAGGGGAAGCTCATAATGTAACTTTACTTCTATTGTTTTTCTTGCTTTTTTAAAAACAACAACAACAATTGTACTATAAAGACATTCTATATGTCTGGTTCATCCAACCATAAATCTAGCTTAAATAATATTATGAATGGGTGTTGTGATATTCAAAATTCCTTTCCTTAGTAATGTTACATAAGCTGTATATAAAGTTTGGGCCTTTAACTCATCAAAGCATCTCAATGCTTTGTGAATGTTGAAATCTAAGAAAAACTATGGTGCAATTAAGAATAACAAAGATTGACCTAATTGTGGGAAAGTTTGTTGCTACAGTTTTCATTATGGCTGGAAGTCAGATGCTGGCATCTGAGAAGGTTAGAAAAATCCAGTGTTGTTTATTCAATGGTTTTCTTTTCATGCAAGAGATAACGCATTGCTGAAGCAGAAAAAGATGGGCAAGTAACGGCTGTTCATTTTGTTTTCTGAGAGAGATGTCTTTGCACATTCATCCAGGTGAGGTTTATAGGAAGTATTATGGACTTCTAGATGTTGATTCACCCCCCCTTTTTTATAGACTCTCACAGGCAGAAAAATTGAGCCCTTGGTAGGCTCTTGGGCAAAACAGAATGTTCACATAGCTGCTGATTCTCTTGCTCAGGTAGATGAGCTGATTCAGTGAGCCTAGAGACTACCACCTACCTCTTCATACATTTCTCTGTCAACAGAGTTTTCTTTTAATTGTATGTGAATCCCTTTTTGAGCCAAGAACTACTTCAGAAAATTTGGGAAGTGTGAAAACTTGTGGATATCTGTTTCAGTCTGAATATTTATCTGGGTGGTGTGGATCTAGTTAATTCATACTCAGGGTTCACAAAGGTAAGATTCCCCAAGAATCCCCAGAGAGGTTAGTAAGATACTTGACCAGAGTTTCTGTAAAGAGAAACGATTTATTCTTAGCGTAAAAAACAAACTGAAACAATATAATGCAAATCTTTTTTAAAAAACACATGAGCCACAAAATTTAAAAAGTTAATAAATTACCTATATTTCTTTGCCTACACTATTTAGCAGTCTTCTGTAATTTTGTTAAACTGTAATCTATTTCTGTAATTTTAACTGTTCTTTACATGTGAACAAATACAACACTTTTAGTATTTTCTTTAACATAAAGCCTATTTTCCTTCTATAATTTTAGTCTTCATCTTTCTTTTCCTTCTACTTCCATATAAAACTTTCACCAACAAGCAGAAGACCAAATATTTATCCCAAACTAAACAACCATAGGACAACTAGGGCTGGGGGAGAAATTTGATTCAATTCACACTTACAGGCGAATCTACCTAATTTGCACTGTCTGAAAGAATATGTTAACCAAAACACAGCCATTCTTTCAAATTCAACCTTCTCTGAATTTTGCAATGTAGTTCTCCAGCCAAGCAATATGTACAAACATGCATATACTTGAGTAAAGTGTGCATAAAAATGCATATATTGGTGAAAATAACATAAGGTAAATACATTGCTTTGCAAAAACTGTGCATATTAGGAGAAATTACACTGAAATGCGGATGGATTTTTCATTTAT
Source organism: Podarcis erhardii (assembly GCF_964252035.2). NCBI lineage: Eukaryota > Metazoa > Chordata > Lepidosauria > Squamata > Lacertidae > Podarcis > Podarcis erhardii. The sequence continues at coordinate 52,497,473 of NC_138508.1, read as the reverse complement.
TTATTTTATTTCATAAATCTTATTCACCACTTGATTGCAAAAAAACTCAAAGCAGTTTACAAAAGATTGTGTGTGTGTGTGTGTGTAAAACAGACTGATATGGAAATATGGAAAACTGTGTTTCAGATTGAAAAAAAACTGAGAAACTTGAGTGAAGCAGGAATATTTATTCAAACCATGATCACACCATCTTGATCTACCATTTAAATTTGGCTGTCCATACGGTTTGATGAGTGCAGGCTTTCAGAAAAGTTAAAAAAGGATGAGTATACCTCTTTCAGCATGTATTAGAGTAGCACAATGTTCCATATCCCTACCCCCATTTTGTGCACATACTGGCCATATAATGTATTCTATATGATACACTGGCTATATATCTATCCCTTTAATGGTTTTTGGGGGGGTGCATCCACATTCCATATCACAAAACAGTTAATAGTCCATTAGTTCACTGTTGAGCAGATGCTTAGTGCTACTCTCATGCACGACCCTGTTCTGCTCAAATATGACCATGTACAGTTTCCTGCCCCGCCCAGCTTGTATAAAGATTCATGTGAACTATGTACATATAAGTCTACATGCCTTGTATAATCCATTCACAGTGACAAATGAGTAGATTGACTCTGTTAGTAGGCCTCATAAACATTTATATGCTTTGGGTCACTTCAGAAGTTATAAGCATGGAGGGCAAGGTGTGTGAGACCAGGAAGTCCTTCTGCAAACGGCTACTAGCCCTTATTTTTTACCATTAGTTACCAGGCTATTGAAACAAAATAAAAAGCACACACCTTGGCACCAATGTTTAGCATGCATATAACAATATAGCATTTTGTGTCATACATACCGTATTGGCCCGAATATAAGCCGCACCTGACTATAAGCCGCACCTTTAAAATTCAAGGGGGGGGGGAGAAAAAAGAGACAATACCCAAATACCTGAATAAATGCATCCCTAAGTTGATCCTGGGAAGTGTAGTTTTTCCCAAGGGGCGTTTCAATAATTTCCTTGTGGGCTTCTTGGAGGTGATAAGAGACCTCTTTCTATTCTCTGCTCCTGTTTCCCCCCAAATTAAGAGTGTCAGCAGCAGCAGCAGCAGCCAGACATGTGGGGCAGGAAAAAGGGGTTTGGAGGGTGGGTGAACGAGTGGGAAGGAAGGAAGGGGGGTATTTGGAGGAGCAGGGGGCAGGCAAGGAGGCTTATAGGGAGATAAGGGAGGGAGGCTTGGGGATTAGGGCTGCTGCTGGTGGCCTCCAGTCCAAATTAAGATTGGCTCAAAAACAAGCCAAGTTATTTTTCACTATTGCAGACAGGATGGGGGATAGCATGGCTTATTTCTAATCCAACCCTGTTTGAGGAGGTGGGGGGTGTTACCCATCACTGCTTTGCAACCTATGGCCAGGCTACATTCAGCCTTAGGACTACATTCACATTGAACAAACACAGATAACTGCGCCTTCGAAACACGAAAAAATGTTGTGCTTAAAATACTTGTGTTGGCTTCAGGGCAAGTCCCATGATCTGCAACTGACCTGTGCTTGGGAGAAGGCTTGGGAGCGGCGGGCAGGCTGTGTGCTGTTGCCCTGCACTCCCGGTTGCTTGGGGGAGGGGAAAGCCACACCACTTTGCTGGTGGGCTCCCTCCCTTCCCCCTGATGGCTTGGGGGAGTGATGCGAGTGGCAGGCAGGCTGCGTGCTATGGCCCACGCTCCTGGGCTGCTTGGGGTGGGGAACTGTGCCGCTTTGCTGGCGTTGTAAGGTTGTGAATATAAGCAGCACTTTAACTTTTCACTGTCAGAATTTTGTGGGAAAGTGTGGCTTATATTCAGACCAATACAGTACAGTTAGTCTTTGGGTGTTTAATAATATTGACAATGAAAGAGAAAAACATTTCTCTCTATGCATCTTGGAAGAGCAATATTCACACACTCACACACAATGATCCACAATTGTCTATGTGTCCTGATGTGCTGTTCCATATGCATTTCAGCTGTGACACCTGCTCTACACAAAGGAAAATCAGTCTAAATAGGGTTCTGCCACTGAAATGGTAACTATGTTACTCACATAGCTGAACAAGCTAAGGACACACCTGGTTTCTTAATACAAAACCTTTACTTCCAAAAAAGAGAGTCAGTTAAAAAGGTCAAAGTCCTCAGTGTGTCAATGTCAAGTGAGAGGGATGCATGTTCCTGAAACTTGGAGAGGTCTGCATTAAATGTATGTCATGGCTCCCCCTAGGAACTTTTTCTACAGGAGGAATGTCACCTGTCTCATTCTTGTTGAGCAGTTACAAACATGAGAATCAAGAGCTTAGAATTTCTGCAAGGGTTTCTTCTGAATGGAGACGAAAGACAGGTAAACTAATGACTGTAAGAGTATTTACATCTGAACGCTAAGCAATTTTTGAAGAGTGTGGTAGGAACTAGTTATTGCAAGGACTATTATTTAGTTTAATTGATCCCAGCTGGGCTTGGAAGATTTCTGGCCCAAAGCATGGGAATGCTTGCCAGCAGCCTGTCATATTTGATTGCTCACACTGCTATGAACTTGGCGAGGAGAGGTCAATCGCATAGCAAAAACTAAAACCTCCTCTGTATCCAAGCTTGCTTAAAAAATGCAGAAATGCTGCCAACTGACTAGCGAGCTATTCTCTTTTCAACTTTGTTTTAAGAGGCCCCTGGTTTCTTGGAACTGGGGGGGAGTGATGTGCTGCTAAGCAATGAGATGTTCCACATGTGGAGCAATGGGCAGACAGAGCTGCTCTACAGTCTTTTATGCATCTGTTTTTATTAAAGCTCTACTTAATAGGAGTTAGGCCTAGCAAATGAGATTGAGCATATGCCTGCTGATAAAGGTGCACTCGGGAAGATAGGCGACATGTTTTACTTCATCAGCATTGCTTTGGAATCAGTCCTTCATTCAGCATAGTCTGATTGCTTTATTTTATTGAAATTTATGTCTGATAACTATGAGCAACTATTTGATAGTACCTAGGCGGCTAGTCTACATGTTTCCAGAGTGAGGGCCTCTATATGGATGATCCAGTTGTACCTACATGTTTGTTATGGTGTGAGCAGTTCAGCAAGTATGAAAAGATCCCATGGAATTACCTAGCCTAGGAGTCATAGTTTCTAACTTGAGATGATATGGCCATGTAGGAAAGCTACTTTTGTTAAAATTTCCAGAGCTTCTCGAATACTAGTGGCTTTTACTGATAGAATGCTGTAGAAATACTGATGTAAATCTAGCTAGTGCAACCCTTTGCCAGATTTGCTGGCCAGCTTCTCACAGATTGACCAGTGTAATTTATTTCAGCTACTTGTCATCTGCGATGATCAAGGTGCTCATGACCCAAGGAGACATTAGAATTAAATTTATATGCCAATTTTCAACAGAAAACTGTGCTCAAAATGTCTCACAATACCCAGACACAATAATATAATACAGTGGTACCTTGGTTTACAAACACCTAGGGTTACAAACACTTCGGGTTACAGACTCCACTAATCCAGAAGTAATACCGTGGGTTAAGAACATTACCTCAGGATGAGAACAGAAATCGTGTGTTGGCGGTGCGGCGGCAGCAGGAGGCCCCATTAGCTAAAGTGGTACCTCAGGTTAAGAACGGTTTCTGGTTAAGAACAGACCTCCAGAACGAATTAAGTTTGTACCACTGTACAATAAAAAAATCTGTATAATACTAACAATCTAACAGTACCAATAGCATTGTATATCAAAGCACTAGTAACTATAAGAATACCAATACCACTTATAATACAAATATGATTGGTCAAGCAATAAATGCAAACAGCAGAATAATAGCAAATTCATAATAGAGATCCAAATATACAAGACGCACAAACACAAAAGATTCAACCTCCTTAACTCTAATAAAAGAAAAACATGGGCAATGGAACATGACCCCTGGAACTACACTCATTATTTAACTATGAGTAGGCCCTACACAATTGGCCCATGCTCTTACCATGAGTCCAAAGAGGATCTTAAGCATATGTACACTACAAAGGCATATCAATTTTATACTAGTTGAACTGCCCTGATTTCTTCCAAAGCATCTTTGGAAGTGCAGCTCAGTAAGGGTGCTTAGAATTCTTTGTTGGATAGATCTCCTCTCCTCTCCCATTTTAATTAAATTCGTTTTTTATTATATCAGTTTATGGTGTATATATACCCTTGGCAAGCAGATGCACCATATAAAGGAAGCTACAGAGCATGTCTGTTGTCTCAAAGAGCCAATCCACATGCTGCAGGAAAGCACTCCCTGACCCAAGTGCTCTAACAAATTTGCCTTGAGGGTGGGGAATTTTTTTCAACCCATGATGGTGTGATCAGTTAGAGAGGCTGAGTGTAAGCAGAACTCATCCATGAGAAAATGTTATTGACCACAGTTCCATGCTACTCGACATCCTGTCTCTAGAAGATAGCTCAGAGGAAAAGGGGGGAACCCATCCTAAACCACTAACCCACAACTGAGGCATCAGAATATAAATGAAAGGATATCCTTTATAAATTTGTCCAAATATTTCATGAAGCTAATGGAGATCTTTGCTCCAACAAAAAACCATTGCCATCTAATTGAAAAGTGTGACCCTCATCTTTAGTTTTGTGGTTATGTCAGATACTGTCTTAAAATCAAATGCCTTAAATTTCAAAGGTTTGAATCTTGCTATTTAATCAAAAGTATTTCTTTTATTATTCTGGTTGCAAATGAGATGACGTATTTGAAATCATTTATTGGGCATTTTATAAAAGAAAAAAATGAATTTACCAGACTCATTTTATGAATCCATTTATTGATATAGTTTTAACATTGTGCTATTTTTTTCATAATCTATCTTTCTAAACATTGGTTAATTAAGAGTACATAATGTGGTTTTAAGTAATGTAATCTTGGATGAAGAGCAGCAGCTTCAGACTGTAAAGTATGGTACAGATTTTGGAACCAGAAATAATAACAGCAGTGATGGAAAGCAATATGTTTAGTTTGCAGCAGTTTGTTTGCAAATACTGGCTACAGTCCAAAGATAAGGATGGGTAGTAGTGGGATGAGCCTGTATACTTACTTCTTTGAGCATTTAGCCTCCCAGCAGATGCTTGGTAATGTCAGCTTTGACAGTTTTGATAACCTGTTTGTAAGGATGAGACGCCTGCTTTCCTGCTTTATCTAGGGAGCAGAGTTAGGAGTTAGTCCTACTACCCACAAAATCAAAGCTGAGCAGCTGTTCAGCCCTGGAGCTATATCCACAGTCCTGGTTTCTCAACACAAAGAGATGTAGCTTCTTTGTATTTCACAAGATGTAAACTTGTGGAAGCAGGAGGTTCCCAGGAGGTGTGTGCATCAGAAGTGGAATGATTTGAAGGGATTAGGGACTTATTAGAAGTGGAACTGGGGACTCAGCTACACAGGTCAACTTATAATGACCGCTCCCCACTTAAAACGGGGGGCGCCTTTTGCGTGGACGCGTGCAGCCCTGGATCTGGAGTGGCCCCATCAGCATAGGCTTTGCCTTCCCTCAGGTGGGATACCTGGAGGTCCCCGCCTACCCCAGCGAGTTGTCCAATCCCACCTGGGGGAAGTGTTGCCAGGGAAACCAGGCCAGGTAAGGGGAGGGATTACCTGCCCACACAATAGAGGGGGACTCAGCTACACAGGTCAATTTATAATGTAAAAAATGTGCTATAAAATGTGACAACAGATGACGCTGTACAGCAGAATCCAAAGTCAATTGCAGATTGCCTTGGGAGCATTCCCCCCATAGCATTTTTATAGCATTTTTAATATGTGTGTAGATCCAGCTAGGATCTGTATGTGCAAGATGAAGTGAATACCCCTGAAATGCTTCATGGTGCCTTCCCTATGCAGAAATTTTAAAAATCCTGTAGATGTAAAGTCTTTAGGCTTCCCATATGAGAAATAATGCCAGGGTGGGGAGATGGGGTGAAGGGAGAGCAAAAGCAAGCATGAGGTGGAGCGAGAGCTCTGTTGTGAATTAAAGGTTACTCTTATAATCAGAGGGAATGATTTTACCTAGAAGTCAAATCTTTTGAGTTCTCCCTCCAAAAGCTTTTAAAGGCACCTAGTAAGAATGTCTTTCTGCCTATTTGTCTAAAGTCTGGCTATTTTCTTATCTATTTCTCTTATATATGTAGTTTTCAGATGAATTGATCATGAAATTTAGCAGTCCCTTGTAATCTACCCCCAAACTGTAATAGCTATCCTGCACTTCCAAAGCACAAAAAAATCACAAAAACTATTCCAGCCACCCTTCTGAAATTTACCAGAATTCATGCCCTCAGAAGGAGCAACATTGCCAACAAATTTCATTCAATTCTGCCTATGAAAATATTTTATAGATATTTTCTTTTCTTTCTAAAAGATCAAATTTCAAAGCTGCACAGCACAAAAGTCTGTAATTTGGCAGACTTTATTATTCTGGAAGGGCTAGTATGCCTGCAAATTTTACCCACTTCTGTCAGAATGGGGAAAAAATACTACAATGATTATATCCCTTATCACTGGTCATGCTTACTATGGGAGTTTGAATCCTACCAGATCTGAAGAGCCACAGGCTCCTCATTTCTGATGTAGAATTTTGCTTCTATTATCCCTGATGAAATTAGGCTTGAAAGAGATGTTCTATTATACCCAGTAGAGAAGGTGGTGGTGTGTGCTTGGTTGCAGTTTATGAATGATGTCTGCATAAGAAAAACCTGCTGGATTAGGGTGGTGGCCCATCTAGTCCAGCATCCTGTTCTCACAGGAACCAACTTATGGAAAGCCCACAAGTAGGATATGGGTGCAACAGTACTCTGCCCATCTATGATTCCTAGTAACTGGTATTCAGAGGCATACTGGCTCTGATAATGGAGTTAGAACGCAGTCATCATGGCAAGTAGCTGTACACATTCTTGTCCTCCATGAATTTCAGTGATCTTCTTTTAAAGCCATCCCAGTTGTTGACCATCACTGCCTTCTGTGGGAGTGAGTTTTGTGAATAAATGCTTTCTTTTATCTGCCCTGAGCTTCACTGGATGTCTATGAGAGAACAGTTTTTCTGTATATTATTATTATTATTATTATTATTATTATTATTATTATTATTATTTCTCTAATAACAATGTTTACTAGTTTCAGGACTGACTTGTGGCCTTGGTGTTTGAAATTCTTAGCTAATATTTGCCACACATAGCCATTATTTGTGATTTCTCAGGAGTTCTATTTAAAGGGAAATTGAGGTCAATCTAAATTTAGTGGCTTGGCTTGTTTTAACAAAACACTATCTACATCATGCAAACCATAGTTACATAAATAAATTATAATTCAATTTGGCAAGTTGGAATCAAAAGCACTCCTTAAATATATCCTCCTTTTGGAATTTCTCTCTCAAAAACCAGATCTCTGCCATACGAAATATTGGCCAGGATTCAAAGGAGGGACTTGATCTAAAGAGCTTAAAATACAAAAGCGTAGATTTCAGTTCAACATTATATGACACTTCTTGATAGTTTGACAATGGATCCAGTTACCCAGGAGGAGGATGAGCGCACTTTCATTACAGGCCTTCAAGCAGAGGCACAGCAGGTTGGGGATGCTATAATTCTGCATGAGGCAGGTAGTTGGATTACAAGGTATCCCATGTACATGAAGGAAAGAAATGTGCACAAAGCCAGAGTTTTGAGATTTCCTCTCAGCCTGCCCCAGCCTGGCCTCATTGCTCATCTTCTCTCACACACATTGTAGGTCAAAATGAAAGTTTGTTTAAACCAGCAAATAAAACAGGAAATGGATAGCAGAGCTATAGGAAAGGTAGAAAAGCCAAATGAGGAAAATCAAGGCTATTTTTGTCTTTGTTTTAATGGTAGGAGCTCAGATATATGGCTTAGTAATCCCTGGAGGTGGTTACACTAAAGCAGGAACTTTGGGACTAGTGGGAAGCATTCTAAATTTTGAGAGAGTGCTGGGAGTGCCAGTCACAAAATGGCTGCCATGGGAGTGTACCATCAATGCTGCTTTAAGGTTTATATTAGATGTGTTGTATCGCAGGTGATGCCCTAATTGTCCAGCAACTTGAAAGTGTCAGATGCTGGCAGAGCAAAGAGGAGGATGAGCCCTGGGGGAAGAGCAGAATGGGGCAGGGAATCTCAGGGAAGAGCCCCTTGGGTTGTGGGGGTTGCTGCCAAGGGAGAGAGAATCAGAGGTTAGCAACAGGGCGGTCGGTCGGAGGCAAGTATTTTTGGATTCACTGCCTATGCTTTCACCTCAGCAAGATCATCCTGTCTGTCCATCTCCAGCTCTCTGCTTCTCGCTGCTGGCCAAAGGTGCCAAACGGTCGGCTTCCTCAAGAGGAGGAGTAATTCCAGCAGCCAGCTGTGAAGAAGGCAGAGATGAATAGCTCAGCTCCTTCACTGATGGTCTCTTGCTGCTGCTACCTGCAACAGTGAAATGTCAAATCTCCAGCTGTAGCCCCCATCGCCCGAAAGCTCTTATAATGTTGCCAGGATAGGGGAGACATTTGCTGAGCCATGTACAATTTTGAGTGAGGGAAAGCACCAAGAGGTCAGGTCCCACCAGACTTTTGCTTCTGAAAATCTTGGTGGTGGAGGGAAACCTCGGAAGGAGCTTGCTTTTATAAATGAAGCAATACCAACCAATACTTGAGGAGTTTTCTCCAAGAATAGGTAGCCCATCCAAGTTATCAAGCTCCTACACTAAAGAGACAAGCCAAAGACTGGGGATGTGTTGCATCATTGCCTCTCTCAACATCTGCATCTGGGCCATCCATCCATCCTCAGTAGGAAGGCTAAGACTTGGAGCTAAACCTTGGCACAGCTAAATCTTAGCTTTACAGTCCAAGATCTAATGTACAAGATTAAAACCCATTAGCACTTGAGTACTTGGATTACAAACACAGTTGGTTTGAAGAAACTCTCCAATAAGCATGCCTTTATCTGTGACAAGAGGCAGCAATTCAGTGCAAGCGTGTAACCATGGTATACGTGAGGCTTAACTTAGACTTTTTTAAAAAAATGAAAATCCTTACATCGCTGTTACGTTAGCAAAACGCTTGCACTTGCCAGCTTCAAATTTTACAGCAATCCAAACATTCACTTAGACTAGTGTCTTGTTATTAGAGCAAACCTGTGTGTGATTAACCATAAGTAAATATTAATTTTTTAAAAAAGAAAGAACAACAACACCCTTATTGCTAATCTCTCATCTGAATCTAGTTCAGATGTGTGCTGAATAATGAGGTGTCAGCACATATGTGATTCCGTGATAGCGTAGCCAAGCAGAAATAACTTTCCAATTATCTAGTTAAGGTATACTTAGATTTTGTTTTGATAAACATATTATTAATAAAATATATAAAAACATGTGTTTTGCTTTTAACACAAACCTCTGTGGCTGTTTCAAGAAACCCTTGCTGTATCCAGAAAACATTTCAGATGCTGTGCAGTACCAGATGCTTCATGACTTTTATTTTCCACCCTATATACTGCTGCGCACATCCCAATCTCTGAGCTGTGAGAAGTTCTAGCACTTACCCAGGCTTCAGTTTTCTTGGAATGAAGGTCAGTGGTGTCTTTAAAATATATATGATTTTATTTGTGCATATATACAACGTGAGCATAGCATGGAATGCTTCAAAACATTAACACTCCAACAGATCTTGCCTGCCCGTTAGGTTTCTATGGCAGTTTCAAGTCACAGCTTGGGGTCCAGAACAGAGCAAGACAAGCCTCTGCAACAGGCATCCCCAATCTTCAGCCCTCCAGAAGTTTTGGACTACAATTCCCATCATCCCTGACCATTGGTCCTGTTAGCTAGGGATCATGGGAGTTGTAGGCCAAAACTTCTGAAGGGCTGGGGATGTCTGCTCTACAAGCATCAGCCAAATTTTTCTCCCAGCATTAGAGTGGCACAAACATCCATGGATCAAGGTCTTATTCAACAGATGAGCTGAAGGATTACACACTTCCAAAAGTTTCTGTTTTCCCAGGTAAACTCACTGTATGCAGGCATTTAGGATGAAAAAGAGAAGCACATTATCTGAGTTCTCCTTTATTTCTTTAGATATTCTCCTCCTGGTTATATATAAATGAATATTAGGAGGGACATTTTTTGTATTTTCCTCAAACTTCGTTTGGGCACTGAATGTGATATAATGGCCATGGTGCATAGTTATAGTTTATTATTCTTCCCTTTTGGACTCATCAGATAGAAATTCTCAGAATCAAATGCATTATATATGCTTATTTAGAATATTATATGTTGCTCTTGCACCAAAGAATCAAGTTAACGAATGCCGGCATAAGCACAGATATTGTTGAGTTGCTGTATTATACTCCTGCAACTCCTGGTTCAACTATATCTGCGTAAAGCATTTTCAAGCTTGTTTGAAGGAACTTCCAAATCAATACCCTACTTTTTTTAAAGGCTGCTGTGTCAAATGGCAAGAGCAGGGGAAGGGAGTGAAGATCCTACAGATAAAAATCCAAATTTTACTGTCAATTGAATCATTTCTACTTCTTTGGATGAATCTTCCATCTCTCTGGGAAACTTATCTGGGAAGAATGTTTGCAATTGTTTCAACATGTGTTGATTAAGACTCCAGGACACTGTGAACTTAGAAAGCTTTCCCTGTTCTTAGTACTAAACATTGTGCCATATTCTTACCTTCCATTTTGCTTTTGTAAAGATGACATGCTATGAGATGCAGCTGAAAAGCGAGGAAGCGTATACTTTCCTATAGTGCATCTAGTGCTTAAATACACAGCCAGATGTTTTGCTTCTCTTGGCAGTGCTTAAGTCCTTTAAAACTTAAAGGATTCCTTTAGATTTCAGCCCAGTCCATAACATAAGCGATTGTTTCAGATTTCACCCATACTTGAAGATTACGTTTGGTGCAGTCCATCTATAAAAACTGCTATCTGTCTTCAGCTTTATGGTTGCCTGCCACTATCAGCCAATAATAATAATTAAAAAACTGGCCCAAAAATACAGTTATAAAAACAGCCTGAAATTTAAGGGCCAATCATTTGCTCGCAATTTAAAAACACAACCTGGGAGGAAAGATAAGAGATCCTGAGCCACGTGCTGGTCTTGACAGCATTGGTGGAGCACAATACTCTCTGCGATTTTTGGTGCAATAACTTGGATTCCCTAACATTTTTGATATTGGCTCTTTCTAGGCATATTTATATTAAGTGGTGCTGCAAAAGTAACACCCACTCACCACTCTCTTGTATAAGATACAAGAGAGTCTCTTTGGAGGGATTTATTGGTTCAGCTAAATAAATGTGACTATGTCAAAATTAGGAGATGATGATAATAGTAATGTTTCTGCCTTTGCACTGTGCTCTCCCCATCTAAAATGGGTGCCTCCACAAAAAGAACCTTTGAAAGTCTGGAAAAATGTGAACTCACAAACAATCCTGGGGAAAAAGTGATAATAATGAAGATGTCTCTGCACTGCCTTCTGTCCAAAGAAACTTGGAAACAATCAGAAAAAGAGATAATGAGGATGCCTCTGGACTGGGCTCCCCCTCAACAGCTTTGATACAAACCCTGCTGTATGACACATAGCAGAAACAGGAAAAGGTTTCCATAACCTCCTGTCACCCTCACATTCAACTGTGGCCCATCCTAAGTAGCTGCCTGGCCCACATGCCAGCAGATAGAAAAACAAATAAAGCAGCAAAGTTGGAGGATTCCTCCAACCCCACTTCCCATTTTCAAAAAAGTTCCTCTAGCAAAGTTTGCTACCCAGAAACCCTAACAACCACCAATCCTTAGGAATGTATTTGTGAGTCGAGGACTCTAACACACATAGTAGTGAATAAGAGACAAGGACACAAGTATTTTAGGTTAATGGGCTGAAAAAGGCCACAACTTTTATTGGTTACAGCATGTGAGCGGTACTGGCTTAGGCATATGATCCCACCCACGCAGCAGGGGTCATTTGAAGGTTAACAACCAGTGGGAGGAGCTTGTTGATGCAAATACAACTGGAAGCTTCCCCTGATGTCACTGGGGGTTGTGCTATGGCCCTAGCCACCAGCAGGGTGTCGGACAGGATCCACGACCTCCTTTCACGGAATACCCCAAATGGGGGGGGGGGGTAGGTGATGGCCATACTGTGCCCTCCAACACACAACACATATTCCAGTGCCTAACCTCCACCCGAGCCCAAGAGGCTCCCTGCCAAATACCCTCACAGCTGCAACCAATTTCTAATGCAGCTGACAATGTTGGCCAACCACACATCATTTCCTTGAACGGATAAGTGAACACCATCATCTCTGAACAGGAATGCCTCGCTAAACCTTATGTCAGCATGCTTTATCACATGGCCATTAATGAAACGCAATTTGCGGGCAACCACCCGATTGATCCGACGTCTTCCGGGAGCAGAATGAGGCACAGAGGCTGCTGCTGCTGCTGCTTGAATGCGGCTAAACCCCGCCTCCGGGCCAACCCTATTGGCTGGCCCATTGAGAGGCAGCGCGGCAGCCGGGAGATGACGCAGGGGGCTGAACACCCCCCCCGCCGCTGCGGGAATGGCTCCCACTCACAATACCTCCCCTCTGGGAGGAGGAGAGGCTTTAGGATGCAATATACATACCACAGGAGACAATAACACTTACTTCCAAGTAGAGGTGGGGGAGAAATCTGATTCAGTCTACAGTTAAAGCTGAACCTATTGAGTATGCACTTTCCAAAATAATATGGAAACACAGCCATCCTTCAGAATTTACATTTATCTGATTTTTGCAACGGAGTTCTCAAACCAAGCATATTTTAGGGGAAAGTGTTAAAAAAAATGCATGATATTAGGGGAGGTGGCTTGCAAATATCGGCACATTAGTGCTTCATTCCATACTTGTCTTTTCATTAGCAATGGAAGGTGAAGTTCTGCAGAAGGTATGTGAACTTGTACGTTTTGATTCTTGCATGCTTATCTTTGTGTAGTACTAGGACTTGTAACAGAAATGTGCTATTTGTTGTGTTTTCAAACCACTTTACAACAGATTAATTGTCTTCTGGTACATCTCACAACAAAATGGTTATGTGATTTGGAAACGACTTTCCAAAGCTTTGCAAGGTCACTTGACTGGTAATTTGCTATAATCAGGTGCACGGTGAATTAATTACAAACTGATCACCCTCTGCATTCTTCCTCTGAAGTTGAACAGTCTCCTATGGCATTTACCACATGATCTTGCTGAATATGTAGCTAAGGCCTCATATTTTCTTCCTTTGTTGGAAGAATGATTGAAAAGCAAGGCTGTTATTGTACCCTATACTGCAATTCGTCATCTGAATTTTGTAAAAAAGAAAATATATCACATGTAAATACTCTTATCATAACACGTTGACTCTTGCTGGAGAATGTCACTTTTGAACAACCAAATGTTCAAAATAGGGATACCTTTCCCTTCTTTTATAGGAGTGGTTGAATAGAGGCTGTTTTAATGGAAGCAAAAGCCAATTAATTTTCCTTCAAAAAAGCACAATTATGGATTTCTTTCCCTGTTCACCTGCTCCATTAGGATGATTAAAATCATTTTCATGTCATGGCAGCTGAAGGACTATTACCCCCCTCCGAAAATCTATTGTAAACACTTAAACCTACTTTGTTTATATTATTCCCACTGCATAAACTTGTATCCCCACCCCTACTTTTTAGAGTATCATTATCTCTAGGACTGCATTGTTTGCTCAAAACTTTTACAGATACAACAGTTCTTTCATCTTTTTCCAGCGTTTGTTTTAAAAAGGATTAGAATGAGCTTTGAGTAGTATTTTACTCTTTACTAAAGTAACATGGTTATCAGAACCACAGGCTTCTCTGCACCATCACTCCTTTTGCATTATTCAAGTTATTGTTGAGGTGCTTTCTGTCCATGAGCTGATGCCAAATCTACACAATTTAGTAAATATTTTCTGTCTTTTGCTTTATTCCTCCTTTCCCATTCTTCCGCACAATGTAGAATGAGACTGCCATAATGAATATTCTTCCTCCTTTGTGCTTCTTCCACTTCCATTTGCCCTTTCCCCTAATCTAGTTACATGACACACCTAAAGTTATGTATGAATTTCCCCAAATATGTGGCACAGGAGTAGTAGTGGCAAAATTACGCCCATGAATTCCCTTGATCCAGTGCTGGCACATGACTAGATGACCCTCAAGGTCCCTCCAACTCTACAATTCTGTGATTTGCATCAGATTCTATACTTTGTAGTGTAATGGAAGAGAGGGAAGACTAACTATAGAGTTACACAAGGTACACAGCTCAGTTCCTAGCCTATTCCAGTTAAAAACAAATGATGTAAGATTTCCTATGTTGTAGATATTCTCTGCACTGATGCTGTTGGGTAATGGAGTACAGAAGCCGAGAATGAAAAGTATCTTCCTAAAAACACTATCTATACTGTACTCTAAATCAGGGGTACTCATGGTTCATGAAATGCAAATTGTAATGCAATCAAATACCATATAATAAATAAAATATAAAAGAAGTAATAAAAATACAATTAACAATCATTGAGCATCTAGCATAGTATGTTACAATTGCTACAGCGATAGAAAAAATAATTAAGAAGTCCATCATGACAATCAACATTTTTCAAGTGTTCCTGGGGTGGGGGGTTTCTGGGAACTACTGCCCTAAATGGTAATGACAAATAGATGGAGCTGTGCATGTTTCATGAACTGTCCTTTTAGAGTTCCAGATATCCACATTGAAGTGCTACTTCCTTGGGGCAATATCCAATGAATCATCTTCTCTCTTCTGCAGCATCCTGCACACCTCAATTCTTCTAATCATATTTGGGGAGCACAGGGGTTGTGGGACCTTCCAGAGAAGAATTGGTTTCACGAAACTATAGGGCCACACAGTATAGTGATTTAATGTTATATTTTCCTAGTCAGTTTACAACACGTGCTGGAGCAGTGTTTAGAGGTTTTTTGAATTACCTAGCAAAGGGGGAAGTATTATGATCCTGCACACCATAGTTTTCTGTGGCATTTTTCAATACTATCCCATATGTTGGCTTTCCAATATTTCATCTTATTAGTTGAGAAGCTAGAGAAGACAGAACAAAACCCAAAATGTAATATTATAGGTGTTCTGAGGCCGCAGCTCTTATGCAATCTTATGGGAAGGATAAAATGCCCTATTTACCTGAATTGTCCCTGGTGATGCACAAGCATTTTGTCTACAGTTTTAGTTTGTAAATTCTTGGGCATTCTATCAGCTTAATTACATGCTTGAAAAGGAGGCATAAGAACAACTGTAAAACCTATAAAACTCCACTGTACTTCTTCCAAGGTCTGATGAGGCAAAATCTGTCATGGGTGATTCTGCTACACTGTAAAATCTTTGGAACGCAAATGAAGATGTGCATATTTCCTCAATATCTTATTTCACTGTTCATTTTGAAATTGCAGGAGTCCATAAACCTTCATCCAAATTTTCTATGTGAAGGTATCCCAAAAGCTGCTTCTAGTCTGATGGGAAATTGAGATTATTAACAAAAACTCACATGAAACTAATGTTGACCTTGAAGTTTCGGAGGTTGGGAAACATCCTTGCTGAAGGCTAATAGTTCATTCTCTGGGTATAATCTTTATCTGCCTCAGTGCAAATATCAGTTTGCGCTACAAAAACTAACCAAGTTGCTGATATCTTCCAAATAAAGCCAGCGAGCCCAATACTGAGAATAAAATAACTGTAAGGACAGAATCGCACAACTGTTCTTGTTGTGTATAATAATAGGTAGGTAGATAAGGGAACTTTTGAATTCTTCTAATCTGAATTTGTTCCAGATTACCTGGTCCTGTGCCCACTCAGCTATCAACAGCACTCCCCCCCCCCAATGGGCCTGGCAGCAGCCAGTGGAAAGTCCCAAACTGGTAGTTCCAGGGATGGGCTGGCACAGGATCTGTGAGTTCCTGTGTTTGCCCTGCTGCCATCACATGGTGGCAATGGGCCTATTATGGGCTTCTTTGCTGTGTGAGCCTGGAAGCTGGTGCAGTGAAAAGGCACCCCCACCCTTTCACCATGGCAATCCTGAAGTAGTGAAAAGAAATTGTTAATATTCACCTAAATAATTGTACTGACACAAGCATTGAGGCTCATACAGACAGACTTCCCCCCTCTTCTTCCCATCCCCCATGCACACCTCACATAGTGCCCAAATCTGCTCCAGAGGAGTGGGGGAGGGGGAAACCCAGCATAGATTTAAGTGAGGGAAGAGAGGGAGAATATTCCATTGTGGAAGGAGATGTAATTGTGCCAACAGAACACTAGCCTTAGAGCTATACTGAAGGCTGAAGAATTACAAAATATGTGCTAGAAGACATCTTGCATTTCTTTGTGGCAATCCCTTTAGGGTAAAAAACAAAACAAAACAACAGGTGTAATTCAAGAGATGTATGAATATTCCATTATACTGATGACTGTATTTCGTTGAAACTCCTTCAGTGTGATCCATAATTGACTGAGCAGAACTACCCAAATTTCTCATCAAAGCCCCCTGGCACTTCAAGTTGGTAGCAGGCTTAGAAGCAGTTCCAGCAGCAGTCACTTACATGCCAAAGTATTTAAATGTCTATTGTCAAAGTGTGACCTGGCTTTCCCTGCCCCATTTTGCATAACACACAAATCTATATAAATACAAATCCTAGAAGCACAAACAAAAACCATGCACAGCCATTCCCATTGTTTCACAACATTAAGTGAATACTCTTTACTATGCTGCTATTTTAATCACTTCTTTGAACATTGAAATACTCTATAGTTGGGGCCTACTTTCTTTTTATATGCCTTCTAAAAATAGTTCCAAGTAATGCTAAAATCTGACTGTGGTTTTCAGCCTGTTGTGTAACTGATCCTCTTTTAATTATATGGCAGGCACTTGTGGTGGCAATTTCTGTAAATCCCACCTAATGCATTAGCTCTCCTAATGAGGCAGCATTTTTAAGATATAATGCTCTGGGAAAATATTTGGTCTCTAAGCTCCTCAAATGACACCCCCCCAACATACAAACACACAAACACTGCCTCTTTCTTCACCTGTTCTTGTGGACTTAATCTTTGCTAACAAAGTACTGAGTTGTAATGTGTGTATTTTTTATATTTAAAAAGTTATATTTTGGGTGCATTCTAATCTGCCACCAGGATTTTTTTTTTTTCATTTAAAGAATTACAATCAGAAATGCTTTCATAAGCATGGGCAGCACTGTTGGATTCCGCTGCACTGAGTTTTGGCAAAGTGCACAATGGTTTTATATGAATGTGAGTGATAAAATAGAAAATCTCATTAAGTTGTGTGTGTTAAAAATAGTGCCCATGTTGAGGAAACATACCAGCTAACAATTCAGAAAGTTAATAAACTCATTGATAGAAAGAAATGTATATAAAAAAAATGGTGGGCATCCTAAAAAGAAAGCGGGAACACATAAGGAAAGACAGAGGAAAAGCAACCTGGTGTTTGTTTGATTGCTGAGATATTTATAAACCACTTTCATATGAAAAGGCAACACTGAAACACAATACTAGAATAACAACATCAATAAAAAACATGAATTGCATATCAAAACTGGTTGGTAAAAAAATAATAATTTCTTGTTGCAAAGGAACTTGAACAGTAAAGCTTTCAAAACATGTGTAAAAGAAAGCAGGGGTGGCTCCCACTGCATTTTTATTTTTTTGGCAAGAATTTCACAGGGCAGGACCTGCCACACCAAAGGCTCAGTTCCTGGTAAAGGCCCACTGAATATCAGGGGCATGGAGGACCCAAAGGTGCCATGTCAGAGATCTCTGTGATCAAGATAGTACAGAAGACATCAGGCGGTCCTTAAGTTCCTTTAACACAAGTACTTTGAATCTCCCTCAGCAGCAAATCAGCTTAAGGCAAAGTTTCATGTGTTATTAGAAATCCAAATGAGGTGGACATAAAGGTGCATGGGGAAAAGGTATCTGAAGGGGAAAATAGAAGGAAGCATGATGTAAATAACATTTTAAAAATAAGAAGAACATGAAAAGAGCTTGCTGGATCAGACCCGTGGTCCATCTAGTCTAGCTCCTTCTTCTCACAGTGGCCAACCAGATGCCTGTGTGAAATGAGCAAGCAGGATTCAAGCACAAGAACACTCTCCCCTTCTGAATAGCAATGGCTATTCAGATACATTGCTGTCTCCGACTGTGGAGGCAGAGTATAGCCATCATGGCTAGTAGCACTCTCTTCAATGAATTTGTCTAATCCTCTTTTAAAGCCAGTATAGGTTGATGGCCATCACTTGTGGAAGCATGTTCTATAGTCTAACCATGTTCTTCATGAAGAAGTACTTTCTTTTTTCCTGTCCTTTTTTAAACATTCAGCTTCATTGGATGTCTATGAGCTCTAGTGTTATATGAGTGTCTCCATTGCTGCAGCAAAAGTGATTCTTCTCTCTAGGAAGGCTGCTTGCATTAAGAATAGGAATAGGACAGGCATTGAAAGGCATTGAATACCCAATTCACACATTCTGAAACAATATGCACCTCCAGTGGCGTAGCGTGGGGGGTGCAGGGGGGGCCGGCCGCACCGGGCGCAACATCTGGGGGTTAGGGTTAGGAGGCGCAAATCCACGGGTTAGGGGGCGCAAATCCATGAGTTAGGGGGCGCAAATTACTTGCCTTGCCCCGGGTGCTGACAACCCACGCTACGCCACTGTGCACCTCTCCAAATTTTGCAATGCAGGTCTTCATCCACGTAATTATTATAGAATTATTGGGTGAAGTGTGAATACAGTGTGAATAAAAATGCATACATTCGTGAAAAATGCATACATATACATGTGTTGCGTTCGGGAAAATTGCTTTGCAAAAATGTGTCTATTAGACAAAATCACATAGAAAAATGTGTGTATTTGGGTATTTTCTTACTCAATTGCTGATGAATTGCAGGGGGCAGAAGTGGCAAGAAACTGAGACAGATATGCCCATCCCTAGTTAAGGGTATTGTTACATGGTGGGATCCTGCAAAGTCTGTAGCTAGCTAGACATCAGGGAGGGGGGATCAGCTCCAAAGCTCTCCAGTAACCCAGAGAGAGTAGAGAATGCAGATGAGGCTTTTGTGGAGATAGGAGCACAGAATGTGATTTTACCCCCTCTCTTATTGTGACTGAAGCCATCACTTCGAGCCAGGATCACTTCGAGCCAGGAGGGTGGAATTGGGCTAACTACTCTTGATTCGCACTAATTTTTATTTTATTTTGAGGGGGACAGAAATAAATCCTACCTGGAATGACTAGACTATTCTCTGGTTTGTCAGTGGAAGGCAACAAAGGTTCTTATAAGATTCTCTCTGAGCTTGGAGTTGGATGTAAGAGAGCAGAGGGAAATGGAGGGCTTTTAACAGGATTGTTTACTCCAGCCGAGAAGATGAGAGAGCCTAAAATGTTTCTGGCTTTAATAGGTTTCATCTCTGCTCAGCTCTGTTAAATATCAAAGTTAGAGCTTCACTGTAAGAACCAAAGTGGGTGTTATCATGGAGGGTCAGCACAAGGTCAACGGCAACACGGTCTCCAGCGTGTCAACAAAAGTTAGCCAGAGGCTGTGAACAATAATCACATCACAAATTATCCTTTTGCGGTGGTTTTATTAAACTTTGATGTTGAGAGCCAAGAAATATAGAACAGCATTATTAAGAAAGCTGCTTCCTCTTCTTGGACAACACCCCCTGCCCGCTTGCACATGCAAAAGTTTAGTTTAGAGTTATGTACAAGGATCTGGGGGGTGTGTGTGTGTTGCTGACTTGCAATTTTTGTAAGCAGAAAAGAAAACGGGGGTTCTTTATTTTTACAGCATTCCCCAGTACAGGCAGTTAGTTGTCCTAAAGATGCCCCCCTGCTGTCAAACTGCTAGAAAGTCCTCTGAAAATCTTAATCTGGCCACAAGATGTCACTAATAGACTTTGTAGAAAATATGGGCTGAAGAATTTCCTGGATTTTCTAAGCCCATTGATTCCCCCCTAAACATTTAAGGTGGACTGGAAACATTGAAATCAGGTAGGCTAAGTTATGCATGTGGGCCCCTTCATCAATAACAAATAGTACAAGGGAAGTCTTCTGCAGTCAGTCTTCAGGGATGTCGTTTGTGTGTGTAGTTTAGAAGAGGCTTGAATAAAGAACAAGTTTTTATGCTGCTATGAAAAAGTCAACCAGGGACAACTTTTACCACCTTTGATTGCTAAGACAGCTACAGCCATTCCTGGATGGGGATAGCTTAAGCACAGGTGTTCATGCATTTCTAACTTCAAGGTTGGCTTACTACAATGCACCCTATGTGGGGCTATATTTCAGGTTGGTCTAAAGACTGCAGGTGGTATAGAATATGGTGGCTAGGTCAGTTATGGGGGCAAACTACCACCAGCTAGACTTGCATTGGCATTCAATCTGCTGCTGGACCAAGTTCAAGACGTTGGTACTAACGTATACGGCCATATATATATAATTCAGGATGAGGTTACTTGAGAGAACACATTACCCTTTATATACCCAGTAGATCACAGCCATTTGTGTAACAGCTTCTCCTCCAAATTCCAAAGATAACAGAAGCCAATTTAACAGGCAACATTCACATCATACATTTAAAGCACTAGGATATCGCTTCAAAGCGTCATGGCTCCCTCCCCTAAAGAATTCTGGTAGATTAGTTTGTTAAGGGTGCTGGAAATTGTTAGGAGACCCCTATTTCCCTGCCCACCGAGATACAATTCTCAGAGTGTTTAAACAGTCAATCCCTCTTCTCCAGCTACTCTGGAAATTGTAGCTCTGTGAAGGGAACTGGGTCTTCTAACAACTGACAAAAGGCCCTTTGATAAATGGAGGTTACTGCCAATGGAACAAGGGGCGGGGGTGATTTTTGCTAAATCCCCTCTCCCGCCCATACTTTTCTGAAGGGTCCACCAAACCTTGAGGCAGATTTTGAGTGTGGACTCAGTCTAGGAAGGAGATGGATGTGAGGTCTGCTGGTTGCACTGAGCCCTGCTGGCCATAGCCCAATGGTATCAAAACTTTCTGGTGACAGCCTGGTCCAAGGGAGATTATCCTTTCAATAAAGGACAGGGGGGAAAGGAATATATTTTTGATCTTAAATGGCCTCTGTCCCCATTTTGTTGATGGAAGCCTCTAATGGATCAACGAGCCTTCTGCAAATTTAAAGGGCGCAAGAGTATAGCCCTGTGCACGTTTTATCCTGTGGAGAGAAAAAAAGTTGTGGTGACAAATAAAAGGACTTTCATGCTACAATTCCTGCAAGAGATGACTAAATGAGTTGTAATTTGAGCACTACCATATTTCTGGAAGGAGCTGAAGGATATCAAGAACATGAAGAACTTGTAAAAATATTACTGTCCCAAGGAATTGGTCTGTATTGTACGCAGCTACTAGCCTGCAGGCACGATCACTGGTGCCTCCGACAACGCCTATGCCAAAACCAAAGTGGATTTATTGCTGTGGTTTGGGTTCTCAGTTGTAGCATATGCAATACGCCAGAAACTACAGTGTGAGGCAGAATATGGGAAACAAAATGCCGTTTTACCGCAGCAATTCTTTCACCTTGTGAAAACAGATCTGAAAATTTAGTTCCCATTTATTCGCTAAGTATTATTGAAGGGGAAAGCCAATGGAAGATTTTGTTTCAAACGTCTTTGGCTTTTCTATAGCCAGCGCTTAATGTACATGTTGAATATTTATTCATACAAAATGTATGTTCTGATGATGCCATGGTAACGGTGTATTTTTATTGGTGTTATCTATCTTTAGACATTTCGGAGTTAAATCATTTGAAGGGAGAAACACACCAGAATTAATACAAAATTCGCAAGAAAACAATGGAGTTAGTAAACATCTTTGTGAAGTGTGGTGTGTGTGTGTGTGTGTGTGTGTGTGTGTGTGTGTGTGTGTAGAGAAAGGGACATGTGGTACATTCCAGCATTCCAGCTGACTGGTGCCCACATTTTAGACACAACTGCCACAATGAGGCACATGTTCACATCATATACTTAGGATTTCATTGGGACAAAGTGTTTATTGCTTTAAAATGTGGAGCATGATTGTTCTCAACTGCTAGTCAATGAAATTCTTTTTCAGGAAGTGAAAGAAAACCTTCTGGGAAGGTGCACAATGGTTGCAGAATCTTTTCATTTTTATCAGAAGTGGCTGGCTGAGGAATAATTTAATGATATGAGGTCTGATGCAAATAGCCCATAAAGGATTATCCCAATATAATAAATTCACAACTTCACATTTAGCCTTTGTACATCTTTCACTGGTGCACCCTGTGAGTCATGGCATACTACTTAACAGAGGGTGTTCAAAATCTTCAAATATTTGGGCTACTGAAGTCTAAAAACAGTATATTTTTGTATGCCACAGAGGTTTAATTTTAAATTTTTTAATCTTGAGGGTAGGAACAGGTACGAAAATTGTTAAAGTTAGAATTCTTATGCAAACCTACATGATTTGCACTTTCTGAAACAAAATGAAACACAGGTATCCTTTGAAATTTGCACTTTTCTGAATTTTCTTATACAGTTTTACAAGTGAATAATGTGTGGAAACATATGTATCTTAGAAAGAAGTATACAGAGGTACCTCAGGTTAAGTACTTAATTCATTCCGGAGGTCCGCCGGAGCATGATTTCTGTTCTTATCCTGAAGCAAAATTTCTGGGTTAGC
This sequence comes from Podarcis erhardii, assembly GCF_964252035.2. Lineage (NCBI taxonomy): Eukaryota > Metazoa > Chordata > Lepidosauria > Squamata > Lacertidae > Podarcis > Podarcis erhardii. The sequence continues at coordinate 52,474,719 of NC_138508.1, read as the reverse complement.
GGAGTCTGTAACCTGAAGCGTATGTAACCCAAGGTACCACTGTATAGTAAAAAAAAGAAAAAAAAAAGAAAAAAAGCTTGCCAAATTTATATGGGTCAAAATTTCAAAGAAAAAATTCCATATTCGTTTAAATTTGCACTGAAATGCGGGTGATTTTTTTGAAGTTGCAAACTGGTGCAAGAATGTGGAGAGCTGGACCTATAACTGGTTAAAACGAGATACTGAGAGGATCAAAAATTGACAGATTTATCCATCTGTACTTGAGGAAACTCTTTCCACATCAATTTGTCTGCTTATGGGTCATTGCATGTTTGCCATACTAGCCCTGTCTATTGCAAAGGATACTGGGTTACATCACAAGCCACACACTCAGTTCACATTGTCAAAGCCTCACTATGGCCCTGCATCAACTTCCAGAGAGGTAGACATGCTAGTCTGCTGCAGCATAAGAACATAAGAAAAGCCCTGCTGGAAAAAATGAAAGGCCTACCTAGTCCAGCATTCTGTTGTCATAGATGTCTATGGCAATCCCACAAGGAAGACATTTCTGGCAGAAGTGGCTTGCCAAGTGGTGAAGAACCATAATGCCAACTTCTCAGGGGTGTCACTACCACTTACCAGGTGGTAGGGAAAATGTGGCAGGAAGGTTGGTGTGATGTAGGCAGGAGTGTTGGGTTAGTTCTATGAGCGCATGCACTTTTGTCCCCAGTGCCACACACCTCTTCCTCCTGATAACTGGCCACTATGCCTGTCAGGAAGCTAGCATTGTGATTCCAGGCAAGCTGCTATTTGTGCTCCCTAGTGACTGACCTCCAAAAGCATACTGCCTCTGATACTGGAAATAATGTGGACCTCGTGACTAGTAGCCATGGATAGCCTTATCTTCCATGAATTTGTCGAAGTCTCTTTAAAAGCTTTCATAGTTGGCAATCATCATCACATCCTACTGTAGAAAATTCTTTGCGCAATAAAAAATCTTGTAGTGTCTTGAAGATGAATAAATTTATTGCGGCATACACTTTCAGGTAGGGGACGTGGGTGGCGCTGTGGGTTAAACCACAGAGCCTAGGACTTGGCAATCAGTAGGTCAGCGGTTCGAATCCCCGCGATGGGGTGAGCTCCCATTGCTCGGTCCCAGCTCCTGCCAACCTAGCAGTTCAAAAGCACATGAAATGCAAGTAGATAGATAGGTACCGCTCTGGTGGGAAGGTAAACGGCATTTCCGTGTGCTGCTCTGGTTCACCAGAAGCGGCTTAGTCATGCTGGCTACATGACCCGGAAGCTGTATGCCAGCTCCCTCAGCCAGTAAAGTGAGATGAGTCGGCCATGACTGGACCTAATGGTCAGGGGTCCCTTTACCTTTACACTTTCAGGTGCATGAAAAGTTCCACTCAGGTTTATATACATATGGGTATATTGGGGGGGGGGTGACAATGCAATGCAATAAATAAATGAAATTAAAGCACCATGAGGATTCACAACAGCTCTAACTGCAACTTCTGCCACTCTGCCTTGCTTGGCGAAATCAACCAGTTCATGGGAATTCCTGAACAAAATCATCCTGGCATTGCTAAGATAACATTTACAGTGAGAAAAGAAACAAACTTTTATTCCTTTATATATTGCATTTATATTCCACCTCTTTCTCCAAGGACCTCAAAGTGGAATACATATACTTTTCTCTGCATTTAATCATCACAAAAAAGCTTGGGAGGTAAGTCAGGCTGAGAACATGGAGGTAACTCAGTGAGCTTCATAGCCATGTGGAGATTTGAACCCTGGTCTCCTGAGTCCTATTCAACTTTCTCTAAGACATTTGAAGAGTACAGATAGGCATCTCTTTCTGAGAAGATTTTTTGTATCCCCAAAGCTCCCAGAACTTAGCTAGACAATTAGCAAAGCATGCCACAGCCACATTTTAGTTTGTGTGATGAGACTGTAGGAGCCATAGCTTAGCATATAGTCCAAACAGGACTATAGCAAGGGAGGATCATTTTAGAACATGTTGGCTGTATCCTGTGCTATAGAAGTCCACAGACAGTAAACAAATGTGTGCATGGGGAGCGGGGAAATGAAATAAACAGCTTCCAAAATGGCAAAGAGATAGGAAAAGTCTGCTGTGTTGTGCTGTGAGGATGTCACAATTATTTTGGGTAGAAAGATCAGTTTTGAGACAGTCTTTCCTGAAAGGAAGAATATATCTATGAAATATTGCTGTCCATTTGAATGGAAAACATTGTAACAAACAGTGTCTTCAGAACTATGGGAACTAATGGAAATATGCAAGGACTGAAAAGAAGAGACAAAAGTTCCAATTAATTATATTCTGTTGAAAAGTGTCTAGTCTTATGGAAGAAGTCATCGAGTTGGAACGCTATGAAACAAGAAAGCAAGATAATAGCCAAGAATAACCAGGTTAGGGGCAGCTTTCAGGACACATTTTAAATATATAGTTTTAGTACTTCTCTTTGTAGAGTGACCTCCCCTGGCACAGATGGTAACATTGAAATATGCTGATTTTTATCCGCATTTAAAAGCAAGTAGCAGGATGTTACTGAGCCAGCTACATTGCTGTAAAACCAGCTATTTTATAAGGAAATGTTGGGTTAATATGAATGCTCTTTGGCTTTACAGTAGCAACAGCATGGAGCCCATGGCTCTGTCCACTCTGTAATTAAATTTACTGTGTTCATGTTCCATCATGCCAGATGTGCACACTACTTTTTCTTCAACTATCAAAGTTGGTAAAATCATCTAATAGCAACAGCCTTGCTTCATGTAATGATCTCAATCATTGCAAAATTTGGTACCTAAGCAGAAAGCCATGTTTCTACATATTTGTGACTACTTGCCAAAGGTAGGTTGCCAATGGAGCCCATTTGTTGACTCTAGTCAGTCAGTGCTTTAGTGTGTCTACATAATAGCTGCATTCACATAATACACTCATGGTTTAGCAAAGGGCTAGTGTCTTACTCCCATGTCACCAGGAGAACTTTATCAGAATTTCCTTTAAGTTTTATAGAACCTAGGCTTAATGTTACATTCAAACCAAGGATCCTGGTTCAAAACAAACTGTAGCAAGTTAGCTTTACAAACCATGGTTTGAAGTTGGCTTCTTATTAAACTTACCAGAGTTTGTTTTAAATCAGCATGACTGTTTCAAACATGATACTAAGTTGAGATTTAGTAAGAGTAAAACTAAACAGTGCCAAAGTTCTGTTCCTAGCAACAGAGCAGATGAAAAGTGGTGCTTATGCATGGACTAGATACCACTTCATCAGATGCATGGAGCGTTATCCTCAGCTGTCAGATATATACAGAGGGGTGCAGAGAGGGAAAAAGAAGTAAAACAGTGGAATGTAATATTATTAATGCAAAAAAGTAGAGTCTGTGACAATTCACTTGAAACTGAAATGTATAAGCATGGTTACCATTCAGAACAGAAGATTTGGTGACAGTGCCTTAGCTCAGCAGCTCTTTGTTGTATTTCCAAACTAATGATTTAGGAGGTGCAGCAGAGGACTTATCATGGCTGTGGGCCAGGATTGAAAAGAATGAGCACAGTTAGATCAGGAGGCAGCCCTCTAAATGGTTATGCTCTATAACTAGTTGATATTGTCACTCAGCAAATGACGGAAACAGCAAGAGAGTGATTAAAGCATCTTTTCCTCGTGTGATGTTTTGTTTTGGTAGATGTCATCTTAGTCTAGACCAAGAAACTTTAAATTTAAAGGTTTCTGGCTGTAATAAGAAGTTTTTCTGGAGGGGGAAAAAACCCACCCTAATTGCTGAGTTGCCTTTGCTAAACTATAGTGCCAAAAGAAAAACCCAGAAGCCAGTCTTAAAATTAGAACTCCAATAAAATATTCATGGTTTTCAAGCCTTCTGAATGCTGAAAGCCCTACACATTCATCAGCAACGTGTGCCAAAGCTTTCAATGAATCTCTAAGGGACAGAATGGTCAGCAAGCTTAAGTCAAAAGGCTCCCTGTGCAGATGATTTTATAACTAGAATAGGGAACATTCCCCCCCCCCCCCCAAGTTGTTGGACTCCCATCATCCCTGACATTTTGCCATGCTGGTTGAAGCTGATGGAGTCCCACAACATCTGGAGTGACACGGGTCCTCCATGCCTGTTTAATAATTTCAGCAAAGCCAACATATATTTGTACTATGTGCTCAATAACTCTTGAAGGCTAGTTGAGTTTATATTTTATTGGTTTCAAATGTATAGTTAATCAGTACATTGCCTCCCTGCACCCTGTATTTTGCCACATTGGTATACCTAAGAGAAACAATATGAAGAAATAGTAATACAAAATTACTATTTATTATTATATATATATATTTATCATATTTTTATCATATCATATTTCTATACCTCTAACCTCTCTAAATTTAATATTGTAAAATGGTTTTTAGACAAGTACCAACGTGGAAGAAATCAATAGGGAAATAAGTTGCTTTCCTTGTTTGGTGTAAATGTACTCAAAATGTGATGCTTCATATTCACTATTTTATAATCACTCATAAAGTTCCAATGCTTGCTTCTTTCCTCACTTTGTTCTGGTCAATTACATGAATGTTCCCAAAAACTGAGACATTAAAAGTGTGCCAGTTGTGTGTCTTTTATTCATAGGGTAAAATTACAGAATAGGGGAAAAATACAACTGTTATAAAATTACTAAGGAAGGTACAGAACTAAAGCAAGCACTAGCAGGTTTTTCCAGTAAAACTTGCCCTGCTACAAGGAAAGGAATATCTTACTTTCAGCCATTATCTTCCTTTTTCCAAGCTTCAATGTGCATCCTTTTTTAAAATAATAAAAAAGAAATGGACTGTGTCCCAGCACAACTGAAGTTAGAAACAGGCTAGAATTGTTCTGTGTAATGTTATAAAACTTAATACTACACAGTTCAGGAGAAGGGGAGTCAAAATGCTATATAATATTTGAGAGAATAGTTCTGTTGTGTTCATACAATAGAGCTCTTCCAAGCTGTGGGGTCAGAGTTTTCTCTGTCTGCCATTGGGGTCTCTTAGTGTCAGTGTGCCAGATTGATATTTCTGGCCCTTCTTCTGTACCTCAGCCAATACTTGCCTCTCTATATGCTTCCTGCTTGCCCAGATTCTACCATCGCAACCATTTTCTCCAATGTGAACATGGCTGTACTTTCAGATTTCCCATAAAGTCCTGCTCCAGATCTCTCCACATAAGGATGGCTAGTGATGGCTCCTGGACAGAGCCTTCTGGCCAGTGTCACCAACTTTGTGAAGGACCATAGCTCACTGGCAGAGCATCTATCATTCCCAGGTTCAATTCCCAGCATCTTCAGGTAGGGCTGGGGAAAACATTTCCCTGAAATCTTGGAGAGCCACTGCCTGGCAGTGCAGATAATACTAGGCTAGAAGGACCAGTACAGGGCAGCTTCCTATATTCCTGACTCTCTCCTGCTTGCTCTGTTCTTTGCTGATATTTCACTCATTAACCGCACATCACCATGTCTACTCCAGACCACAAATTTTATCTTATTCCAATGCCTCATCCATTTCCCCATTACTTCTCTATTGCAGCATGCTTTGGCATTGTCTCAGACTTGAAGACAGGGACAGGGACATTTTTCATTCCAGCCCAAGGATCAACTGAAGGCCGAGTAGAGATGCCTATGGGTCACATTTCTTCATGAGCAAACTTCCAGGGCCCACATGCTAGTGGTGGGCAGATTTGGACCAGACACATAAGTGGATAGAGCAGTAGATGTGACTCTTACCTTTCTACAACAGGCTACATCCCACTCACATCAAAGCCAGAGGTTTCTGTAGATACATCCCTAGAACCATATTTCCATACCCAGGTAAGCAAAAGGCATGATCGCATTTCAAGAACACAATCAAGCCAGGGACAACCACACACTGGGGCCTGATGTTCTCCAACCCCTGCTTTAAGAATTGCCTAGTCATTTCAGTGAAAATGTTTATGAGATATTTCCGAGCACAACTCAAACCATTTTTAATTGCATGGTTTGGTTATTTTTGTGGATTAGCATGCTGGGGGGGGGGTCATTTCTGTCATCTGGTCCCACCTGTGAGTTGGCCGTGGCAAATGGTTGGCATTGGGGGTGATGCTGCTTGTGTTTCCAATTAAGCTGTATTGCATTTTCAATAACATATCTTTTTCTAGCAATTTGAGTTCATGAAATCATGGTTTTGGCCTTGTGCAACTTTAGAATGCTCCAACTTGCATGGATTGACTAGTTCATGACATACCATTTTCCATTCCTCTGGCAGCTACTTTATTAATTCCCTTTTCCAGCTTACCATTCTACATTGTGCAGGAGTGCCACTTATTTTCCTTCCAGATGTGAAAGAGTGACACAAAATGGCTCCATTTGCTCTGAAATCCAGGCCAAGGACTTTCCTTCTAAACGTTCCTATTAGACTTTGTATGCAGAGTGCACAAAATCTCCCTAGCTCTCCCTGGCTTTCTCTCTGAAGTCCCATTTTTCTATTGAAGCAAATTACCCTGCTGCCCACCGTTTGCTCTTCTAGGGCTCACTGTGTTTGCCAGTAGCAAATCCAAGCTTTATGTTGCTAACTGCCAATTTACAGTAAACGCCCTTGGCAGAAACGTAAGCTTTTCCCACTCCAACTGACATCAGCTATGACATTGTTTAAAAACCAATCAATTTAGAGGAAGCTTAAACAATCTCAGCTTTCAGCAATACATGATCTTCATTTTACTCATTTTCAAATGATCTACAGACCAAAAACGAAGCCGATTTGAGCTAAAGAAAAGCTAAAAACCTCAAAATTGTACTTCCTTTTAATTCAGTTTTGGACATTTTCTCCAAGCAGTAGGTAAGATAATGGAGTGGTGGTGGTGGTGGTGGTTGGCAAAGGCCAGCCCTTATCAGATTGCTGCTGAATTTTTACTTTATGAATTGCATTTTTAAAATCCCATTTCCCCCCAAAAGCTATTTCAATACAATGCACAGTGTAACTTAGTCATACTATATAAGCTCATAAAATCTATAAGCATGTGTCAGAGCTGCCCAAGGTCCCAGCTCACAAAGGACCAACGCCAGTTCTTGTTATATACAAAAGTCTTTATTGAAGTTCAGTTTCGATTTCAAAGCCGCGGCGCGCAGCTCTACGTCTCAACTCTAGACCGCTGAAGCTCCGTCTGAATCTCCTCCCCCCAGACACCAGTTTAAGACTCTAGCCTTGCTCCACCTCTTCCTTTGCTCTTTCCTCCTCTGGGTCCTCCTGTCCGCTGGGGTCTTGCCCTTTCTAGACTCTTCTGATGCTGAGTCCCCTGAGTCTTCCCCCTGCCTCCGGCGGGCTTTAGGACCTGGTTCCCAATCCGGGTTTTCTGCTGTCCCGCGTGCCTGTACATTTGAACTTGGCGCGCGCGCCCAGCCGGCAACCTTCCTTCTGACCATTTCACTGCTCCTGTCACTGCTTCCCCCCTCGGGGGGGGGGTAGCTGGATGTGACTTCCCCTCCGTTCCCTCACTCTCCGATGGAGGCGTGGCCAGCCCTGACTCATCTTCTCTCCCTACTGGAGGAGATGCTGGCCCTGATTCATGGGACTCTTCCCCCCCACTCCGCTCTGGTGGGGGAACTGGTCCTGATCTCCCGCTGCTGCTTTGGGAGTCCCCGCTAGCCCCTTGCTTCTGGTGTGTCCCCCCTGGGACCTCCCTTGCCCTGGCCATCGGCGCCTCCCTCTGGGAATCTTCTGAATCGCTGGAGAAGCTCATGGAATCTCTCGGGCCACTGTCATACTCCCCTACGCTGCCCTCAGATTCTTCCCCTTCGCTCTCCGTTTCCTCTCTCCCCTGTGTCTCTGCTCTTGAACCCCTGACAGCATGCAAATATGAAACTGAGGTGAAATGGAATAATTTACTCAGCGGTCAAAAGTCCCCTCAATCCAAGAAATTCTGGCCTGAAAGTAAAAATTCAGGAAAGGTACGTGCACCTCTTACAGGGGGCTTTCTACAATGTCAAGGATGTGATGCAACAAATGCTTGCAAAATGGTGGTGGAAGACAATGAGGATTCTTTCATTTTGTATGGCAGGCAAGCAAAAGCCAGGACAGTGGAATGGACAGGGATGAGAGATGGGAATTAAATGCAGTCCAGTTTGCATTTTACTGTGAATCAGCTTGCTGTGACATTCCCCAAACAATACATAAACTGAAATGTGTCTCTCCTTCAAATGTGCATTTCTCTGACTTTGGCAATGCAGCTTAATAATAATAATAATAATAATAATAATAATAATAATAATAATAATAAATGGGAAAGTGCACGTGAAAACACATGTATTTGTTACCAAGCCAGGTTCAAGGCCATACAGAAGTCTAGATTTGGCTCAACAACTTTTGTGTCCAGATTGATTTTCACTTTCATTGAGATCATCTGAAAGAGAAGCTGAAGATTTGAAAAATGAGAAGCAAAGGAAACAAAATTGACAGACTCACCAACCCTTCATGAGACATGAGCAGCTATCTATTGATGTGTGTATTTCACTTATGTATAAACTGGAGGTATGTGCCTATTTTTATTTCTTACACGAAAAGGCGTGCATGGCTAAGAAGATGTGGTAAATCTTCCTCTTCCCATGCCTTAATATTTCGTAAAAATATTAACAGCTGCTCTGAACTTTGCAGTGAATACCCCACACATTCAACTACTGAAACTTGAAATGGCACCTCAGGGTGAGATAATACAAAGTCACTTCCTGTGCCATGTAGGTAAATGCATAAGGTTGTAATATTTTTGTACATTTAGCTCAGGTTACTCGTGCTTCATAGTTTAATACATATTGCTTTAAAAATAATTCCTAATGAAAATCAATCAAACTGGTGGATTTGTTTTATTTTCCCTTACATTTCAAGTATGGAAAACATCCAACATGTACTTCCAATGCATGCATGCGTGCGTGTGTGTGTGTGTGCGTGCACTATCAAAATACGAAGGATTCATTTACACAGATGTTTTCTTACCCAGATGTTTAAATTGGAAACTTTGTGCATGGTTTGCTGAAGTGAGAGGTGATGAGTATCTCTTTTGCTGGGAAAATTACAGGTAAATGACCCACCATGATGTCAAAATAGCTAGGGACACCTTTGGAAGCTGAGAGCAGGGTCTCTGATCATGAAGAGGGCTCCACCTGTGTTCAAGCAAATGAAAGCAAATGTCCCCTGACGATATTCCCATGCATGGGCACAGTGGGTGGGGTGATGAGTACCAGAGTGGACTTGGATGTGTGCTACGGCCCTGTCTCCCAGGCTAATGGATACTAGAAGAAGAAGAGGAAGAGTTTGGATTTGATATCCCGCCTTTCACTCCCTTTAAGGAGTCTCAAAGCGGCTAACATTCTCCTTTCCCTTCCTCCCCCACAACAAACATTCTGTGAGGTGAGTTGGGCTGAGAGACTTCAGAGAAGTGTGACTGGCCCAAGGTCACCCAGCAGCTGCATGTGGAGGAGCGGAGATGCGAACCCGGTTCCCCAGATTACGAGACTACCGCTCTTAACTACTACACCACACTGGCTCTCATGGATACACTAATGGATACACCTGGGGTGGTGAGAGAAGAGAAGGCCAAGGGGAAATGGAATGGTGTATCCTGGAAAAAGATATTGTTGGAACCCTGAACCTTGAACAGGAGTATCCCACTGCAATATTTTTCTGAAGGCCCGGTTTGTCACATTCCAACAGTCGCATCTTACTTAGCCATTCAAAACACAAGCAAGCAACACTTCAGAATACAGTATCTGTGTTCTGGTTATTTTGACAGCTTAAGTCATGGTGCGAGAATCATCATCATATTCTCTGGTTCTCTTTTTAAAATGGAAACGCAGTCCCTTCTCCCATCATGGCACAAGACAAGGCATGGGACAGGGAGGGGGATCTTAGAGTCTGATTTTGAATTAGAAATACAGTGGTACCTTGGGTTAAGAACTTAATTCGTTCTGGAGGTCTGTTCTTAACCTGAAACTGTTCTTAACCTGAGGTACCACTTTAGGTAATGGGGCCTCCCGCTACCGCCATGCTGCCACCGCACAATTTCTGTTCTCATCCTGAGGTAAAGTACTTAACCTGAGGTACTACTTCCAGGTTAGCGGAGTCTGTAACCTGAAGCATCTGTAACCTGAAGCGTCTGTAACCTGAGGTACCATTGTATAGGTAAGACGCAACATTCAAGCCCCAGTATTCAGCCTTGTATATTAGCTGGACAATTGCTAAATCTAAACAAAATGATTTGTTATTTGGAATATTTATGTTCAAGTGGAAGCTATTTGATTTTGTAAATAAGCAGCCAGTGTTTCCCCAAAGATTTGCTAGTTTGCCATTATACAGGAATGGGGAACCTGTGACTCTTCAGATACTGCTGGACCACAACTCCCACTATACCTTACCATTGGCCATGCAGGCTGGGGTTGGTGGGAGCTGGAGTTCATCCACCACTGAAGGCCCATAGGTTCTCCATCCCTGCCATGGGAGAATAATGCCTTTCCTGATTTTAACTGCTACATCTTTTCAGTACATATGTTCTTAAATTAAAAATGCATTAACTATAGTGTCCTGGAAATCCCTTGTAAAATGGCAGTCCCATTTCCAAGTTGCATGCCTTGTTCCTTATAGACATATGACTATTTCATCCTATATAATGTTAAATGCTATTTATAGATGTCTTAACATTCTTTAAAGGTGAATATAGCTACTGAAAAAGCAAACAGTATTGGTACTCATATAGAATTTATGACAATTTTAGAGTGAGAAGGAAAAATGTGATCTCATAGTACAGCCTGGAAATCTTTGCATGCATTACGATACCCTAAAGGAATTTAGTTGAGAAGTTGAGTTAATCCTGTTATGAAGCGTTTTGATTCTCTGCATTCAGGTAGAAGTGAAAGGGTCAGTCATACATCTGAAGGAATTACATCACATTTTGTGACATGTTTTTGTAGGAATACAAATATTTAAACCAGTGAATACCGTATTTCTTTACAGTGTACCCTACAGATTTATGGTATACTCCATGTGGGTTTTCCTTGCAATTGAATATTTTATTAAATAGCTTGGAAAGCATCGGAAATGTAATGGCAATAAAGCCATAATTTTTTCTCAAATACATGACCAATGTTACAACACGTGTATGCTTAATTTCTAGGTTGGCTTCCACATATAATATTCATTTATTTTATTTATTGTGTTTCATATCCTGTGCTTTTGATCCTGAAGAATCCTCAGGGAAGTTTACAAAGTGTATTAACCTAAAGAAAATCTAAAATAATAAAGCAGGATTGGTTAATCCAAGACCTGCGTACTGTATCAAGACCCACTGAAAGTTTCACATATTGTCACATATTGTCACTGAAAGTTTCACATATTGTCGGTAATGGTATATTTTTTGTTTTGTTTTACTGAACACTGTGTTCTTTAGGTCCTAAAATGAGTGTTTGCTGTGTTTTTCACTTCCTGGGGGTTCCATGAACCCCCAGAACAGAACCGGCTCAGTGAGTTGGCTGGAGCCACCATACCCTCCATTATGCCACAGAGGAAAATGGGGGGCGGTATTTTGGGACTGAGTCACATGACCCACTAAGAGAATCATCGACTCATAGAACTGCAGAGTTGGAAGGGCTCCTGAGGGTCATGTAGCAAGGCTGGAATCTCCCTCTTGCCCTGGCAGGCCAAGTTTCCTGGAAGCTGAGAGAGCACACTCTCTCCTTAAAGCCCACTGCTGACAAGGAACACAGCCAGTTGGGAGGCAGAGAGGAGGAGTGGAGGGAGCTGAAGCCAGAGCTCACCTTCTTCTTCTCCAATGTCAGATGTTGCTCTCTAGCCATGTTGCTCACTGCCACCACCACTTAGTGAGTGTGGGACCCTGCTTGGCTGTTTACCTCCCAGCCAGGACAGGGCACACATTGCAGCCAAGCTCCATTTGCGCCACTGTCACATGCTGCTCTGTGCTCACTCCCTTGGTGCACCCTCACCATGCTGAGACAGCTGGCGCACTGCACTCTCAGGGATGCGAGAGGACACAAGTGCCCGGTGGTGTCCTAAGGCATTTGGCAGTACCTGCTGCCACTGCTTCAGCCAAGGGTGAGGGCTGAGGGGTTCAAATCTGAAATGTCCCTATGAAATTGGGACAACTTATGGATCTGCTATACTAGCTACTATACTAGAAATGCAGTTTAAGGGTGCTGAGTTTTGTTAGGAGACCCCTTTTCCCCTCATAGTGCTGTACTTCCCAGAGTGGTTTAACAATCATTCTCTCTTTCCAGAGAATTCTCAGAATTGTAGCTCTGTGAGGGGAATGGGGTTTCCTAATAACTCTCAGCAGCCTTAAATAACTACAAATCATTTTAGTTTATTGTTTCTAATTGGATTATGATGTGGATATGTTGACTGGCTGTTTTGAGAGCCAGTGTGGTGTAGTGGTTAAGAGCGGTAGTCTCGTAATCTGGGGATCCGGGTTCGCATCTCCGCTCCTCCACCTGCAGCTGCTGGGTGACCTTGGGCCAGTCACACTTCTTTGAAGTCTCTCAGCCCCACTCACCTCACAGAGTGTTTGTTGTGGGGGAGGAAGGGAAAGGAGAATGTTAGCTGCTTTGAGACTCCTGAAGGGGAGTGGTAAAGTGGGATATCAAATCCAAACTCTTCTTCTTCTTCTTATTGGAAAATCGATAAAAATGATTTAAATAATAATAACTACAATTCACAGGATTTGGGGGGCGGGGCGAGTCATGACTGTTAAAGTGGTATAATAGTACTTTAAATGTATGGTGCAGATGGGCCCAGAGAGACTTAGAGAAAACTACCCATCTCAGTGTCTTTCCCATTTAACTCTTCTTTGAAATCGGTAGTTCTGTGTTTTGACACGACTTATGGAAGTCAAGCTGTGTGTAAATTCCCATGGCTTATGCATTACCTCTTGTTAGGGTTTCCAAGGCTATAGTTGTAAACATCACAGTTTGGTTCACCTTAATAGTTCACCTTTTCATGACCGTTCTGGATTTTTCTGCCAAACCAGGATACTCATGATCAAACTTGCCTGGATATGCCATCAGGTGACTGGGCATAGCTGATTTATTTTGAGTGGCAAAAGTTGTGGCATTTCCAGTGAGATCACCTGGAGAAGAGCTGCCAAAGGGTATATACTGTATAATCAGGGAGAATATTATATTGTAATCTCATTTATAATCATCAGACCTCTCTGGATCTGAATATTTGTGTAAATAGATTATAATGGTGGCCTTTCCCTGTTTTCTCTTCCAATCAATGGTGTTCACATCTCTGCATATGCATGTGTTGTACATGTAATCACTGCGAAAATAAACACTCTTATCTTCTTCGCACTTAGCTTCCACACTTTTTATTTTTAAATGACTCATTTTAATAAAAGTGACACATGTGAAATGTCCCCCAAATGAATAGCTAGTGAGCATTGCAAAACTATCTCTGTGAAAGATAAGGAAAGCACAGTTCAGTTCACTCCACAGGAATGCTGAAAAAGACAGTTCCAATCAATTACATAGAGGACAGTGCAAAAATATGAAGGGCACTTGATAGCCGCTCTTGTTGGCAGCTGTCAGGTAACTAAGGAAACAAACTTTACTACAACAGTGTCATCTCCAAGAGCTTAGGAAATGTAGTGGGTGGGGAGTCTATACTGCTTAAAACTGCTCCGTTGCTGTCTTTATTAAATGAATCCTGAATAGTATAATTGAAAGGAGGGTCCCTGCATCTACCTAAGCCAAATTTATTTAAAAGAAGTATTTGTTTTTAAGTAGATGCTGTTGGCAAGACCCCGAAGCAGATTTCAAATGGTGGCCTCTCAAGTAGGTGCCAAGGCTTTAAAGTCTTATTGCGCCAGTTCCTGCCTTTATCTACCCCACCACCAACACGGTGCTGCCTGAAGCAGGTCATGATCCTGGAATGTACAACAGCTTAATCAAAAAAATCCCTAAGCAAACCTTTTAAAATAACGAACTAAATGCAAGTAAAACCAGTAAAGTATATATTACTTGTTTACATGTCTAGATCAGGTTGCTGACACACACACACACACACACACACACACACACACACACACGGATTTTAGTGGGTATCTGAAACAGCACTGCCTCGTGTTAATAGGCTGGGAGTTCCAGAGCACAGGCCTTAAATATGTGAAAGATTTGTATAAAAACATCATGTGCTAATTTATAAGTATAAATGGCTCCACACGGCTCAAGCAGTAGAGCATGAGACTCTTAATCTCAGGGTCCTGGGTTCAAACCCCACATAGGGCAAAAAGATTCCTGCATTGCAGGGTGTTGAACTAGATGACCCTCATGGAACTTTCCAACTCTACTATTCTATGATGGCAGGAAATTAAGACGGTGGTTGGGTGGGATCCCACCAGCATGGTGATTTGCAAGGTGCCCAGCTTTCCTCTAAGCCAAGTTCTTCAACAGGGGAAACAACAGGACACAAAAGACCTAATTTAATTTATGCTGTGAGCTGCCTTAGGTCGTGTGCTGGGAAGAAGGTGGGACTGCCCTGACTCTTCCTCCTCCCTCTGGCCTGAAACAAACCAGCTTTATAACATAGGGATTGACGTTGGCTTGTTTCAACAAACCATATTTAAGATTAACCACAGTTTGTCTAGGTTTAGACATGAATATAAACTACAGTTAATCTATCATGAAAGCAAAAGCTTTTGAGCTCCTCCTTGCAACTGCATCATCTCCTCTTCTTGTTTGGGTGATAAAAATATTGCAAATAAATATACCTATCCCCGGACAAAATATGTTTTGGATGAATTGCTCGGATACAATAATACTCTTTGGCATTGTTGGGCAGCATAGTTAACTTGGGTACAGTTCTCAAATAGGATTTTGACCCTATCATAAATACACCTATGTTTAAATAAACAGACATGGTTATCAACTGTTTGAGGATAGCTTTTGTATCAATATCCATGTTTTATACTGTTATATTTTGCTTTCTGTCAGCAGAAATCTCCCTATTCATTAGCTTTTTAAAAGAACACATTTAAACGCCATCCATTCTGGTAAATTTCCATCTTCTTCAGCACTAACCATCCATCTCTCTTTCAGTTACAGCTGTGTCTTGGCATTGTTAAATCTGAGCTAGAGAGCTGTTTTTGATGCCTGGTTTGAACAGCTGTTCCTTGTTATGAGGGGTGAGGTACAAAGAGAACTTTAAAAAGCTCTTCAATCATTTATCTTTAGCTGGTTTTCAAAGCGTATTATTTACATTGCTTTATAGCAGACACTAACAAGGTAAACTCTGAAGTTTCTTAATAAGGCTACCTAAGACCTTTTCCTTTCATTCTATGGAAATCATCTGAAGGACTTGACTAATAGCTCATCTATGTCCTGCCTGACATCCAGATGTAAAGATTGTATCTAGAGCCAAAGGAGTTGCCATCTATGCACTTCATCTGTTTAACCAACAGTTTTTATGTTACTTTCATAGTACATCACCAGCATCACATAGTACAACAATGGACTAAAAATAATAAAAATAAGAAGTTCTTGTTGTTCTGTACTTTTAGTCCACTCTCATTTAGTTAATTGGACATCTTCCAGTTGATCAAAACACTAGGAACAACAGCTTGTTTTAGTTAGGTAGGCTGCTTAATGTCAAAGGAATTGTAGAATACATTTTGCAACTGTGACTTTAGATTGCACATACTGCATAAGTGTTTTGCTTTATGTGCAAGCCTAAATGCATTAAAAAGGGAAAGAGACAGCACACTTAGGCACGTTCACACAGCTGTGTTACACATGATGAAACCACCACACATGAACTTTTAAAGTGGATTTTGCAAATAATCTTAACTTAGGCCCAGTTTGTGACCTGCTGCAACTGTAGGACTTCAACCAACATTCTGTAGTTTTGAGGGTTTGGTGAAAAGCCATTTGGAATTGAATCAGACTTTCCTGGGTGTGTGAGTGCATGCCTGTGTCAATAAAATGCATTAAAAATGGATGTGCAATTCTGTAAATGTTTATGTTGCATCCATTTGGGGGAGGAAATACGTTCAAAGTTAAACTTAAAGCTCCTATTCAGTGAGCCAGAAAGAACTTCTACAAGCGTATTAAGTGAATTCATCAGTTTCCCAGTTTCTCTGCAAATGGAAATCTGACTATCAGAAATTTTCAGTTTGATGGTGGTGGGGGGGGAGAACCCCTAATGCCTACCCATACATTCATTGGTAACACGAGTTGATCTTCCACTGGTGATATGTGGATTCCTATAAAGGTAAAGGGACCCCTGACCATTAAGTTCAGTCATGGCCGACTCTGGGGTTGCGGCACTCATCTCACTTTATTGGCCGAGGGAGCTGGCATACAGCTTCCGGGTCATGTGGCCAGCATGACTAAGCCATTTCTGGTGAACCAGAGCAGCGCACGGAAACGCCGTTTACCTTCCCGTTTACCTTACTTGCACATTGACGTGCTTTCGAACTGCTAGGTTGGCAGGAGCAGGGACCGAGCAACGGGAGCTCACCCCGTCATGGGGATTTGAACCACCGACCTTCTGATCGGCAAGTCCTAGGCTCTGTGGTTTAACCCACAGCGCCACCCACATCCCTGTGGATTCCTATATATGGATTTTTTATCTACCAAATTCTACCCCCTGTCCCAACACCTGCTTACAGGTTTCTGGTCCTGTCTTACTAGAACATTTTGCTTAATTTCTTAATATTTACTACTGTGTGGCGTGGTGTAGTGTTAGTAATCTACCTAGAAGAAATGCTGAAGACAAAGAACAGTTTGGACCATAACCTAAGATAGCAAACCCATACGGACTTTTATGTCATGGAAGTGAAAAACTCATAGCACACATTCTGTGTAGACCATGAAAAAAACTGAGTGTGCATAGAAAGAGACATACTTACTGGATGAGCATAGAAGAAATCTTAGTGAATTGTGTTTTTGTTTTTTAACAAGTCTCTTGTTTTAAAACTGGGAGGTGAGAAAAACACTCCTGAATTAGAATAGAGCAAGTTTAAAATGTTGTGTTCATTCTTATAGCTTCAAGATTTTGTGGTCTGTTTTTAATTAATAGTATTAATAATGTTGAGAGTAGTAGTATCTGTCTAGGCACTAGTTGGCCAAAGAGAAAACAAATGAAAAGTTCTAGATTCATTATAAATAATGTAAACAACTATAAACAACTGCTGGATTTTTTTGAGCTCTTTTGCTCTTGTTTTTTAAAATAAATCTCCAGCATTTATTTTAGTATTGAACATAATCTTAAGAGTTTTTAGTATCTGCAGTTGAAAAAACAACAACACTAGAGAATATGATAATAGCTCTCACCAAGTATGAGTGAGTGGTACTTGCTATTCACTGTACAGTAAATTATGATGTCCTCATTTGGACCTGAACCATGGTTTACAGAAACATTACAATAACAAACTGCCGCAAGCCTTGGTTTTGTGCACTTCCCTCTCCTTTTCTGGCATAGCTGCAAGGAAGAGTTCAGGAGCTTTTCATTTAATAATAATAATAATAATAATAATAATAATTTTTATTTGTATCCCACCCTCCCCGGTCAAAGCCGGGCTTGGAGCGGCTAAATAAGATGATATGCATAATACAAGCGATCAGTCAATTAAGTTACATCCCACAATTAATTCAAACAATTAAAATTAAAACTAAAACTGGACAAGTGGGAATCTTCAGGTTAAAATTGGAAGCGGTTAATACTTGCCAAGACCAACTGTTTCCACTGATATTATAAGGACCTATATGACTGTAGCTTGTCATGATAGAAAACCCCTGACAAACTATGGTTGATCCTAACTATGTTTTGTTGAAAAAAGCCCAATTAGCTGTAGTTTATTACATCTGCCAAACCCTAAACTGTCTACAAGGGAAATAAAACTTTCCAATTCCCTCTTTGTAGCTAAACTGGAGAAGGTGAAAGACTGAATACAACCAATGATGAAATGTGCAATCTTATGTGTTTATTCAGGTCCCACTTTAGTGTACAGTGAGACTTCTTTTCAAGTAAGTATGCATAGTATTAAAGCTTTCAATTTTGTATTTTTGATTTGTCCTAAGAAATAAGTTTAGCGCTCATTTATATGTTATTTGCTTCTGTTTGCAAACAATATGGCAATATTGTCTTAAATGTCACTATAGGTCCAGAAGTGTCTTTTTGATAATGTGGAAGCTCAAGATAGTGTGGAAATTAAAGTTAAGGAAACAATGAAAATGGAACAAACTGCCATGTGAATGCAGCCTTAAATCAACACACATATAACACACTTAAATCAAGCTTTCATTTTGACTTTATCTGAAATTGTTAAACCGTTGAACTCGACTCCACTATTTACTTTAAACTTCATGGAGGCATTGTATCCTCCATGAGCTCTCAATATCATGATTATATCATTAGCCTGATGAAAAACTCATTGCTGTATTGAAAATATATGACCTAGCCTTGATTTTTCAAAATCTTTGTGTGTTGAAATACTATTTGCACTGCACCGGCAGAGTGAAATGTTCTGTCAGTAACTCTGACTCAGGTAATGAAGTAGTAATGAGCATTTTTGTTGGCCTTTCATTAAACATACAGCAGTTTTGTCCTCTTAAAGAACAGGTAGAGTTTGTCATGTGTTCTTCATCAAATTTAACTGTGAGGCTCAGGGCCTGGCACACGAAATTGCAAAGGGTGCATTCAGAATTGCAATGCAGGTACGGACAATGAAATTAAAACATCATTCCTTGTTTGAAAGACTTTTTGTGTAGGGATGCACAAACTAAAATGAAATAAAAATTAATCGGAGACCAGTAGAGGCTGTTGACAAAGCACATCACATTCAAAAGGTGCTTTAAAACCCTTTCCTCCATCATATTTTGCCCTATTTTTACTGATGCCTGTTTCATCCTTCATCATGACCTTGTTACACCTTCTCTCTCGATGCATTAAATGATTTATGGATGGCTATGGCAAACGGATGTCTGCAAGCACACTGTGTTCTTTTGTGACCAGAACCAGGAACAAAGAGACAAGACACTGAAATGGGTTGAACTAGGGCCACATTTTGTTGATAACATCTGCAGGGGAAATGACAGAAGCATGGAAAGCTCATCTCAAATGTCTATGTTGGATGAGCCAAACCCAGCTCATGGCAAAGGACTTGACAAGGAAAACCCCCAAGCCTCAGCCTCACTTTCCAGTGAGTAGGAAGCTCACTCTGTCCACAGCCTATTTTGGGAACCCACAATTCTTGGCAGGTGCAACAGGTTAGTCTCAAGAAAATTCCACATTCAGATTATGGGCCCCACAACCCAGAGTAGCTGGCCTCTGGAAATGTCCCTCATCTTCAAAGGTGCCTAAGGGTGCTCATCTGCTCACTTTTCTCTCCCATTGGGTTTTCTTACACCTTCCTTCCCAAAATGTGACCAATGGACCTACTTAACAACACCCACCCTTAGACCCTTAAAGGTAAAAGGACCCCTGACCATTGGGTCCAGTCGTGACCGACTCTGGGGTTGCGGCGCTCATCTCGCTTTATTGGCCAAGGGAGCCGGCGTACAGCTTCCGAGTCATGTGGCCAGCATGACTAAGCCGCTTCTGGCAAACCAGAGCAGCGCACAGAAACGCTGTTTACCTTCCTGCCAGAGCGGTACCTATTTATCTACTTGAACTTTGACGTGCTTTTGAACTGCTAGGTTGGCAGGAGCAGGGACTGAGCAACGGGAGCTCACCCCGTCGCGGGGATTCGAAACGCCGACCTTCTGATTGGCAAGTCCTAGGCTCTGTGGTTTAACCCACACTGCCCTGCAATATCCACTGCAGAGTGGACATAAAACCCTACCCAACTCAGTGTATCTTTGGACAGAAGAAAAAATCCTATGCAAACTAGAAGTGACTGGAAATCCTGCACTGCAGATGGACTGAGTTTATGTCAAAAGGCCAAAGAAGCATTGCGTGGACTTAAAAACCCTGCAGCCACACCTCTTGATGCTGATGCCAATGTGTATTGCCTCCCTGTAGCCCACCACCAATAGTGCTTTGGGGTCCAGTGTAGTCAGAGAGAGCAGAATTCTAGTTAGACTGAGGGAATTGGAAAAGAATAATCTTGAATGAGAAAAGAATAATCTTTATTCTTGCCCACAGAACTGATATATTCATAGTCCTTAGTAGTCAGCACACTGTGACCTGTCACTCTGATCAAACTTTTCTTTAGATATCTCTCTGATATATTCTCTTCTTATTTCTTCTTCTCTCCCCCCAGCCACCCCATGCTTCACCAACAAGCAGCATCACTGGATATTGGAAGTGTTTCTAAAAGTTTTAGTACTTGGAAATATATGCTCTGAAAGGTGTTGGCAGAACATTGTGTTCTGTACCATTGATCACAATGTACAGTATTTTTTCCCTTCAGATCCTCCCCTTCCCCAACTTGTGACATAGTCCAGTTGTGCTACAGTTATTGTATTATTGGGTAGGCCCATAATAGATGCTCTTAGCATTTGGAGATCAGGGGGCTGAAAGAGACTTTCAAAGCCTCTCGTTCAGTCGCAATGCAGCTTAATTGAAATTATTAAGTGAGCCTATGAAGCCTTTCCTTTCTATTTTGCAAGCTATTCTTTATATACAAATGGAATTTTTGGCCAGAAAAACAGTCCCAAGAGCACATGTGAATGTTTAGGACATAAACTGTGTAAATCATGGTGGGATTAAAGTGACAAGAAAGCAGTTGCCTTGCTGCTGTGGTTCAGCAAGTGTGACAACAAGCCATATTATTTTTCAGGAGTTTATGACAATGGCAACAGTTTTTTTCAGCATTTGTTTAGGTACTTTGGACAGGAATATTATTGACAGCAGCCTGGTCTGCAAGCCAGTTGAGCCATAACATTTGGATTAAAAGAGGTTTATGCTGCAATCTACTGATCCTGGTGACAAGAGTATCAATGTTTTATACAACCAAATGGAAAAATTTGCTAACCTTGTCAACCAAGACATGTCTTCTAAATATTAAGCCCCACTGAACTGATTGGACTCCCATTTAAGCATGGATAGGATTGAATGCAGTCCAAAGAATGATACTTATTTAGAAAAGAGCCATTGCAAGGGACAACAAACAACCCATTGAGAAAGTCCCATGCATAGGGAAGGGAGAAAAAAAATTATTCAGGTCAAAAACTGATTAAAGGTGAAGCTATCTAACTGGAATTAAAAACCTGTCACGCTTCAAAATTCACACTTGCCTGAATTTTTCATTGCAGTTGCCTAGCAGGATAAAATGCATATATTAGGGTACAGTGCAGGGTAATGTAATTGCAAAAACTTCATAATGTGACATCTCACTTTCTAAGGGATTATAAATAAAGCTTATATTTCCACTGTCAAATGCACATTGTTAAAGATATGAGACAATAAGCCCACTTGTTCAGATGATGATGATGATAAAGTTGACCCAAATCCTACAGAGTAAGGCAATGGCAAGAATTCAACAATGTATACTATTATATTGCTGTTATTGGTGCTTCACTCATGTACAGCAGTGGGTTTAAACTGCAGATATGTAACTGATGCTATTACACTAGTTATCTAGTGTAACATATATCATTTTCTGTATATAGTTTAGATTTAACCTTTTTTAATTTTTAACTCAAAACGATGCAGGAAACAAACAGTGGTAACATGAAATTTAAAAACAAGCATCAGCCCCAAGGCTAGATAATACTAGCTGAAAACCTTTGGATGAGGGAAATGAGAATCATGGGGGGGAAGACTCACTAGACTATCCAGCTTAGAAATCTTCAATCTTTCTAGATGCTGAACCAACTTTAACTGCAAGCTAAAAAAAATGAGATCCACTTCTGATTTTTATCTTCTATATTGTGGAAGGCAATATCTGGTGGCTTCCAAATATTATTGGACTTAAGTCCCATCAGCCCCAGCCATCACATCCATTGGCCAGGGGTGGTGATAGTTGGAGTCCAGCAGTGGAGAACCTCTGGATCATATATGCCTAATTAGACCAGGCCTGTAAGGGTGCTTTCCCCAAGCCACACCCACATGCCCTACAGCTGATATCATATATCAAATTAAAATTTTGTGTTCCAACCCTGACAGCTCCTGACAATCTGCCAGTGTCATCCTTATGCTTTCAAAAAACTATTATGTGGCTTCTAAGTTATTCCTGCAGATATGAACTCAGTAAATGGTTAATCTTTTAATTTAAAGAATGCCCTTTATAAGACAGTGAGATGAGAGTGGATGCTCTTGAAGGACCAGCTATATCAAGTTCCACCCTCATCTATAGCAGCCATTTCATTAGGCAGAGGGAGAGAGAGAGTTGGGCCCAAACTTTTCCCAAATACTGTCTAATAAAGTCTATTCAAAATTAAGATGGGTGTGCTTTTGCCCATACAACTTACTATAAAATTTGATTGATTCTCTTTAAAACAAATATCAGTCATTAAAACAAAAATTCTGGGAAAGCTCACAGTGGATCTGCAAAGAATTTTGACTACATCTACACATAACGTTGGTCTTGTGAAAAAATGATTCTTGAGAAAGCTGTCTGTTAAGAGTCACAGAGAGAGCTGCAAAGCAGGTAGATTAGTTTGTTGTTGTTGTTTAGTCGTTTAGTCGTGTCCGACTCTTCGTGACCCCATGGACCAGAGTATGCCAGGCACTCCTGTCTTCCACTGCCTCCCGCAGTTTGGTCAGACTCATGTTTGTTGCTTTGAGAACACTGTCCAACCATCTCGTCCTCTGTCGTCCCCTTCTCTTTGTTTTTCCTTTTTAAAATTTTTTTATAATGATATTTATTCAAATTTTCAAAAATACAAAAGCATTTAAAAACATCAACAGAATAGAAAAACAAAAAGAAAAAAGGCAAAAAGAAAAAAGAGAAAAAGTATATAAATTCAAAATTTCATTAATATTACTCAGAAATAACAAGATATGTAAAAGAAAGTTCTCTTCTAGTTTTATCCATCGTCCCTTTCTTCCTGGTTTCGGGTTGTGTCCGTCCTTTCTTCCCTTTAAATCTTGACCTTCAGTCCGGTGTTCTGATGTCTGAGGCTCTCAAGTCACTTCCATGCCCCTTCTGCTGACTTTCTTGATCCTGGTTATAATACGACACTTCCTTGTCCCTTGTTGAAGTCTTTCGTGGTTTCTTCCCTTTCTCCTTGGGGAGTGGATCTCTGGGGAGTTCCATACAGTCATAGTCTCCATTTTCATTTGTCAGGTTGCTTCATTCCCCCCAGCTCCACTCCCCATTGCTAATTTTGTAATCCAAACAATAGTTGCTCCAAAAGTACTTGTCCTCTTGTTTCACAGTGCTACTCGATGCACCACGCTACTCCCCCCCACTTCACTCCGGCGCCCCAAAAAGGGGTTTCCCGGCGAGTAGGGGAGGCGCTTTTGGCGCTCTGCCGAACCACACGTCCCCAGGCTCCTCCGCCTGGGGTTTCTAGCGGGTCCCCACCTTCACCGCGGTGGGAAGACCCAGCTTTCACGGAGCCCGTTCCTCCTATCGGAGGAACTCCGCCATTTCACCGATGGCGCTAACCCGGAAGTCCCCTCTGTCGTCCCCTTCTCCTTGTGCCCTCCATCTTTCCCAACATCAGGGTCTTTTCCAGGGAGTCTTCTCTTCTCATGAGGTGGCCAAAGTATTGGAGCCTCAGCTTCAGGATCTGTCCTTCCAGTGAGCACTCAGGGCTGATTTCCTTAAGAATGGATGTGTTTGATCTTCTTGCAGTCCATGGGACTCTCAAGAGTCTCCTCCAGCACCATAATTCAAAAGCATCAATTCTTCGGCGATCAGCTTTCTTGATAGTCCAGCTCTCACTTCCATACATCACTACTGGGAAAACCATGGCTTTAACTATACAGACCTTTGTTGGCAAGGTGATGTCTCTGCTTTTTAAGATGCTGTCTAGGTTTGCCATCGCCTTTCTCCCAAGGAGCAGGCGTCTTTTAATTTCGTGACTGCTGTCACCATCTGCAGTGATCATGGAGCCCAAGAAAGTAAAATCTCTCACTGCCTCCATTTCTTCCCCTTCTATTTGCCAGGAGGTGATGGGCCCAGTGGCCATGATCTTTGTTTTTTTGATGTTGAGCTTCAGACCATATTTTGCTTTCTCCTCTTTCACCCTCATTAAAAGGTTCTTTAATTTCTTTAATTCCTCCTCACTTTGTAGATTAGTTTACACTTGTCCAATTTACTTGCTCAATAGGGGTGACGTGCTACACAGAACAGTGACCTTTTTAGTTAAAGAACATCTTGGGGCACTTTTGGAAAGGCAGCATCGCTGACCCAGTTAAAGCAATTTCCCTGAAAGCTGGCAGCACAGTTTAAATTTCCATGTCTCTGTTTTCAGAGTTCTGTTAATTCTTATGCCAAAAATGCTTTTATTATTTGTTAAACAAAATGTATACTTATGGTATTGGATAGTCTAACTGAATTGTACTCCAGCTGTGAGGATGAGATGACCGCATTCAGAGGGTATGGACAAACCCTAAATCCTTAGAGATGGTGATTTGTTTGGGAAGGAGATACAGTAAATTGTAATAGATAAGCTGAGTTAAAAACACAAAACGTGAGAGATCAAATTAAGAATGGAAGCCAGTTCACATTGCGTATTCGCTCTAAAAGTACAGAATTGTGGACTGTCAGTTTAAATTTTGCATTGTATTAAGAACTGAGGATCAATCAGAATGACCCATTAACATGTTTTGTCTCTCAGTAAACTTATCAAAATCAAGGGAACCTTTCTTGAGGAAATGTATCAAGGTTGCTTTCTCAATGACTCTTTATAATTTAATCTACAAACCAGTGGCATGTGGTGAAAGTTTTCATGGGGAATCAGTTAAAGTCAGAGGTCCCAGCTTGAAAGGGCGATCAGGGAGGCAATGTTGTGTGTGTGGTGTTGCAACGTTGCATGCATCACACCTCCCTCCCTAAGCCAGGCTTGGGCTTTGGGAAGGAGGCACCAGGCTTTAATTCTTCAATTTATTGGGAACATTTAGGGAACTAACCTAGTCCGCCTAGTCTACTGACTGCACACCACTCCTACAAACACTTATCATATATAATTTTAAATTTCTTAGTGTATATATGATATGAGCATAAGCAGGCATTTTGACCCTGCCTAACTTCATTGCAAGATGAAGATCCTACCAAGTATTGTGTGTATCATATAAATGCTTTATATATTTGAGTTTATCTAATTAAGGTTGGAGTTCTAAACATACCTATCTGGAAGAAGTCCTGTTGAATCCAATGGAAATTACCAGTACTTCTATGTAAAAATGTACACTTCAGCCTAGACACCTGTTATTTACTGTTTTCCATACTGCCATATTCCTAGAGATCCTAATTCAGTAGTGGGGACCCTCAGGCCCTCCAACTGATGTTAGACTCTAAATCCCATCATTCCCAGCCAGCACAGCCAGGTCAGGGATGATGAGAGCTGCAGTCCAACCATATCTGGAGGACCACAACTTCCTTATTCTTGCTTATTTATTTCAGTGGCTGCATCATGCTGCTTAATTTAAATGAAAGATTTCTGTAAAAAAAAAAAAAAGTTCAATCACAAATCATCATCCCCTGTAGTTGTCCTGAATGCTGAAGTCACCACATCTGGACTATATATTCACTGTTGCACTAGACTGACACTTCAAACAAACCATGTCAAGAAAAATAAAAGATACAATACTTACTGCCACCCCACAAGGACAATCATCCGTGGTCAGACAAACGGCTGAGAGGCTCATTTTCTATTGGAAACATTTGAAGCTTTTTTTTAAAAAAAGAACACTCGAAAGGAAACACGCTGACTTCAACTTATTGAACCTTTTAGCCAACATAGCCTAAAGGGACTCCATTACAGATGGGGCTTGCTCCTTCTTACTCAATTGAAACCTTCCTCATTCAAAGGCTAATTGCTTCCAGTTGATAAGTCCAAGCTGCAATAGGTGAACCATTTCTCGAATGAAAGTAATCTGGAAACTCCAAACAGCCTAGAAATCACTCTTATCATAGGAAAGAAAATGGATTACATGTTATGGCTTTCGCATCTGCTCTCGCTTTCATACATCGCCCCCATCTGCCAGTAATTCTAGCTGAAAGCAGCAAATGTATGAAATTTCTTTTGCTTTGTTTTGTCTGTGGATGATGCTAAAGAAAATATAGGACTTTGGTGGGAAAATGGGGGAGGGGACGGAGAAACACACCCCACCATTTGTCAGGGAACCCTTCTCCTCAAGACAGCAAATGTTAAGGTGCTAAGCTGCCTGCTCTGGCTGAGAAAGGTGTTACATAGGTAGCTACAAATGGGAACAAGGGCTGTAACTGGGTGGGTCAGGAGATTCTTGTTCCTTTTGTTAGTGTACACTAAGGGGTACATAAGAACGTAAGAAGAGCCCTGCTGGATCAGGCCAAAGGCCCATCTACTCCAGCAGTCTGTTATCATAGCCGTCACAGTGTTTTTTCAGTGCAAGGCCCTTCTGTTCACCTGGGCATTGTAAAAACTTTAGATGTTCTAAGTTTCGTTAAGGCTGTGTGGCAAGTTCTGAGGTTGTACAGTGTTTATGTGTCTTTTTGCTTTCTGATGATTTTATCTTTTACTTTGTATTTCAGGTGTTTTTTTTTTACTTATTTACAGTAAACTGCTCATTTTATCTATAGTTCTTAGATATTCTTTATCCTCCATTTTGACACAATGCCATCCAAAGATCTCATACCTTTCTAGACTTCATTGGGCATGAAAGGAACTAATCTTCATGAGTTTGCAAAATATAGAGTTTTGATAGCCCTTTTAAAAAAACAAGTTGGCTCTAGATCTGAGATGTCTGGAAATTAAAACCCCCGATGAATATTTCTAAAGAAAAAAAGAAGTATGATGATTATGATATCTTGGCACTTGCCAGGCATAGAATGACAACCTCTCATCACCCATTTTGCTTTGGGATTGGGGGTAAGGAAAGAAAGAAAATCTCATAAATAAAAGCTAAAATACGCTGGGTAGAATCCAGAGCCATTAAAACCAAAGGGAGAGTTGTCATTGACTTCAATGGGGTGGGTTGGCTCCACAATTTTCACATATCCTCAACCTCCAAGTCCTGCATGTCTCTAAAAAAGATAAATGATTTGGCATCACATAAAAATACATTTTTCTTGTTATTCTCTACCTCACGATAATTAGGTTTTCTGCTTAGAAGGTCTGTGAGGTTTACCCCTTCCCTTATGAATAGCAAAAAAGAGAATTCAGTCTGGTGCTTCTTTTAAAAAAGTAGTTCATGCCAAGATAGAAGGGAAGAAAGGGGAGGAGGATACTGTCGGGGGGGGGGATACAAAGCTTGAAGTGTTTTTACAGAGGTTGTATTATACCTGAAACTCAACTGTAGGATGCACTTGAAAGGAAATGGTATGGTTTGGATATTTGACCATACTTCTCTAGACCAAACTTGATAAAAGATTAAGAGAACAGTCAATCCTCAATAAATACATAATTATACACCACTGCTTCCCATACAAAGGCTCCTTTATGGATTGCCTCTTGTTTTCAACTCATAGCTTATCTTCAGCTACAATAGTATAGGTGTGCTTTGGAGTCTTGAAAATTGTCTAAGTTTTTATTTTTATTTTTTAAAAAAGCACTTCAGAACTTGTAAAGGAAACAAAGGTTTGCACTGTTGGAGAAAGCCACATCAAAGGTTTCCCATATTAAATGCTCATGGAAGAATTAATGCTGTCTCTCCTTATGACAAATAAAGCTTCCTTTGAAAAGATTTGTTGCAGCGGCTCTACACCTTTGGAACTCCCTCCCTGAGGAGTGGTGGTAGGCTGCTACACGTCAGGGGTTTCAGAAGGCTCATTTATTTTGATAGGCAACTCTTCTGCAGCCAAGTTGGTGCCAAATGTATTGCTCTGCTCTGCTTTGGATCACATCAGTGAGGCTGTTGTCTCGGCAGCCCAAGACCTCCATAAACCCTGTCCAGGCTTGCACCCCATGGTGGTCACTTTGGTGTTGCTAACACAGCGATGGTTTGACTTCACCTCTGGAGGTACACTCCCTTGTCTCTTGAAATAAATATTAATAATAATAATAATTTATTTATACCCCACCCATGTGGCTGGGTTTCCCCAGGCACTCTGGGCGGCTCCCAAGAGAATATTAAAGACACAAGAAAACATCAAACATTAAAAACTTCCCTAAACAGAGCTGCCTTCAGATGTCTTCTAAGATAGTTGTTTATTTCCTTGACATCTGATCGGAGGGTATTCCCCAGGGCGGGTGCCACTACCGAGAAGGCACACTGCCTGGTTCCCTGTAATCTCACTTCTCGCAGTGAGGAAACCGCCAGAAGCTGGACCTCAGTGTCTGGGGTGAATGATGGAGGTGGAGACAGATGCCAACAACCCTGAGTTGGTTTTTTTTGGTCCTGCATGCTAGATGGAGTATTCTGATCTTGGAATGTTCAGATATTGTTGGAGTTCAGAATTTTTATCTTTGTGAATTATGTTTTATTCTTTGTTTTAGTAGTATTGTAGGGTTGTCACCAATGTTGTGCAAGTGGCTTTCCACTCACACAATCTCCTTGTGTGCCCCCAAAATTTACTCTAAAAGCCCCCCCCCCCAACCATCCAGAACAGATTCTGAAGGTGTACAGGGGGCTGTAGGGGTTAGATGAGGAGGGGGAAATTACGTTGAGCCAGCAGTAGTCTGTTGCATAGGCAGAACAGCAGTGTTGGATGCAATCCATAGCTTTTATTGTTATAAGCCACTTTGGATGTGCTTTTCCTAGAAAAATATTGTATAACTATATTAATATAATTTGTGAAACTCTTTGTTGCCCACTTCAACTAATTTGCTTCATGGTGGTACCATTGTCCTGAAATAAGACAACTCAGCTGTGGTCTACTTCCAAAGTGAGTGTTACGGTCCGGTTCACGGGTGATCGAAGTCCCAGCAGGGGACGTCAGGACCGGGGGCAAGATGGCAGGGTGGGAGCAGGAATGGGGGTCCAGAAGCCAGGAAGCCTAGAGTCCGAGGGTCAGAAAGCAAGGAGTCACGAAATCAAGGGTCCAAGGATCAAGAAGCAAGGAGTCATGAAGTCAAGGGTCTGAGGATCAAGAAGAAGGGAGTCAAGAAGCCGAGGTTCAAGGATCAGGAAGCAAGAAGCCAAACGCAGCAAGGCAGAAAGCGTGTCGCTGTGGCAAAGAACCAAAGGGAAATGCTGACCTTATATCCCTTCCCAGCTCTTGCCACTAGGTGCTGTGAGTTTCCAATTGGCCTCACCTGTGAAGAGGCGCCTTGCCTCTTCAGAACAAACTTAGGAAGGCCCCAGTCCTGCAAAGTCCTATTGGTCACAGGGCCTGGCTCCTGCACGCACACCTGGCAGTGAGTGTCCCTGGAAAGTCACTTACACGATGAAAAACTCAAGACCTTTTTATTTTTTCAGGAGCCTAAGGACTTTTAGCTGTGCAATGGAACTTTCCCACCCTCTGCCCTCGGCCTGCGGCCCTTAAATCCAGTGGTTGGCCAACAGCTTTAGGGGTAGGCAGAAGCACACAGGCAGATGGCAGGTGTGGGGGAGAACAGAGGAAGAAGGTAGAGGCTGGGATGTGGCAAAATTATGCATTCATCTAAGTCCCTATCTGCACTATACATTTAAATCAGTATCCCACTACTTAAAACAGGCATGACTTCCCCCCAAGAACTCTGGGAAATATAGTTCATTCAGCGTGCTGATAGTCATTGGGAGACTTCTCTTCAAAGAGCTAAAGTTTGCAGAGTGCTTTAACGTTGATCCCTCTTCCTAGGGAACTTTGTTCCCTTGGAAGTGCAAATGGGACTTAACGTTACATGTATCTTGGTGCAGTGAGAGCAGGGTGAGTGGAACTAAGGGGTTGTGCTGAGAGGCTTCATGGAAAAAGATTGGTTTTGAAGAGGGATATGAAAGAAGGTTAAGGACCTTTACTTTTGCAAAGGACAGGACTTTCCCTTTCCTTCCCAGATGTTTTCATTCATATATTACAGAAAGACCATTTGTTAACGTGAAGGCTTTTCTTCTCCAATGCTTTCCTCGTGTGAATTTTTATTACTATATTTAGATAATACACTAAAGTGATTCATAGGAGGAGTGACCCGATTTGGAGGGGTGGGTGGGAAATGAACTTGGACCAGGCTGACAAATTAATGGTGTCTCCTCATGTTGCAGATTAGTTTGCTGCAAAGGGTTTCTCAGACTTCTCCACTCTGTTTGTGCACTTCAGCATTTTTTTCTCTGGGATAAGGAGACATTTTCAGTGGCAGAGGAACCCTCTCCGGCACCCGGGGCGGGACGCCGTATGGACTGCGCACTTGCGGCATCCCATACGGACTGCGCATGTGGGACAGCCCGTACAGTCGCCGTGTGAGAGGCAGCCTGTATGGACGCCACACGAGCAGCGCCCATACTAACTGCGTGTGCGTCCTTGGTCACTCTACAGCTGGGGGGGGGGGGCAGCAGGCCATCTTGCCACACACATCCCAGAGTGGTGCCCGGGGTGAACCGCCCCCTCCGCCCCCTTTGTACGCCCCTGGACATTCTCAGTCAGTTTCTCAGAGGTAGGGCTCCCCACTGGCAATGGCAGTGACACCATACTGCAGATGGTAACAACGGCAACTGTCTTGGCAGCCTGGCTACCATTTCACATCCTCCATACAATGCCCACTGTCCATGGGTGGGATTCAGCTAACCAGCCCCATCAGCAAAAGCCCTTCAACAATGGGGTTTCTTCTCTCCTCTCCCCACACCACCTCAAATTGGCTCTGGGGGATATTTCAGGAGAGCCCCCGGAATAACACATGGGAGAAGAGAGGGGAATCATACTGTCTGGTGATCTGAAATGTTTGCGCTCTGGAGCATTACAAGGGCACGGGATCGAGGCTGTCACCAAAAATTGCACAGAGGGTTGAAAAAAATAATCCTCCCAGTGGCTCAATTTTTCTAAGAACTATCTTATAAATTTTCTCTGAAAATGTATTCTTAGCGCTAGGTTACGACAGGCATTTTTCATGTTCCTCTGAAGGACAGGAGATGCCCACCCCTCTTGTTCCCTTATTGTTCTATAGTGGTTGGTAATACGAGGAGAATTCAGAAGCGAGCTTCATTGGCATAACAGCCATACTTCACTTTTCCGCCAGTAATGCCATCATTAGAGAAAGCTGTAAACCAATCCAAAGAATAAAGCTTCAGATACTTTCCTTGATGACTATTAGATTTCACAAGCTGAATAATGGTGATGGTTATGCTAATTTTCCATTCCTTTGCACCCAACCACTAGCTTACTTTGAAGCTTGAAATTTATAAAGATTCTCCAGAACCAGAAGTACTGCCATTGCAAAGGAAGAATACTGGGTGGGGGTAAACCCTTATTTTCAGCTTGATATCAGTATTAAGAATTGCAGCCTAATGTTACAAGAAAAAACAATAGAAATTGCTTCCATTTCCTAGCAAGAAGAAGACTAAAATTAAGTTCTGTATACTTAGTCCTTGAGAAGGGTAATGGCATGTGCAAGTAAAATTTAGAGGAAAAATAGTAACCCTTCATTCCAGATTCAGGCAACATGGTCCTTCTCCCAATCAACGTGCTCAATGGTCAGGGATGATGGAAGCTAAGTGACCTGAGTCAAGCAAGAGGGTGGAGCTCAATAAATGGCTGCTGAGAAAATAGGACACTCAGCCAGCCTTTTTCCAAGATAAGGCTAAGGCAAAATAGATCTACATGCCCAAGCTCACATAACAGAAGTCAGTACCAACATCTGTAAACTATCTTTTGGTTAATAGGCATCATTTTAATGTTTTCCCCTTCTAAAGCCTTTCCAAAGAAGTTCTTCTTCAGGACCCTTCCATGCTAAGATTAGAATCCAATGATCCAAAGAGCAGCTAAGTCCTACTAGACATTTTACTGACATAATATTTCCTGGCAGCAATATAAATAGTTCACCCGCTTTTAGGGAGAGAATGGATGCATCTGGAATAATATAGTCAAGGCCTAGAAAGAAGAGAGCTGCCAGAAAATGGACTAGGTTGCCTTGTTCCAGAAATACTTCACTAATAGTTTTATACTAAAGAGGACATAGTCTGTGGTGGCCTCCAGATACATTTCTGGAAATCATGCCTTCTGGATCCTCTGGTGTGCAAGCAGAAGTAATACCTGCAATTATCCTTAGAGATGTTATCTTGTGCACACGGAGAACTGTTGATGGTAGCATAA
This sequence comes from Podarcis erhardii, assembly GCF_964252035.2. NCBI lineage: Eukaryota > Metazoa > Chordata > Lepidosauria > Squamata > Lacertidae > Podarcis > Podarcis erhardii. The sequence goes on along the minus strand of NC_138508.1, from coordinate 52,442,451 downwards.
AATGGCGGCTTCTCTTCTACAGCTGATCTCAAACAGAGGATCGATGAAATGACACATGCAAATCAATCGAATGGTTGTGAAGCTATGTTTGAGTGGCTTTGTGTTTGTTTCTCTCTCTGTCCAAGTCTTGAACAACTCAGAAGCTACTGGGGTAAAATATCAGTGACAAGGACTTTGAAGCAAGCAGAATGTGGCCATCATGATATTGTTTCACCATGCTTCCAAGCTTAGCCCATCTGTCACTACACTTCCTGTGAATCAGTAGAGAAGCTCATTTCAGTAGCTGGTTTGTCCTACAAAGCTCCAGCAGCAGCAGCAGCAGCAGCCAATGCATCAAAACTGACCTTAAGTCTTCATGTCTTCCTTCCATCTAAAAAATCAGCATCCAAATTACGTATTTGTTTCATAATGTGTAACTGGGCTTGAAACCTTGATCAAATCTGCAATTTTCAATATCCTTTCTCCTTTTCCCCCCTATAAGATGTCAGCTTGATCGTTTCTGTGGATGTGTTATAAATTGTCACCTCATATTCTGGTGAATTAACCTTTTTCATGGGATCTGAGTCCAAGCCTAGATGGAGATTTTTGTTTTGCCATTGCCAAGCATTAAAATAGTGAGCTACTCTGTTTGCCTGGCCTGATGCCCTCACTCAGAAATAGTATGAAGGAGGAACAATAAGAAGGCTGTAGAAGTGAACTGAAATTTTGAAAGTTGGATCAAAAGTAAGTCATCTAAACTGAACCCAAGCAAGTACATTCAGATCCAAAAAGAAAGGTTCTTTATTTCTCCTTCTTTTTAGTGAGCTGAATGACTTTTCTCTTTTACCAGTTCTTTTCTGGGAAATACAACAGCATGTTAACATTTTCTATGCTCACATTTCAGCATATACTCAGCTGAATTTGTCATCAGTTATATCAGGGGTGGGAAACCTCTAGCCTACAATCCTAACCAGGCCCACCAAGTCTCAGGGGTTGTACTCTTAAGCTGTTTGAGGTAAATCACACCTACCTTCCCTGTGCCTGACATCATATATTAGCACGCATAACCTCCAAGAGGCAACAGGTATGCAAACCAAGAATTCATTCCTGTTCCCTATAAGCATCTTGGGGGCGCCATACAAAGTATAATGGGGATACTGTTTGAGCCACAGACCCTTGCCTTGCCTTGATGTCCTGGCAAATGCTTTGCCCTGCCATCCTTTGCAGCCAGGCAACTGAGGATTCAGGTTTATCCTACATTATGCTAATATTAATGAATCTATTCTCTGAAAACCAAACCTTATGTAGCCAAAATGGCACTATTCATGCACGAGAAGAAGGAACCACAAAGCTCATGGAAGCCCCAAGGTTTGCAGAAGTAACAACAACAACAACACCCTTTCAAATAAACCCTAAGATGAGAGAGGACCCAAAACAGCTTGACAGGGAGGGAGCTTGTTCAGTGGCACCTTTCCCTTTTTGTTTTCCTAAATGTGCTTTTGCAGACTTTCCCAAGTGCTTCAAGGCCTGCTCTCCCATTCTCGAGATAAACCCCAAAAATGTATCTAAGGAGTGGGAGGACAGGGAATGGAAAGCTCAGCACCCTTCACTCAGTGAAGTTTACTGTATAGCTGCTGGCTTAAAACTGTATCTTTTGCATGATTTATGCATGATTTATAGCAGACTGTAATAAGGATGTTTTATTCTTTGGTTTTATGATTGTATTCATTATTTGTGATTGCTGTTATGACCCTGTGGTCTAGACAAATAAACCTTGTGTGTGAACATCAGTGTGTTCCAAAACATGTTCTTCCTCTGTGTTTTTAAGGATGCCAGAGAGACCAGAAACCTACAGGTTACTAGGAGCTACAGCTGGCTACAATCCAGAAGGGATCTAGGGCCAAAATGACATGTTATGCCAACCCACATTGCCCTTGTCATTACAAAAATAATAATGTGAGGTGAGGTCATAACATTAACATTTTTCTCCCCCACTCCCACAAGCAGCAGACAAATGAAATAGAGGGGGAAGTAGGCAAAAACTCTTGTAAGAATGTAACACCACACTTTCTTTCTTTCTTTCCTTCTTTACTCTATCTTACCATGGGAATGCTGAGGAAGATAATGGTAAATCAGCAGTGACACTCCAGCTCCTGGCTCTCTTGAGAGATCAGGCATACCTCATAGAAACAGGGCTGATAAAATGTTGGTGGTTGCAAGGTTATCCCCCCTTCCCGCACTGTATGCAATGTGGAGCAAATTTTACCCCAGTATGGTTATATCAACATTGTACATTTAAACACATGGCTTCCCTTGAGAAGTGTTTGTTAAGGGAGCTGGGAACTATAGCTCTGTGAGGGGTAAACTACATTTCTCAATATTCTTTAAGGGAAGCCATTCTTTTTCAGTGTATGGTGCAGGTGTGACATGTGACTGAGGCCATGGATTTTTTCAATCTAGTTTTGTTACCTTCCTGGTGGAGAGGCTAAGTAAAGTGATGGTGACTGAAACAAGTGAACCCCGCCCGAATCACTTCCCTCATAGCAGGAAATGTCCTGCGGCAACCGTTAGATCTGCTCAAAGGCTGCTTCCTACTGGAACAATGACATAAAGCAATTCCTGTAGGTGGGTCAGTAGTATCAAGGGCCATTTCTGTGATGACAGAAAAGTGGTTCTTTCCAAACAGTGTCTCTAGGGAGGATTAAGAAAGGCAATTCGAGAGGTGGATAAACCTCACATAAAACAGCAGGGAGAGGATGGGAGGGTGGTAAAGGCATGCACTTGGATGTGTGGTGGTTAAGCTGGCCTAGATCATACTTCCTGAGATACCATCACTAAGACCACGTAAGCACTGTGTCAACTTCCTCAGGCACTAGGGATGATTTTCTACCTTCTCCCTAGACAGAAACTTATATTAACTCTTTCATGGGAGAAGTACTGTACAACGTGAGCTCTCCTTTGCTTAGCATTTGAGGGGCTGTTTTAGTGAAAAGAATTCCAAAGACATTTGGCTCACACCAGCTATCGTTTGGTTTGCAAAAGACTTGGGAGATTATTAAAAAATAATAATAATGAAACTGTCAATGACGATTCCTTAGATTATGCCAAAACTAGGGTTCGAGTGTGTACAGATAAATGATACTGTTTACTGGAAGATGGAAGCCTCTTTGAAGTGGAGGGCCCCCCCCCAAAAAAAACCCTAATAAGGTGCTGAAATGAAATAAAAGCTTTGCTGTCATAGGTCTGAAAGCAGACACATATCACCTCTTCATCTCAGTATCTGCTTATATATAAATACCTTCCTAGCAACCTTTCAGTTTCACCTGCAGCAAACAATTTAGCCTACCAAAACCATTGAATGAAGTCTTATTTTGGCGATGCTCAGTTCGTATGACTGATGTCTATGAAGGAAGAGCCTTCCCTTGCAGCCACCCTACTGAGAGCACTCACTAAGAATACCATTAAGAAAACCAGGCACTGCTCTGGCTTTTATCTTGGATGGATGCCAAGTTCCAGCTGAACAATTAGGCCAGAATTTCAAGTTTTATTCAATGGCAAGCACTTGCCAAATGCGTGTCTCAGTATAAGCATTTGGGGCAATACACAGTACTAATTTCTCCTTATAAACATCCATTCTTCTCTTATTCCAGAAACAAACAAACAAACAAACAAATAAATAAAATGTACTTAAACACCCTGCCACTCAAGATAATCAATCAATCAATCAATCAATCAATCAATCAATCAATTGTTTATTACACCAAACAGCCAGGATATTAAAACCAGAATTTCTGTATAGTTCTCTTACATAGACAGTAAAAACAATCAGTATATGAGTTTAACAATCGACATTCTAATTAAGTGGTCTTGAAATACGTATTCAGAGGAATAAAACCACCATAAGTTTAAAGGAATAAGTGATTTAACTAAGAACTATAATGGTTTATAACCATTTGTGTAGCTGTGTAATTTTTTTAATATATATATATATATATATATATATATATATATATATATGCTTTCGTAGATTTTCACGGGTACAGGAATGCAGGTTTTGGTGTCCTCGGGTGTCTTCCCGTGTAAAAGTTGGGGTGTCTAGGCGACGTTTCGACGAGGTCTCACTCGTCATCTTCAGGCTGGTGCTTTCGGCTTCTTGTTACTGGAACAGAGCAGGATCTCAGTGTTTGAGTTCCTATAAATACTGTAGAGGGGGTGTGGTGTATAGCCTCCAATGTTCTGGGCAGAGAGGAAGTTCCCAGGCTAGTGTGCCTTTTCTTCTTTTGTTCCTTAATTACTTGAGAGATATCTTGAGTGATTTCTTGAGTGATATCCTGAGTACCACTTAGGTGGGTCATTAGGTGTGGATTAGTTGTTAAAGTCTTTGTGTCTTGACCTCTTGAACTTTGTGAAGAGTTTTCCTGAGAAGATGGCTGTACTGTACTTAGTTGTGCTCTGGCTTGGCTTCGTGTATAGGGGTGAGCTGTGGTTTTGTGGCTTGTGTCAACCAGATCTGTGTAGGGATTGCAGGGGGGTGCAGCATCCGGAGGTGCCACCATGGATTGGCTACTGGATGGTGTCTGTAATTCATCTGTGGAGAGGGTCTGGGTTTGGGTCTGGTGTGGTTGATTGGTGTTGGCGTTCTGTGTGCCTCTGGATCTGGTGTCAGTTTTTGTGGGGAGGGCTAATTTCCAGATGTCTGGCAAGCGGGATGTGTCGTCACGCTTGTTCATGTTGTGAGGGTGTTTCTCTATCTCGATGGCTTCCATGATTATTCTCTTGTGGTGATGTTCCGTGTTAAAGAGCAATTTGGATTCTGCAAAATTAATTTCGTGTCCTGTTTCTTTCATGTGTTGGAAAAGAGAGGAAGTTTTTTCTTCTTTTTTGACGGCATTCTTGTGTTCTGCGATACGTGCATTTATTCGTCTGTTTGTTTGTCCAATGTACGTGGCTGGGCAGACTTTGCAGGGTATTTCATAGATCCCTTGGTTTTCCAACTGGATTTTATCCTTGGGGTTTCTGAGGATATTGGCTATTTTTTGGTTGGTGCAAAAGGCTGTTTTGATATTGTGTTTATGGAGGATTTTGCTAATTTTATCTGTAGTGCCCTTGATATAAGGAAGGAGGGCCATGCCATTGTTTTCTTCTGTGTCTTGGTTTTTGGGGGGTGTTTCCTTTTGGATTAGCTTCGTAATCCTGTTTTGCTGGTATCCATTGGCAATTAACACGTTTGAGAGATTCTGTAACTCAGTTGTCAAGTGGTCTTTGTCAGCCAGGCGTTTGGTTCTGGAGATGAGAGTCTTGGCTACGGAGTTTATTTGTGCAGGGTGGTGGTGTGATTGTGCATGTAAGTAGCGGTTGGTGTGTGTTTTTTTCCGGTAGATAGTGTGTCCTAGGGAGCCATCAGGTTTTTTGTAGATTAGGACGTCAAGGAAGGGAAGTTGGTTGTTGGCTTCTATTTCCATAGTGAATTGTATTTTGGGGTGTAAGTTGTTGAGATGTGTGAGGAAGCTATCCAGTTTTTCCTTCCCGTGTGGCCAAATTACAAAGGTGTCGTCAACATATCTGAGCCAAAGTTTGTGTTTGTGTTCTGACTTGTCTAAAGCATTGGTTTCAAAGTGTTCCATGTACAGGTTTGCGATGACCGGTGAGAGGGGTGATCCCATAGGTGCTCCTTCTATCTGTTTGTATCTTTGTCCATTGTGGATGAAGTACGTGTTGGTTAGGCAGTGGTTGGTCAGGTCCAAGATGTATTCGGGGGGATTGTATTTGTTTTGAATAGCTGTCAAGGCTTCATTAATGGGCACTTGTGTGAAGAGAGATACAACATCGAAGCTCACAAGTAGGTCATTAGGATGTAGGTTTTGCTTCTTTATTGTTTCTATGAACTGGAAGGAGTTTGGTACGTGTGAAGAGATGGATTCTGCATAGGGCTGAAGTTGCTTGGCGAGAAATTTAGTGAGATTTTGTAGAGGTGAGCCTATGGAGCTGACTATTGGTCTGAGTGGTGTTCCTTCTTTGTGTATCTTGGGGAGGCCGTAGAGTTTGGGGCATCTGGATGATTTTTCTCTGGGGATGATTCTTAGCTGGATTTCTTCACTGATAGGAGAGGCTTTTATTTTGGATTTGGTGGTTTTTTCCAGGTAGGTGGTGGGATCTGTTTTTATAGGTTTGTAGGCAGGATCTTGGAGTAGATTTGATAGTTTTGCTTGGTAGTCCGATGTGTTCATCACCACTGTGGCATTACCTTTGTCTGCTGGGAGAATGATTATGTTGTTGTCTTTCCTCAGGTTGGTGAGTGCTTTCTGTTCTTCTTTGTGTAAATTGCTTCTGGGTGGTTTGCTGGAGCAGAGGATGTTGGTGACTTCAAGTCTGATTTTATTGGCTTCATCTGGGTTGATTTTGGTTAGGCTAGCTTCGACTCCGCATATGATGTTTTCCGTGGGGATGCGTCTCGGGGCGACTGCAAAGTTGAAACCTTTGGAGAGTACTTTGGTTTCAGTTGTGGTGAGGATCCTGTCTGATATGTTATGTACTGTTTGTTTCATGGGTTGCTGTGGAGGGTGGCTGGGCTTCTGGCGTTTCTCTAGTTTGTGGAGTTTGTTGGTGTGTGTGTCTGTCTTATGTGAGGTCTCCGTTTCAGCTCTCCAGACGGCTAGTTGTTTGCATTTGTCCCAGAGTGCAGGGTGGATTTTGTTACAGAGTTTGAGGTGAAGAGTGAGTAGATCTTTGTTGGTTTGGTCTAGTAGGTATCTTTTCTTGTGTAGTTCGTTTCTGATTAGGGATAGTTCAGTTCGTTTCAGGATCCTTTCGGTGGCTGGGGTTTTAGAATGGAATTTAAGTTGGAAGCATGTGGGAATTAAGTTGTTGTCTCGGCAGTTGCGTAGGAACAAGAGATCACATAAGATGGTGGCTCTTCGGACTTCTAGTTTCTCGTAGGTTCTTGTCAGCTGGAAGGTTTCCTCCCCGTAGAGGTAAGATATTTGCTTTCGTAGATTTTCACGGGTACAGGAATGCAGGTTTTGGTGTCCTCGGGTGTCTTCCCGTGTAAAAGTTGGGGTGTCTAGGCGACGTTTCGACGAGGTCTCACTCGTCATCTTCAGGCTGGTGCTTTCGGCTTCTTGTTACTGGAACAGAGCAGGATCTCAGTGTTTGAGTTCCTATAAATACTGTAGAGGGGGTGTGGTGTATAGCCTCCAATGTTCTGGGCAGAGAGGAAGTTCCCAGGCTAGTGTGCCTTTTCTTCTTTTGTTCCTTAATTACTTGAGAGATATCTTGAGTGATTTCTTGAGTGATATCCTGAGTACCACTTAGGTGGGTCATTAGGTGTGGATTAGTTGTTAAAGTCTTTGTGTCTTGACCTCTTGAACTTTGTGAAGAGTTTTCCTGAGAAGATGGCTGTACTGTACTTAGTTGTGCTCTGGCTTGGCTTCGTGTATAGGGGCGAGCTGTGGTTTTGTGGCTTGTGTCAGCCAGATCTGTGTAGGGATTGCAGGGGGGTGCAGCATCCGGAGGTGCCACCATGGATTGGCTACTGGATGGTGTCTGTAATTCATCTGTGGAGAGGGTCTGGGTTTGGGTCTGGTGTGGTTGATTGGTGTTGGCGTTCTGTGTGCCTCTGGATCTGGTGTCAGTTTTTGTGGGGAGGGCTAATTTCCAGATGTCTGGCAAGCGGGATGTGTCGTCACGCTTGTTCATGTTGTGAGGGTGTTTCTCTATCTCGATGGCTTCCATGATTATTCTCTTGTGGTGATGTTCCGTGTTAAAGAGCAATTTGGATTCTGCAAAATTAATTTCGTGTCCTGTTTCTTTCATGTGTTGGAAAAGAGAGGAAGTTTTTTCTTCTTTTTTGACGGCATTCTTGTGTTCTGCGATACGTGCATTTATTCGTCTGTTTGTTTGTCCAATGTACGTGGCTGGGCAGACTTTGCAGGGTATTTCATAGATCCCTTGGTTTTCCAACTGGATTTTATCCTTGGGGTTTCTGAGGATATTGGCTATTTTTTGGTTGGTGCAAAAGGCTGTTTTGATATTGTGTTTATGGAGGATTTTGCTAATTTTATCTGTAGTGCCCTTGATATAAGGAAGGAGGGCCATGCCATTGTTTTCTTCTGTGTCTTGGTTTTTGGGGGGTGTTTCCTTTTGGATTAGCTTCGTAATCCTGTTTTGCTGGTATCCATTGGCAATTAACACGTTTGAGAGATTCTGTAACTCAGTTGTCAAGTGGTCTTTGTCAGCCAGGCGTTTGGTTCTGGAGATGAGAGTCTTGGCTACGGAGTTTATTTGTGCAGGGTGGTGGTGTGATTGTGCATGTAAGTAGCGGTTGGTGTGTGTTTTTTTCCGGTAGATAGTGTGTCCTAGGGAGCCATCAGGTTTTTTGTAGATTAGGACGTCAAGGAAGGGAAGTTGGTTGTTGGCTTCTATTTCCATAGTGAATTGTATTTTGGGGTGTAAGTTGTTGAGATGTGTGAGGAAGCTATCCAGTTTTTCCTTCCCGTGTGGCCAAATTACAAAGGTGTCGTCAACATATCTGAGCCAAAGTTTGGGTTTGTGTTCTGACTTGTCTAAAGCATTGGTTTCAAAGTGTTCCATGTACAGGTTTGCGATGACCGGTGAGAGGGGTGATCCCATAGGACCCAAACCCAGACCCTCTCCACAGATGAATTACAGACACCATCCAGTAGCCAATCCATGGTGGCACCTCCGGATGCTGCACCCCCCTGCAATCCCTACACAGATCTGGCTGACACAAGCCACAAAACCACAGCTCGCCCCTATACACGAAGCCAAGCCAGAGCACAACTAAGTACAGTACAGCCATCTTCTCAGGAAAACTCTTCACAAAGTTCAAGAGGTCAAGACACAAAGACTTTAACAACTAATCCACACCTAATGACCCACCTAAGTGGTACTCAGGATATCACTCAAGAAATCACTCAAGATATCTCTCAAGTAATTAAGGAACAAAAGAAGAAAAGGCACACTAGCCTGGGAACTTCCTCTCTGCCCAGAACATTGGAGGCTATACACCACACCCCCTCTACAGTATTTATAGGAACTCAAACACTGAGATCCTGCTCTGTTCCAGTAACAAGAAGCCGAAAGCACCAGCCTGAAGATGACGAGTGAGACCTCGTCGAAACGTCGCCTAGACACCCCAACTTTTACACGGGAAGACACCCGAGGACACCAAAACCTGCATATATATATATATATATATATATATATATATATATATATATATTGCTTTCTTAGACTTATGGCTATTGCACTTGTGGGGTCTGCCATGGGCATCTGGTTGGCTACTGTGGGAAACAGGGAACTTGACTAGATTTGAAGGCTGATATAATGTTCTTAAGGGACACGGGTGGCACTGTGGTCTAAACCACTGAGCCTCTTGGGCTTGCCGATCGGAAGGTCAGCGGTTCAAATCACCACAATGGGGTGAGCTCCCATTGTCCGGTCCCAGCTCCTGCCAATCTAGCAGTTTGAAAGCACATCAAAGTGCAAGTAAATAAATAGGTACTGCTCCAGTGGGAAGGTAAATGGTGTTTCTGTGCACTGCTCTGGTTCGCCAGAAGTGGTTTATTCATGCTGGCCACATGACCCAGAAGCTGTACGCCAGCTCTCTTGGCCAGTAAAGCGAGATGAGCGCTGCAACCCCAGAGTCGTCCGTGACTGGGCTTAACAATCAGGGGTCCCTTTACCTTCATAATGTTCTTAAAGTGTGTGTGCGTGTGTGCTCATGGGCTGAGAGGCATTCTCTGATAATAATAATAATAATAATAATAATAATAATAATAATAATAATAATAAATTTAATTTTTATACCCCATCTGGCTAGGTTTCCCCAACCACTCTGGGTGGCTTCCAACAGAACACTAAAATACAATAACCTATTAAACATTAAAAACTTCCCTAAACAGAGCTCCCTTCAGATGTCTTCTAAAAGTCTGGTAGTTGTTTTTCTCTTTGACATCTGGTGGGAGGGCGTTCCACAGGGCGGGTGCCACTACCAAAAAGGCCCTCTGCCTGGTTCCCTGTAACTTGGTTTCTCGCAGTGAGGGAACCACCAGAAGGCCCTCAGCACTGGACCTCAGTGTCCGGGCAGAACAATGCAAACAAATGCAGTTCCCAGCCTGTAAATGTCTCTGCAAGTCAGAACTAACACTTTGAATGCTGTTGGTTCTATCAATCTGTGAAGTATCCATAGTTAACTGCCCTGATATGGTTTCAGCCATGGTGGTTTAGTACAGCTCAGTTGAAATGTATGCAGCTGCAGTTCTACAAACCTCACACTAGGCCAATGTCATATGCCTATAAACCAAGTAAGGTAGTTCAAGAATCTAGTGTCAGCAGTCCTTTTCTGGGATCTGAAGTTGCAGTTGGTAAAAATCCACTCAAGTTCCCTGAAATAATTCAGGTTGCTTCCAAACAGCTCTACATGCCAAGTGCTTCACATATACAACACAAGGACTGTACTTAGTTCTTTCATTCAGCTGGCAATGCAGTTTTGCTATAAATTTATAAAGTGCCAACCACCATGGGTTCCTCCCCCCCCCTTATAAAAGATTTGTGCCATAAGATACAGCAGGTTCAGCAAGACAGAAATATTGTTTTTCATTGGCATAAGGACACTTTATGAGTTAGCGGGAGAGGGAGATCTGCTGAGGAAAACACATGTGGAACAGCAGAAGTAATTTAGGCTCCAATCTTTATCACGGGGCTTACTTCTGGGTAGATATGATTGCACTGTTAATCTTTTTCTTTGCAGCCTAGGAAAGCAGAAGGGGTTGGGGGTGGGAGAGCGATAATACAGCCTTGACAAGTCCACCAGTGATGAAATGCTCCTTGTAACGTCCATTCTAGATATCTGGAGTTGCATGCAAACAGGCTCACGTACACACAGAGAACACCCCATTCCTTCCCTGTTTCCATTTGCAGTGCATACTCTGAGTTGACACAGATGGTAGTAATTAAGACGGCAGCGTCGGCAATTGCCAACTACGTCAGTCTAAGCACTTTCAACACACCTCATCTGAAGCAATAATCCCTGACCCATTGTGCACATCTTTGTGTGCCACACATCTTTAAAAAATATTAAGGGATTTTCTCAGAGAACCTACATCGTTGGAGTACTAATGAGAAATTAAGCCGAGCTGCCTTTCAAAATGGGATTTGGGTGCTTCCCAGCCATTGTCCCCTTTCTCAGCTTCCTCCACATTATTTATACCAATAAAAACAAAAACGTGTCTAGGTTATCTTCCATGTCTGTGGCTTCCATTTCAGTGACTTGATGAGCTCCAGAGGCAACAGACAAGATGCTGCTCTGTTAGCACAATGACACAATCCACTGTAAAACTGTGACTGGGTGCAGTGACAAAGTAGGACAGTGGCAGGAGTGGGATGGGCCTCATTCTCCTATTTATCTTCCTAAAGATTTCCAGCTATCACAACTGTTGCATGCTTGACATATGGTGGGGAAGGATTCTGTCAACGGGGTTGCAATGCATAGTTTGTTGCATGAACTTTCGTCACTTGCTTCACACTGGATGCTACTGTACCACATAGTGCACAGTGCGCACAAGCAGCTATATATAGCCACAGCTGCAGAAGTCTTTGGAGGAATGAAGCAATTAACAGTTTATTGGGGAATGCCACAGTACCTACATTGGGAACAAACATGATGTCTGTTTTATGCAGAGTGGCTTTTTTAGTTTTAAAACCAAAGCATGAGGTGGCTTCTGGGCTTATTTTGCTGTTATTCAAACAAATATGCAACTGCACTGAAAAGTGATTAAATAACTAGTAACTTTCTGCACTAGAAAGACAGGCACTTTTAGGCGTTACATTAGCATCTGTATTCCATGCTAGCTGCTGTGAACAACTATGTTAGAGCAACAAGCACTTGTTATTCTTTCCCTTCGAATATATTTCCAGCAGGTGTCCCTTAGAGAAATAGCAAAGGAGACCTGAGATCCAAAATGGAAATAATGAGTTAATAATAATAATAATAAACCCAGAGCCCAATTACATACACATTCCCAAGCTAAAAATATCTTTGCAAGTGTGCAATTGTAGTTTCCTTGAAGGAAATGTGCTCATAAAATTAGTCCACTGTCCAGATTTATTGCCGTCTAATCTTCTGACATTATGTAAGACCTAGGTTAAGATTTAGTGAAGCTGCACTTCACCAAGGATGTGCACCCCATTCAATCGATTAATATCATTCTGGCTTGGCCAAAAAAAGTAGTGTTTATTTGTTTATCTGTCTGTTTGTTTATCAGATGAGACAGTCAGATTAAAGCAGCTTTCAGTCCTGTTGATTAGAATGGGCAAGTTACATATTTACGTAGCTCCTTCACACCTTCAGCCAGTAATTGAGCCCCAATCATTTTCACCTGGGGTTCACCAACCTACAATTCATAAAAAGTATGCAAGGTCATTTCAAAACATTTCAAAATGACCCATTAAAAAGAGGTCAAATAGGAAAGCATTGCCACTTTAAATCTAGGGTGGGGAATCTCCAGCCCACAAGTCAAACTGGATCAGCATGGGCCACAATTTTGCCTGAAAGACCATTTCCCTCAAACCATACCCACCTGTCCAACACCTTAAATAATATGTGACATTAGGTGTGGGGCCAGAACCGGATCAGCTGCTCAACAAAGTCACCTGTGGGGAATCAATAACACATCCAGTCCCTGCAGAGAGGAGGCACTGTGAAGCTTAAACAAATGTACAGAGAGGAGGAGCACATAACATGAATACCTGAACAAAGCTGTGCTTGCCAGTCCAACTGTGCATGCAGGGGGAGAGTTGCCCAGACTCATGGGAATGATTTTCCTTGTTATCAAAGGAAATACTCTGTAACTTGGAATTCTGATTTCAGTCTTCAGCTTTAGTTTCTCCTCCTCCTTGCACTGCCCTTTTCCATGCACACAATCCCAATGCTTGAGAATATTACAGTGAAAAATTAATCCACATCTCACTGCACACTTGAAGATAGGCAGCAAGCAACAGCCTTTAGCCAGACTTAAAGTTGTAAGACCTGCTAAGGTGAGTATCCTAAACAGCACAAGCCAGAGGCAGATACCCTCTGTAGGCTCTCTCTTTTCTGTTGTCTTCCTTTCCTTGTGGTAAGGCTGGGGTTAACTGTGGCCTTCCAGATGTTGCTGAACTAACTCCCATCATACTTGACCATTGGCCATGCTGGCTGGGGTTGATAGGAAATGGAGTCCAACAACATCTGTAATTGTAAGGTAATTGTACCAAAGTGGTGCAAATACAAATTTGTACAGGGAAACAATAGAATTGTAGGTGGCCAAGGAAATCAAATCTAGCATGATTAGCTTCCATTAGAAACAGTGAGATGTGCCTACAGTTAAGTAACAGGAACAACGCAGCAATGTATTTGGATAAGCCAATTTATTTATAGACATGGAACAGAATTGGATACATATGTTTCTACAATTACACATTTTTAAATTATGATACACTTTAAATGGTTTTCTGAACCTAAAGGGTGAAATTCAACACAGAACTAAGTGAGATATGTGCGCGCAGAGTGAGCTTCGTTTGCACAGTGGGACTTCCCCTGTATCCCATTACCCCAAACTTATTCTCAGTAGTAGTAGTAGCAGCAGCAGCAGCAGCAGCAGTAATAAATAATTTATTTATACTCCACCCATTCGTCTGGGTTTCCCCAGCCAAGCTGGGTGGCTCCCAACAGATTAAAAACAGAATAAAACATTAAAAACTTCCCTAAACAGGGCTGTCTTCAGGTGTCTTCTAAAAGTCAGATAGTTGTCTATTTCCTTGACATATGATGGGAGGGCGTTCCATAGGGAGGGCACCATCACCGAAAAGGCCCTCTGCCTGGTTCCATGTAACCTCACTTCTTGCAGTGAGGGAACTGCCAGAAGGCCCTCAGCGCTGGACCTCAGTGTCCAGGCAGAACGATGGGGGTGGAGACACTCTTCAGCTATACTGGGCCAAGGCCATTTAGGGCTTTAAAGGTAAGCACTAACGCTTTGAATTGTGCTTGGAAATGTACTGGGAGCCAATGTAGGTCTTTCAGGACAAGTGTTATATGGTCTCAGCAGCCACGCCCAGTCACCCAATCCTCCAGAGCCCAGTGTAGCTTTCACCCCCTTTTCTATATTACTATTAAAGGCGCAGGAGTCCTAAATGCATCCAGGTGTAATTTGCATTCCCTCTTTTATATTACTCTGAAAGGTGCAGGAGCCCCTCCATCTTTTTCACTTTACCAATCTGTGCTGGGCTGGGCTAAGCACTCCAAATGTCTGGTGTAAAAAGAAATGATAGCCTCAAAGGTGTTCTTTGTGGTTCCTTTGAATGAGTTCGTGAAGCTCAGCAGGAACAACTGGCCATCAGCTTGAAAGAAACCCTGGGTGGGGCGATATATTCCCAGGAAACAGGGATGAAAATGGGATGACAAAGGACTGCTACATCTGGAGGAGATGATCTTAATTCCAAATCTATTCATTATGGCTCATAAAGGAGGGATCAGAGATGAGATTTTGCTACTGGCAAGAGGACAGCAAAGAAGAAAATGCTAATTATGAACACATTTATGAGCAGTAACTAACACAGGGACACCGTGAGGAGAAAGGAGGATTTCATTTTTAACACATGTACAGCATTCGGCCGAGTGACAGTAGGCTTACAAATGGGGATCTGCTGAGATGCAGGGAGCAGATGGTTGTTAGTGAACACACTGAGCTAAAATTATGGCCTCCAGGTGGTGTACAGTTGCTGCTGAAATCAGAGAAAGGCCCACACATGCAACACAGAGTGTCATTAGTCTCCATATATTTTACTTATGCAAGTAATCATTTCATAATTATTATAAAAGAGCTTGAAGTTTGGGACTGAAAGAAGGGAAACACTTTTTAATACCAACTTGCAACACATTTTGAAATTGAATAATATAATATTACTGCCTTGTTTTCTGAAAGGGCTTCTCTTCTAGGCCGAAAAGTTACATTGCATTTTTGCCTTTGTTTTAAGATGGAAGAATTTTGGGGATGTAGAATCATGGAATTATTGAGCTGTAGAGTTGGAAGGGACCTCGAGGGTCATCTAGTCCAACCCCCTGCAATGCAGGAGTCTTTTGTGCAATGTGGGGCTCAAACCCACAACCCTGAGATTAAGAGTCTCATGCTTTTACCCACTGAGCTATCCCAGTTATACTGAAATAATAGGACAATAGGAAATTACAATGGTACCTCGGTTAAGAACTTAATTCGTTCTGGAGGTCCGTTCTTTACCTGAAACTGTTCTTAACCTGAAGCACCACTTTAGCTAATGGGGCCTCCTGCTGCCACCACGCCGCCGAAGCACGATTTCTGTTCTTATCCTGAAGCAAAGTTCTTAACCCGAGGTACTATTTCTGGGTTAGCGGAGTCTGTAACCTGAAGCGTATGTAACCCGAGGTACCACTGTATTTTGGTTTCTTTTGGGGGGAATGTTTCCCCTGTGTTTTATTTGTTTTTAGTGACATGTGTACATGCTTCACATATTGGCGTGTGGGTTCTGAGCATCACCAGTTTTTCTTTGGAATGAGTGTTTGGGTGTCCACGACATTTTGGGAGCAGTAGGATGAAGCTGGAGGCCCAAGGGATATCAAATATTTCAACTGCTTGCTTGAGAGAGTGAGTAAGTAAGTAAGTAAATTTTTATTTATACCCTGCCCTCCCCGGCCAAGACCAGGCTCAGGGCAGCTAACATCAAATATCAAATACATTCAAACACAATCAAACAATTGATTAAAAAGCAGCTTAAAAATTAGAATCAGGATAAAATTAAATGATTGCCCATGAATTACAGACATAGGGGTCGGGAACCTCAAGTATTCATCAGGGCCAGCTATCCCACATGAGCTGATAAAAGGGCCAAAGAGGTAACTGACAGGGTCCCATACAGGAAGCTCAAACTGGGCCCGGACTGAAGGCTAGGCGGAACAACTCCATCTTGCAGGCCCTATGGAAAGATGTCAAGTCCCGCAGGGCCCTGGTCTCCTGCAATAGAGTGTTCCACCAGGCTGGTGCCAAAGCCAAAAAGGCCTTGGCCCTGGTTGAGGCCAGTTTAACCTCATTGAGCCTGGGACCTCCAAGATATTATTATTTGTGGACTGTAAGGTCCTCAGCGGGGCATAACAGGAGAGGCGATCCCATAAGTACGGGGGTCCTATGCCATATAGGGCTGTAAGAGCTGTTCGACAGTGGAATTTGCTGCCAAGGTGTGTGGTGGAGTCTCCTTCTTTGGAGGTCTTTAAGCAGAGGCTTGACAACCATATGTCAGGAGTGCTCTGATGGTGTTTCCTGCTTGGCAGGGGGTTGGACTCCATGGCCCTTGTGGTCTCTTCCAACTCTATGATTCTATGATTCTATGATTCTATGATTCTATGATTCTATGAAAGCTTAAAAGCAGCACTTTAAACCTGACCCTGTACTCCACCAGGAGCCAGTGCAGCTGCTATAGCACTGGATGAATGTGGTCCTGTGGCAAGGACCCCGTAAGGAGCCTCACAACGGCATTCTGCACCCACTGGAGTTTCTGGGTCAGCTTCAAGGGCAGCCCTGCGTAGAGCGAGTTACAATAATTGAGCCTGGAGGTGACTGTCACATGGATCACTGTGGCTATATCAGAGTGTGGTGATACCACTACAGTTGTTGTCCTTATGGTATTATTGATAAGATTGTAATGATTATAGAATAGTGTATTGCTGCAATTATACATTTAGCCTGGACATTTTAAACAAACAAAAATTTAGCTATACATACAGCTGTCTCACAATCACTAACAAATCAGACTGAAAAAACCCAGCTTTTTTCTTAATTAATCTCCTTCAGCTTTGCCTTTGCCAACCACCCAGCTTCACTGAGTTTTTCTTTTATCTGATACAGACGGGATACATAGTATGAGATTAAGATATACTGTATCCCATTCTTTGTGTCTAATTCTTTCCGGACAAGGTTATTTAAATCTATCCGTGGAATATAGCATGCTATCAAACCACATGCTGCCTGATATACCCGATTTTCAAGTTGATTACTAAAATTGTGAAATGAATCTGTTTTATACTAAACCAGGCGTTCCCAAACCTTTTCAGCCCAGGAGCACATTTGGAAGTAGAAGAAACTGTATGTTTTGGGATTTCCCTTTGGCAAAGTCTCTTGCTTCCAAACATATGACTCCTCACAAATTATGAAAACAATTCCTACAGTTAATAGTATCAAAAGAACCCAACCCCCACCCTTGGAGCATGCATTTCCCCTGGTAAGCCATGCTTCTCTTTATTCTGGAACTGAGTAGAATTCCAAGTTTATAGCACTTCCTGTTACTGAGCAAATTATCTCCAGGCACATTTCCATGAAGATCAAATGAAAATTCTGATCACATTGTTTCTCTCTGTGTGGAAAGTTGCAGGAGTAGCCCCCCTGATTCCCAGTCTGATCCAGCTCATGCCTTCGTCCAAATAATGAGCCTTGTCACCAGTTTTGCCATTAGCCCTTCTGGGGGTATTTTCTGCAAAACAGGGATAACATCTAGGGTACACCATGCTAGGGGGTGCTGTGGCCGACTCCATCAAGAGTTCAAGGAATAGCAAAGCCTTGTATTATCTTCCCCACAACCCACTGGCACACAGCTGGACAGACAAAGTCTCTTGCTTAACTATATTTAATCTAACTGATCATAGTTAATTTAATGTAAACTTATTTACAAATTGTTGTGCAGATTAGGTATGCAATATATTTTTCATATCTATGAACTCTAAATATATTAAATATATACTCCAAACTTATTTTTAAAGGTTCTGTTGCATAGTTGTGTGGATTCCAATTGTTCATCCATGTGTCAAAATACATACTATGTTTTTTAATGCCTAAGAGTTTATAGCTATTTTCTTGAGATTAATTTTCCTCCTCCCTATAAAGTTTCTGTTAGAAAGAAATTATGTGAGTCTAATCCAGATTCATATAATATGCTTAGCCATTTGTAAAGAGATATATTGATAGGGTTAAGTCTCTTTTAGCAGCTTAAGTTCAGCCCAGAACATAATTATCAAAGGAACTCAGATAAGGTGGAATTAGTGAGATGGAGAAGTCCACACAAACTAATAATCCTGGAGCAATTTTGCTTGATATATTGAGAACAGAACTGGTCCTAAAACATGGGACAAAGAATTGTGACGGACAGAAACATAGACTCAAAAGAAATAATATTAATATGCATGAGTCATTATTGTAAATGGCCTGAAATTCTGTATGTGCAGACTCTGTTGGTCCTGGATCTCTCATCAGCTTTTGATACTATCAACCATGGTATCCTCTTGGACTGCTTATCCAAGTTGGACTTAGGAGGCACAGTGATGTGGTGGTTCCTGAAAGATCAGTCATTGAGTGGTATAGGGGACTTTTGCTCCACTCATGGCCTTTGGTCTAATGGGTACATTCTGTCCCCACCCCTTTTAGCATCTATATAATACTTCCGTGAGCAGTCACTGGGAGTCAATGCAGTGCTTTCAGGACCAGTGATACACGGTCCCATTGGGTTGCCCCATTCACCACCCTGGGAGCCACTTCACCCCCAGAGGTGGACTTCATTGTCTCTCAAAACAGACGGATGCCAACAACAGTTGATATATCAATTTTATTTTCACATTTGTTATGTTTTCAGTTGCTCTCTAATATTTTGTGGCCTTGCTCCATTATAAGGTAAAGACTGTAGCTGTAAACTATAGCCAACTACTCATTCACTCTGCAAGAGCCATGCGACTCTTAGTAAATTTAAATGGCTGGTGGACTGTAGCCAAAGAAAGCATAGTCAGAATGTCAATGTCTCTTGAAAAGAGAAAAGAACAACACACAATTTAAAGACATCCTATCATTAAAGAGAATTGTTTTAAGCATTATTTCATTTTTTTAAAAGTATTTGTGTGATGCTGTTTGAGCTCCTCTGTGTCTGCATAGCATTTTGAATGACCTACTTTTAAAACCTCAACATGTTTGTGTTTTGTGCACTATTAATTTCATAGTATAATAATATCCCTTAAAATCTTTATTCTCTTGAGGCAAAGTCAAGTCATAGATATGCTGATGATGAGGCCTGGAATGAGTAGGGCAGGTAAATAAAGTTGGTCAATGGTACATAAATGAGCCCAAAAGAAAGATATGACATCCAACTTTTAATGACAAAGATACCAGATCTGTCACAAAATATAGCACATTTTGCAATCCAGTGCAATCTGTCTTTTTCTTTTTTTCTTTTTAGGTCTTGCTTTCCATCCTTTTGACCTACTTCTTCAAATCTCTTGTTACAGGAGCTAATAAAATTGGCCATACTATCAAAAGGGTTCATTCACTTGAACATCATCTAATACCATTGTGACTACAGTTGGGTCAGGAGAATTCTGTTCTCAATTCCAAATTCTTGGAACCAGGGAATTAAGTTCCAGAAGAAGATTTGGTTACATGACTAACAATTAATCAGAAACAGTGTATCTTTCCCTGAAAAACTTACATGTAGGACTTTGCATACTTGCCCACACATACTTGCTCTGCACTGCCCTGGCACACAGGTTCTGCTGCAAAAGCTAATACTGTGGAATTGGGCAATATTATAATAACGCATCAGGGACATATAAGGATTTTATTTACTCTTTTATTGTACCTCCCTAGGGATAGCATTCTAAAAACAGGGAGATACAGCAGACAAGGCCCGTTCTTGTGCTGCCACCCTCCAGACCTCTCATGGAGGAGGCACACAAAGAATGTTGATGATGATCACAGGGCCCAGGTTGGTTTACAAAATGAAATAAATACATATAAAATAAATGGAAACTTCTGGGTGGAAAATATAAAGGCCAAGCTACATGTTGCAATAAACACACATTTTAAAAGTGTGCTCAAACTTGCCACTTTTATTTTAAAGAAGAAAACCCTGTTGCCAGAATGTGGTGCCCATCTAAATTGGAGCCCTGCGCCAGTTGCCTGTAGAAATCCCCTCCTATGCTTCCCCCCCCCCACTAATGACATTTATCTTACAGCCGTTATAGAGTATCAGAACAGCCAAATCTAATTACTTACCTTGTAATAAATTTGTAGCAAATTTCAGTAGGGATATTGACATGTTTTGTGTCCATAGTCTTCACAGGGCACTGAAACTCCCCACTTCTTGTTTCCGCATAACTATCTCTACCTTTCCAGTCAGACATGATGTAGTCAGCCATTATACAATCTAGTTGTGTGTTTGAAATTATTTT
This sequence comes from Podarcis erhardii, assembly GCF_964252035.2. Lineage (NCBI taxonomy): Eukaryota > Metazoa > Chordata > Lepidosauria > Squamata > Lacertidae > Podarcis > Podarcis erhardii. Next base: position 52,422,185 of record NC_138508.1, on the reverse strand, counting down.
CATTGGCGCTCCTTCAAATTTAAAAATCTAAATTCCGTATTCAGATCTTAAGATTTTCATCTGCACCTTTGGTAAAAGCAAACAATCTTGCCAGAATTTAAAGAATGTATCAGAATGGTGACATATTTTGCCCTTTATGTCATTCACTCTGTGCTGAACAACGAACTCCAGATTCCACAAGAAAGAAAAAAAGCATTTGAGTGAGAAGGAGTTTCCACAGACTCTTATTAGACCACCCTTGATATAATATAGCTCTGACATTACGGTAGAAACTCAGCTCGACAATCCCAGTTTTCCATTAGTTTTGTGGGCCTTTTGAGTAAAATACACTAAGCTTTCATGGACTAAACTCCCCTTTCATAGCACATTACACACCAAATTGAACAGTCCTCTTCTAGACATTTATGCCAGTATAAACACTAACACACTTGGGAGGAATTGTGATGACTCCCTTCATAACTGTGTTCTGAAATGGGGCTCCTGTATAACAAGCAGTGCTCTAATCAGATTTATACATTTCCTCTGGGAATTACAACTAAATAATTGGCAGCTCACTGATTCCTGAAAAGGTGCAAATACATTCAAATTACTGTTTTTGAACACCAAAAGCCATCACAGTAATTTTGCAGGAATGGATAGAACAGATACGCCATTTGGACACACTGTACAGTCCTATAATCTGTTTGCTTTTAAAGTATTTCACCATGTCTAACAAATTTGCCGTGTCTCTTCTCTATCCCAGGAAGAGAGAACCTGCTGTTCTCCAGATATCACTGAACACCAGCTTGTGACCAGGGATACAAAGGCTTCCCACTACATACAGTTGCATTCCGTACATGCAGTATGTTTCCGAGCACAATTCAAAAGTGTTTATTTCTTTGACATCTGATTTTGAGATCTTATAGGGTGTGCTATATAAAAGTGTTGGTGCTGACCTTTAAAGTCCTAAATGGCCTCGGTCCAGTATATCTGAAGGAGCGTCTCCACTCCCATCATTCAGCCCGGACACTGAGGTCCAGCGCCGAGGGCCTTCTGGCAGTTCCCTCACTGTGAGAAGCCAAGTTACAGGGAACCAGGCAGAGGGCCTTCTCGGTAGTGGCTCCCTCCCACCAGATGTCAAACACCAGAACGCCCTCCCACCAGATGTCAAAGAGAACAACAACTATCAGACTTTTAGACGACATCTGAAGGCAGCCCTGTTTAGGGAAGCTTTTAATGTTTGATGCATTACTGTATTTTAATATTGTGTTGGATGCTGCCCAGAGTGGGTGGGGAAACCCAGCCAGATGGACGGGGTATAAATTATTATTATTATTATTATTATTATTATTATTATTATTATTATTATTATTATTACAGCTTGTGAAATGTGATGAGAATGGGCACAGAGAAGGTGGAGGTGGAGCTAGAATATTTGTCCCTGCTCTCCCACCCACCCTGCCTCATGTGGTAACTTACAATTTAAATAATACACAAACAGGACTTGGGGTCGCTTTGGTAGTGTGAAAAGGCAAACTTCTCTGCAAAGGCGAACTTCAACAATGTTTTACTTTTAACCAGAAATGAATAATAATGGAAAATAGTTGATACATCCTCTTAATAATCAGATGCAACCAGAATAGCTCAGCATTTGTAAGTCTTTGATCAATCCCTTTCCACTGTTGAAACAACTTTTTCAGATCTTGATCTCCAGTTTCCTAACAGTACTGTGGTTCAGATCCTCACCCATGTAGTAGTAACAGTAAAACCTCCTATCCAGGAAAATGACGTAATTAGGATTCAGCAGCCATACTTTGCTGTTTAGTTGAAATAAAATGTCCAGTAGAGCCAGGCCTGTCAGGTAATCATGCACTTTGTTTTAGGGAAAACAGTAAATAGCTGCAAAGCTAGAGAGCAGAGAAGCTTCTGGATCCCTTCACTTGACGGTACACAATATTCTGTTCCAAATTGTTCAGGGCCTCCTAAACCATCAGCCGTCTCTGTATCCCTGTCAGCAGTTACCTCAGGAGAGCCCTCTGGATTTCCTCAACTGGAGCTTTCTGGGTATGTGCAAGCATTGTGTCCCCCACCCCATCTCTTCGTTAAGCCTTTAAGAACATTGCCCTTGTTTTTGACAGGAGCTATGTGTTTATATACACTCATATGCCGGAGGCAAAGTGTGCTCTTGGAGGGCTGCAGCAGATGTGCAGCAAGTAGCAAGCCCATCTGGGTTAAAGAAACCTGGCCAGAAATAAGCTGAGCTCCTTGTTGGCTCTGTCATTCCCAGAGTGCTTCACCTGGCACCATCTTTGTGGATTTTGTGGTGCCATTTGAACACCTTTCTATTCACCCAGGCCTTTTAAGCAACTTTGTGGTACAGCTTGAGTCTCTCTGTTTTAAATTGAATTTTTCATTGTATTTTAATGGTATTTTTAAAAATGAATTTGTTATAATTTATATTGTTTTGGGGTGGAGGATGTTTCATTTTCGTTCTTCTTTTGCTATAATAATGATAATAATAATAATACTTTATTATTTATACCCCCACCCATCTGGCTGGGTTTCCCCAGCCACTCTGGACGGCTTCCAAGAAAAGATTAAAAATACATTACAGTCATTAAAAACTTCCCTAAACAGGGCTGCCTTCAGATGTCTTCTAAATGTCAGATAGTTGTTTATTTCTTTGACATCTGATTTTGAGATCTTATAGGGTGTGCTATATGAATACAATAACAAATAAACAATCTAGTCCTCATTTTAGGAGGGCAGGGTCTTTTTGTGAGCATTCCCCACCAGCTAATCAGAGTAAAACTGATTTAGATTTGCTAACTAGATGCTGGCCTATCTATGTCTGACATCGAACAATATCCACATGTGAGCACAAAAGAAATCCACTTGCAGAATGGGACTTCCTGTTTCTCTTCTCCAGTCCCCTGTATGTTTTCCAAAAATCGGCACCAGAGGGTCCCCTAACTCTCAAGATTTGAAAGTGCACAGGAAACTGTAGGTGGGGGGAGGAGAATTCCTGTTGCAAGAGGAGATGCATTAGGACAAAGGGGAGTGAATGGAGATAGTGCTGCCCACATCATGGCTTCGTGCTGTGAGCCAAGGAAAGTGTCCAATAATGTCAGCTTAACTGACCATGTTGCTCTTGGTAAAGTATTGCTTTTCCACATTAAATTTTTTAGAAGACCTAACCAACGTTATTTAAGTGCTGTTTTTAAATTAAACATTGGTAGCATGGATTCAATGTGGTAAAATATGCCAGATCCCAAAAGGGAATTCTTAACCAAAGAGGATATATACAATATTGTTTGATGTATTTCTTGCTGAGCTTCTATAACTTGGTAACTTTTTAAATACCTTGTCTGGGTGAGCAGACTGGTAAGGTCTTTTCTTGTAGGTTTCTGGCACAATTAGGCCTCATGCAAAATAAGAAGAACCAGAAGACAGGGATCCCATCCAGCTGTCACTGAAACAGGAAAAAAAAATCTGTTTTAGGTTTGGTTTTGACTTTTAGTGAAGAGTTTAGTTTACTTTATCCTCCAAATTACAGAAGCACAACCCACCAAGGGATACTGCTGACAACGTCCATTCATTTCTTTGGGATGTGCACAGATTCCCACACATACTCCATTAAAGGAATAGAGGAGACAGAGCAGCCATGATTCATGGATTGGTACAATCCTAGGTAGTGCTATAGGACAATGCTGCACAAGGCATGGGATGAAGGTTTCAGCTGCCTGCCTCACTGGATAGTTTTCTAACTATGGAAGGTGGAAGAAACCCTACCTATTCTCAAAAGCGTACAGAAGTGAGCAAGACCCACACTAATAGGAAGTTAAGAAATGGAGGGGAGGGGAGAATGGTATACCTATCCTTTAGGCACGTACTGAATTTTTGGCATTACTGAGTAAGTTTAGTCTTATGGGAGCTAGGAGAGCCAAAATATCTTTTAGGAATCTGGAGTTTGTATAACCTTTAGGTCAAGGTATTGCAATGGAGAGGGAAGGGGAACCTTGAGATGAGCAGCTAGTTTTATTGTGCTTTTGAATTTATCCCAGAATTTCCCAGAATTTCCTGCCTGCTTCTCACCTCACCCATCTTACAGATTAGTGTTTGAATGAAAATTGTCCTTAGTGCGCTGTGACTGAACTGGCTATCCTTTGTCTGCTCTCTCTCTTACCATTATCTTGGTAATGGCCCTTGATTTACATGTGTTGATTTTTAAAAGGTGTGAGGAACTCAGGATATGCCTAAATGCCTTTAGGACACACTTTGAGTTGAGGCTTGAACCAAGGTCAAGCAAGGTTCACGATGGAGAATCTCATGTCATATTTCTATTATGTAAAATTCTATACTTATGCTATAATCTACAAAGATAAACTATATAGTAAGTTCAGATTGACATACACAAACGCGTGCATGCATGCACACACACTTGTTCACAGCTACCTTACTTCAGCTAATGGTAGGGCTATAGCCTTTTAGGCAAATATTGACATTTATTATTCTGGTTGCTGGAGGAGACTCTTGAGAGTCCCATGGACTGCAAGAAGATCAAACCTATTCATTCTAAAGGAAATCAGCCCGGAGTGCTCACTGGAAGGACAGATCCTGAAGCTGAGGCTCCAATACTTTGACCACCTCATGAGAAGAGAAGACTCCCTGGAAAAGATCCTGATGCTGGGAAAGATTGAAGGCACAAGGAGAAGGGGATGACAGAGGACGAGATGGTTGGACAGTGTTCTCGAAGCTACCAGCATAAGTCTGACCAAACTGGGGGAGGCAGCGGAAGACAGGAGTGCCTGGTGTTCTCTGGTCCATGGGGTCACGAAGAGTCAGACATGACTAAACGACTAAACAACAACATTATTCTGGTATTGCTTTTCAGACAGTTCCTAAGAAATTCAATACTAGTTTCCTTATGGACTATTTTATGCTTTATAAATATGACAATCTCACAGACATAACTTGGATCAGTAGCCCTTTTCTCTGAAAATAGCTCAAGTAGTTTAGTGTAGGAATTAAGAAGAAATGGTCAAATCACAATAAAGAGGACCCTTGGGTTACATTATCTTTGGGTAACATAACTTTTGGGTTCTGAACGTGGCAAACCCGGAAGTCTATACTTCCGGGTTTCACCATGAACGCATGTGCAGAAGTGTTCAATTGCGCCGTGCATGTGTGCAGAAGCGGCGCCTCCACTTAAGTAATTTTCGGGGTGCAAATGGACCCCTGGCATGAATTAAGTTTGTATCCGGAGAGTCCACTGTATCTGAGAAGTAGACTTTGTCTCTCTTAATTTGCATCAAGAAAACAAATATATTTCCCCTCTTGATTACCACCAATCTAGGGGCATCTCCCAGTTTAAGGGGCTCTTGGGCAAAGTCACGTCCAAATCTCCTGCATTCAACATTAGCAGTAACTGCACAGCAAGGCCTACCATTCCCAAGTTGCTAGACCCCAGTTTCTGTAAGAGGGGCTGGATGCCTCCCTCTCCTTCGCTGGACATTATTTTAAAGTTTTGCTGTAAATCTGCAAGAAGGAGCTTCCTTCCTCTTCCCAGAATCTTCAAATGAGTGTTATAGGCAAGGTGGGGTGGGATTATAGCTAACAGCACTCTGGTTTCTAAGGCCAGATACACACACAAAGCATCTAACGTCACTTTTGTAATTAGCGGGCCATATGGTTCAGTACTATCATTACATGGAACACTTGCTGGCAGGGAGAAAAGGACACTAGCAGGCATGGGAGTATTTCTTGTGACAGCTCCAAACCATGTGGTTCACTGTATAAGACATTCATATGGGCTGCGTAGAGCCCCACCCATGTTAGTTGGTTGCATCTTTTTGATGGCTAGCACCACATGGTAACATTATGACTGAATAGGTCCAGAGTTTCCATTCTATCCTTCAGCTTAGCCTCCAGGAAACCTATGAGGAGAAGCTCTGGGAGGAGGAGTGCTGCTGTGTCTCTTCAGGTCATTGCTTGCCTTTTAAAAGAGTTAAAGTAAACACACAGTTGTTTAGCAGGCTGCGTGATGAAGTTGGCACGATACAAGTTGTAAGTAATTGTGCCTTAGGTGGATCTCATTTCCCTCCTTTCAGCTCCAGAGCACTCCAGAATTAAATTAAATTAAATTAAATTGATGTTTTCAGTAGAAAATTTAACACAGACAGGAAGTAATTTTCTGCTTTGTGTTTCAAAGAGGCCCCTAGTGAGAGACAATTCAGAGATTGCATTTGGCAATAAAGAATTGGACACTAGTCTTGGAGTATAACTAGGCCAAGATCCTATTTATTTGCAGGCATTGGCTGAATCAAACAGAGTATGTGTGGGATGTAGAAGGCCCTAATTCCTACCTAGTTTTTGCCTGAGGAGCTGGCCTGGCTGTCTAAACTGAGCTTTCAATAAGGTGAAACTCTCTGTTGATTTTAGTCTTGGGCTGGATATGGGTCCCATTTTCCAGTGGTTGCCCCAAAATTGTGTCCTCCTCGTGCATATTTATTTGTTTAAATAGCTATAGACTATATTTTCATATGAAATACCACAAGGTAGTATGCAGCCTAAAAATATAAGATGAGAATAGTTAGTCTAGCAGCATATTGAGAGCCACAGGTTCCCTAACCCCTTTCTAAGGGATTCCCAACAGTACAGAAAAGGTTGCGCATATCACTCCAATTTTGCTCCACTGCATATATCATGGAGAAGAACCTGTGGCTCTCCAAATGTTGCCAGTCTGCAACTCCCATCAGCCTAAACTGGCAGGGATAAAGTTCAAGGATGATGGGGATCAGAACACAACAACAGCTGGAGTATCAGATGTTCCCCATCCCTGGCCTATATGAACAGAAAATGGTCATTTTACTATGACATTGTAAGCATTAAAAGGTGGGTGATTACGAGCATAACAGGGAATGAGCTTGTTTTCTCACCTATGCTCATTATCTGCATGTTCAAATGGTTTCCAAACAACAGGATACCTGACCTTCTCCCACAGCTAATAACATGAAGGCTGCCGTCTGAACCTGACCAATGTATTTACTTTCCACATCAGAACAAATCTGGACTCAGGGTTTTTTTGTTTTGTTTTTTTAACTCTACTAAAACATTGCTGAATGTGTGAAATTTCACTCTTGCATTCATTTACCCATCAATAACTTTCTGGAATGCCCCTGTCCCAATAAAAAGAGGAGGGGGAGAGGAGAAAAACACTTTGACAAGCCGGTGAAGTAGCAAGGGTTCTGTGAGGTCAGAAAGAGCAGCAGTGCCAGGTGACTCAGCAGTTAAGTAATGAATATGGTGTGCTACATTGTGAGATTATTTATGCAAGTCTGCCCAGTTAGGAAGTGGTGTATACATTTCAATTATGTATACATCATATGATACGGTGCATTTGTAGCTGGAGCTTTTTTTGACTAGGTTGTTTGTACTTGGTTTCCTGTTTCTGCCCGGGATTTTCCCATCAAAACACACATAAGCGGAGCCTGATCCTTTGCCTGTTGGATGTATTTGGATGCTCACATGTATTTTGAAGGGGAAGGTAATAGCTGAAACATATTACCAAGGCACTCTTCATAACTGATGCAGTATGTATCTATTCCGCAATAAGTTATTAGAACCTGCATGCTAAATTTCTCATAACATGCAGCCCTTAGGTCAGAGGTGGCTAACCCATGGCCCATGACCTGAATACAGCCCCCTCAAGAGGTTTTTTTGTTGTCTTTAATCTAAAAGGGATCCAAGGAGATTTATAGTATTCCCATTAAAACAGTAAAACCACTCATTAAACCATACATCTAAACCAGGTATGGGGAATTGTTTTGGCTCTGTGGGCCAGAACCTTCTCTGGTTCTACCCTATGGGCCAACTATGACTGGTGTGTGGGGCAACTATGTCATTCACATTACATAGTTATGGAACCAGATGGTTGGCAGGTGGGATGTCCTGTCCACCTGTCAAAATCCTTTGCACAGCTGTTCCCAGGCATCCATATTTTGGGATCTACCATGCTAAACAGGGCAGAACTTACTTATCTGCTCATGAGTTGATGTGCAGGGAGATCACTCATGCTTTCTGCATAGTTCTGGAGGAACTCTCCTAACATTCAGACTAGACAAGACTGACATCCTTGCACATCAGCTGAAGTGTGGTGAGGTCAAAGCTGACATTACAAAGGTGGGTGTGGTCTCAGGGGAAGGTCCTTGTGGGCCGAATTAGAATGTCCCATGGACCAAAGCCCCCCCGATCTAAATGAATCAAAATCATCATAACATTAAAACAGTTAGCTCTAACACATATCAGCAGCAATAGATAAATCAGTTTCAGCCAGTCAGCTTCATTTCTCCTAAACATGTAGATGAAGAAATGGATCTGAAAGTGATGCTGAAATCTCACAAATGACAGTATTGTGTGCATCTCCAAAGGGAAGGAGTTCCATAATTTGAGAATCTCACATTTTATCTCTGTTCTTTGATTTCTGCCAAAAAAAATGGGACCCAAACTTTACTCTGGTGGAGGCCATGTCAAGTAACAGCACTTCACAGGGATGGTAGCCAGGCTGAAGCTTTCTCAATATGTTGATAAAAAGGAATTAAGAAACAATACAGATATCTGGCTATTGGACTTTTCTCCACTGATGTCAGTGGCAGCATTCCCAAACCTAATGTCTTTTTTCTTCTCTTCCAAAGAAAAGGTGTTAACAAGTTAAAGGCAAATAAAATATTCTGATCTAAGTAGGGGAACAAATAGGGCATATACAGAAGCACTCAACAAACACGATTCAGCCAAACATTGATAAAACACAGCCTAGCTACTACGTAATACAAGTTGTAAATTGCTTAACACATGCTTTCTACATTTCCTGCTTATCTGTGGATACACATTTTAATCCAAGAATTTCTTCTTTGCCAGGTAAGCTTAGCTGGTTTGGATTGTTACCATTTCCCAATTCACATTCGTCTGAAAAAAAAACCAAGAGAGGAAAAACTGGCAAACCAGTAAGTCCCAGTTTCCAATGAACTGTGTTTTCTTCCAACCACAGAGGAAAAAAATGGTTAAGGAACTGGATTGCAAGGAAAGCAACACATGCCCATTGGTGGAGCGAGGCAGCCATCTCAGCTAATTTCATGAGAGGGCAGCAAGTTGCTAGCTATTTACTGTTGTATTTTTTATTGTCAGGAAGGAAAAGAGGAACATGTGGGATTTTCCACTTCAGGTGCCAAAATAATGTGACTAAACTTAGGTCTCATGTACCTTGCCTTGGTGAGACAGCAGGGTCACCATTTGCAGCAAAATGTCTGTGACCAGTCCTGCTAATGGGCTGCTACATCAAGTTCCCTAAGTGTGTCTGTGCAGGTTGTAGACCAGGGTGGCTAATCTGTGGCCCTCCACATGTTGCTGTCATTCCTGGCCAACAGAGTAAATGGTCAGGAATAGCGGGACTTATAGTCCAGCAACAGGTTAGCCACCACATGTTTTATTTAAAACTTGAGAATTCAAAGCTTAGATTTAAATCAAAGCAAATCAACGTGAACCACACATCTCCTAATTGCAAATATAATTCAGACTTTATGATACTGTCACAGAGACCTGATGAAAGCAAAGTAAAACACCAAAACCATACAATATACTTAAATTTCCAGAGCTTAACTAGGAATTTTGAAGGCTTAATCTGACTTTGAGCATTAAGTGTACTAGGACTTCCTCTAGGAACAATGAGTGTGCTTTTCAATGCCCCCAAACACCCAGTCGTAGGTATAGGTCTCATGTGTCCTTTATTAAAACATGCATGGCTGTTGTCATGTTTCAAAAACATTGTGTGCTCTGGCATGCAGATGTAAAGTTGGTTAGTCAGGTGTTTTGTGTGTGCGTTTTTGGCAGAAAGTTCAGACAGTTCCTTCTTATAGACAATAGCTGGCTTTTCATTTTTAATACCAGGGGTGGATTACACACAGCAGCTCTTCAGAGTTTTGGTTTGGATAGCTCATTGCTTTATCTATCAAGAATTAAACTAAGGCAGTTCAAAATTAGTAATAGTCACAGGGCCACAATGTAAGTTAGGAAGGATGTTTGTTGGCGACATTATTCTTCCTTCTGTTTTTGTTTTTTTAATGAAATAGTTTAGCAAATATAACTGGAGGTGGAGGTGTCCATTTTTAGAAGTCTGTTCGCATCAAGATCTGGGTATCAAGTCCCTGCTGAACAGGTTTTTATTGCAGTTACATTTCTGGATCTTAATATTCAAAAGGGAGTGAACCAATGTCTGTGTGATTCCCATTTCCTTCATTTCCTATTGAGTTTCCTGCATGAGCTTGATTGGCTTCATATGTAGTAATTGGCAGCAGCTGTCAAACCTAACCTGACTGACAGGAGGTCAGAACTGCACATAGGGTGACCAGATGTAAATTAGGAAAGGGATCCTGTACCTTTAATGGTTGTTAAGAAGTACTAACATTTGTCATCTCTGCATGACAATCTGTATGGGGTAAAAACCCAAAGGGTCATAGCTCAGAGGTAGAGCATCTGCTTTGCATGCAGAAGGTCTCAGGTTCAGTCCTTGGCATCTCCAGGTAGGACCGGGAATGCCACCTACCCCTGGCACCAGGACTTGAAGAGCTACTTGTGGTCAGCATAGACAGTCCTGAGCTAGATGGAACAATGGTCTGACTCAGTTTGACAGCTTCCTATGGTCCCATGAAAAGCACAGGAGCCTTGTTTGTCACTCTACGTTTGCAATCCTAGCTTACCAACCTCAAATGGAAAACGAGTACATTCAACATGCTGAGTTTTTGGCCCACACCCAGGGGTGTGGAACAAGGAACACAGCATGCCAATGGGAACTTCAGAGTGATAGCAGCTCCAAGGTCCACAACTGTCATGGACTGGCTGGGTGCAGAAGAGTGGTGGGAGGCAACAGCTGGGGAACACCCAAGGGAGTCCCCTTGGGAAAATGGCTCATAGCCTGGGGATTGGTGGTGGGATGATGATGGGTGATCCGACAGAGAAGGAGGAGGAAGAGCCGACCAGGAGGACCAAGGTTCATACACAGTAGAAGCAACAGGGTTTAGTGAACAGGAAGAGCGGGGACAGAGGACAGTTCAGACTCTGAGGCAGAAGAGGGGTCTGGAGAGGTGAGGAGACAGGAGACAGAGAGGCATGATGCTGAAGAAGCCTGGGAGTCTCCCCATCTGGCTGCACTCAGCTCTCCACCCACTTAGTCTCCAACAACATGCAGGGAAATGGAGCAGGCTGAACAGAAATCAGTTGTGCGCAGGTTCAGTTTGAGATTGCTTGGGAAAGTCCTATGGGGGGGACTAGTGGAAACTGGGAAGGTGCGGTCCTTCAGTCCTCATACCTGCCTCATCAGAGCAAGACCTGCAGAGAAGGGTTGCTGGGACCACTAGGCCAGGGTGCTTCAGTTTCACCTTGACTTATGGAGATCTGCTGTTTTATTCCTGACCTACGCCTGACCTGAGCCTTGACAACAGCAGATGAGAAAGTTCTCCAGGTCCTGGAAAAGTGTACCTCACCCACCAGGAGCACTACCCTGCTTGAATCCTGCCTGGGAGGAGTCCTAGGCAGGGTTCAAGCACGGTAGTGCTCCTGGTGGGTAAGGTACACTTTTCTAGGACCTGGAGAACCAGGGTAGTGATGCTGCAACACCATTAGCAGGGACCATTCCAGACAGGCACCTAGCATTTGGGTGCTTAGGTGCCTACTGAATACATTTCTGTTTAAGAAGACTTTCCCTTAAGTGCAACCCAGTCATTTATGGAAGATCAGCTTTATGTCTGATAAAACTGTATTGTTGGTTTTAGAGTTTGTATGTGCGGCTATATTTTTTGTACAGTTTGTTGAATTGGTTTTACTGGTTTCAGAATGTGTGTCTGTGTGTTTTATTCTATTTTTATTGTGTATACTGCTTTGATGGCTTTATGCGGTGAAGCAATCTAAAATTTTGTGTCATCATAAACCACTCAAATGATCCCAATTCAATGCTTTCAGAAGACAGTCAGGTAATATCATCATTGGCATTACCACATTTTTCAAAGTACCCGGCTTGTGGCCTAAGTATACAGTAGATAATTTCTTCTTCTTCTTCTTCTTCTTCTTCTTCTTCTTCTTCTTCTTCTTCTTCTTCTTCTTCTTCTTCTTCTTCCTCATATACAGCAGATAATGTCTTCTTCGTCTTCTCCTCCTCCTCCTCCTCCTCCTTCTTCAGGAAAAAATCTATCTTGTGTCCTGACTTTTGGAGGAATGCAGAAGCTAAGGAAGTCAATGGCCAAAGTTGCTGAATGTAATGTTTCCCAAAGTTCTCCTCAAATGTAGGACTTCCAAGAAAAGTGTGACTATTCTACAGTCTTGATAGTCTTGATAGAGCAATGCTAGGATTAATTTACTGATAATATTGGAAGTTTTGTCTTTTATTTTCAAATGCCATAGAATTAAACACTTCCCCTCCAATGGATTCACTAGAATTCATCCATTATCTGCTTTGGGGCAACTTCCCTCAATATATCAGTTTTTCTCCAAGACATTCTGTGTTAATACTGTGGGTTTCACCCTTGGTGTACTTTATGTAAAATATACTTTAATTTAATAACATGCCTATAAATGCTTGTAAAGCAGGGGTAGATTCAAAAGTGGTCAACTGTCCATGTGCCACATTTGACAGGCAGGTGAAGCTGTAGCCACACACCTGTTAATTATCTGCCATCATATTATGTAAAATCTAGGCAGTGCTTCTGAACATATGTAAAGTGTATTTTCTTCCCTACTGAGCAGTCTCTTCCAACCCACCAATCTGGCAATCAAGGGCTTGGCTTTAAGGTTAATGCGTCTGGTGGGTTCCAGCCAAGTATGAGCCCCAAAGACATCAGCTTCCAAATGAATCATTTGTAAACAGGTGTGGGTTGCTAGGTTTCCCTGAAGTGGAAATTAGGGAAATTACAGTGTTACAAAACAGGCTTATACTTTGAGAAAACAATACTAAAAGCAGGACTAATTTTGACATGGGGCCTTGAGAGGGGTGTTGAATTGGCAGGCAGTTTATTGAATCAATCATCCAAGATATCTATTTCATTAGGAAACCCTTTAGAATTGATGACAAACTGCTAATATTGCAAAGTTTGTGACAAAACCACCGACGGATGCTAGCAGAACTTTTCTGTGTCATCTATGTGGCTTTACTGCAAAGCTGTCTGAGCCTTTGATAATGGCAAAGCACCCTAACCGTGTGAGATTTGACTATTTGGAGACAAGAGAGGCTTGAGGGTGTTAGTGTACAAAAGGCAGCAAGGGGAAGAGAACAGCAAAAGAAAGCATGCCACAAGTTTGCTTTTTAAAATGCAGAACACAGGGGAATTTGTTTTGCAGGACTCCCTCTGATCTCATTGTCACGAAGAGATGGAGAGGCTTTCCCACACACCTTCCCAAGTCAGCAAAAGAGCACAGTTCAGAACTAGTGGATTGTTTGCCAACATTCTTGTGTAGCTGGCATTAAACAAAAGGGCCACAGACAGTGCAAGAATTTAGAATGGGCAAGAGGACAGGCTATAGCAGCATGAGTCTCCTGCAAACAATAGTGATAGCATGATCAAAGCGGCAGACATAGTTTATCCAGAAAAGAAACCCTCAAACAAACCCAGGCATGATTAGGGGTTCTGAATGAGGATCTAACAGAGGTTACACTGTTACACAAAGAAAGCCAAGAACACATGTAGCATATCACCAGGTATTTTCTGTCTTTCAAACACAACATAATGCAGCTTCTAAAGCCCATGTTTCACTTTGTGCACCTTGTGTCAGAAGGTGGACCAAGAAAGCTTGACAGGGAGAAGAACATCTCTTAAACGTTGGCTGTCAACACATGCCAGGGAGCTGAGAGTTGCCAAGTCTCCTGGATACTGTCTTCCTTTGCTACTCGACAACATGCTTGGTGCACCAAGGGTGAAGTGGCTCTTAATCTAGAGATTAAGGTTGTACATAAAGAGTGATTGCTTGGGTCCAGAACCTAGAAGTAGAAGTTGGAAATGATGATCAGTTTCCTATTGAGTTTGTTCATATAGCAGTCCCCAGTCACAGCAAAGGCCCTCATCCCACCACTATAGTATACCAGGTGTTCCGTCTTGTGTCATCAAGGCCACTTGGATCTCATTATTGATGCTTCATTGCACTTTCTAAAACAATAAGTGACCTGAAACACAATCATCCCTCAAAATTCGCACTTCTCTGAATTTTGCAGTGCAGTCGTCCAGCCAAGTAATGTGTATAAAAATGCATATACTAAGATAAAGCAGAGATAAAAAGGCATATGCTCATAGAAATAGTGTACAAAAAGACATTACATAATGGAAATCTGCTTTGCAGAAATGTGTATATCAGGCAGAATTCTATATGTAGATGTGTATGTTAGGAGAAATTTACATTAAAATGCTGCTGAAATTTCATGAGGACTTGTTTTCTAAAACAAAGTCTGCAATCAGATATGGAAATGTGGAGAAGTGAACTTAAGAGTGGAAAATGGAGAAACTAAGTGAAACAGAAACTGGTTGATTCATCCATCCCTAGCTTAAGCAAATCTACATCTCTACCCTGCCTTCATCCTTCCAAAGGAGAAAGAAAGGTGTAGGTATGGTTTAAGTATTTATTCTCAATATTTGTATCCTCCCTTCCAATAACATATCCAAGGTGACTGTTTTTTAAGTACACAAAAAATTATCTAATGATTTCCATGTACTCCCAAATATGCACTCTGCCCCTTTTTACTTTGCTGATGGTTTTCTTCTTTCTTGTACATTCCATTTCCAGGCAGCTCAAAGCAGCATGAAAGCCCTTTTCCCATTGTTATAGGCTAGCTACCCTCCCTCTGGAAGTGCATTTGTTTCCATGGACAAGAAAGTTATTTTAAGACTTTGGAAATTAAAATGCAGCTCCCACCTTTCCTGAATGGGTATCTGAACTGTCTTCCATAATACTAATGAGAAAAAATAGCAGAGTATAAATGAGATAAATGGATACATCTTTGAAATGTAGTCTCCTCCACTCCTCTTTGGAAAAGCCACTCTAACCCTCACAGAGCTTTTATCAATAGAAAATATTCAAAATATGCACAGGGGTTCATCTTATGTTGTTTTCTCACGTAGTACTTGTCAAAGCGTATTTCCCACATTTCAGTGTATGGCAACTCTTACAAATTTATTATTCACAATCAGAAAAAATTAAGGCTGCAATCCTAGCCCTTCTTAGCTGGGAGTTAACCCCACTGAATTCAATAGCAATTCCTTCTAAGTAGACATATTTAGGATTGTGCTCTAAGTCTCTTGTACACTATGGCTGCTAATTTATAAGTGATCTGTGATGTTTATGGAACCATTTTATATATACATCTTATATTCATTTACATAGAGCTGTTTATTTGTCAGAGGTCCCCATTGGTTCCACAGCATTGCCAACCATTTGGAAAAAAATCACGCTGCCTACATATCATGGTGAGGACGATATGACCTGAGGAACTTAATTTCACAACATGGTGAAATGATGATAGGGTTACTTCACCTTGTGGCTTGCTGGTTAATCAGCCCTGGTTCAGACATTTGCCCAGCTAAACATTTAACATGGAGGAGAAACAATACACGTGAAAGTCCTACATGTGATTATTCTGCACCGTTGTTGTTGGGCTTTTTTGGGGGGAGACGACAGGTAAAATGTGAATTGGACTCTCATAATTAAGGGCCTCTTCATGACCCAAGACATTTTATTGCCTTGGGTTAAAGATAAGATGTCCCACCCACCACATACAGAATGGAAATTGAATCTTTATTATTGGTTAAAGCAGAGGTTGGCAACCTAAGGCCCATGGGCTGGTTCCAGCCCATGAGCTTCCTGGAACCGGCCCACAGCCGTTCCATGGATCAGTGTGGGGATTCCGTTTTTTTTTCTCCCGGAGCGCCATTTTTTTCCTCATTGCGGGGACCAACTTCTGAGTCGGAAGAGCACTGGAAACAGTGTGCGTGCATGCACATGGTGCTCCCCCATCCCGGAAGTGCACCAGAAATACATTGAGCGCATGCTCCGGCTCACTGAGAGGTCTGCCGGACCGGCCTCAAAAAACGTTGTCAACCCCTGGGTTAAAGGATGGTGTCATCTATCACATAAGAGGGCAGAAGGCTAGCTTAGGGCAGGATCACACAAGGGGTTCAGGGAAACAGCATAGTGCTCTACTACCACTGCCTCCTCTGTTAGCAACGGCCAACCGAGGGGACCACCTCATTCTGCCAGCCTGGCTCTGTATAGAGGGTCTGCATCACATATTAATTTAAGTGTGTGGTGGGATAAAGAGGTGTATCCCCACTCCAGAATTTGATACTTGACAAGTGACTGAACTGACTTTCCACTAACCACCTGCCCATTAAATGTAATTGTGGCTCCAAAGGACATTTGAATCCTGGGTGAGCTCTTGTGTTTGGTGTAAGTGTCCATGTGTACAGTGGCAAGCTTAAGATGTTTAGCAAAAGTACGGACAGAGAGCTCTTCCTTGTGATGATTTGTTTTGAGGCTGTCTTAAGAAATGTTACTTTGATTCCCTTTCTCATGCTAAACACAGAATTGAGCAAATGTACAATTTCATGAAATTCAGCTGAAGAGTTTGGAGACGGGAATATATGTGTGTTTGTATTTATGGTTAGTTTTTAGAATAGTTCCTTCCGGTCTTATGCTTTCTAAAGCATGGGCGCTTAAAAAAGCAAAGAAGCATGTAGTTTACCAAAGGCAATTGAACAAATGTTCATGTTAAATGTCACACTCTGTACAACTCAAGACACTTGCATCATGCTCTGACCTGTGTATGATCTTCAGGCAATAAAGCCATCAAATGCTTGAGTCAGATATTTACTTTGGCAGAGAATTCCAGAGAAGCTTCAAATGATTTCAGAGAGCATGATAAATGAACACAAGAACTTACAATTCCAGTATTTTAAAAATGCTGGCTCTTTGCATGCATTCGTGTGTGCATGTGCATGTTCACTTTAAGAATAAAGTAGTAAACTTGATTAATTCAATTAATTAATTGGGCTTTTGTACCATCTTTTAAAATAATAACTCAAAGCAAAGCACCAAGAACCATCTAATCCAGTATTTTTAAAGCTGGACCTTAATAAAATCAACATACAATTTACTTAAAGAAAGAAAGAAAGAAAGAAAGAAAGAAATCCACCCTGTTGCTTAACCCTGCCCACTAAAAACACAGAACAAATAATCCCTGAATTACAGACCTTGAGCATGGTTTTGACTTTGGAAAGGTGGCATACAAATTAAATGATTGCTTGATTTCCAAATGTAAGGTTTGTAGCACTTAGTGATATTTATTTTTTAAAAAATCAATATTTTGTTTACAATGAAGTACTTTAGCTATTTTAAATCAAAATTTTCACATTCCAAGTATGTTCTGCTCAATTGTGAGTTAACATTCTAGATACTCAGGTTTTTTTTCTGTCTCTCCTTCAATGTCTTTCTTTTTTTGTTTGTTTCTTGTTACATTCTCTGGGGGCATGGTGTAACATAACATGGCTGCTGGGGATGGGGGCATGGCAAAGAATAAATTAGGGAGCATATAATCATTTGGCTTGACTGTGTGTCAATCTGAACATTTTTCATGGTTTATTACTGTAGATCATGACATGAGTAAAGTTTCACATGACTAAATATGAAAGGAGATTTCCCACTATGAGGTTTTGTGCCCCTGGTACCAGTCTTATTGCCAATGTGTCCTGCAAGGCATCAAGGAGACATCCTAAACTCCTCATATGTTGTGCATAATCAGTTCATGTAATATAGCTGCCAGTAAAATCTAAACACTTCCTGTTACAGAATGGTTGCCACACACACAAATAATAAGATAACTTCAAGGCAGGAAACAAACAAGGATGACCAGTTTAGGCATTGCTTGCTTGGAATATGTTCAACTTTTAATTAAGCAAAGCCAGCAAAATAGGCAGGAAACTCTAGGAAGAGACGATAAAAATATTGGAATTATAGGAGTTGCTCATTTCTGCTCCCTTCTCCAATAGAATGCATTGGCTAAAATTAGTACAAAATGCCTAGATTTTCAATGGTTGATTAGCTCTCCAAGTTCCAACAAGAAACTTACACACTGCTCTTTTCCCTCTCCATTCCTTGCTATTAGTGTGGGTTCTGTGGAAAAATTGTCACACTTCCTGTAGGCTTTTGAGAATAGTCATTATTTTTAATTGAATTTATATACTGCCCTATACCCGGTGGTCTTTCACTCTTTAGATCAAGGTGTGTATGTACTGTAGAATTTGATGCCTGCATAAATTGTAATTTTGCTATCTGAAGCAGTGTTTATATATTCTATCACTTTCATTTCATGTAATAAACCAATCTTTCTGTATTTCTTTTGTGTGATAAGTTCTTGCGGGCGTAAGGTTAAGGGTAAACACATATTCATAACAAACGCACACCATAACTCTAGCAAAAGACCCTCAACCTCTTCATAGTATGTATATGAATACATGTGAGTGTTGGACGTGCATGTGGGTTCAGAAATATACATTGGAAGACTGCAAAACACTTCCTGTCTGAAATCCTAGAGTGCTGGCTGCTGCTAGCCAGTGTAGACAGTATTGAGCAAAATGGATCAATGGCCTGACTCGGTATGAGGCAACATTCTATGATCCTATAAAATCCCAAGGCCACATTTCTCTTGCTTTGTGACCAAAAGAATCTGGTGATGTGCCGGCCCAGTAGCATCATTAGGCAAGGCTATAGAAAAGTCATTGTAGTGGAACTCACACTGGCACAACTTACTATTTGTTTAAAAATTAAGGGCCTGGCATTGAGAGGAAAAGAATTTGGTTGGGCAACTGTAGCATCTGCCATCTTCTTTCATCCCAAGTCTCCCTCCCCCCATGTGACATCACTCAATGACCCTCCATTTGGCCCTAGAAGCATTGTGGTGAAATGGATCTTAGAACTGTAGAGTTGGAAGGGACCCCGAGGGTCTTCTAATCCAGGAATCTCAACTAAAGCATCCATGAAAAATGGCCACTCAAGCTCTGCTGAAAAAACCTCCAATGAAGGAGGATAAAATAGTATACATAGGTTAAAAAGGTGTCTATTAGGATGAAATATATCTTGAGAAACAAACTTTTTTAAAAAAAAAAAATCACGCTGATTTTATACACACACGCACACTCCATAGCACATTAATGGAGAAACAGGATGGATGAGACTTATGAATGAATACATTTCTGGGCTAACACAGATAAGAACTAGACTGATTCATTCATCCCAGTTTAGAACCCCTTGAGCCTATTGCTGCTTGAGGGATGTGTCATTTGGAGAGCAATGGAGGCAGGCTGGGTATGGATTAAGAGTCCTTTTCTCTCCACTGGCTCTCCACTATCAGCTGCATCCCCCCAAATCCTAATATGCTGTTGGGCTACAGCTACATGTGTTCGCATGCAATGTATAGTTAGTTCTTTATGAAGTTTGTGTACCAACTGTTTAGACTTGGAAAGGCTTGGTTTAGCGTATTCCACAAACCCATATCAGTTATTATAGGTTTCTGCTGTCATATGGCCACAGAGACTACAATACAATCTCTATATGTGGTCTTGGCCATCTAGCCAATGTTTTCCCACCACCTAAATTACGATAGGAAAATATTGATGGAAAATATTCCTTCTCCATCATAAAAAGAAAATAAGATATCCCTTGCTGCCTGCATATCCATTTACAGTCTAAAGAGGGGGAAACCCCTTTAAAAATATAGCCTACAAATTTGAAATTAGAAACCTGAGATCTCATAAAACATGCTACTCTGACAAAAAGGCTCCAGACTATGAAAAATAACAATACTAGAAGTGCCAGGTTTCATCCATGACAAATTTGCCTAGAAAAACGTGATAAATACCTTTTTATGCAGGCCCTTAATTCATGTCTGTATGTCAAGAACTTGTATTTGCAACTCCAGCCATATATTGTAGAATACCATCACCGGCCCTTTAGACTACCACCAATTAAACTTTAAAATGTTGTTTTCCTTAAGTTGCTTCTGTTCGGTATTCCATGTTTCTTCCACTATCATGGAAGGCTTAGACTCAGAGGATACAGCAGACAGGAAGCTAGATGAGAACCTGTATAGCACTGGATTTGGGCATGGCCATGATTTAATTCTGTTCAGGTAGCTACTTAATCCTGAAAAAGGGATGCTCGAGTGGGGAAATAGACCTTGGATAAAGTGCTATTGGTTTTCTATAGAGCATGTTTGATGATGGCATCTGGGTAATGCAACTGCCAAGTACAAAACCCCTGGTGAATCAACTTGGGAGCTGACTCCTGTGAGCTACTGAAGAGCTCCAAGGGTGAAAACAAAAACAGTACTGTGCATAAGACTGGCAACAGACACACTGACAAGAAAACATTCAAACTACAGGCTTCACTTGTGCCAGTGGCCTCTCAGCTGCATTTATGTTTAGATTTTCCAAATGCTACATTCATTGCCAATCATAACTGGTGTATGTATGGAGTTCCACAGTTATACAAATAATACAAAAGGAGTTGTGTACTATGAAAAGCCTGATTTCCACTCCACTTGTGTGACCCCAAAGATGCAAGAAATGGCTGCATTTCTGTGCACTCTGGAAAGTTCTGAAGTTCTCCTTTTAGAAATGGGTGGGGAAAATTTTATGCCTGTTCTACCAAACCCAAACAGGCAGTTTATTCTGAATGTTCCATTCAAAGTATATTGAAGGAAATTGAAAATCCCAGGGTATTCCTTTTTTTATATATATATAAATTTTTTTATTGGATTTTCACATTTTATAAAGACATACATACACAAAAAGACACTGACAAACACGTATGTAATTTCATACCCTTACTTTCATTACCCTCTTTCTCTGACTCCCCCCACCCCCTCTTCCTACATCCCAATTTTACTAATTATTTCAGCAAGTTCCTATCCATTATCTTACACATATTATTATTATCATTATTGTTATTTTAAGAAAGAAAAAACGTTTTACTTAAAAACCTTTAACTTTTCACTTTCCAATTCTCTTTTTCCTAAGGTCGACCCCATTTCCCTTCCATGAATTTCTCCCTTTAGTATTACTTATAAATCCAATTGGCCCGATAAAAGATTATAAAATTTTAAAAGTTTTTGTTCTCCCCTTCCTCCCTACCCCGGCTTCCGTCCCCATAGAAGCATCCCCAAAAAGAGTTCCTAGCCCGGATTCCTCACATCCGAGGTCCTTAATTCTCTGTTAGTCTCTCTCTGCCAGTTTTGTTGGTAGTCTTTTTTGTTGGTCTTCGGTTCTCGAAACAGTTCTGTCACAGTCACATCAAATTTTCTTCCATCCAGAAAGTTTAAAAGCTGTTGTTTCTGAAGATCAGGCCCATGCTTAAGAAGGAAGTCTCGATCATATTTCTTTATTCTTTTAAATTCCAGTGTTCCAAGTAGTCCAGGGGCTTCCTTCTTCATCTTTCTCATCTTTTGCAGAGTTGTAATCCAAAGATCTTCTTTACTTTCTGTCAGTATAGGCTTTTGGTTGGTATTTAGTTGGTTGATATCTTCCACTTGAACTGTCTCCCTTCCTCCTTTCCTTTCCATCCATCCTTGTAGCTCGGCTGCAGATTCTTTTTCAGGCGTGTCATTTGTACATTCGGCAGAGTTGTTTGTTTTGGAGTCCAAGGTCATGAGTTCTTTGCTCATAGCCGTAGTCTGCTCTTATAAAATTCCCACGAGAAAAAACATTTTTTCTATTTCTGCCAGTAATTTTCCCTCTGCAGCCATTGTAGTGCCTCTAATCCCCCCTAGGGGGATTCCAATTGCTTGATAGTCCTTTCCAACAGTCTGTTACTTTGTCATTTATTTACTACTTTGTTTCCAACCACCTCATTTTAAATGTATCGCTTTTAAAAGAGAGAGTTATTAGATAACAAGATTTTAACTTTGGCCGCTCGTTTGACAGCTCCTTTGACAGCTGTCAAATTCTTTGTTCTTTTTCCCTCCGGCAAGACGCTCCCGGGTTCGGGGGGGGGGTTTACATTAAAAGTTCCAAAATTCCTCCCTTTCTCTCCAGCACAAAATCTTCACCTGTCAGATTCATGGAAAGATCTTTTTTTCCCTGATCAGACAACAATTTTTCCACCTTAGTTCTCCGATCCTTGCTTTAGGTTGTTTGTAGATAGGGGGGGTGCGGACTTCCCTTTAGCACATCCCCCGGTCGTACCAAATTCAAAACCAAGAAATTTTGAGTCCAAATTCCCTTCTACTCACGGGTTGCTTGTTTTACAGTCCAAATTTCAGGAAGAAAGTTAGCGCTCTCCGGTCATGGCTCGCGGCTTCACTCCACTGAGGTAGCGATCTACTCACAGCACCACGCCGCCCTCCATACCCCCTCCGTAGCCTTTAAAAAGGCTCTTCATGAGTCGGGGGGGCGCTTAAGGTGCCCACCGAGTCACCAGGTCCGCAGGCATCTGCGCCTGCGGTTTCTGAGGGTCCCCGCGTCGCCGGCGCGGCAAGACCCGTCCTCAGCGGAGCCGATTCCCTCCGGAGCTCGGAGGGAATCCGCCATTCGCGTTCGCGCTAACCCGGAAGTCTCCCAGGGTATTCCTATTCTTGTCCTTCTCTCTCTCTAAGACTAGCACCCGCAGAAGCAGTATTTTGTCAAAATACAGAGCATGTGTTCTCTCAATAACACTTTCAACAAACCTGTAATATAGTATTCTGTCTATATTGAAGACTGGAACTGAGACTAAGAGACCTTGTAGCTTTCTGGAGGTTACAATGCATAGTAACTTTAGGGCAGAGGTCAAGAAAGTAATTTCTGGTGCACAGGACAGCTCTTAAGCCAATGTACCTCACTTGCTCATCTCATATAAACCATATAAACAATATGCACTGTTACAACACATGGCTGACATATTTCCTTTACTGATTTCACCTCTGGATTGTGGCATGTAGATATCCTCTTATATAACAAATACACATGTCCTGCAGCATGTACATGCAACAAAATAAGCATGGGGGTGACAAATGTGATAGTAGATATAGTCACACCATAAACTTTTTCCTACACAAATGTGGCAAGTGTCATGGAAGGCATTATAGATACACCAGCTAGAAAGCTGGATAAGAACTTTATTGTCTCTCTTAAACAAGAACAGAACAGCAGCAAGAAGTTCGTGACTCCACCCAGATACAATTAACTCCAGGACCACCTAGGTGAAATCTACACCTAAAAAAAAAAATACATTGAATTTTCCATAAGGCTCACCTTTGCTATCTAGTGTCACTTTGTATAGTGCACTTAAAACACACTTAAAACGGTTTATTTGCAGCTGTATAGCTGAGTCCCTAGTAACTAAACCACTCTACAGATTGTTATTACATATCACAATCCCAACACCATTGCCTTCTGTTTATCGAAAAGAATCTGCTACTGGTCTGTTACTGACATTAAAAAAAAAAGCAACACAATGGCTCTGTTTAGACATACTGCTTGGAAATTTTATGCCTGTTCTACCAAACCCAAACAGGCAGTTTATTCTGAATAAGTTTATTCCTACTGAGCTTTTTTCACCAACCTCCTTCCCCTGAAACTCCTTCCTCTAACTTCTTTCTCCTTGCTCAAGTCCTCCATCTCCTCTCCTCTTTTTCATAAACCTCTACAATCCATCCATGCCGTCACAGCACCCCTCTCATTCAACCTGCTCTGCCACCACTGCCCAGCTTACTTGCCTGCTTCACTCGCACCATTTCTCCCCCCTCTCTCAGCCTGCCCACTGGCACAAGCCCACTTGCTCACCCATTGCCTTGGACCCTCAGCTCACTCCCTGCCAGTCTCCAATTTCTCCCTCACCCTGTAGCATGTATAGAAAGAAACACCTGACCTCCTTGAGCTGTGAGTTAGAGCAAAATCCTTTCCCTACACCAGAGTGAGTAATTTATAACATCCTTTGGAGAAGGGAGTAGCAGGGAATTGGGTTGTATTCCCTCCCTATGCCAGTCATCCCCATTTGAATGTGTGCAGGGAAAGTGAGGGTTCACAAATCCACCAGGGAGTTTTGAGCATGCCTACTGAGCATGCCCAAAGGGACATGCTTACAATAGGCCTATGTGGTGAGGGAGGTGTTAGGCCATCCTTAACAACAAGAGAGTGTTTTTGAGTTTTTCTTCAATACTACCAATATAGAGCAGTCCATATTTCTGCTGTACTTTCATTCTTGAAGCATGCAAATATTTTCACTTCAAATCCCTTCTCATAATTGTATTCAGTCTTCTAATATCAATTTCTTCCAAATACATGTGAGAGTGGCTGGGTGTTATGGTTATGGCCACATTATAACCTCCAGTGAGAGGGTCTGTTTGACATCTGGGGCCTAGGCGAAAGCAGATGATTCAGTCAGAAATGAACAACAGAAGCTTGCAAATTTCAGATCACCCAAGAACTTTGCTATCTGAGACCACTGATTAACGTCAGGAAAATAGAACTGATAACCAAATCCCTGTGGTACTCTGCACAACTTTAAAAGTATTGCCCTGTTAACATTTTAGAATATCCAACCAGTGGAGAGCAAGGGCAATTTAGTATAGTCGCATGAAGCTAGTACTTTTATTGAAAAAGAGAAAAGTAGACTCCATGGCACAGAAGTCCTGTTTCTTCTAGTTTGGACACACAATCAGATCAAGGAGAAACAATATACCTCCTGACCTTTACCACATCACTACTAATACTGTAATTTAGGGATCAGCTTCAGCCAACAACATCTGGAAAATCACAGCTTCCCCATCCTTTCTCTAGACATTGTCATTTCTGGAGAAATTAGGAGGGGAGAGTTATTAAAAACACCTACCTCATTCCATTATGCAGCTTCCAATCCTGTCTTCTCCCTGGAGGATATGAAAAAGTTTTGAAAACTAAATATGTGTGTACACCTTATGGATATATTTCCTTTGCACAGCTATAATTTATTTTACTGACTTTTCCCAGTACTTCAACAAACTGCAGGACAATGCTTGATGACTGCTAATACTGGTATATATAATAAGGCTAAATTTGTCCATTGTTTATGTAAGCACTTATGCATATGCCTTTTATGTATTCTTGCATGCATATGCCAATTAGCAATGATAAACAGCCAATAGCCCACTCCTGTCGCTAATATTTTGTGTATTCAATATTTTTGAAACTTTTTTATTGATAATTTGATGTAATGTCATCGTTTCCTTTGTATTTGACTCACCTAAGAAGGGTTTTGTTCTACATCACACTAGCTAGTTTATAAGTAACAACCAATTATTTGAGAAAGAATTTTTCATAATACTTAGAACATTTGCAGTTTGTGTGGATTTCAGTTCATGGCTAGCAGATGTATTCTAGAACTCCAAAACACATTTATATTACTGGCACAGATTAATAAGAATTATTCCAGTAAATGACCATGTCTTGATTTAATTTATTTCCTTTCTGGCTTTGAAAGAGATGGCAGGAATGGAAGTGAATTTCTTTTAACCACCAGGTGGCAACCTTGTATTATAAAACTATTCACATGTTTATTTGTTTTTACCTTGTCTTAATTTTTAATCAAGGTTTGTAGTTTCTAATTTGTGACACAAATCTGTGCCTCAGACTCTTTTTAACTTTGGCTAGACATAAACAACAGTCTGGGGGCTCCTCCAGACAACCTATTAATTGAGCTCACAACCGGGCTTGCTGGCACAAAGGCTTTGTGGAGGTTAGATTATATCCGGTCTTTATTGAGCGTTTCCTCTGATTTGCTTGCAGGGTAGTTATAATGATGAAGAGCATTTGTCTTCCAGACTGTTACTATGCTTTCCCATTGATTAATGGTTCAATCAACATCTCCCCCACCACTTTCCTAAGCACAAAAAATCAGATCCTTTTTGTTTTACGGTTTATTTGTTGTCCTAGGGCGACAGAGCCCTTTTGTTGTTGTTTAGTTGTGTCCGAATCTTTGTGACCCCATGGACTAGAGCATGCCAGGCACTCCTGTCTTCCACTGCCTCCCGCAGTTTGGTCAAACTCATGCTGGTAGCTTCAAGAACACTATCCAACCATCTTGTCCTCTGTCGTCCCCTTCTCCTTGCGCCCTTAATCTTTCCCAACATCAGGGTCTTTTCCAGGGAGTCTTCTATTCTCATGAGGTGGCCAAAGTATTGGAGCCTCAGCTTCAGGATCTATCCTTCCAGTGAGCACTCAGGGCTGATTTCTTTAAGAATGGAGAGGTTTGATCTTCTTGCAGTCCATGGGACTCTCAAGAGTCTCCTCCAGCACCATAATTGCCCAGCCGCTTCATCAGCTCTGAATCCACTTGTACTTGTCCTCCGCTCTTCCTCAGTAGCATGTTGGATGCCTTCCGACCTGAGGGGGTCATCTTCCAGCGTCATAACTTTTATATGCCTGTTGTCTTTGTCCATGGAGTTTTCTTGGCAGCGATACTGGAGTGACTTGCTGGTTCCTGCTTCAGGTGGATCACATCTTGTCAAAACTCTCCACTATGACCTGTCCATCTTGGGTGGCCCTGCTCGGCATAGCTCATAGCTTCTCTGAGTTATTCAAGCCCCTTCACCATGGCAAGGCAGTGATCCGTGAAGGAGTCAGAGCACTTTAATCCCCTGCAATTTTGCAAACCTAAATTTCCCAGTGTGCACTTGAATTCCTGCCACAAAACACTGACAGAGTGGAGGCGTCCTTTGCTTCTAGATCATCATTAATGGCGATAGCTCTGCATCATGTTAACATGAATTATCTTTGGTTATGGTAAGCTGCCTATGCCTGATGATCTCAACTCAAATGGAACAGAGGCCAAAGTGGGTGTTAGTGGTTGTTGATGTTTACTACTTTGGGAAGTTTAGGACTTCTACTTTATAGCTGAAAGCTATTAGATTCAATGTTGCTTCTATTGGATTTCATTTTTTTGTGCCGGCAAAGGGAAATTAATCATGTCCCTTTGCTGGAGCCTCATAGAACTGTAGAGATTTACACTTGATTTGGGAATCATCTCTACTTTTCTTGACTTCAGTAGCCCAGGGCTCGGGCAGTTTGGGAATGAGCTGCCCCTTTTGCAATATTTATTCTTTGGAAATGGCTGGGATTAGATATGAGTGGCCCAGGGTTTTCTCTCAACACAGAGGCAGGGAAGATCGTCTATAAAGATGAAGATAGAACCAAGATTCACTCCTCCCTTCTTAGGAAAAGGTTTAGTTTTACCAGCAATTTAGAATCATAGAGTTGGAAGGGACACCAATACTCCTTTTTTATCTGCAAAAGCAAAGACTAAAAAAAAAGATATCACAGGTGTATTTGTTCAAACCATTTTCACCATACTTTGAACCAGCTGTCTGTTTTCATCTTTTTTCTTTTGTGGATCCTTTCATTAATTAAATGTAAATTTAATTACTTTTTCTGAAATTTGGAGTTGCAAGAACTGCGTATCCTACTGAAATAGCCTACAGTAGGAAAAAAAAGATGATAATTCTAATAAATTTTGAATATTTAATTCATTGAAATGTTTTTAGATTTCTATTTTAAGATATCTGTTTTATTCAATTCTATATTTCTGGTGTGTTTTTTACTGTCTACTCATCCACACATCCACACATCCACACATGTCAGAAATCAAGAAACTTAGCACAATCCTAACCCTCTCTACCCAGAAGTACGTAAGTCCTATTGAATTCAAGTGGGTTAAGTGGAATTAGAATTGGAGCAAAATAATTTAATTTTAGTCAACATTTTTTTTTAATTTTAAAGTAAAAGCGTGTTACTAAAGGGGGGGGGGCTCGTCAAACAGTTCAGTGAAGACTGAGCATGCTCAGTAGACCCATACTGTTGTGGGGTGGCTAGGTAGCTGGGATGGCATGAAGCATCCTGGAAGACAGCCTGTTTGGCTGGCAGGAATCCTGAACTGGAGCATTCCACACTGCAACAAGAACCCACTTGCTTTAGCTGAAATGCTTCACATTTTTCTGTTTAATTAACAAGTAAGAGTATTAGTTAAAGGATGTGACCAAATATAGTGTGGGGAAATGAAGTTGGAAAAACAATGCTCCTCCAGTGTTTTCCCAGTTGCCCTAGTAAAGAAAGACTCACTTGTTTTCTACCCAAGTAAGTGAAATGACCAGTGAATCACAAAGTCAGCCTGATTTGAATCACTCTCAGCCTCAGGTATACTGTTAATTAGACTTAAATTTAACCTGTAAAAACTAGCATATATGGCAGCGATATTCCACCTACATTTGAATCACGTCCTCCTGTCCACCTTTCATTAGCAGAGCTCTTTCCAGCAATGACATCACCAATTTCCCTTTGACTCAGAGAACACTCACATTTTTGGAATCTTTACTGATTTATATAATTCTCTTGTAATTTCTAGACTTCTGAGGGATCAGTTTTTTCAGGAGAACCACTGCAAAACTCTTCTGGGTCTGTGCAGGTGTCCAGTCCGCCTGAGATGAGGTGGAACCTGCAACCTGTGGGCTGTAGGAGACCAATTTAAATTTTATTTACAAAGCTCCTTAACAACTTGGGCTGAGGTTATCTTAAGGACTGTCTGATACCTTATATCAGTGACCAGGGAGCAGTGAGACATTGGGCGGGGTTTTTGTTGATGGTCTCCCATGACTCAGGTGCATGACTCCTAACAACTAAAAGCCATGCTTTCAGTGTTGTAGGCCCAAGTTTATGGAATTCCCTCCCAGCTGAGATTACCCAGGTATTCTCCTTGCTGAGACCACACATTGCACTGGCCATGTGACAAATGTAGCCTGCAACCACAGAGAAGTGTGAAATTTCCATCACTAGGCCATTATAACAGTGGGAGAAAAGCTGTGAAATTTAAACTGAATTTGGAAATGTCCTTAGAAGAGCTTATTTGAATATTGCTAGAAGAATGGAAAGCAGAACTGTGAATGTCTCACATGTCTGATTTTTCTGCTTCCCTCCATGCTTGAGCCAGTTTCATGGATCAGTCCACTTAGAATGGTCAAAACTGTAAAAAAAAAAAAGTCTCTCTGTGAGGGGTCCGAAGCAGGCCTGGACCACACATGAGGCAAGGTGAAGCAACTGCCCTGGGTGGCAGGATCCACAGGTGTATTAGATCTGGCCTCCATTTCTAGTCTTCTCCCACCCACTATTCCTGATCTTAATTTCCCTCTTCTCCATGGGTGGGGAATGCTGGTACCATTTTGTAGTTTGTTCAGGTATCAAAATGTCTTGGGCTGGCCCTGGTCCCAAGCATGCCTAAAGTCTTAATCTACATGTTTGACATACGTAAATGTGAAACATCCCATCACACCTGATCCGACCATGAGTGTTGTGGCTTGAAAAAGGGCTTCAGTGATGGCAAAAATCGCTGCCTAATTTCTGCAGTGGTATTAGTTCAGATCAGGGGTTGGCAAGGTTTACCTCGCCTGGGCCGGTTCACTCCAGTGGAGATCCCTCCATGGGCTGGATCACACACGCGCCCGTGATTTCCGGCATCTGTGTCTGTACAGACACAGATTTGTCTGTACAGATTTCTGGCACCATGGAAGCGAGTCCCTGCGCCACACTGCGCTGGTTTAGCGCAGCTCACGGGGACTCGCCGAGTTGGTGGCTTGGTTTGGGGGTGGCTTGGGGGCCAGTTAAACAACCCCTGTTGGCTGCTTGTGGCCCATGGGCCTTAGGTTGCTGACCCCTGGTTCAGATCATTGCAGGCATGTGCTCAACTGAAGACCATTGTCCCGTAAGCAGAAGCAATGATGCTTGCACAGCAGACCCTGTACATAGCATACTGCAAAGGCTGAGATAAGGTTAGGTCATAATGGCTAAAAAATATATTCTTAAAAAATATACATATTAACAAGATAGAGATTAAGTCATATCAGAGCAACTGAAGAAGGCAGAACAAAAATGCTATTAAAAATAAAACAAAGGATGCTGTTGTCAAGATGGCAGCTGCAGAGCACTGAAAATGGAATATTCAGAAATGCTGCATTTGCTGTAGCTGAGTAATGTCAGGTATTATATCACCCGGGTTGATGCCATAAAGCATCAACCTGGGTGATATAATACCTGACATTACTTTGTCATTACTTTCTAAAGCTCCAGAAGTTTTCCCTCATTCCCAGTGTTCTTGAATCTGATGACTTCTTTGCTGAAATAATAGATAAATCAGAGAGGCTGTGCTTCTCTGAAATGCTTTGCAACAGGTTGTTCCTATTTTTGTGTTCCTAAAGTCCATGCAAAAGTCAGTTGCAATTTTACCCATGAATGGGCACCTTGGGCATTTGCACCAAGAACATAGAAATCCCCACTTTTGACTTGCAGGCATCTCTTGAAAACTTTTTAATGCCAATAACTAACGTCCCTTGAGTAGTCAGTCACTTTAATGGTTGTTCTGTATTGGACAGCAATTGTTTGGCCTACCAAAACCATACCAGTATTCAGAAGCATTCAGAAACATACTGCCATTGACTGCCTTCTGTATGGGGCCTTCCATTGGATCTGCATCCAATTTTTATATTGCAGCCTTTTTGGAAAGCCCCCAAAACGTATTTTTTTAGTGGGCCTTCCAAGCATTTATTAGCTGAGTGATGATTTAGTTAAATAAATACATAGCAAATAAAAGAGCATGTGCTACCTACCAGATATGCTAGAGCTTATAATTAAATAATTAAAAACCTAAATAATTAAAAAAAACTTGTTGAAACGAGTCACTCTGCTACTATTAATAAAAATGTGATTAGCATATAGAGGAAGTTGAATATCAAGAAAGACATGACACTCCCTTTCCACTGTAACATTTCCCACATGGAAATTCCCATTGGGTTTTATTTTTGGTTTTTTTTAAGGAAGGCTAATTCTGCACTCACACTCTCAGTTCTCTTTCTTTCTCATGGTAATATAAGGAATATCCCTTCTGATATGTTCCTGTTGCTATGTTCTAAGGGGTTTTCTATCTTGAAGAAATGCTGTGCCAATTTTCCTTTCTTCCTTCCTTCTCATGCCCAAGGTGCTTAAACATTTCTTTAGAATTTTGGTGAGTGTGAAGTTGATAAAGGTAAAGGATTCCTGTATGGCTAGGTCCAGTCAAAGGGACTATGGGGTGCCGTGCTCATCTCTCTTCAGGCCAAGGGAACCAGCATTTGTCCATAGACAGCTTTCTGGGTCATGTGGCCAGCATGAATAAACCGTTTCTGACACAACGGAACACTGTGATGGAAGCCAGAGCACTTTGAAATGTTGTTTATCTTCCCTCCACAGTGGTACCTATTTATCTACTTGCACTGATACGCTTTCAAACTGCTAGGTTGGCAGAAGCTGGGACAGAGCAACGGGAGCTCACCAGCATCACACGGATTCGAACTGCCAACTTCCAATCAGCAAACCCAAGAGGCTCAGTGGTTTCGACCACAACACGACCCGTGTCCTTGACTTACATCAGTAGCAGTTGGTGAAGTGGGAATGCTTATCTGACCTCCCATCACTGACATTGTTGCAGCTTACCAGGAGAGCAAGCAGTAGGGGTAAGGCGGTGGCAAGGTTGGTGTGGTGCAAACACATGGGAGTGCCAAATTGGCCCTGCCAGTGAGTTTGCACCATACAGACCTCTTCATCACTTTTCCCTTTTCCCTTCCAGTAAGCTGCAGTGACTGTGGTGATGGGAGGTCAGTCTGACCACACTAACACCTAATGTTGTGAGATGGCTGAGGACAGTGTGTGCATATTTTCTTTTGAGTAAATATTTTACCAGGACTTAGCAGCATCCCTGGCTGCCTACATTTCAGAATATGAAAAAAGGCCCATGTGAAGAAGTTACCTCATGACATCTTGCCCTGGACTTTACCAGAAGCTGGGGATTTTGGCTTCTGAGCACCTGGGATCCATGTACTTCCTGCTTTTTAAGGGAAACTCAGGGGGACCTGACATAAGAAGTTCTCTCTCCAAAACTGGAGAAGAAAAAGAGTTTGGATTTGATGTCCCGCTTTATCACTACCCTAAGGAATCTCAAAGCGGCTAACAATCTCCTTTCCCTTCCTCCCCCACAACAAACACTCTGTGAGGTGAATGAGGCTGAGAGACTTCAGAGAAGTGTGACTGGCCCAAGGTCACCCAGCAGCTGCATGTGGAGGAGCGGAGACGCGAACCCAGTTCACCAGATTATGAGTCTACCGCTCTTAACCACTACACCACACTGGCTCTCTGGTATGAAGCACCAGAAACCCCTGTCCAATGCCTTTAAGCTGTTTTTTTGTGAACGGGCTCAAAATGATTAGTTAACATTTCAAAAACTAGCTGCTTAAATAGACTGCATTCCGCAGATGGAGCACCTCCCTTGGTGTGGCCCAGGATCCAGGCTGATTCATATTCAAGTTAAATATTAATCAACACTTGAGATGGAGTAGCACCCAGCATCTTGGAGGAGGGAGCAACACATGTCATATAGGCAAATACATCTCTGGCCTTCAATAGAGGAGAAGGAATGGCCCAGGTGCTTAGAAAGACCAGCAAAGGGACTGCTACCACTGCATTCCAGCATCTGCTGCCTGAGGCTTTCACCTCATGTTGCCTAATGTTAGGATAGCCATGTCTGTTCATTAGGGGAAGGGGCGAAGCCAGACAGGAAGAGCACCACAATTGTTAAGACCAACTAAGAATCCCCAGACCATGAATTAGCTTTCATGTTTCACAGAGCTCCTCCTCAGAATCAACGTTAAATGGAAAAAGAGGGGGAAATCAACATTATGCTGGTAGAGCCTCCCACATCCCACTTCAGTCCTGAGAAAGAATCCTGTGAAAATTATTCTCAATTTTTGGTCTGGTTATAACATTTCTGTTTGTACTTCAGTGGTTCTTGGAGTTAAAATCTTTGGGAGGTATGCAACTAAGTATTACTCAGGGTAGGCCTACAGTGGACCTATTTTAGTCATGTTCATTAATTTCAGTGGGTTTACTCTGAACAAAACTTGGTTGAATACCATCCTTTAAGCTTGAAGTTTAAAGATTTTGACATTAAAAACAATGTCTCCATCCAGTTACTGGGGGATGTGAAACAAGCAGTAGCAGCAAGTATGCTCAATGGAGCAGGGTACACTTAATCCACAGAGCAAAAGCCACATTGACACCCGTGGCCAGTTTTGCAATGTTGTTACACAACAAGTAGACAAAACAAAACACAGGGTATGAAACTTGAAGCATCATGACACAGGTTATTGCCAAATATACGTATCAGGAAAAATAAACTTCAAAAGATTTATGATCCTTTTTCCTACTATGCCATAATTCATCTTATGAAACGGGGAAACCATGTGCTCCATGTATCTGGAAATATCTATTTTTACTCTCTGCACTGTCACTTTCATAGTCTACACCCAGTATAATAAAAACAAAGTGGACTTTTAGGAATTAGAGATTGAAACTATTCTGTTTTAAAGTGTTTCCGCCCCCCTCGCCCAATTATTTTTTGGGGAAAGGGGAAAACATTGTAGCTACATCACTGGTGCTACACCACTTGGTAGTTGATTACACTGGGCAACAATTTTTTACTTTTTGAATGTTGTCTAGATTTCTACAACTGATTTAGGGTATTTTTGCACTGCTGAATCAGGAAATGGCATCCGTTTCTCTCCATCAGGTCAGGTTTACTGTAAACTGAATGGTGGGCATTGATAAAGGTAAGTACACGTAAATTGCATGTTGCTTCACCGTTTTTCAAACTTCAGGGCTTGAACTTCCGTTTCTTGGAACTCCAGGAATGCTCAGCGGCAGGGAGGTCTCTCTTCAGAGTCCAACAGTAGTCAGCCATCATGACTGCATCCCAGTGACCCTGATACCTGGTCTCCATCTCTTTCATGTCCTGATGGAATCTCTCCCCCTGCTCGTCACTCATTGAACCCAGGAAAACCGGCCCATATGTGAAAATAGGTAGTGCATCTTGACGCTCATGTTGCAGCCCAGGCTTCTGAAAGCAGTCAGCATGTTGTTGACAAGTTCTGTGTAGTTTCTGGCCTTATTGTTGCCAAGAAAGTTCTTTACTACCAGAACAAATGCCTTCCATGCTTCCAGTTCCACTTCGTTCATTGAGTTTCCGAACTCTGTATCTCTGATGAGCTGACGGATCTGAGGACCGTCAAAGATGCCAGCTTTCAACTTCTCCATGGTCAATCCTGGAAAAGCCTGGCACCAGTAACCATCCTTGTCCAGAGCCTTGGTGAACTGCTTGATTAAGCCGAGCTTGATGTTCAGCGGTGGGAAGAGTATTCTGTCTCTGTCCACCAGAGGGTCATTGATGATGTTCCTTTTTTTGCCAGGCACCAATTCCTCCCGCACAGGCCAGTCCTTCTTCGTGTAATGCTAAGCACGGTCCCTACTATCCCACATGCACAGAAAACATGGGTACTTGGTGAAGCCAGACTGTTGTCCCAACAAAAAGTTCACCATCTTCAGGTCAACACAAATAAACCACTTATGCTGATCATAACCAATTTTCTCCAGCACATACTTCACCGCTTCATAGTTCTCCTTCAGTGTACTTGAGTGAGCCAGGGGTATAGAGGCAAACTGGTTGCCGTTATGTAGCAGAACACATTTCAGTGATCGCTTGCTGCTGTCAATGAACAGTCTCCAATCTTTGGGTTCATACTGTGGCACTCCAAGCTTGAGCAGAAGCTGTGCAATATCTGCACAGTACACCAAGTCCTTCTCTTCCAAGAAAAAATGGAGATACTCTTGATGCCTGTTGCGGAAGAAGCTGATGCGAGCACTGTCAGAGAGGAGGTTTTTTTCCTTCAGTCTGGATGCCAACAGTTTGGCAGAGTCCTTTGACAAGCTGAGGTCGCGAACTAGATCATTCAACTCCTTTTGGGAAAATGGATGTGGAGCATCATCTTCAAGAACCACTTCTTCTTCTTCATGTCCTTCAACACTGGAGGCATCTTCGTCACTAATGTCAGGAAGTTCTCCGAAGATAGGCACTGGAATTTTATCACAATGAGCTACAGGACGAAGTGCTGATTGAAGATCAGGATACTTCGTGGGGCAGCTGCCCCATTAACTTAGTTTTGATCTCCCAACTTTATGCTTTGCCGCACCAATTTATGGAAGATTTCGAGGTTTTATGACTTCAAACTGATCCCTTTTCGACATAATCACCCAGAACTATTGGACCTGAATATTTCTTGTCCTTAAAATAATCATTTCCAATCAAAACAATTATTCGACATGGCATTTTACCCCCACCAACTTCTTCTAAAATGCTCCACACAAGCGTACATGTGAACAAAAACGTAAAAAAACGACATGTGGCCATAGCTCAAAAACTTGACCCGACTGAGCAAAACCAATGTGATTTTTGGATTCAGCGCATCAGATTCGTCCCAAATCAACTGAAAAAACACAGACAACAAATTTGTTGTTGACCAGTGTTATTCAAGGACAAAAACAGATATGGGAGATACAAATGTCTGAATGGGACAGGCCCAGTTCAGTTTTCTTCAGTTGCCTAGGAGACCTAAGGGAAGCACAAGCATCTAGCAATCTCCAACACAAAATAACTATAATAAAAGACAAAATGACAATGCATAAGAATTCTGTTGGTTATTTGGATCCCTGCTTTTAACTGGGCATGGCCCTTACAGAATTCCTTGCAGCTTTGCTGGATGATCCCCTCCAGGAATATTGTGCAAAACTTCAGACAGAATGGAATTGTTTTTCTTTTGGCTGAGGTGGTGGGAGGGAGTGGACATTCCTCTACACAGAAATCTAGCATGTTAGGGAGGAGGTTAAGTTCCCTGTTATCGAGTTCTCCAGATGCAGGGTAATGGCTGTGTACAGGAGAGCCATAGAAAGTTGTGTGTGTTTCTACCCGAAAACAGACATGTCCAGACAGAGGTTTACCACCTAGTTAACCATTTGTGGCTATTTGTGGCCAAGAGCAGCCAGGCAAGTGATTTGGGTTGGAAATAATAATAATAATAATAATAATAATAATAATAATAATAATAATATCTCACCCATCTGGCTGGGTTGCAAGGAAACAGATGCAAGGAGGACAGACTTGAAACTCTTCTACTCATATACTGAAGTCCTGTTCTAGCTTGGGGTTAGGATTTGTTGGGGAGAGGGAACAGCTAGTGTTGAGCTTTTTAAATGGTGTATCCTACACTTGCTTACATCAGGGGGCCACTTGCCTCATGTTCTGTACAATTTGCCAAGACTACCTGTTGAATATATAGTCTTAGATCTGCCCATGTTGAATGCTGTTGGGGGTTAGAATGAACCATGGACCTCTCTCTGTAGGCCTTCACCAGTGGAGAGAAGTCTCATTAACAGGGATGTAAGGAGGCAGCTATTTCCATCCTGTCCTGTGTTTGTCTCAACCAGTTGTGTTTCTGTTTGGCTTTCACTAAAACGTATGTTGTTCGTCTCGCTATGCGCTCTGACTGAAACTACAGTGGTACATTGGCTTAAGAACAGCTTAGTTTATGAACAACTTGGATTAAGATGCTACAAACCAGGAAGTAGGTGTTTTGGTTTGTGAACTTTGCCTTGGAAGCAGAACATGTTTCACTTCCTGTTGTGTGGGTTCCATTCTGAGTCCTCCGCTGCTATGGGAAAGCATGCCTTGTTTTAAGAACGCTTTGGTTTAAGAACGGACTTCTCGAATGGATTAAGTTTGTAAACCAAGGTACCACTGTAATATCATTAATTACGTAAAATATTTCAATGGAAGGAAAATGCCAAAACTAATTCAGAAAACAATTATTTACATTGTGGAATAAAACAAACAATAGTAGCTAATACTGTTGGAAATATGAGGTGAGATCTTTCTGTAATGGAAGTTGCACCCAGTTCCAGTCACCACACAGAGGCAACTTAAGGTCCAAAATAGTTTACTGCTGCCAAAGATCAGACATTGTGGGAGCGGAGGCAGGCTGCAGGAGGAGCTGAGTCAGCCGAAGATTCACTGGATCCTATGCCAGTCCAACCCTCAGAGAGGGGTCTCATCTGCCCTTCTACTGAGCCATCCCATTCTGTGTTAAGATTTATACTGATAATTTTTGAAGTAGGAATGTGTGCTGTAGTTATTTTTTCCTTATAGACAAGTTCCGCAAGTCACAGTACAATGGCTATATTATTATTATATCATATGTTTCCAAACAGGGAGAAGGAGACTTATTTATTTTATTACATTTATATCTTTCCTCCAAGGAGCTCAAGGTGACATACATAGTGCTCCTCCTGTTTTTATCCTCACAATAACCCTGTGAGGTACGTTAGGTTGAGAGTGAGTGTCTGGCCCAGATCACCCACTGAGCTACATGGCTGAGTAGGGATCTTCCAGGTCCTTGTCTGAAATTCTAACCACTACATAACACTTACTGTCTTGACCTGAGATGAGGAATTGGGATGACTGCTAATTATATATCCCAGGAATTAATAACTAATGACTACCAAGCATAAGCATCCTTAACAGATAATTTACTCATCTTGGAGAAAGGACAATTACAATAGGTGTTCTGTTCTTAATAACAGGCATTGGCATTCAGAAACTAAGCAGAATATGAATCATCATGGAAAGAAGCAAGGTGAGATTTTCCTTTTCATTAACAGAGGTGGGGTGTGGAGTAGGTGTCTGTAAATTTCAATTGTTCACACAGTTTCACATTTCCATTTGTGATGCTCATTGTATGAGGACAATGCTACTGGGAAATCCACCTGAAGCAAAAATAAAGCCATTTTCTTCCCTGAGAAAAATCCTTTTAATTTGTATAAGCTGCTATAAATTTGACTTCATTGGAACTGAGTTTTAGTTAACACATAATGGGGCCAACATGCTGGTGTGTAACCCAAGGAAGAGAGATTTTATGACCATTATGATGACCACGGTAGCCACTGCTTTGAGAGGGTGTTTTTTTTCCTTACTTGGGTGTTTAATGCAGACATTTACATTGCTTACTTGGTATATATTGTTTAGATGCTGTTTTGTTTTATTGTTTTTTGCTGTAAACCACTCTGTGATTTCTTTAAATGAAGAGTAGTATATAAATGAGATTATTATTGTTGTTTCCAATATTTCATTTTTTGTTTCAGTATAACAGATATAGTTCAGCTATGCAATATATTTTGTATCTAATTTTGCCAGGCTTTTGGAGGTGAGGAGGGTACTTTGTTTAAGGTCGGTTTTATATACAGTGGTACCTCGTTTTTCGAATGTAATCCATTCTAGAAGACCGTTCAATTCTAAAACGTTCGAAAACCGAAAACTCAATAGCCAACAGCTAGTCCTTGGGATCTTGCACTCAGCGGAAGCTGCGTGGCATGTTTGACTTCCGAGGCATGTTCGAAAACCGAAGCATTTACTTCCGTTTTCTGAACTGAAATGTTCACGAACTGAAATGTTCGTCAACAGAGACGTTCAAAAACTGAGGTACCACTGTAGTACCCATTGCTATTATATTGCTATGTGTTTGCTTTGCAGCAATGATAACCATGTTGTAGTAGTAATGGGTAACAATAAACAATGTTTCTGGTTATTATGGGTTGGCTCTAAGACTCAATTCTTTGGCTTATTCTTGTGGTTACTTTCGTTTTCCTATGCATTTGTGTTGATCAATAAACAGCCTATTCTGGGCATATGAAAGTGAGGTACCCTGCCTTATATTAAATAAGAAAACAGTGGCAATGATAATGGTGTCAAGGGTAATGTATCACATCTTATAAGAATGGCCCAAACAGAATCAGGTAGAAGAGTTTCAGTCCTTCTTGTCAAGGAGTATGGAACTGAGCATAGAGGATAGCTGCATTTTATTGAGCATGTGGGTGCTTCTCTCCTCTCCCCCCCCCCCCCCGGATAACAGAAGATTCTGATGGAATTATAGGAGGTACCACCCTTTAACCATATGTTGAAGGAAGGTACAGAAATGTCTAAATAAATACAGTGGTACCTCGGGTTAAGTACTTAATTCATTCCGGAGGTCCGTACTTAACCTGAAACTGTTCTTAACCTGAAGCACCACCTTAGCTAATGGGGCCTCCTCCTGCTGCTGCGCAGCTGGAGCACTATTTCTGTTCTCATCCTGAAGCAAAGTTCTTAACCCGAGGTACTATTTCTGGGTTAGCGGAGTCTGTAACCTGAAGCCTATGTAACCTGAAGCGTATGTAACCCGAGGTACCCCTGTAATGTGATAGCAGGCATACCAATGATGTTCTGGGTATCTGGACAGAGGCTGATCAAAGCCAAGGGACGCTCTTCCAGTTTCCAGCTGGTTTGAAGTGAAGGTACACTTACTGTAGTGAGGACACATGTATGGGAGCATACCAGCATCACAAAGGGAGAAGCAGAACACAGATAAGACTGCACCTTGAATTCCTCCCTTTTGCTGCCACTGCCACATCCCCCCCCCATTGACTCTATAGTGGTACCTCAGGTTAAGAACTTAATTCGTTCTGGAGGTCTGTTCATAATCTGAAACTGTTCTTAACCTGAGGTACCACTTTAGCTAATGGAGCCTACCACTGCCGCTGCATGATTTCTGTTCTCATCCTGAAGCAAAGTTCTTAACCTGAGGTACTATTTCTGGGTTAGCGGAGTCTGTAACCTGAAGCCTCTGTAACCTGAGGTACCACTGTATACTCTTATGCCATGGGATTGGGACAGCTATTGATTTGGCTAGCTTGTTGCTTGAATTTCTGCTCAGATGACAACTGGCAAGTAGTGTTGGCCAGGTAGAGGTTATCCTGATCAGCGCACACATATAGGGGATATGGAAAGGCGGCTGCCCTTAGGTCCTAGAGCCTTTAGGCCATCAAATGCTGACAGGCAGGAATGTAATGGAAAAGACAGCCACTCCCCAAAGGCTGTGATGGTCTAGTTGATCTAGTGCTTCCAGGCCAGGTGGTGTTACCCAAGTTAAGAATGCAGAATGGTTCCCAACTAGCTCTTCCAGTTATAGTGTGCCTAAG
The DNA here is from genome assembly GCF_964252035.2 of Podarcis erhardii. NCBI lineage: Eukaryota > Metazoa > Chordata > Lepidosauria > Squamata > Lacertidae > Podarcis > Podarcis erhardii. The sequence continues at coordinate 52,382,205 of NC_138508.1, read as the reverse complement.
TGGAAGTTATGGTTTGGAGTTAATGGTCTTGCAGTTTGGGCCCTTATACTCGATTATTGCCTTGTGTCTTCATGGGGAGGGGGGCAGGAATCATAGGTGAAAGATTTGTGTAGGCCAGCTGTACACACTGAAGTGTCTCAAAGTTGTGATGCAGGCAAGCAGAACTCTATAAAAATGACAGCAAGACACACTTCTTATTTGGCTGCCATGCTATATATATTGAGAACACGTTGCTCAGTAAGAAATCTACAAAACTTAGAGCAGTTGACACATCTCCCAGTAACCACCTGTATTGCCTGAAGGAGGCCTGCTTAACAGCTCAAAACTGTGGAACATTTTCTTTAGAAGTAAGATAATACTCTTTATTCTGAAGGACATATATATTGTACACAAATCCCGCGTAATAGCAATTCCAGATACATTGATTTTCTACTTTGACTACTCTCCTAGTGTGGCTATTTCAAGGAAAACACAGAATTCCCAGTACTGTATTCTTTGTTTTTTAATGGTTGTTTCCAATAAGCAGTTTCCCAGAATATCTAGTTTTGAAGTTATAAGTTACTGTAATACAGCTAAATATTAGCTTTAAATTCAATTTAGGGTTTGGAAAGCAGACACTATAACTCTTGAGAGTCCCTTAGCAAACTCTCAGTGAGGACTAGAAATCTTAGACTAGTTTCCACATTTCATGTAAAGACCATTGTCTACTCTTTGTCAGGACTAGCAGCCTAGATGGAGAGAAGAGGCAGCTTTGTCATGGATAGCAGTTTGGACGAAAGAAGGCAATTAGTAATTAGTCCAAACCTGAGTGACAAGACTGAATCTGATTTATAGGAGCAGGTGGAATGCTATTGGCCGTGTGTGTCACCTGACTCCTAATCAGCTGGTAGTTACAATGCAGTGTTCTGGCATCTTCAGTATTGGTATTGGAGAACAGCAGAAAAGCAGTCAAATAGTTTATTCCTCTGGTAAAAGTTTGGTTGTTGTTGTTTAGTTGGTAGAGTAGAGTTTAAACTCCTTGGCTTGAGACTCCTGATACCTTATAACATCTGGCAAAAAAGAACAAAGAGGCCAAATGTACAAAGTGATTTTATATATTTGAAATTGGTTACAGGTAGTGACAAATGAATAGCACATTCACCCTGTGCTGATGCAAATCATATAACACACTGTAGGACATAAATCAAATTTAGGATTGGAACTTAATTTTGTTTGGGTCACATTTTAAAGTCAACTGACCATCTTCAGTCAAGGGTATATGATAGCTGTGCTCTCCTGCTAAAACCTCCACATTATGTATTCTGAAAAAGAAAGAATGCAAAGCTATTCTTTTCCAACTTACTTTTGAGAGCTTAACTAGAACTGTTTTTGGCAGTTTAAGACTTTCTTTTTCACTTGTACTTTTGAAAGCTAATGCACTTTTCTCTCCTCTGTTACAGATAGGTAGCCGTGTTGGTCTGCCATGGTCAAAACAAAATAAAAAAATTCCTTCCAGTAGCACCTAACTCAGTTGGTCTTTAAGGTGCTACTGGAAGGAATTTTTTTATTTTGTTTCTCTCCTCTGTTGTATTCTTTGTGTATTGTAGCTTTTGGTTTTAATTTGTGTGTCATAGAATAAGATGTATTAATATTTTCTTGTTACTGTTTTATATTGCATACCTTTATGGAAATTTATAATGACACACTGCCCACTGCCCCAATTACTCTTAGAAGTCCTCTCACCCTCATTGATGGGCAGTGTTGCAGCCTGACCCCGGACCATGCAAGTGATTTGGCAAATAGCAGGCTGGATCATCCACCTGCCAGCTATTGGCCAATGCTCGCAGCTCTTGGCTTGCTGTTCCCATGGCAGTGGGCCCAAGCAGCCAATGGGGCTGCTTGGGCTCACTCCCAGGGGTTGTGAAATTGAAGCCTTCCTGCCTTTTTCGTCGGATCTTCCACCCACCCTCCCTTAATCAGTTTGATTTTAATTGTGCTTTGACCTTGCTATGGACCAAGTCAGCCACCGTACTCAGGGCCGGGCAGGAATTTTTCCATTTGGCAAATTGGCACCAACCATCTGGTTTTCACCTACCTTGTAGCAATTGTCACAACTTTGTAAGGTGGTTAGGCATTGGGCAAGCCTAGATCTTTGGTGGAGGGGAGGTTGTAGCCCCTGTCTGCCCCTCCTTGGGAAAGGATATCCTGTTAAAAGGATCTGGGAGGAGTTGCATTCTCACCAATGCCCAGGCAGGGGCTAGGGCCATACCACTCCTCCAAAGGGAACTCTGCGGGTGGTACCACTATTTGATGTAAGTCATAGGGCATCATCCCCCCCCCCAATTGGTTGTGGTTTACCCTTACAACAGATGCACTCCCAGCAGATGGGCTGGAATAGAATAGCAATGGCTTTACCCAATGCCTATGCCAAACCATTCTCTACTGTAACCAATAAAGCTGTGGACATATTCAAGCCCCAAACCCAAAATGATGTTGTCCTGTGGGGTTATTTATGCCCCCTAGGGAACTGTGGGGTCACGGGGTCTTGAAACGCAAATCATTATAATATTCATAATTTATTCTTGCCTGGGCCATTCATTTTTGCTTATATGTAGTGGTGATTAGAGTTGATTGCTTATGTTTTAAGCATTGTTGCAATTTGGGTTTATTTTTTATGCCTTGTGATCCTTCTTTAAGCCTGGAAACCACTTGAATCTTATGGGATACAAATATGTCAAACAAATAAACTCGGGAACCTCACTTTTCTCAGAACTAACTTCTAAGTTTAAGAAACATATGTGTAGAAGCTTGACTCATACAACTCAGGATTCTTGAGTAAGAAGCGAGAAGTTGTTACTCTTCAGCCATAAACCATCCTATCGCAAGCCTTCTCTGCTCTACTTCCTTCCTTCTTTATTTGGAATCCTTTCATTCATCAGTAAGTGAAAATCTTGGCATGATTATAGAGCCTCTGTTTGTAGGATAGCAGGCGTGGCTAACCTGCAGCCCCCAGATGTGGTTGGACTCCAACTCCCATCAGCCCCAGCCAGTGTGGCCAATGAGAAGAAATGAAGAGAGCTGTAATTTAGCAACATCTGTAGGGCCACAGAGTTCTCATCCCTTCTGTTCAGGATCTGAATAATGTTCTTGGGAATGAGGAGGTTTTTATTTAATAATTCTCATAAAGCTATCAAGTATAATTGGAATGTAGTCTATGCCATATGGCAGTACATTATCTTGCACTTTGGGACTGACATATTTTATCTGGTTTGTGAGGACGCTAGGATTTCTTGTAATGGCACAGCGCCGGAAGACAGAGGAAAGACTGTGCAAGCAGACTATGGTATGACTCTTGAATAAAGCCTGTTCATATGTTCAGGCATGTGGCCATATCATTGCAGACATGTCCTGTTTTCTGTCTCCTTCTTAAAGCTGCCTGTGTTGCCAGCAATTAATTTTGCACCTGTGCATATGGTTTTTCTGTAACTAGGATAGGTTTCCACAATAAATTGTCAAATCAGGTTTGATTGGCCAGAAATATTTCTTTTCCTGACATATTTAAATAACCAGTTTGTAGACATTTACAACTACATCTGGAGTTGGCCAAATATCAACGGTGAATATTCATTCAATTATGAACCACTGGATTTGTACAGGGCTCTCAGAAATGCTGGACTTGTACCAACATTTTAATGCAAAGAAAGAGAATGTCCTAAGCAAAGATTGAACTCTGCTCCTTTAATGGTGGTTTCTAGATAAGACCATTGCAACCATTCATCTCACTTTCCTCTCTTGGACACAAGTGCTATAAATGGCTGATTGCAATTGGCAAGCTTGGAAAAATGGCTAGACTGGACAACAGTTTCAAACAGTGTGGCAAGCTAGTCTGCTATAAGAATTAAAGCAGACAGAGGATATGTATGGCCTTCTGGAAATGGCTGAACTACAAATTCCATCATCCCTAACCATAGTCCAACTGTATTGGGTTGGCCACAGTGGACTCAAGATAGCTGGGTTCAAATTCCCCTTCAGCCAGAAAGCTAAATAGATGATTCTGGACAAGTCATAATCTCTTAGCCTCTCTCAACTCATGGGGTTGTTGAAGAGTATCTGTGATACAAATCTGATAATCACAGTGCCAGCAAATCAGCAGCAGATCAGAAAAAAATATATCTTGACCCTCAGTTATTATAACATCTGCTTTGCATGCAAAAGGTTCCAGGTTCGATTCCTAGCATCTCTAGGTAGGGCTGGGAATGTTGGCTGTCTGAAACCCTAGAAAGCCATTGCCAATCAGTGTAGATAATACTGAGGCAGATCAACCAAGGGTATGGCTGAAGCTGCATACAAACCACATATGCAAGCACACGTCTTCCTCCAAATAATCCTGGGAACTGTAGTTTGTTAAAGGTGCTGGGAATTGTAGTTCTGTGAGGAGTAAACTGCAGATCCTAGGATTCTTTGGCTAAGCCACATACTTTGAATGTGCTTAAATGTATAGTGTATACGCAACCTCAGTATAGTATAAGACAATTTCCCATATGTTCCATTTAAAAATGCACATATAATACAAGCTTGAAATCATGTGCATCAGTAAACTATTAGCTTAGCATGAACAATTTACTCTTTGCTGTGCCATTTGAAATCCTGACTCGTACACAAGTGGGATAGGGACAGGAGCATCATCCTGGTTGCCTTATGGAGATGTAGGCAAATGGACCAGTGGGAATATAAAGATGTTTATAGCAGCAGTGGCCAGGCAGAAACAGATTGTCACATTGATGAGCAGTTAACTATTTCCACAATTTGTTCTTCTACTATACTACTGAAGGTCGCAATCTTTTGCTTCTCATACAACACAGTGGGAGTTATTTTTGAATAAACATATTTAGGGTTGTGCTGCATGCCACTTTTTCAGATCCAGTTCATTTTGGACAAGTGATATTAAACTTCACCTTTTTAACTTATTAAAACAGGGCTTATAAGCATTGTGCAGCAGTATGGATAGCTTGGCTCATTTCTTACTTTCCCTTGAGGTTTCAACAATGAGGCCACTTTGCACTTGGGGGAATTTTTGGAAACAGACACTTTGTTATTCACAGAAATACAGGAAGCTGTCTTAAACTAAGTCAGACCGTTTGGTCCACCTAGTTCAGTAGTGTCAACTCTGACTGGCAGAGACTCTCCAGGGTTTCAGCCAGGGGACATTTCCAGTCCTACATAGGGACACCTTGGATTGAATTTAGGACTTTCTGAACATAAGGCAGATGCTTAACTACTGAGCTACAGTCCTTGCTCCTATTCCCTTCCTTCACTGTTATCATCTGCCCAGTCCTTCATATTTAAAGTATATCTTAGCCCTGCATTCATTCCAACAAGAGCTTTACTAAGAATATATTTTTCTAAGGTTGAGTACTTGCAAGGAAATGCATACTTCACCAAGAAAAAAGATTGTAATAGTATTTGCTAAGTGATGAATAGTGCTGTTGGTGTCTCTAAACAAAATCTCACACACAGGGCACAATTCAACCAAAGTTAAGCAGTTTTGAGTCGTTTTGATTTAACCACTTTCTCTTCCATTGGAAACACACACACAGTCTGATGGCTGGATTATATTGGCTGGATTATATTGATAAAGTGGAAGTCTTGCTCTTTCTGTTGACAAAGAAGATTTGTTTATAGAGTAGTTCATTACTCATCTTGGTTTCAGTAACGGTAAAGCCAAACCTCAACTTCCTTTCACTGCTTGTATGAACAATTCCTCAATGATGTAATGCTTTCAGCTGAAGCCTAGCATAATGAAGGATTATTGGCCTGAAGCAAACTAATTGCAGTGATTATCATTCATGGGACACATGGCTTTCACTTTAAAACAGCTACCGTAATAATAGCAACAGTACATTGGCTGTTACGAAATCGTAAAAAGTCTCATTATGTCCATCACTACCCTGAGTACTATCACCACACACTTAATTGCCACATAATTGAATTCGACTTCACAGTTCTAGATGGAACAAGAATTTCATTCAAATCAATGGGATTTCCTTCTGAGAATTAAGATCCAGGAGTTTGGAAAATTAAAATGAGTCATACACCTTTGTGTTCAGTTTAACAAGGTATATAAATACTTTTGCCATGATCCAATGTTCTGAAATTATCTCCACCCATTGTTTCATTTTGGATGGAAGAATTGTATATGCAGTATCACAGGAGTGACATGGGTTTCCCCCTCAGTGTTTTAACTGTATCCATGTCTCATGTTTTAGCAGTTACATTAATTCCAGAAAAATTAGATGACAAGATGCTTCCTGGAACCAAGGAATTAGGTTAAGGATTTTAATCTAATGATGCTATTGCGAAATATACATTCACTTTTTAATATCAGTATGATGCATTTACGGGGAAGCAGGCAGAGGGCCTTCTCGGTAGTGGCACCCACCCTGTGGAATGCTCTTTCACCAGATGTCAAGGAAATAAACAATTATCTGACTTTTAGAAGATATCTGAAGGCAGCCCTGTTTAGGGAAGTTTTTAATTTTAATTTTATTGTGTTTTTAATATCCTGTTGGAAGCCATCCAGAGTGGCTGGGAAGGCCCGGCCAGATGGGTGGGGTATAAATAAATTATTATTATTATTATTATTATTATTATTATTATTATTATTATTATTATTAACATATCAATGGTATTGACTGAAAGGTTAGATTACTGCAGTGTGTTGTTTGTGGGGCTGCAGACTGTTCAGAAATCGAGCAGCCAGATTGCTCACCAGAAAAAGGCAGTCTGAGCACATAACACCAAGCCTGGCCAGACTGCACTGGCTACCAATTAGTTTCCAGAATCAATCAAGTGCTGGTTTTTGACCTATAAAACCATATGCTGCTCAGGACCCAAATACCTTAATGACCACTTCTCCCTATATCAGGCATGTCCAAAGTCCGTGGCAGTATATGTCCTGGGGTAAAATCAACAACTTCAATCCTAAAAAAAGCTCGGCCCTCACATATGTTCCTTTCATCAAATCTGGCCCTCTTTGAGAAACGTTTGGGCACCCCTGCCCTATATGAACCAATCTAGACCCCTTAATTGTCATTGGAGGTCCTTCTCTATATGTCCCCTCCAGAGAACATCTGGAAGGCGGCAACAAGAGAATAGGCTTTTTTTTGCTGGTGGCTCCTTCCTTGTGGAATGCTTTCACAAGGGATCCATGCCTGGCACCCTCTTTGTCTAGTTTTTGATGCCAGTCTAAACTCCCCCCCCCCCTTTACCTAGGCTTTTGGCCCTTACTTTGAAGAGTTTTTAAGTATTTGTGGTCTCTTTTAATGGGGAAAGCTTTGCTAGACCTGTGTTTGTTTGTTTGGTTCAGGATTTTATTGATAATGTTTCTTGTAACTGGATTACATGCATGCATCTATACCACCCCTCATCAATAATACCAGGGCAGCTCACAATATTGATTTGTGTTTCCAGTTCGTATAGTTTATAGTCAATGAATTCCTAGGGAAATGGGCAAAAGTACCAGGAAGAGTTAGCAGAGACATCAGCTTTAGAAAAAGTAGCTGGCAAGAGAAACTGGGTGCTAAGAGCAGTTTTGTTTTTCAGCTGCTCTTGTCTAGTACCTCCGCTCTGTTGCTTGGTGGGCAATTTGGATGGGCTGCCAAAACAAATCACACAAACCATTGTTAAGAAGGTTCCACTTTTGCACATACTGCTAAGCCATAGCTATGGTCAATAAGCCAATAACAAACCATGACTTATTTCATGAATAAGGCATAATTAAACCACTGTTCTGGGTTCAGATAAATCAAGGTTTATTAATGATTTGTTTAAACCATGGTTTAATGTGATGTGAAAACTTGGTCATTTGGCCATAGTGAAAAGCAAAACTGTTTGCATTGTACTTTGCAGTGTACTCAAGAGGAACCCCGAGGAGCTCACAATCTAATATTTGACAGGGGAAACAACAGAGGAAGGGGAGGAAAGGCAGAGGTAAACAGGGAGGCAATATGCACTTGTTTCAGTAGAATACCCAGTGCTCTTAACAATTTATCTAAGGGTTATAACTCTTTCTGAGGATGACAGCAGCAGCACGTGAAATGGAGTACCACGTTACGGGTAAAAACCCACTGAATTTTCAACTGCAAAATGAGAATGAGCCACATTATCATGTCTGAAACACAGTAAATCTGTCTCCAATCTGCAACAGACAAGGGGAACTTAAACTACTCAATTAGTGCTATCCACTCTCAGGTCACAGTGCGGCCTAGACAATACGTACTCAGCCATAAGCCCCTTAACAAGGCACAACATTTTAAATTCTGTGGCTAGTTGCCACTGTCATTTACTCTGCATCTAGCGTGCTCCCTCAGTTGTTTTGGAAAGTGGTGTAAACACAATGATACCCACAATTCACATCCTGCCATTTCTTAGGAACTATTGCATTTTCCTCCAAACCAGCTGTGAACCAAACTGAGATCCAAGCTGTGTTTTAAACTAGTACTGGCCAGTGAGTCAGAGATGCTGCAGTAACCATTGTGACTTAGTCATCAAGACTGTGAAAACAGACCATCTAAAGTCAGTCACAAGACACTAAGTGGGGAGATGATGGGTTTATGATCAGTGTGATATATCTGAAACTTTGTTGTTGTTGTTGTTGTTACAGAGCAATATATCTCTGAACAGTAAATCAATGAGACCAGTGTTTTTGCCATAATAATAAAAATAGTATGCGACCTTGAACATTCCTCTTGTTGCCTTTGTCTTATTTATGACAGAATATTTGATTTGAAACATACTGTAGCTTCCAATTTGTTCCCCTTGAGCCTATTTGTGTGTGGAATATTCTAAGTTGATTTCATTGTATACAAATTATTATGTAATGACTCAATGAAAAATGGTAGCTTTAGCCAGAATGATTTAGCATCCCCCCCCACTTGTCTTCTTCCTGGGAAATTGGACATGTTTGTAGAAAGCCTTATGTCACTCTTAAACAATAAGGGATGGTGAGACTGGCATTCAATGCAGTTCCCTAGCTGGACTTTCAGTGTGGGCCAGGCACAGGTTTTTCCTAGCCCAAAGGAAGTTAGGGAGGGGGGGTGGAAGACTCACCAGTACTTGACGGAACAGTGCCCCATTGATTCACTCTTCCTGAACACAATACACACTGTAAGGCTAACATAGATGAATTTTTTGAAGGAAAAAAAATCAGGCAATTATAGGTCATTGTGCCATTTAATTTCCTCCATCTAAGTCCAGAATGATGCCAAAGAGATCCTATGACCAGCCCCTGCACAGCTGCACTGTCTAATTTTATTCTTCCTCCAGAGAGGAAGACATGACATCATCCATCTGTGCCTCTTCCTTCCTGCATCAGTAATTGTTTAGAGCTTACAGCATTTCCTTTCAGGACAAGGTGATGATCAGCTATGTCTTGCCTAAATAACCTCATAGTTACAAGTAACTATGGCTCTGGGTCTGAGTAGCAAGAAGTACTGTTGGGCTGGTGATGGCACTATGGGTCAAGTCATGTTACCATAGTTTCCCAGCAAAGACATTTGTGAAGTCCTCGTAACCATGCTGGGAAACTAGTACACAATCTTAGCCCTGGTAAATTGGTTGTTCAAACCAGGATCTGAGATTAGTGTGAAGTACAGTTTATCTGAACAAGCCATGACCATTAACTCACTGTTTAAAGTTGGCTTGCTTGGACAAACCATAGTTAAAACTAAACAGTGACTGTCCTGGTTTGGAAATAATTGCATACTGCAGTTAGTTGAACATGAAAGCGGATGCTTCTGATCTCCTCCTCTCAGCCATGCTGGACCAGAGAAAAAAGGGAGCACATGAAATTAAGGCTTATTTGTGTGACACTAACTGAAGGTTTTTCATTAGCTATGAAGATGAAAGTGATTTTGTAGGACTAGTACCTATTCTTTAAAAGGCCTTTGCTCCATCTGGTGATTTGCCACAGTTGCACAGGCTCTGCTGTAGAAACACATAAAGACCTGCTTATCTCTGAAAGTTTCCCCATTCATTTTAATAGAGCCCTTTATCTGCATTCTTTTGTACATATTGAACTATCTTCTCCTTTACACATACCCTCCAACATTTCTCCGATGAAAATAGGGATGTCCCATTCCATAAGGATAATTTTACTATTTATACCCCACACATCTGACTGGGTTGTTCCAGCATTTGGGGCTGTTTCCAACATATATAAAAACATAATAAAACATTAAACTTTTTTTTTTTTAAAAAAAAACTTCCCTATACAGGATTGCCTTCAGACAGATTGGGGATTGGATAACTCCATACCCTCCAACATTGCTCCAATGAAAATAGGGACATCCTAAGGAAAAGTGGGACATTCTGTGATCAAATCAGAAACCAGGATGGCTTCCCTAAATCAAGGACACCCCTGGAAAATAGGGACACTTGGAGAGTCTGCTTTACAGTGAAGAGGCCAACTGCACACAACAGGAGCCCCATGTGTGCACAAGAGCATGCATGTATAGGACTCTGGGTCAGGGTAGTCCACTGCAAATAATAATAGCAGATGACACTCATCTCTGTATGTGAAACAGATTAGATAGAAATTGCCAAATGTGCTGTTTTTCTTGCTGTGGGAATTCTAAGGAAGAAAGCGGTAGTTTTAAAGTATGGAAAATTAAAGCCAAACTTTTCCAGCTTCCCAAAAGGAAATGAAAATACCACACAGAAAGCAATTTAATGTTAAGAAAACTGCAAGAAAAAGTATACCATAGATAATTATCAATTTAAGACATAATCAAACATGCGTGGTCTCGTTTAATTTTTCTTAAGGCATCGCGGAGCCTTTGAGAAGCTACATTTTCTTCTACAGTCGATGTATGAGGAGTGAGGGTTCCCCTACCTCCCGCGTGCCTGCTTTCTAAAAAATGTGCATGGCTTATTTACATGCAGTAATATAACCAGGTGTTCCCTGGTTCATTGTCTTGGCAAAGATATTGCTTCTCTAAAAACCTAGATAATTAGGCTGTTCCTCTTTCCAGAGGGGAGGGGTTGCGAGCAGGCTTCGCCTTCCCGCACTCAGCAGGGGGCATGTCCAGGCCCCCTGCATCACAGGGAGTCCCTGGCCTGCGTCATGCCCACAGTCAGCCAATCTGGCTGGCTGGGGGGCGTGGTTTGCTGCATTTAAGTGGCCGCAGGACTGGGGCTCCTTCTGTTTGCTTCCTGCTTGCACAGATCTCCCTCCCTCCCTCCCTCTTTTTTCATGCCTTCAACACCTTGACCTTGCTGTGGACCTTGGTTGGTTGCTGGTTGAAGGGGCCTGGTAGGATTTTTTTCCACTTGGCAGATTGGCACTAGCCACTTGGTTTTTTGCCTACCCCATGGCAAATTGTCACAACTTTGTAAGGTTTGGTGGTTAGGCATTGGAAAATGCGTTGCGTGTTGGAGGGGAGGTTGTGGCCATCACCTCCCCTCCCCTTTATGGGTATTCCATTAAAAGAATCCGATGGTTGTGGTTCCTGTCCGATGCCCAGGTGGTGGCTAGGGCCGTGGCACGACCCTCCGGTGACTCTAGGGGAGAGCTTCCAGTTGATTTGCATCAACAAGCTCCCCCTACAGGTTGTTAACCCTTGTGTGACTCCCTGCAGGGTGGCCAAGAGTCAAGTATAGTCGGTTCAGATCCAGTGCCTAAGCCAATACCACTCACATTCTGTAACCAATAAAGTTGTGGCCTTTTTTAGCCCATTAACCTAAAATACTGGTGCCTATGTGTCTTACTTCTTCAATTATGCAGGGAACGGGGCCCTGACTTGCAAAAAGGGCCCTTCAAAACTGATGCACAGAGAGAAGTCCTCATTCTCTCCCCCTTGCAAAAGATGGACTGGGACTCTGTGACCTTTCATGTCCAATATAACTTATCAAAGTGATGATGCTCAGAGTGCCAATGATCTCTTTGGCACAAGGAAAGGAGGGAAGGACAGGGATTGACTATTTGTAGCAACTGGTACATCGGCTCCATGCAGAGATCTCTTTTTCATGCCTCGTGCTGAATGCAAGGTTTTTTATCCACATATTTACACACACATGCACATTAGCTTTCTGCCAATATGGGAAGAAATCCACAAGGCTGATCAGTGCACAAGAATGACTGCTATTTTCATTTCCCATATTTTCCTTTTCAGGCTGGAGCAATTGAATGTATATTGTTAAGAATTCATGGCTTGAAACCCCCCCCCACCTATTAGCTGAATTGCTTCCCTAAAAAGCAGATTAAATCATAATGTTAACATCAGAACTTCCCCAATTTTCTGTTTCATTGCTTGCCATTCCTCTGTCTGACAACCATATGAAGTATTGGGGGCAGAAGGCAGAGTGAGGATCCTATCTAGGCATGCAAATCAGCAAAAAGAATGCGGTGGATTATATCCAGATAATGGACAGTGTTGCCTATCCACAAATTTGTATGTGTGTGTAAACATTGCCAACCTAATTCTGCTACACCTAGTCAGCTGTGGGGCAAGGAACCATCTGTCTAGCAGTGGGGGAGCATTTACTCTGTCTGTTTGTGAACACTTTCACAAAAGGATGTGAAAAATTGTTAAAAGTGCAGACACCTCTACAGGGGCAAAAATGTTTGCAAAATGCACCCTCCCATTTCCAAACAGCACTGATAAAAAAAATGTCTTTGAAGGCAATTGTGTCCCTCAGCATGTTTCTGTATTACATAGCACAGCTGAATTCCTGCACTTCTCTTCATCCAAAAAAACAAAGCCAATCTCTATGAGGTGTCTAAAATGTCTCTTGTTACACAAATGCCGAAGTAGTATGTGCCAACTTTCTTTTGCTGAAAATACCAGAACAGTAGCCTAGAGGGAGCTCTTGCCTTTATAATTTAAATTGTGTTTTTCATTAAATATAAGATCCATTTGTTTGCATCCAACTGTTTCCTGAGTTATTAGAAATTCCAGGTTTTGAGGAAATAATAATTAACAATAATGTGGAAATTCAGTGCATCTGTTGAGTGCTGATAGACAATAGGTTGAAAATGTGCAATAGCTTCAGGTACTATGCTCTGGCTACAACTAATTTTATAATTTCAGGTTTAATTACTATATTGCCAACAATTTCCTCGAGTTGTGTATTTGGCATCACACCTTTAATGGCACACTTTTGCCGAATACTTGAAGCCAGGAGAGTTCTGGGAAGCTCTGGGCAGGGCAGTATGTTACTTTTGAGTATAAAAAACCCTGATGGATCAGGGCAGTAGCCCATCTAATCCAGCATCCTGCTTTCACAGTGGCCAACCAGATGCACACTGAAAGCCCACAAGCACACTAGCACTCTCCCTTCCTGCAGTTTAAGCAACTGGTGTTTAGAAGTGTTCTGGGTCCAGCAGTGGAGGTAGAACCAAGTCATCCGAGTTAGCAGCCACTGATAGCCTTAACCTCCATGAATACTTAAATCACATTATTTCTGTAACCTTCTGAATCTATGGCCCCCTGATAGATGGTTCAATGAGGTATGACAGATCTCAGTTTCAATTTTCCCAGCATACTAAAGATGCTCGTCATAAATCAGTCTTAGCTCTTGCGTTTTCTACTATAATCTCCAGTATCATGAAACAGTGCTCTCTTAATGATATCACGTACAGTCCTAAAACAATTTCATAAACACATCTGAACAACAAAAGGTTTATATTCTTTCCTTTGCTTTCAAGAATCCAGTCCTGAACATTTTTTCTAGTTTATTTAAAGGCTGATCTTTTAATGACTAAAGTTATGGAGCTTGGGGATGATTTGAATCAGTATGCAGTATTTTATACTATAATGGGGGGGGGGGTATTTGTTTTGTTCTTTGTTCTTGTTTTTATTATGCATTTTGTGTTTTTTGTACTTTTATGCTGTGAACTGCCCTGAGATTTATCGATGAAGGATGGTATACAAATTTAAAGAAGAAGAAGAAGAAGATGATCATGAGTTTTCTTACATTGATGTTTTAATGTAGCTCAAGTTCTTGAGTTAGATTAGGTTAGAAATAGAAGTGAGGTAGGGAGGCAGATTTCAACAACATCTGACTACAACTTGGCATTATACAATCAGTAAAGATAGCTAGCACTTCCTATGTGAATTATCCCGACTCCTGTCTCACATTGATCAATAGACAAGTCTGGTGATTGGAGTTATGCCATTGGCCTTGTCCTACACATGCATAATGACACTCCAGGTCCTGGTGGAGATGTTGAAGGAATGGGTTTCCCAAAACCCAAAACTGACTGCGCAGGCAGTTTTAAACTGCACCAAAATCCCTATTTTTCCTCAGCTAAAATGCATAAACTTGAGCCGTTGAGCAAATGCATAACAAGAACACAGCTCTCTCCTTTATCAGTTTGTGACGTCAAGGATGACCCTGACTGTACCAGTAGAACAGAGAAAACATGTTTGTGACTTATCTTATGTTCTGACCACAAAAGACACACAGACCGAAGTCTGGGAACAACACCAGAAGCGTGTTCCTGGAGATGATGACCTCTTCCTCCAAGATAAGAGTAGGAAGAGGAAGATCCTTTTATAGTCAGAAGTACAGGAAGGAATTCCCTTTTATGGTTAAGAATACCAGAGCAAGAACATATGTGATGTCAACCTGCGTACATAGGCTGACGTGGTTGGATTTATATGGGAAGGAGGGAGAGGGTGCCTGGAGGATATATATACTGCATGAAACTTGTCATTTCTTTGGACTTGCTGTGGACTTGATCACGCAAGTGCCTTCTGCTATCCGGAGAGCAGAATAAACTCTTTCTTTGAACCAACCTCGGTGTCATTTGACTTCCTTCCTCCTGTCCTGGAGCAACGCAGACCCAATCGGTGAACTCAAATAAAGCTACAATGTCACCACTAGATACATTGCTCACCCTGGCATCACTGAGCAAATAGGGACTAGTTCATTGGCAGCAATGCCTTGACACAGTTCATCCAGAGCTGTTGTTTGCTCTACATTCATGGCCTGCTTAGATGCATGCTAAGATTAGGTGCATGTCCCACCCCACCCCCCGACAGTGGCCACTGACCATCTCAGGATAGAATCCTTTGCACAATGTCTTGAGAGTAAACCCCATTGAACTCAGGACAACTTGCATCTAAATAAACAAATACAGGATTGATCTCCATGCCTAGCTAAAGAAGATTACAGGGGTTACTTAATGTGAATGCATAATCAATGGCCACATCTGGGTGCTTGAGGGGCGTGTGTGTGTGTGAAAATTCAGTTTTACAAAGAAGATGTATGTACCTCACTGCCCTACAGTTTAGCGGATAATAACATGTCCCATGGAAAAAACGCTTAGCTGAGCCCTGACCTGACACTATTATTGTTTCTAAATGAAAAACAACTTTGGTAAGAGGGGCATTTAGAGTAGAGAAGTAGCATTAGAGGGGGATGTTCAATTCATTTCCTACATGACTGTTCTCCAGTTGTTTATACCATTAAGATCAGTGGGGCCCACTCCAAGGAAGTGGGCATTGGACTGCAGTCTTAGATTGGGAAAAGGTAGTGCTACTTATTTCCTAAAATAAGAAGCAGTGGGTGTCTTAGAAATTGCACCTTTTGTTAAGGCAATCATATGTTATTTCACCGTGCTTGGAAAAAAGCACCCCCCTTCTTGATTAAGTTTCACATCTTGCAGGGCCTGACATGTTTAGTATTCCAGATAAAAACTCGCTAAGAGGCAGATAAAACCACTGCTGACAGCTGTTGCTAAGAGAAGCAAGACATTGTGAAATTCCTAAGTAACCAAGTGAGACAATACATGCCTCTTCTAATTTGGTGGCAGAGAAGTGCGGATCATGATATATAAGCTTTTAATGATGAAAACTAATTAGGAGAGTGGTACGAGAAGCTAGTTCAGAGACTTAAGGAGAAGGGTAATATGATCAGGACAACCACAATGGGTAGTTATCCCATTGGCCTCCAGATGCCAGATGTTGTTGAAGCCGAAGTACAACTTCTATCAGCCCAGTAATAATAATAATAATAATAATAATAATAATAATAATAATAATAATAATATATTATTATTATTTATACCCCGCCCATCTAGCTGGGTTTCCCCAGCCACTCTGGGCAGCTCCCAACAGAATAATAATAATAATAATAATAATAATAATAATAATAATAAAGCGACAAAACATCAAACATTTAAAACTTCCCTAAGTTTCAGATGCTTTCAGATGTCTTCTAAAAGTCAGATAGTTGTTTATTTCCTTGAAATCTGATGTCCTCTGACCAATAGTCAGGGATGATGGGACTTCTAGTTCCTCAACATCTTGAGGCCATAGCTTAGCCATCCCAAATACAGAAAACAGTGGATTTAGCATTCTGGGTATACTGAAGAGAGCAGATATGACAATAGAGGAGGAAGACCAACAAGGAGGAGGTAGCACAATGTGGACCAAAAATGACCCATCTAGTGATCTATTAAGCATCACATATTCTGACATACTTTTTCAAATTATACACAGCACATCAGTATTAATTCCAAAATGAACTGCTAAGCCTCTTGTTCAGAGATGGGGAACCTCTGGAGCTCCAGGGTGTTGTTGGACTACAAGTCCCATGGCACTGGAGTCCATCATGGACTGAAGGGATCTGGAGTTCATCAACATATAGAGGGCCACATATTTCTCTTGTCTAAATGGCCCTGCAGAGCACAACAGCTAGTCTGGCCATGGCAACAATGAGTGTCTGCCTTTAAAACACAATTAAGATAAGACAGGAAAAACTGCTCCCTGACTTGCTCCATTTGACCTCTTTCATCTTTCATGCAGCAGGGTAAATACAGAGTCTGAGGACTACAACAGGTGGGGGAGAGATGTGGCAAAAAAAATATTTTAAAAAATTATCCATAGCTTAGTCACATAACACATATCTTGCATGCCAAAAGCTCTGGGTTCAGTTCATGGAATCTCCAGTTAAAGGGATCAAGGAGGTAGTGATGAGAAAAACCTTTGCCTCAAATCTTGGAGAGCCATGGTCAATCAGAATATATAATACTGGACTAGATTGACAGATGGGTTCACCTAGCATAAGGAAGCTTTGCTTGAAGGAAAGAGGTAACAGCAATATCTCCCATGACGGAAATGTTTATAATTCTGGTTGCAACATGGCAACTGGAACAATAACGCCCCTCAGCTTTCTGCCTAGTTTGCTGCCAGAGTCACAGACAATAGCAGTCAGTGCAGCAGGGCAGGCTGGGCCAATTACCAAGAGGGGTGAAGGACAATGTGCTTGTGAGACTAGCATGGTTTGGGTGCAGCAGCAGGGCCAATCCAACACTCCAGCCACTGCACTCACACCACCCTGACCTCCCAGCTGCCTCTCCCCTACCTCTTTCAGTAACTGGCAGTGGCACTGCCATTAAGAAGCCAGGTAAAGTAGTGCAGTCCCTCCCCACTGTCCGCTGCTGGCTACAGATCCTATGGCATCAAAATACACATGTCCACATATAACAAGAGATGTGGAAGAAACATATTGTGTGCAATGTTCACTGAAGGAAGGGAACACAAAGCCATCACAAAGCACCGGCATATTTGGCACCATTTCCTTTGCTGGAGATGCAAATCCAAAGTGCTTGGGTTTTATTTAATAAACTGACATATAAAAATGTCTTTCATTCTGCTTAATATAATGTTCAATAGCTACCAGCAAAAGCATGTGTGTCCCGTCACCCCCTGTTGGATCTTCCCATGATGATGTGCTAGATCACTTTGTGAGGCACGGAGTAATTGCAGAAGTTCACAGAGTCTCCTTGCTCTTTATCAAACTGCCAATAATTTATAAGGTTTCATCTAATGTGTGGCTTTCATTTGCAAAATGGAATATGCTTGATGTGGTTTTGGGTTTTTTCTTCTTCCTTTACTGACATTATTAATAATTACTTATTTTTGCTCCATAATGATCTCTGAACGGTAAGAGGCTATTATGGTTAAATGAAGTGAAAAACATGCTTTCCCTGTACTTTTGTGGATCTGCAAAGCCAAGGGAAGTTAACATTTCCTTACTAATGATATGCTTTGTGTCTAAAATGAGAGGCTCCAAAGCTCAAGTCTGCAGCACTCTTTAACCTGGATGCTTTTTATCATGGTCATTAGAGCTGCTTCGGACATGAAACAGCTGAGTCTTTGTTGTCCTTGTTTCATTTTGGAATTTACATCGTAAGATGTACTTAATATGAGCCAGGATTCACCTAGACTTTCCCAAGGAACCATTTTGATCGTCCATTTTTAATTCTGGGATATTTATTTATCGTCCATTTTTGATTCTGGGATATTTATTTAATACCCTTTGTACAAGCCACGGGACAGTTTATAACAGGCAAATGGATTAAAACAATAACATAACAATAGCCTTTAAAATACATAAGAAATACTTGTGTGGTTCGGTTACATTACAATTACTGTTCTTTGAGTGCTTATGTAGTTAGAACAACAGCAGCCATGCACAAAAAAGAGGTCTCTGTTGTCTCAGCGAAGACCCCAAGGTTTTGAGAAATGCAACAATTTTAAAGTAATAAACTCTCAGGGCAAAAGCCTCAAAAACAAACCAATGAGGACAGGACTTCCTCAATGGCCACATAATGCCAATTGACTGTTGAAGGAGAAAAAGGGAAAAACCAAAGTGTGTGGTGGTAGAGAGAGAAAATGAAATGCAGTGGCTGGAATCTTTAACAGGAGCAATCCACATGGCAACATTTTGTTACAGCCCAAGTGGTACTTTTGTTTTGTTGCTAATGAGCATACCCAGCTGTAGGAAGGCTCCATGCAGTCCTTAGGCGTGCAGAATAATTCCATTTATTCAAGTGCTTTCTGATTCACATGCAGCATGTGGGGCTGACAAGGGGGGGCTGACCTCCTGATGTACCAAAACTACAACCCCACCAGGCCTAACCAGTATATCCAGTAATCAGGGTTGCTGGGAGTTGTAGTTCAGCAACATCTACAGCCCATAGCCTAGTTAACCTTACTATGAAATGCAGTACCCTTTATATAACTACCAAAGGAGACAGGGGAGGAATTTCAAGTCAGCCAGACCTAAATTTTGTCCTGTTGTTTTAAAACCCACCTTTTTGTTTAAATTATGGACTCGCTATGAAAGAATTTTGAAGGACCACATGATAAATATTCATGTAATTGAGCATGCACAACTAATGCTTCCTTGATAAATATCTAAAGTTACAAGAACCAAGTACTTCACTCACTAAATCATCCTGCTCTCAAACATAGTATTTGTGTAAGGTAAAGGAAATATGTGCCAAGTTTTTTAAAGCCATATCTCCCAGATGCCTTCATTAGCTAAGATCCTTCCTGCCTGGGCGGGTGTTTCCAGTCAAGGAAATCTGGCTTTGCAATTGCTGTGAACTGATACAGTACAGGGACCCTTAATAACATTCCCTCTTTTACTAATGAAAAATATTCATGTTCTGGAACAGTGGTAAACAACAATAGAGTTATCCCCCCTCCAAGTCTTGATTGGGTAATTTTATGTGCAAGAGTGAATTAGTAATTTGCTCAAATCTTGGTTTTAATTAAAATGCTTCAGGATTAATTACTAGACAATATAGCTTTGGAGAGCTCTAGGTTAATTGATGATAATAATAATAAAAAAGATGAGAAAGTAATGGATGTTTTCATTTTGAAATTATCCTACTCTTTGCAACAGCCTTCCAGAACAATTTTGCTCTGCTGTCTGTTATTATTCATAAACACCACTGCATGGGCAGAACTTTCATGGATTATGCCCTGTAGAATCAGGAGTGGAAAGGGTAGGGAAAATAGCAATAGCATAGCCAAGCAGCAAGGTCTAGACAGAATCTGTCTTGAGGATGATGAAGGAAAGTCTGATAAGAAGGCAGCTTCATAACATCTGTGAGTCTGAGAACAGAAGAGCCTTGTTTATACATCCCTGACATCATGTGTGTTGAGCAGCTTGCAACATAAACATATGCAAAGAAGGAGCCTACAGGTGGTTTGGTTAGCCTCTAGAAATCAAACCAGGTGGGCAGAGTCAAGATATAGGGGTTTGCAGGTGGGCACTGAAGATGCTTGACAGCAGCTTCAAACCTTGATTTCAGCAGGGAGCTGTGTCTTCACCTGTCCTGCATGTGATGTCATATATGATGCCAGGTGTAGGGCAGGTGGGTACAGCTTGGGAAAACAGCCTCATGAGCCAAATTATGATCCCAGCCAGGTCTTTGAAAACCACTTGCTGAGAATCACAGATTGGAAGAGTGTTGCTGTGCTCAGGGGCTTCCCATAGGCATCTGCTTGGCTGTGAAAATAGGATGCTGGTCTAGGTGGGCCATTGACCTGATGCATCAGGGAACTTCTTATGTTCTTTGGCTCTCTGTGGAAGCATATTTTGGTGAGGGTCATCCCATCATGTGCAGTCTGAATTGATGGTACCTGTCGGTGCAGTCATAACTGGTCATCCCACCTACCCAAACTGTATATTGTGGCCCACCCAGTGGTAAGCAGGCTGTCCATGTACATGATCTTGCTGTGGAACTGTTCAATCACTGCAGGGCCAGGAAGGAACCTACCTGCAGTTCTTTTGGCCTGTCTCGGGGTTGTGCCTTCCACAGAGCAATTGTCACAACCTTTGGTGAAAATGGCATTGGGTTGGATCCTTAAGCCAGGCTTCCTCAACATCAGCCCTCCAGATGTTTTGTGACTACAATTCCCATCATCCTTGACCACTGGTCCTGCTAGCTAGGGATCATGGGAGTTGTGGGCCAAAAACATCTGGAGGGCCGAGGTTGAGGAAGCCTGCCTTAAGCTAAAGCTGGGGGTGATATAACTCAAGGTACCCCAGTAAAGGGGCCCAAGGGTAGGGTTCTGTCCAAAAACCCAGATGGGGGCTGATGAGCCATAGAACATCCCTGAATGAAATCCTGGTGAGATTACCCCATTAGATTTACATCAGCAGGTGGTATCCATTCATCAGGATTGATCCTAATGGAGATATCATCCAGCAATTGGGTTGACTGATTCAGGATACATACCCACTCCATATCCATGAAAGCCAGTGTGGTGTAGTGGTTAAGAGTGGTGGACTCGTAATCTGGTGAACCGGGTTTGCTTCCCTGCTCCTCCACATGCAGCTGCTGGGTGACCTTGGGCTAGTCACACTTCTCTGAAGTCTCTCAGCCTCACTCACCTCACAGAGTGTTTGTTGTGGGGGAGAAAGGGAAAGGAGATTGTTAGCTGTTTTGAGATGCCTTAGGGTAGTGATAAAGCAGGATATCAAATCGAAAATCCAAACTCTTCTTATGCCAAAATCTGATTTATATTAGTAATCAATAAAACTGTGGCCATTTCAATCCCAAGCTGGTGCCATGCCTTTTTTACTGCATACATATTGGCAAGTCCCTACCTTGGTAACCACCAGCCCTCTGCACTGTACTTTTATTCATTTTTTAATGGTGAAGGCAATAAAGAAACAATACATTTAATCACCTACTGATGCATTGCATCCTTAGCCGTGTGGATAAACACATTCTATACAACTGCAATCCTGTAAGTTCTTGGTAAATTTTGATTTCGGGGTGAATGTTGTCCAATATCTTGATCTCTGAGCACTTCTACATTCAAAGATGTGGTCCTCATCTGCAATTATGACCTTACTTGAAGCATCAGTATCTGGATGTACTGTGACATTTTTCAAACCACAAAGATTGATTATGTACTCAGGTTTGTTATCCTTTTCATCCAGAATCCTTATATACCATGCAGCCAATAATTTGTGCCAAGTGCTTCTTTTCATTCTGTTTGTTTCAACCACACAGAGAGTGAGCCAACTATGTGTGGTTTACCAGTTGAATTGTTTACAGCCGCTTGTGTTAGGGGCACTTTTTCTCAATTTCTCCAAATGTCGATACATTATGTATATAAAAACCCAAACCATAGAGACCACACCATGAGATTCAAAGCCACAACATTTAGGAATGTAGTCAAACACCCTGACCACTGAAGCACTGCACTCAACATGTATTCCAGGTGTCATTAAATAAATGATAAAATGCAAAGTTCAGGATATCCAGAGGAAATCAAATAGATGTGTGTAAAAATGATCTATTTGCTACCTGCTAGAAAATATTCTCCTGAATGCCAAGTTTCCAATACCCTCCATGTGCTGTTTTCCTTTCCTCTTTCTTCCTGTTCTTCCATATTCTGACATGTCTGCATGAAAGACGGGATGGGAAAGTATGTTAATCCAGGACAATAATAAAAATAGGAATGATAAAAATAAAAGAAATAAGAAAATAGGGAATATTGGCAATTTTCATTAGCTGTGACTCCATCCAATGTCTGAAATATTCTTTTCAACTCAGTTAATAGCACTAGTTATTGTTTTTCATAGAATATATGTGGGTAATGCTCAACTTAGTTTTACTCAGAGTAAACCCACTGATATGAATTAATTTAAATGGCTGCACTTTGTGCAGGTGATTATGGAGGTGTGTCCTGTCATCAGATATCACTGCCCCCCCCCACAAAAATCCACTCATGGCTTGCACATGTTGCGATTCACCAAAATGAAAGCAGTACACCAACATTTATGGCAACCCACCTGAGACTGATAAACTTCTTGGTTTAGCTACATGTCCAGCAGGGCTACTCCAATACATTTTTCTGCCCAAGGTGAAGACAAAGAGGCACCATCTCTCTAGCTGAATCTCACTTCACACTGATGATGCGATAGCATCCTCCACTTCACAGCGGGTTAGTTTATGAAGCCCAGGACATGCCATGTAGCATAAACAGAGCGAGAGGCTCAGGAGGAAGCCCTGGGGATCTGCTGCAATTCCCTTCCCCCAATATCTGCTACCTGAAGTGGTCACCTTCCTCCTTCTAATGGAAGGGCTAGGCATGATGCCTACAACTGAAAAAGTATGGGGTTGGCAAACACATGTAAGGTCACAATGCATGGCTGGTTATCTGCTTTTGTCTTGGTGGCTCACAATTTTTTTCCAGGCCTAATTTACCTGCTTATTACTTTTGGGATTCAGCTGAAGATTTTGCTTCCTTTATTTCAAAAACTTGCTGATGGGTGGTGTGATTGTCTTATTTATTTCAGAAAAAAATAATAAAGTGGTTTGCCATGGAATAGAAAACATTGCTGCTGCCAAACACAGAAATCAGCAGTGCTAGTCATTTCTTTTTCCCCACAGGATGTTAACAGACTTTTGATTAACAATCTGTTGTTCTTGAAATGTCTCGGCTATACTTTCTTTTTCTAGCACATCATAGATTGATTTACTGAGTTTAAAGAGTAGACGCTTCAGAAAATAATAAAAACATGCAAATGCACTCTGAAAGAAAACCGTACGTTCATTGGAAAACATTGATTAAAATTCTGATTCAGTATATATTTTTAGCTTCAGCTTCTTTTCCTTGCATGTCTTTAAGTCAGCTTCTGACTTTACAGAGGAAATATCATGTAACATCAAGATATGTAAAACACCTGCAGAACAGCTTGGCTACCAAAAATGATCAAGGTCCCCAATTTGGGGGGGGGGATAGTTACCCACACATGACCCACATGTCTCCCTTCTTATAGTTCTTTACCTTTAAGCCAGGCATGGATCGTTCATTTAGAGGCTCAATGTTCAAATAAAGAACTCTGTGTGGCAGGACACATGGCCACCTTAAAGCAGAATTACATGTTCAGTTTCAGATTTCGATCACTTAACAGCAAAAATCCACTTACCAATTTTGCTTTTATCTGAATCCATCTGTGGTACCATTCCTTCGGTAATACCAGCTACCCTTGTAGGGCCTAAGAGATGCCAGTATGGTTAATGAACAGAGTCAAGTAAGTTGTTGTTAATTAATCACCTTCTAAACAATAATCTCAAGGTTATGTACAATAAAAGCGGCAAATAGATTAAAAACACAAAACCAGCAGATATTTTAAACAAAACTAAACTAATACACAATGGACACTCGTGACAGAAGACCTAATAGAAGACTTCCTTTAGAAAATGGAAATCTTTTTCAAATGAGATAAAAAAAGGAACCCAAGCAGTAACTCAGAGGGCGCATAATATAGGTGTATATAATTATGCCTGTTGTAGAAAAAGTGAATAGAAAAAGGTTTTTTCCTGCTCTCACAATACTAGAACTTTGGGACTGACAATGAAAATGAATGTTGAAAGATTCAGGACAGACCAAAGAAAAAGTACTTCTTCCCACAATGCTTAGTTAAATTATGAAATTTGCTCAACAAGAGGCTGTGGAGCCTGATGGTGCCACTTCTTCATTCTTGTCAGATTTTAGATTGTAAGCCACCCAGGACAGAGATCTCTCCTCTTACTTTTTCTGAAGTGCCATACAGAAGGATGACATTCTCATCATAATCTGGGAGATATTGGAGGGTAAGAAGAGAAACCCCCCCCCCTTTACTGTAAGTTGAGTCCTATAAACACTGATAATTAAATAATAATAGAAGATATATAAGGAATCAGTGAGGAATCAAGAGCTCTACAATCATTTTAAGAAATGAGGGGAATTGTTTGTCTCATTCAATGTCATGACTTATCAAACAGAAATTGTGTTCAGTGCTTGGGATGTCTCTGAAGTACTGAGAAAATTTTTTGTTTGGAGATGATTCAGCTCCCTCCTCATTCTGAAAAAGGTCTTGGCCTTAACTGTACTTCTGAACCAAGAGCACTGAGAAACAGCTGTTCAAACAAACAAAAGTGATGTCACATATTGGCAAAAAGAGGGTGTGGTGGGGGGTTGCTTTTAGGAATTCTGGGAATGTGGCTCCATTTTGAATGTCAACATTTTAAAAATGTGTGTACAGTATGATCCTAAACACATGTTTGACAGAATAATTTTGATAACAAAATGTATTTGTGATCTATCTTTCTATCTATCTATCTATCTAGCTATCTGTATCGCAATATTTTAGGCACATCTTAAAAAAGGTAAAGGTAACCCCTGACCGTTAGGTCCAGTCGCAGACAACTCTGGGGTTGCGTGTTTATCTCGCTCTATAGGCCAAGGGAGCCAGTGTTTGTCCACAGACAGCTTCTGGGTCATATGGCTAGCATGACTAAGCCACTTCTGGTGAACCAGATCAGTGCACGGAAATGCCATTTACCTTCCCGCTGGAGTGGTACCTATTTATCTACTTGCACTTGACGTGCTTTTGAACTGCTAGGTGGGCAAGAGCTGGTACCGAACAACGGGAGCTCACCCTGTTGCGGGGATTCGAACCACCAACCTTCCAATCGGCAAGCCCTAGGCTCTGTGGTTTGGACCACAGTACCACCTAGGCTCTATGGTTTAGATCACAGCACTATCTGCATCCCTAGGCACATCTTAGAACAGCCAGAACAACTTTAAAATTGTGGAAAGTATGTATATAAATGTAAATGTACCATGCAGGTGGTTTGTGGTAGTTCATCTATGAGTGCTCTTATTAAATTTCCATCTTACATTTATAAGAAAGAATAATCCAAAATGACTAATGAACCCTTTCCAGTTTCAGGTGTCTCAACCAATTTAACTCAATCTTAATTGAAAAAGTCAGCTCACTTTTTCTGGTGGTTGGTGTTGTGACCAGGCATTCAGGCTCCTGCAATGATCAAGCAGGGGGACAGAGAGTGACACTTCCTTCGTGCCGTCCAATCAGCACTGGTAGGGGGCATAGCATTGGGAAATTTAAACCATGGCGCAGCTGTGGGCCCCTCCTCTCTCACCCTTCGCCTGCTCTCCCAACCCACCCACCCTCTTTTTTATGCTTTGCTATGATACGACCTTGCTATGGACAAATGTCTGCTGCCATATTGTTGGGGCCAGGTAGGAATTTTTTCCACCTAGCAAATTGGCACCAGCCATTTGGTTTTCGCCTACCTAGTAGCAATCATCACAACTTAACCCCTCCTCATTAAGGGTATCCTGTTAAAGGGATCTGGGGGTGTTGATTCTGTCCGATGCCTAGATATGAATTAGGGCCATGCCATGATCCCAGTGGGGACTCCTTGAGGTGCCCCTATTTGATGTAAGTCATAGGGCTCCCCCTATGCTATGGACTTGCTATGGACTTCCTGCAGGTGGGCGGGAGTCAAGATATAGCCTGGCTTCACCCAACGCCTAAGCCAAACCATTCACATTTATTGTAACCAATAAAGTTGTGGCCTATTTGAACCCATAAACCTAAATACCTGTGTCCGTGTGTTTATTACCCACTAGGGAACTATGGGTCATGGGGCCTTGGCATGCAAGCAACCTTTTTAAGGCAATTATTTTACAACATGGTTCTGGAATATGTTTTAAGTAGCTTAACCAATTTTTAAATGATACATTTTTTCTTTACTGAGAATCCTGTGTTACAGTTACTATGCAGATATGTTTGAACAGAAACATCACAGTGTCTTACAATGTTAGAGGATCATGGATATTAAACAAGTTAAAGGTGTTTTTTTAAAAATCACTTTTAACAGCAAAGATTGCATCAAATCTTTGATTGTGTCTACAACAAACCTTATTGCATGTGGTGAGAGGGCATATCAGAGAAAACTTGATTTGCTAGTTTTGTAAGTTT
This sequence comes from Podarcis erhardii, assembly GCF_964252035.2. Taxonomy (NCBI): domain Eukaryota; kingdom Metazoa; phylum Chordata; class Lepidosauria; order Squamata; family Lacertidae; genus Podarcis; species Podarcis erhardii. The sequence continues at coordinate 52,355,631 of NC_138508.1, read as the reverse complement.
GGGGACTATTAGATCAGGGAGTGTTGTTGTTGTTTTTTTTAAAAAATCATCCTCTACCCATTTTGAAGTGGCATGGTCTAGGGAGGCCTGTAACATATATTATGTATGTACATTTGAACTGGATCTTAGCTACCTCATAAAGTAGGGCTCTGGGAATTTAATGACACCTGTACCTGTTCTTTCTGTGGCCACATCTGTCATGTGTTAGCATATTCATAGGAATTTTATAGGCAGCATTGCTGATATTTGTCACTGATCTGCAGAGGGAGGTATTTAAAAGAGAGGAGGGAGAGGAAAAAGAGCTCTACAATTTCCTTTCAGCACATTTACAGCTACTTTTTCAAACCCAGCATGTGTGTTTTGGAGGCACTCAGCTTAGACTGTTGTCTTAAATGAAATTCCAATCAGTCTAAAAACTAGCTCTCTAGACAGCCATTAACTTGCAGGTGTGCAAATCTACTAAACATGAAACTTGGTTAAACAAATGAAATCAGGCCATGAGTGCGAAGTCATGACATTTCTTTCAATATAAAGAGAGAAATTAAAATGAGGGAGGTGAAGAAAAATCAGTGATGATTCTATCCCAAACGGTGTGGAATTTCCAATGTTTATTTATGTATAGGCATTTCTAACCCCCATACACCATGCAGTCCCAGAGCAGATTATGTACAGTTCCATACAATTAAGGCATGTGCAATCTTTCACCACAAAGGCAGAAAGGTGCATCTTGGCCTGGCATTGAATATACAGTATAAAACCAGAGGCATCTCAGAGGAAACAACATTCCACAATCTAGGGGCCACCACAGAAAATGCTGTCTCATGTACTGCCTATCCCTGAACTGTGGGCAGGGTTTACCTGCATATCGTCAACATCCAGGTGATCTACTGCAGATGCATATCATATTACAAGATACAGGAGACAAGGGAAAAACCCATCAATCAATTAATGCTTGGAAAAGCCATGAATTAATATGTTGATGAGAACAAATCTCTCTCTTACTAGGGATGGAAGAAAGTGAATCCCTTCTACTTTCCCCAGGGCTTGCAATTTGCTTGCAATTAGGTAATCTTCTCTGTACGGTCTCATGTGCCTGTAAATTTTAGCAACTTCTACCAAAAAGGGAGAAAAAGTTATATGTTTAGATTCTCGCTGTAGTGAACAGAGAAACACACAGCTTTCTTTTATGTTGAGTGGCCTGGAAATCAAAACACAGATAGAAATGAAGGGATCATGGAGCAACTCAGAAAATAGATCCAGTTTTCTTTTTTTGAAGCACAAACACTAGGTGAATTGTGAGGCCCATGCATAGGAGCCAATTCCTAGGGGCCAATGGATATTCCCCCCCCCAAAAAAAAAGTTTGAGGAGGCCCACAAGTTGATGGGCATTGCCATTAAAATGGTGTCTGTGCATTGCATCATGAGATCAATTATGCGGAGTAGGGTTTACTTGCCTCCCCAAATATTTTATTTAAGTTGGCACCCTTAGGCCCATGCACACCCATAGAAGACCTCAACGAAGGGCAGGAAATGCCACTTGACAAAGACTGTCATCATATAGGCATTTCTGTTTCTGATGCCAGACTTGGATATACCGTAGTTTTTATTCTAATATTTTTTTTGTAAGACTCTTTGAGAGCCTCCCAGGGCTATAAATTAGAATATTAATGTACATACACCTTCCTCATTGTTGGCATTTGGACATCAGATGAGAACAATGCTATCGTTAGGTGCTTTTTGCATGACTAAATAATGTTTTTCTCCTTTTATGTATTTTGTTGCTACTGTTTGATCTGCCACTCCACACTTCTAATTTATTTCAGTGATGCTTAGGTTATGGTTCTTCTTGTAACTGCTTTCCATTAGATACCTTAAAGCTCCCATTTGTGGACAGAAACACAGAGTACATTTTAATTAATAAATAAAAAGAATGAAAACACATATCCCCCAGAGTTTCAGGTACTGCCCTCCCAACCCCCCCAAATTCCTCTCAAGCATGCTTAGAACATCCTAATGAAGCCTGTTCCCAACACCACATTTCCAGCTAAATTGGAGGCTATGGCAAGCAAGTGCCATGTGCACTCTGGGAAATGCTTTTTGTGGAGTAGTTTCCAAGGCCTAACCTTCTACCTTTCAGGAACCTAGTTCATAGTGTCATTCCGTTGAACTAGCAGTTTCAGTTTTCAAAGCAGAATTTACATTTGATTCTTGTGACTTTCTTGTTTGTGTTAATCCCTGTTCAGCGAGATCCTATGCTTAACGGCTCAGAAATAAGCTATTGTGTTCAGTAAGACTTACTTGCATGTAAATGTGCATATAGGATTGCACTCTATACACAGGAGCCAACTTCTAGGGGCCAAGGTCCCTTTGCAGCCCCCCTAAAATATTTGAGGGAGCCGACCCTCCCCCCCCCAGTTGATGGGCATTGCCATTCAAATAGTGTGTTCCACATCTTATGATCGATTAAGCAGGGCAGGGCTTACCTCCCCACCCCACCCCAATATTTTATTCAAGTTGGCACCCCTGACTCTACATGTTTGAATGCCTTAATGGTTCATTATTTTTCAAAGGTTTTAAGAACTGATGAGGACATAATACATCTAATAGTGTTCATTTTGTCTTTTATTTGCTTACCTGCTTTGTCTCCACAATCATAGATGCGATTTTCATTTATAGATTACCTTCAGTCCTCTGACTGCTACTGTGACACATTCATGTGTCAAAAATAACATGGGAAACTAATTCTTACACAACCCAATCTCCTTAAAAACAAACTCAAAAGCAATTTAGATTTGGGTTATGATATTCAACTATTTTGCCGTTAAGACTGGATATTCTGCTGAAATTCCCACAGATTTTGCCCTTTTCTCATTAGTCGCAACTGTTGACTAAGCAAACAGACTCTGTAGTGTTGGAACCACCAGGGTCTCCAAGGTATATGCTGTGGAAATGAATACCATCAAATTAAACCTCTTTTTGAGCAACTTCAACCATGTCCTCTATATAAATGTTGCCACTGAACGTTATTTTTAAAAGGGGAGAAAAAGTCAAGAATGTAGACAACATTATGAACAACAGCACCAAAAGTGAATGAAATGTGCAGAGAAAGTACATAGTGAATGTTATGAGTCTGGGGTGTGCATGCTAAACGGTATGCCAGACCCCTTTAATCCATCTTAGATCCAGAAAGTGTTAAAAGCTAATCAAGCCTGTTGGGGGAGGGGATGAGGGATTATGGGGCTCCGTGCAAGACAGCAAATGGGTAAGCCCCCCTCCCCCAACAGACAAAGCCAGAGTTGAGAGCAGGGTTTGCAATGGTGTGAGCTAGACAGAAAAGCAGTAAGCTGGAGAGAGACAGAACAATATTTGATTTCTGTTTCTGAATCCAAGGCTAAGGCTATAAGAGAAACAAGTCCCTTTTAAGAGTGTTAATGCTGTGAACCCCTCCATTATAGGCTCAGGTTGTATATATGTGTAAATAAACCACGTATCATAAAGACACTACATGCAGTGATGGCCAAACTTGGCCCTCCAGCTCTTTTGGGACTACATCTCCCATCATCCCTAGCTAACAGGACCAGTGGTCAGGGATGATGGGAATTGTAGTCCCAAAACAGCTGGAGGGCCAAGTTTGGCCATCACTGTTACAGTCTCTGCTGTGCCTCATTTCCAAAGGAAACATAAACCCTGGGTAAACGCCCGGAACCCCTGGAATCTTACCCCACTCAGAGACTGGGATGGTGTGCAACAGTACGTTCATTCATGTATGACATGATAAATGAATATGGAAGAAGAAACATGCATGCAAACCCCCACACTTACAAAGAGCCAAAAGCAGGACCTATATTAGGAAAGCTGACAATCTCTAAAAATTGGCAACTAATTTTAAAAAGCATGAATGGCAGAGTCACACAAAAACTATTTAAACATTTAAAAAAAATTGTCTATGGACTAGAGTGAATGACACACATTTCTTTCGTTGTGAAGGAGTTGTCATTCTGACTTCCTGCTTTTTGAGGATGCTTTCAATATCTGCTTGCCTACTGAAGAACATCTGAGCGCCCATATGAATCCATTTACCAGAGTCAATGAAACACATTTCCTTAGTAAAAAAGAGGTTGTCATTTTAACTTTTGACTTTCTGAGAATGCATTCAACATTTGCTTGCCTTCTGAACAACATCTGAACATCTACCATGGAACCCTCAAGTTTTGCAAAGGATTCTCAATATGTTTTATTTGAGTAGGCATTCAGTTTATGCAATACACTTAGTGACCTCACTGTTGCCTCATGTGAACAGAATGTGCAGTTTAGAGCATATAATCTCCCCCCTGACTGCACACTGTAAATGGAAAATTGGTATGGTGGGTAAGCTGTCTGCCACTATAATCTTTCCACTGAGGGGCCTATATCAACCTTGCAAAAAACTCAGGGTTCCCCAAAGAGATGCCAGGTAAAATTATCAAATCTTTTTCACACACTGGCAGTATTACGCAATCTAGATGTGAAATTCTGGCTCATTAACTTCCAGGAAATGAGTATCATTCTATTCTGAAGTAGTAATTATAAACATATTTATCTACATGATTTTTCTCTGTTAAATCTGGCTAATAGTTTCCAATGAGAGACAAAGTTAATGAAGTCTGCAACACCTGTCCCAGTAAAGAAGGTGTACTGCACACAAATGTTATTGAAGAAAGCATGACTAACAGCCCTGCTTTATGGCTTATTTATGCCTATAACTGTGATTTCTGGTACAGCAGCACAATCTAGGCAGCTCATTTCCTGTGTGGTTAGACAACCCCAGTGCATGGGTGGGCTTAAGAATTTTGAGGTGGGGTGTGGGCAGAGACAGCAATTAAACTATTATTGACTTTTCTTTTATAGAGCTGAGAGACCAAAGCAATGTGCTTTTAGATGCTGGAAACTACTATAAGAGTATTCCTGGTTGGCCTGACTAAGGTTCATGGGAAGTATGCATTGTGGTTAGATACTATTAAGGAAATATGTGTCATTGACTCCTGTCCTTTAGATGTTGGAAACTACTATAAAAATATTCCTGGTTGGCTGGACTGAAGTCCAAAGAAAGTCTGCATTGTGTTTTGCATTACTCAGTGCTGCTTCTAGTTTTTCTTATCCTGCAGTTCGTTGCTCACCTGGCTTGGTTGACAGGATGGGTGGGAAAGAAATGACAAAATCACTATCCATCTCCAAAGCATCATGGTGGTATTTCTTCATACAGGTGAACAAGTATGGTATCCATTCAACAGCTAATTGATAGAGCCATACCACCAAGCATAAACCCATCACCAACTGAAAGGAAATTCTTCCAAAGGACTTTCCAATTTGCTGGTTTGATTTGTTTTTGATTTAAAATAATAATAATATTGGAGATCTTTAGAAACGACATAGGAAACTGCCTTATACTTATTCAGACAATTGTTCCATCTATTACAGTATTGTCTACATTGATTTTCAGCAGCTCTACAGCATTTCAGACAGATTTACCTGTAGCTGCCTTAGCAGTAGTTTTGAACTTAAATGCAACAAGACATGTGCTCCAGTCTTTGTTCAGGAAGCCTTCCCCAAACCAGATCATTCTCTCTGCCCCCTCCATCAAGTTTAAAAGAACAAAACAAAAGTGACTCATTCATGGTCTTCATTAAAATAATTATAATGACGCTTTTGATGAATGTAGTGAGGCAGTTCTTGCACTAAAGCTTAAAAGGTGTTGAACTCTTCATACAAATCATTTTGTGTCAGCAATGTTAATTTTCAACTATTAGGAATTCCAACTCAAATTAGAAGAAAAAGCTAGCTGAAAACAGAATCCATGTTGTTTTCCATGACTGCATTTATGCAAAAACCCTAGGACAGGCATGGCCAAACTTGGCCCTCCAGCCAATCCCTGACGTGGATTGTAGTCCCAAAACTGCTGGAGGGCCAAGTTTGGCCATGACTGCCCTAGGATGTTTTGGACTACAACTCCCATCATCCCTGACCATTGGTTCTGCTGGCTGGAAGTGAAGGGGGTTGTAGTATAAACATGCATGGGGCACCATGTTGGAAAAAGGTGGCCTATATCACATGCCAGTGCTTCTCATCCTGTATTTTTGTACTGAGGAACACCCCAGACTACACAATACTATTAGGCAATTCCCTGAGTTTCACTCTCATTAGAAAATGGTTGCATTTAGTCTAATGACTGAACTTGAAATCGCTGCAGAAGTATTTGTATATTTTATATACCACCCTTCTTTCAAAGATCACAGGGTGATTAACAACATAAAAATATAAAATGAAAACACAAAACACATAATAAAACAAAAACAAATCAATAACCCCTCCTCTCACAGACACCTTTAAAAGGCCACAGAATTTTAAACTTACTACCCAACTGCCACACTTACTAGTTTCAGCAGAAATCTGTCTCAGCATAGATTTTAAAAATGACATTAAAAAAAAAAATGGAATCACAGTTTTAGTCCTTATTTGGGAGGGAAAGTGACAAGAAATAGTTATTGACCTTCTCTTCAAGTGTGTGAATAGCTTTTTGTTACTAGAAGTGACTCAGCAGGTGCTACAAACAAATGTATGTAATCTGAGTTTGTCAGAAATTTGTTACTGTGGCTTTGGGGGAGTTTATGTGGGATTGTAAAGAGACAGACTCCCCCCCCCCCCGGGTTTACCCTGTTCCGTAAAATGGGGGAAATCATTTGTCTGTACTGTTAGGCAACAATACTTTAATTCAAAAAAGTTAAGAAACCAACAGAAGTGCCAAGCTCAGCAAAGCAGAACACAAATAAGATTTTCAATAACAGTCTGGTGAGAAAAGACCGCAGAGGGTTGAGCACAAGAACAGACAAATAAAAGCATTGCCATGAGGACTAATTGTATGTCTGCTTGGAAGATTGTGAAGTTCTGTTTTATTTGAATAAGTACTTTTAAAAAAATACCTGAAGTTAGCTTGCAATGCAATTGACAAGATGCAGGGATGTTTTGTCAACAGCTGGTTCTCATGTTGCATAGACTATCCTTGTCAAGCTTGTTTGCTCATGTAATCGCATATTCAAGTCAGAGGGTTTGCATGGATTGATAACAGGGTGAGCAGCAGAGAACAGGTATACTTTAGATGCAGATCCAAGACCACGGCATTGTCTTAAATTTGCCTGTCTTCAGATATTCTTAAAAAATCTAGTGTGTGTTGAAAACGGTGAACTTGCCACAAACTTCCCACATTATCTAGAACAGGCATAGGCAAACTCGGCCCCCTTGATGTTTTGGGACTACAATTCCCATCATCCCTAGCTAACAGGATCAGTGGTCAGGGATGATGGGAATTGTAGTCTCAAAACATCTGTAGGGCCGAGTTTGCCTGTGCCTGATCTAGAACAACACTGCTCAGGGACAACAGCAGAGTGTCTTTATTTGCTACCTACAAGGAATGGTGTATGCCAGCTACCATAGCAGAAAATAAAATACGTTACAAGTACAAAACTAGCTTTGAAAATCATGACCAAGATTTTAAAAATTATCATTAAAAAGTAGAGCTTAACTTTAAACCCACTACATACAAAAGCTTGCAGGTGCAGATTCAGAGAGTTAGAATGGCACATTTACTTCTGCAATTTTTAAGATTAGTCCTCTGTCCCCCAACTTTGCCATAATGCTTCGACACAAGATACACGCCCCTTTAGCTGGATGCGTTAGATACTGTGCTATAGTACTATAGTATAGCACAAACTATTATCTTCAAAAGCAGTGGTATGTCATGTGGCATTGTGAGGGAAAGGAAGATATGTCTTGATTAATACATAGCAGATTCAAAAGGATATTGATATTATTAAAACAGGATGCCATTTTTTTGCAGTCATATATGCGCAAACAAATCCAGATGCAATCTTACAGATCTATTTTGTGCTTGCTTTAAGCAATACACACACACACACACACACACACACATATATATATATATATATGCCTATAAGAAAGATTCATACCGAGGAAAACTGTCCATGTGACAATATAATCAGGCAATAAGACTATAAAATAGAAGAATGGGAATTTGCGAATCCATCAATGTCAAGGTTTTCAGAATTGGGGGAGAAATTTGTACAGTGAGACTTTCACAAGCATTCCCATCCAACCCCCTTGGACACATTTAAACACTTGCACAATTCTTTGGCTCATAGTATTTAAGCATACTTGTTGCTTTTTAAAAGATCTCATAGTGGCATTTTGTTCAGTATTTATACCTTGACTTGCAGTATGCCATCCTGGAGGCTATTTAAGTTCTATGCTAGGGCTGTGTTCTCTGTCTTGAGGAAGTCTTCTTGGAATCCTTTTGGGATAAAATGTAGAGTAGTGTATGTCCACCTTTAAGCCTCAGTAAGACGAGCTCTTGCTCTTTTGAACGAGCAGTTTGTCATTCAAACAAAAGTGTGAAGCAATTCATCTCTTTTTTGCATGCCAATAGGAAAGTTTTTGAACTCTGGATATTTTACGGTACTATGCTGGGAAGGATGGGAACAATAAAGAGCGGAAGCAATGTTGCCCTTTAATTGGGGGATAAGCCATTCTAATTATTAAATCTGAATCAAAGAGGAGATGAATGGCATTATTATCCATGGTTCCTATTGAACAACTTCCAGTGTGAAGATTACATGGAAGTTCAGGAAACAAAAGTACTCTGGGAGATAAAGAACACATTGTTAGACCCACTGACATAATCTGTTCACTCAAATAATAGTCAAGTGGCCACCTCTTTGAAAGGAGAAAAGAGCAGCTTGTGGTTATTAAGCACAGCATTCTTTTCCTTTTCCGCTCCAAAGACAAAGAATGGGTTTAAACGCTTCAAAACCACACATTGTGCACAGATGAAGATGACTGTCAAAATAAGCAGTTAAATCATCACTACCTACAGAAATCTCTTGGCCACCATCTTGGGGCCTGGACAAACAATGACATCTTGGCAACCAAATGAATGGTCATGCGGCACTGCTTCATAATGCCCAGTGGAGAGCAAGCTAAAAGGGATCTATTAAAAATATCTTGTTATCTGTTCATTATGTCCACTGTCTATGACACTATGGAGACAATGAGGGCCATTATAACAGTACAACGCTTGGGCCCCAATTCAATCAGCTCTATTAGAAATGTGTGCAGGCATTGCACATGTGGTACCCCCGGCAAGACTGGGAACTGAGGAGGAACTGTGGGGGAGACACTTTGGGGATGGAGAAACTGGACAAATTTGTCATGTTCAGTTTCTCCCCATTTCTCATTTTCCCAGTTTTAAGTTCAGTTCAACCCATTTCCACACCAGTTTGCATTAAAAAAAAAAAAAAGTCCACCTGAAAAGTTGCATATAATTTTGTGGGCATTACGCCTAATATAACGTATTTTTTGCAGATGCCTAATGTTCAGATTTTTGCAAGTAATTTATCCAGATTAATTTGTGCACATAATTTTCACAAATGGACACATTTTAATGTGACCTTCCCCGTCATGTACTCCTCATTGTATTTGTTTTTGGCTATAGAACTGCAACACAAAATTCAGAGAAGTGCAAATTTAGGATGATATGATTTGCATATTAATTAAGGAAGTGCAGATCAGGTATACATATTTTAAAATGAGAACCAAACCAATTTCTATACCATCCCTAGGAGACTTAGCTCCTAATTCTATAGCCTGGGTATGTCCCAGCAGCCAGTCCAAAAATGCTTGTCTGAGCAATAAGAAAACAAATTGATTGGGGATGTTGGGAGAGTGAGTAGCCTATTCACCATCTCAGCAATGGATGATCATAAGGATGGACAGACTGTAGGACCCTAAACAAAAACAAAGCACTTGCCAAATGATACTTTTAAGAACTGTGGCTTAACTGGATTATGGGTCAAGCCAAGTGTTGGCAACATATTAAACTTTCTAATAAAATGTACATTTAAAATGCATGATGTAAAGTATCCCAAAGAGAAACATATCTCATTTTGTTAAAAATCCTAAATGCTCTCTATTCACATTTTATCCCAATAACTCTACAAAGTGGTAGGAAAACAAGACCTTTGGGAATTATACGAATGGAGGAAATAGCTCAGTTTGTTAAAGGAATTGGGAATTAATGCAGGGGCATCAAAAGTAAAGGAAGCAGAAGTTCATAGCCACCCTCAGCTGACCCTATCTTGAATGTTGTGGTGCAGCCAGTTAATGTTTGTATTTCGACTGTGGTTTCCACTCATACTCAAGTCTGGGAATCTTATGTTGGTGCTGACATCAGCAGGTTCTTTCTCGAAAGTCGAAAGAAACTGTGATGGCCTAATGAAATGAAATGGAGCATTAAAGAGAGGAGAGGCTAAGGAGGTTTGCTAGATGAAACAGAACAGCTATAAAGGGGGTGGGTGGGAATTGGATGCTTTATGCACCACAATGAAAGGAAGCAAATGCCTTATTTGGGTTAGGGATGGATAGAACTGCTCAGTTGTATCCTGCAGAGTTTTGATGGGAAATGAAATGGAATTATTCTGACCTGCCAAAATTCTGAAATGGATCCCAGAGGCTGGTATGAACTCTGAGCCTTTGCAAATGCATGACTAAGGGGTGGTCTGTAAAACTTCCCCCAACTGTGCTTATGGGCTTTGATTCTGTGAAGGGATGAGGAGTTTTTTCTGTATCTCATCCCCCTGATAAATTTACCACCAATTTTAGAAAAGGAAAGAAAAAAAAGTGGAGAGGATACAACACTTGACAGTTTCCAGTACAACTGCTTTCCAGTTTGTTAATTTCTGATTAGACTTAATTTTCACAGGAAGACTAGTTCCAGCATTTTTGTTGTTGAACGTATGTGTGTTCAATAAAGATGAAAATGGCATCTCCAGCTAGCACTATTTAAAAGTGGAACTAACTAGCATATAATTCAATTTAAATAAAAATGAACACAGCCTGGGATTATTATAGACTTATCTTTCTCAAGGATCTTTGTAGCTAGGATAATGTCCTTGCAGCATTCTAGGTGCCTCAAAAGGAAAAAAAGAGAGCTACTGGTGGAAGAAAAAGGCCTTGGTGCCACCAGTACTGACTTTACCCCATTGCCAATTCCCCCCTCCCATCCTGGTGTGAAAGACTTATTGTAGGGCAAAGAATTATGCTCAACATGATGGCAGAAAGGAGAGAGTAAATGCTCTGCTAAAGTATGGGATTCCTAGTTTTGGTTCTTGCATTTAACAAAATTGCTCACTGGAAAATTTACTTCTTCACAAGGGGCAATAACTGGAACTGGAACATGCAAACTGAAACCTATAATTCCCCTCACCCCCAATTTGGAATATCAGTTTCTGTAATAATTTCAGTCTTCATTTTCTCTTAAATTGAATTATGCTAGTTAGCTCCATGTGTATGCCGAAACAGTATCACAGGCACACAGATCGCTGGGAAAGAGAATTCCCTAGGTTTCTGTTCAGTGGTGAGTATCCACACAGAAGTATTTACTGAAGATGACTGTGTATATTTATAGCCAACTTTAGGTTTTGTGGGCCATGGGGTGAGAGACCACATGTGCACCTCCATACCATGGCTTCACCTCAGAGAAAAGGATAAATATTGTATTCTTTTGGGTGCTAGTCTACTTTGATAATAATAATAATTTTATTTTTATACTCCACCCAATATTCCAGGCACTGTCTTGGCATGTCCCTCAGCTAGCAATGGGTGGCATGATGAGGTGGCAGTGCTCACATGACCTCCAGTCAGTTGCATCTCTGCTGCTTATCAGGAGGTAGAGGAAACAGATTACATGCTGTCTTTCTGCCAGAACTCAGAGACTGCCCAAACATGCCACCTTTGGTTTTATCTGAAAGGGATTTTGCAGATGTCCTGAGATTCCCTCTTTACTTCCTTACCTAGCTGTCCAAAGTTTTGCTGTACTTATTTTTTTTGAGGAAGTGAATAGAAAGCAGCAGCCATTGTAAATGAAGGTCAGGGAAGTGTTCATGAGAGGCAAACAGTCTTCTGAACCACCCAGAATGTAAATCACTGACAGTGGAAATTGGCTGTGCTGGGGCCGTCATTATCCGCCATCATTCCACCAAGGCCAGCGTAAATTATTTTTGCCTCAAGAGAAGTAATTTGCTTCAAGACTCTATTTATTTTCAAACTCCCCTATTGTAAGCACTGAATTGAAGTCATCCTGTTCCCCAGTTACTCTTTCAAAAAGATATTAATAAGTTGCAAAGAGCCGGGTTTCTACATAATCCAGGCAGATTGTTTGACAACTCAATGACAAGGTCCTGTAGCTGGGCAAATTTTGTAGCTATTTTCTGAATTGTTCAACTAAAGCTGGGGGAAGTGACATATAATCATCACAGTGTTCTTTTCTACTTTCCTTTCACAAGAAAACTGATGGTTAAAGAAAAAAATCAGATGTGTTTTCTTTCTTTTTATAAAATTATTCAATGTCAGTGTCTGCAAATTGGGTCCATATGACATGAGGGAATGCATAATGATAGTGATCATGGGATGTTCACATGTTACATTCAGCAAGTCTACAATCTGTGTGCACAACCAGTTGACCCACACACAGTTATTCACAAGTAACAAGTGTACAGTCTGAATCCCCATGTTGAGCTGCACAAATCAACATGTGCACTTTACTCTTTGTTCTCTGTGAAATGAAATTCTAGCTCTGTAAGGGGAATAGGCATCTCCTAACAACTCTCAATACCATTATGGTGTAAATGTGGCGTGGGATTGCACTGTTAGTTACCTCATGATACGCAGCTGTCTAAGACATCCCAAACTCAGAGGCACTTGGGGAGAAGGGAGGGAGAGTTTAAAAAAATTGCCTCATGAGTGAACCTAAGATCAGCTTTAGAAAGTATTTTGATTTTGAAACCTCTGTTATTGTTCGCAAATGGTGGGTAACAACAAAGGGATGAATCACGCCTCATTTCAGTCATCCACTCTCTAGTTTTTTCTCCCAGCAATAGCAAGCAACTCCACTGAGGTTAAATCATGCCAACTATGAGCATATGGGCAGGGCATGTGTCTCATTTTCATTTGTCTGCCACCTGACACCATCATTCACTGAATTTTAATTGATGGGAGCCACTTTGGGAGACTTTTTTGTATGAAAAATGGGATAAAAAGATTATCTATTGAGTTACCCTGTAGAATAGTTGGAGGCATTACTGAGATACACAGCTCTTTCAACACTCAAAACATGTTATTTAAACACTAGCATTGCATTCCTATGCACTCAGAGAAGTAAGTCCTATTGCGTTCAGTTGGGCATAGTCCCAGGTATGTGTTCCCAGGAGTGCAGCAGAAGTATTGTGATAGTGATAACTGAAATTCTGTTTACACACTCATCCTGAACTTTACTGCCACTTCATGTATCAATTCTTAGGGCTTGTCCACACTGTGAATCAGAGGCTGTTTGAGTCCAAGAATTCTGGCCATGATTCACATCTCATTGTCCTCAGCTGAAAACCACCCCTCATTTTTGTAGAGTGAAATCAGATTTCCCCAATCCTTAAAAATATCTGAAAACCAAATCTGCTTCTGCCTGGCTGCCAGGTGGACTGCTGCTGTTTGCATTCTCCTCAGTTAAGGTGGCACAAGAAAGATCTGCTATCTGAGGGAAATATGTTACTTTCATACATTCTTTGTTTGCTCAAGGAAAATAAACAAGAGGCAGAATGTTGTGGCATCATGTTGGTAGGCTCAGCCCCGCCTACATTGAGGGCTCTCTGCAGATGCTCTGATGAAGGTACACTGGGCCCAGCTGTCAGCACAAAGTTGCAACCGCTCTCTTCAGAACCTTTGTTCACTGCATCTATGAAGGACATCTATAAGGACCTAGTATCTGTAAAAAGGCAAACAAGCAAAATCCACTAGTCATTTGCACACTGTACTAATAGAAGGAACCTTAACTGATTTTGTTCTCCTGTTGGGGGAAAAATGTAATAAGAGTCCATCAACTATACAGATGCAAACAATTGCGATGGGATCCCCAAACCCCAAACCTCAGTTTCCCAAGCTCAAATGGAAGACTAACCACCACCATCACAAGTTTTCATTCTGGTTGATTTGATCAAAACATTTTCTAAATGTTAAATAAAATGAAGGTTAAAAATAAAACCAAGGAACAGTAAATATGAAGGGGGGGGGGGAGGGAAAAAAGTTGGCTACCAAAAAGCATGCAAAGAAATCACTGGTAACTTTCCAGGTGAGGTCACCCACCCGCCATGCATGTTTTGCCAATGAAACCAAGTTCTGCATAAACATTGCATAATATAAAATACAATTGATATTCTAGAAATAAGTACTTTAGAACTGTTAAATATTTATAGCTAACTAGATATTGGCAAAGTGTGTTCATTCAAACACAACCATTTCCAGATGAGCAAAGAATGTCAATGCTGGGCTTTCAGTTCACTCATAGTACAGTACTAAAGGCACTTAAAAATGTGTGTGTGTGTGTGTGTGTGTGTGTGTGTGTGTTTTAAATCTCAGAATAAATACAGCATACAATATAAGCATTCTAATGATAAACATACTGGGAAGAAGGATGAATGTGAAGGCTATACAACTGAACAATTGTTTAAGTTACAGTATATGCCACTGGCATCACTTGGTGATGCTGTCCCTCCCACGAATTATGCTCTAATGTTCAGGAAGAAAACTTTTTCATATGGTTAAAGCCAGCAAGACATATGGTAAGTTTCAGGGTAGCTAGCAGTCATCTGAATTCACCAGATAAGATACTTCATGGATGTAGTGTGGTGACACCCCCTGTCCTCCATCCTTTTTTCTGGTCACTTGGATGCTCTTTCTAGGATTTGATCTTTCACACCTTACATGTTGTAGTAGAGGACAAATTCTCGAAGTCAGGAGAGCTTATCAATGCCTCCATGTTGAAACCTTCATATTGCTAGAAATCTAAGTTGGTAAGTGACTCTGAAATGGGTACAAACACGTTTCCTAATGATGATAGCCCAAACCCAAAAGTTAAATCTCTCATCATTCTCTGCACGTAATACAACTGAATGTATTTAAGGTCTGCTATGTTCTGATGCAATGACTAGGAACATTTCATAATTATTTTTAACAGTTTGAATCCTTACCAGATCTGCTTGCTGGATATTGTCCTTTGGCAAGGAAATTTAAGTAACCTTTAAATTTCCCAGGACTCTATCCATTAGCAAGCCACATTTAAAAACAATCTTAAGGAAAAGGTTAGAGCCAGGGGAGATTTTCTTCTAATCCTTCTGCATTTAATACATATGTACAACTTTCTGGGACAAATAAATAAATGAATCTTTTCAGGGAATGATTGCCTCTCTTCATCATGGTTTGAAAAGACTTTGAACAAACCATTGGTACTTTGTTTCAATAGTGAGCATAGCAAATTGTTAATTTGGTGAGTTTTGAGAGAAAGATGATAGAAGAATATAGTAACAATGTATTGTAAAATAGTTACATACTGAACTGGTTCAGTCATAATATTAAACCTTTAGTATTTAACATTATGTTTCTCATAGCACTAAACATAATGTTAAACACTAAAGGTTTAATATTATGACTGAACCAGTTAAGTATGGAAGCAGAAACTTCTATTCCTCTTGCAGTTGGACTGGAAGAGTGGGGACAGGAAGCATCCAAGACCAAGGCTTACCTTCATAATGCTCAAACATAGTTTAGCAAGAAATTGTCTCCCACATTCTGGAGGAGCTTATTCTTATTTCATTGTGCTCAGCATCATAGTGGAGACCACTGACCACCCATCAAGCACATAGTTTGCTACCAATATATAGAGGTAACAAATACATTTTAAATGTGTTACGTTCAGAGAAAAATATAGGGTACAGTCTGCTGGAGAATTTTAATTCCACCAAGTCCCATCTATGTGAATAGGACTGTGTTCTTTAAAGTCCCCTGTTAATTTCAAGGAGGCTTTTGCACAAGAAATTGTGATTGGATTGACTTCTCAGAGAGGTCTCAGAGAACATAAAGCAAAGCAGAGCCAGTCAGTTATTTTAATCCTTTATCTTTGTCACAGGAGGAATAAAAGTGGATGGAATTACAGTCAAATAATAAGTGAGGCGAGTATTTTTGCATTTCATTGATGATATGTATTCGTTATAGCTAAGCTTGGGCTGAAGTGGGATTACAGCTGAATGGTTGTGTGTGCCTAGCTGAGAGTGGGCGGTAGCCCAATTGTAATATTCACTGGTTTGCCAGAAATTAGAATAATCCTTATCTTTATCCAAGATGAACAGGACAAAGCATCTAGACTTTGTGTGGCAAATGAACTTAAGAGTTCTATCTTTTACTAGAACAAACAGGCATAGATTATAGCAGTTATAAACTTTACTTAATGCATGACATTCTAGCAAAAGAAATGTATGAGAACCATGACAATGAGTTATTTTAATTTTAGCCAGTGCAAGGCTGTGTTTCTGAAAATGGAAAGCAGAAGGGTGTGTTTCCTTTAATGGGGGAAATTTTTAATTTGATGATCCCATACAACTGAATCATTTAATGTAATTGCTAAGAGAACAGAACAAAAGAACTAAAAAGCAAGTAGAAGTTTGAACCCTTAAGCGTAATCTCTTTTTATCTCTCTGAGCAGTGTGAATGACATTTGTGGATCCTATTTAGACTAGGAGTCATGCTTTGTGGTTAGCATGCTTATGCCAGTGAGTAAGACCATTAACTTGCAACTGTCAATAGCTGGCTTTAAGGGTTTCACAGACCTTTTATTATTTCTAATGCACCCAACAATACATCTCATATATATTAAACACTGCAAATTGAAACACTGCTGCATGCAGATCCAAATGTTTCCATAACTCAGCCACAAAGATCAACTTTATAAAACCTATCATCTAGTTCATGAATGCTAATTCCGGATAGGTTCCATGTTATATGCTGAGAAATACAGGTAAAGCAACTGCTACTGTAGAGCTGCTATACTTATGTGTTTCAAACAGATGAACTTGGCATTAATGTCATATAGAAGTAGGTGGGCATAGACTGAGTTAGGATGGGCAGAAATTGTAACTGCCTTTTTCTACATTTTTGTTGTTGTTGTTGCTATACAGCATGATTTTATTTCTTATATAAATACTGATGCACACAGCTGTTCAGTTTTCCCAGTATATACAAATGTCTGGCTCATTTCAGTTGTTATGGAACCTTTACTCTCAATAATGATGGAACTCAGAGAATACTTTTACTTTTTGCATATCTTTGTTGTTTGTAAAGGAAATATTTGTATGAGTCAATAATTTCTTATTCCTTCAGAGCTCTGCTGTATCTTTGTACTTGTGTCCAGCCAGTCTGTGATCTTTTATGGTTTATAATTTTTATTCTTTGCTTTCCTTTTTTTTAATTAGGTTTGCACTTCTTAACAAACAGTTAATAGGATACTAAAAGAAAAGAAAAGGGGAATTTGAAGTCTAAATTCATGTATGGTGTGCATACATGGAATTACATTTCCTGACTGTTTACAAATGGAAATCCTGCACTAAAGCCAGCTGATGGCACTGCTTGCCAAAGGGACTCTTGGGTCTGGGCTTCCCCATTTATTTAAATACGTGGACACCTGAAGGCAATGGGGACCTCTTGTGTGCAGGGAAACGACTTGTGAACACATGCTCTAATGCATGTACATGTGCTGAGTGGGGACTCTAACATCTACACAGGATCTTGGGTGTGGTTAATCCAGAGACCATTGAACTGAAATGCATTTATCCTTTGAAATTCACACTTTTCTGGATTTTACTTTGCAGTTCTCCAGTCATGTAATGTGTACAAGAATGCATTTACTAGGATAAAGTGTACATATGCATATACAGTGGTACCTAGGGTTAAGTACTTAATTCATTCTGGAGGTTCGTACTTAACCTGAAACTGTTCTTAACCTGAAGCACCACTTGAGCTAATGGGGCCTCCTGCTGCTGCCGCGCTGCCGGAGCACGATTTCTGTTCTCATCCTGAAGCAAATTTCTTAACCTGAAGCCCTATTTCTGGGTTAGCGGAGTCTGTAACCTGAAGCGTATGTAATCCGAGGTACCACTGTATAGGTGTGTAAAAATAACATAAAGAAATGCATTAAGGTAGGGAAAATTGCTTTGGAAATGCTATACAAAAATGTGTATATTAGAGGGGAAATCAGAGTAAAATGCTAAGGAGTTTTCATGAAGAAACCAAATTCCCTACTTCTGAGTAAATATGCTTAGTTGGAATGTGTACTAACATCCCTCTGATTCCAATGGGACATATATATGACTAACATTCTCTGACTTGTATCCATTATGATTATGATTTAGCTGGTCTGTTCTTGTGACTTCCTTTTAGCTTTTCCTCTGAAATTGTTTATTTATTACCTTAGCAACAATGCTCCCTACTGCCATTTGGTTTTCATACTGTTTTCCAATTGCTCTCCTGCAAACCAGAAAATCTCTGTAAGTTAGAATTGATGCACTGTCTCCATATGTTTTTAGAAGCTTTTGGACATTTCTTCCACTGAGGATTATTCTTTTTAAAAAATCAAACGTGACAGATATCCACACGCCCAGGTTATCTACTATAAAACTAATCTTCATGGCCCTTAATCCCAGAGAGGTCCCAGAAGAAACTTTAGTTTGCATTACTTTAAAAAATGGGTCTTGTAGACAGTTTTTTAATTGCATGACTCAAATTCATTAATTTTTTGTTGTATGTATTTCAACAATCCCAAAGTATGAGACTCAGTAGCATAGATGAAGAAGACAGCAGTGGTTAACCTGGCTTTGTTGCTGGTTGCAAGGGGCCCCCCATAACTTAAGGTTACAAGATGTCCTCATTTCACAGGGACAGTCCCTGGATTTACAGCTTTCTCAGCATTCACATGTACATAGCAAACAATAAGTGTCCCCGGATTCATTGAAAAAAATCTGGTAACCTTACCATAACAGTTTGAGCTTCAGGGCCTCCCAAATGTAGGTCTGGCAGTGCATATGCCATCCATATATCTGTGGGGATGATCCAGTTCTCCTACTACAATTCTGTTCAAGCAGCCAAGCACATTTTGTTTATACTACATAAAAGTCCATTTGACCAAAAATGTCAAAGATACCTCAGGGCCATTCATCTTTGGTGGTGGCATTTGATCTTGTTCAAGTCAGTCAAAATAGCATTTGGGCTCCCTTTTAGGGAGCGCCAAACAAGTTTAGGACAGACAATATATTCTTACTGCTGCTGGAGGGAGTGGCGACACAGAAAAAGAAGGGTTGGGTGTTGGTGAAATTCAGTATTAAACAGATAATCTTTTAAAGATAATTGAGGATTCAGGGATAAAAAGAAGCCAGCTTCTTTGTGCATCATTTATTAGTCATTTATAATAGTTGCCTAGGTGCTATTAAGTGTTTCTCAAATGTTTTCCTGATAACGAGAAGATTTGATGAAAATGAGCATAATCTTTTCATGTAACGCCAATGTACATTTAATATTTTCCAGTAATCTTGGAAATATTTGGATATCAAAAAATGGTTGTGTTGTCATGAGAGCCCTTAAAATTCCTTCAGTGTGCACACCACTTAAGAAAAGAATTAAATTAAATCCTGTTTTGGAAAGTGTTTTCAAGTGCACTCCCTTCCTGCATGACCTGACCTGACATTATTGGCGTACATGAAACTGTCTGTAACATATAAACCGTTGGGCTGAGCTTTCAAAGTGGGTTGAATCATGTGACCAGAAAGAGATCATTCATGAATCCTGAGTTCAGTGGCCAACAGTAAATCATTCTGAAAAATCAGGGCATGGAGTAAACTACTCCCATTCATTCATTGTAAGCAGCTGACAATTAAAGAATTCATTAAACAAAAAATGAGGTTTTGTTGAAAGGCAAGGTGTGGTATATATCTGAGCCTTGGATAAATGACTGAATTTGAAGCATTGGCCTCAGTCTGACAGACACCCACCACCACCACCAAACAGACAATTGACCATTGACCATGCTGGCTAGACCAAACAGGAATTAGAGTCCAACAATAACTGGTGGGGCACAGGTCCCTCATCTGTGGATTAGATAGTGACTGCTTTTTCTCCTGAAACGTTCCTGCTGTTTCTGAGGCTGCTGTTCCGATGACCAAGATAATGCTTTCTAATTCCCAAACCATGCGTCTGAGTGTTCGTGAAGTTTTGTCTTACTTGTGATTAATCCCCAGGGAGAGGGGGGGAGGCGACTTTTGAGTTTAATATCATTTGCTTAGCTATTCAACAAAAGATCCTCTGTATCCAAAACATGTATCCGAATATGAATATTGAAACTTGCAAAGCTCATGCTTGGCTTTGCCTAATTCTGTGCAATGGATTGGGATATAACTTTCCATGGGCAATGGGAGATCACGTCATATGGGGTTTTAGGTGGGTTCATCTGCACAGCTTCTGGATCAGAACATACAGATTTATTAGATCTACACAGTTGTTTGTAATAGCAATTTCTGAACTACACACACGTATATAGGCTAATAGCAAAGGTTGAATAAATTCAACGATCAGCTGTTGGCATCCTTCCAAAATACACAAACTCCAATTAAGCATGACCTTATCTTTTTCTGTTTTTTTTTTTATAATAATTTTTATTAATTTTACAACATAAACAAAAAACAAACAAACATAATGCGACTTCCCCAAACCTCCCCTTCACTGCATCCAAATTTCAAAATTTTTAGCAATTCTTCATCCCATTTTTATATTTAATTCTCTTTAAAAAGAGTTTCTGCTTTATAAATTTCGATTTTTAGCTGTAATTCTTTGTGTCCAATCCCCTGACATCTTAACATTCCGAAATTTTACAACAATTTTTAAGATAGATTTTAAATTTTTTCCAGTCCTCCTCCACTGTCTCTTTCCTCTGGTCACGGATTCTGCCGGTCATCTCTGCCAGTCCCATAAATTCAGTCACCTTGGTCTGCCATTCTTCCAGAGTAGGTAATTCTTCAGTCTTCCAATACTTCGCCAAAAGGATTCTTGCTGCTGTTGTTGCGTACATAAAAAAGGTCCTATCTTTCTTTGGTACCAATTGGCCGACCATGCCCAGGAGAAAAGCCTCCGGTTTCTTTACAAATGTCCACTTAAGGATTTTCTTAATTTCATTATAGATCATTTCCCAGTAGGCCTTAATCTTTGGGCAGGTCCACCAAAGGTGATAAAAGGTTCCTTCACATTCATTACACTTCCAGCAATTGTTATTGGGCAAATGATATATCTTTGCAAGCTTGACTGGGGTCATGTACCACCTATAGATCATTTTCATTATGTTCTCTTTCAGGGCACTACATGCCGTAAATTTAATACCTGTGGTCCATAACTGCTCCCAGTCAGCAAACATAATATCATGACCAATATCTTGTGCCCACTTAATCATGGCTGATTTAACCGTTTCATCTTGTGTGTTCCATTTTAGCAGCAGATTATACATTCTAGACAAATTCTTAGTATTGGGTTCTAGCAATTCTGTTTCTAACTTTGACCTCTCCTTCTGAAATCCTAGTTTTCTGTCCTGCTTAAAAGTTTCATTAATCTGGTAGTAATGTAACCAATCTCGGACTTTAGGTTTCAATTTCTCAAAACTCTGTAGTTTCAACTTTTCACCATCATATTCTATAATTTCACAATATTTTGGCCAGTCTGTATCCATGTTCAATCTTTTTACCGCCTTAGCTTCCATTGGTGACAGCCACCTGGGGGTTTTACTTTCAAACAAATCTTTATATCGATTCCATACATTATACAATGCTTTCCTAATAATATGATTTTTAAAATTTCTATGTACCTTTACCTTGTCATACCATAAATATGCATGCCAACCAAAACTATTATCATAACCTTCCAAGTCCAGAATGTCTGTATTCTCAAGAAGTAGCCATGGTTTCAGCCAGCAAAAAGCTGCTGCTTCATAATAAAGTTTTAAGTCCGGCAGGGCAAAGCCCCCTCTATCCTTTGCATCAGTCAAAATCTTAAATTTAATTCTGGGTTTTTTGCCCTGCCAGACAAATTTAGATATATCTTTCTGCCACTTCTTGAAACAGTCCATCTTATCTAAAATTTGCAATGTCTGGAACAAAAACAACAATCTCGGCAATACATTCATCTTAATTACAGCAATTCGGCCTAACAAGGAAAGTCTCAATCTTGACCATATATCGAAATCTTTCTTCACTTCAGCCCAGCATTTCTCATAGTTATCTTTAAATAGGTTCACATTCTTAGATGTTAAATTCACCCCCAGATATTTTACCTTTTTAGTAATTTCCAAACCAGTTTCTCTTTGAAAACTGTCTTTTTCCCCCACCGTAAGATTTTTTTCCAACACCTTTGTCTTGTGTTTATTCAATTTAAAACCTGCTACCTGACCAAATATTTCAATAAGTTCCAGAACTCTTTTTGTACTAGTTTCTGGCTGTTGTAATGTCAAAACTAAGTCATCTGCAAATGCTCTTAGCTTATAATGTTTAGTTCCGACCTGTATACCTTTAACCAGCTGGTCTCTTCTAATCATATTAAGGAAAACCTCCAGTACCGATATAAACAATAGAGGGGAAATTGGGCATCCCTGTCGTGTCCCTTTCTCTATTGGAATTTCATCCATAACCATACCATTTACAATAAGTTTGGCCTTTTGCTCAGAATAAATTGCACTTATACCATTTTCAAAGTTCTTGCCTACCCCCATTCCTTCGAGATTCCTCTTCATAAAGCTCCAACAAATATTGTCAAAGGCTTTCTCTGCATCCACAAAAATCAAAACAGCTTTTCTATTTATATCAGTTTCCAAAAGTTCTAGAATATCTATAATATTCCTCACATTGTCTGACAATTGCCTGCCTGGTAGAAAGCCTGTTTGGTCCCTGTGAATCTCCTCTAACAAAACCTTTTTGAATCTTTTTGCTAGAATGTCTGCAAAAATTTTATAATCCACATTCAAAAGTGATATAGGGCGGTAATTCTTAACTTGATGTTTCTCAGTTTCTGTCTTTGGTATAAGTGAGATGAATGCTTCCTTCCACGATTCGGGAGCCTTTTTCCCCTCCAAAATTTGATTGCAGACTTCTTTCAGTGGTTGTATTAACCAATCCTTCAATACTTTATAATATCTCGCAGTTAGTCCATCTGGTCCTGGTGATTTTCCCAACTTCATATCCTGGATGGCACTCTCTATTTCTTGATCTGTAATTTTCTCATTTAAACTCCTTCTGTTGTTTTCAGAGATTTTTGATAGTCCGTATTTTCCAATAAATTCTTCTATCTCCTGTTCATTTTTTGGCCCTTGTTTGTATAATTTCTTAAAGAAACTTTGAAAACAATTACTTATCTCATTTGGTTTATTAATAGACTTCCCATCTACTTCGAGTGATGTCACTGTATTCAGTTTTTGTCTCTTTTTCAGTTGCCAAGACAGTAGCTTCCCACATTTATCTGCAGACTCAAAAGTCTTTTGTCTCATTTGTTTAATTTTCCATTCTATTTCCTGGTTCATCAATTCCATATATTGTGTTTGATAAAATTTTATTTCTCTTAATATCTCCTGGGATTTAGGCTTAGATCTCAGTTTCTTCTCTCCTTCTTTTATTAGATTCCAAATTTTCTCTTTCTTCTCATTCTGTTTTTTCCTCTTTATTGAATTCTGTTGTATTAGGAAGCCACGCATCACGGCTTTACTTGCGTCCCAAATGATTCTTTTTTCTGTGTCTGATCTCAAATTGATCTCGAAGTAGTCTTTAAGTGTTTTTTGGGCCTTTTTGCAAATTTCCTCATCTCCAAAGAGGGTGTCATTCATTCTCCATCTAAAGGTTCCAGCTGTTGTCAGTTTCATTTCCATCTTGACAGCATTGTGGTCAGAGCAGGTCTTTGGGCAGATTTCTGTTTTTTTAACCTTTGATGCCAGATTACTAGAAATCCATATTTGATCAATTCTAGTCCATGTCATTTTTGCTTCAGAGAAGAAGGTCCCCTCCCTTTCCAGAGGGTTCCTAGTTCTCCAAATATCAATCAGATCCATAGTGTCAGTCAGGTCAAAAAAAGTCTTTGGTAGTCTTCCATCATTAGATATTGTTTGTCTTTGGGCCTTATCCATATTTGTAGAGACGACTCCATTCATGTCACCCATCATTATAATTTTAAAGTCCAAAAAGTCCATTAAAGTCTCATGCAACTTCTTGAAGAATTCAGCCTTCCCCTCATTTGGTGCATAAACTCCAACAATCAATATTTTTTCTCCATGAATTTGGATTTCCACTGCCAGGTATCTTCCTTGGTCATCCTTAAAGATCAATTTTGGTTCAAATTTTTCCTTGACATAGATCACAACTCCTCTTTTCTTGACTCTATCTGATGATATAAATTCTTGTCCTAATCTCTTGTTTGTTAAAAGTTTTCTATGTATCCTGGCAATGTGGGTTTCTTGTAAACAGATTACATCTAGATGTTCCTTCTTTAATAAATGAAATACTTGGCCCCTTTTTCGAGGGTGGTTCAAGCCATTGCAGTTCCAACTGAAGAGTTGCAGAGACATTTTGGTTACTGAGTAGATCTTCCACCGACTGCACCAAGTTGTTGTTCCTCCTCGGTCGGTGCTCGGTTCAGTCCAAAAGATAGATTTAAGATGTCCGGTACTTCCTCCTCACTGACAGTTCCTTTCTGAAGATCCTCTTGATTTCTTTCCAAAAAAAACTCTTTATCCTGGTTTGTTTTTATTTTAATTTTCTTCCCTTTGAAGCTAAAGGACAGCCCTTGTGGAAATTCCCACCTGAATGGGATATTATTCTTCTTAAGTAGATCAACTAGTTCTTTAAATTGAGATCTAACCTCCAAAAAATATTTAGGAATATCCTTGAAGATTTGAATCTGAGAATTTTTAATGACCAAGGCCTTCTGGAAGTGTAGGTTCAATATTTTGTCTCTTTGTTCCTTTGATCCTAAGGTAATTAAACAATCTCTTGGCTTCTTCCCTTGCTTCCTGCCAATCCGAAAGGCTGAAGTTATCATAAATTCATCTTCCTCTCCATCTAGCTCATCATTCCAGAAGTCTTGAAATTTATCTGTGAGGAATTCCCCAAGCTTGTCCTCTTCCTCTTCTGGAACCAGTCTTAATTTCAGATTCTTACTTTTCCTTTCCAGTTCTAGTAGGGCTAGTGCTGAATCATGTTCATGTACTTTTTTTACAATAGGCGCAAACTTTCCTTTGGTTTCTTCAGCAGTGGACCTAGCACTCTCAGCTATTCTCCTTGTTTCCGTAGATTCTTGAACCAAACGGTTTATAGAATCTGTATTAGATGAAATTATTGTTGTATTCAGGTCTAGTCTTGTTGTCAACTCCGTCAGTTTCTTAGAGTTCTCTGTAGACTGTTTGGTAAGTTCTGCAGATTGCTTAGTGAGTACTTCTAGTGACTGATTTATTTTAAGCAGGGCCTGTGTCATTGACTCCATTGATGCTGCTGTTATTTTTTCTTGTGCAGCTGCTGCTCCTGATAAGGAGCCTCTTTTTTGAGCTTGTTTTTGAGCCTGCTTTGTTTTACTTCTTGTTGAAATCTCTTCTGGCGGGTTGCTCATAACTCAAGGTCATTCACACAGGAAAGTTGCAAGTGGAAAATCCCACTGGATACACCGTAATGTAACTAAAGCCCTCTAGAGGAGGAAATTGTAACCATCCAAAGGCACCCAGAACAAAGAAACAGAAAGTCCAAAGGCAAAAGTCCCATTAAAAGTCTTTAGTTTGTAGCACTTTACTGTTAGAATTGTAATCCACCAAAGTCCCGAGTATGTTTCAAAATAAGTCTTATTTTGTAGCCGCTGTCCTTTGACAGCTCACTTGACAGTTCCTTTTTTCAGGCGATCGCTGCTCCGGCAGCCTGGCCAGAAGTATCGGCAGCAGAGGTTTTTTATTCCTTATCCCTTTCTTTTGCAGGTTAAATTAGTTCTGTTTCCTCCCCCCCTTCTCCTGCACAACAGGGGGGAGATCCTTTCAATGTCTGGTTTAATAAGAGTTAAAAGGAAAGTCCATTTAAACACAGCTTAATCTTTTCATTGCTCCGTTAATCATGCAGCTCCGGGAGGCTGACTTCCTTAATTTTTGCCTTCCCGTTTTCAGCCAAATCTTCTGAATTTTTTAAGTCCCGTTTTACTTTTGCGATCTTACTCACGGGTATTGTTGTTGCCAATCGTTGATTTCAGAAAGGAATCGGCGCTCTCCGTTAATGGCGACGCGGCTTCACTCCGTAAGCTGGGTAGCGATCCTCAGCACCGCGCTCACCCCGATGCCGCTCCGGAGCCTTTAAAAAGGCTCTTTCACGATGCCGGGGGGGCGCAAAGGTGCCCACCGAATCTCCTTGCTCACAGGCTTCAGCGCCTGTGATTTTAGGGGTCCCCCGCTTGCCGTAGCGGGTAAGACCCGAACTTACGGAGCAGTCCTGCCTCGGAGCTCGAGGCTAGGACAGCCATCAAACGCTGGCGCCGATCTTTTTCTGTGACAGTGGGATCGTGGTGGTGTGATAGTTAATATTCTCACTCCGCTGCCCATCGGTGACTATCTATATTGTAGATCTTCCACTGAGAATGATAAAGCTTTTCAGTCCCCTCCCATAATTACTTGGCACTTCCTTTTCCAGCAGTAGAGGAAGGAAACTTCCCATCTAACAGACGTCAATTGGGCTGAACCACAGCTGAATAAATGTATATGTGAAATGGGGAAATATCCTCTCTTGTTGCCAACATATGCTTAGGATGGAGCAGATCTTTCTTGTTTGAGTGGACAGATAAGAGGTCTAGTGTATGAAAGGAGACGTATGGTGACTCTAAGACTGATGGCTAGATTGCTGATTTCGAACCTAGTGTAAAGGAAATGCCTACGGCTGCCTTTGAACAAATTCTCGGTGCTCATATGTGTAGTATTTTGTTTTAAATGGGCTCACTAGGAAAACATGTGCCACACTTTATAACATCAGCTATTAAATGAATTTACAATAATTATCCAATGGAGGTCTAGAAAGTGCCACATATTGTACATTGTTTGAAATCATTGGAGATAAATTACTTTAAATAAAAGGGCATGTACATTATGTACATTCTGTACTCACCTAAGTGTGCTGTAAAATAAACCTAGGGATAGCAATAACATTTGTGTTTATACTTGCTACTAATCACTCATGAAGTACATAGATGGAAGTGTTTATTTAAATAGTTCTTCAAAGGGTATTGGAGTATATATTTTCTTTTTTGTGGTCTGAGCACATGACTTGCAAGTGACCCAGCTCAAGCACAACTTCAATTCATTCATTTGTTTTAGATATTTATATGCTGCTTTTCCAGCAAGGTGCCTTTTTACCACAGAGAAAAATGATAAAACTAAAATAATAGAAATCCAGTGAAAGCTGAATAGAAGTACAATCACATGACAAAAGTGCCAGCCTTTGAAAGGATCCTTCTAGTTAGCTCAATGGCCAGATGAAAAGGAAGACATTTTAAAGTCTCTCACAATGTAATCAAAGAGGAACAATTCCAGGGGGAAACTGTTTCAAATGCTTAAGACACACAAATGTGAAGGTCCTCATTCTAGAGACAGATGTTCATTTGGCCCTAAGAGATGATAACTAAAGCAGAACCTGATGAATGAAGAGTTGATACAAGGAGTATCTCTAAGGCAGGCATGAGGAGTCCTTTTCACAGGGGCATTGTATCCCATTTTGCCACTTGAGGTGAAATGGGAAATGCTGCCCCACTGTAATGCTGTACCACCCCAACCGAAGCATCACCAACCTAGGTTGTGCTGGAGAACTTGCTGGATATGATGCCACATCTGCTTCTCAGCCTGGGGTGTACACCCTTGTGCAAATTAATTGAAACAAACAATGTAGTTTATTGAACAAAACTCGCATATACATGTACAAAACTCACATATATGTACATTAGTAATGGATATGACCTCCACTATTTTTAAGCAGCATTTGAACACTGTTTGGCATGGAGTCTACTAGTTTCAAACAGTCACTGTTTATTTTCGGATCCCTGTACCACACTTGAATCAGCGCCTGATTGAGCTTCTCCATAGTCATACAGTCTACAGCACGGAGGCGACTTTTGCATATAGCCCACACATTCTCAATGGTATTTACATCCAGGGAATTCCCTGGCCAATCAAGTACCTGTATTTGCTGCTGTGTCATGAATTTCTTCAGCACTTTCGATGTGTGACAGGGGGCTAGGTCCTGCTCCCAGTACTGTCAGGATACCTCTTATCCAGCTCTGGAATAACTCTCTTTCGTAGAGAGTTCACCTCAATATACTGTGGTGAATGCATCATTCCTTCTATTGGCTGCAGGCTTCCGACACTATAATGATCAACTGAACTTTTGTGTTTGTTTTGAGTACAGGATTATGAGTAAAATAGAAAACATGCTTTGTTTCAATTAATTTGCACAAGGGTGTAGGTGCCAGTTGGCAACTGCTTCAAAGAGTACCATATACCACTATGAAATAGGAAGTGGTTTATAAAGCCAGAGGAGCAATCCCACTCTCTTGTCAAAATAGCACAGAGTGTGTGGAGGAGCTAGGAATTTGGTCCATCAGTCACTGCTTTGTTGTTCTAGACCAGTGTTTCCCAACCTTTGGTCTCCAGCTGTTTTTGGACTACAACTCCCATCATCCCTAGCTAGCAAGACCAGTGGTCAGGGATGATGGGAATTGTAGTCCAAAAACAGCTGGAGACCAAAGGTTGGGAAACACTGTTCTAAACAAGATAGTGCGCTCTGTTGCACCTGAGGCCAGCAGTCTAGCTTAAGGCACACACAGCTGCTGCCCACCACACCTCAGAATCTACCACCTGAGGTGGCTGCCTTACTCTGCCCTGCTGACAAAATATTGCCCAGCTAGGAGAAATCTCAAATAAATAAATAAATAAATAAATAAATAAATTTTATTTGCTTTTCTGTTATATCTCACCAACAACACATATTATGTTATAGATACAAAGCATAAACAAGTAATAATAATGTGTCTATATTTCTCCAAATTATTTTGATCCTCTATATCTTTACTTTTACTCTTTTATCTCCACTCTTTGTCTGGTTTCCTATCTATTGCCCTTTTAACTGTGTTTCCTTACTCTTCTACATTATTCTCATTGCCTTACATGATCTCATGTTGTAACATACACTGCTGAGTATTCTTTTTATTTTTCCATATAATCTCTATATAGTATCCAGCCTTCTTTCAATCTTTTCTCATCTTTGTTTCTTAATCTGTTTGTCATACTGGCTAGTTCCATATATTCTAATATTTCGAGATGCCATTTTTCTCTTGGAAAAAAATATATGCTGGGATGGGGTTGCATTTTGCAGCAGTGGTCAGTTGGCACCTCCAAAAAACCAATGTCCCTGTCTTGACTCAGGTGTTCTGCCCTTGTCTTGTACTTCATAAACTACCAGCAAAATACATTCAGTGATACTGTATAACAGCTTTACAGAAGTTACTCTAAATTTCATTGTAATTTCAGGATGCTGCTAGTATGCCTAGTGGGTGGTCTTAGGGTAGAATTAAAAGAGAGTTTATTATGCAACTTACTTAATGCTACGTGTGTTGGGGTTTAATGTTTGGTTTGAAAGAGATGTGAGCTGAGGTTGGCTGGGATGTTAATATTGGCTAAGCTGGTGTTTTGGTTGAAGTTTAGTGATTTCACTGACAGGAAATGCTCTTGAGCAACCTAAACTTTAAGAACTTTTAATGTGGGTTTAAGAAGAAGTCTGGGAAAAGAAATGTTTTTTGCAAGGTGTCCTAATTTTCACAAAACATAGAGCTTGGCAAGCAGAAAGAAGGCCCTCAGCTGACCCAGGAGATCATCTGAATAACGTTCAGAGATGTATGTGAGGCTCTGAGCACATTGTCATGCTTACCACTGCTCACTTCAGCCTATAGTTTCTTAGGCTGTTGTAAAATAAACCAATATTAAAGAGAGTTTAAGCTTGAATACAGTTGCTCAGAGTATAGCGTGCTGATTCTCACAATCTTTGGAGTTAATGAAAATTCATAACAATGACCTTGATTTTGGTATCTTAAGTCTTAAAGATTTAGTTTTAGATAATGTTATATTTAATTGACTAGAAAAGAAAAACCGATTTGCGTGGACAGGTGGAGTCCACCCAACCCCAGGCGACTCCCGAGCGGAATAATGACTCAAGACAACAAGCTATGGGATTAAAATTGGCCACAACTTTATTAAATTTCAGGTGTAGGGAGACCTTGGCTCAGGCAGTGGGCATTTATCCTTCCCAGTCCCCAGCCGGAGATCTGGAAGATATCAGGGTTATCCAGAATGTGTGGGGATTGGGCTGGCTCTGGAGAACATATGTTCAAGCAGAGAGCCCATCCCCCATTTTGCTGCTGTTGGAGGGGAGAGCAATGACAACCTCTCGGCGTATGGCCAATGCCTCCCCTCAAGGCCCCTTTAATGGGGAACCCTGCCCTGGAATCACCACTGCAAGGAGGGGGTCACCACTTCACCTCCCCCCCCATTTAGGAAGATAGACTAAAGGATTCCACCCAAGGCCTGAAACTGCCAAAGCTGTAACGTTTTGCTACAGGAAAGGCAAAACCTGTCAATGCAGGAAAATTCCCTTCCATCCCTTCAACAGCGAGCATGATGTAGCAGCGCCTGTGTTCCTGTGGAGAAGAGGTTAACCTGCAAAAGAAGACTTAACTGAGGGGGGGCAGGGGGGAGAAACTCTGGAGCCAACTGACGCTTCGCAGGTAAGATTCACCTTCTGTTGTGTGGGCAGGGTGGTCCCTCCCTTACTTGGCCAATCCCCTGGCAACGCCTCCCCAGGCGGGATTGGGCGATTGACTGAGGTAGGTGGAGACCTCCAGGTATCCAGCCTGGGGAGGATGAAGCCAGCCCAAACTACCAGGAGCCGCACTGGGATCCAGGGGGCTGCACACGACCATGTAAATGGTGCCCCCGATTTGATGTGGAGAGCAGTCATTCTTGCTCAAGAGTTATTTTCCTAGAAAAACTAAATTTAGAAATTTTATGCACCCTGCCTGATTTCTGTTGTGAACTAATTATTATACTGTCTCTGAGAGTTGCACAGAGGTCCCCAAGTTGGAGATTTGCATACATTTTTTAAAACTGAGATTCCATGATTATTTTTAGAAACATTCTTCCCTTTACTATGACAATATTTTGTTCTTAACTGTTGTGTTACTACAGCTGGTGAACTCATTTCTACCACACAGAGACATTTCTGATTCCCACCTTGTCCATAATCAGTTGTTCCACAGCAATGGCTATGTTAGTTTGGGTAATAGCATAGAAAGTTGGGCTGGAATGCAAATGAGTTATTTTTTTTTTACCCAGAACCTTTCTTCCCAGGAAAGAATCTTGGATGCTATTTCCTGCTTTGTTGCCAGAATGTGAGAAGTAAAAATGTTCTTACATCTCAAAGAGAGACTCCCACACATACATACATTTTGGATGTAAGCTTTATCAACCCACTTCCTGTATTTTTAGTGGTAGAAAAAAAGTTTTTAATGAGGCGATATCATTCACAATAGATTTCCCACATGAAATTTAACAGAGCATGTTAAATTCAGCTGATACCAAATTGTTCATGGTCAAAACTAAAAGCACAGGGCTGACACAAGACATTTTGACACCTGAGGTCAAGTGTAAAATGGCACCCACTCCCTGCCAGGGAAAATGGAGTGAGTGAAGTTCTACATCAGGAACAAGCGGGGAATAAAGATTGACAGTGGGATCTGCTGTCCCTGGAGATCCTGCTGCCTGAGGTATTTGCTCCACCTTGCCTCATGGGTAGACCAGCCCTGAAAAAGGCTTTGAAATGGCCTCCAAAATGATCTCTACAAACTGAGTGACTGGGCATTAAGTGCAATTCAATGTAAAGAAGTGTCAAGTGATGCATTTTGAGGCTGAGTTCTGGAAGTGGCTTATTGTGCACTGGTGGGTGTGGATCAAGAAAATAAAAGAACCATTCATCAAAAATAGTGGAAGCAAGGAAAAGCCAGTGTGGTAACTGAAGATTTCTCTCTCACTTGCTCATTTGCTTACACCACTGAGGCTCCCATTTGTTAACTGACTGCAGGACCTGGGGAATGTTGAAGAGGATGACTGTTACATGGTATAGTCATATTTTCCCAGGTACTACAGCCCTGGGGCAATAGCTAATTCTTCCCAGCAATGCTACCTGGACAGCTGGGTCAGGCAGGTTTCTCTTACGCATTTGTCGATACCATAGATATTATGTTATATATTATTATGTTATATGGGTGTCAGTGAAGTTATGGCCAGTCCCCCCCAAAACCTTTGTGTTTCATATTTTTTTGTTTCTGTCACCCCACACATTTCTTTCCTCTAATGTAGTTCCTCCAATGCATCGCACATTCCAATAGGTATAATTACAGGATTATGCCAACTCAAGAGGAACTGACTAGTTCAGTTCCAAAGAGAGAATTATTTATGGTTTCAAAATGTGTTGAAATGACCAAAAGAAAAAGAAAGAACCCAGAACTTTTACACCCAACTCTTACAAAACTGATGGCAAAGCCAGGCTATAATTAAGAATAATGGAGCTGGTGATAAAAGTGGAGAGGAAATACTTAAGAGTCCTGAGATTTTAGTAGGGAACAGAGTTGTAAAGATTATCACAGTTCTAATTAATCATTCTCTTGCTATAATCAGGAACTTTAAATGTCGCTGAAAACATACTATAGTTATAAATTACAGCAGACTGAAGCCTAGAAGAAGTTAAATGATTAGAGCAGGGATTTTTCAAGAAAAAATATTTCATTGCTACTACTCTAACACCTAGCTGCTATACTCAAATGCTTGCCAGGTTCATGTGTTAGCATGCATCACCTCAGTACCATACCCACCCATCATATTTCTTAATTATCTTTTTATAATTAACACAATGTCTCTTAACTGGGAGAGGGCTGATCCCCTTAAATATTTTATTGGATGGGTGAAGGGACTTTGGCTCTTATGTACATGATAAAGGGTATGGATTGGCCTCGTTGATCTGGCTTTCTTGAGCTCGGATTGTGCTAGCTAAGGAAGTCCTTTTTATGACTCCATTATATAATTTCCAAAGTTTGCCTGTCATCAGACATCTTGCCATGAGGCTCCACCCCTTCCTCAATCCCATGCACTGCTAATTGTTAATGTTTATTATGAGCATTTCAAAGTCATTACTTGCTGTAAACCACAAGAATAGAGTGTCAAAAGCCCATGCATGCTTCTGCTGTTTTACAGGAATTACACTCCCTCTTTAGACTGTTTTCAGTCTCTCTTTCTCCCTGGTCTTCAGCCTCTCAGAGCCCACTGCCAACACATTGGCTTGTCAAAGGCTGTTATACGGAACAGCTGGAATGTGATCTCATGGCCCTTGGAAGATAAGCAAGAAAGTAAAACTGTTGTGAGTCCGCTATGTCATCTCAATTAAGCTTTTTATTTACAGATAACAGTCTCACTGGGACATGGGAAAAATTATAGCCAAGACACCATTTTGGCACGCATTGAAGCAACAAGAGTTTGCCAGCTTATGTAGTTCATTATGTTTTATGCACACTGTTTGTGGTGTGGCAATTTAACCTGAAGGAATAAAAAAGAGAGAGAGCATTTCCAAAGAAATAGAAACTAGTAGGCCTGAAAAGATATAGAGGAGTAAGTAAAGATCCCCATGCCCTGGGAGGGAAAAGACAGTAAATGCGGCTGCAGTGCTAACTATGCTTACTACAAGGAAAGCTATTAGAACTCAGTGGGAGTTAGTGGTGAATATACACACTTACAATTTGGCTGTTGGCTTGGTAAACATGACATTACAAACTTTAAGAACATAACAAATATTGCCATGACTGTTTTTTCAGAACAACATCTGCTTAACATACTATTAGATTAATGGAAAGGCTGGCCTCATAAAACAGTTGATTTTCTAGCTCTGACAAGGGTCAAAGCAGCAGGAATAAACTAAAGTTATATTTTCAGTCTAGTGGAAAATATTTTTGCAATCGTATGCAGAAAAGGTGTTGACTTGATTTCTACATTTGGATTTTAAACAGTAGGTTGACTATTAATATTTTGAAACCTTCTGGAAATTGAAGAAAAAAATATATTAAGGAAATACAAATTCATGCCCAGATCACATATTATATACCTAAACAAGCTTCCATCCAAAACGGTCATGAGAAATGACTAGACAGAAACAAAATTCAGTTAACTAAGACAGACATGGTTGATGAAAAGATACTGTGATAGCCTGAGATTCGGACTCGGAGGCTGAACCTGAGGAATCCCAGCCTGCACAGGATTCCCCGCCTCCAGAACCAGCTAAGCCAGGGCTGGGGCTTGAGCCTGAAGGGTCTTCACCTGTGCTGGATCCTCAGGTGCAGGCACCAGCTGAGTCTGCTCTGGCTCCTGAGGTGATGGAGGACCCATTGCCTGCAGGTGCTCCACTCTCAGCCGAGTCGGGGGAGGCTGAGGTTGCCTCTGGGTCCGGTAACCCTCCAGCCTCTCCTGAGCTGCAGAGGCTCAGGGCAGAGAGGCAGAGGGAACTAAGTTCCCATAGGAGGAGTGCTCGCCTCCAGGCCAGGAGAGGTGAGTCACCTGGAGATCGGGGCCACCCTGTGCCTCAGGGCAGATAAAAGCCAGTCAGCCCTAGTCCCAAGTTGCGGGAGCAACGTTGTTGGTAGCCAGTTCCTGCCTGCACCCTGTCCTGCTAGATCTCCTGACCTCACCCAACTCCCTGCCTTGGACCCAGCTTCAGCTTTGACGGACGGCCTCAATACCGCATCCTCGACCTTGGACTGGACTCGGACCACGCCTCACGGAAACTCACAGGACCAGCACAGATACCCAAACATTTCAGTCATTTGTACAAACTAGTTACAAACTTCTAAGGTAGTAGATATTTTCATCAACTAACTAACTAAAATTATTTTCAACATGAGTAACATCTTAAATCTAGTTACAGATAGGTAGCCGTGTTGGTCTGCCATGGTCAAAACAAAATAAAAAAATTCCTTCCAGTAGCACCTTAAAGACCAACTGAGTTAGTTCTAGGTATGAGCTTTCATGTGCATGCACACTTCTTCAGATACACTGAAACAGAAGTCACCGGACCTTTCTATATAGTGAGAAGGTGGGGAGGGGTATTACTCAGAAGGGTGGTGGGAATGGGTGATTGGCAGATAGCTGCGATGAGCAGCTGTTAGACCTATTGCAGTCGTTAAGAGTCGTCAACAGGCTCATCGCAGCTATCTGCCAATCACCCATTCCCACCACCCTTCTGAGTAATACCCCTCCCCACCTTCTCACTATATAGAAAGGTCCGGTGACTTCTGTTTCAGTGTATCTGAAGAAGTGTGCATGCACACGAAAGCTCATACCTAGAACTAACTCAGTTGGTCTTTAAGGTGCTACTGGAAGGAATTTTTTTATTTTATCTTAAATCTACACTAGCTACAAAAAAACTTGGGGTTGTATTCAAAGTAGCTCTAAATAGTTTCTTGAATGAACAGGACAGCATGTCAGGCAACAGGACTTTCCTCACTTCTCCTCCACTTGTGATCACCCAACCTTAATATGTTCTGGATTCTCAACTACAAGTGGAGGAGAAATTCAATTCAGTTTCCATTCAAAGACAAATCTAACCAATATGCACTTTCCAAAACAATACATGAACTGAAACAAAGCTATCCCTTGGAATTCACACTTCTCTGAATTTTGCAATGTGGTATTCCAGTCAAGTAAAGTGACACAAATGTGAAATTTGCAAATATATATATATATGTGTGTGTGTGTGTGTGTGTGTGAGAGAGAGAGAGAGAGAGAGAGAGAGAGAGAAAGAAAGAGAGAGAGAGAGAGAGAGAGAGAGAGAGAGAGAGAAAGTGACATTTAAAAATGCATTATACAAGGTGAAATGCATTGTAAAAATATGGATACATGCAAATTTATACATATACAAAAATGTGTATTTTGGAAGAAATTCACACTAAAATGTTGATAAATTTTCATAAGGACTTAAATAAAGGCAACCAACAAATTAACGTGGAGATGAATGTAACACTGGAAAAATAAGAAACCGAGAGAAACCAAAATTGATAGATTCATTCATCCGTAATCTGAGTCTACTTTTCCCTATTCACATACACTTCACCATGAACTGGGCAATGCCCTGCTCCTATTTTCTGGGATTGACATGAAATCAGTATATAGAGTTGCTCCCAAATAAGTTCTACTCAGAGTAAACCCATTAAAATTAATGGATCTAACTTAGCCATGACCACTAATGTCAATGTTTATAAGTGTTCGGATTTAAGATATGCCAGTCAAATAACGTCAAGATACTGCCCAAGAAACAATATCCTATATATTTTGCCAAATGGCTGAGTTACCACAATTTTATCCAGCTCTCTGAGTTTTGCAAGATGGCATGTTTGCAGTGGGTTAAGGCTTAAAGCCATTCCTCATAAAATGGAATAGCTAATGGAAAATCTCACTTGTGGCTGTGAAGGAAGCTAAATAATGTCTGAACATATATTTTTATTTATAAGTCATAGCACAGTATGTACCTTTCAATTTATTGCTCGGCGTTTCGACTGAAAGAGGCAGCGGGCAATCGAGATGGATTTTTTAAAAAATGAGTAAAGGGTTTGCTTGCATAACATGTGTGCCATAGTATTCCTCTTAAAATATCTTCAGATGTATGAATAATACTGCTCTTTCTCTGGATCATCTTCATACAGAAAGATTAAATAATGAGCTTTAAAATATGTGTTCCTATTTTCATCAGCATTCTCGGTCTTACTGTTTTTAAATATGGAATCTAATGGCAGACCCACACAAGTATTTACTGCACCACAATACATTTTCCCCCACCAAGGAGTGGACATCCATATTCAGCTTTTAAGTCAAATTTCAGATATGGGACAAGTCATTTTGTGAGTCAAACCATTCTAGTGACCAAGTGATAATGACCTCTCCCTGCATTAACTGAGGGCGGCTTTTGCATGATCATGCACAGCCCCCCCCCCGGAGACTACTAGACCCCCAGCAAGGTAGCTGGCTTTGCTGCCCCCCTGAGCTGGATACTTGGAGGTTCCCACCTAGCCCGTCAATCAGCCAATCCCGGCTGGGCGAGGGGCGTTGCCAAGGGAGTTGGTCAGGTAGAGTTAGGACTGGCCACACTCACAATAGAGGGTGTAACTTACCTGTTGGTCCTCAGTTGACTGAAAACATCTGATGATGGGGGAATCAGTTGGATCTGGTTATGTAAAATAGCCAAAGGAAAGGTGATAATCTTAAGCATTCAATGACTGACAGTGTTAGTGTGGATGATTTGCACCTCAAATATTCCAGATGGACAAATCGGTCAACTTCCAGCCCATGTCACTTCCACATGTGATTACCCAGTAATCTGTTCCATTTCAATCTGAATTTTTTTATCATAACATTTGTATGAAAGGTTTTATTTACAGGAGGCAGCGATAGAGGGCAGCATGGTGGAGGAGTGATTCAAGGAAAGAGGTGTGCTTAAGATGAGCTCTACATGCCTCTGTGCTTGTCAGGGAATGGTCTGAAGCAGAGGAGTGGGGAATGCATTCTCAGGCAGATCAGCTTCTCTCAGAAGAGGAGATGGAGGGGAAAGATTTGCCGCCGCTGCCCGTCTACCGCTGTCTCAGAAGCTGCAAGATACATAGAAACAGAGCAGCTTAGATAGGAGTTACCTAGGTATAAGATAATGGCAAGAGAAACAGAAGGGGAGACAGATAGCAGAGGCATCATTAGAGAGTGGGGGGGCCCTCCTTCTTCACAACTAGGAGGTCCGACCATATTAGAGAACAAAGGATGCAAAGTGGAGGCGGAACTTCCCATTGGCACCTAGTATGTTGCGGAAGATGGAAGGGGATGATTTAGAGGAGCCAACTGCTCTGTTTGTAAAGGGATGTGGATTTTTGCTTGCCACCTGATGCCTGAATAAAAAGGAGTATAAAATATAAACTGTTCATTAATTCTTATCTGTGTAGTTACCGAAGGGAGAGAAGGACTCTCCACACATGACAGCAATGTTCAGTACAATTAGTACAATTAGAGCAGAACTGCTTGCATAGTCTATCACCGCGGCATCAGATTCCCACCCCAGCTCAAGGTGTTATTCAGATACGCATCTGACTTTTAAAATACTAATTAAAGGAAAAGATTCCACTCATTCCAACTACAGATGTTCTTTTGTAATAAAAACCAGCACTTTGAGACCAGATTTGTTTAAAATGTCATGGACTAGATCAGGAGTGCCAACTTGAATAAAATATTTGGGGGCCCAGGTAAGCCCCACCCTGCATAATCACAAGACATGTGCACACACAAATATTTTACAGGGGGACCAAAAGGATCTTGGTCCTAGAAGTTGGCTCCTATGTACTAGATACTGTATTTAATTCATTTGTGAAATCAGGTGGTGCTTAAAATCAATTCCTTTTTTATTTTACAAGATAAGAAACTATTTTCTTTATAGAAAAATATGAATAAATGAACCAATATGTTTAAGGACTTTGTGGGAATGGGCAAGGAAAAGAAAATCCAGATACAATTTTGTTTGGATTCAATTTCACCCAAAAAATACCAGCCTGGATAAGTATTTTGTTTGCGTTAAGTAACAACACACCATAGAAAGCGTGATTAAGCATTTGGTAACATGGTCATTCTACTCCCATGCCAAAGAATCCAATCCAGCTGTTTATAGAGAACAAAATAGCTTGAACAGTTTGGAGACATTTTATTGGGCTTTTCCGCACATGTAATTTGCAGTCTGCCTGGCAGAGGATAAATAAGGTCACATTTCAGATGATCTTTGCAACTGAGCACGAGGAAAAGATTTCGTGTATTCCACTTATCTAGCAAACTGTGGTGTCAACATGGGTGCAAATACAGAAGAAAATAGGTAAGTTAGTTGGCTGAACTATCCAGAAGATCCAGAAAATTGGATTTCCACCCTGAATTTCCACCTATTAGGCTTCCCTACCACCTTGGTTTTCTACTGTGCTGATGACAACAAAATAGTCTAGAAAAAATTCTAAATTCTTCAGGGATGTTAAAACAAAAAGAGATGATGAAGTGTTCCAAAGAGACCTCTCAAATATGAGTGAATGAGAGGTAAAATGGTAAATGCAATTCAACATAAACAAGTGCAAAGTCAAAAATCATGGCGTCAGAACTGGTAGTGACTGACCACGAATGAGACCTTAGGGTTGTAGTGGATAGCTCAATGTAGATGTTGACCCAGTGTGTGAAAAAGGCAAACTCCCTGCTAGGGATCATTAAGAAAGAAATTGAAAATAAAACTGTTGATATAAAAATGCCATTATACAAACCTATGGTATACAAACAATCACATTTGGAATATTGTATACACTTCTGGTCACCTCATCTCAAAAAGGATATTGTAGAGTAGGAAAAGGTTCAGGAAAAAGGTAGCGAAATGATAAAGGAGGTGGAGCACCTCCCCTTATGAAGAAAGATGGCAGCATTTGGGACTTTTTAGTTTAAAGACAAAATAATAGGTAGTATAATACAGTGGTGCCCCGCAAGACGAATGCCTCGCAAGACGAAAAACCCGCTAGACGAAAGGGTTTTCCATTTTTCGAGGCACTTCGCAAGACGAATTTCCCTATGGGCTTGCTTCGCAAGATGAAAACGTCTTGCGAGTCTTGCAAGTTTTTTTCCTTTCCCCCTCTTTTTCTAAGCCGCTAAGCCGCTAATAGCCGCTTAGCTGCTAAGCTGCTAATAGCCGCTAAGCCACTAATAGCGCTAATCCGCTAAGCCGCTAATAGGGATGCTTCGCAAGACGAAAAAATCGCTAGACGAAGAGAGTCGTGGAACGGATTATTTTCGTCTTGCGAGGCACCACTGTAGAAGCTTTTATAATTATGCATGGCATGAAGACAGTGGATAGAGAAAAGTATTTGTCCCTCTCTCATAATATAAAGAAGAATGTCGGATAATTCAGGACAGATAAAACAAAGCACTCCTTCATGCAACGCCTAATTTAACTGTGGAACTTGCTCCTCCAGGAGGTACTGATGGTCACTATCTTGGGTGGCTTTAAAAGAGAATTGGACAAGTACTCTTCCTCCTTGGTCAGAGGCAGCAATGCTTCTGAACAGGTTGCTGCAAACCACTGGGGGACTGTTCTTGTGCTCATCACAGA
Organism: Podarcis erhardii; assembly: GCF_964252035.2. Taxonomy (NCBI): domain Eukaryota; kingdom Metazoa; phylum Chordata; class Lepidosauria; order Squamata; family Lacertidae; genus Podarcis; species Podarcis erhardii. The sequence continues at coordinate 52,315,375 of NC_138508.1, read as the reverse complement.
GAACTGTGAGAGAGGATGCTAGACTCAATGAGCCATTGGCCTGACCTAGCAGACATGTATAAAATTCAAGAAAGCGAAGAAAAAATATAGCAATTTTTATTTAAACTGGGGAAGGGAGTCAATAGTGAGAAAGAATGAGCCAGCACATGAGCATTGTAATTGTACATTCGCCCTACAAGCTTCAGGAAAATACACTAAATAAAACTTGGTAGTTCACATTCCGCTCCAGCATTCTTTCCCCCCAGTGTCAAGAATGAATAGTTTCACATATGGGTTAGTTATTGTTTTGAGACCTACTTCTCACCTTTCACAAAACTTTCCACTTCCTGCTCTACTGAGACACACCTTCTAAAATAATACGAGGAAGTTGGAGATCTTTTGCATCACTTTTGCTACTTGCAGAAATGGTTTTCACATGCTCAAAGAAGGTAAATAAGCACTTTATGTGCCAGAAGTCAAAGACCTGAATGGGCTCCTTTTAATTTAGTGGAATTCAGAAAGCCCAAGCCAATTAAAATGAAAGAGTTGGATTCAAACTTAGTCGTTCTTAGAGTAAACTCACTAACTTCAGACCCATTAGAATCAATGTGATTTCTCTAAGCAAAACAAATCAGGACCCAGCCTATAGAGATCTAGACTAATATTTCTCAGCACATGTTGAAATTACTATAATATAGTAGTGGTCAGAGAGTTTGGCAAGAATTCCTCCCTGTTCCTATGAGGAAATCAAGGGGTAAAAAGAAAGCTTGCCCATACTATTAGCATCCAGAAGGTAGAAGTGGAGGCCCCTGCCATTTCTCTCACCCCTGTGTTGTCCATGTTTCAAGACTGCTGAGTCTCCCACACTAGCAATTTGCACCTGTGCAGGATCTCCTAACCTAGCCAAGAATAAATCCTTGTACTGATGCAGCATTCATACAATTTGTTGTTGGATTCCATCGCTAGAATGTAGCATCCTGGTTCTACCAAACACACAAAAAAGGTATACTTTGCACTGTATGATACCCCTGCGACCAACATATAGACTATTTTTGGCCACCTCATCCCTTGCTTTTTCCTGTAAGACCAATTGCAGTCATTAACAGTCGTCAACAGATCTACCACACCTATCAGCCAATCACCCATTCCCACCACCCTTCTGAGTAATACTCCTCCCCACCCTCTCACTATATATAAAGGTCTGGTGACTTCTGTTTCAGCGTATCTGAAGAAGTGTGCATGCACACGAAAGCTCATACCAAGAACAAACTTAGTTGGTCTCTAAGGTGCTACTGGATATATATATATATATATATATATATATATATATATATATATGCAGGTTTTGGTGTCCTCGGGTGTCTTCCCGTGTAAAAGTTGGGGTGTCTAGGCGACGTTTCGACGAGGTCTCACTCGTCATCTTCAGGCTGGTGCTTTCGGCTTCTTGTTACTGGAACAGAGCAGGATCTCAGTGTTTGAGTTCCTATAAATACTGTAGAGGGGGTGTGGTGTATAGCCTCCAATGTTCTGGGCAGAGAGGAAGTTCCCAGGCTAGTGTGCCTTTTCTTCTTTTGTTCCTTAATTACTTGAGAGATATCTTGAGTGATTTCTTGAGTGATATCCTGAGTACCACTTAGGTGGGTCATTAGGTGTGGATTAGTTGTTAAAGTCTTTGTGTCTTGACCTCTTGAACTTTGTGAAGAGTTTTCCTGAGAAGATGGCTGTACTGTACTTAGTTGTGCTCTGGCTTGGCTTCGTGTATAGGGGCGAGCTGTGGTTTTGTGGCTTGTGTCAGCCAGATCTGTGTAGGGATTGCAGGGGGGTGCAGCATCCGGAGGTGCCACCATGGATTGGCTACTGGATGGTGTCTGTAATTCATCTGTGGAGAGGGTCTGGGTTTGGGTCTGGTGTGGTTGATTGGTGTTGGCGTTCTGTGTGCCTCTGGATCTTCTCAGGAAAACTCTTCACAAAGTTCAAGAGGTCAAGACACAAAGACTTTAACAACTAATCCACACCTAATGACCCACCTAAGTGGTACTCAGGATATCACTCAAGAAATCACTCAAGATATCTCTCAAGTAATTAAGGAACAAAAGAAGAAAAGGCACACTAGCCTGGGAACTTCCTCTCTGCCCAGAACATTGGAGGCTATACACCACACCCCCTCTACAGTATTTATAGGAACTCAAACACTGAGATCCTGCTCTGTTCCAGTAACAAGAAGCCGAAAGCACCAGCCTGAAGATGACGAGTGAGACCTCGTCGAAACGTCGCCTAGACACCCCAACTTTTACACGGGAAGACACCCGAGGACACCAAAACCTGCATTCCTGTACCCGGGAAAATCTACGAAAGCAAATATATATATATATATATATATATATATGAAGGAACTGGCAAACCACTCCGGTATTTTGCCAAGAAAACTCCATGGACATAAAAAAGGAGAAGCTTTGAGAAGAAAGTGAGAGTTTCCAAGGCATGCTCTGGTTCATGGGGTCATGGAGGTCGAACACGACTAAGATGACTAAACAACAACATATATATATATATATATATATATTCATATAGACTGTTTTGTTTCATGATTTTTCAACACAGGATACAGTGGATGCACTGCATTGCATCCTGCAGAGACTCTTCATACCGCAAAAACAAAAAGAGGGGCAATGTTCTATAGCCCTTTGCATGGGCAAATCATTTGTTTTATGGCTGCAATAACCTGTAAACTCTCAAACACCAATCCTATGCATATGTTCCTGGGAGTAAGTCCAACTGACTTAATCCGGAGCAGAAATGGCTTGAATTAGGTTAAAAGTCTTATCGATTTTAAAGATGTTAGAAAAGAACCTATCTTCCAGTAGGTGTTCCTGTATTCTATTTCCATGGTACTACAGAATTTAGCTCAAAGAAGAAAAATATTGAGACTCTAGTTGGATAACACATCTGTTTTTTTCAGGATCCGTTTTAAATTTCATTTACGTGAATCCCAGCCTCTTCCCCCAGAAAAGTACAAATGTGACCCAAAGGCTAAATAGCTATGAGTCACAGGGGAAATTAATGTGCATTCTTTGCGCACAAACTCATTTCTGAACCAAACATTTTAAAGTGTAAACAAGGATTGTTTTCTCCCATTACTCTCTACAATTAGATTCAATGACTGTATTCAAAACATACATTGTAATTCTGTTCTATTAAGGTAAGTCAAGATGTATTTGAATATTAATATTATTATTCTGTCTCTTTTAGGACACTGTGTGAACCATATGTTCAGGGACGCTTGGTGCAAGTAGGGGCTTTGGGGAAAATGCAGGAATCAGTACCTCATAGTGTGGGCAGAGGGAAAGAAGCTTTAAAGTTTTCAGGAAAAATTGGTTTCCCTAAGAAAACTAAAAACAAAGCCCATAGTAAAAAATTGGCCATCTTTGCCCAATTGCAAGGAGAGGGAGTGGGCAACTGGGGAAGAGATGAACACTGAGTGTAATGCTTATTTTGCTAATATTCTGGGCAGGCAAATGTCTGAAGATGTCATTGCAGTCATCCAACCCAAGGAACCAGTGTGGCATAATGATTAGGGTGTTGAACTATGACCTGGGAGACCAGAATTCAAATCCTCACTCAGCCATGTCACCATCTTTTAGCCTAACCTACCTCATGGGGTTGTGGTGAGGATGAAATGTGGAGGAGAACCACGTGCATCATCATCATCATCATCATCATCATCATCATCATCATTTATTTATACCCTGCCCATCTGGCTGGGATTCCCCAGCCAGGGCAGAGCTACCTGCCCCGGCACCTGGAGTGGTGCGGGGACAGGGCTAGCCAGCCCACGGGGGTGGGGCTAGCCTCCCCCACAACAGGTGTCCCTAGTCATCTGCCGCCTGCATGGCGAGTGTCGGGAGGGGCGCCGCTAGCCGCTTGCAGCAGCATCATCCTTAGCAGCTTGCCACCTGCACAGCGGGTGTCTGGGGGTGCTGCCTGTGCAGTGAGGAGGGGTGGCACAGTGATGTCACCCACCCTCACAGCTGACACCTGGTGCGCATCACCCGCACCCCGCACCCGCCTTCCTCCGCCAGTGTCTCCAGCCACTCTGGGTGGCTCCCAACAGAACACGATAAAAGATCAAACATTAAAAACTTCCCTAATTAGGGCTGCCTTCAGATGTCTTCCAAAAGGCAGGTAATAATAATAATAATAATAATAATAATAATAATAATAATAAAATTTATTTATATCCCGCCCTCCCCAGCCGAAGCCGGGCTCAGGGCGGCTAACAACAATAAAACAGTACAAAAGTACAGCACAAACAACACTCTAAAATCATTCATTATAAAATTAATTAAGTAGGTAGTTGTTTATTTCCTTGACATCTGATGGGAGGGCATTCCACAGGGTGGGTGCCACTACCGAGAAGGCCCTCTTGGGCCCCTCTCCTTGGAAGATAAAGGTGGCATATAAATGATGCAAGCAAGCAAACAAATTAAATGCAGTCTCTGTGAGTCAGATTATATAGATAATACAAACAGACTGTTTTGCAGGTGTGTGAGGTGTGGACTATATTATCTTAAGATGTAGAGTGTGCATGGCTGCATTTTTTGTCTTTAGAGAAAGAAAGAAAGCTTTGGAAAGAGGAAAAATGTGGACATGCAGAAAAAGAGAAAATGTGGATGAGAAGTTTGGGGTAAAGAATGGAGTGTGGCAGTTGGGTTAACATGTGTATAAATTTGTTGAAGAAAAACCACAGCTAACTGTGCACAACTGGAACAGACTTTGGCTGCATTTTTTCATGGAGGAATCATGGGGGAACAGAAGCATGCATAGGTGGAAATGGTGGGGAAATAGCAACATTATCCAAGGACATTTGTTGTTGTGTCATACCATACCCACTGGTGTGAATAAAATTTAGCACAACATGCCAGCATACCAGTCTAAAAGCCATGGTTTCATAACACAATGGTGTGATGGCCTGGGAATCAGATTCAGAGGCTGAACCTGAGGAATCCCAGCCTGCACAGGATTCCCCGCCTCCAGAACCAGCTGAGCCGGGGCTGGGGCATGAGCCTGAAGGGTCCTCACCTGTGCTGGATCCTCAGGAGCAGACACCAGCTGAGTCTGCTCAGGCTCCTGAGGGGATCGAGGACCCATTGCCTGCAGGTGCTCCATCCTCAGCCCTGTCCGAGGAAGCTGAGGTTGCCTCTGGGTCCAGTAACCCTCCAGCCTCTCCTGAGCTGCAGAGGCTCAGGGCAGAGAGGCGGAGGGAACTAAGTTTCCGCAGGAGGAGTACTCGCCTCCAGGCCAGGAGAGGCAAGTCACCTGAGGATTGGGTCCACCCTATGCCTCAGAGGAGATAAAAGCCAGCCAGCCCCAGTCCCAAGTTGCGAGAGCAGCATCGTTGGTAGCCTGTTCCTGCCTGCACCCTGTCCTGCTGTTCTGCCAGAGCTCCTGACCTCACCCGACGCCCTGTCCTGCACCCAGCTTCAGCTTTGATGGACTGCCTTCATACTGCACCCTCGACCCCGGACTGGACTCGGACCTCACCTCACAGTTAGCCCCTGGGACCAGCACAAACAGGTGCTGAAGTGTGAAAGGAACATTCAAAAAAGTACTAGCATTGTGATCAGGAAAACTAATGCAATACTCCTCATGTCCGAATACACCCTAAATGAGTCTTTGGTCTTAATCCAGCAGGGCTCTTATTATGTTGTAACAGTGATGGGCCAGGAGGCAGAGTTCACATTCTTGCCCCTGCCCTTTCCTTCTGCATGAGGGATTTAGAGCACCTGAACAGGATTATTAATGCAATGGCATTGTCATTTTGCTGTTCCAGTAGTTCCTAGGATTGTGCCAGTGGTCAGTTTTCATGCACATATTGTAAATAAACAGACTATAAACAGGTGATGGTGGTGATTATGATTAACCTGAGGAATATTTTGCTACTTGCTGCGCTTTTTTGGCTGCATGGAAGTCTGGCGATCTTTCTGTGCTACGTTTGAGCCAAGAGATGTAGCAATCTGTTAAGATAAACAGGGAAGTCATTCTCTGGTCACATTTTGTCCACACTGGTTCTTGTTTCACCATCTCTACAGTAAATTACTTTAATGGGAGGAAAAACAGATTTTTCAGTTGCTCGATCATGGAGAAGATTATTCCTAAGCAGATAAATAATATTTATATATATATTTTTGACCATAGTAACTAAAAATCGAAGGGAACAAAAAACAAGCTCTAGCATGTCTTGTCCTCAAAATGTAGAAATTGTGCCGTATCACTTACTGTTGGGTATTTGGTATTTTTAATATTCTAAATAGGAAATTGCTCAAACTCACATGTTGATGGAATTTGTTTTAGTGGAAAAATCACATGAGCCACTGAGTAAACTGCATTTATGACTTGAGTAATAAAACTAATTGGTGTTTTGACAAAAAGTGGGCAATGAACTATTTCTAGAGCAGACTAAACTGAGGAATTTGAAGGGGTTCCTCAATATTGTAGAAAATGCTATTATTATTTTAACCAACAGGTTTGTGCTGTGTACTGACAATTGAAAAGTAACAAGTTGTCATATTGAAGAAGAAATCAATATTATTATTTGGTATGAAAATCTCTTAAAAACTGGAGACTAATTTGCTGGTCCGTGGCCAGCTAAACTGACATCCATTTAAGCATATGAGTCTGACTAATGGCAAGAGAAAGTAATGAATTACCAGTAGTAAGTGATCCTTGTGCCAATTCGCTGCATTTGCAGCATGTGGTCAACCACATTTGTAGCAGTTCTAGCTAGCCAGCATTTTATGGACCTATCCAGAATGACATTATCCTGTTCAGTTGATAGAAAAAGAAATAGGTGTTTGGTATATATGAACTGGCCACACTGTACTCTCCATATGGTACAGTAGTGAGGTTAGGGAAGGGCCCCACCCATTTAGCCTCTGGCAAAGAGCAACTTCCCCTCTTATACCAATAACACCTACTTAGGGCCATAATGACCCTTGCCTGGCTAATTCAACAATGGGATTTTCCATTTGATTCCAACCTCCTCCTCCCCCGAACTCACAGCAACACTATAGATGCAAATTTAGAAAGTTAATTTAAATAGAAATGCAATACAACTCATCATAGTGGGGAAGACACTGTCCATTGTGCCTATTCAGTCTGCTGTTAGGAATGGAGGAATCTGTCAATCTCAGTTTCTTGTTTTTCCATTCGTATATTCAGTTTACCACGTTTCCATATCAACTTGCATTTTTAAGTCCTCGTGAATATTTTCCAGCATTTTAGTTTTGCAAGCAATTTCACCTAATATATGAAACTTTTTGTAAGCCATGCTTACCAATCTATGTATTATGTATCTTTAGGCAGACTTTTACGAATATACAGTTTTGTAGACAGTTTTTGTTAGAGAATTGCACCATAACATTCTGAAAGTTAATTTTAAAGAATAGTTTGCCTTTCGGTTCCTTGTGAATTATAAAATTTCATGGAAAAATGCAAACTGTAACAAGTCTCCCCCCTCCAAAAAACCCCCACTCTATCTGACGGTGCTTGATTTTATAACTGGACTTGGAGCAGATAGCCCTTCAAACAGAAGACTGTCCTCAGTACAGTAGGACACATTGCCACCTTACACTCATGATGTGTTTCCTTTTCCTACTCTTAGGTACCATGATCAGATTGTGGGTCAGAAAATATGATTGGGTGCTTTTGATCCTAGCAACAAAAAATAATTTAGTTATTTTAATATACAATTTAGGTAGGGTTTGCGGGTTTTTGAAAGTCATTTCAAAGCCTGAAGATCACACTCAGTTTTTCCAAACACTGATATAATGGCCATTTCCCAAGCATGTAGTGGTTTTTTAAAGCATTCAACCTTACCAATGTGGATGATTTAATTTTCCCTTCAGGGCTTACATCATCCATAACAATGTAGTCATATTCAATTATTGCTCTAATAGAAATATATGATCTATATATGTGGCATTTGTAAAAACATGTCTGATTTCAATTTTGCCATGGTTATGCTTATCCCACAAAACATTTGTAGTTTTTGAAACTTCATACAAATATTTTCTTTAATTTTATCTTTTCCCAAAATATAAAGAGAAAACAAGATCAAATCCTGTCATTTTATGTAAAAGTCCTCCCAGTGCAAAATGATTGGCTTAAAGTCTTCAATGAGAAATTCTACTGCAAGTGGCAAATCAAGCAATGCCATCTTCTATAAAGTCTGGAGTGATTTAATGATAAATCTATCAATTTGTATAAGGAGGGAAAATGCTGAAAATATTTTAAAATATTATCATTGCACCCATGACATGCTTAACACTTGACAATTTTCCCCACAACACTCATTTTCTGCAGTGATGAGGCAAAAATTGTTGTTGTTAATTAAATATGTATACCACCTTCATCTGTAGATCTCAAGGCAGTTCACAACATAAATTACCCGTAATGCTTGTCAATACATGAGAGCAGGAACCATAGGATGGGTGGAAAAGTTTAAAATATGAGACACATGGCTTGTTTGTTTTGCTCTGCATTGCCCCTAAGACATAGAGCCCATCCACACCATACATTTAAAATACTCTATCACCACTTTAACAGCCATGGTTTACTCCAAAGAATCCTGGGAACTGTCATTTGTTAAAGGTGTCTTTTGGAGAGCTCACCCAGAGCTACAATTCTTACTTGGTACCAAGTCTTGTAGATCTCCAGTATCAACAGCATTATGTCTCTGAAGAACAGTTGCCAGGAATAGCAAATGGGGAGAGTGCTGCTGTGCCCCGATGCTGCTTGCAGGCCCCATGTATGCTGTAAGAACAGGGTGCTAGACAAGATGGGCCTTTAATTTGGCTAAAGAAAAAAGGGACAGCTGATTTAGGAAATTACAATAAAGAAAGTCAATGAATGATGTCACAAAGAATCTAGGGAGAGCACTGTGACAAAATCTGCCTTTCAGTTTTTCAGAAGTATTCTTCTTCTGTGGAAGAGTCACTCGTTTATTTATTTCCTTCCTCGTTCTCAGGGTCCTTTAGAATTTTTTTAGAATTATGGTCAGTGCGGAAATTCTGAACTTACCTTATCATCGTAAGGCGCCTGAGGTCTTTTCTCTGTGTTTTATCCCCATTAACCATGCCCAAAGAGCTCTGCAATCTCCTTGGCTGCCTATGATTTCTGATCTGAAAAAGCCAAATAAGAGAAAATACCTCATGATGACTTCTACTAGGCTATAACTGAAGCATGGAACTGGGAAGGCTGCAGTGTGTGGACCACTGGTGAGATAATTTGTGGAATTAAAGGGGGACACTCACTGACACCTTCGGCCACCACAGAATGCTGCACCTTGCCCGTGAAATATTCTCTCCTTTGAAAATTTTCAAATGGGATTTACTTTTCATCAATGGATGGAGAAGGCTGGGAAACACACCTTCTATTTTTGCTTCTGCTAGCAGCCATGTTTATGCTTATACCTGTAAACATGTACATTTTTGGAATGGCACTGTTTTGTTGATGGGAAGGACAATGTAATTAAAGGAGTAAAGAAGGCACAAAGCCAAATTTCACATATGGTGTTGAATTTTACTTATTGATTTGAAATAACTGGTCAGATCTTTGGCAGCATTCATTGTTATTACTTGCAGATTAGTACATAAACTTGACTGCTAAGAGAAACCAGAAATAGAAGGCTTATGTGCTACATAAACTCCCAGGGCATGAGGGTTTTGTTTTTGTTTGCTTGCTTAGCTGAAACCACAATGAATAAGGCACTCAAATATTATTGGTGGGACATGCTCACTTAATTTTATATAAGACGGGGTCACAGTCCTCACAGCTGGAATTAATGTACATTGTAGAAGCTCAGAATTATGTAAGACTCCTTTGGGGGCTCAGGGCATTTAATGTCTGAGCAGAAAAGTTTATAAGGTGTATTATGAAGCAGCTCTGCACTGCAGAGACTACCTCCTTCAGCCAGAAGGCTGTTGGCTTTAAACAGCAAGCTACCTTGTGAGGAAATGATGGCATTTCGGCACCTGCAACTACTTTAACGCAGCCTCAAAACTGGGTGGTGACAAGTCAAGTGAACATTTAATGGTTGACTATAATCCAAACTTTTCTGGAGTTTAAGTCGGAAAAAGGAAAAGAAAGAGGAAATTGTTTACATGGAAGCATAAAAATATGTATTAACACTTGTGGGACTGGGCACCCTCAGTTCCCTGAAAGTATTTTTTGAAACTTTATAAAACATACAGATGTTCACATAGCATAGCCTGTGTTTCTGTTTTGCGCTTGTGTTTTGAAGAGGGTAGCTAGCAATCGGCTTTGACAACACATGGCAAATTATTTGCCTGTTATTAAAAACATGAAACATTGGTTTTATTAAGGAAGGGTAAAGAAACCAGACATGTTTACCATATGAAAACACAACAAAGTGGGTAAATGGGTGATATGGGTCCTTGAACTTCTGTCGTAGAGAAGATGGCATTTGGAAAACAATGGGGGGGGGGAGGTAGAGCAAAATATAATTCCATTAAATTGTAATATGTAAGAAGCAAGCAAGCAAGCAAACAAACAAACCAACCAACAAACCAGTACACAACACCTAACTTTTCTGGGCTCAATCAGAAGGAAGAATTGTGGGACATTTCCTGTATTTTCCCTGCTGAAGAGATTCATTCCCTTACAAAGGAGCAGGTTACAAAGAGAAATAGATGTATAGCAGGGGTAGGGAACCTCTGGCCTACAAGGCCATTTTTCCTGAACTATGCCTGCCCTCCCACCCACCATCTGACATAATTGGTGTTGGCAACTAATGGGCTAGAGGACAGGGTTTAATCCTACATTGTCTGTGCAATCCTGTTCCCATCAGCTAAGTGAGGATTAAAGTCCTGAGCAAAAGTGCCCTTTGAAGCAGCTCACATGTCCAACCTACTTCAAAGAGGCTTTTGCAAAGGTGTTAAAGCAGCTACAACACTCTTGTTTGAGCTTCCACAGACACAAACAAAAGTGTGGGGACTATCTTTAAGCCTTTTTCAAGTCTTCCCCTTTCCTTTAGACTCTTAATGGGGATGCACAAGAGGACTTGGCTTTGTGAGTCTCTGCCTGTCAGGGCCGGCCCACCCATGAGGCAAGGTGAGGTGACTGCCTCAAGTGGCAGGATTCACAGGGGCAGCAGATTCGGCCCCCAAATAATGCCTCTGCCACTTCTGCTGCTGCCGTGATGGCAGTGATGGATGTCACACACTCGTTGTGGACCAGATCTGCCTCCTCCTCCTCCTCCTCTGCAGCCTCTGGGCAGAGGCAGGGGGAGATAATAAGCCACACCTCCAATTTGCTGAGATGCTACTGTGGAATGCCACCTCCTCAGCAGTCTCTCAGCAAATATGAGACCCTGCTGGTCTCCTGGCATCTGTATGGAGAAAATGACAGGGTTTGCCCTCTGGGGCCTCCTGGGGTCTGTGTCCATCCAGTATGATTCAAAGTGGGCCTGTTCCATGCCTCACCATTGTATCAATGCATGTATCTAATATATTAACAGAAATCTATATATATAATATTTCCAGTTTCAGAATTTACTTTGAAAAATATCACCACTGATTTTGCTGTGGGAAGAACAGCTGTAAAACTCTAGGTGTGAAAAACTGCACAGTCTTTACTTTGGCAGGCCACAAAAAAACTTTCAAAACATCTGTTGTCTTGGTAAGAAAGCTTCAGAGTGTTTTCTTGGGCTGTTTCATGCTAGGCTCTGAAAACCTTGGTTGCAAATGGTAGAAAGATACCTCAGTCACTCACAGAATAGAATAAAACATGAAAGCATAAAAAATAATCTGTGCTCTCATATTTCCTTAGGTTTGGTTTATTATATGTAGGAGGACAATTCTAGTTAGGGTTTTCTCTGTGATAAGAAATTATCCACTTTCATGCTAGATGAAAGGATGCAAAATAAGGATAGGGATTTTTCATAATGGTAGTAACTGGTGATAACAACAATCTTAGAAATGCTGGGTAAATTAACACTTATAGCGGGATTATTGTGTTAACAATCACAGACAGTATGGTGTACAGGTTGGAGTGCTGGACTAGAACTTGGGAGATGAAGGATTCAAACCCTCACTTGGTCATGAAGTTCAGTAAGTGACTTTGGGCCGGTCACAGGGTTGTTGTGAGTAATAAATGAGGAGAGAGGTCAGTTTCATTTGTTGAGACATTAGGAAGAAAAGGAGGAAAGAGGTGGAGGGGGGAAAGGTGAGTGGGGGTGGGGTAGGGTGGCGATGTTTCTATTTTACTTAATATATGTGGGGTTCTGTGTCAACGTCGCTTGTGCAGGTTCTCTGCTATTCACTTGTGTTCCTTTGGTGGTGAGAGAGGTTGGGGTTGGCCTAGGCTGTGGTGATCTTTGTTTTCATGTTTGAGTGGGTGTTTTGGATAAGGGTGGCCATATTGATTTGTATGCTGTTGGTGGATTTTTGTCATTGTCTTGTTGGTCTGGTTATGTGATAAAGGGGAGCCATATTGAGGTGAAGGCATCTAAAGAAAAAGAGAGAGATTGCACATATTTTTTTAAACCAAGAAAATCTTTAATAAAAATACATTAAAAAAATAAATGAGGAGAGAGAGAACCACACACACCGCCTTGAGCTCCTTGGGGAAAAGGTGAAATAGTAAGTAAGTAAGTAAGTAAGTAAGTAAGTAAGTAATACCCCTTACTGTTTGCCCTAATTTGCATACATTCAAATTTTAACTGAATTGTCACAGGCTGCCTTTTTTTACATTCCATTGGCATTTAAATCCAAGTTCTACTTGCCCCCTTTCCTTTTTATACCCATAGCTATAAAAATACTGCCAACTGAGAATTGCACTTCACACACCTGCTAAAATGGATTCTGATTCACAAAGGCCTATGCCATAATAAAGTGGTTAGTCTTTTAGGTAGCACAAGTCTGTTGTTTTTTTCTTAAGATGGCTACTTCTCAGAAAGATTTCTCTCTCTATGCTCTTGTAAATACTGGGCGTGGGGACATGTTGTGGGAGACGTGACCTTCACATTAGCAACCGATTTTACTTTGATCAGTGAGAACATACCCATTTGGTAAATAATAATGATTCCTGCAACTTTGTCAACATATTGAGTGCCACCGAACTTTATGCTATGGTCATATTTTGGCCTTCAGAGGTGTTTTTGGAAAATTTCATAGTGTGTTTCATAGGACCCCTTAAAATGACTTGAATATTTGCTTACCTATGTGAGTTCCAGAGACATCCACAGAACAGTATGTTCTGTGGATGTACTTCATTTCCCTCCACTGTGCCATTTTCTACACCATATGCCATCCCTGCCAAATAAAGGAGGGGCAGGAAGAAAGAGAAAAATGCACATCAAACCGGGAAAATGTATTGAATTCTTACTTTTTTATTGCTGTTATGCTTTTGGTTGTAAGATTTACCTTAATTCTAAAACTGTAACCGTTATTGGTATTTAATCTGACTTACAAGGAGGGTTCCTGAACAAAGTTCAAACTCTGGCAAGTAAACCAGTCCCGAAACTGCTGGTCTTTCCCAACCAAAACAAACAAGAGACTGAAATACAGCTCTTAAGTGGCAATACCAAGGTTCAGGATGACTTCCAAGAGCTATAATAAGGAAGCCAAGGTATTCTCGTGTCATCCTAGCAGCAGCATCTTCACATTTTTCTCTAGGATAATTTCTGTTTGATTGAGCTCCCTCCTGCTTAGCCTGCATCACAGAAGCAAAGGGAGGTGGTCTCAGTGAGTGGTAGCAGATGTTGCTTGACTCTACATGCTTGGTCTTGGAAATAGCCACAGCCTACCAGGGCAGGAACCTGTGGCCCTCCAGATGTGGTTGGACTACAGCCCCCATCATCCCTGACCAGTGGCTATGCTTGCTCCTGCTGCTGGGAACTGGAGTCCATCAACATCTGGAGGGCCACAGGTTCTCCATCCCTGCTGGAGTCGAAGTTCTCTTTCCTTCCACAACACCCCTTTATATATAATGCCACAATGTTATGCCTCACCACCACCATTACTACTCAAGAGCCGTAGATCAGTGGTAGAGCATCTTCTTTGCATGTAACAGTACCAGCTCCAATTCCCAGCATCTCCAGAGAGGGCTGGAAATGTCCTCCATCTGAAACCTGTAGTTGCTACTGCCAGTCAATGTCAACTATGCAGAGCTACAGGGACCAATGGTCTGACTCAGTGTAAAGGTTGGGATATTATTTGCATCTACCAACTCCGATAGGTTTGAATCTGATGTCTGGCTGGCTACCTTCAAAATTGAGAGAACTTATCATCGGGAGACCCCTTCATGGATCACTGCCTTGCCGTGGCGAAGGGGCTTGAATAACTTGGAGAAGCTATGAGCTATGCCGTGCAGGGCCACCCAAGATGGACAGGTCATAGTGGAGAGTTTTGACCAAACGTGATCCACCTGGAGCAGGAACCGGCAAGCCACTCCAGTATTCCTGCCAAGAAAACTCCATGGACAAAGACAAAAGGCATATAAAAGTTATGACACTGGAAGATGAGCCCCTCAGGTCAGAAGGCGTCCAACATGCTACTGAGGAAGAGCGGAGGACAAGTAGAAGTAGATTCAGAGCTGATGGAGCGGCTGGGCCAAAGCCGAAAGGACGCTCAGTTGCGGATATGCCTGGAAGCAAAAGGAAAGTCCAATGCTGTAAAGAAAAATATTGCATAGGAACCTGGAATGTAAGAACCATGAACCTTGGTAAGTTGGATGTGGTCAAAAATGAGATGGCAAGAATAAATATTGACATCCTGGGCATCAGTGAACTAAAATGGACGGGAATGGGCGAATTTAGTTCGGATGACCATCATATCTACTACCGTGGGCAAGAATCCCGTAAAAGAAATGGCCCTCATAGTCAACAAAAGAGTGGCAAAAGCTGTATTGGGATGCAATCTCAAAAATGATAGAATGATCTCGATACGAATCCAAGGCAGACCTTTTAACATCACAGTAATCCAAGTTTATGCACCAACCACTGGTGCTGAAGAAACTGAAATTGACCAATTCTATGAAGACTTACAACACCTTATAGAATTGACACCAAAGAAGGATGTTCTTCTCATTATAGGGGATTGGAATGCTAAAGTAGGGAGTCAAGAAATAAAAGGAACAACTGGCAAGTTTGGCCTTGGAGTTCAAAACAAAGCAGGGCAAAGGCTAATAGGGTTCTGCCAAGAGAACAAGCTGGTCATCACAAACACTCTTTTCCAACAACACAAGAGACAACTCTACACATGGACATCACCAGATGGGCAGCATCGAAATCAGATTGATTATATTCTCTGCAGCCAAGGATGGAGAAGCTCTATACAGTCAGCAAAAACAAGACCTGGAGTGGACTGTGGCTCAGATCATCAGCTTCTTATAGCAAAATTCAAACTTAAACTGAAGAAAGTAGGAAAAACCACTGGGCCGGTAAGATACAATCTAAGTCAAATCCCTTATGAATACACAGTGGAAGTGAGGAACAGGTTTAAGAATTTAGATTTGGTGGACAGAGTGCCTGAAGAACTATGGATGGAGGCTTGCAACATTATACAGGAGGCAGCAATGAAAACCATCCCAATGAGAAGGAAATGCAAGAAAGCAAAGTGGCTGTCCAACGAGGCCTTACAAATAGCAGAGGAGAGAAGGCAAGCAAAATGCGAGGGAGATAGTGAAAGATACAGGAAATTGAATGCAGATTTCCAAAAAATAGCAAGGAGAGACAAGAAGGCCTTCTTAAACTAGCAATGCAAAGAAATAGAGGAAAACAACAGAATGGGAAGAACCAGAGATCTGTTCAAGAAAATTGGAGATATGAAAGGAACATTTCATTCAAAGATTACCATAATAAAGGACAAAAGTGGTAAGGACCTAACAGAAGCAGAAGACATCAAGAAGAGGTGGCAAGAATACACAGAGGAATTATACCAGAAAGATATGAATGGCTCGTACACCCCAGATAGTGTGGTTGCTGACCTTGAGCCAGACATCCTGGAGAGTGAAGTCAAATGGGCCTTAGAAAGCACTGCAAATAACAAGGCCAGTGGAAGTGATGGTATTCCAGCTGAATTATTTAAAATTTTAAAAGATGATGCTGTTAAGGTGCTACACTCAATATGCCAGCAAGTTTGGAAAACTCAGCAGTGGCCAGAGGATTGGAGAAGATCAGTCTACATCCCAATCCCAAAGAAGGGCGGTGCCAAAGAATGCTCCAACTACCGCACAATTGCACTCATTTCACACGCTAGCAAGGTTATGCTTAAAATTCTACAAGGAAGGCTCAAGCAGTATATGGACCGAGAACTCCCAGAAGTGCAAGCTGGATTTAGAAGAGGCAGGGGAACTAGAGACCAAATTGCAAACATGCGCTGGATTATGGAGAAAGCTAGAGAGTTCCAGAAAGACATCTACTTTTGCTTCATTGACTATGCAAAAGCCTTTGACTGTGTCGACCACAGCAAAATATGGCAAGTTCTTAAAGAAATGGGAGTGCCTGATCACCTCATCTGTCTCCCGAGAAATCTCTATGTGGGACAAGAAGCTACAGTTAGAACTGGATATGGAACAACTGATTGGTTCAAAATTGGGAAAGGAGTACGGCAAGGCTGTATATTGTCTCCCTGCTTATTTAACTTATATGCAGAATTCATCATGCGAAAGGCTGGGCTGGATGAATCCGGAAGAAATATCAACAACCTCAGATATGCAGATGACACAACCTTGATGACAGAAAGTGAGGAGGAATTAAAGAACCTTTTAATGAGGGTGAAAGAGGAGAGCGCAAAATATGGTCTGAAGCTCAACATCAAAAAAACGAAGATCATGGCCACTGGGCCCATCACCTCCTGGCAAATAGAAGGGGAAGAAATGGAGGCAGTGAGAGATTTTACTTTCTTGGGCTCCATGATCACTACAGATGGTGACAGCAGTCACAAAATTAAAAGACGCCTGCTCCTTGGGAGAAAGGCGATGGCAAATCTAGACAGCATCTTAAAAAGCAGAGAGTTAAAGCCATGGTTTTCCCAGTAGTGATGTATGGAAGTGAGAGCTGGACCATAAAGAAGGATGATTGCCGAAGAATTGATGCTTTTGAATTATGGTGCTGGAGGAGACTCTTGAGAGTCCCATGGACTGCATCCATTCTTAAGGAAATTAGCCCTGAGTGCTCACTGGAAGGACAGATCGTGAAGCTGAGGCTCCAATACTTTGGCCACCTCGTGAGAAGAGAAGACTCCCTGGAAAAGACCCTGATGTTGGGAAAGATGGAGGGCACAAGGAGAAGGGGATGACAGAGGACGAGATGGTTGGACAGTGTTCTCGAAGCTACAAACATGAGTCTGACCAAACTGCGGGAGACAGTGGAAGACAGAAGTGCCTGGCGTGCTCTGGTCCATGGGGTCACGAAGAGTCGGACACGACTAAATGACTAAACAACAACAACATCATCGGGAGACAGGAAGCAGGTTAGAATGTGAGGAATTATGTTTCACACTTCCAAAAATATCATCAAATAATATGTTTTCATCTAATGTGGCAGTGCACTTCTTCCCATGCATTAACACCAAGCCAATTGAATTACGGCACTTCTAGAATTGATGTTTCCACATTCTGATGGTAGAAATGAAGCTAAGTTTCAGGTTAATGATACAGCTATATTGGATGCACTGGTAACAGCTTCATGAATAGGAGTTCTGGGGCATTGCTGGAGTGGGAAACCAAAAAAGTCATGTGTGCTGGGTGAAGATATCTGCACTCCCTGTCTGATATAAACAACACCATGTAAATGTGGCTTGAAACATAGTGGGGGGAATGACTTTGCTGTGTTTTAAGCCACTAATGTGAACATACCGAAAGACACACCAGGTCCTGCTCCAATGGGACTGACCCCTCCGGGCCAATTTTACCATTTTCCTCATATTTTTCTTTTAGCAGTTCAAAACTGTAAACTGCTAGGTATATTGGCAGAAAGCTGGTATGTACAAGCAATAAAGAATAAACCATGCAATACTTCATTAGAACTGTTACACATCAGCCTCCCGAGAGCCTTTGCATGACACTGGAGAGGAAGCCTTCCCATTATGTGGGCCAAAATACTAGTTGCTGGAAAGAAAGCTTTCATGCCGGGAAGGGCGGAATCATGTTCCACTTCGTGGAGCTTTGGCAGAGAGTGCAAAGAAATTGTTCTGCTCCATTAAAACTCCAGAGTGGATTGTGGAAGCTGGAATGGCTTCTGCAATTCACTGCAGGCACTAATGATTCTGATGCAGTGATGGGCTGATTAGGGGATGAAATCACTCTGTTTCCTTTGAAATGCAAGGGAGCTGCATAAGGCCCACATAGCACATCCTAGTGGCCTCTGAGGCAGCAAAGGGACATTGTGTTTAGGCAGTCTTTGCTGGATCTGAGATTTCAGACACACTAAGGGGAACAGACTTCCTGTGCCCTAAGGCTGGACCACTCTGTAAATATTTCCAGCCCACATTTCACTGGGGACAGAACTTCATCTGATCCTCACTTGCTGAGCATGTGATATGAATTTATTTTATTTTATTTACAAATCTCGTACTTTGTGAACTAGTGCTTTGTTTGAGGGGGGTTTTTTACAGCAAGCCTGAATTTTACATGCATTTAATTTTTGCTATTTTGGCTCTATGTGGACATATTGGGGGAGCTCTTGTGAGATATTGTGGAAAGTAGGATTGTTCCATGAGATCTCACAAGAGCATCCTTTGTAGTCCCAGAGCTGGTGTGCTAAACAGGCCTTGCTTGAGAAGCAAGGCCCAGAATTGAAAACACTCTTCATGCTGGGTAACGCTATGTGGACCTGGCAGAAAAATAGTTTTTAAGTTCATGGCCTTGCTTTCCAGGCAAGGCACACTTGGTGCACTTGTTCTAGGACTGGTAGGCAAGCTTTATCTCTCTCCTATTCACCAGCTACTTTATGGTATGCAGGCTGTCTAGCAACAGGGCAGCTCCAGTACAATTTTTGCTATGTGCACTTTTTGCTTAAATAGGGAACCCAATCCCCATGGTTTTTAGAGTCTACATGTTGGGCCTTATACTTTGGAGTTACAGACTCAGGTGCTCAGGTGATGGACATCTTTATTCCACTTTAATTGTGCAAACCTAAATTTCTTGTCCGCACTTAAATGCCTCCCACAAGGTACTGCCAGTCTGAAGGCAGTGGCACCCCTGGATTCCTTCATGCAGGATTCCTTTCTACTGGGGGGCACGGTGGGGAGAGATCATATTGGACTGAAGTGGAAAAGTAGTATCCTCTCATCTAGAAAAGCCCTAAGAATATCAAATTCTACAAACCTTCTTTGTCCATTAACATTCATTTTTTCCTTGCCGCTTTGCCTTGTCCTCTGTTCAGTTAAGTGAAAACACACGAAAAGCGGCAACAGAAAGGGCAGTTATGAAACAGTGGCTCTAGTAGTCTTTGATTCATTTCTTCAAATATGTGCTTACTGTTGCGGTAAGGTCCTGAAAAGATTAAACACAAGAGGGTGAATAATTCCTCATGTTACCCAGTTTGCTAAAGGTGCCTTGCTGTTTTTGAGCAGTGTGAAATTACTGTTTTGATTGCAGGGCAAAGTCTTTAGCAAAACACAGACTATCCAAATACTTGTGGATGCATTTTTGGAAGTCAAAATTAGGTTAGTAGGGCAACACACGCCAGTAAAATGTTGGACATCATCAGCTGTTTTTTGTTTTTGTTTTTTAATGAAAGGACTTGGAGTTTGGACCATTTTCTTGATGGCACAAAGTTCTCCTTTCATCTCACATAAAAAAGCAGAGGAGTGAGAAAGATCATTTGAAGAAACAGGTTTGGGCTCGGTTAAGACTCAAACCATTCTTTTGATTCTTAATTAGACATGTTTTGTTCTCTGTCTGCCCTTTGTCTTAGTTCAATTATTCAGGCTTC
Source organism: Podarcis erhardii (assembly GCF_964252035.2). Taxonomy (NCBI): domain Eukaryota; kingdom Metazoa; phylum Chordata; class Lepidosauria; order Squamata; family Lacertidae; genus Podarcis; species Podarcis erhardii. The sequence continues at coordinate 52,295,439 of NC_138508.1, read as the reverse complement.
CCGTTCATTTTTATGCTCCCAAAGGAAATTGTAAACAGCTCTGCAAGCTTTGTAGATCATCAAATCAAGTGGCAGTATGGTGAAGTTATCTGATAGTTTGAGAACCTGTGACATTTGTGCAGTGCAATTCTGTGCATGTCCACTGGGAAGTAAGTCTCACTGAGTTAATTGGAGCTTACTCCCAGGGAAGTGAATATAGAATTGCAGCCATAGCCATCTAAATGTTCTCTTGTGACCTTTAAAAAAAAAAAAAAAAGAGAACCAAACTGCCATGTAAAGCTGCAGTTTGAAGTGGGTTATTGCACAGTGGGGAGGAAAAGCTTAAATATTGCCCTGTGGGCTTCAGTGGTATAGTTAGGGCTAGAGCTCAGGGCCAAAGTCCAGGATACATGCAATGGCCACCCGTAGAGCAGCAGATGATCGGAGCATTGGCCAATAGGCCCAGCGTCAGCACTTGGGCTGGTATGTGCCAGGCCCACCAGGGTTGAAGCTGGTTGCTACAGCATCTTTCATTGCTCCTTCTCCTCTTACAAAATATGTATAGTCAGGGCGCAGCTGGTTGGGCATGCACAGTTACAGAGGCTCATTTTATTATTATTTTTCCTTTGAAATATATTTTCCTTTTCTACAACAAAACGATGCTTCTTTCCAAGTAAATGCATTTAGCATCAGGGTAGTAGAAGCAAACGACATTTTATTCCCATAGTCGTGTTGGTGCTATGCTTTTAGTGAGCTTAAAATGTGAAATTGTGCTTTGAAAGTATTAAAAAATAATCAGGGTTGGCAAATAGTTTTTGCCCCTCTAGCTTTCAGGAATGTCAAAGTATTTATAAAGTGTGATAGGATGCAGGTGAGCAAAGAAAAATCTTGGCCCCATTCATGTACTTTTCAAGCACATGGCTCCCTCCAAAGAATCCTGGGGTCTGTAGTTTACCTCTAGCGAAGGTATAATTCCCAGCATCTCTCCCCACCACAAAGGCTTCCATTCCATATTGTAGCTTCCCACAGCTGTTTTGGGTAAGAAAAACAATGGGGAAAATATTTATGCAATTGGGTGTGGCAGGTCACTTGATCCTTATGCTGGCTCCCATGTCTGGGTTAATATGCAAATGTATGTATCATGTACAAATCATAACCTTTTCTTCAAAGTAGTCACAGATAGAAGTCCAACCCTTTCCTGCTGGGGAGTAATTTGTCACCACCGTTTATTCACATGATGCAGTAGCTGCATCTTTTGTACAAATAGCCCCTATTGTCTTGCTTCTTTTAATGGTTGCTGTGACGCCTCATCCTGTGGCAGTCTGAGAGGTCTGTTTCTGATAATGCCAACCCTCTGCCACATCACTTGAGGAACTTCCTTCTGTTTCCCTGCACCCTCAAGTTGACAAAAATAACTCTATTGTTGCTGGCAAAGCTATTAAGCTTGAGAGGAATAATGTGGGAACTGAACGTGTCTGAATCACACTGCACGATTTTTTAAAAAAGCAATTTTTAAAAAGCAGCAACAACTTTATAATATCCTCCATAAAGTCAATGAAATCAAGTAGGTAATGAAAATAAAGTAGCTAGAACGCTGCCCGCTAATTTATGGCAACTAACATCCTAATGGCCCAGTTTGCATGTCACAGTTACCCAAACTATGGCTTACCATGTGAATGTGCTCCTCTTTGTTCCTTTTAGCTCATTGTGGTGCAGCAGCTAACCCAAAGTCTGGCATAGCATGTCAGCTGATCATGGGACTGTGGTTAAGATCGCTCTGAAACACATTCTGTAGCCATGAACATATGTTGGCCACAGATTGTGGTTGGGGAGAGAGCTTAACTATGATCCTTCATTTGGTTGACACTCTCAGTCAAACTATGATATGACGACAGTGTCTGCACTCTCCTCTCTGGGAGCCAGCACATTCATATGATCATGTTACGCCATAGTCTGGCTTAGCACTATGCTCAAACTTGGCCAATGTTACTTTCCTATCTATCATGTATCTATCTATCACAGGGGTCAGCAAGCTTTTTCAGCCAGTCCACTGTCCCTCAGACCATGTGGTGGGCCGGACTATATTTTGAAAAAAACAACAAAAAAACAAATTCCTATGCCCGATAAATAACCCAGAGATGCATTTTAAATAAAACACATTCTACTCATGTTAAAACATGCTGATTCCCGGACCATCCGCGGGCCAGATTGAGAAGGCAATTGGGCTGCATCCAGCCCATGGACCTTAGGTTGCCCACCCCTGATCGATCTATCATCTATCTATCATCTATCTATCTATCTATCTATCTATCTATCTATCTATCTATCATCTATCTATCTATCATCTATCTATCATCTATCTATCATCATCTATCATCATCTATCATCTATCATCTATCTATCTATCTATCTATCTATCTATCTATCTATCTATCTCTATCTATCTATCATCTATCTATCCTGGGACTTTTTTTTTCTTTCCCCAGCTCCCAGCTCCCTTTACTGAATCATCTTTCCTCCTTCTAAATGTGCAGCTGCTCTAAGAACCCAACAATCCAATCCAATCCAAGCCTATTAAAGAAAGCCAATGACACTGAAATTCTATAGTCTCTGCGGCCAATCAAAACAGTATGCTTGCCTGCCTTCTCCTTTCTCAATTATGAACATATAACTTTCAATATATTTTATCCTATTCTCCTATATCAATACCATTTTCATTTCTCTACATCTGTGGTTGAGAACTTCTGGCCCTGGGCCTAATAAGGCATGGCAAGGTCCCTTGCCATGTTTCCCATGTTTCTCACCTATACAATAACCCAACAACTCCTTGTTCTGCCATATTAGATTCTAGTGACCATGGCTGGCATGTTGCAGCTGAATTCAGATAGCCACTTTAAAAGTGTTAGTTTAATGTGGCAGATCTGGACAATGTAGTAAGATGATTATCTGGAATGTTATTCCAGGTGGTGAGGAGAATTTTGCCACATATCTCCATACAGTTTGAAAACCAGAGGTGCAGAGGAGTCATCAAATTCTCCTCCCGCCTTAGCAGAATGTTACAGATGACTAACTTTCCATGTGGTTATGTGCCACTGAGGTGAAAAGTTCCTTCCTGGTAAACGGTTGTGTTTATTCACATCTGCACTGCAATCCTATGCCCATGTACCTAGAATTCTGAGAAAAGATGAAAGGATGGCTCTGCTATTGTCCTAAGGATATGGATATTGGTATTTACTGTATGGTGCAGTTCCAACCTTACTTCAGAAGTAAACATCAATAATTTTCAAAGTGGCAATTGAAAAGCAGTTCAATCCCCAGTTGAAAAACAAGGATAAATACTCCATAACCATAGCAGTGTATTTGTAGGTAGAAAGGAAAGCGTAGTTTAATGCTGTATTGAATAAACCTGGCATATAGAAACTTGGATTCATTATCATCCAAACATATTTTGACGACATCTGTATAAACTCTAAGGCAAAGCTTTAAGAAACTGAGGAAAGCAATAAAATGTTATACACACCCAAAAAACAATAACTGTGGGAACATAAAGAAACTTGGATCATTTAAGGATAATCTTAATGGAATGCTGTGGTACCATAAATACAAATGCTATCCATCTGTTTGTTTTGGTTTGGGAACTGTAACATGTAAAGTTAGCAACTAGGAAATTGGCATAGAGGGATTGTAGATGTATTAGCTCAGAACCTTAACATACAAATATACCATCATCAGCTTGCAAAGAACTAATGTGAGGCAGGAAATGTGCAATGTGTAATGCATTTTTCTGAAAGCACTGTAAATATTTGTGATGGAACACTTGCTTACCAAATTGTGATCAAATACCCTGTGACTGGAAATCTAGCAAGGAGACCAAGATTCTCCAAAAGCTTTGGAGCACAAAAGATTCCTCTGGCAAATAACTATTTTTCAAGGGTAGCTAATCTTCCATTAAATATGTAGGTAACATTTAGTTCCACAATGCTACGTTGTGGAATCTTGGAACTATAAAGAGCCAGGTCTAAGAACAGAAGACTTAGACTTAACTTAGAAAGTTAAACATGCTATGTTTGAAAGGAAGGGAGGGTGCGGGGAAGCTGGGAGCATTGAAAGGGTTCAATCCAGACACTAAGCACATTCCCTTTAGCAGCTTCACAGGTATTCATTTTCTCCAAAACAACAACGACCACTTTAAAATATAGATATAAATTACTGTCTTTGGATTATGGAAGCCTTTAGATACTATTTTCCTACACATCACTCTTTCAACAGAAGCACATATATTTTGGCATCTAGAAAACCCATCAGGCCAAGAACAATGCAAGATTTTAAATTAATGTATTTTTTTCTCTGTGATAAAGCTAGAGTACACCTTCCAGGTCTAGTTGTGTATAACTAGTCTCTCACTTAACAACTGATGACTCTGGAAATGAGCCCCAGGCACAGAAGAATTTGCTCCCAGATTTGCTCAGTGATACAAAAGCAAATTCTTCTAGAACTCATTCATCATTTCTGTTTCCCTTGGCTGTTGTTGATCTCAATATATCCCTATTATGGGACAAAGTGTTCAAAGTGGCAGCCTTTTAGGGGATTCTGCAGCCATTTTCCCTGGCCCATTTGTTTGTTTTTTCAGTTGATAAGATTTATATTTTTGATGTGGTGCTGCACGGGAAGGAATTTTACAAATTTATATGAAATCATTTATTTCCTGTCCTGATCTCTGAAGAGAGAGATGCAACACAGCTGCTGGTTTGTCATCTGAAGATGGACAGCAGAAGTTGATTCTCTAAGGTCAATTTGTGCTTTGTTTGTTTGAAAGCAAGCTATGAGATATGGGAGTGAAACTCATTTAAAGCCAGAAATCTCCCCATGCTAGAATACACTAGGCTCTAGGCCAGTTTTATTAATCATATTCCAATGTCATAATAATGATATAAATATTTCTGGTTGAAACGGAGTACAACAAATACTCTGCATGACTCTGATTAGGATCATTACAAAAAAGGGAAAGAAATGTGGTCATTTAAAGAAATGAATACTTAAAGCAAACAAATATTAAATGTTCATGCCCAGGGCAAGTCCAAGTCCCACCTGTGAAATGGGAATAATAGTGATCTGTCTCACACACTGTATGTCCATTTACCATCCTATGCTTTGCTGGTGGGAACATGGAGAGTGGCTTTTTCTGTTGTGGCACCCAGGATGTAGCTTTGGGAAACTTCATTGCCTCCCACTTAAGCAGTGCAGTGCCTGTATTTTAAGAAGTTTCTTTTCCAACAAGCTTTTGGTTTATCTGATTCTTTCTTTCTTTTTTAGTTCTGACTGTTCCCAGCCTTTTTTCTTACTGCTTTTCTAATTTTTAGGAATTTGTACTTAGTTTCTTACTAAGATAATTGTGTTTTTTGTTATTGTGTAGGTGGTGGTAGATGTAAACAGCTTTGAATACTTCCTTTGTTACAAGTGGAAGGGCAGGGTATAGATACCTAAATAAATAAACTAATTTGTGATCAAGACCACTATGGTAAAACATATTGCTCAATAGCAGTGCAAATCTAAGTAAGTTTATGCTTATGCAGAAACTGGGCCAAGACCCAATGATCCACTAGGCTTGCAGCCCTACTCATGGGTGGTGAACTTGGTATTTTTCTAAGCTTTCAGTGAATTGGAGTAATTTACAGTGGTTACTAAACTGCAGTAGCCATAGGGTCTCCTCCTTCTTCATCTATGGCAGCAGAAGCAGCACTCTTTATTTATTTGTCATTATCTAGGCCTCAAATGCCACAAACACAGTTCTGCTGTGGGGTGTTGTGAGGAGAAATGGCTGCCGCCACCAAAAGATGGCAACTGCCACTGGTGGCTGCTCCCTCTAGTAGGCCCCACTGGTGACTACCGGCAACAGTTGCTCCCCACCCCCATACACATACAACAATCCCATAAGTGGTGATTACTACTTCTGACAATGATGATAGCTACTACCAATCATTCTTATTCTTAACAAAGTGTTCATTTGTGGCAGAGGAGAGAAGATGGGTATCTGAGGGCCAGCATTTTACCAGCAGCCTTGTCCTTTCTGGGTAACTTCAAAAACTCACGCCCCTGGCACTGTTCTGTTGCAAGACCTGTGGGCTTTTCAGCTTCCAAAGAAGCTTCAGGTGTGGTGGAAGATGCTGTCCTGTTACCAGTGTTAAAGTAAGATTCAACTGCCAGTCCAGTCACCTTCTGTATGTGGAAGAGGGGTTCAGGATACTGTCTTGCCCTTTGCCTCAGGCAGCAAAATGCCTTGGACCAGCATTTATGGGCATCATATAGGTGTTGGAAGAAGGACTGGGAATGTGCTACCCTCTGTGGTAGCTAACAGAAGATTAGTGAATTCCATAGCACAATGATATGTATTTCCAAATGAGACTAGCAAATCATGGTATTCTTCTTTGGGCCTCTGAAGCTAGGGGAGATAGCTTTGTAGTCCAGTTAGGGTGAATCCAGCTATGCACTGGATTTCATTACTATGAAGTCTTGGGTTCACCATTATCATCAGGCACCTCAAATATTCACAGAGGTTTGGTCCTCCTTTATAGCAATCAAAAGGGACATCCATCAACCATATATACATTATGGGACTGGACTTGCGTCTCATGGGACTTCTCCCCAATGAAGACTATCATGTATCAAATATCACATCATGTCATCATCTATAGCAGTTCACACATTCAGCTGCAAGTCATCAACTGATTAGAGTGGTATTGAGTAATGTCTATGAGTTCTACAGTAAGTAGCACACAAACATACTTTTTCATATACCTTGCTCTAAACCTAGACTCTTCACTCTATCTGGTGTTTAATTCAGAACAACTTAAATCATTCCTGACTTTTAATCTGCTTCCCTGCAGCTGTTATTAATGAAGCATATACACATTTATTCTAAAGAAGTTCACACCACCAATTTAAAGATAAAAAATCCATTTATAATAAATGGTTTCCTGGGTATCCGATGTCTTGTAATAAATAGTTTCCTAGGCATTCTACATATCCAATGACAACCTACATAGCAAAGCACCTTCGGCAAAAGAAGCTATGTTGCAAGAAATGGGACAGCTGTTGGGGTAAATGTGTGACATTAGACTTCATTCCTTATCCTTCTTCTAACCACATATTTTTCCTGCTAATACTGTTCATTTCCTGTTGTTGAAATGTGCAGCTTTATATTATCACTTTTGGTCTGGAATTGTAAGCTTTTTGCTCTTTTCAACTCTATTCTTTTACATTGTTGCAATAAAAATCTTTATCACTCATGGAAGAAACATATGAATTTTGTGACATTCCACATTCCTGAAATAATTACATAGCTACAAAACAACAGAGGTGTTAACATGTTACATTCAATCTGTGTACATGTCTGTAGCAAGTTAACACCTCGGTATATTGTACACTCATTGAAGGTAACACCACTATTGCTTTGTAGCTTAATTATTTGAAGAATGTGGGCAGTTTGGAATGTCACAATATTCATATGTGTACAAGATATGTGTCTGTGTTCAGCTTAACATGTGAAGATCCCTAATAACTATATTTAATTGGATTCAGTTTGACACCACTAAGACAAATAATCTTCTTGCTATGTTCATAATGTTTGACATCTGTCTATGAAAATCAGACTGAATCATCATCAATTAATCTAAATAAATTTACCTCAGGAGCTAAAGTTACCATGCCAGATTCAGTGATGTAGTTAGGCTATTTTAAGGCATTGATAGCATGGGATCTGGAAGTAGTCATGAGAACAACTGAAGGAAACTTTTCACATGGCAGCACTGATTCATTTGCATTTCCTTGCCTGGGAAGCTTTACAATGGGATCTGTAAGGCTCCATAGTGTGACAAAAGATCCCAAGAGGAAAGGGGTTGGATTCTAGGCAACAAAAATGCCAGACCTGGCTGGAATAAAATGTCAACTAGAGATCCATCTACACTATATATTTAAAGCAGTACCATACCACATTAAGCAACCATGGCTTCCTCCCCCAAATCCTGGGAACTGTAGTGTGTTAAAAGTGTTGAGTCTTAGGTATTCCCTATTCCTCTCAGAGAACTCCCTGGGAAGACGGATTGACTGTTACACCACTCTGAAAACTGCAGTCTCCTAACAACTCTCAGAACTACTCAAGATGCTTTAGGGAACTGTTTGTTTCAAGTGCTACGGTACTGCTTTAAATGTATAGTTCAGATTATGACTAGAGCAGAGCCAAAATCTTTTTACTACAGATTGGAACCTGGTGTATGTTCACTTGAAGCCCTCATTTCAAAATCTGAAAATGCAACAATTTAAGAAGTCAGATTTTGAAGCTGAAATTTGACCACACATTTTTTAAAAAAGTTGAAGACATGCTGTCAAACAGAATTCACCAACAGATCTGTGGGATTTGACCAAGCAGAAGTTATAGCAGAATTTCTGTGCTACTATTAAGATATGGGGAGTTCTAGAGAACCTTAAAGTGTATAGGGGGTGGTACAGATTTATGTAAACTGTAATTCTTAAAGCAGTCTTGAAAGCCAATTTCTATGGTTTCAACCATGCAGGAATGTAAATAGATGTTCATAGTGATATTTCCCAGTCTTAAATTTTGTTCCACTATATTTAAAGCTCTACTTAACTTTTCCAGGCTTGCAACACCTGTTAATTTTCCTACCATATTTCAAAAATAGCTTGTCATAATTTCCTTGAAGATATTATTTCAGCATCCTTTATTGTTATACAGTCCATCCTTTTTCTTTTCTTTTAAGTGCTGGCAAAGTTATAAAGATAAAATGATATTACAGCCTGAGATTTCTGCAGTATATCAAGTAGTGCAACCTGAATTATGCTGCTAATTGGCCTAAGTTCTGTTTAGGATGCCAAGATTCGGTCTGGAAAACTGGCATTTTAAACTACCTTTCGGAGCCAGCTCTACTGCACAGTGGCTTCTCACTATATTATTATTAAGCATTTTAATACTATGTTCCAGCAGTTCTGCTTCCTCACAGGAAATATTTGTGAACACACACTGGTATCACTGTTATTTTCAACAGCTGAACTTCTTCTCCTATATGTAGATACATATTCCTTCTATTCTTTTAAGATATCAGGGCACAAAGAATCCAAGGGAACTGGCAATATTGCACTGCCATATCTTGCCATAGTATTACATTAGGAAAGTTCTTTCTGGCATCAGTATGTAAGGCAGGCATAGGCAAACTCTGGCCCTCCAGATGTTTGGGACTACAATCCCCATCATCCATGACCACTGGTCCTGTTAGCTAGGGATGATGGGAATTGTAGTCCCAAACATCTGGAGGGCCAGAGTTTGCCTATGCCTGATGTAAGGGATAGAGGTTGTGACCCTCCGTATGTGGTTGTGACCCTCCGTATGTGGTTGGATTCCAGCTCCAAGCAGCTCCAAGCAGCATAGCCAATAGTCAAGGATAATGTGAGTTGCAGAGCAACAGCTTCCAGGGGGTCACTTGCTCCTCATTCCATTGAGAAAGCCACATTTACTATATCTATTGCATTTTATCCACAAGTTGTCCCACCTTTTTAAAAAGCAGAGAATCTCTGCCATGAAATTAACGATAACAACTTGAGCCTTCTTTTGTTGTTGTGGATAATAGTGTGAATTTTCAAACAACACGCTCTTAATTTGAAATGGACAACTGTACAAACATTATAATATAAAAGGATCTATATATTATGAAGAAGCAAGGCTTCTGCTGTTGCTTCAGTATTACCAACCAGTTCTAGGCCCCTTGCCTACCCCTTTGTCGTTTCCCCACAGGTGTTCAAACTTCCCTTCCTTTACAGCTCACCCCACCCTCCCCATCCCCTCTTGCCCCAAGCCTTGCCCTTTTAAGGGAGGGGACAGGTGCTTCCCAGAGATTTAACAGCTCACCTGGGCCACCCAACCATTCCTCACACACTAGTTTGTGTGGCTACTTATTGGTGGCCTCACAAATTGCAGCATGTGATGACACCTTGCAGAGAGAGAGAGAGAGAGAGAGAGAGAGAGAGAGAGAGAGATTATAGTGTCCTGTTTTATAGATGATAGCCCTCATTTTGAAGGGCTCTCAAAGTATAGGCTTCTATTTAGGTAAGTCCTCTATTTAAAGGACTGTCTAGCCCAAGTCTGCTTTAAAGATAAGGAGTCACCAGCAGGGAAAACATGAAGGTGTTCAAGAACAGTTAGCACTTGATGAATGCCCATTTTCCACCAAAGCTTGGTTGGCTGCCTTGAAATACTGGCTTAAGATCTCAGTATTTGGCCTGGGGAAGGGATTACTTGTACATCTAACCAACGAGGAGTTTATCAGTCCATGGCTGAAAACTATGGCCAGAAAAGCCACCTCGATTGGACTGTCACCATCCCTTTTGTATCAACTGGGCTACGATACCGCCCTTGTATCCCCGAGGCAAAGGTTTTGGGACATCTCACATAGCGACCTGCGATCCAGATCCAATGTAATCTGTGGCCCAATTGCAGCTGGAATCCAATATGGGCACGACTTTCATATCTTAGGAATTTGTCCGTAGCCACCTATCGGTGTTTATTTACCAAAGCTAAATTAAATGTATTTCCATCGGAAGTTCTAAATGGTAGACTGAGAGGCATCCCCTATCAAAATAGGCTTGGTTTATGTTCTCAGGACATCGATTGCATGAACGATATCCTACTGCACTGTGGGCAGTATGAGCAAGCAAGGAATCAACTGATAAAATCCTTACTAGCAAATTTGCCGGGAAGAACTGAAGCCTCCCATATTAAATACCTTCTGGAGGATAGGTCAAATTATATTACACTGACTGTGGCAAAGTTTCTTTCGGAGGTTGCAAGAAACAAAGACCATCATGCTCTAGACATAACAAAATGACTACCCCGGTCTCTTTCGCCCATTGTTTGGTTGTCTTAACTGGATCCTGTTTTGAAACTGTTTTGTGGATCTATGGACCGCAATAAAGATATGTATGTTAGCACCTGAACATCAGACCAGCAGGCACACAAGTCACCTGATCATAGTCTTCCACACTGTGGTGAGATGTATTGTTTTCTATTGAAATTATAGTCATATCATATCAATTCACATGTAGGCATATAAATTAACAAATGCATTTGTCTTCAAATACATCCTTTTCTTTTTGGTTCCTCTTTGGGGAACAATGTGTAAGTGGCCAGGTTTTCTGGCTCACATTCAGTACTAAAAATAATAATCACTGTAGTTTGTTGCTGTACTGAGTGCAGCTCTTTTGGTTTCTTGTTCTCATAAGCTGCTAACAATTTAAACTTTGCCCATAAGGCAGCCATGGCATGCCAGATCATAACGTGTAGGCAGCTGTAAAATATTATTTTGGAAAACAAAACAAGGCAGAGTAAACCCCATGAAAAGGCTTTGTCAGGAGAAACCTTTAGAACAATTCTAAAGGAAATGTAAACTCAAGAGACCGGGACTGCCTGCAACCACATTCTAAATATTGATGGCAAGAAGAAAAGCAGTGGAAGAAGTTCATTTACACTTTTATACAATACCTTATAAGATGATTAAAATTAACATTCAGCTGAGGAGTGTGTGGCTCCTTTGACGGGTATAAAATCATCTGCTAACCAGTGCTTGATGTCTCTGTCTTATTGCCTGATCTGCAAGCCATATCCCTCACTGCTGTATATGAGCTTGACTGAGTAAGACAAAAGAGTCAGGTGTTTTAGGCTTCTTTTGTTTCTTTTCCTTTGGAGTTGTGCCCGCCTTCTCCTGTTGGAAGGGCCACAAAAAAGTCTGCCCTTTTTCTACATATGTTTTTACACTTTTGAATAAAAGGATTTTTCTGGCTGTAAACTGGACTTCTGTAATAAAGTCTATATTGGAACCTGCTTGGATCTAAATCTGGCATCTAACACCTTGGCCTAAGCAGGACAATAGTCCACCCAAGGTTTGGCGGTGTGGGTAGAATTGACTCCTATCCTGACACCCTAACAGAGCTATGGTTTCCAGAATGGTTTAACTACCAATCTTTCTCCTCAGTTCTCAAGCAATGAAGTTGTGCTCTCTGTCAGGAAGGGAAGGCACAGTCATCTTAGTTATCTGACTAAGCAGCTTTTAAGGGAACTTGGTGCAGGTTGGAATCATCCTCTGCACTTCAGATAGATCCCAAACAACACCAAATGTGAGTCAATGGGAAGTTCCACTTGTGGGAATGTTAAGGATAGTAGGAAAGGATATATGGAATAAGTATTATCCTTCCTTCACTCATGTTAGGGAGTGACGTAGCAGAGCAAATTCCCCTCAATATAGCTGAAAGCTAGTTTGCAGATTCATAGTTAAGATTATTTATTGGTGACCCCTTTAATCAGTCTTAAAAGAATAAAGACACGAGTCTTTCTGAGCAAAGTAACAAAAAGTTTACTCACATTTCAGTTCATGTTATGATCCCTGAAAGAAATGCTTTACTTGGTAGTTACACAATAAACTGTGAGTTCATCTCATAGGGAGACTGAACTCATGTGTTCCTGGCTGAGAGCAAGCAGACAGCAAAATTACATTAAGATAACAAAATGGCTGCAGGAGAGCAGCATGGAAGCAAAAGATAGAAGAAGACAACACTGGAACAAGACAACTTCAAGACTACTGAGAAAATGGCTAGATGACTTGGCTCTTTTATGGAGCCACGCCCATCTCCCAGGTTACACGCAGGGGGAGGAAGCTCCAGACCAGTGGAACAGGAAGTTACACTAACTGGATGTCCCCCTACCTGTGACCATTCTAGGGAAATAAGGAATGTTGCATTTGACTGTACCAATGGATTACATCCCACACCAATGTGTTACACAAATATTTTGATGTGGTGCATCATGATGACCTCAAGACAGAAAGTTATTTGTTAATGAAGTAGTGTTGTTGTCACTGCAGCACTGGTGCCTGGTGTGCATTGGTTCTCAATGGACAATAACAAAATTCCAAAGTTTCATTGTTAGTGGCTGTCCCTGAAATTGTGCCAATACCAAGGGTCATAGAATGTGACTGTAACCAAAGCATCTCTCTGACTATGCCACCTGTGGGGGGGAAATGTACAAAGAGAAAATACAGATAAATAGATGATAATGCACCCTTCCATGTTCACCACCACATGGCTGAACCCTTATCACATGTTAGGGAGCAAGTAATGACCCCCCCTTTTAAGTGAGTTAACTAATGTCAGACCAAGTTCTTATATTTGTTGCAGATAGGAACAAATAGCCCTGTATTTAAAGGAATGCTACATTTCCAAGTTTGCTTTTAAGTTGTATTCACACATCTAAATAGATTGGAGCACTAAGCTGATAATCAACAAGCCATTTAGACTATGTAAGTTATTTTTCAGAAAGTATTGATTAGGTTTCTGTAGCAGATTATACACTGAAGATATATCTACACACAGAACCCATAAGCTTCTTTTCCTCAAAGGTTGTGAGAAAGGGTAGATTCTGAGAGCAAAAGGTTTATAGAATCTTTTTTTCTGTGTATTAATGACATCCTTGATCTGCTTTTAAGAATTAAATGGTTAAAGGTCAGAGGGAAAATCTCAAACACAGGGTGAGAATGGAGAGGAAGGTCACAGGACTGAAGAGGATACTGGGGCATACTAAAATATCCTGTGTGCCAATTAAAACAAAAATGCAAGGTCATCTTAACAAAATAAGCCTTTGTCATCCTTTCCTTATCAGTAGTTTTTAGAAATTTCAGTTCCATATTTGCTCAATTATAGCTCTCCTATCTCAAATGGCAGCCTTTAAAAACATGGACAATTTACAATGGTCATCTTTGTCCATAATGTGTAAAAAGATATCCAAGCTAACTAGACCGCTGTTACCAAGATGCTCAATGTAACAAAGTCCTTTTTATGTTTGTTCAGCAGACTGAAAAGGCTGACTGAGATGATTTTATTATGTATTTTTTTCTAAAATAGCACATTTTATTAACTGACTATGAAAGGAAATTGAACATCCATGGAGGAAGAGAAGAGGATGTGAAGTACACGACAATTAAAATTGCAAACACACTTTCTAGGAAGTAGCTATCTGACTCAGTGGGACTTACTATGCAACCCTTTTTAAAAACATGCTAAGTTCCAAAAATAGATATAAAGATTACTACATTTAAAATAAAGTGAAATTCTCAAGTCTTAGCAGACAAATGACCACTTATTAATTACCCCTAATGAATTACATCTCTCCACTCTCAAAAACACATATTTTACCGTTACCTTACCTTACCTTTACCATCATTCAGGGCTGCTCAGTGTATATGAGGCTCCCTCAACCTCGGCCCTCCAGATGTTTTGAGACTACAATTCGCATCATCCCTGACCACTGGTCCTGCTAGCTAGGGATGATGGGAGTTGTAGTCCCAAAACATCTGGAGGGCCAAGGTTGAGGAAGCCTGGCCTATATGTATCTCTATATTGTAAATGATTTCCTGCCTATTGGCCAGTTGTTATTTGACCAAATTATTAGAAAGTAGAAGAAAGAAGCCCTGCAATCACAGTCTATCTGATAAAATATGGTTGCTGATTCCATTGCCGAAGATTGCTGGCACCTTCTCTGTTTCCCCTTTATTAGCTCTTCTGGGTCCATTATTCCTCTTCCTTCTTCCATTCTAAGTGATCAGGCAGCACTTATTGTAAGGGCTGGCTCAAGGTACAGTAACTCTAGTCTGACCAAGTTACTTTGGCATCTGGGATAGAAAACTCCACAAGTACCTTTTCTTGGGAGCAAAAAATGCAATAAAAACAAACAACAATTTGCTGCCCTTTTGCAGCACCCAAAATCATCTGCCTGAGGCAGCTGCCTCGCTGTACCTAATGGAAAGGAATGTTGTCCCAAATCCAGTTCCATTGTTTCCTGGTAATTATTTGATCCAGTTATTGTACCCATTTTCTCATGTATGCATTCTCATGTGTATTCTGGTTTTGATCCAAGTTTGATCAAAGGTCACAGAATCTTACAATTATGCCTTCATCCAAATTAGAGATAAATAGAATTTCCCTTTGTTCTCGTTCTGACTCTTCATATTTTCATATCACACCTCTAATTTGAAAATATTTTTTAAAAGAAAAAATCTGTTGGGTGGAATTCAGTATAGAGCTGAGGGAAATGTTCCGTTAGCACAATAATTTCTTCTCGTGCAATGGAAGGTTCTTTCCCTCTCCTCTCCTTGTGCACCCCATAAATCTATTCTGTGGGTTCCCCTAACTTGGCCCTCCAGCTATTTAGGGACTACAATTCCCATCATCCCTGACAACTGGTCCCGTTAGCTAGGGATGATGGGAATTGTAGTCCCAAAACAGCTGGAAGGGAAGGCCAAGTTTGGCCATCGCTGCACCTAACCCTATGGAAATGATTTGGGGTTGATACAGGAGTGGTGAGGAAGTCCTGTTGCACAAATTGAAGATGTTGAACATTATTGTATTGTGCACTTCCAATTGAGTGACTTGGTGCCTGTCTTTTCCTTTTTAAAAATTATCTATACTTTTGCAGTCAAAAATATGTGGCTTCGCTGTTCTTGACTTTCTTGGAAATTTTGGTGTATGCAGATAATTTCTTTAAACACTGCCTTCTAGCAATAACCCTGTTTTACTCAAATACTGTATGTGAAATATTTAGGTCATTGAGTACTTCTCATTTATGCCTAGCCCTTAAATTAGATGAGGTTCCAATAAGTAATATGTTAATAAAAGTAATTTCTGTTTCTGAAAAGAGTACTAGATGAAACAGTTTTGGGAAACTTCATAATTGTCAGCTTCTGATGACTTTATCTTTCCACATTTCTGCCAGCAATTCCTTGACCATGCATACAATTTACAGAACAGACACCATGGGTATGGTAAAGATCAGGGGTCAGCAAACTTTTTCAGCAGGGGGCCGGTCCACTGTCCCTCAGACCTTGTGAGGGCCAGACTATTTTTTTTTTTGGTGGGGGTGAACAAATTCCTATGCCCCACAAATAACCCAGAGATGCATTTTGAATAAAAGCACACATTCTACTCATGTAAAAACACGCTGGTTCCCAGACTGCCCAGGGCTGAATTTAGAAGGTGATTGGGTTGGATCCAGCCCCCGGGCCTTAGTTTGCCTACCCATGGTAAAGATCATCACTCAGAAAAGTTTGTTTACATGTGCTATGAAAGGTAGAGTTTAACACTGATGGCAAAGGGTGGCAATCACAACTTACTTTAGCACAATAGCATCAGAGTCTAATATACAGTGGTACCTCAGGTTACATATGCTTCAGGTTAATACGCTTCAGGTTACAGACTCCGCTAACCCAGAAATATTACCTCGGGTTAAGAACTTTGCTTCAGGATGAGAACAGAAATCGTGCTCCGGCGGCGCAGCAGCAGCGGGAGACCCCATTAGCTAAAGTGGTGCTTCAGGTTAAGAACAGTTTCAAGAACAGACCTCTGGACGAATTAAGTACTTAACCCGAGGTACAACTGTAAATTAAAATTAAAATTAAAATTAAAATTGCTGATCTACTCAAATCAATGTACCAAAATTCTCTTCAAGAATATTTTCAAGGTACTTGCAGTAAAGCATATGTAGCCAACATGGTACCTTCCAGATGTTTTGGATGTCCCATTTGCCCTAACCAGCATTCCCAATGGTACAGAATGATAGGAACTGTAGCCCAGAACATCTGGATGGCACCACATAGGCTACGTGGGTGGTAAAGAAACTCAAACTGAAGTACTGCTTCTGGAATATTAATCCTTCGCTAGTACATGCGGTATAATCTCTTCTTTTGTTGATGCTGATACAATCCCACCCACCCAACAAGTATGCCCTAGTGGCAGTCAAATCTCATTATTTCTGTCCACAGGTGCACAGAACTCCCCCATAATTTCAGTCTTTGCCTTAACTGTACACAGCATGCTAGGTATTGTAGTGATGTTGTTTTAAAACTGGAAGATGATATTTGCTAAGCTGTAAAAAATTGTCTAGTCTTATTAGTGTCCTCACCTCAGTAAGATCACTTTGAAGAGGCATTGCCATTAAAAAAATAAAAATAAAAACTCTTCTGCACCTGACAAGAGAGTTTGCTTTTCAGCAAGTTCATGTGCATAAGGGCAACTGGAGGGCTGAAATCAATAGCAACTTCTGATGATACACCTTTTCAGCATGCATAAATAAACTTTAGTCCCATCGCTCCTAGCAATAGGGCCTCTTGTCCAGCTAGAAGCATTCACTGACGTCAGCAAACCAAAAGTCATCCATGAGCTAAAGTAGCTGTATCTGCAATGTGCTCAGCAGCCTCCATTGCTGAAAGGGAATGTATTCTTATGTTAATTTGACCTCAGTGCATCACTACAATGTCAGTACTGTAGCATGCAAAAAGAAAAGAGCAATATGTCATTGAAATTGCTCAGATGACCATCAGGAGCTAAGTGGCTCCTTTTTAAAGATGCCATTGCCTATGGCAAGTAGTTTAAAGAATATAAATAAATATTCCATAAATTCTACTTTATAGAATATAAATACTAGATGAATAGTAGGGATGGGAGAGAAATTCAGATAGGCTGAATTGTTCGTTTGATGCAAAGATACCTAATTCACACACTAAAACAATGTGGGAATAGAAATCCTTTGAAATTTGCACACCCCTGAATTTTGCAAAACAGTTCTTCATTAAAAAAACAAACAAACTATGCATCCCCAAAATGCATATATTTGTGGAAGTAGGCAGAAAAATGCTTTTGTCAGTGGAACATGCAGTGGAACATGCAGAAATGTAGTATATTAGGCAATACTACATTCAAAAATGTGTATATTGGGAGAAATATACCCTAGAATGCTGATGAATTTCCATGAGGACATTTTTAAAAAGAAAATTGCAAGCTGATGCCAAAATGTGGCTGAATTTAAGACTGCAAGAAGGAGAAAGAGAGAAACCGAAATTGACTGGTACACCCATCCCTCAGGAATAGTAACAGGTTCTGTAAACTGTTAGAATGATTTCCTTTCCCTTTTGCTTTATTTATTTGGATTCAAGACTGTTTTAATTCCTTCCAGTGTCTTGCAGTTTAACTCAAATGAACTTGAATATAATCTTACTTCCCACAAATTCTCCTCTTGCATTCATGGGTCAGCCAAGAGTGGGAACAACAGCAGTGTTTATTGCAAGAGTAACTGAGATCTTATTATGAAAGGTAGCATGCAATGAAAATATGAGTTTCTTGGGTATCTGGATTATTTTCCTGCTGTTATTTTTCTGTCTGCATCAAGTTGTGCAGGATATTCCTGGGCTGGTTTCGTGCACACCTAACAGTACGACATATATGAGTAGTTCGCTTTGATATGTGACGCCAGCCCACTGCTTGAAACAACCAGCTGGGGGCACTTGTGATATGCAGATCAACTTGCAATTAGTGGCATCCGTTTGGTGACGGCCACCAATTTGGATGGCTTAAAGAGGATTAGACAAATCCTTGAAGGATAAGGCTGTCTATGGCTACCAGCCATACTGGCTATGCTCTAGCTCCTGCATTCCATATACAAAGCCAGCTGGGCTGGTGGTTGAAACATAACTCAACACTGCTGATAGGACAACAATCTCCAATGCACCTGAAAGTAGCATTCTAGTTTAACAGGCACAGAGCAGGCCATGTGACCCACACATCTCTGTCATCTAACACGAGAGAGAGAGAGAGAGAGAGAGAGAGAGAGAGAGAGAGAGAGCCACCTCATTCTCTGCCTAGCATCTCTGCCTCACTCTACTTAATGCCCATGCCATCCATCCTGGGCCACTCAAGTACTCAAGCACAAGAATGTCCCTATGTGAAATGTATTTGATATCCTTGAATAGCCTTGGTTTTCCTGCCTTGGTATAATTGGATCTATCATGCCTGTTTTGAATTTTGTGGCCACCTCCTGCTCCCATTAGAAATTTATTGCATTTCTATCAATAATTTGTGTGTGGGCAGTGGAGGGCTGAGTTTTTAATGTTTGTCGACTTCCATTCTTAGACAAAAGTCGGTTTAACAATGGAATTGCTTTCCCCCCATTTAATATAGAACAAAAATCAAGGGTGTTTTTAATTTGTTCCCAGCCGCTTTGGGTGTGGGTTTCCACTACCAATAAAAACTTCAGTTTTGCCAGTTCATGCTATTTTGCTGAGCTTGTTATTTTTGCATTCCTTGATGACTCACATTTAGGACATGCCTGCATGAAAACTTCTGGACTCCTGGCTTAGTTCTTTAATGGAAAATTGAAAGAGGACGAGGCAGACGGTGGGGGGCAGGTTTAAATAGGGATCTGTCCATCATTTTGCTGTGTGGAATGATATCGTTTAAAATGTGGTATAGGGAAATAAATTCCCCTCAATTTTACAAGAACTGAGTGTAATGAAATCTACAGCTCATTGACTAGCATAATAAATTAAAATCAAACCGTTAAGGATTCTCTTTTCAATAACATTCATATGGTGGGCGGGCCAAAAGTAAAGGTGATTCAACCACCATATCCAATGTGCTGCTAGAATTAAGCCAATTGGCTGGAAATCAAGGTGGAATCTTATGTTCCTCCATCTATTTCTGTGTTTGCACTCCCATTAGAAGCATTGGTAGGAAAGGAAGAGAGGTGTGTTCATGCCCCTGTGTATTGAATATCTATATTCGGGGGGGGGGGGGCTGTCAACAGAGAAGTCTGAGTGTAATTTTCATGCATATCATCAATACAGAAAAAGCCGTACACACACTCCACTGGAATTAATCAAGGTTGTACAGTAGCACTAAATGGTGTTTTGCTCCTCTTATTTTGATCAACAAAAGTGCTTAAAAGGTATCAATAATACTTTTCAGTAGCACCTTAGTAGCACCAGTGTGTATCTGAAGAAGTGTGCACGCACATGAAAGCTCATACCAATAAGAAACTTAGTTGGTCTCTAACGTGCTACTGGAAGGAATTTTTTTTTTGTTTTGTTTTGACTATGGCAGACCAACATGGCTACCTACCTGTAAATAATACTTTTGTTAGGTTTATAAAGGGGGGTGGGTACAAAAATAAGACATAAAAAGAGATGTCATCAGTTCTGCCCATCCAGACACTTTGGTGGTCATGCTGGGACTTCAGAGCTTAGAGAAAACTGAATAATTTCACTTTCCCAGTTCATGTCAGGACTTGCCCTACCATTAGGCAGAGTGAGGCAAATTCCTCAGGTGACAGATGAGAGGGGAAATGTGCAGTGGGTAGAGTTGGATGACAGAGCTGTGTGTGTCATACGGCCAGCCCTAACGTAGTCTACTGTCCACAGATGCAGCTGAAGATCCCTTCTACACTGTTGGAACAAGAGCCACCTCCTAGTTCAGCTGATTTGGGGACATCAGTTGAGGAGAGAGACCATCTTATTCTCTGCCTTGGGTGGCAAAATGTCTTGTCCAGTATTGGAAGCTTCAGGGCCCACAGAGGCTTCTGATAAATGAAGGAAATGTAGAAGATTCTGCTAACACAAGGAAACTGTATGTGCTTTGGAACCTTCCAGAGTGTTGGAGCATGGCCCACATCTAAATAAAACCTATCCTATGGGCTGCAAGAGAATAATTACTAGATCTCTGACCTACTGACTACAAATTTTATTAAACAGTCTTCTGAGATGTCTATTTTAGATGCTATATTTAGGGCACCAACATGTTTTGTTGGTGCCAGAATAATTTCAGATGTGCCAGGAAGATGAAGAAACATTTTATGAGAACCATATTTAAAAACACATAAGTGGCTGCATCTAAACTACAGTATATATGTTTTTGCATGGCTATTAATTTTAATATTTGTGTGGGAGGGGAAACACTATGTTCATTTCCAACTTTATTTTAGGGATGAATGGAATTGTCCCAACACAATGGGACCATTTGTTTCCATTGAAGGTGGGGAGGATATAATGACTTTTATGTGAAAGTCACATCAGTTTTCAATGAGGCTACTCATTAGTCTACAAAGTGGCAGAGAGTTTCTCCTCCTACCCTTAACTTACAACAAAGTTAAGCTACTATTCCAAGT
Source organism: Podarcis erhardii (assembly GCF_964252035.2). Taxonomy (NCBI): domain Eukaryota; kingdom Metazoa; phylum Chordata; class Lepidosauria; order Squamata; family Lacertidae; genus Podarcis; species Podarcis erhardii. Next base: position 52,274,420 of record NC_138508.1, on the reverse strand, counting down.
GGTGAATTGGCCAAGCTTGGCAGCCTGGTTTCTTGGCACTTTGAAACTTAGGGGCACAAGGTGCCATAGGAATGATGCTAACTATGTTGTTACCAGTGTAACAACAATCAACAAAAACAGTATTTCTGGGGGTATTTCTGGGTGAGGGGGAAATCTGAAGTTTTCATATCCACTCACAGGCATATGAATGTTTTTCCCCACCAATACTCAGTCAAACATTACTTTATTTGTAAATAAATCTGGTGCAGCTCTTCATCTACAAATCTCAGTCTGGCTAACCCATGTGTTATAACTATGCACACTTTATCAATGCAAAAACTGAGACATAAATTGTGATCCCAAAGAAAGTGTATTAAATAATATACTGCCCATCTGAATTGTTTTGTAAATTGTATTTGCCTGCGGCTCTTTAAATATGAATTGCCTATCTTAATTGTCTTTGTTAATCAAAAGCACTACATGCCAAACTAGATGTTTGCTATATACATAGCATGCAGCTACATATCTCATTGTTGTTTTTTTACCTAATTACCGGAGGGTGGGGGCAGCAATACTCACTGAGAAGACAGCACATAAGAAGGGGGTATTTATCTTTTCTCTCTACAGCATGATCAAAAAGGCACATCCCATGGGTGAGAAACTTAGGGGGGAACTGTCCCTATTGGAGCCAATGAAATCTCTCCACCTAAGGCTCCTAACCACACATGGGTGGGGCCATCCTTATCACACAGGAGAGAGAAGGAATGAACTTCCCTTCTCCATGCACAGCCTTACTGATAAGGATTTACACCCACTGTGCCTGTATCAAAGTTTTCTGTTCAGTTTTTTGAGCAGAAATGGTAGTATTTACCCCTCCCCCGGGCTGTGCTAGTTGCTAAAAAGTATGCAGATACGAAAAAATGTCTTTCCCACTAGGGGAATAAAGGTAGATGTGCATTACATCAGTTTATGCATGTGTGCATAGACACACACAAACACCAACAACAACATTATGCAAATCATACATACATTCTTTATTTCGGTCCAAAGACCCCCCAAAAGCAAAATAAAACAAGTGCTGGGAAAGGATTCCAAGGTGGTCACTATGTTTTATCCAGAGCATGTAGGTTTCTATTTCTTATTACTTCCAAGAGGAACTTAGCCACAGCCAGGGTAGTATCATTTGCCATATATCCAAGGATGTACTTATGCAAAACTGTAGAGATAACTTGGAGAAATTTTTCAGTTCTCCAGTTGTAATACGGGGAGGGTGGGAGTGCCTGAAGGCTACATATCCCATGACTAACATGGAATTTCGTAATATGTTTCAAGGAAATCCCACAAACCCTGTGCTATTTTGTGGCTTCCTTCATTCGAAAATCTGCTGTCCATCTCTGATGTTCAAAACATCAAACTTGGACTCTAATCAGAGCAGAGTCATAATTCTGCACCATTGCTAAACCATCCCTGTCACCCTGCTGAATTTGTTGATTATGTGGCATGGCTTTTTATCCTTGCCGTTCGGAAGCTCTCAAAAGCCAGCATGTAGCCACTCTGGCTGGGATGAAGATGTTTTCCAGTGTCTTTGTTTATTTGAATAAGTTTCCACCTTACATGGAGGCATGGGATAAAATTGTGGTTTTGAAATCGGTGGAAATGAGACAAGGGTTGGAGCTGAAGAGACAGATGAAGAATGTTTGCTTAAATCACTTGGAGCTAATTCCTTGCAGAGAAAGAAAATTAACGCTATTCAAATGTTAAGCATACACACACACACACACACACACACACACACACACTTGTGCTCAACACTAGTTTTATTGACTTTCAGAATAATGTGGGTTATGTGCAATGAAATAACTGCCCTAGTTCAAGGAACAGAACAATGGAACTTCACTTTCCTTCCCGTCCCCCCCCCCACACCTGTACAAAAGGGTTGGCAGAAAACCTAGAACAGATTTAAGGAGTGCAGAAGGTGGGAAAAGGAAGAACATTCTGTTGCGCAAGCAGACATCCTTGCACGGTGGAACAATTTCCTTAGTAGTACCCTTATTTGCTGTGCCCCTGTATTTCTATTAAAAGTAGTTGTTATGTTTTGTTTTGTTTTAAAACTTGTTTTAAGGTGCATTGTCTTTTTTCTTTTAATGGACTAGCAGGGTGAAATATTCATACAGATCATCAAGCCTACCGCTACCCGAGGAACACCAGAAAGATAAAATCCCCCTCCTTTCCCCCAATGGATGGTTCTATGAAAACATTACTTGGTGAACACGGAGGATATGTAAGGCTTGAACGTTCACGTGGTCAGTGAATCTGGAGTTAATGACATATTTTGCATAGTTTTCTAAAGCTTTAACTTTTTTATTTTTTAAAAAAAGTTGAACTATCCAGTCTCATTAAGACTATTATAATTAAAAATGGCACAATAAGCAGTTTGTCCACACACATTTCTGCCCATTGAATGGCTAATTGAATCCCGTCGACACATGGCTTCTAACACGTATGCACAGTTGGCAAAGGTTGTTCTTAATTTTGTGGAAGAAAAATACCAGTTCAGCAGTGACCAGGCAGAGAGATGCAGAGAGAGAGAGAGAGGCAGAGAGAGATAATTACTATTATTTTAAATTTAATTTATCTGGTAGTACTAGCTGCTATTTATTTATTTATTTTATTTTATTTTATTTTATTATTTTACTTTATTTTATTTTATTTTATTTTATTTTATTTTAATTTATTTTAATTTATTTATTTATTTATTTATTTATTTATTTATTTATTTATTTATTTATTTAAAAGTTCATATTTGTTTACCAGGCCTAGAGATTCTGCCATCAGGGTCAAAAAAGATATAATGAACATGCAAACTCCCCCTCTCCAAAAGCCTAAGAAACTGCTGGTTTTCCCAGTTGCATGAAAATAGAGCAAAATAGTGTTAAACCATTTGAATCTGCAAACTGTTCATTTTTTAAAAAATTAAAAACCCTCCTTTCTTGAAAGTGGAAATTTCAACACACACACACAAACTCAGTTGCTAACCCTTAATTCAGTGGTGAGCAACCTTTTTCAGATCAAGGGATTCATTCCCATGTTGGCAATGCTCTGGGGGACAGTGACATGGTTGGTAGCACCAGAGAGAAAAGCAGGCAAAACAACAAGTGCTAGGTTTACCTTTATACTGTAGGCTATTTTCTACACAAACTTGTATGCCTTCCTCTGAGCTGCACTCAGACCACTAAGATGCTTTAACTGAGGTCAAGGATATATCCTTGACAAGCAAAATAAAAAGTCAAGGGGGATCTAAAGTAGGTGTTGCTATTCAGGGGTGTGGTTGGGGGAAAGGAGGACTTGGCTGAGGAGGACGGCAGCATAGTGAGAGTGCCAAGGGTCAAATACAGAGGCCTAGTGGGCTGCATTTGACTCCCAGGCCTATGGTTCCCTACTCCGGTCTTAAATCCCTCTGCTATCCCCTGCTTTACAGGGGATTCAGCAGTATGAAATCAAAATGGCAACTAGCTGAAGCAGAATACTAAAAATAAGTTTACAGTTAACATGCTGCCTGCACTAGACTGGTATTTAACCTCATGTAGCCATTTGAACGGAATATAACCCAATTTGGTTCATAATGTTTTGGTAACATTGTTCACCAAAGCCCCCCAAGGCTTTGACATCAGGAACTGACAAATTGAGAGCGAAGCACATTTATCAAGTAAAAGAACACAGCTCTGCAAGATGTCCCAAGCTGAGTTAATTTCTGAGGGGAGGAAAAGATGACCTTTGCCATGACTAATAGACAATTGAGAAGCTTTTCTTGATAGCAAATACCTCATTCGGTTAACAAGGAAAAATGTATGTTGGAACAGGTCAACCTTTTAGGAATGTGCAGATGTCAGATCTTAAGCTTTCTCTTTTGCATCATGACCAAACATTTTGCACATGTGGTCGAATGGAATGAAAAGACTTCGGTGTAGCTTCCCAAAGCCTGGCCATCACTAAATAGATGAAAGCACCTATGTTGCATTTGGCACTGGTTACCTGGCAAAGATCACTGTGTCCCTGATAACCCCAACCTCTCTTTTCTAACCTCCTGCCCTAGAAGAATGCTGCACAAATGCATCAGTCGAGGGTGAAGATAGTCAACTGGAGGACAAAGAAGCTGGACACAGATGCACTGCTCCCCAAAAAGAGAAGAAAAGAGGCCATGGATTTGCATTGAAACTGCATGTGCTAAGGGAGATGTATAGAAGCAGATTTAGAAATAATAACTACAATTTAAATAGAAATGCAATAAAATAGTGGGGAAGACTTAGTCCAGTCGCCCTGTTGATGGACAAACTAAAGGTTCCTGTTTTCACTACTTTAAATCAGACTTTATCTTTAAACTGGACTTGGAGTTGGCAGCCATTCATACAAACAACAGTCCTCTGACAGCCCTTTAAGCAAAGGACTGTTTTCTGTTAATTAGAACACATGGTGACCCTAAGGGTGGGGGACCAGTCTCCAAGTGCTGTCCTTGATCTGAGATGCTTGGCACACTTCTTCATATTTGCCATTTAGTTTGTGCAATATGGATTAGCTGGCCACCGGAGATCCCTAAACAAAACTGATGAAATGTAATGTGAGTGTGTTTATGTTTAATTGCAGCTGGGTTGGGGCAGGGATGAGAATTGCGGCTGGTGGTGTTAACCCTTTTGTTCTGCATCCTGATTGATATTATTCTTGGTGCTCATAGAAACTTTGCTTCTACAGCACATCCCAGCTTTAAAGAGGGCAAATTTTGTGGCATCGAGGGAAAGGGTAATCCTTTACTACATGCTCTGATCCAGGTTGCCATGATGGTTCCTATTTAACAAAACAAAGCAGCCTCACCAAGACACGTTACATGCAACCAAGCATTTAACATACCACAAAGTTTGGGTCTGAATGTGGGAAAAGTGCCCTCATGTGATCTGCAGACTAAGAATCTTTGTTGCTGCATGCTAGCTCCATTGTGCAGCCACAGTAACACAAAGCTCTATAAACTGCATTATATTTTTGTTTCTTTTCCTGACCTATGTGAAGTTCTGGGCCTTGTTTACCAAGTTAGAATGTCCTACAAGCTTTTTTTCTTCTTCTGTGTGACTTCATGACATTCCTCTGCTATGAAAAGAATAGGATTTTTTTTGTCATTATTATTCATGTGTGGATGCTCAGCATGTGAGGTAATGACATTCACATGCCAATAGGATATTCATTGTTCATAAATGTATCCCAATAACTGAATAAATAGTTTTCTTCCACGAAATCATTCACACTTAACTCCCAATAGGGTGTAACAAAAAATTGGGATTTGTAGAAAACAGTTAGAAAACTATCAGGTTACATTTAGTTTGTGTAGAAAGAGTGGAAGACAAAGATTGTTTAAAGTTATGACACTATTGTTAGTTGAGGAGGCAATTCTTTGGCTGGGTTGAACATTTGGCCTAACCAAATTTCAGAACGTTTGTTTGTTTGGTGGGGAGCAATGCTCCTAACATTGGTAGGGGGAGAAAGTGTATAATTGGAGCTGTTTAATACAGTTTACAAAGTGGTCAATGGTTAATTCTATCCTTCCCTTCCTTTAAGAAGCCAGGGTGCTCTAAGCAGTGGCAAAATGGTGATGAAACCTACTATGAAAATGCGTGCTGGACATGCACTTGAGGAGGTTCTGTTGGAGAAAGTGTGCTACTGAATATCAGTTGCTGGGGAGCACAAATGAGGAGAGTGCTGCTGAACTCATGTCAGGTTTCCCATAGACATCTGGTTGGTCACTGTGAGAACAGGATGCCGGACTAGATGGGCCATTGGCCTGATCCAGCATGCCCCTTCTTCCATTCTTAGGTCATTATGTGATAGTGCACATTCTACACAAATGCATGAAACTGCATGTCAGATAGAAATTAGTGAATCTATAAATTCCAGTTTTTTTCCCAGTTCTAAGTTCAGTTCTCCCCATTCCATCTCCACTTCACTTTGCAAATTTTTTTGTAAGAAGAAAAGCCTTCAACAGCATTTTAATGTGAATTCCCCCCCAGTATACATATTTATGTATGCAATGTTGTTTAATATATACATGTTGCCTTATATAGAATGCTTTTGTGCATGTTATTTTCACCAATATATGGCATTTTTAGCCACACTTTACCGTAGCATATACATTTTTGTATGCACTGCTTGGCTGGAGAACGGCATTGCAAAATTTAGAGAAGTGTGAATTTTGATGACTGGCTATGTTTTGTGTGAATTTAGAGAAGTGTGAATTTTGATGACTGGCTATGCTCATTGCTTCTGAAAGTACAAATTAGATTTAAATATGACCTGAATCAAAATTCTCCTCCATCCCTAATTTAAAGGTAATGTCTGTATAGGATCTTAAGTTCTTTCTCTAATTTAAAGGTAATGTCTGTATAGGATTTTAAGCTCTTTCTCTCTCCATTCCACTTTAACTCTATAGTCTACCTGCAATTCTGTACCAGCAGAGTACACAGATGCAGTGTTGGCACAGGATTCTTCCACAACACAAGTTCTCCCACACCATCTTCTAGCATTAAAATCTGAAGTGGAAGCTCATAGAGATCCTATACAGACACAACCTATTTTCCTATGCTGTAGTGGTCAGACAATACAGTAACTTCTGTAAGGTTCTCTTAGTGCCACCCAACCCGTACTGGTAAGTATTGTATATTTGTCCACTGTCATCTAAATTTACAAACATTAAGAGATATACACAGCTTTGTAAAGTCATAAATGGATCATTTTTGAAAAAATAATCCATCTCTGATTATAATCTCACTATACAATGGAACTCATCCAATAAAAATGTTCTAACACCGTGTTTCACTGCAAACTATGTCTATTTACGGTAACTTCTGTTTTGCTAACAAATTCTCATCAGATGTTTCACTGACTACCATTTGCCACCTAAATATACAGACATTTGCCTTTCCAGGACCACCAGGAAGGATGAAATTAATATTTGACTCATCAAGTGTATTTTCTGCTACTTAAATATAATATTTTTCTTTTCTTTAAATGCTATCATTCTGGAAATATTTTGAGGGGAAAGAATTAAATAACAGAGTGGCTTTGAGGATGGGTACAATTTTATCAAAAATAAATAAATAAACAATTGAAATTCTCAACATATTCATTTTCTTTGGGAATAAAGTACTGATTGATTCCTTCTAAATATCCTGTTCAACTTTTGCTACTAATGAAGAACTTACTGGTGATAGCAAGAATGCTAATGGGACAATCCATTTACACACATCATAAAGTACATGCAGTTATAAGGTTTTGTTTTGTTTCCCAATTGTTACATTTGTTCTTGACAGCATATGAATGCACCCCCCCCTTCATCAATCAGCTTAGGAGGGTGGTTCCTTGGGTGGGTACAATTTAACAATGCAAATCATCCTCTTCATTCACATGTGCTGGGCTAGGCAGAAAGGTTTAAACCTCTCAACCCACCCTCCAGTATCATGCCTACTTATTTTTTTCTTCTTTTTGCCACAACCATCTCCCAGACTGGTAGTGCCTTGGGAGTCCAACAAAATTTGCTTGGCAGACTTTGTCAGCTAGCTACCTCTGCACTAAGGTATATTTCCACACACAAGAGGTTGCAGGTGGAAGAAGGGTGCTGGTGAAAACAAACTCTCACATGGAGAAGTGGGTAGGATTTGAAGGACAATCCAATGGTTTATAATGACTTGTGCAGCCTCAGTAACTGATCTGATTCCTAGAGAGGACTGAACCTTTCAGTTATGGCGTGTTCTGCATTTTAGGATTGTTGCTAGCAGTCTGAACAGGAGGGCTTTCAAAACAGGACTGACTAGATCACAGTCCCACACACTCTGCCTTGCCTTCTGCATGCTCACTGTTCCTCATTCTGCTTCTTCTAGAACTGCTATCTTGTAATGAAGAACTTTCTGTATTTTTGACAAGTGTGAATTCCACAGCCATGATGCAAAAAGTTTTCTCCATAGCTAAGGAGTACTTGCACTTCCCATGAGTATTCCTGCAGTATCTTGGGAAGTGTAAACTTTTCAAATGAAGTGCCTGTAAATTCATGTGATCTCATTCTTGCTGGTGATGTAGAATGAAGCATGAACAGACATTCCTGTCCATCCACCTCAAAAGTTTGGAACAAGGACTAAAAAGCTGTGATTTTTAAATGGGCCAACAAGATACAGAAAAAAACTGAAGTATGCAGAAGGTATTGAAAAGGTTTATTCACCAATTCACATTTGAAAAATCTGAAAAGAGAATCATTTCCAAGAAAGGGTTAAAATATACATTTTAATTATCACAAGAATCATGTATGCCAAGCCTGGAAGAACATATGGAAAACAAGCAAGCTAGATAGTACAGTGGACGCTCGGGTTGCGAACGTGATCTGTGCGGGAGGCACGTTCACAACCCACAGCATTCGCAACCCTCAGCACCACACCTGCACATGTGTGGGTTGCAATTCCGTTCTTCTGCGCATGCACAAAGCGCAATTTAGCGCTTCTGTGCATGCACGACGGCCGAAAGCTGGAAGTAACCCGTTCCGGTACTTCCGGGTTTCGGAGCATCCGTACCCTGAAAAAATGCAACCTGAAGCGTCTGTAACGTGAGGTATGACTGTATAAGGCAATGCTGGGAACAGCTAAATGTGAGTAAACGGTCCTCTATGTTATAAGGAGAAGTAGGCAGAAGTTCTGACTTGTTGTAAGCTGGCAACTTTATATATAAATAGGCGGTTAGACATGTCTAGCATTAGTACCATGTATCTGTTGTTACAGGGCAAGACTGAAATCGAAGTAATGTGAGTGCTAAAAATCAAACTATTGTAAGGGAGTATGGCATGTGCAGGGGGAATGGGCTAGAGAGAGTCTCAAGGGTCTGAAGAACAATCTGGGGGGTCACATTCAGCTTCTGGACCTGAGGTTCCCTATAACTGACCGAACACTAACACAAATTTGGTTAGGTTGGGAAGGGAGGGAGAGAAGGAGATTCTCCAGTATAACTCCTTATGTAGATTGAATATATGTTCATCTGAAAGCAACAGGGACACAAGGAAATGTTAGCTCCCCAGAACCTTGCAGCCTCCTTAGTCACTAAATCCCATAATTAGGTGTGGAGCTTTCCTACATTCATCCATACAGCTTACTTAACCCTGAAACGAAAGCCCAAGATAACTATACCCAACTGTCATTTCTCCCCTTTTCATAATGATGCATAGAACACTTGGAATTATTCCCTGAACACGAAAAAATTATCCCTCTTTCAATGGTCTCTGACAATGATAAATGCAAGACTGTATAGACATGCAGAGTTCTGGCTGTTTTTCGATCCTCCTTCTCCAAATCCAGGTGGCCTCAAGGACTAAATAAAATGAAGTTCCCACAGTCTCCTTTAGACCCTTTCATTTGGTTTTTGTGGTTCCAACTGCCTGCCAAGGGTCTTTACACCACCCAGTGATCATTTGGAATGCTTGTTCTAAGCAGTCCGCCACCAACTGAAAGGATATAAATATTTCTAACCACAAAAGGGCACAGTCAAATACAAACTGATCCACACGGAAAGTTCTGTAGCTTCACAAGAAATTCCCCATGTACACTTTCATTACCAAGATCAATTTAATTTCTTTCTTTGTAGCATGAACATCATCAGTGCCCATATACTAGTCTTAAAGGGATGATATTAACACAAATTCCAACTATCAGCCCCAGGCAGCATGACCTATGGTCAGATTTGATGGGAGTTCAGATCCAACAATCTCTTATTGGAGGACTGCAGGTTCTCCATTCCTGGCCTAGATATGTGCATCAGATACTTTATGTCCAGGAGTAGCCAACATGTTGTCCTTCAGATGTTATTGAAGGATAGGTCCTGTCAGCCCCAGTCAGCATAGCCAATGATCAGGGATGATGGGAGTTTTATTTATTTATACAATATATATCCTGTTCTTCACCACAGGGAGATTCCGGAGCAAATTCCATACTACAAGCCAATGCACACAATAAAACTAACCAATAAAATATTATGCACAGGTGGGTCTACAACATTAACTTGCACCCCTACTAAAAGCTGGAGGAAGAGAGAGGTCTTTACCTGGGGCTGAAAGCTAAACCATATTGACATCAGGCACAGGTGGTGCTGTGGTCTAAACCACTGAGACTCTTGGGCTTGCTGATCGGAAGGTCGGCAGTTCGAAGCCACGTGATGGGGTGAGCTCCCATTGCTCTGTCCAGCTTCTGCCAACCTAGCAGTTTGAAACCATACCAGTGCAAGTAGATAAATAGGTACCGCTGCAGCGGGAAGGAAAAAGGCATATCTGTGCACTCTGGCACTCATCATGGTCCTCTGTGCACCAGTAGCAGTTTAGTCATGCTGGCTACATGACTCAGAAAGCTGTCTGTGGACAAATGCCGGCTCTCTCGGCCTGAAAAGCGAGTTGATCACTGCACCCCATAGTTGCCTTTGACTGGACCTAACCATTCAGGGGTCATTTACATTTACCTCACCTCAGGGAAAAGGAAACTCCACAGTGGTAGTCTAGCACCATGTTGGAGAGCACCATGTTGACTACCTGTCAGGAGTCCAGGTTCCCAGCTTGATACACAGTAAGCGTAGGTAATTAAAAAGGAGGATTTATTGCAAAAACAAACAGATAGCTCCGGGCATCCCTAATGAAGCTGCCAACATTATCATTCAAGATGACCCTTCTGAAAACTCATTCCAGTTCCTACAGAATATATTAAACCATCACCCCTTACGTCTCTTGTTTCGCTTCCTGTCTAACAGCCCTCCCATTCACCGACTCTTCGGACTTATTGTATTAGCTTCAGTCTCTTCCTGCTCTGACAGAGTATCTCTTTGTCTGTCTGCGCCTGTTTGAGCTTCCTGAGAGCTTTGGCTGTGTTTCAGCCCACTCTCAGTCTTGGAATGCCTTGGAAACTGGCATTCCAAGGGATGGGGGAGTCTCCGCTGAGTGTTCAACCTGCGTCAGATCTAACCCTCTCTGTTCTGCAGCTAGCTGTAAAGTTCCACTAGGAGCTGGCTTATTCCTGACACTACCCCTGCTTTGTGCCTGTGGCCTTGGATCAGTGAAATTATACCTAAGTGAAGTCCTTAGCAGGATCAGGATAGGTGTCTTCAGCTTTGTGCAAAGAACACACTTTTCAATGGAACAACACAACAGAGGATAACTAGAGGAACCGCCTAGAGTACCATCTTCATTCTTAATTAGTTTCCAGTATCATGTAGTGGAAAATGCTATTTGTCCATGAGGGAGCAGAGATTCAATATGGTCATCTGACTGTCCAAAACTCTGGGAAACTGGACTGACACAATGAACACTCCATGTTGGAGAGAGCATTCAATCCTTCTTTAACCTCAGTGTCACTCAGCTTCTTTTGAGCAGTAAATGTTTGAGTAGATGCTCGAGGGCTTTCCCCCAACTTATAAGAAAGTAAAATGTTAACTTTGGAATTAGAGTACTTCCTTTGGATATTTCTTAATGGATTAATCTCCAAACACATTTCTAATTAGAAAGTCATGATGAAAAGAATATAGCTGCACAGCCAATAATCTCAGGGGCAGGCCATTTGTTGCTAAATGACATGAGTTTTTATATCATAGCAGACTAATAGCAAAATATTGTTGCTATTAGTCTTCCATGATAAAATTAAAAACATGTGCTCGTTTTTTTCCTAGTTAGCAGAAGCAGCCAAACTAAGGGAAATATTGTTGAATGTCTCTGTTAGGACTTGGACAGAAAATGTAACAGATGGTTTAAGTGTCTTCTATTTTTCTTAAATAAGTTACCTCCAAGCACAGATTTCTTTCTGCATAAACATACCTGTTAGATGTGAAGCAGAAGACCTGATCCGTAAATATGCCAAACTTTCGGGCAATATTTTTGTATCACTTTTTTGGAGAGGAGGAATAGTAAATCTCTGTAACTCCTCCTCCTCCTCTCATTTTCATATGATGCTCTCCTCCCTTGCTGTTAAACCCTCTATCATGTCCACACATGGTGAGATCTGACATTTAAAACATCATCATCATCACCTGGTCTCCTAAGATAGTAAATACCAGCTTTGGCAAAACCATACATCAAGCCAACATGATACAGGCATAAATCATTACATTTTATTTGTTTGTGGTGGTAAATTGGATTGAGCCTGTTAAATATTGATTCAGAAAGATGGTAGGAATTGGGACCACAACAAAGGGCAAAGGCTTTTTAAAAAAACCTTAGCTTCCATGTCAGAGTCCTGATACATGGCGTGGGGGCCTTGTGCCTGCAATTTACTTCTTAAAAACCATTTGTACAATTACTAATTGTGTAAATGATGGTGTAAACCTAGGTTGTCCCTCGCAAACTGCATAGTGCTGCTATAACAAAGCCAAAGGAACCTTTAAATAACTGCAAAAAACAAACAAACAGAAATGAAAGGGAAAGTGAGGAGATTCCTTCCCCCTTGACCTCAGAATATAAGTTCCTTTAGCATTTATTTTTTATTTCGGTCCTTGAACATCTGACCGCAGAAAATCAAATCGCTCACACGAAGCAACAGCAGGAAATTGTGAGTTTTGTACAGAGCATTTTTGGTGGCCAGTGCTGTAATTGGCACATTCATCATCCTTCCATTTCCTTTTGGAAAGTATGCCGTTATATCTCCAAGCCAGCAGGAATGCCTGGAGCCATAACACCTTGGGCATAAAGTTTAATAAGATCTTACTGCTATGCAGAGTCAGATGAGGTTAGTGCACTGCTTGGCTTGCAGATGTCCAAGAAAATCCAGGTGCTGTAAGAAGTTAGATTGGTGGCAGAAAGAAAACATGTAGACATGATTTCAGAATGCTGGGGAGTAGAGAAAGACTTTATCTGGACATCAGAGAAATGACTGGACATGGGAGATATTCCCTGATAACTGAAAATATCATGGAAATTTATCCTAGGAATGTGCAAAAGATTTAGATGAATCCCAAAGCAGAACCAGATGGCAATGACACTCACCCCACTTGTGATTCCCAATAACAGGCATTCTGCCTCTGACAGTGGTGGAAAAACATATCCATCATAAATCTCACTCAGTTTAGATGGATTTAAAGGACTGGACTGCTCCATTGAAACCTTAAAACCTTCATACATTGACCCACCCCTATCTGCTAAAGATAACCGTCAAAGCAGCAGTTTCCCACCTATTGTTATTGACCCAAAATCAAATTTCTCCCCTCACTTTTCCCAAGTAAAATAGAGAAATTAGGTGGCAATGTTAGGCTCACATTTCTTTTACATATTTACTCGCCGAAGAACTAAGTCAATAGGCTGAATATCATTGGCGGGCATCCTGAACCAAAGCAAATGTATGAGGAAGTAAAAGCCATTCATTTGAATGGAGCTTTCTTCCATATAAATATACTTAGGATTGCCGCCTAAAAGGACACTTGGATACTAGTGGGTGGAGGTAAGCACAGCATTTCATGCCCTGAACATCCCCAAATAGTTCTTTGTTGTTAACACAACCTTTCAAGCATGTTGTGCTAGTGAGGTGGAACTTTCTATTTAAAGCTGGCGTTTGGTGTGTTGTTTTCTTCCAGACACTGACTGAAGAGCTTTTCCACACCCGTACAACTTCTTGGAATCCCAGCTTTGCTATTTCCTCTTGCAATTCTTATAATATTTTAACACCACCTATAAAGGCTACTGTTGTAATGCACAATGAATGCTGCACATCTTGGGCAAATCTTGGGCAAGTGTCAATCATCAGAACATTGTAACTGTAATAACGCATGAACTGAGGCATGCCTCTGAACTCCAGTCTCTGGGGAACCAAGACATAGACCAGATAATTCAAACACTGGTAAAACAGCAGCTTAGAGGCCAGTATATTTCAAAACATGAAAAATATTTTAAAGGCAGCACGATAATTCAAACCAGCTACACTGAAGTACTTTAAGGGGAAGCAACTCAAAACAAGACAGTTTTAAAAACCTGTATAAAGCTTTGTAATGGAGGATCCATATACAGCTTGGAGAGGAGAAGGTTCCACAACCATAGGAGCCATGACAAGGAAGGCCCTGTCTCGTATGCATGCCAAATCAGTCTCACAGAAGGGCCTCTGAAGCAGGTTTCACACCACAGTGCCTATCCTAAACCTATTTCCTCAGAAGTAAGCATGGTTGATTTTGATGAAGTTAACTTTCAAGCAAACATGTTTAAGAATGATAGCCTGATTTGAATTGCCAGTTTAGGATTCACTCATCCTTTGTATGTGAAAAGTGCCTTTCCTTCAAGGAGCCATAGAGGATGAGCAATGGGGAGATGGTGGGGTATGTTTCAGAAAGGGGGACACTTGCCACCTCTTAATAAGAAATAGACTATTGGCATTGCCATATGTCTTCACTTATTCGTAAAGAGTGCACAGTGTTTAGGATGCTTTATGGAGGACTGTGTTTGAAAGCTCACAGTCTTTGAAGTGGAAGAGGCATGTTATAAGTGTTACATCCTAGTAACAGTGGCTTTTTTAACACTGAAAAAACATCTCGCTATGAAAGCAGTGGTTTCTTGTCCATAAAAACAATTCACTGCTCGTTTGTTAAAAGAAATGCTGATTAAATAGATGGACATTTTCTGCCAGTTCTCCGTATGAGCTGAGTAATATAAACAAATGCAGCACCATGTGTTAGCCATAGAATCAGATAGAAACTGACCTTCATAAAGGACATGAATTGCAGATGTAGTGCTGCATGCTGAGAGAGGCATATACTGTCATCTGTTTTTCCAGAGGGAGTTCATTCTTGCCACCTTTTTAGTCTATTGTTGAAGGAACCTATTAAAATGCAGCTTGTATCAGCTAGGCTTCATAGAATTATCTATAAATTAAATCCTGTGACAAGATATTGCCATAGCCTGGATTACTCCAGCCAGCTAAAGCAACAACTTAGAAATATCTCCTTGTTGATGTAATGCACAGTTCGCTTTCCAACATATTTCTGGCCTTGCTCATTACTGATTTGATAGTCATGACTTAATGTTTGTTTATTTGTTTTCTTGAAACCTGAACCTTTGCAGAAGTATAATCAATGCAGGGATGTAGAATACTTACATTGTGAATGGGGGCCCCCAACAAAACATTGCAGTGATCTCTAGTCCCCTGTTGAAAGCTCTAACAAGCCAGGAATGGGGTCCTCCAAGGAGGGAGAGAGGACCCCTCATCTGGTAACTTTCCACCCCAGTGCTATACCATGCTAAGAGGATTAAGCAGGCTTCTCCAGCCTGGTGCAACCCTGATGTTCTGTGACTCTCATCATTCCTCACCAATGATCAGGCATGCTGTGGCTAATGGGAGTTGGAATCCAAATCATACAGAAGGTATCAGGTTAGGGAAGGCTGGGCTCAGATTAGGGATGTCAGAGAATTATAACAGAAACAGGAATGGAAAAGGCTCGTAGTTGCTTATTCATTCCATGTCCAGAATAGAAATCAATCCAGTGGATACAGCCAATATTCCTTGTTGCTCTTCTTGATTTAAGCCCACAGACAATATGTAGTTGATGACAATTCCCCTCCCACAGTCTGCATTACATTTCGTTCGCACCAGGAAGATTTGGCCTTTGCATTGAAAGGAATGTTGTGGAATTGCATAACATAATTAATTGCATAACTAATTGAGTAAATTACAAATAGAAATAAAACATCATCGCAAAGCTTTCTGTGAAAATCTTAGAGATGGTGAGTTAGAGATATAGATATGTAATTATGTAACATCTCAGTGGACAGAGAGCTAGATAACATAGTTTTTGTAGGAAGCCAAACTGCAATGGAAGGAAAACAGCACTGCATGAGACAAGCACAGATCAGAATGGAAACTGATGCCTTCTTATATCCCTAGGCTTCTTATAGGAATGATAGTGAGCCTTCAATTGAAACACTATGTACTTCATCTACAACTAATATATTTGGATTTTGTTTAAAACCTAGGCGAATCTCCAACCTATATATATATATATATATATATATATATATATATATATATATGGAATATATATATATATATATATATATATATATATATATATATATATTCCAAACCAACCAAATAGCTTTCATCAAAAAATGGTTCCAGATATGTGAAGGTCCAGTTCAATTTTGGTATCATTGGGATGCTCTTATGGAGAATGTTTTGACTGGAGTCAAATCTTGAGCGCAGTATATCAAACCCTGAGGCTGCAAGTTCAGAAGTAACTGACTTTTCAGAAATCCCAATGAAGTAAGGGCTTTGAGCCTTCCCATTTCTTCCAGTGTTTCACCATTTTAAGCAAATCAGTCTTTCTTTGTTTCTTGACCAAAGGAAATATTAGCAATTTATGTAAAGTCTCTACATTTTTTTCCTTTTTACATTCAGACTGACTTTATATGGGCAGTTTGCATGCAAAGACTACCATTAGGCTCTGGTAAGCCAGAAACATTGGATTTGGTGCCAAGCTAAACTTGGCTTCATATTCCAAAACAAAAAGGGAGCCCCTGAAGCTGACTATACATATATGAAAGGAAAATACGAGATAAACATGCAGAAGATTACAGTGACCATCAGGAATAATGCCAGAATGTGCTTTCTGGTCTGGCTGCTCCTGATTTCTACACTTATTGATGTTGCTTCCCAATGTGCGCTTTTCCAGATTTACACTGGAAAGACAAACAGAATGAATCAACTGCTGCATTAAATACAGCATAATGTGTTCTGTGGTTAAAAGTCATCAGTATGTACTAGGATGTCTATGCTACGCATGCAGTCTATGAGAAATAATGTGGAATTGATGCTCCAAAGTATATATACCCTTCTTCCTTTTCATTCTTCATAAATCAAAGCAGGACTATTACAATTTTATAGTGGTTGTTTCTTTGGTAGTGGTTGAGTTCCTTCTGGGCTTCCAAAAAAGACATGTTATAAAAGAGGAAGAAATAAATGGGGAAAATTCTATGGTTATTAGCTAAAATTTCACCAAACTACTCCAAGCCATAAACCAATTATCCAACGAAATGAATAAAGTTCCCTCCCACAGTTGTCCATTTCAGGAATGTAGGTTATGTCGAGCTGTTCTTGAAAACTGAGAACTGGACTGTGTCAGATGTTCCCATGAGGCAACTAAGAAAAAGAAGGCAGCCTTATCTAGAAAAAAGTCCTTTCTTTAGGTCTTCCGATAATAATTAAACCAGTAGGTCTTCTATCATGAGCACACTACTTCAGCGGGAGGAGAGCTTTCACTCACAAAGCTGGTTAGGAAATTTCCACAGGATGCTGGAATCCTTCTGGGGGATTCTTGCTTTGGTTTCAAAGAGAATTGCTGGAATCCTTCTGGGGGATTCTTGCTTTGGTTTCAAAGAGAATTGATCTTCTTGAACCAACCTGGTTTGAATTTGATATCTGAAGAAGTGTGCATGCACACGAAAGCTCATACCTAGAACTAACTCAGTTGGTCTTTAAGGTGCTACTGGAAGGAATTTTTTTATTTTGTTTTGACCATGGCAGACCAACACGGCTACCTATCTGTAACTGGTTTGAATTTGCACTTGATGACTCACCCACAAACAGATTCACCATATGCCTATGATAAACTGTTCATCTCATTGTTATTGTGCTTGTAGGCTTCTGGCACATGCATTTGCATCATGGGGTGGAGATTCAGTCCACATAAGCTTTAGACAACCTGATTTCAGCACTCTCTGACCTCACCGATAGAATGGCTCAGGACTGCAATACCTCAAGGACCGTCTCTTCCTATATGAACCTACCCTGTCACTGAGATCATCTTCTAAGGCCCTCCTTCGTATGCCTCTTCGAAGGTCTGAAGGGTGGCAACACGACAACAGGCCTTCTCTGCAGTGGCTCCCCATCTATGGAATGCTCTTCCCAGGGAAGTTCACCTGGCACCTTCATTATACACCTTTAGGCGCCAGGCAAAAATGTTCTTTGGTTTATCTTATTGACATCCAACACCCTTTCAGAATGTGGCTTTTTTTGGGAGGGGGGTTGTTATTGGGTTACTGCTTTGGGTTTGATTTTATACAATGTGGTCTTGTTGTGAACTGCCCTGAGACCTCCTGGTATAGGGTAGTGTATAAGTTGAAATAATAATAATAATAATAATAATAATAATAATAATAATAATAATAGACAACCTGAGATCATTCCTCAAAAGACCCCAGATGCAATGCTGGTGCAGATTCCCCCATGATGGTATTTATGGGTGGGGAGAACTCTAATCTAAGCCAGTGTGGTGTAGTGGTGAAGAGCGGTAGACTTGTAATCTGGGGAACCGGGTTTGCGTCTCCGCTCCGCCACATGCAGCTGCTGGGTGACCTTGGACTAGTCACACTTCTTTGAAGTCTCTCAGCCCCACTCACCTCACAGAGTGTTTGTTGTGGGGGAGGAAGGGAAAGGAGAATGTTAGCCACTTTCAGACTCCTTCAGGTAGTGATAATGTGGGATATCAAATCCAAACTCTTCTTCTTCCTCCTCTTCCTCCTCCTCCTCCTCCTCCTCCTCCTCTTCTTCTTCTAATGATCATAACTCAATAGAAGTACGTAAACCAATAATACTTGCAGATGCATTCATATTCCCCAAGAAACTAATGGATTTACTCCTTCACCTTTATCTCATTAGCTACTAGATAAATACAGGAAGAGATATAAATATTGTCTTTAAATATAGGTGCTATCACCTAAAAGTGCTATATATTTCATGACGTGAAACCACTTACTACAGGTGTCACCAGTCATTTCAGTCCCATGGGCACATTTGAATTATTGAGCAAATGCCTTGGTTGCCACCCCCTCTGGTCACTTCTCTGCCACAGATCAACAAACACACCATCTGCCGCTGCCAAGAGTCAGAAAGTGAGAAAGTGTATCCACGCATGTACAATTTGCATTCTCAAGGGATCTGGGTATAAGTTGGGTTCTAGAGAGGACATGGATCCAAAGGATTCCTAGTATTCCCAGTCTCCAGACGCACTCCCAACCCAGATGGAAAACTCTGTCAGCCCTGCAGCTGGAATAATGAATTTCGCTTGATTTGAATAGGAGGCGAATTGTTAAGGGGGTGGTGTGAAAAAGGGCAAAAGTGTTGCAAGAGTGCCACTCCATCCTAGTCTGGCAGTATGATGGATGAGGCGAATTCTCCCCACACCCCAGCTTTAGGAGTGCAGCCTAAGACTTTACTGCTAGGTTTCAACCAACAGAAAAGTAGTCACGCCTAAGGGCCATGGGAATCCATGGGAAAAGTCAGTCATGAGTAATTATTCCCAAAGGTTTCATGATCAATTTGTAGCTGGGGTGTAAACCTTTTTTTGAGCCCAGGAACATCGAGTTCATAATAGTAGAGCAATTCTGTGTGGGTCTCCCTCTTGACTTTTCTTTTTGCCAGTATTTTTAGCAAGGGCTGGTGTAAGGAATAGATGAATGTACAATGGGTGATTTTCAGAAAATCTAAAAGCATGTAACATCCACATGGCTCTTGAACTCAGAAAAGATCAGGTCAAAGGGGTGAAGTACAAGCTCAAAAGCTCTGTTTAGGCCCACTCCCTTTATGAACAGGCAGTGCATACTACATGCCATATATATGCAAATACAGCATTCCTTCCATGAGAAAATGCTGTTGGTATGCACATTTCTGCATCTCCATTATTCCCCATCAATTATTCTCTTAGTAGGTGGGATTTTCTATGTTTCATTTCACAACAGTTCACAATGAATATGGGACCAGGGTCTATATAAAAAGTGGGGTATCACAAGACTTTAAGATCTTGAGGGAAAATGTTGGAAGTGCTTTCAAACATTAAGTGATAACAGCAGAGAAGAGTAGTAAGCTCAGTATACTAAAAATAAATTTGCCAGTATTCGAACACATACACATATCATGTTGGAATAATAATGTTCCACTGTTGATGCAAAAATATAGTTTTTATTCCCCCCCCATATACCTACTTTTATCATTTTTCTTTTTAAAAGAGGGGCCACTGCTGCTGCAGCCACCCTTTATTTGAATCTTTATTTTTATTTCTATCTTTCCTACACACTATTTAAAGACACACTTTTCCACACACACACACCCTCAATTTAAACCTCATTTTATTTTCACCTCAAACTCCCCTCTTAAGAATTAAAATGGCAGTACCCAGAAAACAGCCCTGAACCATCACAGGCCATTTCCTGGGACTGCCACTTCGCCCCAGACTTTCCACTCTCTTTTACCTATCCTCTTTTATCTATACTTTACTCATTTTTATTTTCATTTTTAAATAAAAAGCTCTATCTATCTATCTATCTATCTAAAGACAACCCCCCCTTTTTTTTACCTTTAATTCTCATTTTTATCTTTTACCGGTACATTTTTAATTACTTTTTTACAAATAAAAAATAATAACAATAATTAGGGGGAAATATTATTATTTATTTTTATTTTATTTATTTATTTTTTAAAAAAAACCCCACACATTTCCCCCCCTCTCTTTTTAAAGCCCGTTCTTTTCTATTTGTTGGCTTGTTCTTGAGGGGGGAATCTTTCGCCCCCAGCTACGACCACCACTCTCTTTTAAAACAAAAATTTCCTCTATATCACTGCTATTGTTATTGATACTCTCCCCCTCAACTCCCCCCTTTTATTTTTCTCTCCCTTTTTGCTCTCCCCTCTCTCTCTTCACCCCTCCTCATTTTTTCCCTTTATCCCACCTTTCATTTTCCATCCCCAATTTTTTCTTTCTATCCCTTTTATTTTTTAAAATCAACCCCCCCTTTTTTAGCCTGTCCAACAGTTTGTTTTTGAGAGGGGAGCCCTTTCCCCCCCACCCCCTCTTTTAAAATAAGACTTTCCCCCATACCATTGCAGCAGCTCACCCTCCCTCCCTCCTCCCCTCTCCCCCTCTCTTTTCTTCTCCTTCCCTCCCCCACCCTTCCCCCTCCTCCTCTCATTTTCTCTCCCTCCTCCCTCTCTCCATCTCCCCCTTCCCCTAAAGGAAACACATACACACATTCATATCACCCTATCATAATTTGCCCCCTCATACTATAGCTAAAACTACTGCTACAATCTAATACCTCTGATATTACTGTACTATCTCTCCTCTCCTTCAACTCTTTTTGTCTCTCTCTCTCTCTTCTCTCTTACTCCAATCTCCCCTCTCCCCCCGCCTCCCCCCTTCTTCTCTCTCTCTTTCTTCTTCTTCTTCTTCTTCCCTTTTCTCCCTCCACCCTTTACATATAGCCTATTTGTCTGTCTCTGTTTCTAAGCGCACTCCCAACCCCAATTTCCACCTTAACTGGACTCCAGTACCCCTTTTGGGTATATACAACCCCCTCCTAAACACATATTCCCCCTGGCCCCACCCATCTAATCTCTTGCATCTCTACCTGCTAACCCCCCTCCCTTTATATGAACTGTCTGTCCGTTACTCTACCCACCTCTGCTTACCTGCCCTCCCCCCCAGCCTCGGTGGCACCGCTGAGGCAACTACAGAAAACCCAAGAGAAGTTCTTAAAACACAGGCTAGAAGTGACACAAATGACCGCCTAATCCAAACGCTCTGTAAAAGCCACCAGCCAACAAAGCCTGATCAGCTCAACAACCCAACAATACCCAGGAATCACCACTGGCACAACTCCTAACCACCACACGCCCTACCCCAAGTGGATGCCAAGCCAACCTCAAACTAAAACTATCAGGGAGACTGAGATGACACCAACCAGGGAGATGGCAAACAATGCTAAGATGGTAACTCCCCTTCAAGATGATGACCACCCAATAACAAAACGAGATCTGAGGGAAATGGAAGCAAGATTAGAAGAAACACTGAAGGCCACAATGGCTCCCATGCAGGTACTAATCAACAATCTAACCTCCAAAGTGAAAGCTCTAGAGAACAAAAACCAAATGCAAGAAAAAATAATAGAGCAATACCGGGAGGAGAACGCACGTGTGAACAAGAAACTGGATGAACTGGTAAACCAAATGGAAGCAGAACACAGAGAGATGAAAATTAAGCAAGCCGACCTTGAAGATCGCAATAGACGCTGTAACATCCGCTTCCGCAACTTTCCTGAAAAGACAGAGGAGAAAAGCCCAGCAGACCTAATTATACGCTGGCTGAAAAACACAATCCCAAGCCTGAAACTTGAGGCAGATGACTTGGAGAGGGCTCACAGAGCCCTAAAACCTATGCCAAAACCCAGCGCCCCCCCAAGAGACATCATTGTATGCTTCACACGCTACAAAAAGAAGGAAGAGATATGGCACCACCTCAGAAACTCAAGCAACCTTCGATATGGAGAAACCCCCATTCTGGCCCTACAGGACCTATCTCAGGATACCCTAAACCGGAGGAAAAGCCTGCGCCCATGCACCCAGCGTCTCCAACAAGCAGGGATCAAATACCGATGGGGCTTCCCCTTCCGCCTCATTGTAACAACCAATACAACACAACACATGGCTACCAACATACCTGAGGCCCTGCAACTACTAAAGAACCTTGAACTCGACCTCCCACCGGAATGGCAACCGACAAACCCACCAAGTGACAGCCCCAACCACGAGGAAACAACAGCAAGCAACTGGACGACGGTACAGAGCAAAAAGAAACAACAGAAGCGGCAGAACAACGCAAACCAATACAGGCAAGCACAACGCTCAGAACCGTCCCGCCGGCCATACGACACAAGAAACCAGACCAAGATTAACCAAACCAATTCATCGCAGATGGACAACCCTACAACAACAACAACAACAACAACCGCAGCTGAATGAAGCAACCAGGAAAAAAAACCCACAAGCCGAAGGACTGGTGATTTCTCCCCCCCTTTCCCCCTCCCCCCCCAAACATAGATTTAGTTAACACCATCAACATCCCCCCCAGCCCCGCACCCCCACAGAAACCCCCACCCCAACACCAGTCCAGACGACCTCAACCACATTCCCCATCACCCACACCTTCAACATCCTCATACTCCATACTAAGGAAAAACAACTCCAACCTTAATAACACAACCCACAATCAGGCTAAAATCTGATACCCAACCAGCAATATGGTGGCACCAGAGCGTACCAGCACCCACATCCCCACCCCAACACACCAACAATGTTGCTTATAACATTGGCAACATTGCTTACGAACCTTATACCTGACAGCAACGTTACAAAGACACTTCACACTGTCTCGCTGATCACCCCCTATCGCAGACAACAGGGGGGATGGCCTGTCCTTGAACATGGCCTTCCACACCAGCTGAGACCTAGGACCAACCGGCTAAATGCCAGATGGCCCAAAATACCCCAAACAAACACCTATATGACTACATATAGG
Organism: Podarcis erhardii; assembly: GCF_964252035.2. Classification (NCBI taxonomy): domain Eukaryota; kingdom Metazoa; phylum Chordata; class Lepidosauria; order Squamata; family Lacertidae; genus Podarcis; species Podarcis erhardii. The sequence goes on along the minus strand of NC_138508.1, from coordinate 52,251,074 downwards.
AAACTCCCTACAACTTACCCCCTACTCTTTAACCCAAATCTCACTTTAATCCCACTAGCCCCCCACCCACCACACCCTAGGTCAGCGCAACCCCACTGGTTCTTTAAACAACACGAAGTGAGAGACACAAGACAACCCGAACGGGTTGGCAGGGAATCGCCCCACATAATAGATAAGCAAGATGGCTAACCTAAAAGCAATTACATTAAATGTGAGGGGGCTGGGAAACCCCATCAAAAGAAAACGCATCACCTCATACATAAACACCATGAAACCACACATCACCTTCCTACAAGAAATACACAACCCACCCAAAGGCAGCAAACTCCTGAGCGACCCCCGCTTCAGTCAACAGTGGGTCGCACAAGGCTCAGGGAAAGCTCGTGGTGTAGCCATAATACTCAGTAGAGACCTGAACTTCACTGCCACAACAGTCCTCAAGGACAAAAAAGGCAGATTCATTTTCGCTAAAGGGACACTAGATGGCAAAATCAAACTGACAATCGGCTCCATATATGCCCCAAACACGAAACAATTAGAATTCTTCCAGAAGACACTAAACAAATTCCTTTCCTTCTCTGAAGGGGAAGCAATCCTAGGAGGGGACCTCAATCTAAATATGAAAGGTTTATCCCTGAAAGATATCCACCCCACAACCCCATGGGCAACCTTCCTCCAAAGCAAACCCCCAACAACTAGGAACTCTTACAAGTTACTAAAAATGCTAAAAAACAGGGGGTCTCTACGACATTTGGGGTGAGCAAAACCCGGGAGACATCAGCCATACATCCCAATCAGGACGCCATGATACAGTGTCCAGACTGGACAGCATTCTACTCACACAGGGTCTGATCCCCTCAGTAGAATCAACAAACATAGGTAACATTAAAATCACAGATCACGCCCCAGTAGAAGTCATCGTTAAAATAGGAGAAGGAACACAAACCACCCCATCATGGTCCTTCAGTCCCATCCTAACTACAAACAAACAAATTAGAGAGAGTCTCACAAAAACCCTCCAAAACTACTTCAAGGAAAACGATGTAAACAATATAACAACCCCCCTCCTATGGGATGCAATGAAAGCGGTCACCAGAGGAGCTTGCATAAAAGAGAAAACATTCCTTAAAAAACAAACCTCCTCAAAAATTAGCAAAATAGAACAAGACATCACAGCCCTCTCATCACGCTACAAACAAACAGGATCTAAAAAACTCCTCAAACTTATAGAACAAAAAAGGAGAGAACTAGACTCCCTAGAAATTAACAAAACAATGATCAACATTCTATACTCTAAACAACGTTTCTACGAATATGGAGGGAAAAACTCCAGATTACTAGCAAATAGATGTAGGAAAAAAGCACTCAAAACAAGAATACACTGCATCACCAAAAAAGACGGCAACATAACATTCTCCCCTGAAGAAATAACCTCAGAATTTGCAGAATTCTACTCCAACCTATACACCTCCCATAACCCACCAGAGAAGGAAATCAGAACATTTCTAGCAGGACTGACCATGCCTACCCTAACCGATGAGGAACAGGAATTCATGGACAGCCCTATCACCCCAGAGGAAATAGATGCGGTCCTCAAAAACCTGAAACCACACAAAGCCCCAGGCCCAGATGGCTTCACAGCAGAATTCTATAGGAAATTCAAAGAACCCTTGATGCCCTACATGACCCGCCTATTCAACGACATCATAAAAGGGGGCCCCATCCCCAAAACCTGGACCCACTCCAAAATAGTCTCCATCCCAAAACCACTAAAAGACAGCCTCAAAGTAGAATCATACCGCCCAATCTCATTAATAAACCAAGACTACAAGATATTCACATCAATCTTGGCCAACCGCCTAAAAATCTTCCTACACAAGTTAATAGCCCCAGACCAGACTGGTTTTGTCCCTGGCCGCAATATAACAGACCCCATCAGGAAACTACTGAACCTGATCGAACACAGCAAGGCAACCAAACTCCCATTGACAATTATGTCCCTAGACATCCTCAAAGCCTTTGATTGCTTGGAGTGGAAATACATATTAGCAGTACTAACTAACATGAAATTTGGCCCCAACTTCCTACAAATCCTCAAACAAATATACTCCCAAGCCTCAGCAAAATGCAGAACTAACAATATGGATTCTAATACTATAGCTATCCAAAGAGGCACGAAACAAGGATGCCCACTGTCTCCCTTCTTATTTATCCTGGCTCTGGAACCCTTAGCAATCCGCATCCGAGCAGCCACAGACATCAAGGGAGTGGAAATAAAAGGCAGAACCTATAAATTAGGGCTCTTTGCAGATGACCTAATGGTCACAACACCAGACCCCATAAGCACAGCAACCTCCCTAATCAGAGAACTCAACACATTTGCAATGGTGTCGGGCCTACAGGTAAATTTTACAAAGTCAGAAGCTATGTGCTTCAACACCCCTCCTCACACCCAAAAAGAACTCACGAAGGTCACCAAAATAAAACTTTGCCACACCAAGTTCAGATACCTAGGGGTACAAATAACCAGAAACCTCAATAAATTGTACCTCCACAACTACAAGCCCCTGTGGCGACAAATTAACAAAGACCTAAAGAGATGGAATAACATGAATTTCACTCTCTCAGACAAAATAGCCATGATCAAAATGATCACACTCCCAAAACTAACCTACCTATTCCAAACCCTCCCAATCTGGATCCCCTCAACCCAACTTCGCAGTTGGCAGAGAAAACTACACTCTTTCATCTTCTCACATAAAAAACCAAGAATAAGCCCCAAATACCTGCACCTCCCCACCTCAGAAGGAGGATGGGGAATCCCCAACATAGAAGCATATTACAATGCCAACCAAATACGCCATATAATCCCATATATACTAGAAGATGAGACAAAATAATGGGTACACCTAGAGAGGGACACAATTGAAAACACCTGCACCACAACATACCCACTCCTCCCAAACAAACTAAAGAAAATTCCCACAACACTTAACAGGTACACACAGACCATGCTCAAAGCATGGAAAACACAAATAGGCAAACTATCCCCAACCCCATCCCCACTAATCCCCCTGGCGTACCACCCATTATTCTACCATGCAGCACAAAACCTCCAGAAAAAACCTGGCGAACCAAAGGCTTATATCGCCTAATAGACTTTTATAAAAATAACAAACCCTTGTCAACACAAGAAATACAAGACAAACTAGAAGACACCCAAATGACCTGGTTAACACAACACCAACTACATGCCTTCTTAAACAACCCAACAGTAAAATCAGCAGCAACTAGGCCCCTGACAACCTTCGAAAACCTCCTCCTAACAACAAAGGGAAACGGTAAAGGGACGGTATCCGCAATATACAAAATACTACTCCAAAATCCCGCAAATCCCCTAGACACAATCAAAAAACAATGGGAGAATGACATAGGCTATGAGATTAACCCCACTCAATGGACCAGAATGTGGTCTAAACCCCCCTTTAAATCCATATCAACGAAAAGAAAAGAACTCACACTGAAACTCACCTACAGGTGGTACCTAACACCAAGGAAACTAGCGCTAATACACCCAGGAACCTCACCAAAATGCTGGAGAGGGTGCACCTCCACAGGCACATACCTCCACATGTGGTGGGAGTGTCCCAAAATTCAACTATTCTGGACAACAGCCATACAAGAAATATGTAAAATAACTAAGCAAGTAATAGACATCACCCCAGAATTGGCCCTACTAAACATCTTCCAAGACAACAATGCCCATTTACACCACAAAGAACTCATAACCCACCTGCTCTCAGCAGCCAGAAACATCATAACCAGACACTGGAGAGACCTGTCAGGAGTAAGCATGGACCAATGGTACCAAATAGTATGGGAAACAGCCCTACTAGAAAAATTAACTAATAAACTGAAACTGACACGGGGACAAACAGAAGAAGACGCCTTCACCCCGGTATGGCTCCCCTTTATCACATACACAGCCCAACAGGACAATGACAATAATCCACCAACAGCATACAAATCAATATGGCTAACCTGATCCAAAACACCCACCCACCTCACTCACACACGAAAACAAAGATCACCACAGCCAATCACAAGCAAACAATCACACCCTAAGCCAACCCCAACCTCTCTCACCACCAAAGGAACACAAGTGAACAACACAAGCAACGCTGACACCAAACTACATACATTAAGCATAATAGAAACACCGCCACCCGACCCCACCCCCATCCATCCTCCCTCTCCCCACCCCCCCTTTCTTTTTTCTTTCTGTTTTCTTCTCCCCCTAATGCCTCAACAAATGAAACGGATTTGTAAAAATGTTACATGGAAGAAGGAAAAAAAAAAATACGAGGCACTACACTTCTGTAAAACAAGAAAATCCTTAATAATAATAATAATAATAAAAACATCCAGAGAAAAGCTTCATAAGATGATATCAAAGTCTACTTTCCTACAAAAGACTTGTTCGATATTTAGCAGGCCTGCTTTAAACCACATCTCTGTGAACTGCCCTGCTTCATTAAGTGGCATTAATTTATTAAGCATTCAGATGGAACCATTGTTATTTTCCTCAAATTCTAACTTTATTAAGCATGGGCATTTTCTTCTGTCGGTTACATTTAGCTTTTAGGCATGTACTTAAGTATACTGGAACAATGTGAACTGTCAAATATATGGCTATATATCGAGGGGGGAAAAAAGAAAAAGAAAAAAATATATATACACATTCATTTGTTTGTTTGTTCGTTTATTAAAAAATCCCTACATAGATTGAAATACTCCAAGTGAGAATTTAGAACTGAATTGCGGCATCCTTAGAATTAAAGCAAAATAAATATGTACTTAAACTCTGGTCCATTCTGGTGTATTCTAACTATGAGGGTTACATGTGTCTAACCATCACCATTAAAAGTTTAACATTACTGGAAAGTGAAAGTAAAAATGAGGACACGTATTGATGAAGTATACTTAAAGGATGTTTGCAGTTGGATTTGCATATTTGCATTAAGGGCCCTTTATCAATGAGTTTGCATCCTACTAAAGTATGAAAGTTGCTTCCATCATTTATAAATTTTCGTAAATTGGATACTCTACATTCTATGGAGATTACAAAGTGACAAAATATGAATGTATTTTGATAACAACATGACTGAGATTTGTTGTTTTTGTTCCACTCTGTATAAAGAGACATCTTGTTTGACCTTGCTTTGAGATACATTAGTCCTGAACTATTTGGGTTGCTGGCTGAGCATTTAAAATTGTTTGGACTGAAATGTGCTTTTGCCTCACAATTGACCTTCTAGTGAATTACTGGAAAATTCTGAAGTAAAACAACACATATTTAAGAGGGTTATCATGCAAGCCACCCTTTTCCACAAGGATGGGAATGGACCCAGAGGCAAAGAGATTCTGCCTGTGTCTGAGCCCCCCTGGAAAAGGGTGCCTCGCTAGCTGGCTGTGGAGGGCAGAGATGAACTGCTTCTCTCTTGGAAGCACCACCACAGAGGCTGGTTGGCTGCCTCTCTCTGGCTTTGCTCAATGACTTTGTGGGTGCCCGGCCCCCACAATTATATTAGTGTGAGTGCCCAAGCACCCACAGGCCCCTGGAGTTGGTTGCTATTCCATATACAATCTTATACCCCTCTATCATGTCTACCCATTTTAGTCACCCCTTTTTTTCTGAATGAAAAAGCCTCAAATGCTTTCTGCACAGGGAAGCTGCTCCATCCCCTCGGTAATTTTGATCAACCTTTCGTAACATTTTAGAGGCACCGGCACCCACTGGTTCTCCTTTTCAACCCAGGGCTCAGTTTTAAAGTCTTGACACCAATAAACTGTGTGTTTGTGTAACACTCAACATCCTCTAGCTGTATAAGTTTTCACCGAAGGGACAAAGTCAAGTCATTACAAAGTTATGGAATGTTTTGTGTTTTACTTGGTAGGGTTTCATAGAGCAACTTGAGCCCACCTAAACTTTTGTCTCTATTTCATCTTTCACATGAATCATTAAAAGGGACTTCAGAAAGACATTTGCTCTTGAAATAGCAGAGTGCCGCTTGTTTCCCACAAAACTTCAAAGATAAGAGCTGATTTCTCAATGTTTTTGATACTTCGGTGTTTAACAACATGCTGCACTGATCATATATTTATTTAGTTTTCATTACTACAGAAAGTAATTTTATGCCGTTATTGTTCAAAATACACATGCCATTGATCTCTTGCACTCCACAAACCATAATCATCAATGAATCCAAACCCCTGTGGTTGTTTGTTATTGGTTTATTCAGCCTTTATAACTGTTGAGACCAGATTGTACTCATAGCATATATCAGTATAACCTAGATTGGGTTTTTACGTGATTCTCTGTTGGCGATAATCTCTTGCAAGGCATGTAAGACCAGAGCACTGCATGGTTTCTAGAAACAAAATAATATTCAAAGTCATGAAACTGAAATAAGATATTGAAATGAACTTAAGAAACAAGAATTAGGTTTGCAGGTCAATTGCTTAATCCAGGCACAAGGCGTGTCCCACCCTCCTAAATAATGAGATCAAAAAAACTTGCTTAAATTCAGAAGCTTTAATTCTAGTGTCTCTTTTTTTCTTGTTTCTAAAGATATGTGTATATTCAGCACCCCATTACTGTTATTAAGAAAAGAGAGGCCAGTTCCTGAACCTGTAATTCTATTCCAGTATTGTTTATGTGCATAGATTTGTAGCAATGCCAAACTGCATGGAAGGTAGTATGCAGTTGTCCCCACCTCATTTGTCATTGAGGATACCTGCCGCATACCAGTCCTCACCAAAGCATAATAGCTTTGACAAGTCTGCTAAAGGTAGTACCCCTTCTTGCATCAAGGCAGTGATCCACACTTGCATTCACTTCGTGATGCCTGTGTAGCATGAGCAATTATTGTAGATAGTTGCAGCTGTTCTTTAATTTCCCCCCAGTAGATACAAAATTTTATTGCGTCAAGATGAAAAATTGTGAAATTCAAAAACTGGAGCAGACTTCTTACACAAACTTGGTAAATGCTATCTGCAAGATCAGAAGTAGCCCAAGTCGACTGCCAGAGCGGCAACAAAACATATCTCTCTTGTATTGGTCTCTACAGCCACAGCAGGCTCTGTAACTCTCCAACAGTTTGACTTCACCCCCAAAGGCTCAGTCCTCCATGGACTCCCAAGACAGATGGCTGTCAAGTTTCACTTCAGTTTGCAGGATGTAACCTTTTAACTTCTCCAGATGCACTGATGCACAGTGCACTGATTCAATGACTTTGTGCATTGATTACATTCCTAATCATTACAGGACCCTTTGTGTTTAACTAATAAATACCTCTCAATAGCAATAAAATCTGAAGGCTTCACATTTGGCAACAGCTTTTCTGCTTTCCATAACCTTCATTCCTCAGCTTATCCACTTGATTACAATCAACAAACCAGACAGAGCTTTTCTTTGACACAACCTTATTGTTAGAAAGTTTAAAGAAATACAGCAGTTAAAGGGAAAAAGTATCTCAACCATATTATAGTGGGGCCAAAGGCATGTAAATATCTGATTCTGAATAAATTCTTCAGCATAGCGCATGAAAGAAGATGTCTAGAAACCACTACACAATATTTGCTTAGTAATAAGTGATACTCCACCACATGTACAATCTCTGCGGTTTATATGAGAAGCTTAGGAAAGAGAGTGTTTAAAACTGGGTCATCGATTCAACAGTGGGACTAGGGAGCCAACATAAACAAGGATGATAGGAATGTTGTATATACATTTGAGCAGCAGGTTTTGAAAAGTAATAATTTCAAAATGAAGTGTATTATTGAGTGAAAAACCTGCTGCCCATAAGAAAATAATATCGGTTACCTTTTCTTGGGAAAGGGGCACTCTTTGTTAGGGACTGCAACCAAATTCTGCTTTCCCACTTAAGTCCTTACAGCAGGGGGTGGGGAATCTGTGGCCCTCCAAAAGCTGCTGGGCTTTCATCAGCCTCAACCAGCATGACCAGTGGTCAGGGAAGATGGGAGTTGTAGTCCAACAACATCTGGGGAATACAGGTTTCTCATCTCTGCCTTTGAGTGCTATTCACATAACACCCATTTGAGAAATCCAGGAGGACTTTTTTGTTTAATCCAACATCAGTGTTCAGTGAACTAGGTAATGGTACTGTCAAGTGGAATATTGTCAGGGCATACTGCAATGAGAAAGTGTTGATACAATGAAATTAAATCTGAAAGTGAAAAGAACCTATTTGAAAAGGGAATAACATAAATGTACAAAGTAATAACAACACTTTCATTTTTATGTAAAGGATGGAGCTGGACATCAGGCTTGTTTTCAATACCAAAAAAAAGTTTTCAGCCCAGCACATGCCACCACAGTTGCTATGCAGACACAAGCCAAAGGACATAATATTCTGCAGGAACCAAATTCACTGGTGATCAGTAGAGGCAGTGGGTTGGGCCATAGGTCATGTACATGCAAATCGTCAGTCCCTGACATCTCCAGGTTTGGCTGGGAATGTGTTGACAATACTGAGCTAAATGAACCAATGGTCTGACTCATAATAGCTTACTGGGTAATCTAAGTGTTTCCCTCTCAGGAACTACAGAAGATACAATGGGTTAAGGCCTGCACGTGTTGGCCTGAATATAACTCCAGTAGCTTGAAGGCTATAGCTCAAAGGCAGAGCAAATCCTGGAAACTCCAGTTAAGAGGATCTCAAGTTGCAGGTTCAAAAGGTCTCTGGCTGAGACCTTGGAGAGCTCTTGCTAGTAAAACAGATAGTACTGAACTGGATGGACCAGTGGTCCTACCCAGTATAAGGCAGTTTCTCATGAGCTGAGATGAAAATTGCACTGAAACCATGATGGAAATCAAAGGATAAGTTTTCTTAAACCTTGACTGTTTACAACAAATTGGAAATATGCCTGCAAAACCTAAAACACTCTGTTCTCAGATAAAATCTATGCTATAAGCAGACCTCTGTGGTTTGGCTATCACTTCATCATCCTGAGAACACAGTTTTGAATCATTGAAATGGAAATGATTTGTGATAGGAGAGTTCAACAAGGGCAACAGAATGGTAAGAGGACCTTCAATCCACTTGCATCGATGTGCATATGTGGCCAAGTGTGCTCCTGGGAGATGGATAGGTTCATGGAGGGCCTCTCCCATTCCTGTGTTGCAGTGGATACACGATCAAATGTACACATATGCAGTATTTCTGTAATCTAATCAAGTGATAGCAAAGTATCAAACTGGGTATTTTTCACAAAGCATTTATTTATTCACAATGCAAGATAGTTTCTGTAGTGATCCATAAACATTTTTAATTCTGCACTGTCCCTTAAACATTGGCCTCAAAGCCGGTTAATCTTTGCTTAGAGGTACAAAGGGGAAAATATTTTGCTTGATATCATTTATAACTGTTCAGGAATTTGGAGCCTCATCTAATGTGTCTGGATTATATCATTGCTAGAATGCTGTAACCCCTCCTGGGTAGGAATTGTGGCTTCCTCTCTAAACAGAGAGCTGCCAAGCCAGCTATCCGCACTCAATAAAAAAACAGGAAAACTTTTATGAGAGGAACCGTGTTTAGTTGCAGTTGTAACAGACCCTGTTTCTACCAAAATGAGCTTTACAGTACACAATGCATTATTTTTAGTGCAGTGCATGCATTCCATGGCTTAAAGGTGCTGGTTCTGACATATAAAGTCCTATATCGCTTGGGACCTAAAAGAACATACCCAGCTTTATATACCCAACCAATCTCTGCACTTTTCAAGGAGAGGGCTTTCTGAAGATGCTGTCTCATGTGGAGGTCCATTCCATTCAATGTCAGAAGAGGGCCTTTGGAACTCTTTCCATTATGTATGAAACAGGTGTGTCTCTATTGTCAATTCCCAACACTGCACAAAGAGGCTGTTGAAGTGTGTAATGAAACGCTCAGCACTTCTGTTGAGATCTTGTCCTGTCCTGAGGCTTTACCACATGCCTGAGAGGTGATGATGTTCTTTGGCTCATCAAGGGAACAAGGAACAGCCAACTCTTTCAAGACAGGCAGCGCCTAGTGGACACTGTCAATTGCTTTGTCAGAGACCATGTTTTCCTGTGACTGCAGTTCTTAATAGTGCTTTGCCCACTGCTTCACCTGCTTGTTTCAACCTGTGATGATCTCTCCTGACAAAGTTTTCAGCAGTACAGTTTTCCTGACTGTTGGTCCAAAGACTTTCTTCGTGCCTTTGTACCTTTTGCAAGTGTTGCCAGTGTCAGCAATGAGGCAAATGCTCTGACACAGCTTTAGCCAGTAGTCATTGGCACATTGCCTAACCACTGGGAGGAGCCCAGAGAGAAGAAACACCGTGGTGCATCTGCAACAGCACAACCAGATGCCTTCATCTGCTCCAGTTGCAACTAAACAAGTCTTCTCCCATATTGGTCTCTACAGCCAAGCGCATGCTGTAACTTTGACTTCACCCCTAGAGGTGCATTTCTTCCTTGTCTCCCAAACAGATGGATGCCAACAACAACCCACTGGAGACTTTCCTTTCAGTTGGAGATTTGTACCCCAGTCTGTATCTATCTATCGTGCATTTGAAACTATTTCTTTACATATGTAAGAGTTCTTTCCACAATGGTTAATTGGTGTCTGGTTCTAATCTTTTTGATGTAGTTTTTACTGTATGTTTTAATGTAACTTTTCTGGTAAACTGCTTTTGATATGTTTTATGAACTAGCGAGGCATTTGTTTAGGTATGTATGTTTCTATTTTTGAGTCTTTTCATATTAAATTGCCTTGAGATGCTTCCAAGGTAGCCATTCATAAATGTAAGAAATAAAAGAATAAGTAATATACACATAAATGTGCTGGAGTTTAAGAACCCTTTATTTGTTTTACATCAACAGAAATAATACAAGCTTCCCACTAACAACTGCCCTACAAGCTTTCTGTGCTGCTTTAGGAAGATGGCATCTATTTTGCAAGAGGTGACTTAGAGATCTTGGACTATTTCACAAAAAGGAATGTCTCACTCAGAAGTGACCCTAAATGCAAGGTGGCCAAGCGTTGTTAGCCCTTTTAAACTTTAAAAGAAGGGTCTAGTGCCATAGGCCCGTCTGTTCCTGGCCATTCTCACCACCACAAACAGCCTCTTTCCCTTATTGCTTCACATTCCTCTGATGTAGTGGAGAGAATGGCTGGGCATAGAGCAGACACTTATTTTAAAGATGAAAACTTCCTTGTGGGAGTCACTTGGGGGAGGTCCTCTAGAGGCAGGTCCTCTCTATGCGCCTTCAATTGGTTTTACACTTTGGCTGACTCACGTGTTGATTTTATGTGGCAGACTCACCTTTCCCTTCACTATTTGCACAAGTAAAATGATTTCGTGAATGGAATCTCATGTGTTAAAATAACAAATAAGTGTTCCATGGAAAATGCTGGAACACAAAGATTTCCCAAGACCATTTTACCACACAAAGTCTGAAGGGGAAAGTCACTTAATGGTGACTCAACAATTGCAACAATTTAATTTCCCCTGCACAAAAAGATATTGGAGCTGAAAGTTTTACAGTCCCCTGATGCCAGAATATAGCATCAGAGCAAATTTTTTAAAAGATTCAATTTTTCATAATCAAATTTAATATCAGTTCTAGTATATATATTTATATATATTTATAGCAAACCATATATATGTTTATTCTTATTGTTTATTTCAATTCTGACGTTCCTTCCGCACCACCTCTTCCTCCTCCTGGCGCTTTTCGTAATGGGAAAAGTCATCGAAGATAGAAGTTGTGTGCTTGTACGTAGCAATAATTTTAAGCACTTGTTTTGCTTTTTCTAAGGGCACCTCCCGAGTGTCACGGGAGTTTGTAACTGGTTTGTTGTCATTGTTCTCTAGTCGGATGTGTCGGAGTTGGTTGTTGGGCACATCTTTCACAAAGAGCCACTTGACATCAAACTTCCCCATCCATTTGTCCTGAGACCAGACACCAGCACTGGTGCCGTAATCTACTGGCGACCTCATTTCCGCCACTCCACAGAAATGTCCACTGCCGTTGACACTGAATAATAAGTAGACTGGACCCTTACTATTCATAGAGCGGAAAGCACTGTCCAAACACTTGTTGCCATGTTCTGTGCTACACCAAATGGAATATTTAATGGAACGATGAATATCGTCCTCAGAATAGCTCTTTATTATGAACACGCGTCCATTTTTAAGGTTCCATTCGAAATCCTTAGGGTTATAACTGTGAGCAGCTTTCAGTTTTTCAAGGACAGGGTGAGATTCGCTGCCTGGGATGGAGTTTGCTGGGGTATTGCCAGGCGAGTTGTTCTCATTACCAGTTCCTCCACTTTGGCCAAAAGCTGCATTTCTGTTACGAGGCGCCACCCACCGGTTTTGAGATGGCGGCGGCTGAGGGTTCTGGTATGGCAGCTGGGCCAGTGGAGGTGGCTGGGCAGGAATAGGCTGAATGATTTGTGGCTGTGGGACTGATTGAGGGGAAGGGATCTGCTGAGGAGTTGGAACTTTGGCCACAGGTCCCTTATTATCCCAGGTACTAATGTCCATGTTATGTTTAATAGGTGGCGGAGGTAAAGCCCCTCCTATCACAGGACCACTTTTTGCTTTCATCTTGGGCTGAGGCTTTGCGGGTTTGCTAGCAATTGCAGCCCAAGAGGTTGGCTTAGATACCGGCAAGTTTATACTTGATCCCCCATTGCCAGACAAAGCGCCTGTCATCCCAGCACTGTTGACCACAGAACCTACTGTTTTCACGGCAGAAGCTGTGACGTCCCCACCAATCTTCAGTCCAACCATTCCCTGCTCGATGCTGTTCATTCCAGGAGCTTTGTTTAGAGTATCATTATGAAATCCTGTCTGCCCGTCCACCATAGTACCACCGAGGGAACTGGGCGGGTAGCTGTAGCTGCTTCCGTAAGCTGAGTTCTGAGTCTGCTGCCCTTGGGATCCACTTGTTCCCCATGCTGAGAAAGGTGGGTTTTCAGGGAAAAAATTGAATCTGTGTGGGTAAATGTTGTCCCCCAGTCCACCAGGCTGTCCAAAAACAGCATCATGCATGAAATGATGATCACCATTACTGAGCTGTCCATAGGGAGTGAGGTATGGAATAGGAGGGTCTCCTCCAGTTGACCATGGTGCTTCACTGAGAGAGTAGGGATAGCTAATAGAATGCGGGTAATAACTGGACAGGTAGGGATCTGTCATTGATGGATAACTGTTATTCTGATTTGACTGTCCAGAAAGGTAAGGCTCAAAATCGTTGTCGTGAACTGTATCTTTCTGATGAAGAGAACCATTTTGCACTTTATTATCTTGTCCTTTCGGTCTCTGGGGGTCAACGCTGGTGGCAGACATCTCTCATGCGCGCCCTGAAGTGGTGGTGGCAGCGAGGGGAGGGGGGAGGGTAGGGAGGAGGAGGAACAAGGAGGGGGGGCGAGGCCAGGCGCGGGTGAGGAGGGCAGGGGAGTAGGAGGGTAGGGGTGGGTGTCCAGAGACCCAGGCAGAGAGAAAGGGAGATGGCTGGAATGTGGGTGGGTGGGTGGGCGCGCTCCCCCCTCCCGCTTCTCCCAGGGGTGGGGGGGCAAGGAGGGAGAGTGGTGGGGGCGGGGGCCTAATGGTGACTCTTTCACCTCTGTTGTTGTGGGAATTGGCTTGCTGGTTTTTATGCATAAGAATTAATAAATACATCACGCTAAGCGTGTGGATAAAATCCAGCAAGCTTGCTGTATATTTTGCTCATCCAAAGACTTAATTTTTTGAGCCCTCACATTCCAAATGAGTTATTCCTTCCTGAAATGCCAGCATGCATTCATCTACTTTTTGAAATCTCAACATGATCAGAGAGCTCCATGGTAACTCAATATACAGAAACAGAGGTGAAGTCATTAGGAGTGAAAGTTAAAAAGAATAATGCTTAAAGCCAATGCATACAGATGAATTACTCAGGTCAAATATCAAATGAAAAATGTAAAGCTGGCTTTGAAAGTACTTATCAGGAGAGTTCATTGCAAGTGAATAAATTATGACTGTTTAATATGGATAGAACCTCTCTCTGTCTCTCTTTTAAAGTCCTTAAAAACTTCCTTCACAACCAATTTTGTGATATTGGAAGCAAAATTCATAAACAGTTCCTCTATATCTGTTCCATTCTTGAAGTAGTGGAGCAGATTCACGAAAGAAAGACAAATAGCTTTTGTATTTGTTCAATCTGCAGTTTTCTTTTTAGGGGAAAGACACCTCTTAAAATAAATCTTAATGCAATGTGTTCACATTTGTGCTTTGTCTAAAAGGACAGTTGTGCTAAGTATAGTTTTCTCAAGGGTAGCCTCATGATCTGCTATGGACCCTGAGGTCAGAGAATTGAATGCGCCATGTGTCAATCCACTTTTGGAACATTTAGAGTGCTGCACCCATTTTCATCTGGACCCACAGTGGAGTTCTCAGATGAGCTGTTTATATATTAAAAAGCACCAAACCAGCCACCTGCAATAAGGGACACACGCCCCCTTCACCATATGTTCAGTCATATGCTCAGTGGTGATGTAATTCAGCTCTGTGTCAGATTGAAACAAGAGGTTCTTTCTTCTGAGTAGATCTGTTGAGAATTGAGTTCTGGGGTTCAGAAATGGGAAATTGTTATTTTTATACCTATTAGGAAGTTGCACTTTGGAGCTATTATGTTTTAAATATTTCTATGTTGCAGGAGGAGCAAAGGATCAGTGCTGGGTTCGATTCCTCCAGCATCTTTAATAATAATAAGAAGAAGAAGAAGAAGAAGAAGAAGAAGAAGAAGAAGAAGAAGAAGAAAAAGAAGAAGTAGTAGTAGTAGTTTCGGATGATATGAAAGACCTCTTGTATGGTTCTTGGAGAGCAGCCACATGTTCAAGCAGACAATCCTATGTGTTGCATTCAACTTTAGTCAAACTGAAAACAGACATTAATGACAAACTTAGGACTCAGTTGTATGTATCCCTGAGTTTGACAGCATAAGGGAGCTTCCTATGTTACTATGAACTTAGCCCTTGGAAAGTCATCTGAGCTAATAGCAGCATTTCAAGCATCGGAGATGGTGGGAGAGAAGGTAGAGAGGACTGGATCTCAGACCAAATACCTCCAAACAGAGTCTTGCCTTAGGTTCATGCTTTGTCTGAGGCAAATGTACAGCCCTAGTACCAGTGTGTAAAATATCTTTTGTTCCCACTTTGTCATTAAGTGCTAGTAAGGCCACATATGGTAGTAGTTAAGAGAAACAAACTATAAAAACAGCAATAATTTCAAGGTGGCCACTTGATAAAATGCCCACTTTAACACGCTGAAAATGCATACTATTGCATGTCATTCTTATAACTGCAATAAAAGGACTCTGCGTCTCATTCCTTACATAGTCTCTGTCTTCTTTTGCTTCCTCTGCACGACCCCATCAATCCTAGTAGTTGAAAAGCTTTGCAAAGCCAAAGAAAACTTGCAACAGGTGGCAGCGCATGTGTAAGTCTAATTTCAGCGTCAGAATATTCCCCCACCCACCAGGACTCCATTCTTGGGAAACAGGAATTCCAAAGTGGATTTGATCAAAAGCAATAGTCAAAGGGTGTGAAGGATTTGCAACCTTCCACACCCCATCTGTTTTATTTTAGCTAGCTCTCTCCATTTTTGTAGCTGCTTTGGCTGGCAGGGAGGGGCACGGAATGGATACCAATATGTACAGAAGTTAGACCAGCTCAAATATCATCTGAGCCTTCTGGGGGTGGTGCAACACATGGCTGGTCCTGTGAATAACATCTCTCGCAATACCTACAGAAGCAACTGCTATGCTTTCATCTACAAAAATCATAATTGACAAGAACAGTATACCACAGGGAGAAGTAAACAGTGTTGGACTACAATCCCCATCATCCTGAGCCATTGGCCAAGTTGGAGAGGCTGATGTGAGTTGGAGTCTAACAACATCTGGGAAAGCTCCATACATGGTTATGGAGCAACCTGTCTCCTAGCAGATTGTCTTAGTCCTTATATTCATAAATAACCAATAATTCACTGGAGTTTTGTAATGTTTAAAATTAATGAGTTGTGACTACCATTAAATACAAAAGAGATGATTTGTATTGGGGCGTTGAAAACTGGTGGCTCAGTGCCGCACATGACCATTTTCCTATGTGGAATGCCTCCAAGCACTCAGATTGAAAGGGGTCACCAAAAGGCTGTTTATCGTTTGAAACTATTGCCTGTCCAAATATGTCCCCAACCAGAGTTCCTTGTTTTGGATACAACACAGTTATCTTTTTGTTTGTAAAATTAACTGTAGCATACGTAATTCTGAAAGAACACATTCCCTTCATGCATCCGTTATCAGTGCCACTTTTTAAAAGATGCAGAATAATAAATATGACTACCTTATGCATGAATGGGACGCAGGTGGCCTTGTGGGTTAAACCACTGAGCCTCTGGGCTTGCCGATCAGAAGGTCGGCGATTTGAATCACCTCAACGGGGTGAGCTCTGGTTGCTTGGTCCCAGCTCCTGCCAACCTAGCCATTAAAAAGCATGAAGTGCAAGTAGATAAATAGGTATCGCTCCAGCGGGAAGGTAAACGGCGTTTCCATGCGCTGCTCTGGTTCACCAGAAGTGGCTTAGTCATGCTGGCCACATGACCCGGAAAAACTATCTGCAGAAGTGGACAAACGCCAGCTCACTCAGCCAGTAAAGCGAGATGAGCGCCTCAACCCCAGAGTCGTCCACGACTGGACCTAACGGTCAGGGGTCCCTTTACCTTTTTACATAATGGTACCATGTTAACATCTTAAATAACATCCACCTTCCTTTCCACCAAATGAGAAAAGCTTTCATTTTAAAGGGGCTAGATTGCACCCAGTCTTATTTCATGACAACACAGAAACAAAGAAATGTCACCCTTACTTCGCTGAGCATGACATGCAGATAAATCTACATAATAAATGCATGACAGTGGCATATTCTGCTAGCTGGTAGGAATATAACCCTAGCAGCATCATTCAAGGTAGTGAGAATAAATTTAAACTGCTTTTGCACTGACGTTTTAAGATCATCCTGAGGGGTCCATTCCACTGTTTACTGACAAAACTTAGGTTGATATCAATATATTTTCTTGGGGTTTGGCAATTACCTGAAAGGAATTACTATCCAAAAGAGTGTTGCATTTTCCTAGATAAAACAGAAGAATAAACAAAATTTAGCCCTAAGACTGGGCAGTCAGTAGTGCAACCTCGAGGAAAAATCTGCAGACTGTGTGCTACAAATCAAAACAAAGTGTAAAGCCAGAATAAGATTAAAATAGAGCTCATAACGGAAAAAATTAAAGACATGCATGCCAGCAAACATAATGCTGGCTCAGCTGTCCGTCTTCCTTCCTGGCAGACTGTCTACCTTTTTGTTTTATTTTTTAAAAATTGATTCATGAGTATACGCACATTGATCCATTCATTTGCCATCTTAAAAGTACTGTAGGGCAAAAACACTTGCGTAGAGTGTTTAGCAGGGCTTGTGAATGGTGTGGCCCAGGGAGGATTCTGAGGGCCACATAGACAGGACTAGAGGGCCACATTTAGATCCCAGGTCTGAGGTTCCCCACCCTTCCTTTATAGGCTACATAATTCTGAAAAAACAAAATATTTTCTTTTGGGAAGGGACAATGTGAGGATGCTTTCCTAAACAGTAAACGCTGAAGCTATGCATGGAAAGGCATGCTGGTTATTTCAGATTCTTAAATAAACCTTTTTATTTACAGTAGCTAAGGATGTTTATAGATTGTATACCATGTTTAAGCAACCAGCAAAGGCTTATTTATGCTAATTGGATAAACAAAAGTATAATTATCTTTTTAAAAGAGGGGCTCTTTCTAAGAGCTTAAACCCAATGTATATCTTTAGTTCCTTGGTAATGTTGAAGCAAAAGCAACATCCTTAATGCACAGTCCTCCACATTTTTATGCAATACAAGCCAAACCCCAGTAAAATAAACTGGGAGGCTTCCTGTTGATTTCAGCATGAACAGCCAAGAGATCAGGGAACCAACAAAGAACACAAATGGCTCTGGAGGTTTGCAGGTTTCCTGAATGGGCAATTCACCTGCAGGTGTGTAGTTTTAGACCAGTGATATATGTTGTGTGTGGCAGTGACTGGTGAAAGACAGATAGATGGACAGTTTGGCTATTTATAAGTTAGACAAGTTGGAAGTTTGTAGAAAGGCTTGAATCAGTGTTTTGAGTTGAGCCTGGAAGCAAAGAGGAAGCAAATGGAGCTGGCATTAGGTTGGAGTTATATGCTCTGATCGGTGCATGTCAGACACAAGTGTGGCTGCTGCATTTTGGACTAGCTGAAGCTCCGTGTAGATTGAATCAGAATAATCCAATCTAGAGGTAATTGAAGAATAGATGACTGATGCCAAGTATCAAGGAACATTAATACTATTTAAAATACCAGCACGGCAATAAACAAAATAAAAGTTAATGCTTGAAAGAGTCAAAGTGAAAACCAAGGAAATCCTGCTTGTCAAAGGAATGAAGAACTACCAGAGAATGGTTATGCTCTATCTCCACTGCCAGCGGCTGTAAGCCATGGATATCAGTTGCTATGAATAACAAGAGGGGACAGTGTTGCTGTGTTCAGGCCCTGCTTGCTGGCTTTCTGCTGGCATCCACATGGCCATTGTGCAAGGAAAATGCTGGAGCAGACAGATGGACCATTGGCCTGACCTCCTAAGCTCTTCATACATTTAGCTCCTGCACTTCATTCACCACTGATGCGGGTAATGTGAGAGACAGCTGGTCCCTTTGGAGCAGAGAGTTCCCCATTCTGTAGGTCATGGCAGAAAATGCCCTCTCCAACATCCCCACCAACCATACCTCAAGTGGTGAAAGGTCCAGTGGAAGGGTCTCATTAGATGATTTAAGACAGCAGCCTGATTCATGGCAGTCCTTCTGCTATCTTCTAAGTAAGGATCTCCTGATAAGATCCCAAGGTACTCTGGGGATGGAGAAAACCAGTGCTGTAGAGAAAATAGCACACTTGAGTTTCAGAATAAGAAATTAAAGGGAAACTTTTGAAAACTGGTAGCACATGGTAGGGTTTCGTGAGAGATGTCACCAAGTGGCACCAACTTCATGTGCTGTCTTCCCTAAAAATGCATGTCGATTGATATCATGTGAGACATATTCAGTTCATAATAATTGCTGAAAGAAATAGAACTGCCAACTATAGCTTCAGTTTCTTTGAACAAATATTCAATACCATTAGTATATTTGTGGAAACAAGACTTTATCCAAGTTGTCACACTGAGTCAGGTTTCATGTGGTTCACTTTCATTCTGATGGGGTTCCATAGCCTCTCTGTCTTCTTGCTCAGCTGACTGGATTTTGCGTGTTCAGACCCAGAGACCTCCCCCCTAAATAAATTCAAACTTGACTCAAATTTTGGTTTTGGTTTTTGGCAGAATTTAGGCCACAACTTTATTGATTACAGAAGGTGAATGGTTGCATAGGCTCTGGCTCAACTAGCTCCCTGCACCCTTGCAGGCAATGCTGACCCAGGGCCCCAGCATAGGTCAGCCAAGGATGGACACCTGGGTAGGCAAAAAGCCGGGAACAGACTATGTTCACCACCCAGATGCCCCCCTGGACTCAGGCACAGGCACAACCCCCTCTCGGGGGTTGACCGAACCAGTTGAGTCCCTGGATTCCTTTAATGGAATACCCTTCACATAGGGATAGTGAGACCCCTCTCCCATCCCTATCACCTTGAACCAGTGCCTATCCGCCACACGAGCACCACGCTTGCTGCCAACCCTTAACCCCGCTGACACAGAGGTCAGCCACAAATCATTCCCAATTACAGACAGATGAACCCCATCAAGCCTGTAAAGGGATGCATCATGAAAGGTAATGCCCGGGTGATGGATCTTCTTGGCCACTGTGCTCTGGATGCGCCTCCTGGCCCTCTCAGTGGCAGCTGCACCACCATCGCCTCAGGCATGCCTTCCGCAGCCACCTTCGCCCGCACCGTCGGGAGAAGCTCCTCCCAATGCATTCCTCGTCTGGACACCCAGGAGACGCACACATGGCTGGGGAGTCTGAGCCTGCATCCGACTCCAGACTCCGCTGCCCTCCTGCCAGACCAGTGGACAATGCTGTGCCCGACTATCCAGATGTGCAGAGTAGGTGGACATAGGAATGAAAAAAACATTAATAACTGCACCTCAGCGCCGCTTCTGTACATAACCCCTATATACATCAGATTTCCAGCGGCCCAGATCCTTGATCCTGTTGGCGGACAGGCCCCAATGCGCAGTGGTAGTAGCTTCTCTCCACCTTGTGGGAGCTGGCCTTACCCTTGCCCATTGCAACCTGATTATCCTTATCCAGGCATTCGTTAGAGGGAAGGAGCTTAAAAATACCAACATAGTGACCGTCAAGAATCCGATTACGCCTCTTCGAGGGAAAGTGCGCACCAGGAATAATATCCCTGACCACATTGGTCAAAACTTTAACGTCCTTGACCGGCTCACCATCCAAGCATTCCAGAGGAAGGCCGTATCTGGCCCTGTGTGTGTTGGCTCTATGCTGCCACGCCCACCTGTGAAGGCCCAAAGCCCCCTCACCGTGGCCCCAATACAGACCCAGAACCATGTCTGAATCATCACCAGAGGTCTGAGAAGACGTACCAGTAGATGAAGAGGAATCGCCATCTCTACGCCTCTTAGCCCTGCGTTTGGAGCGACGACTCCTCTGCTGCTTGCCACCAGATGAAGGGAATCTAGGCACCGGGAGATCCTCCTCCGAAGACTTGTCATTGAACACCTCCCTCGAAGGGGTCGACCAAACCTGCATGGAACTAAAAACACGTGAGGAGCTTGGCTGAGAGAAAATTTCCCCTCCCACAATCTGTGTGGGCTGAGGCCCTGAGCTCCCAGACCCTGGGGGTACTGACTGCGAACGAGGCAGCCCTGACCGAAAGGCCTGCTGTACCATAGCACCCATACTCCTAGGACGACCCCTAGGACTAGCTGGGACTGGGATTCTGGAAGGCTGAAATTGGGAAAGCACATCCGAAGGAACATGAGCCTCATATCCAACCCACCCATAACACAGGAGGTCAGTCTCCAGGTCTCACTGCAACACGTGCCCTCTTTTAGGGAGGACACGATTTACAAAAGCTGAACCACAGCACACTTCTGCATGATACCAGTGGAAGCTGATGAAAGAACTAGACTTGTGCAACATGCTCCAAATTCCCTTCAATGCTCCAGATTCTTTGCTTTAATCTGGTAACAGTCTCCAAGTTCCAGCCACTCCTCAGTCATAAATAGGAAATGCCATCAAATGCATTTTAACAGATAAACTGTAAGGCTCTGTTGATCCTTTATTTAGCATAGGGGGTCATTAATCTGCTGGTAAAGCTTTTTTTTCCAGTCTGTAAAACTTTTCAGACTAGAAACCTTAGGGAGCTTTTCAAGAATTAACTAAGTGCAAGTAAAAAGATTAAAATCTACAACACATCTACCATAGATAAATTATATGGTTATTTATTTATGGGATTCTTTTGACCTGCAGTGTATGTCCTGAGCGCTGTATGGGCTCCAGAAGGGTGGGACAGAATGTTTTCTAAATAAAATATCTTAAATACAGCCATCAAATATTAAATTAAACTTTTAGCAGTTTTGTTGGATTTTTGCATTGCATGATTATATGGTTGTAAACTGTCCTGGATCCTTCTGGGGGGAAAATGTGTAAGAAATACAGTGGTACCTCAGGTTAAGTACTTAATTCCAGAGGTCCGTTCTTAACCTGAAACTGTTCTTAACCTGAAGCACCACTTTAGCTAATGGGGCCTCCTGCTGCTGCTGCGCCGCCGGAGCCCGATTTCTGTTCTTATCCTGAAGCAAAGTTCTTAACCTGAAGCACTATTTCTGGGTTAGTGGAGTCTGTAACCTGAAGCGTATGTAACCTGAAGTGTATGTAACCCGAGGTACCACTGTATCTTAAAGGGGGGCACACACAATCCAGCTGTAAACAGCAGAGCCATATTGTTTTTCGTGACATATATAAAAAGTGTCATCGTCCACTCAGCTTGAACCTTTGTTCTGTCTTAACATGTGAATGAGGCTATAGATGTCCCCAGGTTTCCCTTTTCCTGCCCAACCTGTGATATCAAATTCTACTTGGCTAAGTAAACCCTCTTGTTGCAAGAGAAAGAGGAGTGGACAGATATGAGTACATTCCCAAAGAGGCTTTAATTTTAGACTTTGGACTTTGGTGTCTTAAAAAGAAACTATGAAGAAAAGAAGCCAATGAGAATCTGTGTCACACTGGACTGACTATTATGGTACATTGACTATTCTATGAAACAATCAAAAGAAGTTGCCAATCATACACTCTTTCTAACAGAACAAAAAGTAGTTTAATACCAGAAAGACAGTCTGTGAGCAATGAACTCTGTTTTCATTTCCAAACCATATGTGGTATATCTTGTGTATTCCCAGGAGCCATTTGCTGGCATTTTTTTTAAATAACCCTGAGGGAAATCACATTCAATTCAGGCCACATTTTTACATTTAGGAAATTGCGTCAATCCGGTTTCCTTGTCTTATGCGTGTTCCTTTGGTATTCATTCGTTATGCAAGACTCACGTGTTGACCTTCTCTGTCCACTAAATGCTTATGTGAGGGACATAACCTTTCACCATTCCACATGCATCCTCTGTTAAAAGAAAATCCTGCCACTACTTTCTCATCTCAGCTGTAAATGTAACATACGTTGTTAGACTTGGGGAAAAAGACAAGCATCCACTTCTTTGAGATTTGCTTGATAACTGTTCTCCTTTAAGCAGACCTGGGCATTTCAAATTGAAGTCTCCATGTAATAAGTGGCTTCTCTGAGCTGCCAGATAAATTACATTAAAAATGATGTTGTTTGTATTTCCTCCCCTAAACTTAGATAGAATAATAACGTACTTGCCATTGAAATTTATAATGAGCACTGAGTCTAGCTTGTTCCTAATTCCTGTATGGCTAATAAGCCCTTACTTTGATGAAGCAAAATTGCAATGAGTTGCAGGGCTATCCTATGCACAAGGAGATGGCGTAGAGCAAGTCAGTGCAAATGAGGCTGGTGGAAACCTACACCCTGGGGAGGGTTACATGCCAGCTGGCCTGGCAAAGCATGAATTAGCACCGCAGCAAGCCAAAATACAGACAGAGAGCACAGCCGGCATCACTATGCAAACCGTGACCAGCTGTTAACAAAGACAGAGGAGCAGCCCCAAGCCCCCAGTGAGGTGTGCACACACTGCAAAGCCACACAGAGCCAACCCATGGGAGACAGCGAGAAAACACCAGCTCATGAATGTAAACACATGGGAAAGGGGAGGCCTTGCACAGCATTCCCAGCATGGTGCATCAGCAACATGTTGGGCATGCCGAACCACATGCTCCGCCGATCACGCAGTGACACATAGCAACAGAGCGGCCAGGCATACAACAAATGCATGAGGAGATCATCAGCGTCCCAAAACAAATGCACAGGCAGCCATCACTGACACCGCCACCACCTCCCAAGCACATGCAGCACACATAGGGTGGTGCCAAAGGATGGTTTGTTGAAAATGTGACACATGATACAGATGGTGAAAGGTACAGCACAGGCTGAGACCTGGCTGGAAACACACACATGCCCTGCTCTGATCACCCAGGAACAAATTGTTTGCAGTGGAAGCATCCCCAAGGCCAGGACCAAGCAGGGTCCCACTCGTGAGGCAAGGTGAGGCGACCGATCCAGCCTCCGAGGAACACATCCCTCACCTCTGCTGCCGCTGCTACAGTGGGAGTGGCAGTTGTGGTACACTTCTTGGAGGCCAGATCTGACTCCTCCTCTGCAGCTTCCTGCAATGTCACCTCTACACAGGCCTATTGGCAAATAAGAGGCACTGCTGGTCTCTTCCCACCTCTAAGGCGGTAGGGGCTGCCCTCTGGGGTCTCCTGAGGTCTGAAGCTGCCTGGCATGATTTAAAGCATGCCCCTTTCCACTGACCCCCAAAATGGCCTTTGCTTCCCACTTCCACCATTGGGTAAGAGTGGTTTGATTCTCTCCTTCATTCCTGATGTAGATCTCCCCCTTCTTCACTGGCAGGTGGGGTGCCATTTTGAGTTTGCCTCAAGTGTCAACATGGCTTGGATTGGCCCTGGCTACCTTCTGCTTCCTCTGTCCCCTTAACATCAGAGGTGGCATGAGCACAAACTGCCAGTACCCCACCTCAGTTGGCCAGCCTGTATGTTGAGTTGTAGCTCCCCATGAAATTTAGAACCTGGAAGATTAGAATTCTGAATTGTTTGGGGTGTCTACAGTAGAAAACAAAAACCCTACCAATACTTCAGAAGGTGTTCTTCAACACATTAGGGGCCGGAAGAAGTCACACAACCTCAAGGGTGGAGCTAATCAAAGAGACCTGAACTTTCTTTGTATCTGTACTGACCTCTATATAAGAAACAAAGAGAGCCAGAATAAATAGTTAAACAGACATCTACATCCATCCCAAAAGAGTCCTCTTTTTTTGGAAATCATTGGCCAATATTTGTTCTTGTTGACAAATGCTCACATTAGAATACTATGTTTTTCACAACTTCACTTTAACTGAGTCACAAATGACAACATCCGAAATTCACACATATGGGAATTGTGTAGTACTCCCAGCTCTCACCTTTCCAGATGCAAACCTGAGACCAGATGCAAGTAGAGAATTCAGCAGCGATGTTAATCTGCAAATATTGTAAGCACAGGAAGAGATTTCAATCTGAATTCTCATGTGGTGAATTCCACAGATTTATGTAGTCCACACTTTTATTTGAATGTTTGTTCAGTTTTAAAATAGCATTTGCAGGTTATATGAGATATATTTATCAAGGCCTTGATCCAAAGTTCAATTGGACCAATGGAATCTTTCTTCCCATTTCATGGCTGTGAAACCCTGCTGACTTTGAACGCAGTCATTCCTTTGTAATTTATTTGATGGCAAAAAGAAACAAAAACTGATTGAATGGAAGAACATGAAAATTGTCTTAGTATAAAACACCTGGATTAAAATCAAATTAATTGAATTCAGCACGGACCAGTACCCACACATTGTCTGTGTGTTTTACAGGCTGAAATGTCCTCTCTGTGGCTCCCCCACCATTTTTCTTTTTTTTTTTTACTTAGAGATGGAGAATTTTCATGTCTAGCAGGTGTGGTGCTCTTTTTTGATTTTATTATTTACTTTAGCTGAAGTCTAACTTTTATTGAAAATAGGATGGTGCAGAGTTCAAAAGGCAAAACCATTCATCATGTTACTAAAATACCAAGAAAGTATTTTTCTGAACTTACTGCTCCCTTCTGGAAAGGTAGGATTTAAAGAATTGGGGAGGGGAGGGGAATAAGTTTTTAATGGATGGAAAAAAACTGGCATGCATAGTTCAGTTTTGATCATGAACATATGCCGCAGTCATAGGGAGACAGGAGGGTGGAATGAATGCTTTTTTATTTTATTTTTTTGCTTTGTAAAGAAAGCAGTTCTTTCCAAATGCATTTTTCCTGGCCAGGAGAAATAGTTTGCAAGCAAGCAATCACAAAACCCAATTGCATACTAGGACTGCTGCAGGGTGCCAGAGCTAGCTTAACCTGGAGGTTATTTCGAGGTTTAGTCAAAGGCATTAAAGGTAAAATTACTGTTATGGAAGACATGTGTTTAAGCCATTTATAGCTGCAGCTTACATCAAGGGGGTTGCGAATATTGTGCAGAGGTTCAAAAATATTGGTTTTCAATTATGCATCAATGTCTTTCTTTTAAGACATGCATTCAATGCATTATTGAAGAATTGCCCAAGGTGTTGTTCAAACTGCAAGGTCACACAGGTGCAAGGTGTTGTAGAACTGATATAAGGGACACCTGCCCACCCTACCCCACCCCCAAAGCCAAGATGATAATTTCAGTCCTAGAATATCAAAATCAGAGGTTGCCAACATGGTACCCTGCAGATACTGTTTGACAACAACTCCCATCATCCTGCAAATGTGCTTTAAAACTATAGTGTACACACAGCCTAATTGAGCCTTTCCCTGCTATCAGAGATCAGACTGAGTATAGATTTTTAAAGATGGGCCAAGGAGTCAAATCACCTTTAGTTTTCAGTAATTAGGCTTAAGGTTGCAGCCCACATCTCAATGATTTTTTAATGTTTACTCAGAATTACATGGGTGCAGGGCTGTCTTAAGCATATGTGGGGCCCGGGTGCAAAAATCTCCCCGGTTCCCCCCCCCCACCTTCTGGATGGAGCGGCTGCTGCGGCCAGAGCTCAGTCAGATCTCGGGTGTTGGCAACAGGGAGGGGATAACAAATCAAATAAAATGGCCAGGGACTCCGCCGAGCCAATTTCTTTGTCACCTGCATTTCCCTCCCTGCTCACATGTTGCCCTCTATCTCCAGCAAGGCGCCTAAAATTTGGGAGGCAGAGAAAGGAAAGGAGGAAAGTGAAGGCTGGTGGCTGCCGGGCACCCAAGTGGCAAACCTCTGTGGGAGGTTTGCAAAAGCCCATCCAGGGACCTTGAGCACCCGCTCCCTTTGGTCCCATGGCGCTGGCGCACATTAAGACTTTGACGACGACTCCGCCATCAGACGCTGAGCAGGAGGGGGGGGTGGAGAGCTGCCCACAGCAGAAGAACCTGCTGCGGCACTCCGACCAACAGGCTGGCTTTTCCCCAGACTCAACTCTCAGGCTCCGGACTCTCAGCCTGGTGCCCCTGAGAGCCCGACGCCCAGTGCTCTGCACCCCTAGCGCCTATGGGTAAGACGACCCTGCATGTGTGCATAAAAAACTGGCAACCATTTAATGGAGGCTTATAAATTGGATAAAAAAATTGGATTCCAGGTGGAAAAATCGAAATTAGAAACAGAATTGTTAGAACCCAAAACTAAGATTTTGTCAAAGATGTATAACTTGTTGCTGAAATGGAATACTCAGGATGAAATGGTGAAATCTGTAATGATTAAATGGGCACAGGATGTTGGACACAATATTATGTTTGCTGACTGGGAACAGTTATGGACCACCGGTTTGAAATTTACGGCATGTAATGCCTTAAGAGAGAATATTATGAAAATGATTTATAGGTGGTACATGACCCCAGTCAAGCTTGCAAAAATTTACCATTTGCCTGATAATAAATGTTGGAAATGTAAAGAGACTGAAGGTACATTCTTTCACCTTTGGTGGACGTGCCCAAGGATTAAGGCTTTCTGGGAAATGATTTATAATGAAATGAAAAAGGTATTTAAGTATACCTTCTTGAAGAAACCAGAGGCCTTTCTCCTGGGCATGGTCAGCCAATTGGTGCCAAAGAAGGATAGAACTTTCTTTTTGTATGCAACAACAGCAGCAAGAATACTCATCGCAAAATATTGGAAGACACAAGATCTACCCACTTTGGAAGAATGGCAGATGAAGATGATTGATTACATGGGATTGGCAGAAATGACCGGCAGAATCCGAGACCAGGGAAAAGAGTCGGTGGAAGAAGACTGGAAGAAGTTTAAAGACTATTTGCAGAAACACTGTAAAATTAAGGAATGCTAGAGTGATGTTGGATAGCAACTAAGTGGTTTTCAGCTGTAATGCTTAAGAGATAGAAAATAAGGATTTGAAATAAGTAAAAGACTTAATGGTGAGGATTTGCTGAACAAACAATTTGAATTGGAATATAAGAAAGGGTGGTATGAGGAGGTCTGGAAAGTAAGGTAAAAGAAAATATGTAAATGGAATTTATACGTGTTCTTTTTGTTTTTCCTTATTTTTAAATTGTTTTTAATTTTTGTATTTTTGTATTTCTGTTTTTTCTTCTTTTTTCTGTTACAATGTATTAATTTTGAAAACTTTAATAAATATTTTCAAAAAAACTGGCAACCATTGTCATGACTAAATGTTGTTGGATTGTGCTGGGGGAGGTTAAATAAGGACTATTCTCAGTAATTGAATAATCATATGAACAAGCCTTTTGTCCATATGCATAACCACTCCACTCTCTTCATGTGAGATGCCATTAAACCAAGGTCTCTTGTCCAAATTAAGAAACTGTGGTTACCAGCTCTGGAATAAGCCAGGACCTGAAATCACCTTCAAACCATGGTTTAAGGTCCTGGCTTGTTCTGACACTGCTAACTATGGTTTTTCAGCCAGAACAAAATGAGAAACTATGGTCAGTTAGAGACTGATTTGATGAATGCTGCAAAGGAAGAAGCAAACAAGCCCTGTGTGGGGTGTGTGTATGTGCGTTCATTTATTGGTTTAATATGATATGATTATAAACATATAAACCCTTCCACATAAGTGCATAATGTTGGACACCATGCATTCCCCTTTTCTCCTCGGAATAAATTTGACCTATATTTATGGAAGGAAAAATGATATTCAGTTTCATAAGAACAGCCTTCTGGATTGGGCTAATTGCCTAACAAGTTCAGCAATCAGTGGCCAACCAGATGTCTGTGGGACTTCTGCAAGCAGGGACCTGAGCACAACAGCCCTCTTCTCTCCCAGTTTCCAGCAACTGGTATTCAGAAGCATTGCTTGACCATGGAAGCCAAGCATAGCCATCAATGGCTAGTAGCCCTCAATAGCCTTTGTTGCTATTAATTGGTCTAATCTTATTTTAAAGCCATCTAAGTTGTTAGCTATCATGGGAGCGAGATCCATGGTTTAACTATGTATTGGATGAAGAAGTACTTTCTTTTATCTCTCCTAAATCTTCCAACATTTATCTTTATTGGATGCCCATGAGTTTTGGTGCTCTGAGAGAGGGAGAAAAACTTTTCACTATCCACTTTCTCCAGGCCATGCCTAATTTTATGAGCATCTATCATGGCATCTCTTGCCCACCTTTTCTCCAAACTAAAAAGTCCCAAATTCTGTAACCTTTTTTCATAGGGGAGTTGCTCCATGCCCTATAATGTGCTTTTTCAGGTGAGGCAACCAGAACTGTACAAAATATTGCAGATGCAGTTGCACTGTAGATTTGTATGATTCATCAAAGTTGGTGAGCAGATTCTGTTTATTTTTGACCTAGGACTGTTACTGTTATCTGCACTGCAATGGGTTATACAAGCATTACTATAAAACAAAGATCTTGGCATAATAAGCAAACCACTGAAAAAAACGGGGAGGGTGAACATCTAAACTTATGTTTACAGATGATGATGGAAGGAAATAGACTTTTCCGTGTGTGTCACGGGGAACCCCTAAAACAACACAACAGTAATTTAGGAATAGTAAAATAAATGCACAGTTAAATTGCTTTTGCTGCCCGTTGCCACCGTGGCCAGCATCTGTCCTTCTTTTTAGGTTAACAGTTATATAACTCTTTCTTCAAGCTTCCAAATATTAAGGTCAGACAGAGGTCAGGCTCAGGTGGCTGGCCCATGTGACACTACCAGGAGTGGCTCAGCAGCATGAATAAAATACTTGTAGTCCCATTTTTATGCACAAATAAAAGAAAAGGAAAAAATCAGTATGCTGGTGAAGGCAGGGCCAGGACCACTGGAAGTAGATTTGTGCCCCAGTGAAAAAGAAATGTCAGCCCACCAAGAGCAGACAAACATTTTTTTACACCCAGGATATAAAATACATGTGTGATCTCATTTTATTTTAATAATAAATATAGTACATGTATCTGCTAAGAATATTAAGGTCCTCCCTCCATGATTAATGTCAATAATGTAAGCACTCATATGATTGTTGCTGAATTAACTCTATACTTCACATGTTCAACTTGTATGTGTAGCACTATACAGTACTGTGTGTATCACAAATCTTTGCTGTATTCACACTTACGAAAAGCTGCAGATTTGATTGTGCATAACAGGAGCGTCAACTTGTATAAAATATTGGGTGGGCCCAAGTAATGCCAGCCCCACATAATCAATCACAAGACCTAGCATGCAGACACCATTTGAATGTGCTTATTTTATCCCTTTATATACCATATACCAAAAAGGCTAAAATAGTACAAAACAGTTGTTCTGTGCTGCTTCCTACAGAACCCCCTCATGCTGAAAAATGAGAAATGGTCCCAGGGACCCCAGCATCCTCATAGGGGCCTCTAGGGGAAACTCCTATTTTCTGATGGAAGGTGTGCTTGGAAAAGGCAGCAGTATGTGACTCTTGTTTTTCCTGATCTCTTCTGCTGGCAGATATTTTTCCTGCCAGGAAAAAGGAGATCAGCTGATTTTTTTCTTATCTGTAGTTGCCCTTCTACTGGCTGTGGATATCAGCAAGCACTCATCCATGCTGGACGCTGATATCAACCCAGATGACAATCAATGTTTATACATTTTACACCTTTACTGAAAAAAAAAAAAAAGATCACGCTAGCATTCCTTAAATATCTATAGATAAGAAAAGTCACAATGCTCAGATCTTGAATTAAGCTGAAGTCTGGAATGTACAAGAAAAGCACTCTGGGGTATTGCTGTTTTTAAGCTTTCATATATGCTGAAATAAAGTCTGTATTCTTCTTATTAACTTTGCTATCTGGAAAATGCATCTATTAGCTTTTATAATGGCTATTTTTAAATTGGCATGTTATGGGGACTTTTTAAAAGAGCCCTGTAATTTCAGGGCAACAATCTGCTCTTTCCCACTATATTATTATTCCATTTGAAATGCTGACTCTCTGAACAAACATTTGAAACAATTCAAGAGAAATGTTCATCTGCCCTGCTCAGCTTCAGTTCTGCCTACATGTTCCATGAAATATATCACAGCTATACAACCCTCCCCCCCCCAAAAAAACCCCTCTCCTAAATGCTGTGAATTTTTGTAATAGTTTGTGACATCCCATGTGGCATCCCATGGAAGCTATACCCTAGTATGGCATGTTAGAATATTCCATTCAACCTTAAGGGACATGCATGAGACTGTTGTGTGTCACATGTCTGTTTACACTCCAGCACAGCTTGCTGGGAACTTCTGTTTGTGTATAGCTTTTGCTTTTAGCTGTCTTGCTTTGGACATGAAGGGGATCAGGCATGTTTTCCTTTTGTCCTGATGTATGCTGAATAAACTGCTTGTAAATATGCTTACACAACCTCTCCTGCCACTTCTGTCTGCGTGTTATCTTTCCTGAGTTGCGTGACCCAGCTTCTGAAGCTGTGGGTTGCAAATACTGCAACAAGGACTGGAGATGGACCAGCACACCGGCCGGTGGGCTGGAGCCAGCAGGGGCCTGCCAATCGCCCCTGTTTCCTTGGTTGTATGCCAACATGGCAGACTGCTCTGGATCCTAATCATAGCTTGTTGTTTGCCAGTTCTCCCTGGGGAAGGGGGGGGGGTGCTAAGAGCAACACCTTCCTGCTACGACCATGATCTGTGGCTTCACATGCACCCCCTCCCCAAGAGGGCAGAGTTATATTGCATATAAAAGATTCCAGGTTCAATCCATCTCCAGGTAGGTTTGAGAACATCTCCTGCCTGGAACCCAGAGAGTCACTTTCAGCCAGCGTATACAACACTGAAGTAAATGGACCAGTGTAATGACTCAATACAAGGCAGCCTCCTATGTTACTCACAGTCAAGAGCATGCAGGGACCCTGAAGCCTAGTCTACCCATACTTGACACCATGGAGAAACAGAGTAGATACATGGCAGCAAGACACACATGAACACTGGAGAGAAGCATTCCCTTTCCATATGCAGCTCACCCCCCCCCCAAAAAAACCCCATACCAACTATCGCTGTTTCCTGAAGGGTGTCCTGCTCAAAAGTCCCCAATATTCTGGAGCTGGAGTTTTGATCTGGAATCTTCACAGCAGCCATGACAATCCTCTCAAAAGAAGAGAACATCTGTCTCTCTTTTTACCTTATCCCTGGATTAAAGTGAAAATTCATATGCGAATTTTGCAAGTCATTGTGGAAAATGCATGCCATCTGAGGATGCAATCCTTAGAGAGCCCATGTGAGGGGGTAAGTCCTGTTGAGAAAAACAGGGCTTATTTCCAAGTGAACATGCACAGGACTGTGGTACAGGAGCCCTACATTGACAGAGTTTCTAGGCTGCAATCTTGCACTCATTTCCTCATGCCAGCGTGTTCTGGAGCTCACAAGTGGACACAGCAATGTAGTTCAACTTGAACTAGTTTTGCAACAGAAGGGAAATATGCATAATTAAAGCCAAATAATTTATTTAGAGGCTTGGGAGAGGAATAATGTACACGTTATATGATTCTCTTAAAATAAAAATAAAAATGCCCAAGGCCCCTCTGCTAAGGCATACTGTACCTGCAGTTTTAATTCAAGGGCTCTGTCAAAGTTCCAACATTCTTGAGCCATTACAAATGGAAGCCGGAGCCCTTGAAACAGATGTGCAGAGTGTGTGATGTAATGAGTCCAAGCCAGGCCTGTGAATACAAGATTTTATTATTTTCACTGCTTCATGAGACTCAGGGATGCTAAGCCCGCATTCAATCCTCAGCAAAATATTACAGAAGATATTGCCACCTACAGTCTTGCAATAAGATTCATTTCCTTGTACTATCCTCAGCCCTTGTCCCAGTAAGTCAAAGCAATCCAGAAACTATTAGCAATGAACCCTCAAGTCCAAAGGGCATTTGTTAAGGATGAGAAAGTTCATTCTATTCCATCCGTATCTTCTTCCGGCATTGTGATCTGCAGCTTATCTGGAGTTGCTTTCACCTTAACATTTATTTTAAAAAGGTAAAGGAACCCCTGACCATTAGGTCCAGTCGTGGCCGACTCTGGGGTTGCGGCGCTCATCTCGCTTTATTGGCCGAGAGAGCCGGCGTACAGCTTCCGGATCATGTGGCCAGCATGACTAAGCCGTTTCTGGCGAACCAGAGCAGCGCACATAAATGCCGTTTACCTTCCCGCTGGAGCGGTACCTATTTATCTACTTGCACTTTGACATGCTCTCGAACTGCTAGGTTGGCAGGAGCAAGGACTGAGCAATGGGATCTCACCCTGTCGCGGGGATTCGAACCACTGACCTTCTGATCAGCAAGGCCTAGGCTCTGTGGTTTAACCCACAGCACCACCCGCGTCCCTCAACATTTATTTAGGCCCCTTCAAAATTGGCTTGTTTTGTGATCAGGCCGTACAATTGTGTACATGTCATTTGCTGGCATCACTGATAATGGGTTTTTCAGAATTTCAACCTCACCTCTCAATCCGTTTTTTTGTTTTGTTTTTGTCTGTGTATGTGTCATCTTTTTAAATCGTAAGCCTGAGGGCAGAGGCTGGGTTCTTTGTGATTTTTAGTGAGTCTTCAGTGGCTGAAGATTGGGATTTTAAAACAAAAACATTTTTTTTAAAAAATAGTCCTGTGACACCCTTGGCTTCACCATCAGGTAAGCGTGGTGTAGGCAATAAAATAAAATAAAAACAAACCACCAACCATGTAACAAATCCTGGCCAATGGAATAATAATAAAAAAGATGTGGGTTCATCACTTGTCAGTCATTATCCCCACAATGTGTCCTGAGCAGGTGGAACATGAGCTGAGCCAGAGGTGAAAAAGAGATAATCTTAAGAGGTAAGTCAGACTTTGTATTACCCTGATACAATCCCTCACCACTCAATGCACTGGCTTCTTATCTAGCCTTTCATCTTCCCTCTCCTCCACTGGCCAGATGCAAAAATACCACTCCAGCCTACTGAGTGGGCTAATGGGATCTGGAGTCCAAAAACAATTGAGAGGCACCATGATAGATACCATGGGTGAGCCCATTAAGGTCAACGGATGCATTCATTTTCTAATGACAATGATGACACTTTCCAAAAAATGCAAGAATGTTGTATGAGAAGAACAAGGGTTATTTTTCTCCGCAGTTTGGTTTAGTATTTTCCAAGGGGTGCTTTGTTTCTTTAGTCAACAGAGATTCATTAGAGGGACATTCCCCCAATTGCCCGGTGGTGTTTTCATTCCACTTGGACTTAAGCCAACATAGCACTTTAAGTCTGAGTCAGCCAGTTTGTTTCCAAAGAAGAGTTCTGCTAAAAGCTAGTTCAGAAAGCAGCAGCATACTGGCATTATGTCTAATATCTGAATTTATGGCAACTCTGTGTTTATTGATTATGATGAATGAACAGCACTACTTCTCGCTATCTACCATTTGACTCCATAGTTTATTATAGACGACATGTGTAAACAAGAATTTTCATACTGAGACAGACTAATCCATCCACTCTGGCCTCTTGCTTCCAGTGGTGACAAATGCTTTTAGATTAGAGGAATATTTTTAATTTATCTGAATAGCTTGATATTAATAAACCCTGTTGAAATTCAGAGTGGTTAAGGAAGATCTAATGGCTTTAGATTAGTGATCACAGTCACTTTTGTACAGTGCCTTAATATGTGACATCTGCTAAGTTCCCTGCATTTCTGGAGTGCTGAATCATAATCACTTCTAGCAAAGAATGAAACCCTTTACAGTAGTACCTCGAGTTAAGTACTTAATTCATTCTGGAGGTCTGTTCTTAACCTGAAACTGTTCTTAACCCGAGGTACCACTTTAGCTAATGGGGCCTCCCGCTGCCGCTGCACGATTTCTGTTCTCATCCTGAAGCAAAGTTCTTAACTCGAGGTACTTGTCAGGGAACTGCCATCGGAGCCAGAGGCGGAGGGAAGGCTCCAGAGGGATGCTGGAGAGGGTCCCAGTAGGGAGAGGGGAAGGAAATCAGCGTAGCACCAGTAGAGGAGGGGGGCAGATGGGGGAATTGGAGAGAAGGCTCCAGGACTCCTCGCAGGAGACCAGCGGGGAGAGCACGGGTCCTCCGCTGCCCACACCCTCCCTGCGCAGAAGACTTCCGCGCAGGGAGAGTAGGAGGAGACTGGGCGTCAAAGAAAACTTCTTTGCTGGAAGAAGTTCAAGAAACGCCCACTGACGGATTCTGCCAGCGATTGAGACAGCCACGGATGGGTGGCTGTCTGGACAGAAAGGGTTCACCCAGGTAACCCAGCCAGGTGTGGCGCCAACTTATGCACAAGCAACCCCCTAGAACCATTACAGTACTATTTCTGGGTTAGCGGAGTCTGTAACCTGAAGCGTCTGTAACCTGAGGTACCACTGTATAGAGTTATTGGGTTCCTTTCTTTTTTTTAAAAAAAAAATAATTTTTATTAATTTTCATAAAACCAAAAAACACACAAATAAAACAACACATGACTTCCCCACGCCTCCCCTTCACTGCACCCCTGTTTCAGAAATTTTTAGCAATCCTTCATTCCTTTTCAATATTTCGTTTCCCTCAAAATTTTCTTAACTTAACTATTTACAGCTATAGTTCTTTATTTCTTTTTTTTTTCCATATAGTTTTTATTATTAAACATAAAACAAGACAAACGACAACAACAACGAAAAATAATATATATATATACAGTAGTTTCACATCATTTTCATCACTACATTTTCTTTCATACTTCCCTCAGCTGTCCCGTAAATCATCCGTATTCATCACTTTCATTACGCATTCCTCAATCTTGTATTGACATTATTTATCTCTTTTCCTCCTATTCCCTTTAATCAATACTTATTACTTTTTTACAGTGCTTCATAGTTCTTTATTTCTTGACCCTTAACATTTTATCAGTCCGAAATTTTGCAACAGTTCTTAAGATATAGTTTAAATTTTTTCCAGTCTTCTTCCACCGTCTCTCTCCTTTGATCACGGATTCTGCCGGTCATCTCTGCCAGTCCCATAAATTCAGTCACCTTCGTCTGCCATTCTTCCAGAGTAGGTAATTCTTGCATCTTCCAATACTTTGCCAGGAGAATTCTTGCTGCTGTGGTTGCGTACATAAAAAAGGTTTTATCTTTCTTTGGTACCAATTGGCCGACCATGCCCAAGAGAAAAGCCTCTGGTTTCTTTGCAAATGTCCACTTAAGGACTTTCTTAATTTCATTATAGATCATTTCCCAGTAGGCTTTAACCTTTGGGCAGGTCCACCAAAGATGATAGAAAGTTCCTTCGCATTCATTACATTTCCAGCATTTATTATTGGGCAAATGATATATCTTTGCAAGCTTGACTGGAGTCATGTACCACCTATAGATCATTTTCATTATGTTTTCTTTCAAGGCACTACATGCCGTAAATTTAAGGCCTGTGGTCCATAACTGCTCCCAGTCAGCAAACATAATATCATGACCAACATCTTGTGCCCACTTAATCATAGCTGATTTAACTGTTTCATCCTGTGTATTCCATTTCAGCAACAAGTTATACATTTTAGACAAATTCTTAATATTGGTCTCTAACAGTTCTGTTTCCAATTTTGACCTCTCTTTCTGAAATCCTAATTTCTTGTCCTGCTTAAAAGTCTCATTTATCTGATAATAATGTAACCAGTCTCGAACTTTGGATTTTAATTTCTCAAAGCTCTGTAATTTGACTTTTTCACCATCATACTCTATAATTTCACTATATTTTGGCCAATTTGAATCCATATTAAGTTTTTTAACTGCTCTAGCTTCCATTGGTGACAACCATCTGGGTGTTTTATTTTCCAACAAATCCTTATATCGATTCCAAACATTATATAAAGCTTTCCTGACAATATGATTTTTAAAGCCTTTATAGATCTTTGCCTTGTCATACCATAAATATGCATGCCAGCCAAAATTGTTATCATACCCTTCCAAATCTAAAATATCTGTGTCTTCAAGAAGTAGCCATTGCTTCAGCCAGCAGAAAGCTGCTGCTTCATAATAGAGTCTTAAGTCCGGCAGCGCAAAACCCCCCCTTTCTTTTGCATCAGTTAAAATCTTAAATTTTATTCTGGGTTTTTTGCCCTGCCAGACAAATTTTGATATATCTTTCTGCCACTTCTTGAGACAATCCATCTTATCTATAATTTGTAGTGTCTGGAACAAAAACAACAATCTCGGCAATACATTCATCTTAATAACAGCAATTCGGCCTAACAAGGATAATCTCAATCTAGACCATGTGTCGAAATCTTTCTTCACTTCCGACCAACATTTCTCATAGTTGTCTTTAAACAAATTCATATTTTTAGATGTTAGATTCACCCCTAGATATTTCACCTTTTTGTTATCTCCAAGCCAGTTTCTCTTTGAAAACTATCTTTTTCCCCCATCGTTAGATTTTTTTCCAGTACCTTTGTCTTTTGTTTGTTTAATTTAAAACCAGCCACCTGACCAAATATTTCAATTAACTCTAAAACTCTTTTTGTGCTGGCTCCTGGCTGTTGTAAAGTCAAAACTAGATCATCTGCAAATGCTCTTAACTTATATTGTTTAGCTCCGAGGTGTATTCCTTCAACCAGCTGGTCCCTTCTAATCATATTCAACAACACCTCCAGGACCGATATAAACAATAGAGGGGATATTGGGCAACCCTGTCGTGTCCCTTTTTCTATTGGAATTTCATCCATGACTACACCATTCACAATTAATTTAGCTTTTTGCTCTGAATATATTGCACCTATACCGTTTTCAAAGTTTTGGCCTACCCCCATCCCATGGAGATTCCTCTTCATAAAACTCCAAGAGATATTGTCAAAGGCTTTCTCCGCGTCCACAAAAATTAAAACTGCTTTTCTATTTATATCAGTCTCCAGTAGTTCCAAAATATCTATGATATTCCTTACATTATCTGCCATATGTCTCCCTGGGAGAAAGCCTGTTTGATCTTTATGAGTCTCCTCTAACAACACTTTTTTAAATCTTTTTGCTAAAATGTCTGCAAAAATTTTATAATCCACATTTAAGAGTGATATAGGGCGTAGTTCTTAACTTGATGTTTCTCAGTTTCTGTCTTCGGTATAAGTGAGATGAATGCTTCTTTCCACGATTCGGGAGCCTTTTTCCCCTCCAAAATTTGGTTACACACTTCTTTCAGTGGTTGTATTAACCATTCCTTCATTTCTTTATAATATCTTGCCATCAGTCCATCTGGCCCTGGTGATTTTCCTAATTGCATATTTTCCTAATTGCATACCTGGTTCACCCAGGTAACC
Source organism: Podarcis erhardii (assembly GCF_964252035.2). Lineage (NCBI taxonomy): Eukaryota > Metazoa > Chordata > Lepidosauria > Squamata > Lacertidae > Podarcis > Podarcis erhardii. The sequence continues at coordinate 52,212,983 of NC_138508.1, read as the reverse complement.
CAGCCAGGTGTGGCGCCAACTTATGCACAAGCAACCCCCTAGAACCATTACAGTACTATTTCTGGGTTAGCGGAGTCTGTAACCTGAAGCGTCTGTAACCTGAGGTACCACTGTATAGAGTTATTGGGTTCCTTTCAAGATGGGCCAAAATCACCTAGCGTAATTTAATGATCAGACTAATTCTCAAACATTCTCAGAGTTTTGAGTCAAATCCTCAAAATTTTGGAACTTTATAATACAGCATATCTTGGTCATTCCTTCTTAAACTATTGTGGGGAGATTCATATGGGAATTCCAGGTTCTTAGAAAGCATTTAAACATTGTATCAGTTCACGTATTTTTAAAAGCTAAATAAAATCTATAAAAGATTTTTCAAGCTGGTTACTATACCTGCATCTTGAATCAGCTTGGGGGGAGCATTCCAAACTTTGGGTGATACCACCAAGAAAACCTGTTCCCCTGTTGTCACCAAGTAACCATCCACTAATTGAGAAGAACCACTTGCACAAAGAACTGCAGAGGACTTGAAACTGCCTGATCTGAGCAATATGTGGAGAAGCCCTGTGGCAGCAGTACCGAGTCTCAAGACAAATCCTGAATAGGAAGCTCAGGAGTGAAACTGACTCATGCAGTCATTGAAGGCTGATGCTGCCATTGAGGCAGGCCAGTTTCTGTCCTTGGCCTTTTTTTCCCTCCAGGCCAAGTTAGCATAGCGTAAGCAGTTGTGTTGCTCATCACCAGTATTGTCGTGATTGTATTGCCCAGGCAGGTGCATTCTGTGACCCACAAGAGCAGCAAAATAACCAGACTGTACAACGGTGATGGAATAAAACCAGGCCAAATCTTTATTGACAGCAGCAGGTAGGACAAGGGTTGGCATGGCATTGGGTCCCAGGATCAGTCATCAGTCCACAAACCCCATGTTGATGGAATGGATCCGCTGGGTTTGGATCACTCCAAGCCTGTACGATGGGAGTTGGCCCATGTTGAACCTTGCCGTGGTGCAAGCCAAGCAAGCAGGGTCTCCCTGGTGGACCAAGGTGAAGATTCCAACCAGGCAGATACCGAACCCACGTTTGGGTTTGCCATGTTCAATCCTCCCCTCAGGCCCCTTTTGGGGCCCACCCTATACAATGTTGATCCTAACCGATGCCATTTCCACCCTCATGCAAACAATGTTCTTCCGCCTAACAAAGGAAAGACATAATTTCACTGATGGAAAGGCGGGGGGAAACCCAACCAAGTGCCAATCAGGCTGAGATTCTGGCCCTGTCAACAAGCAACCCAAAATTGCTCAGTGAAGGCTCTAACACAAGGGATGGTGGGCAGGAAGCTCTAAAAGCAAAATGGCTGTGAGATCATGGGAAAGCCTTATATAGGCTTTCCCCTCCCCTCTTCAGCAAGGGCTCATGGAACAGCTTTTCCCCATGAGCCCATCACACAGAGAAGATATTGGGCAAAACCTTGCCCAGTATTTTGTTGCAATCTATGGACCACAGCACCACTGGGCAAAGGCGTCCTGTGCTTATTGGGCATGGAACGGGGCCTGCAACACATGTCTGTAACACAACCCAGACAAAATCTTAATTAACCGTGCTAGCTGGGAAGGAATTTGACTTCCTCAGCAGCTTTATATGGCATGAACAAAAACCAAGATATCCCTCAAAAACAGAAGCAGCATCTTCTGTTCCTTGAGAGAACATATTGCATCCATCCACTGTGAAATAAGCATATTATTTGGATAGTCCCTTAAGGAAATGATCATCAACCAATTCAAACAGAAGCCCTACAAAAATTCAGTGCAACAAAAATATGAATCTTGTTTAGTCTCCAGGCTGTCTCTAAAATATTTGATTCTATCTAGCTCTGTATCTTATATTAAATAGATTTTTTAAATTAAACTACAATGAAATCTCAGTCTTCAGTCACAACACTCTATAGGAAGACCATAGGCTTTTCTATTTTATGAATGAGGGAATGCCCTTGGCCTCTCCATGGCTGAAGAGTGGGAGTTTCTGGCCAAAGTTTTATATTCTTTATTATTCTAATAACTGGCTCTAATTTTATTTCACATCATGGGTAGAGATTTGTGTGTCTATAAGAATATTACTCCCCCCCCCATGCATTACAGTTTCCAGACTCCATCCAAAATGTCATTTGCATCTTTAAACTTAATTTGCACAAGTATGCTAGACAGAGATCAACTACCAAAGAGACATAATTCATTCTGTCAATAACAAATGCTTTTCCAGTGATGAAAGGCATATTATGTCCTAGTCATGACAGATAGCAGAGATCTTTCTGGAAATGAAGAAGCTAGGCTCAAAATGCAATACTGTGCACCATTAAGGAGAAGGATTCTGTTTTGGTATTAGCCCCACTCCCAAAAAAGCTACATTACTTTTCATCCTAAATTATTTCCTCATTGGCTACAAAGAGACAGATCTGAGGTCTCAGCAAACTGCTGTAATGATGAAGCCCTGTGCTAGAAATCTCCAAGGGCAGCTTAAGGGAAATAATATTTTCTGTTATATGTACTAGCATTGCAGCCATACAGTTAAGAAAAGAAGTAATAGCTCATTTCTATCAATATCCCTGCGTGGGATTTAGAGCTATTCCACATCTAGGGATGCTTCTAAAATTGTTCTCGTCTGAGTTTCCTCTCGGATTTTGGAGGTTTCAAGTGACCAGGTCTTCTTCCTAAAGAAGAATTGCTGCATTAGGAAAGCTCCATTATCCTCTTCTCTCCATCAAGCTCTGTTTTATGTAATTCTTAACAAAATATATATTTCATGTTCAATGCACACACCATTCTGAATAAAGAGCTTGCAGACTTGTGCCATGAACTGAGCATTTGCGAGTATTTCTGACTCTATGTAATCATTCACTTCTGTTTCTTGACAGTATGATGGCACATTCTCATTGCATCATGCACAGTTGCATTTGTAGCGAACACAACAAAGTTGTTGTATGATACACACAGCATTGCGTTACACATACAAGCTTAACATTTGAAGTGTACTGTTAGTTCAGCAACAAGTGTATGGGTGCTGACATTTTTGGTATTAGTCATAGGGCTCTTAATATTCTCAACAGATACTCATATTACATTTATTATTAACATAAAATGAGGCCACATATCTATTTTATATCCCATGTTATAAAAAAAACCCATCTACACTTGCTGGGGTGTGGGGGCTGACATTTATTTTTCACTGGGTCATGGTATGGTTGCCACAGGGCTTCTTCACATATTGCTCTGTGTATTTGCAGTTTACTGTTGCTTTCCATTTCCCCCTTTGTTTTAGAGGTGCACTGATCAAACCCTGGTGGGAGAAAATATCTTGAGGTGATCACCCATATGTCTCTTTTTAAAAAAAAATAATAATTTTTATTAACCAGCCAATCAAATCAAACCAAATCACATCACATCACATCACATCACATAGATTCTGAATTACAAAGCCAAATTTTAAATTTTGTTGAGGGAACCCATATTTCAAGATCCGATGGGGGATTCTGATCATCTTCTTGCCACTGCGTTAATGTCCAAATCAGTCCAAACAAAGTTCATAATTCTATCCAGTCTTATCTTGCTGTTTCCACATCACATCTTGTTCATATATTTTCTCTTTTTTCTTTATGATCTCTTCTGATAGTCTCCTTAAGCCGATAAACACCAATAATAATCCTGTGTGAATTTTTCCGTTCTTCCAATCCTCAAATCGAGATGGTTTCCATATATCATCACCTTCATAGATAACAGCGCTCTTTCCATCATTAATTACAGAACTGTCGTTCTTAAGTCCCACTGAGGAGTTTCACCTACAATATAAAAACAGCTCTATTTCTCTATTTCTCCTCTCAAACTTAAGTCCTCCGACAGAACTTCCCAATATGGCAATGGAATTTTTAACTGTGTCATTCCAAAGCCCTTATACATTCCACGCTCTTCTTAAAACATGCTTTGGTTCGAAAGTTTATCTCCACACAGCCTTAAATCCACAGCTTAAGTCCTTAAAACGACATTTCTGACTTGTGAGGGGGGGGGATTCTTGTTTAATCACATATGGGAAAGAAAGGGAAGTTCCCCTCCATCAGTCCCTTTGCCATACCGAGTCTTGGCGTATCTTCTCATGATTTATACTTGTTCCTCCGACTCATCTTGTTTTATCAGAGATCTCTTCTGTTAGCAGTTTTTACTCCCCCTTCTTCCTTGAAACATGTGCATTCGCTTCATCCAAATTGTTTCTTTTGAAGTTCTTGCAGCTAGTGGCGCGGATCAGAGATGGCATCCAGGAGTGCCAAAATCCCACAGGAGGGCATTGTGCCTAGTGCCCCCATCCCCACAAATTCGGGGGTGGTATAGGGCACAGCAGGCAAGGGCAGTCCCCCACCACAATCCTGGGGGGGTAGGGAGGCTACTTACTCCCATCACAGCCTCCAATTTACCTCGTGTGGGTCGGAGAGATGTTATTGTCAGCCATCTTCTGATGCACCCCTAGTGGTCCCTCAATCACCCATATGTCTCATCACATCAATATTGTTTTTGTGTGTGGTGTTTTAGTGATTCATATGTACACTTGTACATATGGGCCATAAAGAAGGCCATAAAGAAGGCTGATCGCCAAATGCTTTTGAATTATGGTGCTGGAAGAAACTCTTGAGAGTCCCATTCTGAAAGAAATCAGCCCTGAGTGATCACTGGAAGGACAGATCCTGAAGCTGAGGCTCCAATACTTTGGCCACTTCATGAGAAGCGAAGACTCCCTGGAAAAGACCCTGATGTTGGGAAAGATTGAGGGCACAAGGAGAAGGGCATAAGCAGAAGGGGACGACAGAGGACGAGATGGTTGGACAGTGTTCTCGAAGCTACCAACATGAGTCTGACCAAACTGCAGGAGGCAGTGAAAGACAGGAGTGCCTGGCATGCTCTGGTCCATGGGGTCACGAGTTGGACACGACTAAACGATAATAACAATGTACATTTGTATCCCTTGATAAAGCATTACAGAAACAGCAAACTTGATGCAATTTCATATGCAAACTCATCAAGATTGCTTTTTATTGGTATTTTTCATATACCTTTAATCCCCCCCCCAAATATCACAAAACAGAATCATAAATAAATTTCAAAGCAATACCAAACAAAGAGATCACTTTCTGAAGTGCTTCATCAATGTGCATGTGCAACAAAGAGGCAGGCAAGGATGCAAGTGTGTTGAAGTGACTAAAAGTTTGGCAAACCATAAGGGGAGTCTGCAGAACACGGTAGGGGATATACAGCTCATTGGATTTCTTGGCACATGGTTTAGGATTGAGAACAGGTGAGATATTTCATGAGATAACCCAAATTACTACGGGAAGAAAAGGTGCTTTATTCCAGATTAGCAGTGTTGATTATATTCTCTGATGAGCACAAACATCCTCCTCATAAAGTCCTGATGATCATCTTTATGGTGCAAATTCATTTAGTAGTTGCACAACAATGGAAAGGCTTTGATATTGACTCTTTAGAGATATGGCACACCTGTGTATGGGATGGGTGGAATTTACAGGAAAAATAAATCAAAGTTGTCAAGATATATGGCTGAACCTGATGACTCCTATAAAACATGGTATATATACCTTTATCTTATCTCTCATATGAATGGTGACTGTGTGTTCCTGTACCACTACAACATCAGATGTGCTAGACTGACAGACTAGGACAAAAAGCCCCAGCACACTGGGACTGTAATACTGAGATCAGAAACTGTCTTCCAGCATTGAATTATCGATAATATATTAGGAAATATTATTACTGGGGGCAGATTTTAACTCAAGCTATTCTTAAAGTTCATTGATATTTTTTGTACCGCTCTGAAATCAGTAGTTTCACTTTTGGAATGTGTGAGGTGCCTTGGTTGAACATTCCAGTGGTGTTTTATAAAATGTATTTGTTATCGTTATATCACTAAAGCCAATTTATTAAACACATCAAATGAGCATCTTGTGCCTCTGAAGACTATTTGCTTTATGATCAGCAAAATATGGTATCTGACTCCAGTTCAAAGCACTGTTCACAAATGTTCTAAAGACAAAGGTTCCATCTTTAAATTATCTGGTTCTTTTAAAAACAGAAAAGGCAAGTGGTATTTTCTGCCTTATCTGTTATGTTTCTTATCAATGTGAGGAAATGCAGACAATTTAAGTAGTTACTGGAAGTTTCAGAGGAAGGAAGGAAGGAAGCTTCTTAAAAGCAACTTCATATAAATTCAGCAGCAAACCTATAAAAAGTATCCTTCTGGATTCAAATCTGGAATCTTTTTTTTACTGATTTTCATTAGAAACTAGCATGCTGCTGCACTTTTGCACTTTTCCCATGCGGATATTACATTCTAGTGGCTTGTGCTATGAATTTAAGTAGTGTTAATGTTCTGAATAAAAACCAGTTCAAATTACTCTGTAGCCAGAAACTTGATACATTTTTAATGTAAGTGGCTCATCTCATTCCACACAAATATTGGAGTATGAACAAAGCCACAGTAATACTTCAATTATAGATGTTCCGTATCTTGTTCCATACCCAGACTAAATTAGATTCAGTAGGGCAGGTGGATGGATTTGGCTCTCAGTATGGAGGAGAAGTCATATGTGTGCATCATAGTGTAGTGTAGAAAAAAGAATGTTGGGCCTCCATTTAAAAAAAAAAAAAATGTTGTACACATAGAAAACTAGATGTTTGTGAACTTTCCATGTGCAGGGAAAAAAGCATGCATATTTATCTGAGCCCGCAGGTTTAGCACTTCAGTGAGAACTAGACCAGAGAGGTTGAATTCCTTAGCATGTTGTCTGTTTGTTGGATGCATGGAACCTCAGGCCAGGGGACCAAATGGAGGCCTCTCTACCTTGCCCTCATAACTCCTCCCAGGCCACATTCTTCCTCAGGCCACACCTCCTCTCTCAGGTCATGCCCCTCACCATCCTGTGGTTTCTCCTCAAGTGCTTTTCCCTGGCCAGAAAGTGTCCTTGAACTGCATTCCTGGAAAGCAGATGGAGAGATGCCAATCTTACTTTTGTGTGGCTGAAATGTAGCCTACTGTATACATGTAAGAGTCACATCCATTGCTCCACCCACTTTTGCTTAATCATACAATTTTATAGTTATTTATAATTATTATTTTTCTAAAATACTTACTCAACTGGAAGATAACTAAATGAAGTTGCATTCCTAACTCTACTTACCTGGGAGTAAGCCCCATTGAATTCAATAAGAATTACTTCTGAGAAGACATGACTAGCATTGCACTGTAAGACTCCTTGCCATCAACAAGTTTCAAGGCGCCTAACTCTGTGCAGGATGAGAGGCCAAGTCTCACTGCTGCAAAATATATTTTAAAATGCAGCTGGTTTGGATAGAATTACATATACCTCACTTGAATTTGAGGGAGATTTTATATCATCCAGAGTCCAATTTCATGATGTATTTTAGATTATATTGTAATTATGGTTCATTTTATGTCTACTTCACAAGCCTGTTAGACACACATACACACATACAAATTTAATGTGTGTGAAAGGCCAATCTAATAAACCTACTTACAAAAGATTAAATCTGACACCCCGACAAAGCATGTTAGCAATCTTTTGAATACAGAATAAATGTATTTGATCACTTGGGTTACTGTAAAGGGAAAAAAGTAACTAGACTTTCAGATGTGCAGTTTCCAGACACCTCATGTCACTGATGTTTACATCTAAGGTAATAATCTGGAGTCTGTTCCAGCACGTTCAATTAAATAGAAATTTTGCTTAAGTAAGAACTGGAAAATTGGGGAAATCCTGCAGACTACTGTAGTTAGCCTAAGTGTTTTCAAGGTACCCAGAGGATTTCAGAGGCTCCACTTTGTTTTCTTCAGAAGCATTTGTCTGAGGTTCCTAAATGCAGGAACAATGTATCTCATTCTCTGCTTTTGTTGTGCATTAACATTGAACTATAAAGATTAGGCCCCAGAACCATTTGAAGGATGAAAGAAAGTGGAGACAGAACAAACAGAATGAAGACAACAGAGTCAGACATGTGGCTGAGCACCGCTTCTCAGGAGCTATTTTGGAGTCAGGTACAAATACCAGAATACACTATATGCATAATACATACTGGATGTCAGATGCCTACAACATCAATTATAGAAGAGTACAGATATTTAAAATCCAACTTTCCTTTTACAATATATAGAAATGGGGGCCCAAACATTTCTTGCTCACCATTTTAAGGTTGCCTTTTAAGGCCATGTTAAAAAATAAGAATGAACTCACAGCTGCCCTATATTAAGAGTTTATATAACCACCCAGCTCCCAACAATAAATTATAAACTGAGCTGCCCATTCACATTGTTCCATCACTTTGCCATGGGCCACTTCCTACATGTCAAGACCAACCTAGAGCTAGATGAGACCTAGACACTATTGTCAGCCCTAGTAGACACTAATAACCCCAAGTCCATCACCCAGAAGAAGTCTGTAGTTTCAGGAGAACAGATACAACCTGACTAGTCCCATACCCAGCCAGCCAGCTCTAGATATTCCAAGATAACTTTCAGGAGCTGACATGTCCAAGAACAGGCCAGATACAAATATGTTAATGCCCACGTACTAGTGCCCATCTCCTGTCCCTGAGCCCTACTCATGAGGAGGAAGTCAGGTTCCCCCCTATGTTCTGGAGCAGGGCCATGTTGTCATGCAGTGTGAGGCAGAAAAATCTACATATTTAGAATGCTGTTTGTCTGTTCACTGTACATTTAGACATCTTTTAATGTATCATAACCATTATTTTTTTTAGGGACGCGGGTGGCACTGTGGGTAAAACCTCAGTGCCTAGGACTTGCCGATCGTGTGGTTGGCGGTTCGAATCCCCACGGCGGGGTGAGCTCCCGTCTTTCGGTCCCAGCTCCTGCCCACCTAGCAGTTCGAAAGCACCCCTAAGTGCAAGTAGATAAATAGGTACCACTTTATAGCGGGAAGGTAAACAGCGTTTCCGTGTGCTGCGCTGGTGCTGGCTTGCCAGAGCAGCTTCGTCACGCTGGCCACGTGACCTGGAAGTGTCTCCGGATAGCTCTGGCCCCCGGCCTCTTAAGTGAGATGGGCGCACAACCCTGGAGTCGGACACAACTGGCCCGTACGGGCAGGGGTACCTTTACCTTTACCTAACCAATTTTTTATTTAGTTCCAGAGTTCAAGGAACAAGTTTTTGTCTATGCTTGGATACAACTGGATGCCATTTTGAACCCAGATGGTAGACCGAACTTTTCAAACCTGGTTTTAACCACTGACTTTGAAAGTGCACTGGTATGTTGAGTTCTTAGGGCAATATGCAATGTCTTTGTTCCATTAGCACAAGAAATTCCACTTGCACAATGAAAATTTGCCCCTTTCCTTCCCCTGTGCACACCATAAGCCCTCACCAATTCTGGTCTGGAGTGTTGGACAAAATCCCAAGATAGGGGTGAGGTGGGGGAAAGTTCTGTTGCACATGTAGAAATCTTTGCACAAACAGAACCAGTGATGCCATGCTACTTTGGGTGCAAATCTTAGCATTCCCAAACAACAACAAATACAAGGCTGCTAATCTGCTATAAACCAATACAGTTTGAGGCTACTACTGAAGCAACACCTTACCCTGTTGTATTTTTTGCTGGACAGCTCCTCTGGAACACCTTGATCCCTTACCAACTGGACAGCTCCTTCTCTGGTAACACAATTTTTTAGCCAAACAGTGGCCGGGGGGGGGGGTCATTGGGCACAATAAGAATAGACATGCAACCCATGACTACTTATTTTATTTCTTTATTTCTTCACCTCTGGAAGTGAAGAACCACTGCGTTAGCAGCACCAAAGTGAGCTCCCCAGGATGCAAACCTGGGCAGTGTGTATGAAGATGTGTATGGAGGCCCTAGGCTGCCCAGATGATAAGACATACACCCCATGGCCTATCTTCACCTGCAGGGAAAGTCTCTAACTCACTGAGGGTTTGAGACCTATCGGCTACCTTCACCTGGTTTAGCCAGCTAGTCGAAAATGTTTCCCAGGGTGTGGCCTCTGTTGCATGCTAACAGCTTCTAGGAGCCAGAGCTGAGAGCTGAGTGCAGGGTGGGATCAGAGTTGGACAAACTATCCCAGAAGAAGCTTTACATGGCCCCCACCAAAAGTACTACCCTCCCCTAATACCCCATACACTCCCTTGTACACAACTCATATATTTTTGAATGGTGGGTTGTTTATAAATCCCACAAATAAACAAATAAATCAAGCATTGGTGGATGACTACAGCTCCCATCATCCCTGACCATGCTGGCTAAGGCTGATGGGAGATGGAATATGGAGTTGGAGTCTGGAGCAGCATCTGGAGGGCCACAGCAACCCCTGCATTAAAGGCTCTGGGTCTCTTTATCAAGCAATGTACTGAAACAATTTGTTAAGCGTGCCCAAGAAGCTAACCCAGCCATAATTCCTACACACACTTTTCAGTATTGTGTGTGTGTGTGTGTGCGCACGCGCACACACATCACCAGATGTCGTATGTGTCTAGAGAGATGAGACAAGTACATACCATACTTTGGATACTGCCTCATGTTGCATCACATCACTTCTCATTGCACAGCAAATGCTAAAAATATGTTCTGGGTGGTACGCTCCATCTGTGCTTCCTTGAGCCAAAACAATAATAAGCAACGGCATGCGCAAAGATTAGCTAAAGCCAGCAGATGCAAGTTATTAAGTGCTCCCTGTCACAAGCTTGAACTCTGCATGTGTACGGAGCAAGCCATGACAAAAAGCCAAGGACACAATGAACTGACCTGTGAATGTTAAACCCTAGATTTTCAGCTTGATGTCCTGTTATTAACCCTATTTGGTGGACGTGCATGTACCCACAATAGTTGCTTGGAGACAACTTAAAAGCACAAGTACACATAGGTCGCCAACAAGAGCAACTTCACACATGCCCATGTCAGGAGTTCTTGCCACTTTTGCAGATTTTTACTTACTTACTAGCTATATAATCTTTTGCACTCAAAGTGCTTCACATATTTTATCTTGGGAATTATTCCAACAACTCTCCTTAGCCTTATGAGCAGGAATTGTTTGGGTCTAGGCAGGATTAGAACCAAGGTTTCCCTTATCTAACTTGAACACCCTAGCCACTGCCACATGTTGACACTAATGTGGCTCTACACATAATATAAACCTAGTGTTGCAATCCCCATTGAAGAAAGTGTTGGAAAAAAGTGACTTGCCTAAGGAAGGCCACCCGGTTGCATTGTTAAACTTAGATTTGAACACAAAAGCCCAGTTCATCATTCAGGTGCTGTAATCAACAGAATAGATGTCCTAATTAAGCCCTCCACTCATTAGCAACTGTGTAGAAAGGAAGAGGAGGACCAGTGGTGGAGGAAGAGGAGTGGGGGGGGGAGCGCACCGTCCCTGGCAGCGCGATCCCATGGGGTGCCATCACGGCTGCCTCCCCACCTGCGCTGGGTGCCACGCCCCTGCAGGCGGTGTGCCTAGCCCCCAGGACACATGCCACGCCCCTGTGGGCGGCACACCACACCCCTGGGATGCGTGCCAGCCCTGCCCCCACCTGCTCTCCACCCCCGGTGCCAGAGCATGAAGCTCCACCACTGAGGAGGACTGCACCCACTCACACTGACCTACTGTTCTATGCTCCACTACCATTTTGCAACACATGCCAGCTTCCATGTGATTCAGACCCCTGGTCTATCAGCTTTTCCAATCACAGGGGAGCCCAATGTACAACAGGCCCCCTTTTATGAATTTCCGTCCCCCACCTATATGCACACTTTCCCAACTCTGCCACTCTGCATAAGTGCAATTGTGTGGAGGAAATGTCCAAACTGAATTCTAGAAATGTCATAATCTACAAGTAACTGACCGGACGTTTTGACATCCAAGTATTATATCTTTTGTTTGTCTCTTACCCTCTACCCAAGCAGCTCATGGCCTGTACTGAATTTTACCTGTGAGGTAGGTTAGGCTAAGTAATGATGACTAGCCATTAGCATCATGGCTGACTGGGTGGCTTTGTCTGAGCCTAATATTCTTGCCACTAAAGCACGCTGATTTTCATAAGCACAGAATGTAAGATTAGGGTTGTTCTAAAAATGTTGGTCATGAGAGAGACTCAGTAATATGGTCTGAAGGCACATGAGGTCATCACTTTCCTGAAGGCAAGGAGGTCTGGGTCAGGTCAGTGCTGGATGGGAGACAGCCTGAGAACCTCATTTATGCAGCCTTGGGTTCCATGATGGAAGAGAGGTGAGATATAAATATCACACACACACACACACACACACACACACACACACACACACACTATACTAACAGTGCCAAAACTGGATGTTTGATTGAACTTAATTCTATCAGTTGACTGTCAGAGTTCTTCCTTTTCCAGAAGAACTTTCCTTCTTTCCTCCTTTCTTGCATTCTGTGCTTTCACATTTATCCATAAAACAAATCCATACAATTTGTCTGACCCACCCACCCTTTTTCTTTACTATAAATATTTCAGTTTAAAAGGGAATTTTTGTTGGCACACAATGAACGTGCAATATAAGGCTGTTAACATGTTATATCAAACCTGCTTTGAAAATGTATCTGATGTTCCGGACATTCATTCCAAGTAACCCCCATGCGTCTAAAGATCTGTGGGGTATATTATTGCACAGAATTAGAAATATATAATAAAAATACTTTAATTAATCTGGCCCCCTTTTTATACAGAAATGAATACTTTTCATGGCTCCACAGGAATTTTTCACAGTTTGAAATGTAAAATTACGGTTCTGGTTTTGCAACCACAGAATTTTAATGTAGTCCATCAAAAAGCTTATATTGAAATCTACACTTCAAGGTTTGATTGACTGTTCTCTATGTGCTGAAAGTTGTTGTCATCAGCAGTTGCATTGGTTCCTCAAGGATCTCCAGAGGAAATAAAAGTATTGTCTGTTTCTAATGAAATTTACACCTCTGCTACATTATTTTTCCTTCGTACAACCCTTATATTTCTGACAGTATATTCCCACCTAGATTTCTAGAATTGTGCAGGCCCATTGTATATGCACAGGGCTGCCCCCCCCCCCAAATAAGAGGATACCTCTTCCCATTGCATGTACAAAATCCAACTGTACTGGCAATGGACTCTTACATTAACACTGTAAATGAGGAGCATCTTCTGTGGCACCAAAAACTACCAGATAAGCTTATGGCAGGCTGAGCTACACACACGGCTCTGTCCATTCACAAGTACATATTTCGTACTAGGAGCTGTGCCCCACTCACTTCACTCTTCAAGCCCACCTATCGCCTTCCAACCTCACATCCTACATCACCCTCCTCCCGATACACCTTGCTAATCCTCTTCCCATCCCCTTACCTCTACAACTAATAAAAAGACCCACAGAGCTTGCTGTCCCTTCATGACTCAAATGGACCTCCCACCTGTTTACCTGCATGCCTCTGTCCTCAAGTTACTTCCTCATCCCCTATTTTTCCTTTAAATACCCTGGCATCTCTCTCTCTCTCTCTCTCTCTCTCTCTCTCTCTCTCTCTCTCTCTTTCTCTTTCTCTCTTTCTCTCTCTCTGTTTCAATGTGATCTGCTAAGATATCTTGTAGCATTCAAGGATCTGAATATGTTTCCTTTTACTCCGGAGGCAAACAGTGAGGGGGGGGGGTAATCTGATAGCATGCTGCTTCCAGTGAAAGCCTTATAACTGGAGATCACTTGGCAGCATTCTTAGGTACAGAGGTTACCAAAGAAATGTCAGGTGTTTCTATTGTACAAGAACACCAATTGTCCTAAAGTTGTGGATGGAGGAAATATCCATGTGACCCTGCTATGTCAGAGGTGACTTTTAGAAGACATTTGAAAGCAGCCCTGTCTAGGGAAGATTTTAATGTTTGATGTTTTACTGTGGTTTTATAATTTGTTGGAAGCAGCCCAGAGTGGCTGGGGCAACCCGGTCAGATAAGTGGCAGCATTATTATTATTATTATTATTACTTCAGTAAAGTGACAGGGGGGTGCGGGAATAAGTTTTGAGGCCACAAGGTGAGTATTGGCTATTGTCTCATACAGCCTTCATGAACCTGGGTCCCTCAAGATCTTTTGATGTCAGCTGATATTGTGCAAAACATCTGGCGGGCACCAAGTTGGACTAGCGATTCTTCTTTCCTTAACTTAGCAATATAAGCTATTGTCACGGGTCTATTTTTCCAAGAGACTTATTTTTCTTTAACATACCACTGTAGGAGAGAACTGCAGCCAGGCCCACCCACCAGCTAGGAAGCAAAACAACAGGCCGGGTTTCTGGCACAGACCATTTCTTTATGTGGAGAGGAGGCTTAACTGTGCATACCCTCCCCTATTATGCATGCACATACTTAGAGAACGTCCATACTGCTTGAAAAACAACAGTAAAGATATTTCTTTACAAAGTTTATTCTTCTTTGGCTATGCCAGCAAGCTGCTATTTATGAATCTCATGGACTCAGGCATTCGACTTGTGCTTTCTGTTTCACTGAAGGCAAAGCTCTTTGTGCTTACACTTCTCATCGGTTGAGAGCTTTTATAATTTTTGCAGTAGTCCCAGGACCATGGGATATCTGATCATAAGAAAAACAGGGGAGGGGGGGGGGGGAAATGGCTTTTTTGAGTCTTTCGCTTAGTCAGCACTTTAATCACATAATAACCTAAGGCCACCTCAGCGCAGGGATAAATGTCAGGACTTCCAAGAATGTTGACATAGGTGCCAGACACATGAACAGAAGAAATAAAACCACTCTTTCCAGGAAGTGGCAGGAGAAGGAACAGGTACCAGAACCAGGAGAGAGGTTCCCCTTCCCCAACACACACACCTGAACTTAAATGTTAACACTTCCCCCTCCTGAAAAGAAATGAAAAACTCCCTTGCCCTCACATCTCCACCTACATCATAGCACCTCTGCTCTTCTCCAGTCTGCATAGGTCTCAGATATACATTGTTTTATTTATTCATTTAATACATTCCTATGCTGCTTTACAGTTCAGAATTTCCAGTGGCTTAGAATAATCCATTAAAAGACTACAAGCAGCAATGATCAAGAAAACAATTTGCAATAGGGAAAGTCAGCACTTAGAACACTCAAGGCAGATTTTTTTTTAATGCTGGAAGTTAAAAGGCTAGGGAAAATAAGAAAAGGTTTTGTCTAGCACCTAAAATACATTTACGTGGGAGGCCAGGTGAACCCCTCTGGGCTGGGGTACTGTTTAGGAGTGGTTCTTGTGTGTGGAGGGGGGCTGGTGCTGTTATTTATATTGTTTTTTCATATCTTTATTTTAGGTCTTACAGTTTACAGTGGTACCTCTGGTTGCGGACACAATCTGTTCTGGGGTGCCATTCGCACCCCAAAAAGTCCATATCTGCGCATGTGCGAAGCGCGATAAAGTGCTTCTGCGTATGCACGCGCGGTGAAACCCGGAAGTAAACACTTCCGGGTTTGCCACGCTCTTAACCTGAAAAAACGCAACATGAAGCATTCGCAAGAAGAGGTATGACTGTATGTGGAAATTGTTCAATGTGTATTTCTGATGTTTTAGTTATTGTTAATTACTTTTATCATGTTTGCAATTACGTATTTTTTTACATGTTGTAAGCCACCTTGAGCATGGTTTTAACTTTGGAAAGCTGGCATAAAAATAAAAGAATTGATTGATTGATTGATTGATCGATTGATTGTATGATTGCGAGTTCCACAACCAGACATGTTCACTCCCTCATTGCCACCTTCCCCATTTCAGAAGGCAGTACCACCTAGAAAGATGACTCTGAAGAAGTTCTTAGTGCAGTGGTTTTCAACCAGTGTGCCGTGGCACCCTGGGGAGCCTTGGATGATGATCGGGGTGCCATGGGCAACACTGGCTTCTGTCCCTCTTTCCTTCCCTGCCTACCCTGATGTCCTCTCGCATCTCTGTCTCCCAAAGGCTTTCACAGCTGTTTGTTGCAGAAGCCCTGGTTATGAGCTCCTCAGGCAAATGGTACCTCAGAGAAGCACCTCTCTTTGGGGCAAGGGGGCAGCTCAGAGACCAGAGGTGGCGGCAGCAGCTGGCCAGAGGATTCCCAATGAGAGGGGAGAGGAGAGGAGGCTGAGGGAACACTCACAAGGGAGTGTGTTAGAAAAGGGGTGAGGGGCTGCCAGCTTTGCAGGCAAGGGGTGACATAACGGGGTTCCTGAGCCCCACAGGGGTGCCACAGAAAGAATGTAGTCAGTCAAGAGAGCCATGGACTCAAAAAGGTTGAAAACCTCTGTCTTAGTATATCAGTTTGGCTAATGCAGAAGATGTTCCTTAAGCTACGTGGGTCCCTAACCATATACAGGCTGTGGATAATCTCCACTAATAAAACTAGTCATCAGTATACATGCTGTGTTTTGTCTAGTCCTGCCTTAACTATTTGTACAGATTCCCTCTATTAACCAAGGTGAGTAATGTATCCTTCCCACTTTGTAAAAATGTATCAAGATAATACAATGTCGCAATTTACATGATCATTCAACAGTGAACTTTCAGTCTTCCCAATGAAATTTAATCTTTAGACTTCCTGTCTGTCAGTTTTATCTTTTGTTTATTCCCCTCTATGTGCCATGCCTCTGAACTTTTCTCATTGCAAAAGGTATTTTGCTGTTGCTGAAGGACTCACACTCTCAGCATGGGTAGTTGAGATTATCCTGCATGCTGTGGAATCAAGGCATGACATGCTTTTAAAGGCATTTTTGAAAATCACTAACTTTATCTCTATGGTGCATTTTTAAGACATACTTTCACAACTGTCAGTGTTCTTACATTGTCATTTACTGTGGCTGTAGCTCTCTCCCATCACCTGCTTTTTTCAACCAGGTTCACAAGTATTCTGTAGCTTTAGATCAAAGCTAGGAAACTTAAAATTGGATCATGAGTTAGTGAAATGCCATATTAAAAAATGACCACCCCTGGTGCAATTTACAGATGAGCTCACAAAATATGGACCTGCATTTCCCAGACTTGGCCTTTCCTTTGAGGCTGCATTCACCATTCCAAGCAGTACTGCCGCAGTCATAGAATCATAGAAATGTGGAGTTTGAAAGCTGCTTTACTCACCTAAAATTAGTTTTAGGTCCACAGTGATTCTCAATGCTACATGAATGTAAAACTGATCTTGTTCTTTTAAGTCTTAATACTAGAACACTGGATTTTGATGAATTTGTACTACATTTTGCAGCATCAAAGACAAAGAATAAATAGTTATAACCTATAAGGATAGCTTATCCCTGAAATATCATTCTTGATTTTCTTCTAGTGGGTTATTCTCTGTTTTTTATATTTTCTGTTAATTGATGGCAAGAAAAATTAACAATTGTTGAATTTGCTTAGTAAACATTTTTGAATATACATAAGTTGCAGTACGGCTGCAAAAATAAGGGTTAAATAAAAAGAGCTTACACTCTTGTCTTAGAAAGGCATGCAGACCAGATGAAATGGCCCACAACTTTTTCCTGCCCCCTTCCCAGAACCTTTAGGCTAGATACAGGCTTAGAACTTAAAGCATTATTGACCCAAATCTTTCAGTGCTGCCCTTCAATTCAGGTTCAATGGTCAATAAGTCAGCAAGCCATTGAGGACATTAACTTTACATGTATATCCAAGGCTTGATTGCGAGAGACACCTTGGGTGGTGCTTGCCCAGACAATCTTAGCCAAGTACTAAATTCTAATCATTCAGACACTTGGAAATGGGCATTATGGCAAAGGAAAGATTCACAACTCTCATCTGAGCTGTGTGGGTCTTGGTTCCATATATGACCACTTTGGCATGAGAACCAGCAATGTCAATAAGCAGCAAAGCCTTTCCTACTCCCAGGAGGGAAGGGATTGTGAGCGGGAGACGATTCCTGCGTCATCCTCCAGGGCTGGCGCCACGCCCCTCCCCAGTTGGGCACCCAATAGGGAAGCTTGGCGGGGGTGTGGCTTGCTGCTCAAATGCAGCCGCGCCAGTCCATCCCCACCATTGCACACCCATTTGGCGGCAAGCCTTTTGGCTCGGGTGGTGGTTAGGCATTGGAATGTGTTGTTGGTGTTTCGGGGGGCAAGGTGTGGCCATCGCCTTCCCCGACAATTTTGGGTATTCCGCTAAAGGAATCCAGCGGTCGTCGATCCTGTCTGATGCCCGTGTGGTGGGGGGCCATGGCACGACCCTCGGTGACATCAGGAAGGGAGCCTATAGTTGGATTAGCATCATCAGGCTTCCCCTACTGGTGGTTAACCCCTCCTCAGACTCACCCCTCTACGAGTGGGTGGAGTCTAATGTTCCGTGGTCCAATGCCTAAGCCAATACCTTCTCACATGCTGAAATCAATAAAGTTGTGGCCTTTACCTTACCCATTAAACTTACATTCTGTGTCCACGTGTCTTTATTCCCCAAGCGGGGATCGGGTCCTCGAATCACAATCACACTACAGAGATACATGTGACATGAGAAAAATACTTGTGATATTAGAGATTGAGAATACTCAAAGATTCTGCTGGTGGACCACCAGCAAGTGTATTTTGTGACTGACCTTCAGCTATAGAGAAGGGGTAAAAATGATGATTTGATTAAACCTCTCTACTGTCAAAGGGATGAGAAGAATACTTCCTTATGCTCAATTTCAGTGATGGGGAAGCAGAGCTATAAACAGATCACTCTATCTCCCAGGAGTTATTTGAGTAAGAACAAGAACCAGATTGATTCCTCTACCTTCACAGTCTGGCCACTAAATGTGTGCCCTTTCAAAAAAAAAAACCCTGAAACATGAGCTAAACTAATGAAGCTGTTTTTCAGATCAGATTAAGTGCACAGTGATAGCAGAAGCTGAGTACTTTCTACATTCTCTTTTTAAATAATGTGGTCTGTGTACTGCCTAAAGCAGGATTTAAAATTTGTCTCAATGCACTATCAGACAACTAAGCCACCGACAAAACAGTCAGAGTAGGAATGAATGAAAACATTTGTTTTACATGTATTCTATTATGATCATCAGGCAGCCGTATTTTTTTAATTTCCATACATTTAGGTTTCATGGGCAAGATTTTAACTTGTCTACCTTCAGACTAGAGGGCTCACATTTCACCTAGAATTTTAATGTGCCAAATGCAAGACTGAGCTGAGAGAAACTGATATAATAAGATATGAACTAAGCTCAAGGTAAAAATGCAGCTGTACTCTTCAAGGACCTTGTTTGTTTGCTGGACAGATTAACTTCAAGAATATGTTATGATTCACTCACTCATGTTACTTAATTCTCTTTTATATCTGATAGTTGCATAAAATGGAAACAGAAGAGCAATATTTTGAAACCTCATACAAGATAATCTAACAAGCAGAAACCAATGAACAGTGTTCTGCACTGATCCTGATTTGATTTATTTTTCTTTTCTGTCTCTCTACCCCCAAACAAACCTTCCACATGACATCCTGGGTTCATGATTTACTTTTAGATATATAATTGTCCAAAAGCTCATTAAAATAACAGAGAGGACATTTGTATACAGAGTAGCTGCAAGGAATTCTGGGTCAATCAACAGGGCAAGCGAAGGCTGCCCAGATTCAATTCTACCAGATTCAGTTCAAGCCATCAGCTTATAAAACTAGATGCTATCTTGCACCAGCCAAGAAAATAATTTAGGTCACTCCCCTCAAACAAGTCCTTTATTGTGCTCAAAAAACAATATATTCACAAACCGCAAGCAATAACAATTAAATCAATAACAAATTGAGTTTTAAAGAGACTTTAAGGGGGAAAGTAACACTTAAAATGACTGTTTTGAAGGGAGGGAAATTAACATGAAGCTTTGCTTACTCAGCTAGATTCTCTGATTAATAATTATCTTTCCTTATGTTGTTTCTCATGCCTGCTAAACCCCGCAGAAACATAGATTTATATTGTCCCCTCCCCAATAGTGTACTTTTATCCTTGGTGCTGTTATCTGTAGGTTTGGTTCATGTAAAAATGGGCATGAGGCAAGGTCAGTCAACTGCCTTGGAGGGCAGGATCTACAGAAGCAGCAGATCTGGCTTCCAATGACTACATCACCTGCTGCTGTCATAGCCATGGTGGCTGCAATGGCTGCAACACACTTCTCGGAGACTGTCTCTGCTCGCTCCTCAGCAGTCCTTCCCCCAGTGCCACCACTACAGTGGCCTCTCGGTGAATAGGAGGCACTGCTGGCCTCTTTCCACCTCAAGCCTCTCCCCTCCATCCCTAAACTTCACCCATCTTCAAAATTATTTCTAGTGGCACCATTACTACCTGGTGTGCAGCTGCTGTCACAGTAGCATTGGTCCAGGTAGCCCATCAGTTTGGTATTCTCTGTCTTGGTAAAGGACTTCTTACCCAAGGAAACTTCATGCTTTACCAAGCAAGATATAGTAGTTTGCTTCAGAACAAGGAGACTTTTATTGCAGTATCAGATGTTACCCAACACAGTCAAGCAATTTCTGAAGCAGGGCTGGCCTAGGACATTTTCCTGCCTGAGGCAGAGTAGCAAATTGCAACTTCCCCACCTACCCCACACCTCATAAGTCATAGTACATAGAACTGGTCAATTTGTTTTGGCATCCGTGGCAGCAAATCCTACAACAGTTTCTCTCTCTCGGCACCCCGGCAGTAAAAATGCAATAATGATAAATTAAATCAATAGCAGTGTTCTGCCTTTTAATGATACCCAACATTGGCTGCCTTGGGCATATGTGTCTTCCTAATACTAGGGCTGGCCCTGTTCCAAAGGAGTAGTCTGTTATAACAAATGCCAAAAAGACTGTGGCACCAAAAAGATTTAGGGTATTTATTGTGGTGGGAGGTTTTGTGGACTTGAGCCCACTGCCATCAGATGCATAACATATGGTGGAGAGAAAAAGTTGTAAACTATGAGGCCAAAAGATTAAGTAACAAATCACTTCAGTCAACTGTGAGTGTTGTAATGATGTAGCCTTTTAAATGCCATCTCTGAAAAGTCTGCTTTATTAAGAGAGGGATCTAAGAAACCACCCAGCACAAGACTTTGAAATGGTGGCTTTCCAAAATATGTGTTTTATTGAGTCACAGAAATAAGCCTCTCCCATGTATGTTCTAAATTAGGCAAAAAATATACATTTGCCCATAATTTAATTTATAATAAAATACTGCATAGTTAGCCCATTCCAAGTGTTCTATTATTTGTTACATTTAGTCACCCTGAGTTAAAAGAACATTTTGATGCTCCACAAAAAGGGATGAGAAAATCTGTGAATTTCTGTTTCTTTTGGTTTCTCTTTTTCCCAGTTGTTCACACACATTTTCAGATCAGTTTGTGAATTTTTTGAAACCCTCATGAAAATTCATCTGAATTTTAGTGCAAATACACATTTGTATGCAGTTCTACCCTGTAAACACACTTTTGCAAAGCAATTTCCCCTAACATTCCCCTAACATTTCTCCCTGACTCCTATCTACAAAGTAACCATTTTTTTAAAAAAAAACAGAAGTTTTTCTGCCTGGACTTGCTTTTATTGCAGTGCAAGAACAGAACAGATGAAGAATAGAACAAGATATCAGGTCATAGTTATGAAGGGACCAAAGGCCAAAACAGATGTTTGGTGTTGCATTTTCTGTTAAGCCAAAGAGCAGGATGGAGGGATGAATCAAGACTGTGACATAGCGGAAAGAGGACTTTAACTCTTCCTGTCCTCATTCTTCCTGTCCTTACCTCTCCTCCCAGTAATACTCCTGGACCATAGCAGCATCTGGAGCACTAATGCCTCATAACAGAATTGTGTAGTGGGATTGTGTCTGGGGAAGAACAGCCTTTCATCTACTTCCATTCCAGGTGCATAATTCTGTGGGAATTTGAATGAACAGAGCCAGAACTGAGACAGTTCCTTCTCTGGCAAGTCTAATTGCAGGTGTAGGGAACTAGATTAGGATCAGTGCTACAATAAGGAGACAAAGGGTTAAAGCCCCACCACCACCTACCAACTAAAGTCTCAATCCACATCAGGCCCGAGCACCTCATTTTGCTGATCCCCTCTCTCCTGCAGTGAATATAGAACTTGGAAGGGCAAACAAGAAGGCCCTAGGGACCAAAAGTGAAGCCTCCATGAGTCACATCGAACCTGGAACCAAGAGATACCACCATCTGTGGTCTAGATGAAGGATTATATTGCTTATTGGAGTTGGAGATGTTTGCAGAATGTTTGTTTGTTTGATAGAGCATTGGATTTAAAATGCTTAGGAGTTCATAATCTGCTATTTACAAGGAAGAGGGCAATAAGAAATCAGAATAGCTTTTATGCCCATTCTCAGGGATATTTCAATATTTTCACAACTAAAGCTGCTTGTTACAGCAAAATAGCTTCCCTGGTGGAGCAAGATGTTGTTTTTTGTCTTTACCAAACATCTGCGATAAAAAATAAACATTTCATTCCACAGCATACCCAGATATATGATCTTTTTAACTGCCTATTTAGACAAAATCGGAAAATATATAAGCAGCTCCAGAAAATCTGGGTCAGTTCAATTGTTTTCATTATATTTCCCTCACCTATTCACTTTCATGAAACCTTCAACATATTTTTCAAAAGTGTTTCTTCTTCAATATATATATATAAAAAATGCTCAGTCTCCATTTTAAAATATTTCACTACAGGGTTTATTTACTGGACATTCTAGTGGATAGCCAAACAAATAGGGTTGTAGCCAAATATGGAATTGGATTCTGCATGGACCTTTGCAATACTAAAGAGTTGGCCAAGAATAGGTGATTTGTTGCCATAGAAGCTAATGATGAAAGATGTCATTTGTGAGCAACATCATCGGCATAGCACACACTACATCTTTATGTTAATATAATTAGTATATACAGAGATATAGAGACATGTATGTATTTGCAGAGCCAGAAACCACTCATTAATTCACCAAATTTTAGCACTGGAACACCCCAAATTCCTGCATACATGAAAATTTGGAGAATTTCTCCAACTTCCCAAAAGTGACCACAAAGGAGAACCTTTCCTCATCTGGTAAATTATGGTACCATACTCTAAAGTTTAATGATGCTTCCTGGCTTCCTGTGACTTATTTATATTCATATTAAGTTATGTTTGCACATAATTTGTTATGTCAGCATCCCTCAGGAAATCATGCCGCTAGTTCTTAACACTAATTTCTTTCCCCTTGCCTGCACAAGCTGTTATGACTGTCTTCTCTTGCTAAAAGAAGCAATTCTTTACATCTGGAATCTGTAAGGACTGCAGAGGGGAATGACAATCCGTGTCTGCCATCAGAGGTTGGCTACTTTCACCTCTCTTGTCATCTCTCCTGTTCTCAGAGCCTTCATAAAGGAGCTAATTTCAGAAGAACTCTGAGCAGGTTTTTGGCATTTTGTATTTAGGTATAATGGGTAGGTCATTGACAGTTGCCATCAGGTCTGGAGCTACTTTGAGATGTGGAAGTATTGGATATCTTTATTTAACCAATTAGTAAGCTTGCTTTAAAATTGCATATATTTTTAATGAAATGCTAACTGTTGAATTGTTGGTGTTATACTGTAGCAATATAATTTTACTATGTATGATGACTTTTGTATTTAAGTTTTTTTATATAAACTGCTTTGAGCACAAATATATTTGTTGATTGTGGGAAGTGTAGTAGCTAAGCAAGCTGATTAGGACTATGAAAACTAATATGTATTTCCATGTGATACAATATTATTTTCATAATCTGCCTATGATGGAGCTAAATCATGACTAGACATCACATTTTCACCACCCAAAGAATCCCAATAATTTGAAAGGCATATGTGTAGACATGTTTGTGTCTATATATTAACCTTCACTGATCTTCCAGGGACACCAGCGGATTAGACCAGGGACTATCTGCAAAAAAACCAAAAAAAAACCCCAGATGCTCTACTACTGAGCTACTACTATGTCAATAAGCAGTAGAAATAATAATTATATAATATTACTATTATTATACTTAACAGGTGAAACAAATAAGTTGATCTTTGTGAAAGTCTTACTCAAAATCTACTATCCTATCCAACAGCACCAGCCATTCACAAAGGCAGAATCAACTTGCATTCCATATCTCTCCATGTGAAATATGTGAAATATGTTGGGCTCCTTGTGTTTTATCCACATGTTCAGATAATCCTGTGGTCACAGGTCATTTGAATTTGAAAGAAAAGGTTAAACCAGGCTAATCTGAATGTGTATGCTTTAAAATGATAAAATACAAGATACATCACACACACACACCATTAGTTCTACTTAATGGAAGAGGTGGTGCATTTAAAATCCAGCCTTCAAATTCTGTTTTCCCATTAATCTGAAAGTATCCTTGGTTCTGAAGGCATCTTCAAAATATATACTCACAAATAAAACTATTGAAATATTAGAATTCTGACTCTGGTCATATATATCTCTTCACCTGAACTGGAAAGTATTGGCTGCGATAGAAAAAAAAATTAGCCTACCCATTAGTGGACCTATTTTATTCACATGGTTGATCCATTATGAATTCTATTATTTGCCAGACTTTGGAAGAATACAGAGATAAATGTGCACACAAAAGAGCGAAAGAAGACTGAGTGTCATCAGTATAATTATGGCCCCATAAGCCATATTAGTCTAGCATCTCCCTCAGAGAAATGGCACAGATGGTAAACAAAAGGAATAACAAACCAAGCTCATGCAGGATTCAGAAGCTGAGGGCATCTGGGGAGGAGGAGCAATTCAATAACAGCCTCTGGGATTTGTTTGAAAAACATGCAGAGCCACTCTCTGGAGACGTTATCTATTCTTGCTGGAATTTTCCATTAAATCAACCATATCGGATCACTGGTGAAAACCGAAGGTCAGAGGAAGGTCACTCAAAACCATCAAGAATGTTTGGCTTCTCTCTCCTGCCTTGAGGAGATCATAGACAGATGAGATTAATGTTGTTTCCAATGCCAAGGCCATGTCTGATGCTTGTCTGAATGGGCTCCCAGCACTTCCATGATATCAGATGTCAAGACATGGTCATATAGGCAGCTGGGTGATGACATTGGGTGATAGTGCTCTTTAAAGGAAGAGTCGGAGTATATACAGCTTATTTGAAAGATTGGCACCAGTTTGAACTTCACTGAAGGAGCACTAACAATGATACAAAAGGTATGCATATTTAAAGATAAGCAAAAAAAAAAAAAAATTGAATAGAAAGTGGGTAGAAAGGATAGAAAATGAATAGAAAGGCTATGACAACAGAACCATGGCCTGTGCTTTTGACTCAACGAGTTCACAGCTGTCTGATCAATGTTTCTCAATTGTACTTTCAGTTCAAGCCTCTAGCAGTTCATGGTTTAGGTTTGTCTATTGCAAAATGCTTTGTAGATAAATTCACTCATATTCATGCTGACTTGGATGCCATAATTAGTACTGGTCCAGTACTAACCTTATGTAACTTTAGTTCCTTATGTCTAGTTATACCATTGGCACAGCTGAAGGATGCATGTAGGATCCTTAAAGAGAGGTCATTTAGTGTTTTGGGATTCAACGTCACCAGTATGCTGATGGCTCTCTCTTTTTTTATCTAAATCCATTCTATTCAAGTTCTGAATGTTGTTGGGAATGGACTGGGTGAGGGCTCATCTAAACAAAATAGAGGTGCTTCTGGTCAACCAAAAGGCAGAACAGGGAATAAGGTTCAACCAGTCTTGGATTGAATCCCCCCTGAAGACCATGAGAGTCTATGGGCTGGCTTAGGAGTCCTGATTTAGCTGTTGTCATGCAAAATATCCATGTAGGGAAGCATAGCTCATTCTAGAAACCTCCAGGTGTTTCAGACTACAAATCAGGCCGAAATGGCATGAAAATGTTAAGGACTGCTGGGAGTTGTTGTCCAAAATACCTGGGGGAGGTTGGGAAAGGGTTTTATATAGCATCTTCTATAGCTCAGTCATTGTCTTAAGTGTCTGGTTGAAGACTATAGATTGTAATCTTTGTATGCTAAGCAAGTGCTGAATTAAGGGAATACTTGTCTAAGTCCCATTCATCTAGAACCCTTATTCTCTTTTTTTAGAATACTGAAATTTTGGTAATTCTACATAACACCTTATCCCTTTCTCTCTTTCAAATGAGTGAAAAAAGAATTTTTCCCCTTGTTCAAGAAAAAGTCATGTAGATGAATGGGTTTTTAATACAATTGGTATAGTGTTAAAATCATGTCACAGTAGTGGTGACAGGTTTACTAATACCTGTTAAAATCATACATTATATGCAAGCATATTCATGGGCCAGTTCCCCCAGGCTTCCCTCCCCCCATACCCCAAGTCTGAATCAAAGTTCCAGTTCCTGTGTATATACTTGCAGAATAAGTGGTTCTTCAGCATTCCAGCACATAGCATTTCCAGAAATAGTTCCACCCTAAAATTAGTGGGTTACTAACTGGGCATTCCTCATGCAAGAATGTTATGCCAGTTCCACTTGGCTGAAAGCACAAGCTTTTGACTAGCTCAGTGCGAAAAACAAGTAGAGTAAATCATTCTTCACAAATGATACCTGCATGTGTTTAGCGCTCGCGCGCGCGCTCGCTCTCTCTCTCTCTCTCTCTCACACACACACACACACAAATCAAAGATGGAAAATGTGGAATTAATGAATAATAACTGAATAATAACAAAGTCAGATGTCAAATTAATAACATCAAAGGCAGCTGAATAACAAACAACTGATAGCATATGCAGAGAAATGAAAGAAATATGAGTCTGTGCATCCCAATTCAACTCATGTTTGTTTATTAAACATTACAAAACCAGTAAGCAGAAAGGAGTGTGAAAGGTGTTACAGATTTACGTTGAGCAAAGCTGCCTGATTCATGAATCACTGGAAAAGTTATATGAGTGCACATTTATTTCATAATGAATAGAAAATTGAACCATATGGGGTCCATTCCACTCCATTTTCATTCATTTTGAAATGAATGGCATGAGCAACAAATGGATACAGTGGTGCCTCGCAAGACGAAATTAATCCGTTCCGCGAGTCTCTTCATCTTGCGGTTTTTTCGTCTTGCGAAGCACGGCTATTAGCGGCTTAGTGGCTTAGCGGCTATTAGCGGCTTAGCGGCTTAGCGGCTTAGCGGCTATTAACGGCTTAGTGGCTTAGCGGCTTTAAGAAAAAGGAAACAAACTCGCAAGAACTCGCAAGACGTTTCGTCTTGCGAAGCAAGCCCATAGGGAAATTCGTCTTGCGAAGCACCTCAAAAAAACGGAAAACTCTTGCGAGGCATTCGTCTTGCGGGGCACCACTGTATTCATTTGTCATTTGTCCATGAGTGAGGAGACCTACCTTTCTCCAGCCACCATTTTTATGTGCCCAGAATGCCCTTGGCATTACATCATTCTGGAGAACAAAAATGCTTTGTGTCTCTCCACCACTGGTAGCTGCCATTTTCACATCTCTCCCATAATGATCCTGAATTACTTCTCCATTCAGATATTAAGTTCTCAGAGCTTACCAGATCTCTTTTCCTAACTAAGAACCAAACATATTTCACTTTGTGAGCATTGCAATTGGACAATTAAAAAAAAGGATAAATGCAATCAAATACTTGCAGTGACTCTGAGAAACCTACTAGTTCACAATCATATGACACCAGATTCCCCATATAAACTGGATTGTAATTTGCACAATTATAGGATATCAACCTATAAGATTTTGTGCAAGAACCCTCATGATTTTCCCCCTAGAGAAGCAACATACATCACTAGAAGAATCATGAGCTTTCCCCAACCAATGTGTACAAAAACATATATAAGATAAAATGTGCATTTAAATGCACATATTATGAAAAATGGTATACAAAATGCATTACATTAGGGGAAACCACTTGCAAAATGTGTATATTAGTCAAGCTGCATACAAATATATGTTTGTAAGGAGAAATATGTACTAAAATGCTGACGGCTTTTTAGTAAGGTGTTTGCTTTAATGCAAAATGTTGCAGAAATGCAGAGAAGTGAATATAAGATTGGAAAGACAAGAAACTTGGAGAACTGAAATTGACAACCTTAAGTGTGCAATGCCAATCTTGCAAATCAACCTTAAGCCACAATGAGCACAGGGCTGGAAAGATTATGTGGCCAACTGCAACTGTAATAGACAAATATAACCTTTTATAAAATACCTTTCGTGGAAGGTTCTTGGAGAAACCAAATCTAGCAGGTGGCCATAGTTGCACCATTAACTCTCCAGCAAACATAAAATGAACCAAATATTAACATGATGTCGCATTTATAATAACTTGCAATTTTCTGTTAACACCTATAGAGATTAATTAAAATATTTTGGTTCTTTTCCAGAGTCAGCACAGCTGCTACAGAAGAGAACAAGGTGTTGGGTTTTAAACAGGGTTGCCAACTTTTTTTATTCTTGGCAAGGCTTCTGTGCCTTTAACAGCTTCCTGACAGTGGCCTCCCATTGGAAGTCCAAATCATCTCCTTCCTGATAGGAGTGGCTAGTTAAAGTATGGGACTGTCAGAACACTTGACATATAAATGAAGAGTCCTTAATGGTTTGTCCAAAACCCTCTGCATTCAATATGTGCACAACCATGCATACCCACATCAACCTGATCCCGGAAGTGACCTGAAAATGTGACAAAAAGGGGCAGGGATAGAATGGGGTGTCTGCAGGCTTTTTAAATGGTGTTTTGAATGCACAATGGTACCTCAGTTTTTTAATGTCTCGGAAGTTGAACATTTCGGTTTTTGAATGCCAAAAACCCAGAAGTAACTGCTTCAGTTTTCGAACGCTTTTCGGAAGTCGAACGTGCCATGTGGCTTCCGTATTGAGTTTTCTGTAAGTACCGTATTTTTTGCTCTATAAGACTCACTTTTTCCCTCCTAAAAAGTAAGGGGAAATGTGTGTGTGTCTTATGGAGCGAATGCAGGCTGCACAGCTATCCCAGAAGCCAGAACAGCAAGAGGGATTGCTGCTTTCAGTGCGCAGCGATTCCTCTTGCTGTTCTGGCTTCTGAGATTCAGAATATTTTTTTTCTCGTTTTCCTCCTCCAAAAACTAGGTGCGTCTTGTGGTCTGGTGCGTCCTATAGAGTGAAAAATATGGTAAATACTTTGGGTTTTGAACGTGTCGAACGGTCTTCGGGAATAGTTTACGTTAGAAAACTGAGGTACCACTGTACATGATTTCATGAATGCGTGTAGCCCTCGTGTAAAAGGGGAGTTGCCTGTACACAAAGTGCTTCTAGTTGATACTAATCATACTAATCTATAAACATCTATAAAGAACAAAGAGCATCCCTCTAGGAATGTTCTATGCTGGTAGTACACCATGTTGGACATTAGACAATATTAGCTTGACAGACAGTATCCAAAATCTGGAAGATCCTTCAGAAAGGATTTGTGGGACTGTTGAATTGCAACTGTGTTGACTAGCTTTGTGCTAGCAATATTTATGAAAGTAAAGGTAAAGGGTAAAGGGACCCCTGGCCATTAGGTCCTGTCACAGACAACTCTGGGGTTGCGGCACTCATCTCGCTTTACTGGCCGAGGGAGCTGGCATACAGCTTCTGGGTCATGTGGCCAGCATGACTAAGCCACTTCTGGTGAGCCAGAGCAGCACACGGAAATGCCGTTTACCTTCCCGCCGGAGTGGTGCCTATTTATTTACTTGCACTTTGACATGCTTTCGAACTGCTAAGTTGACAGGAGCAGGGGCCAAGCAACGGGAGCTCACCCCGTCGCGGACATTCAAACCGCCAACCTTCTGATCGGCAAGCCCTAGGCTCTGTGGTTTAGACCAGAGCGCCACCTGCGTCCCTTCATTTCTGAAAGTAACCTTATGCAAATTCAGCTCTGGGATCCAAAACAGTTCACTTCAGACTGAGCCAACCCTGTGTTACTAGAAATTTCACATCAGATTTTCATTTTTCTTTTTCCTCTGCTTGTGGTTTAATGCATTCTTCTCAGTGGATTTTGTTGTGAGCTGCGCTTACGTTGCATTGTAGCTATGGCTTCACCTTAGCTCTCAGGTGCAATGTCATTTTAAATTGAGAGATAAAAAATGACATGGAGCCCTTGTAGTCCATGCTTTTCTTTGAAAGCCCATCTGGCCAAAATTTGAGCAATATAAATAGATTTGTACCTTTTGCCTTTCCTGTCACCGCAGAGAGCCTGTGTGACACTTGGCAATATATCCTGGGCCTAAACATAAGCATCTGTATACTAAACACCATTCACACTTGACAAGAAATTTGTGCTTTGGAACAGAGAGAAGCCATCTTTATATAAATAGGATGTTTGCACTGGGGTTTTTCAATCAAAATAAAGTGGCAAATAATTTTTGGAATGTATCTTACCTTTCACAGTAAGCAATGTGCTGTCCTGGATAAATAAAAAAAAACCTGTGATGCTTACATGCAAGACCTACAGCACAAAAAAATTAGCAGAGTCTTGAAGACGATTATAGAAGAGCTGGCTGTGTTTTGACAGGGTGTGAGTCTCAGTGCCTCTTTCTGTAGCAGGCTGCAATGTCTTTTCTTTCTTCATGCAGACATGGCTATAGTTATTGATGCATTTGTGGTGTCTAGGCTGGGTTATATGATGGTATTTCTGTTGAGATCCTTACAAAACACAACAGCTAATTTCCTGAGAAGAAAATTAACCCTCACCCTGGGCCACCAGGAACACAATTCACTAGAACTTCAGAACTGCATGACCTGATTGTAGCTCAGTTCAAGGTCGTGGCTTAGAAACCCCTAAATGTCTTTATTAGGTCACATCTCAACAGGGATGTAGGGATGTTGCAAGGAGCCAGATTCATGGTGCAGCATGGGACTCAAGTACCTTATGGATTGACTCTCCCAATATCTACTATCCTAGGCCCCATCACCAACATGGCCTTCTTGATAGTGTTTCTTCATTTGTGGGATGCCCTCTCTGCTGAGGTCCATCTGCTTCCCTCACTACTGACTTTCTGGAGAATTCTATAGACAGTCCAGTTTATCCAGGCTTTTGATGGCCAATCGAAATCAGTAACTATGGGGGTATGTAATCTTTTGTAAATGTTTTCACATGGTTTTAGTTGCTTTAAATACATTTCATTTTAAGTTGGATTGTTTTAACATTGTTATATTTGCTGTCTGAGTTGAATAACAAGATGGCGCATACATCCATTCCAGGTTCAATTCCAAATACAGTTGAATCTGACGTCAGCACTGTGGTACCTTGGTTTAAGAACTGAATGATTCAGTTTACGAACTCCACAAAACCAGAAATAGTGTCCTGGTTTGTGAACTTTACCCCTGTTAAAGAACGGAATCCGAACAGTGGAAGGGCGCCAGTGGCAGGAGGTCTCATTGGGGAAAGTGCAGCTCGCTTCGGTTTTGGTTTAAGAAGGACTTCCGGAATGGATTAAGTTCGTAAACCGAGGTACCACTGTACCGATGATGGGATAGCATCCACCATCATACCTGAGTCCAGTAAGCTATCCTACCAAATGCAGAGCAGACCACATGGCACATACACTTCTGTTTCCAACACACTGGCACCACTCCCTCCCTCTAGCACCTGCCACTTAAGGCAACTGCCTCCTGATAGGGAGATCCCAAGCCCTAACTTTGAGCTAAAAAAACCCTTTAACAATGACTATTGGTGCACTCTTGAGAGTTCCATGGACTGCAAGAAGATCAAACCCATCCATTCTTAAGGAAGGACAGATCCTAAAGCTGAGGCTCCAATACTCTGGCCACCTCATGAGAAGAGAAGACTCCCTGGAAAAGACCCTGATGTTGGGAAAGATTGAGGGCACAAGGAGAAGGGGATGACAGAGGACAATATGGTTGGATTGTGTTCGCGAAACTACCAGCATGAGTTTGACCAAACTGCAGGAGGCAGGGAAGACAGAAGTCCCTGGCGTGCTCTGGTCCATGGGGTCACGAAGAGTTGGATACGACTAAATGACAAAACAACAACAACAATTGGTGCACTACATTCTGGCATGAAAATCTCGAGAATAGGCATTCTCAATAGTTGCTCTGCATTATGAAAGCTATTTAGCTTGGAAATTTGTGACTGCCGTAGCCTGAGCATATTTCAGAAGCAATATAAGGTCAGATCTAACCACCACATTTTCCATATGGCGGCGTCTTGGGGTGGGTGGATGAAACACCCCCACAGTGGGATTCTCCATACGGCTAATGCTACCACATTTAGAGCTGTGCGATTCTTCTGTTGCCAGGAATATGCAGCCCTGATGTGGAAACTCTCCATGCAATTTGAGCCACAGTTTTCATCAAGGTACTTCAGCCACAGCACTAGCAGGGGATTGACCAGGTGCAGGGAGAGATCACACAATCCCTGGGAGGCCAGAGCACAAAGCGGGAGGGAAAGGGAAGTGGATTTAAAGTGGTGGGAGGCCCCCACTAAGAACTTGGCTTTGGAGATAATTCTATGGGTAGCCCTGAGATTGAATACAATCTTAACCTTGTCTGTTACGATCCATTCTCATGACCTTCTGCAATTCTCCTGGAACAGCAGTGTCTTAAATTGTTATAGCATGCATGCCTTTAAAAACAGCTTTGTTAATAGTTGCCAAGGTGTTAGAGGAAAATCCCACCAACACCCACCATCATGGTTTGCATTAACAGATACATTTCCCTGCCTTTGCTCCCTTTGCCTTCATATACAAGGAGTAGGGAATGTAACATCCTCTTATTCTGAGTCTGGAATCCTTTCTGAAGTGGAAGGGAAAGCAGCTGGAATGGTAACAGGAACTGAAACATCCATAGAGATTTTATTTCTATGGAATTTCCACTGGGAAATCCCCAATAGCTCCTTGGGACATTTAGCCTTCAGGGATAGAGGAGATAGATGCATCCAAGTAGCATTGGCAAAATTCAGTTAATACAAATGGTTCTATATGCAGATCACATTCTTTTTTGGGGGGGGGATTTAAAATCTTGTAGTAGTAGCAAAGAGTTTGATTAGTTCCCCAAAGGAACATGGGAATGTTTGTAAAGTAAACCAAAGGATTTTAAAGTTGTTAATAACAGTGGTGCTATTTTTATTTTATTTATTATTTTATTGCATTGATTTATATTCTACCTTTGAGGATATAAATCCTTCCAAAACAGCTTATATATTTTAAAAACACATGGAATTCAACATCATGCTAAGACAATCATTCGACCAGCACAAGCAGTCCTGCTTGCCAGATGAAATGTTCTCCCCTTCCCTCCCCCTGCACACTTTCCTTGGGGTCCTCACAGCCCTCTAGAACGGATTGGAGGGGCATAGGGGAGAAAAGAAGGGAATGCCCCATTGCAATAGAGGAGACCTTGCATTGGCTTCCATTAGTTTCCATTAGCTAGTTGAAACCAGCCCTTAAGGAAGAATTCTTACATACTGAAGTCATCAGGATCCTTCCCATAGAGCAGTTGATAGCCCTGAGGGGCACGGGGAGTTCAACTAGAGCAGTCCCTTCCCACTCTCTTTCCTGGACCCATTTCCACAGGATGGTTGAAGGTACAGTACCCTGTTGAAGTAGACAGAGGAAATTGTTCTATAGATTCCGGAGTATTCCATATAAAAGCTAAAGAGACCTTACAATACCAGCTCTTATATAATTCCACTGGGCTGCCTGCTTGCCACTGAGATCAATTCAAGGTTTTGGTTTTGAAATATAAATCCCTAAAAATCCCTTAAAATCCTATGCACACTTACCTGTAGGAACATCTCACCAAATTAAATGGAATTTACTTCTAAGTAATCATGTCTAGAATTGTGCTCCCCATTATGTTATTTTCCTGTGAACTTAACAATATATGCTATTGGTTTTGAAGGTGAAGGTAATAACATCTGCTGGATTTGAAGCACTAATGTGTGGCTATCCCATTATCTAGCTGGAGCTGTATATAAAACCAGGATAAAACTCAGCCAAGAAGAATGACATAATCAGAGCTTAGTTGGGGATAAATACAGATAATTTTTGGCACCAGCAAAATCTACCTTAGCAACCATATTTTACGACAAGGATTTTGTACTAGTGAGAAGAATGGGCCATTTGCAATCTAGATCTAGTGCAGGGATGCCAACTTGAATAAAATATTGGGGGAGGGACAAGTAAGCCCCACCCCACAAGACACAGTGCACAGACCCCATTTGAATGGCAATTCCCATCAACTTTTGAGGGGGCACACCCCTCAAATATTTTAGAGGGGCAAAGGGACCTTGGCCCCTAAGAATTAGTTCCTATCTAGTGTGTGTGTGTGAATGAGCCATTTATTACATTTAATGAGGTAATAGAAAGGATGGGCAGTCGTTTCCCTTTCTTTTTTGTTCCATTCAAATTAGAAATTATTTATTACCTGGTCATGAACTAACTTTGAAACGTCTTCCTGCTATGAAGCTTTAAAAGAGCCTATTGTCTAAAATGTAGGCAGTTCTACCAGGTGATATAAAATATAAGCAATTATCGGAGCACTATTTTGAAATGCACTTCACTGAATTATGTGCAGGTTCAGTCCTAAGTATACTTTAAACATGTTACTGAAATAAACTTTCTACACAATTTGGTTTCAATATACCTGCCAGCTTAGGGGAGGAAATGAATACCAACGGCCGTGGGAGTTGCTGGAGAATTGCTTGAGAAATCAATCTGTAGAGGCCTCTTTTTTTCCATATATGGGGGAGTTAGCAAAAAAAAAAAAAATCTTGGCATACCATTTTCAATATTTTTAAGGATGTAATCTGTTATGAAAACCCATGTTATTCATTATTTTGTTGGCTTATTCAGAAGAGAGAGTGAGAACAAAACATCAGGTGTTGGTTAGCAATTCATTGCTGACAGTCAGAATCCTATTGGCAACATTGTGAGGGGCGGTGACACCTTTGCTTGGATGAATAGCTGAGAAAAGTGTGACACATTGCTTCAGTGAAGATGTTTGTTCATTTTAGACAATTGGTCTCCTTTTATTAGAGATCAGAATAGAGATGAACCTGAAGAAAATCTCATAGCAAAAAGGGATAGCTATGATTTCATATTCTTTTTGAAGTGAATTTTCATGTGTTTTTAACATTTATTTATTGCATTTATATCCCACCTTTTTCTTTAAGGAGTTCAAGGTGGCATACATGGTATTCCCTCTCCTCATTTACTCCTCACCGCTGAGAGGCCATGACTGGCCCAAGGTTACCCAGTGAGTTTCACGGCTGAATGCAGATTTGAACCCTGGTTCTCTGGGTCCTAGTCCAACATTCTAACCACTATACAACACTTGCTCTCTATTAATAGAGTATTAATACTGTGTGGTCAATAATATCAATTTTCTATGGTCCTGCTTCTCTTTCAATTACATTGCTTGCCTTTTAAAACTAAATAAGATCTTTTTGGGGGGGAATACAAAATATTTGGAGGTCAATATTGTGTTGCTGGCGATCATTAACATCACAAGTACTGTGGTATTTACTGAACCATCTTCCAAATGCCAATGGCAGTAGCAATTATAATGCTTGGGAGGAGGAATCATATATTTCCACTAACTATAGATTGTGCTAGGAAAATATGATAAGCACACAAAAAAGTGCTGCCTGAAAGGAAAATATCAGAATCCCCAACCAGGCGCTCCCTGTACTAAAAGATCATGTGGGTCACCCTTTTAGGAAATTGAGATTTCCCACCCACAGTTTAAGGGTGCTTCCCAGTTACTCCTATTTTGACACTAATTCAAGTGCATAGTGGTAAAATATAATTGCACAATTAAATTGGATTTGGTACTCTAACACAACAAACCCACTTCCACACACATGGAGCATTTAGCATCAAGGAATGTGCGGAATAACAATTGTGTCATGTGATCTTGTGTACCCTCCCTGAAAACAAATCAGAATGAATGCTCAATGAACAGCCAATGTTGTATAACCTCCCAGCAAACTTTGTGCACAGCAATTAGGCTGAAAGTTCAATAAACAGGCCATCTGGAAGTGACCTAAGTCCTCCTACATGTGTAACAGTTAGTTAGATCAGTAATGCTAAAGTTTCAAAGATATGTAAATTATGCCCAAGTGTAGACTTTGGATCCTTAGAAAACAAATCAGAATGACATTTCCCAAAAGATCAAGGACTGCATTCAAACACGGCCAGCTTTTCAGGGTCCTCTTCATTCAGTGATGTTGCAAATGTCTTCCGAGCACCATCTGTTGAGTCTAAAAATGAGCTGTGAGGCTCAGCTAGAACCTGTCAAATGTAAAGCAGCTATTCAGGAGATACTGGAAAGCACCAAAGAGCATTTATGAGTCACTGAAGTCTATCACAGCTTGAAGAAATGGAACACAACAGAGTTACAAATAATAATGGGCAGGGATTTCAATGACATATTGCAATTCTAGTCTCTCTTCTGAGAAGCACTTTACAGTATTTCCTGCCCCCCGCCCCCACACTTCTGGTACTGTCTTACCTGAGCAGAAGAAATTTCAAAAAGTGAGTAAGAATCTGTATTCACTGGCATAAAGCAGTAGGGAAGCAAATTAAACAGTTTGCATTAAAGTTGCCAAGAATCACTCAGATGAACATGAATTGAACTTTGAACTGAACATGAAGCAAACTGGTTCATTTTATACTAGTTTGGACACAAACTACAGTTAGCTCCTTTTTGGATGTGCTGAATTTGAACTATCAATATTACTTCATGTTGTGTTAAGTTTTAAATGGTGAGAAAGAACTTTATGCCGACATACTGCTCCAAATCCCATCAGCACAATACTCCTGCTATTTCCCGAGTTAGCAGGGTTCCAAATTGTGTGTTTTTTCCCCTAGAAACAATTAACACAGAAATGAGTGCTAAACTTCTACTAGACTTCCAGAAGTGACTTTTACATCATGTAAAAGATCACATAGAATGCAAAAATGAACAGGCAAGGGAACATCTTGAAATCAAAAAGTGCAATCAAAATGGTGCATAAGAGAAACTTCGAATGCCAGCTCTCCTTCCTAATAAATCAGTGATTCAAAAAGACACCTAATTTCACTTTTGATCAATCCAGACATTCATTGCTTTTTGGTTACTCCGAATTATGAAACATCTGCAATCACTGAAGAATGAGGCACTATCATTTGTTTTGCTATAAAAACCAATTGATTAATTACTGTTTCTTGTGCAACATGCATGTCCTCATTGTCGTAAAATCCTTTTGCAAATATATCAAAGCACAGGTGTCCTTTTTTATTCTTTTACACAATTATTCCACACTAGGCAAACACTGAGGGGGTGGGGAATACCATAATGTTTCATTTAAAAGTCTGATCTGAAGCCAGTTAGAAGATGTAACTGCAACTCACAAGCCTACTATTGCCTGAACTCAGAAACCTCACTCAGAATCACCAAGAATTCTGTCTATTCAAGAGAAAGGAAGGCAGCAATACCTTAAGATACCCTCAGAATCAGTCCATGGAGCTAATCCTGACAGTTCAAACCTCAGATGAAGAGAAGAATAAATGTCCTGTTGACTGAGAAGATAGGTAGCTAGGGTTGCTTTTAAGAACTAAAGCTACAACTCATTTAAGGAGATAAGAGCAATTTATATAGCTGCAACAGCTGAATGTTACCAACCAATGTTGTCATTTTGTACATCTCTTTTCCATATGAATGTGCTGGAAGCAGCCCATGATAGAACAAACAAGAACAGGATGGCAGTACATATCAAAGCATAACAAGTTGTTTATTGCATTTGTATCCCATCCTTCCTGCAGGAGCCCAAGGCGGGACTGTAATCCTATACACACTTATGCAATCCACTCAGAACTAAGCCCTACTGAATTCATTGTGGCTTACTCCCAGCTTAGTGGAATGAGAACTGGTATCCCACCTGGGAGTAAGTACCTTAAATTTAATGTGACAATTTTTAAAAAAGACATCCCAATGGATAAATAATAAAACTAGAAAAAAGCAAGTGACTAAGAAACTGAGAGCTTTCCTTGAAGATAAAAGAGAGAGGGTGTTTGAGGACATCTTTTTTTAAAAGGTAGCCATTTTTAGTTTTGATGGTGCATAGTGAATTATTCACAACCTCTGATTTCCAGTTACTAATATTTTATATTTGCTTTATTGATTTGTCTTATAAATAATAAATGGTGTAATCTTGTTAAAAAGCAGCGTGAACCTTAAATCTGTGACATAAACCTTGATTTACAACTTTCAAGTTTTGAAGGCAATCCTCTATGATGAAAAAGTTCCTATGTGAGGAAACAGTAGGATCAGATTTTTTATTTTATCTTTTGCTATAGTATATTATGTGCTGCTAAATAAATCATGCATGTATTATTAGTGTTTTACTGGCTTTCTTCATAAAGTCAAAACAAATCAGGTGTTTAGCAATCCTCTTTGTTGGCAAATCATTTGTGGTGAAGCAATCCTTTATGTTAGTGGAGAGAAGTTAATGAGTGGAGAAAAATAGAGAAAATATACCAGTTTATACTTAATTTGAGGAAATACAGAGTATGAATACTGGTATGTTTAGAATTTTCTATTGGGTGACTACTTTGAAACTGGAGCTGTGAAAAAAAAGAAATTTGTTGTCTCTGCTATCTCCATGAACACTTTGGGCTCTAGGGCATGGGGAGCAGCAGGAGTGGTGGTCTAGGAGACTGAGGCAGGGAAGGCCCACAGCCCAGCCCACTAGCTGGCCAGGTGGATATCGTGAGCTCTGGGAGGAGGGGTGCGATTCTTCAGCTGGAGGAGGTTGGAACAGGTGAGGGTCACATGCCTCATCAAATCCAGATACTAAGGGAAGCAGAGCTGAGATGCTGTGTTTACTGAACTGCCCATGTTGATGGACCTTGGCTTGGCTGTTCTTGGACCTCTATGGGACTGTGCTTCAGGTTTGACTCTGGACTGTATCCTAACCAGTTACAGATAGGTAGCCGTGTTGGTCTGCCATAGTCAAAATAAAGAAGTGTGCATGCACACGAAAGCTCATACCTAGAACTAACTTAGTTGGTCTTTAAGGTGCTACTGGAAGGAATTTTTTTATTTTGTATCCTAACCGACTTTGGAATGCATTTCCTGATCTTTGGACTTTGCTTGTGTGGCTTCACCCTCGGACTTTTAACTTGGGACTTGACATACTGACTTGTTACCAGGTAGGCAGTGGCGTAGCGTGGGGGGTGCAGGGGGTGCCAGCCGCACCGGGCGCAACATTTTGGGGGGCGCACTCGCAGCTCTCTGCCCCTACCTGGCTCACTCCCGCTTGCAGCGGCAGCAGCAGCAGCCTGGCGAATAGGGCGCGCGCGCCCAGGGCGCACGGAGTGGCAAAGGCGAAGGAGACGAGGCAGAGGCTGCGTGCTGGCGGAGGAAACAGGAGAGATTCAGATTGCAAGCAAGCCGGGATGCTTCGTCGGCTTGGGGAAAGCCCTGCGGGGGCCAAGGGCAAGCGCCTCACTTTGCTGGGCGCAGAGGTGGGGAGGGAAGAATCTCCACCCCTCTCTCTCTCCAAAGGGGATTTACGCCGGCTGAGCTGGGTTTCGCCTCCTCCGCCACCGCCTGGGGACAGCTCCTCGGAGGAGAAGGACATTGGGGGGCGCAGAGAGGAATCGGGGGGCCGCAGCTCCAGCCATCGCCCATCGCCAGCAGTGTCCGTGCCTCCTTAGGGGGGCTCCTCGGGGGACTCCTTGAGGAATCCGGGCAGCAGGATCTTGGAGACGCTTTGCCGGGCAGCCAAGTGAGACCCCTGCTTCTTCAGAAATTTCTCCAAAGGCTTCATCCCGCCGACGGCAGTGGGGGCACCCAGGGGCTCAGCTGGGCCCCAGGACGAGGGGTGATCCAATGTGCCCTTTTCTTTTTTTTTTTTTTTTTTATAATAATTTTTATTGATTTTACAACATAAACAAAAAACGAACAAACATAATGCGACTTCCCCAAACCTCCCCTTCACTGCATCCAAATTTCAAAATTTTTAGCAATTCTTCATCCCATTTTTATATTTAGTTCTCTTTAAAAAGAGTTTCTGCTTTATAAATTTCGATTTATAGCTGTAATTCTTTGTGTCCAATCCCCTGACATCTTAACATTCCGAAATTTTACAACAATTTTTAAGATAGATTTTAAATTTTTTCCAGTCCTCCTCCACTGTCTCTTTCCTCTGGTCACGGATTCTGCCGGTCATCTCTGCCAGTCCCATAAATTCAGTCACCTTGGTCTGCCATTCTTCCAGAGTAGGTAATTCTTTAGTCTTCCAATACTTCGCCAAAAGGATTCTTGCTGCTGTTGTTGCATACATAAAAAAGGTCTTATCTTTCTTTGGTACCAATTGGCCGACCATGCCCAGGAGAAAAGCCTCCGGTTTCTTTACAAATGTCCACTTAAGGATTTTCTTAATTTCATTATAGATCATTTCCCAGTAGGCCTTAATCTTTGGGCAGGTCCACCAAAGGTGATAAAAGGTTCCTTCACATTCATTACACTTCCAGCAATTGTTATTGGGCAAATGATATATCTTTGCTAGCTTGACTGGGGTCATGTACCACCTATAGATCATTTTCATTAAGTTCTCTTTCAGGGCACTACATGCCGTAAATTTAATACCTGTGGTCCATAACTGCTCCCAGTCAGCAAACATAATATCATGGCCGATATCTTGTGCCCACTTAATCATGGCTGATTTAACCGTTTCATCTTGTGTGTTCCATTTTAGCAGCAGATTATACATTCTAGACAAATTCTTAGTATTGGGTTCTAGCAATTCTGTTTCTAACTTTGACCTCTCCTTCTGAAATCCTAGTTTTCTGTCCTGCTTAAAAGTTTCATTAATCTGGTAGTAATGTAACCAATCTCGGACTTTAGGTTTCAATTTCTCAAAACCCAATGTGCCCTTTTCAGCTTAGGCCAAAATTGGGGATCAGGGGCGGCGCACTCTGCGTGCCTGCGGCGGGGGTGGAGAGACGTGCGATCAGAGAGTCATGGCTATGCCAGATGTTGGAGGCGGGCGAAGATCTGGCCAAGAAGGTGGCAGGGAGCTGCCTCTTTGGAGAAGGGAAACGTGTCCGGCATTGGGGAGGGGGGGTGGAGCGGGGGCGCGGCTCTGGCCAACCTTACCGAGCGTGGAAAGGCTTTAGGGGGCGGGGTGCGCGGGGTCCTGCTTGACTCTCCCTGCAGGGGGAGTGACCAGAGGCGCCTCCGATGGCTTCGCGTCCTGACGCCCTCCTGAAGTGGTAGGCGGCGAGAGACAGACAGGTGGATTGCCGTCTACTCTTTGGCCGCGCCAGAAACGGGGTGAGCGGGCGCAACATCTGGGGGTTAGGGGGCGCAAATCCATGCGTTAGGGGGCACAAATTACTTGCCTTGCCCCGGGTGCTGACAACCCACGCTACGCCACTGCAGGTAGGCCATGGGTTCAGAACACATAGCTGCCCCTCCCTGATACTGATTTTCATGGTGTTGCCACACTTGCCTGGGGCTAAGGCACACACTGGGGAACCTGTGTTTCCTTGTGGAGTTGTAGTCAATGCACAGAACATAACTTCACTATGGAATTTGTTGCAAAAAGATGTGGTGATGGCCACCAACTTAGAAAGCCTTAAGAGGGTAGCTTACACAAAGTCATGGCGCATCATGCTGGCTTCTAGCCATGAGGCCTACATATTTCATCCTTGAGCATCAGGAGGCTGAGGATAGGGCACAACTTTGAGTGCACAAAACACACGCCCTGCACTTTCAAAGGCATTGGTTTCTGGAAGTTGAAAACTAAGTAACTTACATTATAGATGATTATTAGAGCAGGTATTAGACAAAGTCATGGAGCATAAGACCATTGATGTCTACTATTCATATTTGCTATCTAAGTGGCAGAGTGCTTCTGAATACTAGTTGCTTACAATAGCAGCCAGCAGGATGGCACAGCCAAGGCTGTGCTGCTCTCCTGGCTTCCCAATGCTGTGCATTTCTGGCAGTTGCCAGCTATGCCATTTCTCCTCTTGCAGCGGAGAGTTCAGCATGCTATGCCTGCACTGTCCCCAATGCCTTGCCCATCCTCCTCTCAATAACTGGCAGTGACATGGTGTTGGGAAGCCAGGAGGCCCCACTTGTTCACCCAATGGCTGGAGCACAACAGTGAGAGAGGGCTGTTGCACTCATGCCCTGTTTGTAGGCATCTCTTTCACTATTGTAGGAAATGGTATGCTGGCCTATAAATTTCTGGTTTAATCCAGTAGGACTCTTCTTATGTCCTATAACCCTAATAGATACCAACCATCCTGTCTAATGTGGAAAGAGGAAACAACGGGGCCTGAGGATTTCCTCCGTGGGGCAATCCAAACCAAGCAACTAATCAGGCTTATTCAGAGCTCCCATGGTGGAAAATAATGGTGTGAATCACCTTTCTAATAGACTTTCCTCACTTTTTTGGTGAAAACCACTGACTTCAAATTTCTGGGAATATCTTTGTACTCTGAAACTAAAAGTTTAAGAAGCCACTAGACATCGGTACTATGCTGCCTAAATCAGCTACTGAGAACACCCTTTATGAAATGAATGACAAGCTTTTAACAAATACAGCTATATTTTGACACCAGACAAATTAGTGTCCATAACAGACGTCTTAACATCTAGAAACATTCAAAATGTAGCAATTACATTTGTCATATCCTAATTGCATTATTGCCTCAAAATGAGCCATCTATTTTCCTTCTGAGAACATTTTCAAAGCAGACCATTGAGCAATTTCTCTGCTTTATGAATAATCGGTCCTTCAAGTTTGCCTCCAATGTGAGGTCAAAGCTGCACTCTGAACAGCTGAATTTCTCTCTGCTTATGTAATTCAGATGTTGGCCTGCCTGAAATACTTCATCACAATTCTGACTGCCAAGAGAGGCGGCAAGTGGTTCTAGCAATATATAATGTAACCTAAAGTGACTGAAAATGACATTTTTTCCCTTTTATTTGAAACGACTATTATGTGTTGGCTAAACAGAATTAAATAATAACCTAACTGTAGTATTATGAAATGCTTAATGACTGAATTTTGTTTAATGGCGGGTTGCTATATTACAATGAATAATGTCTGAATCTTGGTCGTGCTTTAAAGGAACACACACAGTCAGTCAACATAGCTTTTCTTGCTAAAGAGGTGTAATCCACTACAGTTATTGAAGGATGAGATTCCCCAAACTTGCTCTGGTTGCTCTTGTTTAGCAACCAGCTGAAATTACTGATTAAGCTCCTAGTCATCTGAGCAGAAGATCTCTAACAATAAATTACAGAGTTCATGGTCTGCTGCTTGTTTTGCCTATTATTATTCACTTGTAGCAGGGATGTTCTGGCAGAGAATTTCAACCTCTTGCAGAGGGGCTTGACATCTTGTTGTCTTACTTTACTGAGTAGGAATCTGCCCTGCTCAGATTCCAAAACTTTCTCATCTGATTAGGGTGGATCATGATCTGGATCAGATCAATGGTCCACTTCAGAATCTGCAATGTGGCAGATTCATTTATGAGGTGATCCAGAGGTTGTGTTCTGAGAGGCAACCCCCACCTACCCCAAATTCTTTTAAAATGTGTGTCCACATGAGTGGCTAGCAACATGGGGACAGCCATACAATTCCCTCTGGTGGTGGAACAACACCAACTCTGCATCTGTATTGGAATTGTTTTTAGATGTTGTAATTGTTTTGTGTTTTGTGTGTCTGCTGCCATTCCCTCGGGAAGAAGAACGGGATATAAATTTAATCAATCAGTCACTAAGTTCTGTTACTCCCAGGGGAGATGCTCTAAACGAATTGGCAGTGTGCATGTGCTGAATGCAGAGCAGGTTGGATTGCTCTGTAAATGATATGAGGAGATTTCTAATTTAAAATCTTGATACTTGAAATCTTGATAATTGATATGTTGACATGTTTTAACTTACTCTTGCATTGTCTTGGTGGTTTTTTGCGATTTATTTTTTAATGGCCATTAGTCACAGACGATAAAAATCTGT
Source organism: Podarcis erhardii (assembly GCF_964252035.2). Classification (NCBI taxonomy): domain Eukaryota; kingdom Metazoa; phylum Chordata; class Lepidosauria; order Squamata; family Lacertidae; genus Podarcis; species Podarcis erhardii. The sequence continues at coordinate 52,168,936 of NC_138508.1, read as the reverse complement.
CTTTCCAAATACTCATTGGCACTGCTATAATCATGGAAATCAATACAAAGCACTTCACATCACCGATATACCCATATGGTTTCACCTCTAGTTCAGAATTCAATTGTATTTGAGCAGGAATGAAGAATCCAATGTTGAATGTGCATTACATTCAATATTTGGAACTACATACGTATATGTGGGCTCTGCACATACTTTCTATAAATATCTAATTTCCAAAATGCCTAAACTAAACCTCCTCCAGAACTATGTTAATACTGCTTTTCATAGAATAATGATCCTTAGGTCCCTGACTTCCTTGTGTAAGTATGATGTACTTAAAAAACAACACACAAATTGGCAGTAAGACATTTTGAGCTATTTGAATGGCCTCAGTCTTGTCAATCAAGGCAAAAGAGGATAACTTTTGGTGCTACACATTGTATACCGTGGATGATCAATTTCCCTAAATCTTTCTATTTTGACCCCTATTTCCATTCACTTACAATTGGGTCCAGATGTTCCTATTTTTAAGTCTTTTAGACGAGTCTTGGAGCCTGTTTCTGATAGCAGAGGCAGCTATTAGGCATCTAAATTTGACAGTGATTGACATTAGTAACAAGTACATTGCTTGTTTTTAAGGCTGAAATCTTCATTTTAAAGATGTTTTCAGTGATACCTGGAAGTGCAAGTTATCCCTAAACTACAGTTAAAGATCCACTTTTCCTTAGGGAGCTACAGTTCTAACATCACTCAAACGATGAAGAACTGTGCTAACTTTGAATTTGGAATGAACTAAAGAAACGTCAAATAATATTTATGAGATTTTTTAATCAGTTTTCAATGGGCAGGTTTTCCTGTGTTGAGCACTTGGGGTCAACTCCAAGTTTTGGAAAGGACTTGGATGGAATGCTGTCTGTGGGCCCACCTCCCCCTTGTTACTATCACAACTGCCCATTAGCTTGTCCTCTCCTGTGGGCTCAGTCCATTCAGCTGCCCGTGGGGGGGGGGGGTGGATGAATAGAGTGTTGCTACCACTGTTTGTTGCTGTCACCTGCCAAGGTCCATGCTAGAGTAGGGACCCCATTGCTGACTCCCGGAGCCTCTGCTGCAACATGAACCCTAGAAGGTGCCCAACAATCCAAACACCTGGTGCTGGCCTTGTAAATATTCCTAAGTACTTGATAGATACCATTCTTAAATACTTTGTTCCTGTGTAGAGAAATGCATTAGTTGTCAAGTATTCTGCGGGGAATTTTTAAATGTGTTCTGGGAATGAACCAAAATTTTCTGTTTTGGATGCCAAACCAGCTGCATTGATCATCTTAATAAACAAGTGCTATTTTCTTCCCTCTTAAATTTTCTTACAGACTTGAACTGTCCCTCCAAACACAACAGGAAGGGAGTCAGACATCTTTTGGCTTTTTGCTGCTCATCCAGATTGCATTAGGTTTTCACAATTTTTCCATAAGAACTTCCTTGTGGAAGGTGGGGAGAAATATTTTCCTCTCCTGTTTCTTAGAATCAACAACATGCTTGTTACCTGGAAAACAGTTTGGAAGGGCTTAACCAAGACCACAATTGTAATCACATGGTCAACCAGTGGCCTTTTAAAGAGTTCCACTGCACACTTATTTTTCTCTTTCACCAAAACTGAGTGTGGGCATTCACCAGTGAATGGCCTCTAGTTGTTGTGCCAGTGTAGAACAGACAGAAAGCAACAACTGTTTTCTGCTTGATTATGCTAAATTGATGTGTTGTGAAATATTTGGGATGTATAAATGCATGCGCCATGATGAATCTGGAGCAGCAAAACTAGACTCCTTTATCTGCCCAGCTGCAATAAAACATATCTCTCCCATGTTGGTTTCTACAGCCACAGCATGTGCTGTAACTCTCCAATGGTTTATTTTAACCCCAGTGGTGCACTATTCCATTGCTTCTCGAAACTGATGGATGCCAACAATTATAAATCATAGAATCATAGAATCATAGACCCCCTGCCAAGCAGGAAACACCATCAGAGCACTCCTGACATATGGTTGTCAAGCCTCTGCTTAAAGACCTCCAAAGAAGGAGACTCCACCACACTCCCTGGCAGCAAATTCCACTGTCGAACAGCTTACTGTCAGGAAGTTCTTCCTAATGTTTAGGTGGAATCTTCTTTCTTGTAGTTTGGAACCATTGCTCCGTGTCCGCTTCTCTGGAGCAGCAGAAAACAACCTTTCTCCCTCCTCTATGTGACATCCTTTTATATATTTGAACATGGCTATCATATCACCCCTTAACCTCCTCTTCTCCAGGCTAAACATGCCCAGCTCCCTTAGCCATTCCTCATAAGGCATCGTTTCCAGGCCTTTGACCATTTTGGTTACCCTCCTCTGGACACGTTCCAGTTTGTCCGTGTCCTTCTTGAACTGTGGTGTCCAGAACTGGACACAGTACTCCAGGTGAGGTCTGACCAGAGCAGAATACAGTGGCACTATTACTTTCCTTGATCTAGATGCTATACTCCTATTGATGCAGCCCAGAATTGCCTTGGCTTTTTTAGCTGCCGTGTCACACTGTTGGCTCATGTCAAGTTTGTGGTCAACCAAGACTCCTAGATCCTTTTCACATGTACTGCTCTCAAGCCAGGTGTCACCCATCTTGTATTTGTGCCTCTCATTTTTTTTTGCCCAAGTGCAATACTTTACATTTCTCCCTGTTAAAATTCATCTTGTTTGTTTTGGCCCAGTTCTCTAATCTGTCAAGGTCGTTTTGAAGTGTGATCCTGTCCTCTGGGGTGTTAGCCACCCCTCCCAGTTTGGTGTCATCTGCAAATTTGATCAGGATGCCCTTGAGTCCATCATCCAAGTCGTTGATAAAGATGTTGAATAAGACCGGGCCCAAGACAGAACCCTGTGGCACCCCACTAGTCACTATTCTCCAGGATGAAGAGGAACCATTGATGAGCACCCTTTGGGTCAGTGCTCATCGGTCAGTCAGCCAGTTACAAATCCACTGAGTGGTAGCATAGTCAAGACCGCATTTTTCCAGCTTCTTTACAAGAATATCATTTGGCACCTTGTCAAATGCCTTGCTGAAATCAAGGTAGGCTACTTCCACTGCATTCCCGTCATCTACCAGGCTTGTAATTCTGTCAAAAAACGAGATCAGGTTAGTCTGACATGACTTATTTTTCAGAAATCCATGCTGACTATCGGTGATCACAGGATTCCTTTCTAGGTGCTCACAGACAGTTTGCTTAATGATCTGCTCCAGAATCTTCCCTGATATTGATGTCAGACTGACTGGGCGGTAATTATTTGGGTCCTCTCTTTTCCCCTTTTTGAAAATAGGGACAACATTTGCCCTTCTCCAGTCTGCCGGGACTTCGCCTGTTCTCCAGGAATTCTCAAAGATGACTGCCAGTGGTTCTGAGATCACATCTGCCAGTTCTTTTAATACTCTTGGATGCAGTTCATTTGGCCCTGGAGACTTGAATACATCTAAACTAGCCAAGTATTCTTGTACTATCTCCTTAGTTATTCTGGGCTGTGTTTCCTCTGCTGAATCATTTGCTCCAAATTCTTCAGGTCGGGCATTGTTTTCTTTATCGGAGAAGACTGAGGCAAAGAAGACATTGAGGAGTTCAGCCCTTTCTGTGTCCCCTGTTTGCATTTCACCATCTTCTCCTCTGAGTGACCCCACTGTTTCTTTGTTCTTCCTTTTGCTACGAACATACCCATAAAAGCCTTTTTTGTTGCTTTTAACCTCTCTAGCAAGCCTGAGTTCATTCTGTGCTTTAGCTTTTCTGACTTTGTGTCTGCACGTGCTGGCTATTTGTTTGAATTCCTCTTTGGTGGTTTCCCCCCTTTTCCATTTCTTGTACACATCCTTTTTTAATCTTAAGTCAGTTAAAAGTTCTTTAGATAGCCACCCTGGCTTCTTCAGGCACCTTCCATGTTTCTGTCTCATTGGTATTGCCTGAAGTTGTGCTTTTACTATCTCCCTCTTAACAAACTCCCAGCCATCATGAACTCCCTTTCCTTTTAGTATTACTGTCCATGGGATCTCACCCAGCACTTCCCTAAGTTTTATGAAGTCGGCTTTCTTAAAGTCAAGAAATTGAGTCCTAGTATGCTTGGCTGCTCCTTTCCGCTGTATAGTAAACTTCAGAAGAGCATGATCACTCATGCCTAATGATCCTTCCACTTCTACTCCACTAACCAGGTCATCAACATTGGTTAGGACCAGATCTAAACTGGCTGTTCCTCTTGTTGCTTCTCCCACTTTCTGGACAATGAAGTTGTCTGCAAGGCCAGTGAGGAATCTGTTTGACCTTATGCTCTTGGCTGAGTTTGACATCCAACAAATATCCGGGTAATTGAAGTCCCCCATTACTACTATCTCCCTTCCTTTTGCATGCTTGGTCATCTGTTCCAGGAAGGCATCATCTATGTCCTCCATTTGGCTTGGGGATGTATAGTAAACTCCCACAATGAGGTCACTGTTATTCTTCTCTCCCTTAATTTTGACCCAAATGCTCTCACTTTGGCTTTGAGGTTCTAAATCTTGGATCTCTTCACAGGTATACACATCCCTGACATATAACGCCACTCCTCCTCCTTTCTTGTCTGGTCTGTTTCTCTGAAATAGATTGTATCCCTCCATTATTACATTCCAATCGTGGGACTTATCCCACCAGGTTTCAGTGATGCCTATTATGTCATATTAAGTTTGCTGTACCAAGAGCTCAAAATCATGTTGTTTATTTCCCATGCTTTGCGCATTAATGTACAGACATTGAAGTCCATTAATCATTCCCCCGTGTCTCTTATTTAAGGATTTTTTCCTCCCACCACTAGGTCGGCGTGCTGTTTGCTCCATTTGGTCTATGACATTTGGATGATCATCGTCATCAATTGATAGACTCCTACCTTCAGGAGCACTGTCTCCTTCCCCCACATTAGTCAGTTTAAAGCCCTCCTGATGAGGTTTCTGAGATTTTTGGCAAAAACATTCCTCCCAACCGTTGTGAGGTGCAGCCCATCGCTTGCCAGAAGTCCATCTTCAAGAAACTGCAGTCCGTGATCTAAGAATCCAAACCGTTCCTGTTTACACCATTTGCGAAGCCAGCTGTTCACTTCCACTATTTTTCCCTCTCTCCCTGGGCCACCTCGTTCAACTGGGAGGACAGATGAGATGACAATTTGTGCATTTAATTGCTTCAATTTCCTGCCCAGAGCCTCGTAGTCTCTTTTGATCTTCTGGAGGCTATTGCTTGCAGTGTCATTGGTTCCCACATGAACCAAGAGGAAGGGGTATTTGTCAGTGGGTTTTATGATTCCTTGCAGTCGTTCAGTTACATCTTGGATCTTAGCCCCGGGGAGACAGCACACTTCCCGAGACATCTTGTCAGGCCCACAGATCACTGCTTCTGTTCCCCTCAGTAGGGAATCCCCTATCACCACTACACGCCTCCTCTTAGGTCTGGTCGGGGTTCTTCTGTGAGCTGTCTGTTCCAAGGTCGCCTGCACATTCCCTGAGGACTGACTTTGCTGCTCGTCTTCATATACCTGATCGACTGTAATGAGGGAGAGATCCTCAAATGGAGTCTGCTCTTCGTCTTCCATGCTAGGGGAGAGGACCTCAAAGCGATTGTGTATTTCTAAACAATCAGAGCGAACCCTGGGCCTCCTACTTCTTTGAGTCACGTTTCTCCATATATCTGGCTCCTGTGTTGGTGAACTAGCCTCCTTCTCAGGGGAGTCCCCTGTCTCCTCATTGGTGGAGACGGTGTGCTCTGTTGCTTCCAGGAAGAGCTCCAGCTCTCTAATTCTTTGGAACATAGCTAGACGTTCCTCCAGTTGCTGGACTTTGTCTTTTAAGAGGGCAATCAACATGCAATTGCTGCAGGTAAAGCTGCCTGCAACCTTTGGCAAGATGGCAAACATTGCGCAGGAACCGCAGGCGACTGCAGCTGTTCCCTCACTCTCCATCTTGAGAACGTGTCGTTGTGGGTGACTACAGAGGTCCTCCATAATAAAAAGTGTGAAGACAGGACAAATAACTCCCCCCCCCAAAAAAACCTAGGTCTCCCTCAACAAACGTTTGAGACTAGCTCCCCTAAATCTAAAAGATGGATCAAACTGCGCGTGCCAGTAGGCACGCGCCGCTGCCCTGCAAGCTCTGATAAGCTCCTCCCACAGCTAATCACCTGCCTCAACAGAAACCCTGCCCCCTCTGACCTTTGCACAGGGAGAGCAGCTAATCAGCCACGAGAAACACACACACAAGAAAACCCTTTTTGCTCCTTCTTCAGCTGCTGCCCTGCAAGCTCTCTGTACATCATAAATTCACAGATCTAGTTCTGTGCTTTGAAGTGCTCAAGAGCTTATGTGATTGAAATTTAGAGTGAGGAGTGCAGGACACTGAATGACCTCAGAGTTGTTTGAATGTACAGTGCCCGCATGTAGACCCATGCTCCCTGCTATTGAGCTGACAGGCTGATTTCAGGCAAGCAACTCCATATAACCTATCCCACAGAGTTGAAAAGATAAGTGATGCATTATTATTTTTGTACACTAAAAAACAGTGCTTATTAGGAGTTTTGGGCAGTAGTGGCAGATCTTGGCATCTCATATTTCAGTGGCACCCTATGCGATGCCAAAATTTGTCATTCCATCCCTGTCCCCCCGTTGCCTTCCATTCAACATCATAGTTGGGACGTCCCCTGTGGCACCCCCAAGGCTCCATGCCCAGTGCGACTGAACAGGTCATGCTCCCTTAAATCTGCCTCTGCATACAGTTCTATAATATCTTAATCAGGAGAGGTTGAGCATGATCTAGACTATTGTTTGGATGCAATGGTGGGCTGAATGAGGGCCAATAAACTGAGCTTGAAGCCTGGAAAGACAGAGGCACTGTCAGTGGGTTGTTTCTGTATTGAGGAGATTGGCCAGTTTGTGGTTGATTTGAAGTAGCACTTGCTCCAATTTCTTTGTTCAAAAAGCACTCAGAAAGCATAACCTTGCCTCTGTTTCTGTTTTTTCTGAAATCTGTATATGAAAGAATAGTCTTGTGTAGGTTAAAATCTTGCAGTCAATATTTAAAGATTTGTTAGTTTACTAAACGGTATACAGTGGTACCTCAGTTACAGACACTTCAGGTTACAGACGCTTCAGGTTACAGACTCCGCTAGCCCAGAAATAGTACCTCAGGTTAAGAACTTTGCTTCAGGATGAGAACAGAAATCATGCGGCGGCAGCGGGAGGCCCCATTAGCTAAAGTGGCACCTCAGGTTAGGAACAGTTTCAGGTTAAGAACAGACCTCCAGAACAAATTAAGTTCTTAACCAGAGGTACCACTCTAATCTCATTTGTCTAATATAAGGGATTTTTTTCTTTTCTTTTAAAAAGGATTCTCACTAAATGGGGTTTTCTATATAAACTGAGCAGTGTCTATGGATTTATTCTACTTTTATATTGATCACAAAACATAAAGAGCAGATCCCATGAACAGGTGGGTTGTTTACTATATTTCTCCTTCAGTACACAAAAACAAGTAGGCGAATTGCAATTAGCATCTTCCTAGCCTGACGTTGCATTAATAAGTGCTGATGTTATCATCTCATATTGATGCAGTCAAATGGAAAGGAGATACAAGGACATGAAATGGAGATGGAAATCACAATCTCAATGTAACAGCACAAAACCAACCTCACCAGGTGCTTTACCAGCCTTATCAGCTTCTTAGGAAGCTACCTCACATAAAGCCAGACCACTGGTCCCTCTCACTTAGTCTAGCCTACAGTGACTGGCAATGGTTGCCATGAACCAGGGCTAGGAAAATTGCAGTGCACAAGACTCAAATAAGGATGGGGTTTGGGCTACTTCCTCAGAGAGAAAGCCTCCAGTACTTCCAATAGGATGGCACAGTCCTGCAGCCATACTCTTGACTGTTTCCCCTGCAGTATCTCTTCCACTCCAGCCTTGCAGGGGACAAAGGATACAAAATAAAACGAGGGCCATTTAACCCACAAACCAACTCCTCCTGGGAGGTGAAGCTTATTGCATTTCAGGCCATGTCAGCCTACATAAGGCTGCAGTTGGATCTTGTCCCCTGAAGAGATAACTACTCTTGTATGTGACTTAGCATGGACCATTGGAGTTGGCCAAGGTCCTGTAAGCTCTGTTTGACTCAGTCTCGTGTTCCAGCTGTCTGTGTCCCATGTTGAGCCTCAAGAGCCCGCAGAACTAGAGAGCAGCACTCCAGCATGTGCTTTGCCATTTGCCCTTCAAAGCTTCCCCTCAAAGGCATGAAGCATTTTCCATGCAGTGCTGGCTGTCCTCAGTAGTGACAGTTGCAGCCAGAAGATACTCTGTGCAGGCCAAACCTGCATTGGTTTCTATCAGTACCCAATGTGGAGTGCAGAGCAGGAAAGGGGACATTCTAGGAATACAAAGAGGACTGGAAACTCAAGTTAAAAAACGAATTGGACACCACAGTTCATTCACTGTCAGACTTTGGGGCATAGATTGAGTGCCAGTGCTACATCTAAATTGTTTCAGTCATTAACAAACTAAGCAGGCGATCAACTGAGGTGCGATTGTATCAGACAGTCTGTAGTAATCCCAGACCCTTCAATCAAAACCAGCTGCTCTGCCATGCAGCTGCTGTCCGGCTTCTGTTGCAATCACTAACCACTCTTATTGACTCAAGCAATGAGGAAGCAGCAATTTGAAAGCCCCGCTTAAGAAATCCTGGTTATAACTTGGGAACTTTGACACATGCAGTAGGAAAGAAATGATTAAGAAATGATGATGGGTTGTTTTAAGGATTTCCAAAGTGAAGAAAGAAATTAAGTCACCACCGAGAAAGGGAAAAACAATCACGACCACCTAGTGCTGATGAAGGCCCAGACACCTGCCTTTAATTGAGTGCTTGCAGAAAAACAGTAAAAGCCTGGTCTTTAATTCGTAATGAGGTTTGACTGGCCTTGCCATAAGCTGTGAGAATGGCTGTGGGGGCCATTTGTCAAAAAGGAACAAGGATGTTCTGTTCTGCAGTTTTGTGCTGAAATCTGGTGTGTGGAACTAAAGGAAGGGCTCACATGGCCCAGGATTTGATTTTTGACATCCTATGTCACAAACTCACAGCCATGGTGCCTCCAATGCCGCAAAGAGAACTGTACTTGCACAACCCACAGCATACTCAGATTGGTGTTGTATAGAAAGAGTCGTAACCTGTGTCGATGCTACCTAATACATTATCACAGATATGAATGCTACCACTAAATGATAAAGCACAATAGCATCTCCCCCTCCTGTCATTTCCAGCAAATGGTATTCAGAAGAGTTGTTGCCTCCAACTGTGGAGGCAGAGTATAGTTTAGGAGGTACTGGAGTGTTTGAGTTTTTGATTACAGTATTGATGGTTTTGGACATGATTCTGGCTCTGTTCCCCTGAATCAGAGGTTCCAGCTTCTAGTCCCCACCCAAAGACAGTTAAAACATGTTACATCATTTTAGATTAAAAAAGGGGTTAGCCTATTTCATTTCAGGTTGCTAAAAGATATATTTCCATGAGGCAGTTACCCTTTTCCTATTGTTTTATTTTTCAAAAGCCACTGCTTTTGTTTTTCAAGTTGTCAGTGCATTAAAAGCTCAAGCGGGTCTTTCATCACACTTCCTATTATTCAAAATTAATCTTTATACCATGCTTTCATTGACATTATTAATATTAACGATCAAAAGCTCAGTATAAAGAGAGAGGTGCCTTCAAACAAGCGCCAGTGAAGCGTACAAATGAAATCTGTTTTGAAGGGCTCTTCAGAATCCTTTCATTTCATTTATCTATTTATTTGTGCAATAGTGCATGACAATTCCTGTTTTACGTTAAGTGCAGTGAGGGGAGGGAAGCCTCGGAAGGAAGACAACTAGTCTTTGCCATCAGGTTGACAAGACTGTTCATCTTGAAGTATCTGGTGTGAGGTTTCAGGTTCTCTTCTACCAACTATTTTTGTAGAGGCCTATTCAAAAGCTTTCAAATATATTTTTTTGAAATGGCGAATGGCCTGATTCTATTTATTTGCCATTTTACAGCATGGGGGAAGCATGGTACAAAATGGGTTGAAGGTTATTTTTCTGGAGTTTTGAATGACACATCCTAGAACTTTTATATACTGGATCTAGGAAGCGGCCTGCCTTGCAACATTTTGTAAACCCCTTTTACAATCGAGTGTATAAATTTTATGAAATAAATGACATGTCTCATACTGTATCTGGGGCTCTAGGCATCATGGAGGACAGGTTCCAAAAAGACCCCCACTGCTACCAGATAAATCCATGGCCAAATAAACCATAGGTGAGCGAGAGGGACAAACAGGTATGTTCATCAGCAGCAGTGCCAGAGAAATTGTCTTTCAGCACCAGAGAGTGCTGGGTGCTGATGCCAGTCCTGCCTTCAGTGGCAAAAGGCATGGCATCTGGCCAGTCCTGGGTCTGAGCCATTTTGTGATGGTCCATATAGTGAACAAAGTCTCCTTCTTTGGAGAATGATTGCAAGAATGTTCACACTGCTAGACTGTTGGGATGTTTAGGAGAGTTAGACTTAAAATATCTGCAAAGGGGGGTAAACATGTTAACAGAAATGTAAGTTTATTTGATTGAAATGTACATAGGTTTATATTCATCCAGAGTTGAGGTCCAATTACCAAACACCACTACTCATATTGTACGTCTAATTATCACTTTCAGCAATAAAAAGTATTATCCTGTCCAACATGAACACCTAAAAATTATATCATGAGTTAAGGTGAAGGGACGTTTATGACTATTGTGCCACTAGAAGAAGAAAGGGGGGGTCACAAGGGTTATTTATTTAACATGAGTTTTTGCACAGATGGTGGCTTCTGTCTGTATTATGTTGGATCAACTCTACAGTTATTTTTATACAGGATTTTTTTTTATTACTCTCTGTTTCACCATTCAGGTCTCTTAATGAGTGTTTCCTTTTTAACTGCAAATAAAGCCTCTCTCTTTTCAGAGATTAGATTAGCATCCAGTGACCCTCCTTTGTTAGCACCATCTGTCTAACGAAAGAAGAAGAAGAAGGTTCTGGTAGCTAGGGCTATAAACCAAGGGAGTCACTAGGACCTTCTGACTAACCATTTACAATTGTCATTAAGCTAAGCAGCCTTTAAATCATTTCGGCATTGCAGACAGCAATTTTGGTCTTTTCTCCCCATCCAAAGGGCATTAAGCCAGGATCTGATCAAAGAACAGTTTCCAAAGCTTAAAAGACTTGAAATGAACTTCCTTTGTTACAAAAGTGCCGGCAAATAGAGAATCCCTTTATTAACAAATAAACATCAAAGGGCCGCTGAATCCATGTTGCAGCAAATGAGTGATGGTAAAGCAAACTAAATATGAATTACCGGTAACTGCAAGAGATTTGGGTTGCACTAACATTTATACCACAGTCTTTGCTTCCCCCAGTGAACCCTTGGAAGGTTAATCTACCCCTCACAGAGCTATGATTCCCAGCACCCTTAACCAACTAAAATTTCCATGATTTGTTGGGTGCAGCTGTGCACTTTAAATGTATCATCTGGATGTGACCATAGAAATCAGAGAAAGACTAAGTCTGCAATTTTATATATACCTCCTAGTGACAATTCCATTGAACTCACTGTGGCTTACTTCTGAATAGACTTGCATTACAATAGCACAATTAAACAATGATTCACTTTTCTTTTTATCATAACTTTCCTCCTCTGGAGCACAGAAAAAACAGTTAAAATCAGTAATGAAATTATTGTGGGATAGAATCACAACAGCGAATGTTCTTCATCGACTGTGGATACAGTTGGTGTGTGGAGGGAGATCAGAGTTGCCACAAATCCTTTGTTGATCACATCTTGTTTGCATGTGCAAATGGATGCGTGTATATAAATGTCTGCACATGATTAAAATCATTTATATCTTGCTTTTTCTCCCTAAGGAGGTCAGAATAGTATATAGTGTACAATAAAAATAACCTGTCAGTCAAGAGATTTGCCATTGTGTGTCTGGATGTTCTTCAAATGCAACCCCATATAGAACATATTACAGTAAGTAAAATGTTGATGTAACTTAGGCATGGAACATCTCTATTCTCAGAAGCAGGCACAGCAGGTGTATATACTTAACCTTGACAAAAGCATTCCTGGACACACCTACTAGCTAGGAATCCAGGAACAAGGCAGAATTCAGCAACTGCCCATCTAGTTTTTCAAGGGGAATGCAACCCCATCCAAAACACTGAGCTGGCCTAGTGTTATGTCCACTTTGTGGCGTACATGGATCACAGCACTGTTGTCTCCATGTTGGAAGGTGATGGGCTATAATACAATAAGTGTTACAGGTGAGTTTGTGGTCTATTGAAGCTAATGCAGTACTGCTACCAGCTAATATGCAGTGGCATATATGGAGATGGAGAAAATAAAGATAAAATATGATCTCCCCACTAGCAGCTCCATTTGTATTTGCAGTGGTTGTTAAGGACACGCAAGGATGTTGCTGACAAAAAGGAAACAGTTTATGATGCTTAACTTTATCTCCACTCCTTTAAGGAATAACAGGCAAAACACAGCTCATCTGGCTTTAAAAATGAACAGCCAGCCAATTGCTCTGACATATTTCAAAACATTTTTGTTGTGCACAAAAGGCAGGAACATGGAACATCACAGTGACCAAACATGCCAGGGAATTGTTCAGTAATCCACACACTCCTACATAATTGCATAATTCACAATTATGTGGCTGGTCCAGATGCTCTGGATGTTTAATTCTCCAGGCTCAAAAAGCAAAAGCTTGTGTGGGTAGGTGGGAATCTTGGAAGCAATAAGTCTATATAGCCTTGTCCTACGAAGCTAGTAAACATTGCTGGGTCAATGACTACTTTCCATTAGCTACAGAGGGCTGCAATTACATGGAAGTGCTGTTGGATGAAGTAATTCCATTTTAGGAGGTAGGGGAAATATAACATGGTTCAAAGAGAAGAATAAATGGATCAGTAAAACATGACATGTGATGCCTTTTTAGCACTGGCCTAAGGCATTTTGCCACCTGAGGCACAGGACCAATAGTGCCCTAAGCCATATTCCATGTACAGCAGCTAACCAGGCAGACAGTTGAATCATACTTCAACACTGGTGATAGGATTCTCTACTGAACTTGAAGGTACCAGGCTAGCCTGGGCAGTGAAAGACAGGCCACATGGCACACACAGTTCTGTCTTCCAACAAAAGAGAGCAGCCACTGGTAGTGCTGCCGGTAGTGATCAGTGATGTAATATTGCTCACCTGGTTTCCCCACACGGAGCATAGATGCTGTTTGTTAAGAGGAGCAGGAGTGGGAGGAAGAGGAGTTTTGTTGTGCAACCACAGTGGTGGGAGCATTGGATGGGCTCCCCTGTCATATCCACACCATGTTGAGCTCCCTGCAAGTTTGCCCCTCCCCTCTTGACAAACAGCAGTAACATTCAGCATTAGGAAGCCAGGTGAGCCAAACCTCCCCATCCACACTGCCCCACTGACTTCTACTGGCTGCCACCATTACCTTCCATACCTTCTTGCATCTTTAAATGTGCCCACTGGTAGGGCTGGCCCTGGAAATTTGGAACAGAAGTGAGTGAAATATGGGAAATAAAAGCAAGACTTCTCAAGTAGCTTATTTTCATATTACTGGGCAATAAGCAAGACATTTTTTACTTGACTAGAAAAGGTTAACCATTCCTGCAATATAGGGCTCAGAAGTAGTGGCTGGGGCACATTGAGGCTGGTAGGGCAGAAGACAGGGAGATTGAAATTAAGCGGCGCAAGAGCCAATGGCAGGCAGAACCATCTAATTCTAACCAACTAGTTCCTTTTGTTCTTGTCTTCCTTTCTGCTGAATTCTACAAGCTCGACACTGAAACCATGCCAAAGCTGCCTTCTGGACAGGAGGGCTTGGAGGAATCAAGACTGAAGATTATGGGGACAATACCATATTTGCCCTAATGGACTAGCCTCCACTGGGACTCACAATAACACCTGCCTCATTCAAACCTATGGGAGTGAAGGGGCTGTGATAACTGAAAAGTGAACATTTGTCTTGAAATTCAAGTGCTCAACTTGAATTAATTAATCTACACCACTGAATTTGCATATAGTGACAGTAGGTTGAGTGGATCCATGCAGAGTTCAGTGTATAGCAAAACACTTGGGTGACTGGTTCCTCATGCCCCCTCCTCACAGTTCATTCTACATTTATCACTCCATTGCTAAGCTGCTAGAAGTGAATTGGGCTATGAAGCAGTAAATGTAGGTTAAGCTGAGTGAGGCATTCTGTGGTCACAGGATCATTTCCCTCAAATTGTGCACAAATGCCCTAATATAGGCAGCTCGGTCTTGGCAGGTGTTGAAGCCACTGATCAGTTTCTTCCATTCCATCACCAGGATTGGGAGTACTAAATAGCATTTAGGATGAATCCTTAAAGCTTAATTCTGAAACACAATCCAGATTACTGAGTTCCATAATTTCCATCTCTTCCCTTTGGAAATGTGGATATACCCACCAGATTGCAGAAGGGAGTCTTAAGGTCATAACAGAAATAAAAATAAGTTCTAACAAAGACATATAAAAGGAATAGCACGTGTTAACTAAATTATTTCAAACACAGACGTCTCAGTCCCTAGACCACAAAGCAAATGTCTCTTTTTAGATACGGATTTGAAGAGTCTGAAAATAAAGCCTTTGTTTCTTTGAGAAGAAAAGCATTCCACTGAAACTCTGTCAAACGTCTTACATTTCTGGCAGCACGTTTTGGAAAAGACAGGTGAAAAGTGAAGTGCAGTTTTTTCCATTGCGCCAGGACATTTTTACTTGATCCAATGCCCTGTGAAAAGTTTTATGAAGTTTTATCTAAGGCAAAATGACTGTTCAATTTAACACAAAAGCAAAAGAATATTAGATGTTCATATGCTGACTTAGTAGTATTTGTTTTATTTGCATAGTATTAAACTGGAAAAAACACAACTTAAAACAAAACAAAAAAATCAGTTATAGCAAACCGCACAATAAAAACTGTCTGAGAGCGTGGCTGATGTGCCCCCACCCAGTGTTTTTGCCACTCTTGCCACCACTCTGCTCTGCCCCATACTGGTCCCAGTAAGTGCCCACACCATGGCAGCCAGGAGGGCAGAGCAGAGCCCCACTTCACATGCTGAGACTGGCTGTCACATGCTGTGCATCTCCCAATCAAGAGTCTGTGGCTGGAGGCTTTTCCAGTGTGGCAACTAAAAGCTCTATTGCTGTCACTTTTCCACTTACAGTGATCGTCAGCTGGTGAGCTCAAAAACAGAGTATGTTGGGGACATGCCTAGTGGGTGCATTGGATCTGCAGGATCTTGTTTTATTTTGTGGGATCAGTTTCGTTTCTTTTCTTTTCTTTTCTTTTCTTTTCTTTTCTTTTTTTTTTTTTTTTGAGGCCTGAGAATGTGTACCAGATGCTTCCAGATGTGTGGCCCACAATATGCTCTCTCAACCCTTGCCCATCAGGATTTAGGATGCAGTCAGATGCGGGGATCACTGCATTAGTGTTGCAGATTATAGAGCTGACACTTCTGTCCCTGTTTCTAAACTTCCTGTCACACTGCACTACCTGTTCTGTTATAGAACTGTGGCTTTTTGAGCAACACACTCTGCTAAATTTTAAATGATGGGAAAGAATGGGTAATCCCCAAATTTCGCCACTTGAAATTACAACGCAAAACACCTGTGGTTTTCTGAGCTAAGGGGGTTGCAAATAACCAACACATCATGGACAGTGCTGTTGGGAGAGACCCCTGCCTGAGCAAGCAGAGATGCAGCCAGTCGAAGCCACCCACTCCAGCAGATATCACAGGTGTATGTTGGTCTGTTCATGTGACGTGTGCTTCACTGCCTGATCTGCCCTGCCACTCACAAACGTTATCCCCTTTCTAGTGTTGAAGTAAAGTCATTAGCCTCCATATGTGGAATGCCATCACCTTGTCCTTCTCAGGCAGTACAATGTCTTCGGCTGGCCTTGACCTTGGGGTGACTTTAAAAATCATGTGACCGAAGAACGGCGAAAATAGCTAAGGCAGGTTTGTATTGCCATCTATTTAGTACAGAAGCAAATGCCTTGTTTTATGACTGGCTGGCTGCTCCAGAATTTAGAGGGTTCACTAGTGTTCACTGAGAATCATCTCAAGCCAATGCAGGTAACCTTGAAAGAGAATCCCTTAAAGAGAATTGCTGAGCGGATCTTATATAAGATACTCCTGCTCACTCAAAAGTCATTCCACCTGCTATCTGGCAGAGCAAATATGAGTATAATTAAAAGCAGACGTTTCAAAGAATGTTAGTACCCACAGGCTCTTGAATTCTGTGAGTTATAAGGGCTCCACCTCATCTAAGCAGAATATTCCTCCCTTTGGGGGCTCTGGAGGAATTAAGCAGCAACATTTGGCTAATAGTGACACTCTCTGCAAAGCAAAAGAGTATCATGAATGTCTTGTCCTGCCAGGAATATGTTATTTGAAACGCACCTCTTCTCAAAAATCCTCTCTGTGCCAGCCCCATCCATTTCCAAAGGACTCACACTGCCTCAGGCACTTAAGGACCGGAATGCAAGTTAATTAAAACATTGAGAAACTTCCCAGCTTCAGTCTTCTTATGCCCTAACTTCCTCTGAAGGATAATAAACTCTGGTGGGAGTGTGAACATATATTACATTAACGGGAGTAACAAGTTGTGCAAGTTAGTTTGGAGAACTGAGTGCACCTCCATAAACTCATTCCAGTGATTAACTACTTGGAAGTATGACCTCAGACTAGAAACAAAATTTTATATATTCAAATATTTTCCGCAGAGAGAAAAAATATGTGATGGTCTCATTTAACATTTAATGTTTTTGATTCGTTATCTCTTGTACTCTCCACCCATGTTAGCATGTAAAATAAAGAAGCAGACATTGAAACAAACTTTGGGTGGGGCACATTTTGGGATTCTCAGGGTGAAATGTGAACCCTGAGGGCATTTTTAAAAAAACCATTTGTATCTTTAATGAAATAAATCGCTGTACATTAAATTATACCTAGATACCTTCATTATATATAATTGCATACCTGCCTGTCCATCAAATATTAATCCTTAATTCTTAATCCTTAATCATATTTTAAAATGTTAGTCAATATTTTATTTTTTAAAAAACAAACTGACTCAATTTAGATCTGCCTACTACAAGATCTTAAGAGTGAAGATCTTTCCCCAACCCCACAACCCCAGCTATAAATAATTGGTGAACACTTCACTTAGGGTGATATCCATCTAAGCAATCACAGTAGTTCAAGAATTTTTAGTTGCACAATGAAATTTCCCCACCCTCTCCTCTCCCTGCCCCCCAACCCCTAAATCTATCCAGAGGGTTGGGGATACCTAATTACAGATTTATGGGCTGCTCAGAGGAACACAAAGAGAAGAGGGGGCAGGAAGTTCTACTGCCCAATTAAAAGTCCTTGTTAAAAGCAGAGCTGTTTAGTTTGAATAAATTACCTTAGAAATTGATTCTTCATTACAATAACAATATTTCCACTAATTTCTAATTTGTTCAGTCTATATCAAAGCAGCAAAAGGATGTTTCAAGAAAGTAATGGCCAAACCTATCTGTGAAAGTCTGGCTTAACTTTCTAAAAGCCCTCATTATAGGCTTTTCCCATATTTATTTTATCTATCTGAACTTTTATTCCACCCAGTCCAAAGGCTCAGTGCAGTTCATGTCACAGAGCAGCAGTAGAACCCTGGTTTTCCTGGGTCACACATTGGTAGTGTTTACACATAACAGTAAACTGTAGTTAATAGTTTGTCATAAACACACAGGTGATTCCTGCTTTGCTCCTTTCCTGGCCCAGACTGTCCCCAGGAAAGGAGTCACCTGTGAACATAATGGCACCAGCTTTGCTTCTCCCTCGGCTGGAGTGGGAGCAACCAGCCATCATCCTTGGCTGAGCATTATATCTGAACCAGGGATCATGGTTTGTTTTGTGCCCAACAAATCAAGATGATCAGCCAAAGTTTATTCTTGTTTTCCCAGTCATGGTCTGTCCGAGGAAAACAAATCATGACTACTGGTTCAAATGTGGTTTGTTGCTCCCAGTCCAATTAAGGGATTCATGAAGTGGGAGCCATTATATTCACCATGCAGTTCCTTTCTAGGGGACATGCTGGGCTAGAATCTTTGTATCTGACTTTCTACTTTTGCATGCATGCTCTAAAGTATATTTCCAGGAACATTTCACCGTGACAAAGATTTCTCTGCATGTATTAGGCTCTTAGCCATCTAGGTATCTGGTAAATATTTGTCATTCCAATAGCAACTCAGAAACAGGGCATACAATCTATAATATGCATTTAGCAAAAATTATATTTTGATTCTTTGCACTTTTTGCCTTCCTGCTGGAGAGGAAAGTGGTGGGTGGGAAGGTGGCACACACATCTCTGGTGAAATGGCAGAAGCCAAGAAGCTTCCATTTTCTTTGAAATAGTAAGCCACACGTACCAAAATGACATGTTTAGTTCTGCATGCATGAAAAAGGTAATGAAGGGAAGCTGTCAGCCTTTCATCTACTACCATCAAGCTGATTTCTTTTGGAAAATATTATTTGGAGGAATTTTTAACCAGCCTCCTTGGTTTTGACTTGGCCAAGTCACCCCATGCTGATACCTAAGTAGAAGAACGGAAGCACTAATCACACTTCAGGCTTTAGCAGAAACCTGAATCCCCCTAGAAACACACATTTGGAAAACAAAATGTATTTTCTGTCAAAGCAAAGGAGCCATTTGATCTATAACCACCCACACTTTGCAACATACACTGTGTGTTGTGTGTGAGAGAGTGATGCTTGGCTCATGGACCTTTGATGTCAAAAAGAGATAGGCCATTGACTTCACCATGCCCTGGATCAAGCCCAAACACTGAATTTTTTACCTTCTATGCCCACATTTTAAATGTGGCTCTTTTTTGGGGGGGGGGAGGTTGGGGTTGTTTTATTTTGATCATATATATATATATAGAGAGAGAGAGAGAGAGAGAGAGTGGTTTTTATATTGATCTTTCTGTGAACTGCCCTGAGACCTCCGGGTATAGGGTGGTATATAAATTCAATAAATAATAATAATATTTTAATCAAGAATAGAATCGAATGAACATCAGAAGTAAGAAATTCATTGGAATGGAGGCTGTGTCTAGCATTTATATCCTGCCTTTCATGCCAAGAGCTTGGTGTGTAGCATTTTAGCCTGACCCATCACTGTGAAGATAGGTTGGCCATGGGTCCTAATTTATAGAAAAGTCCACTATTTGAATGACAGAGAATTGCCCTCTGTTTGAAGGGCTGCCCTGTTTAAAGACAAACAATTCTGAGAGCAGGGGCTTTGAAGTTGCTCATCAACAGCTATACATATAAATTAGCACATGCAATTATTATTTTTTGCAAATCATTGTCTTCTTTTGTCCCCTGTTTTGTTGATGCATTCCCCCCCCCCATTAATGCACACATGACCACCGTATGTGAGAAAATGTAAAGTTTGAAGTCAGTAGCTTGCCAAGAGCCACTCTGTAACTAAATATGTGCTTATTTGAACCAGTTTCCTAAACCGAATCTGTTACTTCCTACTTCCCACAGCCAAGACAACATTGGCTTATCTCATGTTTCCCATTGTCCATAGCTGAACAGCTGCAATAAATCACCTCTCCTGTGAATAAGGCTTATCTTCTAAAAATTAAATGTGCACAATTTTTTGTGATCAATAGCATTTTTAACAGCACAATATATGTCTACCCAGAAGAAAGTTCCATTGTGTTTGATGAGACTTACATCCATGTAAATTATCTAATTCAGTTTAAACATTTTAGACAAGTCAGTAAATATTTGCTCAACTAACATGAGTGAAGGAAACATTACTCATGTTAAGTTTGCTAGAATGATAAAAATAAAATTGTGTCACGGAAAATGGATACGTTGTGAGCACATCCTTAATTGCCACCTTTACAAAGTTCTGAACCGCATAGTTGTTTTATATTATGAAAGAAACACAACTTTATCTTTAAAAAAGCATGCTTACATTTTAATAAAATGTCAGTAAGAGAAGCATAGCTTTAAATGGAAATATTAAAATATTTTGAATCTCATTAAGGGTGCCCTTCCTTTCAATATTTGTATTCTACCTGCAGATTCCAGGGGAAGAAACTGTTTCATGCAGACCCACTTCTTGCTTGCACGGTGTTGTTAACCATGGATGGAATCTCTGAACAACCCTTTTAAACAATCTGGTCCCTGAAACTCTCCATTATATGCTGTTTTACCCTGATGCATTATTTGTTTGATCTTATGATTTATTATGCCGTGGTACTTTAACAAAATGTAAGCTTCCCTTGAATATAGACACAAGATATATACAATGTCAGAGGTGGCCTCTGTTATATGTGTTTTCTAAATTCTTCTGGATGTTTATCTCTACCAATATGCCCCCTTTGTAGCTATCTGAACTCTCGTCTGGCACTGAATTATACAAACAAAATTGGGAGACTTAACCTTCGAACAAGAAGATAGCACCGCTTAATGACACAAGAAATCCTAGCACATATACAGCCAGCCGACTTTAGTTTGGATTATTCCCCGCCAATAGCAGAGCTGAGCAGGGGAACAGCTGAAGCCCTTGGTACATATGGTCTATAGGGATGCCTTCCTATTTGGAGTGAGGTGCCATAAGTATGCTGATAATACTCAGCTCTCTCTTTCCATTCCAACTGAATCAGGAGATGCCACTGAAGTTCTGGACAAGTGCCTGGAGGTGGCAATGGGTGAGATGAAGGCCAAAAAAAAGAAAAGGAAAAGAAACTGAATCTACACAAAATGAAAGTATTATGTGTTCTGGGTTTATGAGTCCAGAAAGTGATGATACAGCCTGTCTTTAGATGGGGTAGTACTCCTGTGTAAAAAGTGATCTATTCTCTAGTAACCTCCAGACTGTGTTACTGAAATTCACACTATGTGGGGTTTCCCTGAGACACATTTCAGAAGCTGCAAGTAGTGCAAAATGCAACAATTACTGTTGATCAGCATAGTCAGTAGGCCTCATATTTCACCTGTGAGAATTGAATTGGTTGCCTGTTTTAATAGACACCAGTTATTACTGACATTTTATGAAAGCTGAATGTTTGGAAATTTTGAGGAAAGAAGACGAAGAAGAAGAGGAGGAGGAGGAGGAGGAGGAGGAGGAGGAAGAGGAGGAGGAGGAGGAGGAAGAGGAGGAGGAGGAGGAGGAGGAGGAAGAAGAAGAAGAAGAAGAAGAAGAAGAAGAAGAAGAAGAAGAAGAAGAGTAGTAGTAGTAGTAGTAGTAGTAGTAGTAGTTGTGGTAGTAGTATAGCAAAGAAGGAAGAAAATGATATACCAAAATACAGTTTTTGTTGTTGAGTGTGGGAAATGTGTTAATCCTAGCCTCCAAAGCAGCATTTTCTGAGTTGCTTCAGATGTGGCTAGATTTGGAAATTTATTTTGAAAACCACCATTTTGGAATTTCCCAAGTCAGTGGGATGGATCCTAAAGACCTCTACTTGAAAGAGTGCCAATGCAGCAGCTTGAGTTTCTTTCTGAAAGCAGAGTTCTGGTAAATGTTTATAACTCCAACTGCTGTATGCATCCTGTGGTCTATCGTTTCCTCCTGATTACTCTGCAATCCAGCAAAGCTCAGACACCCACGGCTGGCAAGCAAAAGAGATTTCAGCCATTTGAACTGAACGAAAACCCCGTAGTCCCACCAAATGAGGCTTGCACACAATGCAATTTTACCTGCGGTAAGAGAAACACATTTCAAAAATAATGACAGGCCTCATTGGGTTTTATCAGAGCAAACACATGGTAGGTGCTCACACTACTTCCATATGTAATACCATTAGACTGCCAACTTTCTGTGGCTTTTACTACCCCAGCGGTGCCTATTTAAATTTGTTCTGGAATCTTGCCTGTGTCCCAATATAAGTCACATTTCGGGAGAAATATTGATACAGTATTTCAAAGAAGAGTTTTAGAGCAGATATATCTTAAGCAATGCATTTATTTCCGTTCTTCAAATATCTACAGATAATGTACTAATAGGATGGGTCCTTGTCTGCTTTACATATAACTGATTATCTTATTTAAAAGCTATGTATAACTGAGTCACCAGAGTATGTGTGACACAAAGGGTGTTGAGCATGCAGATGCTGTTGGACTTCAACTCCCAATAGCTGCAAGCCAACATGGTTCAAGGGTTGATGGGAGTTGTAGCTATAGTCCAAAAATACCTTGAGGGTCACAGGCTCACCACTGCTGCATTACACAAGCACAAACACATAAGGGCTGATTCTGCCATAGCACATCTCTCACCAACAAGTGCAACTACTGACACAAGGCATGGAAGGGCCAGGATAAGGAATCAATGTGCAGAACGAATCTGTAAGAATTCACCACACTGTGGCAAATGGTGCAACATAGTAGTGCCCTTATGGGAAATGGGGGAAAGGGTCGGATGAAGTAGTTCTTATTTGAAGGGGTGAAGCTACGTATGTGCTGTACTGCTGCACATAGAAAGCAAAATGTCAAGGCTAGATAGAGTAGAAACTTTTTCTCTGGCATTGAAGATTCCTTGGCTTATTTTGTCTGAAGGATCATCTAATAATCTGAGCTTCACCTCCCTCCCAAGAGAGACTCTGAAGTGATATGGTTCAGGAAGAGATTTACCACCACAGTGAGAGATCATATACTTTGGTTTGTCCATGCTTATTCTCCCATAATCTGCTTGACTTTAAAAACAAAGGATGGGGGAGAAATTTGATTCAGATCGTATGTAAATGCAAATCTGCACAATTCATACTTTCTGAAACAATACACAAACCAAAACATAGCCATCCTTAAAAATTGCACTTCTTCAAATTTTGCAACGGAGTTCTCCAATCAAGTAGCATGTACAAAAAAATGCACAAAAATGTGGGTTTTACTGCAAATAACATAAACATGTTATATTTGGGAGCTTTGCTGGAGTGTGTCCAATTAGAGGAGAACATTTGCTTGTAAGTTCTTATCCGTTCCTGAAAAAACAGAATGCTTACATATTGATCCTTTGAAAATTGAATTCTGCATTTTAACATATTTTGCAAGGGAAAAGCCCCAAACAGCTTTGGTATATCAAGGCATAATACACAATAATGGTAAAATATAAAGTCCTCCCTAGTTTTGCACTTTCACTTATATTGATTAATATAGGAAAAGTACTCCAATGATTAAAACTGGTTAGTTGTTCAACATTTGTATATAAAGGGATTCTCAAAACAACTGGCCTGAGAAGAGGACTTGATCAAAGATTGTAAAAGCAATCTCCTAACAATTCTTATCACCTTTTAAAAAAAACCAACCACACTCCCCAGGATTCTTTGGGAGAAGCCATGACTATTTGAATTGTTGTGTTACTGCTTTAAATGCATTTGTATAACATTGTTCTTGTTTATAAAACCCAATAAAAAAAAGTATAATGCAGATGGGGCCCTTTTCACAGCTGACTGTGGCCCACTATAGAAGGGTAGCCAGATCAGCACCACTGGGCACAGTATACCATCGTTGTAACCTAGGCTTGGCAAAGCATATATTTCATCCACCCATCAACTTATTAATTGTACCACTGCCATGTCCAGGGAATAAGTCCAGATGGAATGTACCAAATCTAGAGGTTGTGTCTGGACAGCAGAGGAGAGGAGATCACATGGAGTATGAAATATTAGTGTAAGGAGGACAGGGGAGCTGAAGGGAGCATGGAACAAATGTTGGAACTGGGTGGGTGGACAGAAGAGGGAACAGTGTAGTGGGTAGAGGAGATTAGCTGGGTGGGAATGGATGACCATTGAATAATTGTCAGTAAAGCACATGCTTAAAGGTTTGCACATGTAATGCCAATACTTACTCCCAAGCAGTGCTGTTAGCACAGCAAAACTGACTCAGAAATAGGAGTTCACATTGTATGTTGAAAGCTGTAAGACTCAGAAATACGCTGAGTATGAACTAGCTGCCTTTCTGTTACTGTTACTGTTCTGTTCTGTTCTGTTACTGATGTCAATTATGCCTGCAATCTATTTGCAAATCACCTGTTGTCATTCATTTCTTCAGAACTGGCACAATTAGCATTACATGAAAATATGGCCTTTTAGTAGAAAAATATTATATCCCAATTGTTTCTCCCTTATTCATAAAACAATGCTTTATTGACTAGTTTGAGGAAACAACGTTTGGATCTAACCTCAAGACTGTGCTGCTTGGAAATATATTGAGTAGTATTCAAGTAAGTTTTACACAGAGAAGTTAATGGACCTAACTTAGTCATGTTTATTAATTTCAGTCACCTCTGAGTACAACTTTGTTGAGTACCTTCCCCATTCTTACGCAGTGCAACATAGAAGTTTCGCCAATGCTAGGTCATCAGGGGCAGGCCAGTGAAATAGATCTTTGTGTGCTAGAAAGTGCTTGGTTCACCATTTATTATTTACTGGCTGTAACTGAACAGAATTGCTATCTTCCTGCAGGAAACTGCAAAACAATTTAAGGTTCCTTAGTCCATCTTAAATGTCTTACACAGTAATGTCCTTTGAGAGTAAGTGCTGCTATTGTCTTATGTTACTTTTCAATGATAATTTATCAGGGGCAGAAGGATACAATTTCTCTCTCTCTCTCTTTCTCTTTAAGACAGAGCTTTCAGGTTAGATGAGAAAATGAACTGCACAGGACAATAGAGGAAATGAACTGGAAGAAGTGCATGAATACACAAGGTTTCCTCTGTTCCAGCCATTCATATGGAGACACAGAATGGAATATTATGCACAGTGCAACACCTGATCCTAAGGGAAGCTAGTGAGAATCTCAAGTTATATCAGTCTGGAGACTCCTATAAAGGATGTATTGAAAACGTCACCGCAGGATGGAAGCATCCATGTTTTGTTCCCCCAGGTTAAAATTTCTTGGCAGGCTTAAAATAATAATAAAAGATTGACTATCCCTTCTTTTTATACTATTATTTTAGGCAAATATTAAGGATAAAGCAAACTTTGCTCAGTGGCCAGCTGCTGTAATAATGTATAATCATTAGGCTGCTTGCCTTGGATGGAGTTGTTTTTCAAAATGAATATTACAGCTGTGAGGATATATGGATGTAGAACTCTAGTATTTGAAAGCCATGTCTGACACTTGTACCCTTCAAAAGCTCAAAGCACAATTATCAGGGAACCTTCTATTCTGATCTATTGGAACAGTATCCCCCATATCTAGTAGATGAAACTCCTATCAAGAGACACAGGGAGAGTGAAGAGAAATTGCAGCAGACTCTGTTTTTCACAAAAGGTATTGTTTATTTGTGTAAGGTGAATTGGAGGAACCATGAAAACTGATCTTCTTGCCATTGGGAGATGGATAGCTCATAAATATACTTTGCATGCAGAATATCCTGCTTAACCTCTGACATCTTGAATTAAATGGATCTCAAGAGGGGCTGGGAAATGCCTCCACCTGAGTCCATGCCAGTCCGAGTAGACAAATATTGGGCTAGATCGTTGGTGGTCTATTTCAGGATTTCTCAGAAGCTTCATATGGGCATCGCCTTTATCTTTGTGTTTCTTTCACATGCTCTGAAATGAGCTCCAAAGTATAGCTCATAGAGAAGAGGATAGAAAATGGTGGTAGAGGGAAAAGCTTCCTACAAAGAGGAATTTAAGAGAGAAAAGATGTTAAGAGAGAAAAGTGGATGGAGAAAAGAGAAAAGATCAGGCAAATGGTACTGTGGGAGAAGTAGAAGATTGGAGTCAACAGGTCATGTGGAACAGAAAGGCTAAGAGTGAAGGGAGAAGAAGAATCTCCAGAAATTTTCACAGGAAAATGTCTTGTGAGAAATTTTTGCTCAGCTCTAGAAAATGCTGAGCAAGAAGGACCAACAGCCTGCTTTGGTACAGGGCAACTTCATATATTCATGTAGGCTGTGTCTGGAAGTTATGCTGAATGCACATGGAGGAGATGTGGCCACAGGCGCAATCCCACTTCACACCCATTTGCACATAAACGTGATCAGTCAGCACCAGCAGTCATTCCACTTTTAAGGGTTAAGGCTTAACCCCTGCTGTCATGGCACTCTTGAAAGCAACACAAAAAAGTTATTGGCTATTCTGAGCTTTGAAAGCAACACAAAAAAGTTATTGGCTATTCTGAGCTTTGAATGCCCTTTTCAAGGAATAGTGGCCTAAAGGGCTACTATTGGAACTGCACTTGGGCCTAGTTACATTTGTCCTGCCTTGCTACAGATACATTAACCATTGCAGAGGTGGCTTTTAAATGGCAGGAGAGAGGTTAAGGAAACGTTTGCTTCTCCCAGAGCAAAGTCTTCTAAAGTTTTTGACCTCTGCATTTTTGTGAAGCAACAGCTGGAAACTACATTATCTATATCTCTATATAGAGATATATCTATAGATATCTTGTTTTAAAACATATTTTTACAAGAAGTTTCATATTTTTTTAAAAGGGAACAGTTAACATTTTACCCTTCCCTTGATATTCTTGCTGTGGTTTTTGGAAGAGAGGGTAAGGGTCCAAAAGCATCCGATACTTCCTGTAGTCAGATGTCTCCACCCAACATGTGTTTTAAACACGTTTCATATTAGGTTCAGTGGTCAAAAATTACCCATTTATTTTGCACTGTGATTTATGTGAGTTCAGCAGTTGCATTAAACCTAGAAAATGGTGTGATGTGAGGCCTCTATAAAATACACAAGACTTCATGCACTCTACACACACACACACACACACACACACACACACACACAGAGGCATGTGGATTTTTTTTAAAAAAAACTATCTTCTTTGGAAGGCGTATCAATTAAACTATTATACTGGGGATATTTGTGCCATAAAATTTCAGTATTTCCCATTGCTGCTGATTTCTGAAGCAAAGCAGAAACACGTTAGAGTGCTTGGATTTTCAACCATCTTTTTTTTCTTTGTACCCACAGTTTCATGGACAGGCTGTTCCTGATATAACACACCAGTAAAACCAATTGCCTTTTTTTATGACGCAGCTTCCGCACTGACCCACATACAGCTACTTGCCTTAAGAGGACATATGAAGCTCATGTAGGTTTTCAGCCTGCTGAAACCGTTAGCCATACGTTACACACACACACACACACACACACACACACACACACACAAACCACTTACAAAAACACAACGGCTAAGCCAAAGGCGTTTCCTTTACTTCCCACGCTGCTCTCCTTCAGGAAGATATCACAAAGAAAAGCAAAACTTTGCTTCTTAAAGCTGCAGTGCTCCATGCAGGGCAAAAGGAAAATCCTCTTTAACATGAAGCAAAAGCAACTCAGTGCATTAATTATAAATGAATATTTTTAGATGGGAAAACTACATTTTGGAAACTTTCCTCAGCCATGCTGTGGTATGTGTGTGCTTGGATGTGGTGGTGGTGGTGGGGGGAGTCTGCTGTAGAAGCCCCTGCTGTGTCTGCTGAAGGTGTGAGCTGTTCTGGAGCTATTGCTGGTGGTATTCCTGTCAGCAGCACAGAGCACATGCCCCTCAAATGCCCCTCAGGTGCAGGGCAGAGCATGCCTGGCCAAGGGTCAATGGAGTCTAGGCTTGCCCATCTGCCTTGACTGACAGGGGTCAGCAGGGCTTCAGATATGGCAATACCTCTGTCTCTCCCCCCGGACAGAATTAAAATTGTTCTACAGCATTGTCACTGTAGCATTCTAGTGGGGTGGTGCTGTGGTCTAAACCACTGAGTCTCTGGGGCTTGCTGATCAGAAGGTTGGCCGTTTGAATCCCTGTGATGGGATGAGCTCCCGTTGGTCTGTCCCAGCTCCTGCCAACCTGGCAGTTTGAAAGCACACCAGCACAAGTAGATAAATAGGTACTGCTGTGGTGGGAAGGTAAATGGTGTTTCTGTGTGCTCTGGTTTCTGTCACAGTGTTCCGTTGCGCCAGAAGCGGTTTAGTCATGCTGGCCACATGACCCGGAAAGCTGTCTGGGAACAAACGCCGGCTCCCTTGGCCTGAAAGTGAGATGATCACTGCAACCCCTAATTGTCTTTGACTGGACCTAACCGCCCAAGGGTCCTTTACCTTTTACCTTCTAGTTATTAACACTGTTTTACAGCTGATTTGTAAGACAGGCTGGTATGTAAGGCACCTTTTCTGAGTTTGCTTGATTGGGTCAACAATTCCTTTTGTTCTGGTCACATTTCTTCATTGTGGTGTCCTAGTCAAACTATCCCATAAGACAATACAACTTCTGAAAAGACTGAGACTGATATATCAAAGCAAAGCACATTGTCAGCTCTCCTGCACCTTATGGCAGTGACAGCTTTGCAAAACCTAGGCTGCTTGGTTAGAGGAGAATACAATGCATGTTTTATTCATGTTAAGTAGAATAAGGCCTGTTTTGCAAGAATCTAAACAAAAGGAAAAAAAATATCTATATTGGTTCCTATGTTACTGTCCCAGTGCTTATTCTAACCAGTGTGGTTATCTAATAACAAAGAATAACTTATACCCTGTCAAAAGTACATGTACTGTAGTTCCACCAAGGCCCCACTTGATTTATTTTTTTAAAATGTAACTCATGCAATTTCAAGCTATTCAAGGATTTGGGGCTTTGTACCTTTGAGCTGGGAAAGGTCAGCCCTGTGATTTCCAGGTCAGAACTATCTGACAAGGATTTGGTGGTGTGGTAACCTGAGAAATGTTAACAAGGGAATGCTGTTAAGAATAAAGAGGGCAAGAAGGACAAACACAGAAAAGAAACTATTATATAATGATGTATTATAGTGAGTCTTGACAAATCTCTCCACCAAAAGCTATTCTTTATGACAAGGCATATTACTGAGGTAGTCCCCATAGTGCTGAAATACTGTTGTTTTGAACAGCGATCTATATAATCATGTACAGGTCTTGCTACAAAGTTTCTGTGGGGTCGGTCATGATAGTAAATGCCATATTTACTACAAAGTGTTTGGCCTCTTGAAGCTTCCTAATCTCTCAATAAAAGGATCTTTGTTAATGCCCATGGCATGTAACTGAGGTAGCTTCCTTAGTGTTGTTCTGAACATAAATCTATATAATCATGTATGGGTCTTGCCAGAGAATTTCTATTAAGGTTAGAATCTATCAGTTCTGAGTTCAGACCCAGCTACAGCCTCCTCCCCTTCTGCAGCAGCATTTTTAATGGTAATTTACATTGGGTTTTAACTGCTGGGAACCACTCTGGCAAGCTAAAAATCAAGCAATCAGGCTTAATCCTTTGTCTTTTCTTTGTTTAAAAAAATGACTTCTAGAATCATACAGCTAGAATAAAATCTTGCCGGGAAACTCAAGCTACTGATTTGCTTCCTGATGAACCATGGCCCACTTCAGGTGTTTAAACATGCAACAATAACAAGGATGTAGGGGCTTGGATTCACTCAAGCATTCCATGTGTGCTCCCCTCCCCTCCTATCTTTCTGTTTATTGCAAAATTTTGAAGGGAGCTTCCAAGCACATTTAGCTGGAGACTGGGAAGTGTAGGGGGTGGAGGCACACACCTGCCTCCCACAGTTTGCTCTTGTGTGTCTAAAGAAGTCTATGGTTTGCTGTTACAGCCCAGTTGGGTGTACTATAGTTTGTACTGCAAACTAGGGCTTGCAGGGAAAGCATAAACTACAGCTTGGCAGTTCAGGTATAGACAGCAGGAAGCAGGAAGGTAGGGAAGTGATCACAGCATGGGAGGATAGGAGGGAGTGGGAGTAAGGAGCATGAAGCTTAAGCCTCAACCCACACTCATTCGCATGACTCCAAGACAGGGTTTGACACTAAGCCAGGAGCTCCTGTTCAGCTAGGAAACTTATATATATATGGACAATCCAAAATGAATACAGGGGAAATGCTGAATCCTTTCTTGTTGCACTAGAGACTCCAGAATAATAGAGAAGGCCAAGTGTAATGTTCCCAATTGCCTGTCCTATGATCACAGCCCAGGTCCATCAGGACTACTCAGAGTCTGTACACTGAACCTTGGTTTCTTTGCTGCAATCATGTGGAGCTATTTGTTCTGTTTGCACCTTTCAACAAGTTCCCTGCTTGTAGCCCAGTGTGGTCTGTGATGGGATAGTGGCATAGTAGCCTTAGGCTGCAATCCAGTGCACACTTTGCCTGAGATTAAGCCCTTATGGCCTTACTGAATTCAACCGGAGGACTTACTTATGAGTAGACACGCATATGCACAGCTTCACTGTCAACAGGCCAAGTTACCCTTTTCCTTTTTTAAAAGTGACTTGAGGTTGGGACTGCTAATTCAGAATGCCAGTCATGAACCATACTGTACATTAATTTGTTAGGAGGCAAATGTGAGGGACTTTGAAGAAGTGCAAAGAGTTGGGGTTAGAGTCCTTTCTACTTGGTCCTTTCTAAAAGTAAAATAGAATCGAAACATTGATTATCTTAGCCCAGGATATTGTCACATTTATGTTTTACAGGCCACAATACTGTATACTTTGTATACAGTTTGGTTGATAGAAGCCACAATACTGTATACTTTGTATATGGTTTGGTTGATAGAGCTCATGACACTTAATGTCAGGTTTGCCCCACATTCCTGCTTTGGAGGTGCTTGAACTAGATTATCCTTGTGGTCCTTTGCAATTCTATGATTCTGTGAATAAAAATAA
Source organism: Podarcis erhardii (assembly GCF_964252035.2). NCBI lineage: Eukaryota > Metazoa > Chordata > Lepidosauria > Squamata > Lacertidae > Podarcis > Podarcis erhardii. The sequence goes on along the minus strand of NC_138508.1, from coordinate 52,138,151 downwards.
GGTCATTATCTTTCCCAGACAGAATTCTTTTCTACATAGGTGATAAGAGTCCCATTATTTACATAGCCTCTGAAGCTGCAGAGATCCAACAAGCACAGCAGATACACACATACACAACCACAAATAGGACTCCTTGTTTACTCCTGTGAAACTTGTCCACTTTGGTACCTCATTTGACCAGATTAGCAGGAAAGATGGCCTGGTTCCCTTTTCACTTGTCACATCCACTTCTGTAAAGAGGCAGTTCAACCTTGGCTTCTTCCTTTGGGGCTGCAGAGAGCCAATCTGGGTGGAATAATGAAATTGGCAGTCAGCTGAGACTATGTGCCCGCCTGTCGGGTCACCAGGGCAAGGGGACATGGGTTAGGCTGGGCAGAAGGTGGGAAGGCGTTTTCCTTCCCAAGACTGTGGTAAGAGTTAACTCTTCCTAACCTTTTTTGCCCTTCTCTTGGGCGTGGGAGGAAATTACAGGCCTTGGAGACTAAGTGACAGTTGGCTTGGGATAATGACAGGCAGGCTTGCCGTGAGAATCCAAGCGATAAAGATAAAAGGAAGGGGAAAGGGCTCGGCTTTTTCTCCTGTTTGCAGAGAAGTGGCAGCTGCTGCCCTGGGCTGGAGCTGCAGGACAGAGCAGCGCCCCCTCAGCCTTCCTTGGTGCCGTCGCAGTGGCTGCTGCCTCTGGTGCGCTAACCATTCCCTCCTCGCCCTGCTTGCAGCACGCCAGGAAAGTGCCGCACGTGTGTTGTTGTCTTCTTCCCTACCGGGCATCTGCCGAGACGGCGGCAGAAGAAAGAAAGAAAAAGTTTCAGGAAGATCCAGCCTTTTCCTGTCCCTATAAAGTTGTCTCATCACCCGCCCAATAAAGACCTAAGTGCCATAACAGGATCAGGGGCCAACCTGGCAGGACACCGAGGGAAGAAAGCGAAAGGTTGTAGCAAGTAAACAGGACTGGTGAAGAAATCTCAACCTTTTACCAGGGGACGCTGTGGCTTTAAACGATTCCGAGAGGCGATCGGGTGGGTTTCCTCCCCCGCCCCGCTTGAACAAACGTCCCCTCCCTGCTCCGTTGCCCCGCTCGCTTTCTCACCTCCGCGAAACTCCCCCGCCCCGTCCCTCTTTCTTCCTCCCCCTCCCCTTTTCAGCGGTCCTCTCCCCCTCTCCGCCCCCCCCCCCCCGCGCGCTCCGGTGTCTGATTAAACGAGAAGGAAGTGTGGGAGTGGAGGCTGCGAAGCTCTCCCTTTAAGAGGCAGCCTGCAATGACGAATTGTTGAAATTGCCATTGCAGGATGGCATTCCACTATAAATTCATTGTTCCACCTCCTCTCATCTTCACAGCTCTCGCTCTTCTCCTCTTGTTCACATCGGCGGACTGGGGATAACGCCGCCGCCGCCACCAAACACCCATTAAACTCGGAGAGGGAGGAGGGGAGACCTTGAGAATCTGGGACCTTTCTCCCACCCCCTGGCCGGCAAGGGAGGGCTTGTTTTCTCCTACCTCTCTCTCTCTCACACACACACACATTCACTCACTCACTCTTTCTGCCGTCCGCCTCTCCAAACCAACTCATCAACCCCAAAAACAAGGGGACGGAGGAAGCTGGCGAGACCCTCGGAGCTGTGCCAGAGCCGACCTCGCTCCCGTCGGATGACTCGGTGGCCGCGAGAGAGAGCGAGGCGCCAAGTCCCAACTTCGCCGATGCCTCCTGGCCGCTGCGAGAGCCGCGTCTCCCTCCCACCGATGCGCTCTTGACTCGTCCGGCGAAGACTTCTCCAGCCTTTTGTTTTCCACCAGCCTGTCCCGTTCGCGCCCCGATCTGCCCGATCTCCCGCCCGGATCGCCGACCCGGCCATCGATTATCCGTCTGCTGCTGCTGCTGCTGCGGAGCCCACCATGCTGCTGAAGTTGCCTTGCCCTCCGCTGCCGGCGCTGCTGCTGCTTGCAAGCTTGCAAGCGGCTGCCTCGGCCGCCGGAGTTTCCCCGGCAACTTCAGCACCTGCCTATGATAAAGCTGTGCAGCTCTCCAAAGCAGCAGCAGCAGCAGCAGCAGCGCCGCCGCCGGGCGCTGCGCCCCCCTTCTTCGTCCCGGAGCAGCAGCAGCAGCCACGCGGGTCCAGCGGCCTCGTGGAGCGCGTGGACCAGACGTACTCGGGGGGCGGCAAGGTGGGCTACGTCCTGTACGCCGGCGGGCAGCGCTTCCTGTTGGACCTGGAGAAGGACGCGCTGCTGGGCTCCGCGGAGCAGCTGCTCCAGGGCAAGGGGCGCTGCTACTACCGCGGAACCGTGGACGGCAGCGCGCAGTCCTTGGCCGTCTTCGACCTTTGCGGCGGCTTGGACGGCTACTTCGCGGTCAAGCACGCCCGTTACACCGTGAAGCCGCTGCGTCTGGCAGACGACGGCGGGGAAGGGGCCGAGGAGGAGGAGGAGCCCGCCCGGGAGCGCATCTACGACGGGGAGTCCGCGCGGGTGGCGCACCTCTTCTCCAAGGAGCACTTCAGCTTCCAAACGGTGCCTTCTCGGCCCAGCTGCGAGACGCGCGGCTCGCCCAAGCTGCCCTTTCTGGACCAGAAGAAGCTGGGCCTGCGGCAGGAGGAGACGGATTTCACCACCAGGGCGGCGCTGTCGGGAAACTTCTCCCCGCCAGCCGGCCCCCGAAACAGAAAGCGGCGCTCCATCTCGCGGGCCAGGCAGGTGGAGCTGCTGCTGGTGGCCGACGACTCCATGGCCAAGAAGTATGGCAAGGGTCTCCATCACTACCTTCTAACCTTGGCCACCATTGCCTCCCGCCTCTATGGACACGCCAGTATTGAGAACCACATCCGCCTGGTGGTGGTGAAGGTGGTGGTGCTGGGGGACAAGGAGAAGGGCTTGGAGGTGAACAAGAATGCAGCCACCACCCTCAAGAACTTCTGCAAGTGGCAGCACCAGCACAACCAACTGGACGACCAGCATGAGGAACATTATGACGCTGCCATCCTCTTCACCCGTGAGGTAGGTTTGGGAAGAGGCCGTGGCTGAGGGATCCTGCTCAGGCCTCCGCCAGCCTTGCGGAGCTGGGTTCATCACCCTCAGCTTCATTCTTCTGCTTCACCGCAGGTGTGTTGGACTTGATGACCCAAGAGGTCCTCTCTTGGGCTTTATGAATGTATGTGATTGTATTGCTGCTGTCTTTTTTTTTTCTTTCTTTTTAAATTCATCTCTGGTTGTAAATGTCCAAAGGATTCATAGATGCTGTCTTAAGAATCCAAAGTGCTACTGAAAACACCCGTTTGCCATTGGGTTCAATATCACTAATGCTAAGGTGGTGTCACATCAGGTTTAGTAGATACTTGAGGTTCCAGTAATAATTCCAAGCATCTGCTAGGGAGCCTGAGTGAAAGGAGAGAGAGAGAGAGAGAGAGAGAGAGATATGATAGATGATAGATAGATAGATACACATATGGATAGGGAAGCCCAGGGTCCTTCCACACAGCAGCTTGTTGTCGACTCGGTGTTGCTCCTGTGCCCAAGTTCTGCACAGCATTCATGTGATGTCCTCATCAAAAGGTGGTCCCCTGTTATTTTCCCATTTATTGTGGGTTTACTGTTCCTGTAGAAAACTAAAGTTTTGCTTGTGTTTTTTTTTTTTTAAATCATTGGAAATAGTCACTCTGGATTCAGTGGGGGAGGGGGAGGATAGGTTGGCAATTTGATGAGAATATCACATGTGCAAAAGTTGCATGCATGAGCAGCGCTGGGTCCACAATGAACTGCTGTCTGGAAGTGCCCTTGTTTCCAAACAAAATAACAAGCAATCGGGTCATGTGTCCATTTGAGATGCAGCATCCTCCTGCACTCATTGCACTAACTATGAGATGTTTCTCCCACTGGTGCACAGATTGGAAGTAGAACCGTTGGACCTCTGTATGCTGATGGTGAAGAACTGATGCAATTTATGTTGTAGCAAAATCAGGATCTTAAACAGGTGTTTGTAAACACAGTTGCCAACCAGAGGTTTTTGGAACTTATCAGGCCATTGGTCCATCTAGTTCAGTACTGTCTACACTGACTGGCAGCTTCAGGGTTTCATACAGGAGTCAATTCCCAATCCAATGAGGAGGTCCTGGGAATTGAACCTGGGGACCATTTACATGCAAAGCCTGTGCTCTAACCACTGAGCTATGTCCTATCACAGCAATTATGATCTTTAAATCCTGCCCAGTGAGCAGAAACCTGCCTTCTGGCGCTTCTGTGCCAAAGACATCCCTGGCACCTGGTAGTGCTGAGAGAAAGTATGTGCATTGCTCATCTTTCAACAAGCTCTTCCAAGATTCATGTCCTCATTCCACCTACAACCTGTTAACTTTCTCATAAGGCTGTCATGTGTCCATAATTTGCATAGAATAACCATTAGGAGATTCTTATTATAGGAGAGCAAGCTGTTAGGATTTTTAAAAATAAATAAAAGTAAGTGTTTTCTATTGATGTTGCTTCTGAACAGTAGTGTATATCCCTCTATTAAGATGACGCAACACATGTTCTAGCCAAACTTATACCCAGTGCTGAAGCTCACCTAAATATTCTGTTGGGTAGTGGTGGAAATGAACCCATTTAAGTAATAAGATAAGGCACTGGTAGGCTTGCCAATCTTTCAGTGTATCTACCAGATGAGAAGAAGAACTATGAACACCTCTGGCTCAAATCCCAGTCTGACTCTGTTGAGATTAGAGGGAAAGGAAAATGTGTGAGGTGGCCTCAGGGAGCTCACAACTTCCTTGCTTAGTTGCTGGTAATTTAACATGGCATTTCCAGCATGAAAAGAAAGTAGCAATAAAACCGGAGAGGCGCAACATGTGTGGCTCAAGAGAAGGGAACGTAAATTCAAACCACATGTAAACATAGCTGCAGAAAAGTGGTGCACCAAGGTAGGCGAGGGGTGGGGCTCTAATGCCTCATTATCCACAGCATGGAAATTGGTCTCCTAATCTGTTAGAATTCTGAACTGGCAAGGGTTCTCCATATAGCTTTCTGGATGAGTGCTGAGTGAGAATCCAGCAGCATTGGCTGAACTAGTTAAGGGGAGTGGTTCCAGAGGAACATGTGACACTGTTTATGCAGCAGAACTTTTCAACATGAATGTCCCCTTCAGCATGTTCTTCCGCTTTTCCTTCTTTAATTCAGAAAAACACATAACTTTCCATTAGAGTTCCCTTCCTCCGCTACATCACAAGAGTGCCAGGAAAAAGAGAGGCTTGGGATAGTTTGTGGAATGAGTTACTCCAGTGAAGGAGTAAGGAGAGAGACAGAAAAAGCCCTCGTATGTTTATTTATTCCTCCAAATACTTGAAATATTATGGTGTTCCTGTCGTGCTGCACTTGTGCTGTATGTTCTCTCTGTTGATGTCCAAAGCCATTTGTTTTCAACCATGAACTCAGGAGTCTCCTGAGTTCAACCCAGATTTTTATCAACACAAACAAAATCTGACATGCTTTTTTAGGCTCCTTTGAGACTAGCTTCCCTCAGTCTGATTCTGCAGCTTATATAAGCAAGGCGTTTGATGGTCCACCTGATTTTAGATAATTGCTTTGTAGAGAACAGAGCTTGACAACTTGCATTTTTCTCAATACAGTCACACACATATGCATGCACTAGAGTTTCCCAGGGAAAGGGATCTAACAAGGTGGCAACTCAGTACTCTTAAGGCAAGTTTTTAATTACTGCACATCAGGTGTGACCAATATAGTGTCCTTCTGATACTTAGCAATAGCTTTTAGGAGCATTCCATATTACCAAAGTGGGATGATCCACTTCAGATATATAACCAATTCAAATTGACATATAGATAGACAGCCATTATACCTTCAGAACATGAACTGGATGTGCACATGGTGGAATAGTCATATGAAATTGCCATCTAGAGCACAAATCCTTTGTGTATAAAATCAACAAAGAGCATTGTGGCACCTTAAAGGTTAACACATGCCATCAGCTTTCTTTCTTGGACTAGAATCCACTTTCTCTTCTGATGAAGTGGACTCTAGGCCATAAAATCTTACATTGTAATAAATGTGTGTGGTGCCACAGCAATCTTTTTGGTTTTTACTGCAACAGACCTATACAGCTACTCTTCTGGACGTTTTGTGCAGATATGGTCACATGGATCATGGTGCACAAGCTAGCTGACCCACACAAGTCGTCATTTTTTTTTGTTCAGTCCTTGAAGAAGGGTAGAAATGGACTGCTGACTTATTGATTTGTGTTGTAATGCACCAACTTGTAATGAAGAAGTTGTGTGGGCCTTTCGCTGGGTATCTACTGTGATGTTCAACCCTTACTCAACCTTACTAATTCTCTCACTAAATCATTTTGAAAACTTTGGAATGAGATGGTTAAGTTGCAGGTTGGAGGTACATCAAAACAATGTAGAGGAACATTATGTAGAAGAAAAAATGACCATACATTTTGCCCATGTGAGTTTTGCCATGTCCCACTGACATTTCTTTTGACCATTAACAAGGGATGCAGATTTTGCAACAAAGTTAATGGCCAGACATAGCGTTCCTTGTCTATGCTGTCCTTGCAAGGAGTAACTGAAACACGAGAACCGTCACATCTTCTGCTCACTTCAGCTCTGTTTTCTCAGATTATATCAGCTGATGTCTAAATTTGGCATTTTCAGTTCATTGGAGATACATCTGAATTGATTTTCCTCAATTAAAAAAACAATCTAGGGAAGAAAGAGAGGTGTCCAGGAATGAATAAATGTGCATAGGTCTTCATCTAATGGCATTCGAAGTGAATGATTCACTGTTCACATTTGCAGACTGTAAACATGAAAAAGAGTTAAAAGGTAAAAGTGTCAGAGGAGAAACATCTCACAGGGCACAGGGCTTTTTCAAGCCTACTGGTGTTTTTTTGTGGAGGTTTTTTTTTTACCCATTTTTGTTTTCTCAACAAGACGAGAAGTAGCAGCAATTGGCATGAGTGTTCAACTTTTACAACTCTGTTTTGAAAGTATGAAGTCGGTTGCTTAGCAACTAGACGCTTAGCCACAGTACCATGTTTTGATGGGCTCCAAATGCTGCTCTGTTAAGTTTTTGTATACCCAGATGCCTTCTTCTAAATTGTTTGTTTTTCGGTTGTGGATCAAATGTGTGAGGTACACTTTCCATCCCTGTTTATTATTCAAGGCCACTTTGAACTTCAGTAGACTAATATTTACATATCATCTATCAAATGAACCCACCACAATTAGAATTAGGGAGCAATTCATTTCAATTCATGTTTAAAGGCAAATCTATCAAATGGAAGAGCAGGCATTGTTTGAAATTTGTGCTGGGTATCTGAATTTGTAGTTCTCCAACCAATGTTTACGAAAATGCATATATTAGAGGAAAGTGTGCAGAAAATGGGTAATATAGAAATAATGATATAGGGGAAATTGTTTGCAGAAATAGGTCAAAACTGCATATAAAAGTAAGCTTATTAGCAGAAATTGTCATGAAAATGCTGATTAATTTTCACAGTGATTTTTAAAAATCACAAATTGCTCCAGAAATGTGAAGAACTGAATTTAAGACTGGAAAAATGATAATCTAAATGGACAGATCATTCCATCCCTAAACATAATATGCAAACAATTCTTCATGCCTAACTTTATGTTCATTGAATATTCAGATTGCCATAGGATGTGCTCTCATATTGTCAGTGGTCTATAACACAAGTGACTAACAGATGCCACTGGAATACAACCTTCATAATTCCTGGTTTTGGGGCTGTGTTGACTGGCGGGAGTGGAAGTCCAACTATATCTGGCTGGCCACAAGTTAACCATCTCTAGTCTTCAGAAATTCTTGTTTTGAATGCATGTAACATTTGTCAGAATACAGGCTGTTTGCAAAATGGAGTTACTAGTTAAACATTGTTTATTTACTTGTTATGTAGCAACACTTTTTCTTGTGACATTTTTCATGGTGAACTTTTAAGCAGTGATCAAAATCCCCCCTCAAATTGCTGAAACTAGTTCACTGAGCCTAAAGGGGGATGTGCAGTGTGTTTGTCTCACCAAGTTCCACTTGCTCTGTAATAAATTTGCTTAGTTAGCTTCAGACTTGACATGGATGCATTTGTACTGCAGAGGATCATGCCCTGCTTTCTTCACCCACTTGGCCATCTAGACTTGAGGGGTTCTGCACTTGCTCTGTAACAACAGCGCATGCATGCCCAGAGCATACCTTGTAAGCTCCCAAGACTGTATTTCATGGAAAGATCTGAAATAGTAGGTATACTGACTTTCATGAAATCTTGTCTGCTGCTACCATACTTCTTATCAAGGGACTTGTGATGCACTTAGGCTGCAATCCTTAATTAGGATGTAAGCATCATCAAGCTCAGTGAGGCTTCCTCCTTAGTAAACATATAAAGGCTTGTTCTGTTAAGGGGATTGCTTTGAACACTACTGAAAATGACTACAAAACTACTATTACTACCTCCAAAACTCAGCTTTCTAGCATTTATTTAGTATCTGTGTTGAGTAACATGTGAAGAGTGTTTCTGAGGATGATACAAGTGTGTAGAGGACTCAGAGTCCAACATTCAGTCACATATTTTGCTAATCTGTGTCTCTGCTGAAATGCTGGCTTATTTTATGAGGGTTTCATAGAATTGTAGTGTTGGAGGAAAAATTTATTTACCAAATTTTGACCGCTAACTGTAAAAATGTCCCATTTTTAGACTTTCCCCCTAGGAATTGCAGTGATTGTGGTCTTGGACCACATATATACCAAGTTTTAGCTTAATAATTGTAGAAGTAAACTAACAATTTATGTCTCTGTGATGGAGTGAGTCAATAAGCCACACGGAACTTTTATTTGCACAAATACCTGGACAATATAGTATTGAATTTGGTTGTTCTTTGGGAAGTTTTTTTGGGGGGGAAGCTTATTCTGTTGCATGCATTTCAATTTTTGTTTCAATTGATAACCTGTTCTAACTCAGTACCCTGAGACAGGTTAACAGTATTGCAGTTGGAAAAGATGTAGGAATGGGACCTGAGGTGAGAGTCAAAGGAAGTTAGAGGAACTCTGAACTGCCTTGCTATTTATCAGTGAGATTTTTCATTCCCCTTCCCACTCCTGTTTGTTCTGTTTTCTTGATGTTTCCTGTTAACTTCCGCTTTATCTTTGAGCTTCCACACAATGTAAAAGCCACTTCATGGAATATGACAACAATTTAACCTAATAGCCTACATTGGTCCAAGTAGAGTTGTTAACAGCACCATATTCAGTTCAGTGGGATTGCTTCCAAATTGGTATTATAAGACTGAAGATTGATGAGACATGTAATTTATTTGGGTTGCGTGGGTATGTAGTTGGTTAAAAGCCAGATCTGTTTAAGACCTCCTGCCAAGGGTAAGATTTTCAAATGCTCATGCCCAAGGCATTCTGCATGTTAAGTCCATTTACATTAGCCAATATGTTGAGCATCAGTCCTGTCTGCCCATGACTAATTTGGTGGTTCTGGAAACTAGTTATTTGCTGTGTTAACACTGCTTATTGACTCAAACAATGTTCTCCAGACTGCCTGTCACAAGGCAAACACATGATGGAAGAGGGTTCCAGCTGTCTAAACCAACGCCATTCTTCTCATTACTTGAGCCTGTTTCATTGTCGCTCTGTAAAATCCACCAAATCTATTTCTGTCATCACCTGAGATCAATTGGAGCAGAAGCTCTGGGAGACAGAATACAGTAAGCAGTTTGGACTAAGTCCACTTATATTATTTCCCTCTCACCCTTCCCCAAGTCATGTGAAAACTGAAAGAGATGTTTCTCACAAAAGACATAAAAGTAGCCAAGTCTTGATAGCTGGGTGGTTCAAGAACTGGGTGGTATATTCAACAATAATGTTAACATGCCTGTCTCATTAAGAAAAACCACATATCAGCCAGAGGTCATTCCTTTCCCGTTTTCCATGCAGCACTTGTATGTGGGATCCGGTTAATTATCAAAGTGAAAGTGGTACTGAAACTTAACAGCAAGTGCTGAGTTATCCAAGTCCTATAAATGCTAATTATGTTGAGCAAAATGCATGTTTTCTTTGGCACTCATGACTTTTCCTTAACAAACCACTATCCTGTGTTTGTATTCCAGGGGACATGCTATAATACCAAATGCTAGCAATATAGCTATAGGGGTTTAAGTATTTAATGTCAATTTTAACTGAGATCCTGATTGTGCTAAAACGATTGCATTTGATCTTCCTAAAGAAACTTCTCCACTGTCATTCAGGTAAATGACAGTGTAGCATGCTTAAAATATGTCATTCTACTGTGGTGGTATAGGATTATCTCTAAAAGAAATTATCTAGTTGTGCAACATGTGAACAAACATATACTGTAATACTCTCCTTCCATCACTTCAAGTTACTTTAGGCATTTCATGGTGTACTGAAAACACTGGTTTAGTACAGATGTCATGCCAAATAAGGTAACAGGAAGATTAACTATGGTTAGGCATGGCATCCAAATTGTCAAACCATGGTTCAAAGTGGATTTATAAACCATGGTTTGTGCTATGATTCAGTGTGATTCTTGAATTGACAAATAGTAGTAGCTGTACCTCCAGAGACCACTGTACCATAGAAACAAAGGGCTGAAGAGACATACAAATCAGACAGGTAACTCTTGGTGGTGGTTCCCTAAGCATGTGGTGCCTAGCACAATATGTTGCAGCATAGTCTGCTCAGTGCTTCAGTCCATCAGCCATGCCCTATTCTAGCAGGTTTCATTTCCTCCTCCCTGGTTTTCAGTTTCCGTGTTCTAACAGTCAGCTAGTTCTGTGCCCTCTGAGCAAGCTCAGACTTCATTGGGCTATTTGGACTTTGGTTCTTTGCCCTCTTAGTCCCTGTGTCCCCGCTTTTTTTTTTTTTTTTTTTTTGCCTACTTCTGCAAACATCAGGCTTCCTCTGAGTATGTTGATGTCTCATTTTTCTATGTGGATAGTCTCATGTTGACTCAGAAAATGAGTTCGTTATGGGAAAATACAAAATCCCTTATCTTTGATTTCCAAATGTAACTCTGCCCCACCCCCAAAATCCTGACCTCTAAGAGACTGTCAAATGAGTTACAGATTTGTGATGTCCTGCTCATTTTTTCCTAAATCAATCAAGCCTTAAGTTTCCTTATACATTGCAACCCTACATTGCACACTTCCTGTGCTGTGACTTTGTATTGATCCAGCTACTTTGAAGGAATATCAGATAAGTTGAGGCCAGCTGCTGGAATCTTTCTTTTAAAATGCATGTGTGGTACAGCGGTGTTTAGTCAAGAGGCCTAGGTAACATACCTAACTCCCTCAACCATTTCTCATAAGGCTTGGTCACCCCTTTCTGCTCACATTCCGGCTTGTCAATATTCTCCTTAAATTCTACCACCGAGAATTGTACACAGTACTGCAGATCCAAGGCAGAATAGAGTGGTACTATTGCTTCCCTTGATTGGGACACTATACTTTTGTTGATGCAGCCTAGAAAAGCATTAGGTTTTGTTTGTTTGTTTGTTTGTTTGTTGTTTTGCTGGAGCATCACACTGTTGACTAAGACCCCTCAATCCTTTTCACATGTACTATTGGTGTCCTCCATCTGCCTAAGTGTAGAACCTTATATTTGTCTCTCTTGAAATTTATTTTGTTAGTTTTGGCCCAGCTCTCTAATCAGTTAAGGACATACTGGGATTCAGTCTTCTGCAGCATTGGCTACCCTAGTTTGGTGCCATCTGCAAATTCCACAAGCATCCCTCCGCCCGCCCCCCCTGTTCTCCAATGTTCCAACAAATCACCGGTCTGTAGCTGAGTCTCCAGGTCCAGAACTGAAGCATCTAGATGTTAGTCCCACACAGGCCAGGACTTCCTCACTTGGTGGCTGCTTCTGATGTCTCTCACAGCCCCAGCCCTAGTGGCAGATGCAACGATTGTTCACTGTATGAATGGAATCTTTTCTCATTTGGCCCTTTGTCTCAGACAGCTCTTAGTTGCAAATAGATGAATGGAGGAGATACTCCAGTGTGAAGCCTTTGGAGGTCTTCAGTGAGAGAGGCATTGCAGTAGGAGCCATCCCTTTGCCGCTGCACTCTGTCTTTGGCCAATCTAGTTGCCAGCCACCATACTGACCATTTTGGTCATACTACCAATCATAAAAATTGGTCATGAAATTAGCAAAGTATTCCAGCTTTCATGAAATAGCCTGTTTCTTTTCATGAAATCCCTCCTAGCATAATCCTCTTCACACCTACTGAAAAGTAAGCACCTTTTATCAAAAGAAAAGAAAATAAATTTCAGTGGGAGGCCCAGTAAGTAATGTATGTGACTGTAGCCTAGCTTTTATATAAATTACATTTAAAACATTAAATTTGCATGGTTTGCCAAATTCCTGCAAGTTGGTGAATTAGGCAGAAGCATAGCCAATGATGTGAGTTAGTCATTAGATTTGCTTTCTTCCTTAACTAGGCAGAGCATTTTGGATGTTTCATGAACTCGGCAATATTCTACACATTTCATGAATCGTGCAAATTAGCAAATTTAGTGGCATATAGAAACATGCACGCACATCCATAAAGCAACAGTTGTTAAAGTAGGGTGTCTACAATGCCTGTTGCCAGAATTATTAGAGTGAGAGGTTAAGAACTTGCAGCTAAGAGTCACTATGGGATAGTAACAATATAGTATGTGTGCATAATTTTCATGGAAGTGGTAAAAAGAATATTTGAATAAAACGGAAATTGTGGATTTGGAAAAATAAGGCATCGTGCTGATAGGTTTCTTGGATGGTTTCTTGTAAAAACAGCAGTATTTTTATTTTTTGTATTTTAGGTAAAAAAAAAAAAAGGAAAGCCACTTACTCTGATTGGAATTACTCCTAGGGAGCATCTGAATTGTTTTCACAGGTGCTGCTTTTAATCAAGGGTCTGCCACATTTACCTTTTTATGGCCTTTTTGAGCAGTTTTGGTATCTATACACAGGCTAACCTACACCATAAACTCTGAATAATTAGAGACTCACTCATTCATTGCAAGAAATGTGCTGCACTTGCTGTAGAATTGCAGGCATAGAACATGTGTGCCTGACCAGAATGCATACTTTTTTCCAATATTACTTTGTAGAATGAGCAATGGACAAAACGAGGGGCTTTAAGCAGAAACATTTCCCTTTGCGTTGATGAGCATTTCAACCACATTATATATACTGTTATTGTGTCCAAACAACTCAGTGGATTGGCTCAACACTTTGTACTAACACACTTAAATTCCCACTTACGTCAGTGGGGTAATCCATCATTTCCTTTCTGATAAGGGAGGGGCAGATATCACAGCTATGGCCATGTTCTCCAGAAACACTAGTATTAGAACTTAATTGAAAAACATTGCTTGCCAGTACACATAAAATGTTGTTTGTCATGTCACATAATTGCAAATTAAAATGGTGCTCATGGAAAACTTTCATGAGCAATTCCTGACGTTAGAACAGGATTGGTCACGTTTCAAACCCTATGTTTCTGTCTGTGTACACTGTCTACAAGCAAAAGCAGAGGGCCTATCTCAATCAAAGAAAGCTGAATGGTCTCCAAAGTGTCATATGGGATGGGTGCCAGGGGGTGGATCAGCCGTATATCAGCTTTGCCAACACAGGAACCTACCAAACTAAAATACTTCAGAAGATGCCTGGGATTAAACAATCCTGCAATATGATTTAAAACAGGGGTCAGCAAACTTTTTTCAGCAGGGGGCCGGTCCACTGTCCCTCAGACCTTGTGGGGGGGCCAGACTATATTTTTCTGGGGGGGTGGGGGAATGGACAAATTCCTATGCCCCACAAATAACCCAGAGATGCATTTTAAATAAAAGCACACATTCTACTCATGCAAAAACACCAGGCAGGCCCCACAAATAACCCAGAGCTGCCTTTTTAATAAAAGGGTACAATCTACTTATGTAAAAACATGCTGATTCCTGGACCATCCGTGGGCCGAATTTAGAAGGCGTTTTGGCCGGATCCTGCCCCCAGGCCTTAGTTTTAGATTTAAAATGCCAATACCTATCAAGGGTTTGAAGTAAACAGCTATATCAAGGGCTTTATTATTAGAACACTTCTTCAATAATGCAACAACACTGCAATGCATAAAATTGCATGTCCAGGATTTACCATTAGCTGTCCATTAGAGCCAGTGTGGTGCAGCGGTTAGAGTGTTGGGCTAGGATCTGGGAGGCTAGGGTTCAAATTCCCACTCGGCCATGAAGCTCACTGGGTAACCTAAGGTCAGTCAGTATTTCTTGGCCTAATGTACCTCTCAGGGTCATTGTGAGGATAAAATGGGGGGGGGGAGTGATGTATTGCCATCTTGAGCTCCGAGCATTGTCTCTCCTCAAGTGAACTGACCTGGGCCCTGCCATCACCAACTGCCATCACCCTTTTGTGTGCCCACCTCCCATAGGAGGTTGGAGGGTGGCAAAGCAAAAATGAGCCTTTTCTGTGGTGGCTTTTCATTTGTGGAATGCTCTGCCAAAGGAGGCTCACCTGGCACCTTCACTACATATTTTTCGGTTCTAGGCAAAAACATTCCTCTACAAGCAGGCTTTTAAAACTGTGTGTGGGGTACTGTTTTTGTTTACTATTACGGTATGTAGTTTTGTGTTTCTATATTGTAAACTTCCCTGTGATCCTTGGATGAAGGGTGGTATAGATATTCAATAAATAAAAAAATGAAATAAAATCAAAGGTAAGGGGGGATAGAAATGTAATGAATAAAATTACCTGTGCACCTGTATACGTCTCTAAGGGAATAAGAAACCTGAGGCAGGAATATAAAATTAAAAGTGACAGCTATGTGGTAAAGGATCAGCAGTAGCAATCCTTTCTTGATCCATGGAGCTGTGAGCCACACCCATGAGAAATAACTCTGCTTTCAAAGTTACTTATCACAGAATGAAGGAGAAGAGAGTCAGGCTGCTCTGACATTTCCAAGTTTTGTTATTTCTTTTTCAGAAGTTAGATTTACTTTCTGATCACGTTAAAAACAATAGGAGTTGAAGTCGGCTCAGGAGTTGATACTCCAAACACTTCCCATAGATCATGTAAGGAACCCAAACAGATGCGCTTTGCCCTCTCAGCTACAATAACCCTTGCCTTAAAGCAAAATTGTTTTGGCAACCATCCCGGGCCTGGCAGGTCAGAAGAAAGGGGAAGAAGATTATGCCGCAACTGGGGGAAAGTCCCTGGGAAGCACTGAAAAGCTCAGAGATGGGAATAGTTGCCAAAACAGCCTTCATCACTGATAATCAGCACACTGCAGATTCTCATGTCAGCCTGAGTTGGCAAAAGAGAATTGGAACGCCACCTCCCAGTCCAGCAAGGCATACGCAGAGAACTGGCCCACACCAAACCCTCCACAGCCAGCATGTGTCTTCACCTCCTTAGGAACGTCTTCCTCACACTTTTAGAATGGTGTTTCTGAATAGTAAAACAGTATACAGTATATGAGTTAGCTCAAGAGCTCTCCCCCACCCCCAGCTTTCTTTACAATATACGGAAATGGTTTCCGACTGCTCTTAGCAAATTGTCAGCTTGAGCTTTGAGCGAGTCTGCTGAAGAGCCCACGGCGTTGCTCATGTTGACTTTGTCGTTGCCCTCCTGGTGTCGGCTGTTATCGTCCGCTGTGTCTTGCTGCTTGCAAAGAGCCTTCAGCTCAGAGCTGTCATTGCCTGTGGGTGCAAAACTGTACTTCAAATGCTTTCTTTTCCCTTTCCTTCCTCGGCAGGATTTATGTGGGCACCATTCATGTGATACTCTGGGAATGGCTGACGTTGGAACCATATGCTCTCCTGAGCGCAGCTGTGCAGTGATTGAAGATGACGGCCTCCATGCGGCTTTTACGGTGGCTCACGAAATTGGTATGCAGTGCGTTTTCTGTTCCCTTGCCAAATACAACACTTGTAACAGCTGCATTAGTAACCAAAATACTTTACAAGTAATTCCAGATTTCCCCCTGGTTCACATATACACTTGGGGATTAAGGCTGTGTACATAGGCACTTTGGGGTTAACTAATAGGGGATCAGAAGGCAAGTGGAGGTACACAGTAGGTGTTTCCTTTCTGACAGTGTCACTTTTAAGCAATGATCGGAATGGAAATTGGAGGGCTGCTACTGTCTACTCATGTCCCTTTCAAAGAGGGGTCCCTCCCATCGATGAAGAATTTGAGCTCACTTGGCGGGTAAACAGCTTTCTATATATGTCTGCCTACTGGGTTAAGTGGCTTGCTGTTTATATTGTACCACCACATTCCTCTGAATGGCAAGATGCAAGTTTCAAATGATGGGGTAATTGGAAATTCTGGTGAAAGGGAGCACTGTTTATCTCGGGCCGTGGTGTGACTGTAGGGGTGTAACTTTAGATAGCAGTGAGGTTCAGATAATCAAGGCTCGTCTATTGGGGATTCTACAATAATTACAAAATAGACCCAGCAACAGACACCAGGATTATTTTGGAATGTTTTCTTGGCAGGAAAAAAGAGTTGACATTAACGTTCACAAGCAAGTTCAGATTTTCTATGCCATCGCCCAAGTGTATTCATGAACTAGAGATAATCTATTAGTTTCCTCCTTGGTGGTGGTGGTGGTGGGGAGTTATTAAAATTTTCTCCCTTAACATTTCCTCTTCAAATAGCTAATTTTGGCATTTGCAAGTTCATTCCTATGCAGAATAGCAGTAGCTTGAACACTACTGCAACATTTTTCAAGTAGGTATTTTTGGGTATATTTAACTAAAAGTATATTTGACTGGATGGTCACATTAGCTGCCAGCTATAATAGCATCGGATATTAACAGCAAGCTTTGGTATCAAGTTTCACTTCCCATCCCTTTTTTTGAATGGCAAAAATAATGTAAGGCTTTTCTAATGCAGATATATTTTATTTTATACGTGAATTAACCACCTTTCAAAATACAATATTCTCGCAAGGCAGCTTAAAATATCTGAAACCGCCGCACAGCTAAAAACATATACAATTATGCTAACAATGCATCATGCAGTCAGGGAACAATAACATCGCACTATCCATAACAGCAATTTCATAGAATGATAGAATTGTAGAGTTGGAGGGAATCCCAATGGCCATCTAGTCCAGACCCTGCTGTCACATGGAAGATGGAGCAAGCTTGTTTTCTCCTGCTCCAGATGCTGGAACCTGAACCAATGGCTTCATGTTACAAGGAAGGAGATTCCAACTAAACATCAGGAAGAACTTTCTGATGGTAACAGCTGTCTGGTATTGGAACGGTCTCCCTCAGGAGGTTGTGGACTCTCCTTCCTTGAAGATTTTTAAGCAGAGGTTGGATGGCCACCTGTCATGTATAATCTAGTTGAGATTCCTGTGCTGCTGGAGGTTGGAGATGAACCTCAGGGACCCATTCCATGCCTACAATTCTAAAGTGGCAAAATAGCTTTTCAAAGCCAGCAAGCACTGATTAGCACACCAGAATCACTCAAGGTGCTTTGCAGTCCTGCTTCCCTGAGCCAAGCCAACCTTCCCTACTGACTGGCACCTTTGGCAAGATCAGGTCTGTTTGCAGTGTTGTTATTTGGAGTGGCAGGAACATGATCCAGGCAGATCAAGCACCCCATGGCAGATCAGGTGCCGGTGGGCTGATGTGAAGTTTCAAGTGTGATGATTTAGTTTTGACATTACAACAGCCAGAAGC
This sequence comes from Podarcis erhardii, assembly GCF_964252035.2. Taxonomy (NCBI): domain Eukaryota; kingdom Metazoa; phylum Chordata; class Lepidosauria; order Squamata; family Lacertidae; genus Podarcis; species Podarcis erhardii. The sequence goes on along the minus strand of NC_138508.1, from coordinate 52,120,424 downwards.
CAGTACAAAAAGAGTTTTGGAACTTATTGAAATATTTGGTCAAGTAGCAGGTTTTAAATTAAATAAACATAAGACAAAGGTGCTGGAAAAAAATCTTACGATGGGGGAAAAAGACAGTTTTCAAAGAGAAACTGGTTTGGAAATTGCTAAAAAGGTAAAATATCTGGGGGTGAACTTAACATCTAAGAATGTGAACCTATTTAAAGATAATTATGAGAAATGTTGGGCTGAAGTGAAGAAAGACTTTGATACATGGTCAAGATTGAGACTTTCCTTGTTAGGCCGAATTGCTGTTATTAAGATGAATGTATTGCCGAGATTGTTGTTTTTGTTCCAAACATTGCAAATTCTAGATAAGATGGATTGCTTCAAGAAGTGGCAGAAGGACATATCTAAATTTATCTGGCAGGGCAAAAAACCCAGAATCAAATTTAAGATTTTGACTGATGCAAAGGATAGAGGGGGCTTTGCCCTGCCGGACTTAAAACTTTACTATGAAGCAGCAGCTTTTTGCTGGCTGAAATCATGGCTACTTCTTGAGAATACAGACATTCTGGATTTGGAAGGTTATGATAATAACTTTGGTTGGCATGCATATTTATGGTATGACAAGGTAAAGGTACATAGAAATTTTAAAAATCACATTGTTAGGAAAGCATTGTACAATGTATGGAATCGATATAAAGATTTGCTTGAAAGTAAAACACCCAGGTGGTTGTCACCAATGGAAGCTAAGGCGGTAAAAAGATTGAACATGGACACAGATTGGCCAAAATATTGTGAAATTATAGAATATGATGGCGAAAAGCTAAAGTTACAGAGTTTTGAGAAATTGAAACCTAAAGTCCGAGACTGGTTACATTATTACCAGATCAATGAAACCTTTAAGCAGGACAGAAAATTAGGTTTTCAGAAGGAGAGGTCAAAGTTAGAAACAGAATTGCTAGAACCCAATACTAAGAATTTGTCTAGAATGTACAATCTGCTGCTAAAATGGAACACACAGGATGAAACGGTTAAATCAGCCATGATTAAATGGGCACAAGATATTGGTCATGATATTATGTTTGCTGACTGGGAACAGTTATGGACCACAGGCATTAAATTTACGGCATGTAGTGCCTTGAAAGAGAATATAATGAAAATGATTTATAGGTGGTACATGACCCCAGTTAAGCTTGCGAAAATATACCATTTGCCCAACAATAATTGTTGGAAATGTAATGAATGTGAAGGAACTTTTTATCACCTTTGGTGGACCTGCCCGAAGATTAAGGCCTACTGGGAAATGATCTATAATGAAATTAAGAAAATCCTTAAGTGGACATTTGTAAAGAAACCAGAGGCTTTTCTCTTGGGCATGGTAGGCCAAACGGTTCCAAAGAAAGATAGAACGTTTTTTATGTACGCAACAACAGCAGCAAGAATTCTTTTGGCGAAGTATTGGAAGACTAAAGAACTACCTACTCTGGAAGAATGGCAGACCAAGGTGACTGAATTTATGGGACTGGCAGAGATGACCGGCAGAATCCGTGACCAGAGGAGAGAGACAGTGGAAGAGGACTGGAAAAAATTTAAAATTTACCTTAAAAATTGTTGTAAAATTACGGAATGTTAAGATGTCAAGGGATTGGATACAAAGAATTACAGCTATAAAAACTGAAATTTATAAAAAAATTTTTAAAGAGAATTAAATATAAAAAGGGATGAAGAATTGCTAAAAAATTTTAAAACAAGGATGCAGTGAAGGGGAGGTTTGGGGAAGTCGTGTTATGTTTGTTTGTTTTTTGTTTATGTTGTAAAACCAATAAAAATTATTTAAAAAAAAAAATGAAGTTTCAAGTGTGCAGCACCCAAGTTGAGGCGTGCCCTGCACTACACGTGCTCTCAAAATATTGCCAGGGGAAGATCATTTGTAGCTTGGAGCATGGATGTTAAGGAAAGGGTTATTGCCGAGTGGCAGAACATATGCTCTGCATGTAGAAGACCCCAAATTTGATTCCTGGTATCTCCAGGCAGGGCTTGAAAGGACTCGTGTCTTACACCCTGGAGAGCCCTTGCCAGTCTCTGTAGATATTATTGAGCTATAGAGAGGAACAGTCCCCCTTAAACGCAAGGAAGTTGCATTCCTAAAGTGTGGGTAGGTTTCAGCGACGAACATGTACAAACACAGCAGCTGCCTTTTTAGTGCCCAGAGAACCCACAGCTTTTCCAGCTTTAATTCACGTAAGGAAGATGATCCATCCAGAGTTTAGCCAGAGAACAGCTGGCTGTAAATTTAAACGACAGCCTTTATTTTACACTGAGCTGTTAAGAGCAGGACGAAGCAGGAAGAGAAGGCTGTTCCAAAATCAGCCCTCTTTTTACCAGGGGTCTCTTGTGCCAGCTAGACATTCTGTAAGATGGAATATAGGGTGCTTCTTGCCTAAAGTAGCAGCCGTGGTGAAACTCAGGGTCCCTGTTTACCAAGAGAGTAGGCTTTTCAGGTCTACATTTGCCTTGCATGCTAACATAGTCACAATCGCTAGAGATGTTTTCCATGAGGAACATTAGCTGTGCAGAGTGAACACTAAATTTAAAAATGGAAAACAGTTCTCCCTCACCCCTTTACATTCTTGGAAGGAAATAACAAGGCTAAGGGAACTTTCAGAGAGTGCCAACTACGGCTTTGCCTTGTAACTTGTGCCAAACCAAAGTAAAGTTTGCTTTGGGAGTATTGCCGTGCCAGTTCAGTTTTCAAACAGCGAGCAGGTAGGATGCAAGGGTGTTGTGCTTAATATCATTTGACCCTAACATAAAGAAACACACAAAATCTGAAATCATGGGTTTTATTAGTAGCGCTAATGTAACTACGGACACCGGACACCCTTTAGCAAAGGAGGAGCTCTAGTCTGGAAACATTTGGAAATAGATCATAACAGTGGCATATTACTGAGGCTCTCTACCTCAGGAAACAAGCCGTTTGAGGCTGCCAAGTGTCACTAAGAGCTGAAAGGACCTGTATCTTTGTGACAGAAAGTATGTATCAGTTGGCAAGAAGAGACCTCTTCCTGAAACTCTGGAGAGTGGCTGCCAGCTAGAGTAGACCTGGGATCACCAACCTGGTGCCTGTGACTGCCATGGCACCCATGAAGGCTTCCAGTGACCCCCTGGGGAGATACTCCAGTGCTACTAGAAATAAAGTTATGGGGGAAAGCATGCAGGTACCCTAAACAATTTATCTGAAATGAGAGTGGTGTTGGTACAGTCAAACCTCAGTTCTCAAATGCCTCCGTTTTGGAACGTTTTGGCTCCCGGACACCGAAAACCCAAAAGTAAGTGTTCCGGTTTTCGAAAAATTTTATGAAGTCGAAAAACCAATCGGAAGCCACACCGTGGTTGTCGAACATTTTGGAAGGCAGATGGGCTTCCTGAAAGCATTACATTCAACAACCGAGGTTTGATTGTTCCTTGATATTTTTCCTGGTACTGAGGAATGCTCCCTACAGCAACAGTGTCAGGATGTGTGTATCTTCTCCATAATCAGGACCAGCAAGACAGAATCATTGACTTGGAAGGGACCCTGAGGATCATCTAGTCCAATCCCCTGCAAGGCAGGAATAGGCAGCTGTTCCCTACAGGGATCGAACCTGCAACCTTAGCATTATCAGCATCACACTCTAACCAACATAGCTGACTCCCCCTGGTAAGCATAAGGTTGTCAGGGGTGACCATCTCTCTAATTTTGTATTATGACACTCCCCGTGGTGGCTATTTTCTGTTATGCCACAGCCCCTCCATGAAAGCCATTTTGTGCATGGTTCCTCCAGCACGCTCTCAAAATTTGAAATGTAGTAGTAGACTGTATTGTTGGTTCCCCATTCATCATGCACCCTTCCTAGGGAAGCTCACTTGAAGCCAACAGCACTAGCTTGAAGAGGCCAACTAACCCCTGCTTTATTTTCTGAGTCTTTTATCTTTCATACAGTTATAAAAATTGCCAGTATTTCTTTCTTGTCTGCCTGCGGCTTTATAATGTGTTTTTATTCTTGTGACATTGTAATAGTGTAGAGCACCCTGGATATAGATTTCTTCAAGGGCGGTATAGAAATCTGCTAAATTAATTCTATATTTGCTTCTACCCTGCTCTTTAGGTATAATTCAAACTGCCAAACTGCTCATGCGACAACAGCAAATATCACATAAAAGGTGGCTATTTGAAGGTTTTGTCGTAAAGCAATTCAGTGGCTGTTAATGGGAAGGGGAAATTATTCCCACGTGAAGAGGTTTTTTTAATTGGATGTCTGAATCCATTCTGTAGAAATTTTATTTGCTTTTGGACTCCCTGGTTGAATAGCTTCTCTCAAATAGGTTTGTGCTGCTGTTATTCTTGCATAGCCAGCCCTTTCAAAAGCTGCACAGTCTCGTTACTCTATGCTACATAGGGATGAGTGAACCTTGTTCTCAGTTTCTCATTTTTCCAATCTTAAAGGTAAAGGGACCCCTGACCATTAAGTCCAGTCGTGGACAACTCTGGGGTTGTGGCACTCATCTCGCTTTACTGGCTGAGGGAGCTGGCGTTTGTCCACAGACAGTTTTTCCGCGTCATGTGGCCAGCATGACTAAGCTGCTTCTGGCGAACCAAAGCAGTGCACAGAAATGCTGTTTACCTTCCCGCCGGAGCGGTACCTATTTATCTACTTGCACTTTGACGTGCTTTCAAACTGCTAGGTTGGCAGGAGCAGGGACCAAGCAATGGGAGCTCACCCCGCTGCGGGTATTCGAACCGCCGACCTTCTGATCGGCAAGCCCTAGGCTCTGTGGTTTAGACCACAGTGCCATCTGCGTCCCTTCCTTCCAATCTTAGGTTCAGATAAATTATCATCACTTTAGTGTGAATTTCTCCCAATTCACACATTTGTGTACATGTTTGTGCAAGTCTATTGCCTAATATAATGCATTTTTCTCTGCGTTATTTTTACTAATAGATGCCTTTTCAGGCACTAGTATATTCACTTTTGTACACATTACTTGGCTGCAGGACGGCACTGAAAAATTTGTAGGAATCTGAATGGTGCCGTCTGGGTATCATTGGGCTACAAATCTCATCATGGCCAGTAGTCAGGAATTAATCCCATTTGAAGGGCACCTCATTGACTACCCTTACATTAGAGTAGCAGTTTCCAGAGGTCTGGCTGTGTTAGTCTCTTGCAGAAAAAATACCCAAGTCTTATTGTTTCATGGTACCTTAAACTCAAACAAATGACATTAGCATTTGGTAGTAGACACCGCTGCTGCTGCTGCTGCTGCTGCTGCTGCTGCTGCTGCTGCTGCTGCTGTTACAAAAGTTAACCTAGCCACATCCAGAGCTCTGAAGTATGTAGGAAACAACTTGTGGAAGTTGCAGGGAGGCACTGAGATTGGGAGTGAGCTTTCTCCTCCTGATCCTTGCTCACTTTCCTCCTTGCAGGTTGAAGATGCTGACTGGATAGGGAACTCCCATCTTTATTTGAGCACAGGATTTCCTGACTGTATCCCTTGCATTCTGTCTTCCAGACTAAGTACAGACGGGTGTGTGCAGCCTGAAGGCCCTTTCCTAAATCCACTCTAGTCTGGATAGCATTCTGGGGGGTACAAACTGAATAAGCTCTTTGTCTGGACAGTGCCCGCCCCCCTTCAAGGGGAAAAATTATTTTTTCTAGCTACTTTCACCACTAGTCTTAACAACTTTCACGCAGCAGCAGCAGCTTTCACCACCAGGCAATAGTGTTAAAAGTGCTCCTTTTTTAAAAATGGAAATGACATAGTCACGTGTCATGGCCTGTATGAGGGCAGCATGAAAATTAAGCATTCAGATTGATCAACTCCAAGCATTTCCTTAACTAATACAAGGAGACTTGCTTAAAAAATGAATTAGTTTACGTTATAATTATTAACCTTTGCCAAACTGGAGATTGGAGGAAGGGCTGTAGCAATCTGGTAGAGTACCTAGTTTGCATGCAGAAGATTCTGGCTTCAATTCCTGATAAGCAAGGGAATTCTGGAGAGGTGCTGCCAGGTAGTTTAGCCCACAGGTAGGCAACTTGTTGCCCATGAGCCACATACAGCCCCTAAACTCATATTATGTGGTCCCTGGTGCCTCCTGAAGCTGTGCATTTTTGCATTTTGGCTTCTTTTTTTCTTCCCTTCCTTCCTATTCATTTCCCCCTATTTATCTTGTGGGGGGGGGTTTAAAAAAAAAGTGCTCCCCCTCACTATGTAATTTCATACAGTGGAAGGGGCAGTATTTCGTTTGATTAAAAATAAATTCATTTAAAAAAATATTTTTACATGCAAGCAGCATGCCCGAACAGGACTACCAGTTTTACTGATTCAGTCCTCCCCAACCTGGTGCCCTCCAGACATTGTTGGACTCCAACTCCCATCAGCCCTAGCCATCATGGCCAATGGTGAGGAGTGATAGGATTTGTTGCCCAAAAGTATCTGGATGGCACTAAGTTGGAGACACTTGCAAATACAGGACAGATCAGATCAGTTTTTTAAACAATAAGAATCCCTTAAACTCATAGTTCTCAAATATTAAAATGTTTTGTCCTGTTGAGCAGTAGAGGACCTGCTTGGCTGGGAGGTTTTACTGGCACCCCCCCCCCCCCATTCATTGGACCTCAACCTCTACAACTTGAGTCTCCATCTATTTTTGGACTACAACTCCCATCATCCCTAGCTAGTAAGACCAGTTGTCAGGGATGATGGGAATTGTAGTACAAAAACAGCGGGAGAACCAAATCCAGTGGAGTGGCCATGTTAGTCTACTACCACAGATGGAACTAGCTTCACCATCTTACACATATTTCCATGAATAAAAGGTAAAGGTACCCCTGCCCGTACGGGCCAGTCTTGCCAGACTCTAGGGTTGTGCGCTCATCTCACTCTATAGGCCAGGAGCCAGCGCTGTCCGCAGACACTTCCGGGTCACGTGGCCAGCGTGACAAGCTGCATCTGGCGAACCAGCGCAGCACACGGAACGCCGTTTACCTTCCCGCTGGTAAGCGGTCCTTATTTATCCGCCACAGGGATTCGAACCGCCGACCATGCGATCGGCAAGTCCTAAGCGCTGAGGCTTTAACCCACAGCGCCACCCGCGTCCCTATTTCCCTATTTCCATGAATAGCTGTCTTTTAAAAGCATGCCATAAGCTACATGGCCCTAGACTCAGACATATTTTCTTCCCCTGCTCTTGGCAAAAATTACTGTTGTTACTGATGATGTCAACCTGGCTATATCCAGAGGTCTGAACAATACAGAAGTAGATTTGTAGAAGGAGAAGGCTGTATACCAGACAATGGTCTAAGATGTTCCAGGAAGTGGTCATGGAATGGGCATGGGACAAATCTCATGGATGCAGGAAAATAACTTCCATAAGGCTAGCTAGCCGCATGCATCTGTTTTGCATGTGGCTGACTTTTATGTACTTGTATAAGTATGTGTGGGAGGAATGGAGAAGACAATAGAAGAGAAGCAAAGAGGGTTGTACTGGCTTGGGGAAAGCTTGGGCATCAACAGAGATCAGATGGGAACAAATGTTTCTACTCACGTTCTCTTCCTTGATATTTCCAACCACCCAGTGCTCAACCTCAGTTGATATTTTAAATGCAGCCAGGTTTCCTTTGTGTTACACTTAAAGACTACAGGTACTACGGGTGTGGGGAATGAGTTACAGTTGCAGAAATCAACAACCGCCAAACTTATTGAGATCTGTGCCTTAGTCAGTATAGACGAGGGGAGCTCTGAAACCTTATCTCAGGACAAAATATATAGGTGAGTGGAGCAATTGCAGAAGTGATGAGGTTGGGGCAGAGGCAACTTTAGGTCAGCGTGACTGGTTCCTCCGCATTGAGTGTAAAGCCAAGAGGTGGGTACCACAACTGTGCATGTGCAGAATCAAAGGTAGGGGGCACCAAATTTTGGCTTTGCACAAGGCTTTGCCACTGAAATTTGAAAGACCAAAGTCCACTCCTGATTGGGGATGCTGTGTGTCTGCAGAGAATATGAGATTATCTCCGTGTACGCTTTATGTTCTAGCAAGCTTGAAAAAGAAAGAATGCTTTCTGCACAACCGGCCATAGCTAGAAAGAGGCACTCCTTGCCTCTGAGGCTACCTGGGCCTCAAGTGACAAAGCCGTATGAAGGAGCACCCCCAAGTAACAGACTTGGCCTTTTCAGCGGAGTTCAGGCTGTCTCTCTCCACTTCTAGGGCTCAAGAATTGCAAATGACATCTGGAAGCCCCTTTGTAGTCTTTGTATGTGTAACCTGTAACCATTTATGGTATTTTCTTTCTTTTGTTCCTTTCAGAGCCATCAGTTGGCATGTTTGAAAGGAATTGGCAGGGACCCGTTTTATGGAGGGGGGGGGAGTGTGTTTTACTTAGGCAGTTTCCTTTGGCTCCCAACAGGGGCTTGGTGGGCTGAATTTGGGGGGGGGAGGGAGGAGGGGTCTTGTGCAGAAGCTCCATAGTGGCTGAATTGTGGGGTCTACACAGTCAATTGTTAGGTCTGGCTGATCAATGATTTTGTGACTATTGAATAAAACTGGGAGGGTTTTGGAAAAAAAAAAAAGAATTGCAAATGACAGTGGCACTAATGCCCAAACACTTTCACCTGGTTTCTGAATTTTCCAGTGGCAGGGCAGTAAGGAGGGTCTCACTGGAAGATGCCAACTAATAGGCGAGAACATAAAGAGAGAGGTACTCCCTCAAATAGTTAGGCCCCACACTGGTCAGGACTTTATATATCATTTGTAAAAATCAGAATTCAGTCCGGAACAAAACACCCACTAATGCATATGTTGTGACGTGGGGTTTGTGATTTCAGCTCTCTTGACATAATATGCTGGAGACAGTTCTCTAGTAACACTTCTTTATTAACGCAACAAGACTGGAACTTGAGGAGGGGAGAGCTACATTTATAGGGACAGGGAACAAGCTAGAAAGGATACATTTTGGAGGGAACAATATCAGGCAATCACAGTCCTGCCTTTTGGAGGCAACCAATAAGACAGAGGATCCAAATACAGCAGCTTAAATGAACCAATAGTAGCTGTACCCTCTGGAACCAAAAGGCAGTTACTTTACCCTAATGCAAATACAGACAATAATAATACAGATATAAAATCCTTTGACTCAATACACAACAGCATATATTTAATAACCGGTGTAATATGGTTCCAGCTGGTGGCCCAACTCAGAAGAGGCATCACAGGTAGATCTTTGTTGGATTCTGTATGAGATAAATGACAAGGCTGGTGCAGTAGAGATGGTACAGAGGTCAAGGCAGATGAAAATAGGAAGGTGCCCTGCTGGGTCACAGGGTAGAATGCAAAGCAAAGGCAGTATGCTGTCAATAGCTTTCTTTTTCCTGATGGCATTGGTGCTATATATATATATATATATATATATATATATATATATATATATATGCAGGTTTTGGTGTCCTCGGGTGTCTTCCCGTGTAAAAGTTGGGGTGTCTAGGCGACGTTTCGACGAGGTCTCACTCGTCATCTTCAGGCTGGTGCTTTCGGCTTCTTGTTACTGGAACAGAGCAGGATCTCAGTGTTTGAGTTCCTATAAATACTGTAGAGGGGGTGTGGTGTATAGCCTCCAATGTTCTGGGCAGAGAGGAAGTTCCCAGGCTAGTGTGCCTTTTCTTCTTTTGTTCCTTAATTACTTGAGAGATATCTTGAGTGATTTCTTGAGTGATATCCTGAGTACCACTTAGGTGGGTCATTAGGTGTGGATTAGTTGTTAAAGTCTTTAACAACTAATCCACACCTAATGACCCACCTAAGTGGTACTCAGGATATCACTCAAGAAATCACTCAAGATATCTCTCAAGTAATTAAGGAACAAAAGAAGAAAAGGCACACTAGCCTGGGAACTTCCTCTCTGCCCAGAACATTGGAGGCTATACACCACACCCCCTCTACAGTATTTATAGGAACTCAAACACTGAGATCCTGCTCTGTTCCAGTAACAAGAAGCCGAAAGCACCAGCCTGAAGATGACGAGTGAGACCTCGTCGAAACGTCGCCTAGACACCCCAACTTTTACACGGGAAGACACCCGAGGACACCAAAACCTGCATTCCTGTACCCGTGAAAATCTACGAAAGCATATATATATATATATATATATATATATATATATATATATATATATATCTGTGTGTGTGTGTGTGTGTAGAATGTAGCCAACGTCCTCTGTAACAGGTGCATTCAAATCTGTGATTCAGTAATTTATACACAATGCTTAAACTAATAGCAGTATGCACTGCTTTGAGCAAACACTGTGTTCCGTATGGGTAGTTTATTATTTGAAAAGTGCATGCGAAAACATTATAAAATCCACGGTTGCTTCTTCTTCTTTTTTAACGCCCGTGCTGAACAGGGAGCTTTTTGAGTTGAAGGCTTGTCAGGATAGCTTAGATAAGAACAAGCCCTAGGCTAGACAGGAGCAAATCTTTTGGAGTCCTTATGGGCAAAAGAAACAATTGTGAAGTATGTCTAGCTTTCATCTTGGCCTTCCCCTGGGAGAGATAAAGTTTGGGCAAATATCCAGGTGTCTGAATCAGGCTCTGTGGCTTTTCTAAAAACCCAGAGACTATAATTAACCCACAGCTGCTCTGCTGACATCTGTGGGAAGAAAATATTTAATGCATTCGCATTGTTACTTCTTTGAAAAGTTCCCCATTTAAGCTTCTGGTGTGAGCAAAGCATTTGGGCTAAGCCCCCATAAACATGCTTACTCGGGCAAAGAGAAAAGACGAGCACTCAGCATTAAGCCTTGGTGAGAGGTGAGCGATAGGGCAGAGACTTCAACTGTTGCTTTCAGCCTTGGGCATGACCTTTGCAAAAGGTTGCTGATTAATGCCAGTTTAAACTTTGACTACAAATTCTTAGCTTGCCCAGGTCTGTTTTCATTAACTTGTAAGGGCAATAATTGTCCCACCTGCTGTACGGACATGGTGGCATGAAATTTCCCCTTTCAATGAAGGCTGTTCTGTTCTGTAATTGGCATGTCAGACGAGAAGGAAACTCCATTGCTTCAGAAGAATGGGGCTCTTCAATACTTTTTCTACTGCTGATATTCTTGAGTGTTTTTAAAAGCAGAATCCAGTCTTGCAGTTACAGAGGCTGTGAAGTGATTTTTAATGGGAACTCAGGCATGTGAAAATCAAAGGGAACAATTCTAGCCAAGACCATGGAAGTACTTCAGACACAACAGCATCTCCACTTGAGTTTGGCTGTGGTTAAAGTTTGTGCTGATCTCTGTGTGAATGTACCCTCTGTGGATGATTAGATTAAGAGAGGTCATGTTTTCAAAAGTTACACAGCAGAGCTCGAAACCTCAGCCAGATACCCAGAGCCAAATCTCAGTATCCCTGCCCTCAGGAAAGCAGCAGGAAACCGAGATTGACCTCAGCTCTTGGAATCTATGTTTGAAGGGGGGGGGATGAATTTATGATAAGCATGGATGTCAGTATCTATTATATTTTTACTGTAAAGCAAACAGTGGCATTAGTAAACAATATGATATTAGACTCCCATGAAATGTTAGCATCTTGATGTTGAAATTTGACCTTGAAGAAATATGACCTCTGTTTGTGTGGCAAAATATAACAGGGTCGGGGAGAGAGTTTTCTAATAAGACAAGCATCTTAGCAGCTGACTGGTATTCAGGATCATACCATGTGTGTTTAGCACTAAAGCTTTACTGTTTTAATACCTTAACATTAAAAAATCCTTATCTGCAAATCATTAGCCTCAGGCCAAGGCTGATGCCAGATTTGAGGGGGCAACGTGCCCTCTGACTGGCTGCCTCTCTCCCTTGATGGGCTCTGGCAGTCTTGCCTGGCCATGGTGGCAAGTAGCAGCAGTGCACCAATTCATAAAGGTGTAACTGGAAGATTCCATTTTAATTTCCCGCTATGCTCCACTGTCATGTTAAATGACATGCCAGTTAGATCCAGCTGCCAGGTGTTGCTCATAGCACCAGGCCAGGAAATTTTCTTAAAGGGGGCCCAGGGTAGGTTTCAGTGGAGTTTAAAGATGTCTGATGCTGTAGCCAACCCTGGTTACCCAAAAGGTTAGAAGACTGCAGCCTGTAACAAGCATCACTTCTTGGTGTGTAGCTTGCAAGGAGCATGCCTAACGCACTGCTTTTCAAATCAGCACATTGCTGTGTATGTACAAATAAACAAGTTACTGCATAGTCTTTGTGGCTGACTCAACCTGGGCAAGTAGCTTGACATCCTGCTGCCTCAGTTATGCCAGCTGGTAAGTTAGGTAAAAGTCATGGCCACACTGAGAAACAGATGTCTCATGCAAGCTGTGATTTCCTGAGTAAATATATTGTAAGACGTGTGGCATTCTTAGCAAGCTATGTCACTGCTTCTGTCCAGTGGTCCAGTGTAAACATAGTGACAGCAATGCTCTGATGGAATAAAGTGTAGTACACCTGTGCGTAGTAATAATTCTTTTCCAAACACTTCTGTTTAACTTCATTTCCATGCCTATATGTTGAATTGGACTGTAGAATTGCACTGTTTCTCTGTTTGTAGGTTAAGATAGAAGGAAAGAAAAACAAAAGCCATTTTAAATTTGCTTTTGAATGCCATGTATTAAGAAACAAAACAAAATTCCTACATTATTTCGAGCAGAAGTACTTAAACCGTGGTCTTCAAGGTTGATTCAAGTGGCTCATGGAAAGCCTACAGAACAGTCAAGAATGCTTTCTTTCTGACAGTGACCAAGGCCATTTTGACAGGAAATTATTGAACAGCTAACAGGGTCCTGGCCGAAGGCCCCTGATCTTCATACTATGGTGCTAGTTTTGCTGGTGATGCCAGCAATGGGGGAAAAAGTTATTAAAAACAAATAATTTATGTGCTTTGATTTGGAGAACAAAATAGTTTATTAGAGTTTATTAAGCTTATTTAAAAGGTTGTTAAATGGTCTGCCAAGACCCCCAGCCATTTTCAAGTGGTTAAAGGAAAATTAGATTAAGGACCACTGACTTAGAGCATGCGTTTTGGACTTGTCATGGTCCTTTAATTAATGGGCAGTGCATATCACCAGAATGCCTGTATATATGCATTCCATTTGATTCCCTTACATGTATGTATGCATGCATTCATTCATCTGTGCAACTATTCAACACAATTATTTTCAACAAAGAACTGTGCTGACTTCTTTTTTCCACACACCTCTTTCCCTTAACCATATGCTACATATGTAAGATTCATTGAAGTAGAATTGAAATCTATGAGATTATACTGAAATGTATGGTATCTAAGTTGCAAGCATAATATCTTAAAACAAACTTCAGAATGAAAAAATGGCTAAATACAACAAGGCAAAATATCCATGAACCAACAAATCAAGCTCTAAAATCTGTCAGCAAACATAAGCACCAGGAATATTCTCTTGTCCTCTTGTTACCACTACAACCACCTTCCCTTTAAAAAGAAAAGAAAAAAGCATCAGATACAATCCAGGGTTCTCTAAGCATGCAATTGCAGCAACAAAAATTCCAACCCAAATATTTTTGGTGAGGCCCCTTCAGTTGTGCTATGATGTTTTCAACCTATTAAGTGAAAATATGTGGTTGCAATCAGTTCCTAAAGTAACTGAGCAGAGAGAATATCTAATCACAGAGCTGCTTGTACAACTGAAGGGCATTGCTTCAGTTGCAAGTGGGGTGGGGGAGGTAAGAGAAATAAACCCAAATAATGCTGCAAGTTGTAGTGGAGTAAGTCCTTAATGTATAGCTTTGATTTAGCTAATGGAAAATCAACATGAACTTCACAACTTCTATAAATATGGACACACATACCCTAAAAGTTGGTCATGCAACCACTGTTCTGTTAGGTGTCAGCTGTGTAATGTTACAATCATGCTTTTCATAATAATCTTGGCACATTTCTAGACATTGAAGTAGAAATATTTAGCACAGGGCTAAAACATGTAGAATTCAAGTCTGTTTTGAACAAATACAACATGCTCAAATTCGTTACTCATTTTAACCTTCTCCCATGCAACTGAGGGTGCCTAGCTGTGTGGACCAGCACTCACGGGGCTGCGTTTGGTGCTGAAACTTAGTAGGACAGCACACCTTTAGTGTAAAAGACATCCCAAATTCCAGGGGAATTGCCATATGCACAGACACACACCTGAGATAGTATAGTATTTCAGCCAGTCAAAGGGGACATATGGACCAACTGAAGGAGGTTCGGATAGGTGTCCAAATCTACCAGGTACCAGTATGTTTCCCCAGTGGGAATGGTTTGACTTAAACAATCTATTTTGTTAGCATACCATTATTCTGGCACAGAAGATGGGAGTGATCTGTGAGTGGGCCTACTTTTCTTTGTGACAGGATCCCACAGGCACAGTGATACTGCTCACTGGCATAGATTTCACTCTGTCCGTATATTGTTGCATCAGTGCAAATGAATGTAGTGGTGATCCTGTTGCACTCCTCAAGCATAACTGTTGGATAGGATCACTCCCCTGGTTTTATCCCCCAGAATTTTCTTAATTTAGGACACTTGCATCTTTGCACCACCAACAGCCGGTTCTATTTATCCGATAAGGATGTAGTAGTGTTATGTACCAATGGAATGGAAACATGTAAAAACTTCCCTTAAGGACTGTTTGCTGAGGAACATTATGCCAAATCCAATTCCACTTATCAAGTAGAATTACCCATCCCAAATCTATCTTGGCTGTTTTCATACGAGTTTTCTATAATATATAAGCCCAATATAATTTCATTTATTTTAATTACTTTGTTGTGTTTCCCTTTTTAAGAAATGTTTCAGAATCTGTTATATGTCCAAATCTTGAAATTAAACTACGATAACACATTGTTCAAACCCCAAAGTCATAGGCATCTTTCCACAGTATACATATATAGGATGCTTCCAGGTAAGCCGTTCCTCTGCCTACCAACATGCCTGACAGAGATAATTACAGGAGCAATGTATTAGCTTGGCACTTCCAGTGCAGACACGCCTTTTTCTCGGGACACCACATTCCCAGATTTTACAAAAACCAGCTCATTAACATATCATTGGCTTTTTCAGAGCAAGCTTGATGTCAATTGCAAATGACTATAATAAGAGCTCAGTTACCTCAGAATTCATTGAAGTGTTGAGTGTCACCTGCCTGCAGTGCCTTTAAAACAGTGAGTAGAGCATCCTGGTGACACTCATTCCATGAGTTTGATGTACTCTCTGTGATAACATCAGCCATGGAGACAGCAAAGCCAGCCCTGTCTTCATGTTTCTTAAAGGCATCCTTTGTTTCAGGATAGCCTTTCAAGATTTTTTGGCACTGACAGAGAAAGAAGACTATACAGAGCCTCTGTCTTAAAATTTCTTCCAATCTGTTGGAAGTATACGAATCCACAACTTGACAAAGGGTGCAGTCTGGCCCATGGTTACATGTCAGGCCCTTTTTGTTGATGTTTGTTTCAGGAGTCCATGGTATACACAAGCATAGTACATGCTGAGTACTGTGCTGAAAGTTTTCTGGTGATTTCAGAGCATTATCTCCAAAATGGCAGTGATTTGAAAGGGGAAATTTCCCCCGGATGTTCCCTCAGGGATAAATAAGGGAGGAGTCGAGAGAAGTGAGATTGCACAATGTGGTAGCATGGAATGACAGCAACTAAGGGGATACCATTTTTGTGTTTGTGATGCACCTTTTTGTTTGCCACCCCACTCTAGATCTTAGAAACAATCTCCCACACCTTCTAGTGTTTCCCGGTGAGTTGCGGTTGAAGCTACAAGGATGTGCCATTTGTAGGCCAGTAATACAGTAATGCTAGGGATGCAGGTGGCGCTGTGGGTTAAACCACAGAGCCTAGGGCTTGCCTATCAGAAGGTCGGCGGTTCGAATACCCACGGCGGGGTGAGCTCCCGTTTCTCGGTCCCTGCTCCTGCCAACCTAGCAGTTCAAAAGCACGTCAAAGTGCAAGTAGATAAATAGGTACTGCTCCGGCAGAAAGGTAAACAGTGTTTCCGTGCACTGCTTTGGTTTGCCAGAAGCGGCTTAGTCATGCTGGCCACATGACCAGCTGTACGCCGGCTCCCTCGGCCAATAAAGTGAGATGAGCTCCGCAACCCCAGAGTTGGTCACGACTGGACCTAATGGTCAGGGGTCCTTTTACCTTTACCTTTAATACAGTAATGCTACTTCTTCTGCCAACTGTGGGACGAAGTCCTTCTTTAGAATGAGATGTGCTAACAAAATCTATATGCCCATTGCTGAAGTCTCAGGAGAGATGTGTGCTTAGATCCTACCTGCTAGCAGCTTGGAAGCAGGGGCAGCACATATTCCCCTGTGGTGTATGAGTTCTTTCACTAGCTTGCATTATCAAATTTGTGTAGCAAGCATCCCTGACATGAAACATCTTGCTTGCACTTCATCTCCTCCTCTATAGCCCATTATAGCCAGGATCATCTGCAGCAGTATGGAGCAGTATTGAGCAGTAGACCTTGGTCTCACATTATACTGTGCCGAGCTTATGTGTGTCCCACTGATGCACACGGTGCCTTGGAAAGCAACCCCTGTGTAAATGGGGAGTTGCTTGTACCTGGCAGGGGAGGTACAAACACTATACAAACACTAAGCTATAAATATCTATAGTTTTATATCTAGAATAAAACTTACTGGTTCTCTATGTTAATATCACACTGTGTATAACGATCTAAATAGTTGTGGTCATTTCTGTGGTGCTGGTTCAGAATGGCCTTCTCAAGGAAAAATGCCTCACATTGACATTGTAATCTTTTTGATGCCAGATTAGGACTTTCCTATTTCCCTAGATTAGATTATTTTAACTGGAACTGCTTTGTTTGGTCCTTAGTTTTATGTGTTTGCTCCACTACCTTTTTTGTGTTTTTCGTTATCTTTTGTTTTTGTTGGATATGTGGATAGTTTTCATCACACTTTTGTACACTGCCCGGGAATCTCCTGCTTGAGGGTGATTAAGAAATATTTTAAATGACTAAATAAATGAAATACTGATTCTGAGGATAGCTCAGTCAGTAGAGCATGAGACATGAGGGTTATGGGTTTAAGCCTCAAGTTGGGCAAAAAGATTCCTGCATTGCAGGGGGGTGGACCCTCGTGGTCCCTTCCAACTCTACAATTCTATTATTCAGTTTATTTAGAATATTTATTTCCAACTTTATAGTCCCAATCACATTCATAAAGCTTTGCAAGTATAATCCGAAATAACATAATGGCAGGTTTATTCAACAAGCTGCGTTTTTGTCCCTTCATTCTTAAATAAATGACTAATGAATCAATAGTTGGGTGGATATTTTAATTTAAAAGAAGTATTAAGACTGAGATGCTGTTCTGTTTCCTTCCTTCAGGACATCTCCTTGGACTTTCCCATGACGACTCCAAATTCTGTGAGGAGAACTTTGGTTCCATGGAAGATAAGAGGCTTATGTCTTCCATCTTAACAAGCATTGACGCTTCTAAACCCTGGTCCAAATGCACTTCAGCAACAATAACAGAATTTCTGGATGATGGCCATGGTATGTATGGATATCTTAGTGTCCTATATCATGCTGGACATTATGTGCTGCTAGGAACTTTATTTAAAAAAACATTTTAACTCTAATTTATAAAATATGTGTTTGTTATTCTAATTAGAATTGAAGTTACTTTCACTTTTCTTTAACATTCTTCATGCTATTACAATAATCACTATCTGACTCCTAAATGCAATGAAGTACAGCCCCTGACACTCTGCTACCGCTACCTAAATGAGGAGGAAAAGCAGTAGTATGAATAGTAAATAGCAGTGAGATGTTGTATTAGTAATAGTGGTAGATAAAAATAAGTAGTAATAGCAAATACCAAAAGGATTGCAAATAGGTAGATTATTTACAACAATGTGAAGTACAGTGGTCCCTCTCACTTAGTCTAGCCTAAGCCATTGCAGTGGTTGCCATGAACCAGGGCTAGGAAACATTACAGTGCACAAGACTCAAATAAGGATGGGGTTTGGGCTACTTCCTCAGAGATGAAACCTCCAGTACAGTGGTACCTCGGGTTAAGTACTTAATTCGTTCCGGAGGTCCGTTCTTAACCTGAAACTGTTCTTAACCTGAAGCACCACTTTAGCTAATGGGGCCTTCTGCTGCCGCCGCGCCGCCAGAGCACGATTTCTGTTCTCATCCTGAAGCAAAGTTCTTAAAGCACTATTTCTGGGTTAGCGGAGTCTGTAACCTGAAGCGTATGCAACCTGAAGCGTATGTAACCCAAGGTACCACTGTAGGCCACTTTTATCACCAGTTGGCAGGTAGAGAACTAAAATTGAGCAAAGTGACTTGCCCAAGAGGTCAGGGGCTAAATAGAGATTTCAACTCAGGTTTCCACATCTTTTCAGAAGACAGCCCTGCTTCAAAAGCTGGCAGTTTGATTTATTTAGCTAATATTAGTATTTCAGTGTTCTTTCCCAGCTTCTCCTTAACAACAACAAAATGCTCTTAAAATCCTTCACTGTGCTGCTAACGCAACTGCAGCTCTTAAACAACCTTTTCAAATTCCAGAATGCTTAGATAAAAATGACCTAACTGAACGAATGGATCTAGTTGTTATGGAAACTGAAATCCTTATGGATGAAAAACATACTATATGCATGCAGAACTTGTAAAAGGCAACATTGTGTAGGATGGTTTTGAGTGCTGTATGCAATGGTATGTTTCATCCCGTTATCATTTGTTGATAACTGCCTCTAACACAGCCAAATGGGTGGGGTATAAATAATAAAATCATTAGTATTATTAGCTTTCTGCAGTTTTATTAGGCATTTATTAAAGATCTACAGTTGTATTTCCCATAGTACATCTATACTCCTTTAGTGTTGTCTTAAACACATTGCATTTCAGTCTTATCCAAGTTAACATTAGCTGGACAAGGATGGGATTGCAACAAATGTCCATTCACTAGTGTAGCTCCAAATCACACCAGCTTGGTAAGTTGTGATGGTCTAGTCACAAGATTTAACATAAGGGTAAAGTCAGTGTAAGTTTTGTGCAAATGTAATTAGAATGGCATAAGGAGAAGCAATGGATAGGGGTCTCATTCTGAGACGAATGGGTGGCTTAGTCTGCTTCTTATTCTCCCCCAGGCTAGGCCCCAACTCCCCTGTTGGCATCAACAAAATAATGGTTATATGAAAAGAAGCACTCACAAGAGGTAGTGGAGAGCTCAGGAGAACAACTCCCCCTCCTCCGTACCCTCTTCCCGCTATCACTAATGGTGGATGATTTAGAAGCCAATCATAGCACACCATCAAAAGTCCATGAGGCACACTCATACATGTGTGAATGTCCCAAAGAAGCAACTTGTGATGTGAAGTCACTATGCTAGTTTCCTGGCATGTGGTAGGAGAAGTCAGGAGATAGAGGCAGTGGGGAGGTCAGCAGAGTGCAGACACGTTGGCAGGAGTGCCGGATTAGCTCTACCCATGCATTTGCACCACCCTGACTTTCCTGTCACTTTCTCCCCTCCCTCCCAGCAAGCAACAGCGACCTACTTACCAGGAAGCTAGCATAGCAGCTCTTCCCCCACTTGGCCAGCTGCTTCTGCTGCACCTATGAAACATGAGAATGCAAGTAGGAACTGTGGTGGAGGAGGATTCAGTTAAAGGCACAGTTTGCACAATCAACATGATACTTGGGGAGGATGTGTGTTACAGGGTTCACTCCCAGGATAACAAAAATCCTATAATGTGTCTCCTTTCTGCTCTTACATGTGTGTGTTGAGAGTAGGATTCTTGCACACCAACCCTGCCTTCTGTTGTCTCTCCCTTTCTCCCCACCTCCGAAACACAATATTGTTGTTTTTGAGCTCCCAAAAAGAAGCAATGAGACACAAAGACTCGCCAGGGATGAGATCTTTAGGTTGTGGAGAACTGGCCCATGAAAACATGACCCAGTGTGTGGCAGTGGTGCGAAAGACAAATTCTGTGTTAGGGATCATTAGAAATGAGACTGAAAATAAAGTGACCAGTGCCTTCATATAAATCTGTGGTCCAATCACCCTTGGAATACGACATACATTGCTGGTTGCTGCTTCTCAAAATGAATGCTGCAGAGCTGGAAAATGTGCAGGAAAGGGCAACCAAAGCAACTGAGGGGCTCAAGCAACTCTTCCATTATGGGAGATGTGTGGCGTTCACTACTATATACATTGTCTGCATAGAAGGATGCAGCAAAACTTGAAGATCCCCATCTCCTGCCCCAGAAATCTATATGGGTCCTACAGCCTAGCCTCCTCGCCATTGGCCACGGCATGCCCTAACAGATCAGGCACTGTTGTCAATGCACGGCAGACTCTATGTGCAATTTATGCCTTCCATGTATGCCTAATAGGGAGACACTGTTGGCAAGTGTCATCATGATTCCCATATGTCATTATAGCTGCTGTGGACCTTGTGGGTGGCTGTCTTGTTAGCTCCCCCCCCCCCGCCCGTATTATTGTTATTGTGTTTTGGATATTGTTCCTGGGGGAGCACGTAAGCCTAACTAGAACTTTCCACTACCTCTTTCTGCAGGACTTAATCTTGAGTAGTTCTATGTGTGGTTAATAGAGTTTTTCTCAAGCACAGCCTTCATGGTTACTTGCAGCCACCAGCTGGCTTCTGAGCAGCTGCCTCATCATAGACCGCCATTGGCATTTCTCAATCCACACACATAGCAAACTTGCAAAGTAGCTGACTTATTTTTCTGTTTATTGTTAGAATAAACAATGTGGTGAGTAAATATTGAGGGTCACATGCTGAGCTACCAAAAATACTGTTTTAACTCATTAATTGGAACATTTAAAGCAATGAAGAAGCTTGTTTGTAGTGTCTAAATGTGTTTATCCAAGAACTGAGACAGAATGTTTTTGAGAAAAGGAACAGTTTAATCCTTGCATTTAATCCTTATTTGACAGAGGCCCCCAATGTTAAGTTTCTGGGCATTTTGCACCCCTTATCTATTATCCAGAAAGTTCACTTGGTGCACTTCTAGAAAACACAAAGACCAGGGGGAGGAACCTTCAGATACAAATGGAAGCTTTGAGTAAAGTCCTCAGATTTATTTTTAATACTGAAGCTATAAATGGGAATCTTGTGGGGCTTTAGCACCCACAGCTGTAAGCAGGTCAGTTTACAATATTACAGAGCCAAGACAGAAGGTTAAAAACCCTGGACAGATTAATAGCAAGACAAAATTTAGAAATCTTCACTGCCTCCTGGGCCATAGTATAATAGACCTGAATAATACTGTTGGACCAATTACTTTAATTGGCTCTTTTGATGCACTGCGGTAAATGTATGTGGTTTTTCCCTGACCTGTCTCATAGGACATTGTACCTAGGGACTTCTTGTGTACTGAGCCATTACTTTTCCACCGTCCTATGGCCCCACAGTGCCAGATTACATGGTTTGGTTTGCTTTGCCATGTGCATGGCTGTGAGAAAAGGGAGGCAAACATACGTGTTGTATGTTAGGCTGCTTTGAGACTACAGTAATATGAAGAGTACAGTGTGGTTAAGACAAGAGTGGGTGGTTGACCAGCTTTGGCCCAAGGGACACAGGATTCCAGCATTTCTTCTGAGGTGGGGTGGGTCTGCCTACATGTCTTCTCCCAACCACAGGGCTATGGACTTGGCTTATATTATAGGAATGGCAGATTTTCTTTTGCTGTGCAGTTCTGGCATTTTCCCAGGCAAAAGTATGCTTGTTTGAAGGATGCTGTTAGCTGTGTGTGGATTTCCATATTAGAAACAACTACTGAGATGATTGTGCTGTTGACTTTGCTGCTAGCATAGTATAGAATCACAACATTACTCCAGTGTTAGCCATGCTGTATATTGTGGACCATATACAGTGGACTATATAAAGGTAGCAACTGTATATGTTGTAAATGTTTTTAATATAGTAGCCTTGCATCTAGCACTGCTCAAGAATTCTAAGAAGCAAAAAAACAGGGCTATTTTTAAATTCGTGATTAGAATTGGTGGTTTTGAAATATTTATTCCACTGTCTTGATTCAAAATGATGCCCAATTGTATCCAAATAGAGACCAAACAAAAAAACCCTGCTCCTTGATGTCAGGAACAATAATGCAAAATTTTGTTTTATCTTAAGATGTGTCCAAATTCATAGCTAACAAGCAACTTTCCCAAATATATAGCTGATAAGTTGTTTGGTCTCCTTATCCTATTCATTCACCAAGCACAGTTCAGCATGCACAAGATAACCCAGGGGTGTTTTATTTCACAACAATGTATCATCAAGTAGCAAGGACACATTATTTTATTTTTAAAATGCAGTGAAATATGCCTGAGGTAAAAGTTATATCCTGCATGCTGGCTCAGGGTCATCAGAGAGCTGATAAAATTATAAACTTGAGGAGAGAAATAAGTGATGATGCAGAAGGGTGTTTTAACTAAAATTGAATCATGGGGGGGGGGGGAATAATCATGGTGGTTGAGTTCTGTTTATGGCAGTGAGGTATCATTTATTTTATTAAAAAGAAATGTTCTGAAATATAGACCTTTATCCCAATTATGTTTTCAAAGTCCCTGAAGTTGGGAGGTATTTATATTCTGCATGCTTTCATCCATCATCAAGTGGAAGTTGGCACTGCTTGCAGCGAGAGACAGGTTGTGGTAATCTATTTTGGCTCAAGAGAAATGAAGCTTCGCTGAACCACAGGCACCCACACAGGACTCTTACAAGGGTTATAAACAAGACAGAAAGCTCTTCAGATTGGCTGTAATTCCCTGTATTAGCATAAAAGCCGGTTACTTCTATGAGAAAGAAAAATCCTCTAAAATTGAATTTCCAGGACAACTACTTGATGTTGTTTTGGCTTTTTTTCCCAAAGAGATAGTGCCAGGTCAATGCTTGACATCACAGATAACATAATTATGCCTTATACCATGTTCTTTTCCATTTGTATAGACGTGAATTGTTTGTTCTTTGGTCTTGTGGCTCTCCTTGGTTTTAGGGGGTCCCAATGAGCACTTGCCACCAATATAGCCTTTCCTGTGCTGATTTGGTTTTTGATTTAATGAATCCTCCTCCCTTCTTACAAGTTTCCCTTGGCTACAGCTGTGTGTCATGCTTTTTCTGGCTTTCCTTATTAAGAAGGCTTAGCTTTTCAACAGCATGTTCAAATGACAGCTTTGTTTATTTTGAAATGTGTCTAGGTCCCATTGATATATATGGAAGACCTCACTCACAGAGTGGGTTTGAGTACACGGAAATTAAAAAGAAACGAAAACCCCTATGCCCGGTTCTGAAGCTGATAGTACCAATTATAAACTGACATGCAAGCCAGAGCAATCTTTTCTTTTTTTAATAGTAGGGGAAATACTTTTTCTATATCTGTAATTTAAAGACCAACTTACTCTGGTGGGACTACTAGAAAATAAAATAAATGGGTTATGAATTGCAGCCTGTGAAATAAAGGTTATTGTAAAAGCAGAGGATATATAGCCACAAGCAGGTTACAGTTAGAGGTTTCCACATGATATATAAGAGCCCAACGGATTTGAACTGAATGGATTTGGAACAAACTCTTGATCACTTTATCTAGTTTGGAAGCTTCAGAGGTATGGCAAGCATCATAGAGAGGAAGCAAATTATAAACTGGGTTGTCCTTTCAGGTAACTGTTTACTGGATCAACCACGAAAACAGATCTTGGGCCCTGAGGAGCTTCCAGGACAAACATATGATGCCATTCGTCAATGCAAGCTGGCATTTGGGTCTGAATACACAGTGTGTCCTGGAATGGATGTGTGCTCTCGTCTGTGGTGTGCGGTTGTTCGCCAAGGTCAGATGGTGTGTTTGACCAAAAAACTCCCTGCTGTGGAGGGGACGCCATGCGGAAAAGGAAGGATCTGCCTTCAGGGGAAATGTGTTGATAAAACGAAGAAAAAATATTACTCGGTATGTTGCTACTTTAATGATCAAACCATATGAAAGTGTACAAGGCCCAATCATGCTGTGGCCTGTTTTGAGTGAGAATTCAAGGGAAATTAATCATCAACAGAACAAGGTATTAGTCTAGGCATCCCACTTTTCTTTGTTAGGATACAGTTGATACTGGACCTCTTGCCTGCTCACCTGGATTAAAAAGAATTCTCGAGCTCTCGAACAGCCACAGAACATGACTTACAATACGATATCTTTATTGTCATTGTCCCTTGTGGAACAATGAAATTGAAAAACTACATAAAACTACCACAAAACTACATAAAACTACATAAAAACTACATAAAACTACATAAAACATTCAAAAACCCCTAAAAAACCCTTAAAAACTCTAAAACCCCATTTTAAAATACACTATACTACAGAGACCCCTTATGCTGCGTTTAGAACCAGAATTGCATTAGCGTAGAAACTGTTTTTCAGGTGGCGAGTCCTGGCCTTTATAACCCTATACCTTCTTCCAGAAGGCAGAAGCTGAAAGAGATCATTTCCGGGGTGCGTACTATCATGTGCTATCTCTGCCGCTTTCTTATGGCACCTGGCAGCATAGATTTGATCTAAGGTGGGAAGAGTGCACTCAATAATTCTCTCTGCAGTCTGGATAGCATTGTTTTTTCCCTGGCCGTGCAGCTCCCAAACCACACGCACAGACCATAAGTTAGTACGCTCTCCACAGTGCAATGGTAGAATGCCATCAACAGGTCCTTTGAGAGATTGTTTTTCCGGAGGATTCTCAGAAAATATAACCTTTGCTGTGCTCTCTTCACCAGGTCTTTGCTGTTCTCTCCCCAGGTTAGGTCGTCTCTCAACTCCATTCCCAGAAATCGAAACACTGAGACCTGTTCCACACACTTCCCCTCAATAATAAGTGGCTGAATATTCAATTTACATTTCCTAAAGCCCACAATGATCTCTTTTGTTTTCTTTAAGTTAAGCAGTAAGTTGTTTTTCCTGCACCACTCCCCCAACTGCTCAACTTCCTTCCTATAGGCCTTCTCCCCCTCTCCAGCCGTAATTAAACCAACCACCGTTGTATCATCTGCGAACTTAATGATCTTATTACTGGGGTATTTGGGGGCACAGTCAGCTGTATAGAGCGTGTATAAAAGTGGGCTCAACACGCACCCCTACGGCGTCCCCGTATTCGTGATGAGATCCGCAGAGACGTGGGAACCCAACCTGACCCTTTGGAAATGGTTTGATAGAAAGTCTAATATCCACCTGCACAAATATGGTGGAAGTCCCAGGTCTAATAATTTGGGCACCAATCTATGCGGAAGAATAGTATTAAATGCAGAACTAAAGTCTATAAATAACAATCTCGCGTAGTTCCCTTGCTTCTCCAAATGAGCATGTAAAGCCATTGCCACAGCATCCTCTGTGGATCTCTTTGCCTTGTACGCAAACTGGTAAGGATCAAGTCCCACTGGCAGACAAGATAAGATGCGCTTCCTCACCAGTTTTTCGAAACATTTCATTATAATGGGTGTCAGCGCCACAGGGCGAAAATCATTCAGACTGTCTAGCTTTGATGTTTTTGGCAGGGGTATAATGGTAGCAGATTTCAGACAGGGTGGAACAGTGGCTTGGGCCAGAGACTGGTTAAAAATCTTCGTAAAGATTCCTGCCAGTTGGTCCGAACAATCTCTTAGCACCCTGCCAGCCACCCCATCCGGGCCCATAGCCTTCCTCGTGTTTACCTCCTTTAATATTCGCCTCACTTCTCCCTCTTCCACCCTGGCAGCATTTCCTGTAGGTAGTGACGCCAATAGCTCTGGCATCCCTGTTGGAGTCACCTCAAATCGGGCAAAGAAGGTATTCAACTCTCCCACCAAGGAAGCAGTACTCTCTACCACTGATGAATTCCTTGATTTATAACCAGACAGATGTTGGACTCCCTGCCACATTTGTCTAGTATCATGATTTCTCAGATGGTTCTCAATTTTTCCTCTGTACTCCGCTTTTGCTTTCCTGATACCCCTCTTCAAGTTCGCTCTTTCTATGCCATACAATACCCGGTCCCCAGTTCTAAAAGCAGGACTTCTGCTGGTCCTGTAGTCTAGCATTTTAACAACACTTGATAGGGGCTCCTGCCTTCACTGGAACCAAACTTACTGGAATTGGAACAGTTTCTGGATACATTAGCCATGACAGGATGTTACCTGGTTGATTGATTATGGGCTGTTAGTGAACAGCCAAGTGATTGTATCTGCACCAGAGTGGGAGCACCTGACATAGTTGCTGGTACAAAGGCTGTCCCAGGTCAAATTGGGTGTTAACTCCAAGTTCTTCCATACCTTGTAGTCCTTGGTTTTAGAAACACAAACTCCTTGTGCCCTTAGTGTTACTTCTATCCTGCACTAGAATGCTACATCTTGCAGTACTCTCCTAGTTTGATTCTGATCCAATATGGAATATTGAAAAGGTAACACGCTAAGGGCAAGAGAACACAAGAAATGCCCTGCCAGATCTGAACAATGTTCCATCTAGTGTAGCATCCTATACCACACATTGGCCAATCAGATGCTCAAGAGAAGCCGAGAAGCAGGTCAGGAAGGCAACAGCTCTGTCCTTTTGTTGAATACCAGCTGTTGGTAATCAGTGGCATGCTGCCTTTGAACCTGGACACTGCATACCAACATCAAGATTTCTAGTTTCAGTAAAAGAGAAAAAGATGCAGAGAAAGAAATGAATGCAATTAGAAAACGGGGAGACTAATTCCAGTGAATTTGGAAGTTGTGTTTCTTCTCCAAGTTTGGCTGATGAGCTTTGCTAACCTTTATCCTTTCTATTTCAGGCTTCAAACCATGGGAACTGGGGTTCCTGGGGACCATGGGGACAGTGCTCTCGCACATGTGGTGGAGGTGTTCAGTTTGCATATCGTCACTGCAATAACCCTGCACCTAGAAACAATGGCCGGTATTGCACAGGAAAGCGAGCAATCTATCGCTCTTGTAATGTCCTGCCATGTCCTGCCAATGGTATGTTTTCCACAAATCAAAGTCAATAACAATGTCAGAGACTGTGTTGTGCAAATGGTGTTTCTTACTGTACCCAGAGCAGTAGTGACATGGTTAAAGACTCTGGACTATTTCTGCAGAGACTCTAGGTTTAAATAATAATTGACATTTCTGCATTCACTATTGCTCTGGGTTGACTACACTGACTACATTCACTTTATGCAACTGCAACTGGTTATCTGATCTAGTGGATTGAAGAAGAGAAGTCCAAGAAATGAAGAGTTGCCCAGAGAGATTTTGCAAGGATCTGTTAGGGCTTCACTAGATGAGTGTTAGTTGCACATTAGACCTACAGGCCATATACAGTATATCAAGGCTTTTTCCTACTTTATGCTACGACAGCTGTTCCACAGATGAATCACAATATGGTAACAGTGTGGCATACTGTTTGATATGATATGTTGTTTTGTTGGATATGATTCGTAAGCTTTGCATTGGCTGTCCCTTGATAAGATGGATTCTGGGTCTTCCAGTGTTGTGAATTTGCGTTTGAAATGATGCACACCTTGTGTGTATGCTAGCATTGGGAGAAAATATGTATACAAATAGTAATGAATGATCATCCTTCTCCAGCTAAAGCTTTTCGCCAGGAACAATGTGAAGCAAGAAACGGTTACCAGTCCGATGCAAAAGGTGTCAAAACCTTTGTAGAATGGGTCCCCAAGTATGCAGGAGTGCTGCCAGGAGATGTTTGCAAGCTCACTTGTCGAGCCAAAGGAACTGGCTACTATGTAGTTTTCTCTCAAAAGGTAAATGTAGTTTCAATAACTGCTTCTCTCTAAGATATCAAAATATTTGTGTTATGAATAGCAGGGGTGGCCAAGGTCTGTTTAAGCTGAAAGCTTTTATATATCCAAATCTTCAACAGCCCCTGGCCAGGCTGTTGCTTCTTCTCTCTCTCTCCCCTGACAGATCTGGCAAGCCCCAGATAATATGCTAAGCCAAACCTTGTTTTAACTAAGCATGGTGCAGTAGCAAAAAGAACCAGGGAAGGGCAAGGGGGGCTACTAGCTGTTATTTGTGAACCTGCATGCTCACACAGTTTTATGAAGCCAATCTTTGGCTTAGCATGCTGTGGAAATGCGACTATATACATGGGTAAAAGACCTTCTTTGAATTCTGTGGTTTTACATAGGTAAAGGTAAAGGGACCCCTGACCATTAGGTCCAGTTGTGGCTGACTCTGGGGTTGCGGCGCTCATCTCGCTTTATTGGCCAAGGGAGCCGGCGTTTGTCATCAGACAGCTTCCGGGTCATGTGGCCAGCATGACTAAGCCGCTTCTGGCGAACCAGAACACTGCACGGAAACGCCGTTTACCTTCCTGTCAGAGCAGTACCTATTTATCTACTTGCACTTTGATGTGCTTTCGAACTGCTAGGTTGGCAGGAGCTGGGACTGAGCAATGGGAGCTCACCCCGTTGCGGGGATTCGAACCGCCGACCTTCTGATCGGCAAGTCCTAGGCTCTGTGGTTTAACCCACAGCACCACCCGTGTCAGGACATGATAACAATCATCTGTTCCTTAGCAGGTCTTAAAATTAGATAAATACAACAAATGACATGGTACACCATGTCATGACTCCTCCAACCATGCTTTTTTGTCAACATTGTTTGGTTGGCGAACTGCATCACAAAATTCAGATGACTGCGAATTTGAAAACACAGCTGTGCTTCATTCTTGATACTGTTTTGGGAAGTATGAATTTGACAGATTCAGCTTTAAATGCAAACTGAATTGAATTCCTGCCATCCCTGCTCTTGAGCTTCCCAAAAAGTTAAGAATGTTCACTAAGAAATCATCCAGAAATAAATCTTAAAACTGTAGTTTTAACCAGCAGTGACTTCATCCAACAGGTGACTGATGGAACGGAATGCAGGCCGTACAGTAATTCAGTCTGTGTCCGCGGCAAATGCGTGAGAACAGGATGTGATGGCATTATTGGCTCAAAGCTGCAGTATGATAAATGTGGAATCTGTGGCGGAGACAATTCCAGCTGCACAAAAATTATGGGAACCTTTAATAAAAAAAGGTAAGAATTCTGATCACAGCTATTGTTTTGCAAGGCGAATTGTTTGTTGCAATGGTGAAAGCTAATTATGTAGGGTTCAGTGAAATACAGTGTTGAATAGCAAATTTGCATGGCAAAGATACAGCCAAGAGTACCTCATCTTCCACTGGAAAGGTCTCACAGGTGCTGCTGCACATTCAAACATAGAGTGTGTAGCAGATGTGTAACAGAACTCATATATAGCAGATAGCAGAGCTTCCACCACTAAGCTGCTTTCCACCAATTTAACACACACACTCTTAACAAAATAGAGATTTTGTTTTCACTCAAAGCGAAGGCATTTGTTATCGGCAAGTAAGTATGCCACTTGATTAGGTTGGCTTGTTTGCTAGATAATCCTACCTTTCTAATAATATTTCTAATAACTGATTGGTGGTAACTACCTTGCACAACCAAGTTACCACTGCTCTCAAACTGTGTATATTATACATTATTATATTATGGATATTATTATATTATATTATATTATATTATATTATATTATATTATATTATATTATATTATATTATATTATATTATATTATATTATATCATATCATATCATATCATATCATATCATATCATATCATATCATATTATTATATTATATTATATTATATTATATTATATTATATTATATTATATTATATTATTATTAGTGTGTGGATACTTCACCCTTTTTTGTTCCTGACCAGACTGAGCATTTCAACTATATTTCAAATTTCACATTTTAAATATATAAGACCTCACTTAATGTCAGGTTTCCTGTTATGAAACTCACTCATATATAACACGACTGACACATGAGAGTAATAATTCTTCAAAAAGCAATAGAAATTATACTGTGTAAAATGTATTAGTTAAATGTTACCACTAGAGATAGGTGAGCTTCCAAAGTGGCTTTTGGATTAACTCAGAAATTAATACTAGTCAGAAATTAATACTAATACAAAAAGATACTAGTCTCCAATAATTATTTTTCACAGGGATTATGAATTAAATAATCAAAATTAGTATTACCGTTATTACTTTTGTGTGTGTGCATGTGTACACTTAATTTTAATTTTCATTCAGTTGTATTTTTTCATTTCTTTAAAAAGCAGGGGGAGAACTCGGGTATATTTTCCAAATTAACCCCACATCTTTTACCTGTCCCCATACAAGCTTGCTCTATTAGTGTCATTGTTTCATGATATTTATTAGGGGGAAATTAAGAAGACAGGGAAGCTGGTATTTCTTCTCCCATTCAAATTTTAATATGAAGGTGGTTCTAGAGGGTGTAACCTTTACCTCTTCTTGGAAGTAATTTAACTTAGTTTAATTAAGTCCAAAAAATTCTTTCTGAAGCCTCAAATAGTTTTCAATTAAGTTTTACTTAGACCTACAAAACTTGATGAACTACTTAGCTGTGTTCAATGGGTCTATGAGTAAAGTTTAGTTGACTATCACCCTATTTCTTGTCATCACGTTTGTGATATCGTATTTCAACAAATGCTGATAAAGTGAGATAAGTGGGATGCTTTCATTGGCTTCAGCAGAATTTGAATTAGCTCATCTTCTATTGGAAATTAGAAAAGACAGATACATTTAACGCTAGACCCAGTTCATTGTCAGATAAGTGAACTACTATCAATGGCTTCAATAGGTTTTGAAAGACTATCCATTTCTTCCTCACTAACATGTACTTTTCTTACATTTCAGTAAGGGCTACACAGATATCGTGAAAATACCAGAAGGAGCAACACACATCAAAATCCGACAGTTCAAAGCAAAAGACCAGAGTAGATTCACAGCTTACTTGGCCCTGAAAAAGAAAAATGGTGAGTACCTTGTCAATGGGAAGTACATGATCTCAACCTCAGAAACCATCATTGACCTCAACGGAACTGTCATGAACTATAGCGGCTGGAGTCACAAGGACGATTTCTTGCATGCAATGGGACATACAGGCACGAAGGAGATCCTGATTGTACAGATTCTTGCAACTGACCCAACTAAACCATTGGATGTCCGTTACAGTTTTTATGTGCCAAAGAAGCCAACCCAAATGACAAACTCTGTCACCAGCAACAGCAGCAGTAACAAACTGGCAACGCCACTCACCCAACCCCAGTGGGTGACTGGACCGTGGCTTTCTTGCTCTCGAACATGTGACACAGGCTGGCACACAAGAACTGTCCAGTGCAAAGACAGAAATGAAAAATTAGCTAAAGGGTGTCTTCTGTCTCAAAGACCTTCAGCATTCAAGCAATGCTTGCTCAAAAAATGTTAACCTGTGGTTCCGTCGGCTTCTTAAAAAGGAGCCTCATTAAGTCGTAGTTGACATGTTGACATAAGGTCTACCCCGGCACAGAGAAAAGCCAACATTTCAATGTGCTTTCATGTTGTCTCAAATTATGGGCAGAATCTGCCTATTTGGACCAAATGAAGATATGCACTGCTCTGAGTGACAGTGAGGTGATCTTAATATGTCAAAGGCACTAAACATTAGTCGCTACAAGCCCTTTGTATCTGCAAATAAGAAGAGGATAAACCAGTGAATCATCTCCC
Organism: Podarcis erhardii; assembly: GCF_964252035.2. Classification (NCBI taxonomy): domain Eukaryota; kingdom Metazoa; phylum Chordata; class Lepidosauria; order Squamata; family Lacertidae; genus Podarcis; species Podarcis erhardii. Next base: position 52,088,752 of record NC_138508.1, on the reverse strand, counting down.
TTATCTCACCTACCTCTAACACAGTATGTCCTTAGACAACTTGTCATACTTACCCACGATACCACAATAGCTTTTTTATACTATTTGTAAATATCTCTGCTTTGGTATGTCACTTTATAATCACTTGATCATCTTGTGGAAGAACAAAGGCCTTTCTATACAACACAAGTGATTGACCAAAGTATGTCTGCAGCCATTGAGGACTCCACCTTTTCAAAAATGGCTGCGGATATTTTACTGGAAAGTTAAAGAGCTTGCTGCTTTATTTAAAAAAAAAAAAAAGATTTAATTTTTGACAAAAGGAAATGCATTTCCATCCTAGGAATTTCCTGACAAGACTTTAGTTCTGTATTAATGCCTTTCTTACCAGATATTCTCATACAAGTGGACCTCTGCAGCAAAGAGAGAGAGAGAGAGAGCTGCTAGCATGTATCTTGAAAATGTAAAAGGGGGGCATACTTAATTCTGTTTTAGCAAATGAGAGGGTCATGATCCAGTCCCATATGTGCATCCTTCCACGTGCAGGGAGACAGTGTGAAGGAATTCTACATGTCAGAGCAGCACATATAAGAGAGTTTGGTGAGGCACTGGATAACGCCTTCAGTGTCTTCTATCTCAAATATTCTGATACCTATTCACATCTTTCTTTTATTAGTTTCACAGTGGCTTCTAATGGAAATCTAACAATGTAGTGAATTTGTTATCTACTGAAGAAGCTATGAAGAAATCAAAATACATAGCATAGGTTTCTTGCATGTAGCAATGTATTGTCTAATACTTCTAATTTTGGGATGCATTTTTACCACTTGGACAACACCAATCCAAATGCACAGGCTCAGTTATGAACCAAGATATATTGTGCACGAACTGTCCCATTGTTGCGATGGAGCATGTGCAATCTTCTGCACATGTGGCTTGGGCCACTCCATTGAATTCTTTCAGGTGCACCTCAAAACTCCCATACAATTGGGGGTGCCCATGCACAATTTGTTTTAATTAGTTAATTTTAAAACAAACAAAAAAACTATAAAATATATTTATTTTTTTGTGACATTGCATATTTTTGTAGATTAAGGCTGCAATCCTTACTTGGGAGTAAGCCCCACTGAGTATAACGGGACTAGCTTCTGAGAAAATATGTACAGTATAGCTCAGCAAGGGCCACAAGAAGTGATAGCTATAGTCAGTGCTTTTTTGGGGGGACACAGGGGTACACATACCCCTAAACATTTTGTGAATATAAGTTTAGCCTCATTGAGGGGCAGTATTTCAATATGAGTAGGAAAATGAGAGTATCCCTAAACATTTATTTTTTTTGGGGGGGGAAGCACTGGCTATAGTCAATATTCTGAAGAGTATTTCCACCAATAAAAGGATGCAATTTTTTCCAGGGCATAGGCAAATAAATTTTCCATTTTAGAAAGGTAACATAAATACCTCGATCTGAAATGTGATGAAATTAATTGAATTTTGGATGATGTTTATATAATATGGAATATATATATATGGGTATAAAATCTCAGTAAAAGAAGATTGCCCCTCTGCTCCTAGTGCCTTCCACAAATATTGCAAGTATGGACAATTCTTGATTTTCCATTGCAATTTAGTTTTAGATTTCAGGGGAGTCAGGACTATATCTGAAAGTACCCAAGTTTAATTTTGATCTAAAGTATTTGCACTCCAGCACCAGTTCTGATGTTGTTCTGGAACAGTGGTTAAAATGCACCATTCCAAGCATTTATTTTCTAATGTAGGACGTTTTAGGGTGAATAGATTGTTAAACCACTCCCATTTATATAGGCCAGGAGTAGGAAACCCTGTGGCCCTCTAGAAAACTATGTGTTTGCATTCCTGTTGGCACTCCAGAACCTGTGGCATTTCAGACATCTTTCACCATCCCTGATCATTGGACATATGAACTAGGGCTGGTCAGGTTTGGTGTCCAACAACATCGGGAGAGCTATAGGTTGCCAACACCTGATACAAGTCCTGTTTACAGCTATTTCATTGGAGTACAGTAGTACTCCCATTTATAAGTAATAGCCTGACTTGATAAGACATTATCATCAATGATGATTGACAACTGCACTTTCACATCCAGGTCAGATTGATGCCCATTAGGACTGATAGCGCAGAAGGCAGGGAGACCAACAGTAGACAGAGCCAACATCAGCCAGAACCAGAGCCAATGACTGGTGGAGCCAATGAATTCTCAGTATGTCTCTAGTCTCTTCTCTGTTGCATTATAAAATGGCAACACCAAGACTAACAAGGAGGAAGCTGACAGCAGCAGCAGCCGCCGGACTGATTGTAGGAAGGCAGGCATTGTCCTAATTGCCCTAAAAGACCAGCCGAACAGATATGGGTTTGAAGAATGTAGGTGCATTTACTAGGTACATAATATGTTGATCCAAACAAACAGGCGTTTCCAGAAAACACATTGATGGATTAAAACAGCTGTTCTCCAGCACTGTTCTAGCGTATGTAATTACGCATAGCTAGTTGTGGCAGAATATGAATAGGGTTGTGCATCCAGATTTAGATCAAAAAGTGCATCCCATCTGTAGCATTGCAAGGTGAATTAGCAACATCCACATTCAAATGCACGCCTCCTTTTTATACCTGTGATTCCTGTCCAGAGAAAGAGTGACACATATGAAATACACTTCTGCAGAATGCTTCCACCTGTGACTATCGGACTAGGAGAGATATCAGTTTAGTACATTCTTTGATCCACTTTCTGTTCCAAATTATAGAGGTCCCCTGACTTTAAACAGTTCTCATGCCATTAAACAAATTCTGATCTTATGTGCATAATCAAGGAGATAGAGCTTTCTATCTATAAAAGATGTAACTCTTTCTTCAGTGATCTTGGGCTGTGATCGGTTTTTTTTTACTGAAAGAAAGGGCAGTGCAGAGATTTTTTAAAAAACCCAGGAAATGAACTTCAAGCTGGTGCCAATCTTCAATATTTAATCTTTTTATATTAACTGAAGAATCAATCATATTTGGCACCATGTCCAGGATCACCTTTCAGTACTTGCCTAAATTCTTTATGAGCAGAGGCCTGAGGTGCTTGAACATTATGGGTTATATCCAGGGCTTTTTTCCAGCTGGAACTTGCTGGAACTCAGTTCTGGCTCCTTTCAAGTGGGTGCCATTGCCATTATAAGGCAACAAGGGAGGTGCTCTTGGTGAGTTCCAGCATCTTTTTTTCTAGAAAAAAAGAACTGGTTAGATCAGTGAATCAATGCTCCTATATTCTAGGGTTGATGAACCTGTAGCCATCCAGATGTTGTTGGACTTCAGATCCCATCAGCCCCAATTAGCATGGCCGATGGTCAGGGATGAAGGAAGTGATAGCCCAACAACATGTGTAGGGCCACAGGTTCCCCATCCCTGCCTTACACTCTAGTTTTCCCAAGCAATAGTAAAGGAAACTTTTAACTGAAAGTAGTCCCTTCAAGAGCAGGAAAGGGAAAACTCAAAAGAAGCAACTGAATCCAGTAAGCTAAATGCAGAGATGGTGTACATACAGTGTAATCCTACACATGTAGAAGTGTGTGCGATTGAGTTCCATGAAACCAACTTCCTGGTAAGCGTGTTTAGGATTACTGCCATCATGGTCTAAGTTACATGGGCACATGTAAGTTACTCAAACTCAGGTAAAAGCATGGAAAGAAACTGAATTTTAGTTTCCTTATTATAGCATGATCCTAGGACATGTGTGACATATGGTAAGCACAGTACACTTTGGCAAGAAATAAAAAAGGCAAAATTAAGGAGAACTGTGTGTTTGCCCTTTTCCTGGCCCCTCCCTACCTCTCTTGCTCTCTTCCACATTGCTTTCTGCACTCATAAATGTGAAACTGGTGCCAATTGTGTCACTTTATAGTTTCTGACTATGTTTGAAGCAGGTCAGTGCCAGAGACTCAAATCTAGTCACCACCTGATGTACTGTTTGGTTATTCAGATTTTCTCTGAGAATTCTACTAGCTTGAATGGGAGCGTATCCACTGCTAAAATCACAACTGGTGCCATGATTCAGTGCATCTCTGCACAGTGAAGGCTAACTTTCCAAATAATCCTCTACACTAGAAAGCTGTAATCCTCAAACCACATGCTGTCACTGTATGAAACCTATTGGGTGGTTTAAAGATTGAATAAGGCTGAATGGAGTAACTTTTCCATGGAAATAGTTTATCCTATGGGGAAGGTGTGGGGAAAGATGTTGGTAACTGATCACAGATGTAAAAAGAAAAAAAGAAAATTAAAAATTAAAAAAACAAAAAAGTAAAAAAGCAACATAGCACTGAAAAATAAATAATTTATTGTTTTTACAAATTGGTATGTGAATGGATGTAATGAATTTATTTATTCTTATTTAACATGAAATGCCAATTGTGAAAATTCTTCTATATTTAAATTGTTTTGCTATCACTTCTTTGTCTGTCTTTCCCTCTTTTTCCCCTTTAATTTATGCCTTATATTTGAATGGAAAGTACTATGTGAATTTATCAGCACGCAGCACTGGTTGCTTTTATATTGTTTTTCTTTGATTTATCTGGAACGCGTGTGTATGTGAATGTGGTGCATGCATGTGAGAGTATGGTTAATAGTACAAATAAATATACTTGGGTGAATGGCTGTGTGGGTGTTATCACATATATAAACATACAGAATGCACACGCATCCATACAGATATGTGTCTGTATATGTATACTGATATATTTTGTAACCACGGCTTTTCTTTTCCTTGCAACTACCTTGCATTGCATTATTTTCAAAGCTTGTAGTTACAGGGTGCAGTCACAGGTTTAAGCATTGTATAAGAACCTTCTCCCGTCACCTCATTCTTGTACCTCCATCTACCCAAGGCCTGCTTTCAAACATTATTTCTGCAGCTTCCTCTATAGCTTCCTTTGGGATGTCATGGGGAAGCTGTTTGTGCGAAGTAACTCTCTTGTGGTTCCCCTTTAACCATACCTGCAGCTTCTTTGAAAATGATGGGTTTTGGTGTTTTGACATTAGTGGGCCCCTTACCATAAATGGCTTCCCATGTAGCTGGTATCTAGGCAGTTCCCCATTTAATTTGTAGTTGTGCTGCAAAAATAATGCCTGGGTTTGTCTTGTAAGCTCACTTTGATCTGTTTGCACTAGTGGTATGACAAACTAATCACACAAACCATTTTCCATGGGTAGAAGGCTGCCAGAGAAAAAGCATAGTTACCACAGAGATGGCAACCGGTCTCATTCATTTGATATCTCATGTTACGGATAGCCAAGAGCCTCAAAATCAATAGGGCCTAAGCATATATCCATCATTGTAATACATGTTTATTTCAGTGGGACTTGAATAAGGCTGTAGTAAATAGCTGGTGGTTCTAAAATGCACTTCATGTGCACAGCCAGGCATCTGATTCAATGTTCTTTGCGTTTTGAGCTGAACACACATATATCCTAAAATACATGGTTCATAATCTAGTGAACAAAGGTATGATGGGGCACCTGAGGTTTTCTGGAGACTCCACAGTACCAAAACCCAGAACCAAATGGGTTTCTCTCATCCATCCACTTTCCCATTGCTTCTAGTGAAGCAGTTTATACAAGAGCTGTTTCTCTTTCTTCCTGCAAAGAGCTTCAGGTAACCTGAAGATTGGGGAAAACATAATTAGCTCAGCCCCAGAGAAGCAAGTACTAGCTTTGGCATGTCCTCAGTGGAAGCAGAAGCCTGAGAATGAAGAAAACATACTGAGTCATATTTCTGGATGTGAAAGTACCAATGCATTGAGAATGCAAAAGCAATTAAATCAATATTACTGAGGCAACTGGCTTATGAAACCAACTTTTCATAAACCATACTGTAAATCTGCAATCCTAAGCCTATTTACCTGGGAGTAAATCCTATTTAACTCAATAGGACTTCCAAGTAGGAATGTATAGATTACACTGTCAATCCGGATTAATCTTAGAACCACCTTACTTGTTTAAAGGCCCCTTCAGTGGTGCATATCAGACACACAAAACAAAAATTACACCAACCATATTAGTGATTCTGAAACGTATTTAAACTCTTCAGGTTGGAAGCCATTGTCTTTTGCCAACTAGTAACAGATGGTTGTTCCATCCAAACGGTTACAACATATTACTGGTGCATCCAGCAACAACATCTGAAACATTTTTAATGGCCAAAAGTCCTAGGAGCTGCCACTATTGCACATATATAACAACAGGTGCATTTTGTGAAGTAGCTGAAGAAACCAGATGGCTTCACTAGATGCACAACAGAAAAGTTCAGACACTTGTTTAATACTATGAATAATTCATGGTAGAAATATGTAATGCCATCTATTTATGAGAACTTTTTTCTAGTAGTTCAGGAATTCTAGCAACCACCCTGCACAGCTAGAGAGAGAGAGAAAGAGCGCAATACCAAAATTTCAATCTAGTTACAAAACATTTTTCAGTATGTAGCATACAAGTTAAGAAAGTGTGTGTCTTTTATTAGCTTCCCCTTCTATGTACCATTTTATGTTGTTTTCCAACTGCTACTCAGTCAGTTTCACAATTCAGTTGTTTTAGCCCTGGTGAATGACTTCTGATGTTCAGGTTTCGCCGCAGTACTGGCCTATTGATTACTTTTATCCTTGAATGTGTAAACTCAGTTGCTTTAGAATGTGAAAAACATTCAGGGCAGGCACTATCAATTCTCAATACTTCTAACTCAATAACAAATTGGGAAATAAATGTTCATGTCTGTTACACTGGATTCAGTGAAGCAATCTAAGCAGGTGTGGTGTCTATTGTAACGGGTGACGGTTACAGATTAACACCCCAAAAATACCAGATATTTTGCTAGTATCTTGTAGTCAGAAATCACTTAGCCTAATGCTCCTGCTCCCTGAACTCTTAATTCAAAGCTGAGATGTAACAAACAAATGCCAGAAAATGTGTTTTCATGCCAGCTGAAGACTTTTATGTACAACTAAATAATTAGATGTGTGTGTGTGTGCAGATTCATGTATCTGTATAAAATATGTGCTGTATATGGATGAGCAAGGAGATCAACATCAGCCTTCACCAGCTTGGAACCCTGCAGCTGTTTTCAACTACAGTTCCATCAGTCCTAGTCATCCCATCCAATGGGATGGGAGTTGTAGTCCAAAATATCTGAAAGGCACCAAGTTGCCAAAGGCTGGCCTATTTAATTATTGGGTACATAGTGAGCATTTATTACTTCCACTACATCAGGCTATAGCCAGAATAACTTCACCAGAGTTAACAATTTACATAATTATATATGTGAATTTAACGCAAAATACACCAAATTTGATATATTATACTATAAAACATAATGGCACTTCACAGCAAAACCCATTCAAAACACATGGTAAACTGCCCCATCGAATGCTATACTAAACATCCGTGCACCGGAGAAATGTTGGTTCAATCAATTTTAACCTTGCTACAGATAAATAAACTTTGGGGTGGGGGAGTGAACAAACATGTAAGAGAGAAAAGGCTGGGCTACACTAGGACTCCATAGAATAATAATAAAAATAAAAAAACTAGCAGAGATCTTGCTGTTGGAAGATGACTTAAAAGCCAGTGGGTTCGGTCTGGCTGTACCAACAGGACACATTGCACTAAAATACAGACAGCCAGTCTATGGCCTGTGTGCTCCATGGCCCTGCTTGACACGATTTCTGGCACACATACCAAGAAAGTTGGCCATCATGGCACTAAAGCACCACAGCTTTTTTTTTTCCTTTAAAGTTGCTGATGAAGGAAAACTCCACAACTGCTCTGAGCAATGAATTCCACAGGCCAACTGTCCTTTACTTATAAAACCTTGTTGCATACTGATTTCTCTTTACCCTTGCCTCCCTGCAGTGTTTTCTGTATACTAAACATGTCTTTTGACAGTGCAGTGACCAAAGCTGGACAGTAACTCCAGCTGAGAACCAATACTGCTAACTATAATGGTGCTATAAACTCCTGGGTCTTTCATATGAATCTGCTGTTAATGCCAACCAAAATGATTTTTTTATTTTTTTGCATTTCCTGGCCTTATAGTAAACACCTCATTATTGAATGTTAGTGTGGCCGTTGTGTTCTGTAATACCTTGCACTAGATGTTTTAGACATTTATTGGTAAACACCTTAGGAAACTGATGTGTGTGTTGCCAGCTTTTTGTCTTTTGTTGGGAAAATGCCTTACCATAGTGAATTAACACTGGAGAACACTGCAGTGTCAGCCATTGTACAAGATTTGTACTGTATTATGAAATATTAAAGGCCAGCGCCTTGAAGCTATACAACTATGATGACCAATGTAAAAGAGACCAGTTGTGATCTTAACTGATTTTGTGGCTTCAGTTGAAGTAATAAACAGTGTCATGGGCTTGACTAGTTCCTGTAGATTTTGTCTTTCCATTCCTCCAACCAGCAGCCTTAACCAGAGACTGGGTTGTTTCTATTCTGCAAGGTTCAGTGAGGTGGCTGTTCATGTACATAAATAGATGTGCATTAAAAAACAGCTGCTTTTTACTTATAGAAGGAGTGGAGGGAGGTGCACCTAAGTTCCACCCAGTGAAAATGGTTATCAGTATAACTTTCCTTAGTGGTAGTAAAGGGGGTAAGGAAACTCAAAAATATTTGAAATCTTCACTCACCACCCCTGAATTCAGAATGATGTTATTCTTCAAAAGGTTTTTAGCTGACATCTAGATGAGAAGCTTACAAATTAAATGAATATTGATGAGAAAAGGTGAAATGTTATCCCCCCCGCCCGCCCCCCAATTGCTCTCTCTCCATTCTGGAATGTTGTGTTGTTCTTCAACAGATTTCATATTTGGGGTGGATATATATTATATATAGTCAGAAAATAGCAAAGTAAATGTCCCCCCCCTTTGAATCTGCCTACATAGTTTTTAATACAGCTGTTCATATGCAGCTACTTTGAGCTATAGTATGATGGCACAAGAGAGAGACACAGATAGGCTACCAATGATTTTCTTCCACACAGCACTGAAAGCTTTGATTTGCCCAGGAAAGTAGTCCATAGAGAATATTTTACTGTGCTGTAATATTTTTTCCAAAAATAACAGGGTTACACCTATGCAATGTGGGTTGAGTAAAAATTCTTTCCCAAGTCCCAGTTCTATTTATGTGGCAAATTGAGAACTGCTACCCATCCAGTTGCTTTCAAGCCAGCATCTCATTTGAAGTCGGTGTTGTCCTTTCTAGTTACAGCCCTGTTCATTCCTTATAATAAGAGGGAAATGGAAAGAAGAACAGCTGCCTAGGGTCTTGTTGCAATCGCCACATATTATCTATACCTGTGGATACAGCTTCCTTTGATAGGAATCTAAGCTATGAAAAGATTTTGAGAGAAAATACCAGGAGGACATTGCATTCCAATACACAGAGCTATAAACTTGGCTTCCCCTCTTCAACAGAAAAAAAGGGAAATCGTGGGTGGTGTTTTTCATTTTTATATTATTATTTTTTTGTAAACCTCAGTCTCTTGAAATCAGTAGTCAGATGTCAGTGTGGGTTTTTCTTTCCCTTGAAATACTAAATGCTTTTGGAGTTAGTTCATTTTCTATACCTAAATGTTTGCCCCAAACGTAACTGAAAGTTAAAGCAAATGTGTTTAACAATACCCCAGTGGTGTTCTTTTAAAAGACAGGTGGGTAGCTGTTTTGGGATGGAAAAAATTAAGAAGGAAAGGAAAGGAGGTATTTAATCCTTCCTGCATGTCAAATCTCACCCACAAAGACATCCCTCCTCCCTCTCATACACACTCCTGTTTCTAAACATTAGTGAAAAGGATACATGTGTGTTTCTAGAATGTGGGGTGCGTGGGGTGGTTTGATGTTGATGGGGAAAGGGTTTTTCAAAAGGCTTGGGTTGGAACCCCTTTTTTCTGAATTTGTCTAGTTTTTGTCCAGGCCGTCACATCTCTAATAACAAATAAATTGCAATGCAGTATTGCCAATGTAATAACACCACCTACAAAATATATACATTATTTTAGAGAGCTGTCAAAAAGGCTGTGGACATGGAAACAAAGTCCTCCAGGGAGTTCTGCTTCTGCTTCTACACTTTTGTCATCCCTCTCCTTCAACAGCCTAATGGATAGCTGCTGCTACCAGTTCTGCTCACATTAAAGACAAGATTAGAAGTAATGGCTTCCAGAGTATGGATTCACCCAGCTGATCATGCAAATCGTTGTCATTTATTTACAAACCACTTTTTCATTTAAGAAAGACCCACAAAGTGCTGGACAATGTTAAAAGATAATGCAATAAAAATACTGAGACCCTAGAGTAGGGTGTGTGTTTATTATTTACTAAATTTCTGTATCACCCTTCATCTGAGGATCAAAGGATGGTTTACATTATAAAACCACAAAAATACCATAGTAACAAACCAAAGCAATAACCACCCCACACACAGTTTAAAAGGCAATAGATGGTTTAATTACCCAAAGGCCTGGGAGATGAATGTTTCTGCCTGGTGCCTAAAGATATGTAACGTTGGCTCTAAGCATACTTACTTTCGTAGAAGACAACATTAAATAACAAAGACAAGGCATTTGTCCTGAACTGAAATGGTTTGGCCCTACTTTCTTGAAGTATCGTCACTTAACTTGCTGCGTATACCTGTACGGCTGGATGTCTGCCTGCTCATCTTTTTGGCCAAACTCCTGAATGTGGGTGTTCTGTTGTCACATGCACTACGGTTTGTTATCTCTGCATCATCTTTTTTTGCCCCTTCAAATAAACAGTTATGTGCTGATGTGCACATAAAATAGCACTATGATTTGATTTCTTGACCTGCAACAATATGCAGCAGATCTAATTCCCGAGACACATCAAATGGAAGCAAAATGGTTGAATAACTCAAATCACATGACGACCTACTTTCAACCACTAATTGGCTGGAATGTTTTCATGAAACTTAGGAATTTTCCTTTAGAGCTGTCTTAATATACACACATTCAAATACTAAGTAGCAAAAGGTTTTCCTGTCACTATTTAGAAACATTCACCTCATCAACTTATGCCAGCATCCCTATTTATTGACAGGTTCCTCATTCTGTTAACTCCAGTGCATTTCCCCTCAGCTCATCTCCCTCAGGACGCTCTTTCCAAGTTGTCTGCTAATCCAAAAACAAATTCATAGGACAAACCACCTACACCCCACTTCAAAATTCCTTTTGTGCAACATTCTCAGATACTTTTACCCCCAGCTAGAAAGGACCTCTCTCCCCACCCACAGGGCCAGGTTTGTGTATGCCTTGTGGCTTTTCCAAGGCTGTGGCTCACAGGACTGGGCAAGTCTGCAATATTTTATTTAACAATAACAGTAGCTGCAGCTATTTCAGTTTTATCACCCAACCCAAATATCATTACTATTTGGAATTACTGTCCAGTTACATATCCAGATATCAGCCAAGGCAACTTGTTGCAAAACAGGCTGATTTGAACTAGCAGTCATAGTAGTTAAACAAATTTCTCAAGAAGGCAATAACACTTTTCATATTTGTAGAAATGTCAAGCTTTCAACACTATAGGGATCAAAGCCGAACTTAATTAGACAAATCAAGTTATTTTCTCTTTAACTGAACTGTGCAGTATGGAGACATGCATACAGCTGATGCACATGCAACACACATTTCCCCAAAGTACCCTGGAACTGGAGTTTGTTAATGGTGCTGGGAATTGTTACTCAATGGGGAGCAAGCTACAGTTCCCAAGATTCTTTGGTGGACACCATGTTTATGTTAAACATATGGTGTACACCAGTAAAAGCAGAATAGTTTTCTACAATTATATTTCATGCACTAAGCCACTGTTTTTACTATTTTAAAATCTGCTCTCCATGATCTTGTTTTATTTTGCATTTGCCTCAAAGCATACAATAAAAACATTGTTTTTGGAAAGTCATGAAAAGGTACATTAATAAAATTGGGAGGGCCCTCTTAGTTAAATATATAGTCAGACCAACTTTTTGTCATTTTTTTTTACAAAAAAAACCTTATTTATACTTTTCAGACAGGCTATTTTAGCACATCTGCTTATTCATCTGACATCAACATGAAAGGTAAACATGTATGTACATTTGTAAAGCAGATTTTTGTTAAACGCCTTTGGATGTTTCTGTTCAAAATGTTTAGCACATCTGATTAGAATCTGCACATGCTGACTACAACAGTAGCAGGGCAATCCAAACCTTCTTTGGGCCAGTTCTGGCAACTTAGCCAGCCTCCTCCTGGCTTCTCATTTCATCCTATGCACACATTACTCCACCAGTGTAGAATTGCCCCTTCTGCCTTTTCAACGCAGCTGGCAGTGTAAGGCCCCAAAACAGGAGGATAAGGAAACAGTGAGGGGCTGAGCCAGCAGGGCATCCGGTGGATTTCAATCTGGGCCTGATCACTATGCAAATGCCCACTCTCCATTTTATATACCAAAGCCTAGAGGATTCTAAGAGCTGCAGAAATATAATACAGGAGGCAAAGTATCTGAAAATAGCTGAACGTTCCTACTGCAGAAATTGTTTAAGACTACATAGATTTCTTTTCTCCTTTTAAAATAAAAGACACCTCCTTCCTCAGCAAACACACTTTAGTGTGGCAAATGGAACCACAGCAACTTGCTAGGTGTCATTTTATTTGAATTCCAGCTTATCAGAAGCCATTTATCATCATCATCACAATAATTTATTATTTATACCCCGCCCATCTGGCTGAGTTTCCCCAGCCACTCTGGGCAGCTCCCACTCAAGTGTTAAAAACAATACAGCATTAAATATTAAAAACTTCCCTAAACAGGGCTGCCTTCAGATGTCTTTTAAAAATAGGATAGCTACTTATTTCCTTGACATCTTCTGGGAGGGCGTTCCACAGGGCGGGCGTCACTACCGAGAAGGCCCTCTGCCTGGTTCCCTGTAACCTCACTTCTCGCAATGAGAGAACCACCAGAAGGCCCTCAGCGCTGGCTCTCAGTGTCCGTGCTGAACGATGGGGCTATACAGGACTGAGGCCATTTAGGGCTTTAAAGGTTAGCACCAACACTTTGAATTGTGCTCAGAAATGTACTGGGAGCCAATGCAGATCTCTCAGGACCAGTATTATGTGGTCCCGGCTGCCACTCCCAGTCACCAGTCTATCTGCCACATTCTGGATTAATTGCAGTTTTCGGGTCACTTTCAAAGGTAGCCCCACATAGAGCACATTGCTGTAGTCCAAGTGGGAGATAACTAGAGCATGCACCACTCTGGCGAGACAGTCCGCGGGCAGGTAGGGTCTCAGCCTGTGTACCAGATGGAGCTGGTAAACAGCTGCCCTGGACACAGAATTAACCTGTGCCTCCATGGACAGCTGTGAGTCCAAAATGACTCCCAGGCTGTGCACCTGGTCCTTCAGGGACATAGTTACCCCATTCAGGACCAGGGAGTCCCCCACACCCACCCGCCCCCTGCCCCCCCAAAACAGTATTTCTGTCTTGTCAGGATTCAACCTCAATCTGTTAACCGCCATCCATCCTGCAACTGCCTCCAGGCACTCACACAGAACATTCACCGCCTTCACTAGTTCTGATTTAAAAGAGAGGTAGAGCTGGCTGTCATCTGCATACTGATGAACACCCAGCCCAAACCCCCTGATGATCTCTCCCAGCAGCTTCATATAGATATCAAAAAGCATGATGGAACCCTGAGGCACCCTAGGATCCCTCACCCTAGGTATCAGACACCCTAGGTGAAAGCCATCTTAGGTGAACAGGGCTCTAGCACTACCGTGAAACAGTGCCATACCAATGCTGCAGAAACATTAGTTACCTTTTCAGATGTGGTGTAATGGCACTTAACAAAACTGCTGTTCAGGACAATCACAAATCCAGTTGTGTTGATATAAATCTACACATCTTATATTTAATCTTCCCAATGAGTCTTTTCAAAGGACTGCAAAGGTAGCACAGAATGATGGACTGGAGATATTTACCATGCACACAAGATAATGCTAATGGTTGTGCATATCTGTAGGATAGATGCCTGCACACATTGCCATAGCAGACCACTGAAAATTCAAAATTAATTAATGTTTGAAAACAATTTTGAAGATAAATTTATTATGTATTATATATATATTATGTTGTACCCCACTTTTAGACTGATTTTAATGAATAATGGGTCACCTAAATGAAGGACTAAACTAAGAGGAGGATAAATGGCTCATTTCAAGGTAGTAGTTTAAAGCAATGCTTAAGAGTGAGTTCAACACTCTCTTTGCTGATGTAGCTGCATATTCATGGCATTACACCAATCTGGAGATGTTACTTCAGAATCAACTATATTATACTACATTGTGTTGCAGGTTGTAGCCATCAACACATGGAAGAGAGTCAATCCAAGCATTGAGGCACACTAACAATTGTTTTGTATTTTCTCTGTCTCCAACTTGCCTGATGAAAGGCTGATGATGTAAGCTAAGATATACTGAGGTAAATTTAGATTTCTTATATTCATTGAAAATATAGTTCATTTTGTTCTCCCACAATGTAGTTATTCTTTAGAGTATCAATTACTTCTATATTAGACCTATTGCAAAGGACCACATGAGCAAATACATGCAATTCTCGTTATGGAAAAGGATAAAAGGAAAATAGAAGCTATTTCCCTTACTGAAATTAGTGGGAGAGTCTAAGGTTCATCAAAATCTTCACTCCTAGAAAAGTAGCACATGCATTTCCAAACCTGTCATTTTCCAAGAGGACTGTTTAAATTGTATTGGTTTACTACCTGACAGCTGAGACTGTAATTAGAACGTTTAATTCTAAGCTGGACTTTCCAACAGATCTAAAAATTGTTTCATTTGCTCAAGAAGCTCAGAATGGAGAAATGACAGGTAACTGATACCTTCCCCTCTACTTAGGCTTGCCATACATCAGGAAAATTCTTGACATGTCCGTTTTCAGGTGTAAAAATGGCATGGCACCGGGGAAGAATTTTGTCGAATCTACAAAATGTCAGGGAAAACCCAAATGTATGGCAACACAGTGGCAAAAGCAGCAGAAACAGCTCAAAAATCATAAAATCACTATTTTGTGGGTGTCAGGAATTTTACTTTTTGAAATACAGTGGTACCTCTGGCTAAGAACTTAATTCGTTCCGGAGGTCCGTTCTTAACCTGAAACTGTTCTTAACCTGAGGTGCCACTTTAGCTAATGGGGCCTCCCACTGCCGCCGCGCCGCTGCCACATGATTTCTGTTCTCATCCTGAAGCAAAGTTCTTAACCCGAGGTACTATTTCTGGGTTAGGGGAGTCTGTAACCTGAAGCGTCTGTAACCCGAGGTACCACTGTATGGCAACCCTATCTCTACTGAAAGCCAGACCATTTTCCTTAGCACCCTTCTAGAAGAGCCAAAACAAATAGTGTTTTCCAAGCAACAAAACCTGCAGCTGGAGTGCAATGAAAATGGGACAATCCTCAAGCAGAAGCACAGAACTCAACACAAGAACTTCTAGATCCCTCACCCAAGTGCAAAAGAACACCTATGGTTGCAATCCTCACCCCACTGAGAACTCACTTGAGAGAACCCCATCAACTGCAGCGGACCCTACTTCTGAGTAAACACAAGATTTCAAGGTACAACAGGTGTCTTACAATCACAAACATACACACATCATCTCTAAAGGCTGTTAGATCCATTATCCACCAAAAGCGTACAGGACAAGTTCCAGGAACAGTCTGTTTGGGCAGCACTTTGGGCTTTCCAGTTGCTGCTGATTAACATCCATCTCACAAGCCCCCTTCACATCTTAGTACACTACCCAACTGTTTTGTCTGTGGTACATAGGGTGTAGTATAAAGCAATTTAGAACACATAGTGGAGCCCTCCACATACCATATGCACACGAAGACCAGGAAGGCAGACTTCCCTGCTGTACCCAAACCATCTATAGATTAATGTCACTGATTAAAAATCACTTTAAACAAGGATTGAAATCTGAAGTTCATTCAGTCCTAGTGTGAACATATTCCTGATAGTCAAAATATTAAGCATGCCTGAAGGAAGTGAGGTCCAGATGACAAAATGAGAACTCTCATATTACCAGACATTAATCTTCAGACAAATGCTACAGCTAAGAATGCAAGCTGGAGGCTCATCAAAGGGGGAAATACATCAACATTATAGTATCTGTTAGCAGAACAATCTCTATTGATGGATCAGAGTCACTGTGTAAATAGATGGAGGACAGCTGACCTGGGTCCACAGAACTAGTCAAAGCAACTGTTAGTGTCAAGCAGACATTAATTTTTTTCCAAGCATCTATGATCTAAGAAAAGAGGTAGAGATAAGGTAGAGTGTTGCATGATTATACGCTTTGAAAAATCCTTACGCTGATAGAATTTATAACAGGATCATTCTAAAGTTGAAAGACAAACTGAAATTAAAGTTCATTAATTAAGGCTAGTGGGCTATCTACTAATGTGTGAATCCTGCAAAGTTTATCACAGAAAAATAGGGTATTAGCTTTAGGGAAATAGATAGCTACCTGATACTAGATCAGTCTATTGGCTCACCTAGCTGAATATTGCCTATTTTGACTAGCTGTAGCCCTCCAGGATTTCAGACCTGGGTCTCTCGCAGCTCCACCTGGAGATGTTAGGGACTGAACGTGGGACTTTCTGCTCTCTGCTAAACTGAAGAATCAGAATATAAGATATCTTATAATGAGGCAATAAACTAAATGAACGACTTCACCTATCTGATGAAAACTCCTACCTCAAATGAACAGTAGTAGCCAGAGGGACAATTTATAGCTAAAATTGGCAGGAGAGGGAAAATATTAAACCTCTCCTATCCACGCAATGTGCTTATGAACTGGATTGGACCCCTGCACAGCTGCTTTGTCTTGGAAAAAAAACATGACCGAGTTTTAGCATGCTTAACATAACATTACTGGTAATTGTTTCCTATTTATTTCCCTAATGCAACACTCGCAGCTGAATTTTCAACTACTACGTAACTTCCAAAGCATTAAACCAACATCAACATTCAACAAAGCTAATACCCTATCAAAATGCACACCCCCATTTTCAAACCCATGGGCATGCATGAATGGCAAATAGCCACATCTACAGAACTGGTAAATCTACTCAAATGTTTTGGAATATTTCCTCATCAAAATGAGCAGTTGCCTGATCTAAGTGAGCCATCTGGTGGTGTGTATTCTCATTTATATTCTCTCTTCTTTTCAAAAAATAAGCTAAATGGGTAGGCACATTCCTAAATGGGTATGCATCTAGTAAATAGAATGCCACAACCACCACTTTAGTCACAATTTGTCCACTGTGAAACACTTTGGACATGCAATAATTTCACATAGAAAATGTACTAAGCTCAATTTGACACCTGAATGTCTTGTGAGATCTTACATTCTGCTTACACCAAGCAACTCCACAAACTGCACAGATAGAAAGTTGGTTTATAAAACCATTTTTGAGGTAGGAAAAACTAGCACTCACTAGCCATATGACAGTATCAGGGAAATTTTGGATGGAGCAAAATAGTCTCATAAAAGATGCCAGCTCAGTGAGTAAGAATGCCCTGGCGTGACACCTGAAAAAATGATAATGATGGCACCAGGCATTCCTCAAAGTGGGGAGGGGACACACTACTGAGAAGGCCTGTTCTCTTGTGCTTGCCCTCCACACCTACCTCGGGTGTGCAGAAGGGTTTCTGCATAAGATCGCAGGCTGGTTCGTATGGGGAGATTTGAGTTAGCTAAACTATTTCAGGCAAAAGACTATACTGAGCCATGACCAACCCTCCAAAGGGCCCATGGCAAAAAAAAATACACAAAAAAAGGGCCTGGCCAAAGTGAAAAAATTGGCATGAAGCAGAAAATGAATACCATTTTAATTACCGGTAAATGCTGAATGTGTACATTAACTTACGTCCTCAGTTCAGCCTCTTCCTTCATTGGTCCATTAATGATTAGTCCATTAGCCCCCTTCAAACTTTATTTTTATCCAAGTCGCTCTATTCCCATCCTTAATCCTTCCAAAATCATTCCATTTGTATTTTGTTTTATTTATTTTAGCTGATTATTTTAATTATTCTGTATCCCATCCAAAGTCAGCTGGTCCATCCTTTAATCCCCTGCCTCAAGACTCCATTAAGTTAATTAGGGAGCAGTCCCGCCCCCCAGTGCTCCAGTGCAGCAAGGATTTGCTGAGCAGTAGGGCCATCAGCCACATCCGTAGCTGGGCTGCACACACTGACTAAGGAGGGAGGCAGGGTGATCACTGTATGAGCCTGGAGCCGATGCAGCAATTGAACTCAAAGCTGTCACATGCCAGGATCAGAAGCAGTCCAGCCCAGAGCCCAAGAAGCCCCACCGTGGAGTGTTCTATTAACTGCTGCTGGCAGGGATCTCACTAGCAGTGGGACTGAAAGTCAACCCCACGCCCAGCCAGGTGCAAAGGGGCAGAGAAGGTGGACTGCTCAGCCTGATCCAGACTAAACTAATTGAACTTAGTTCCTGCCATCAATGGGACTAAAGCCATACTAACAGTGTAGGTCCATATACGTCTACTTCAATGTTCCACTGGGTTGAATGGGTTGACTCCCAAGCAAGTGGATACAGAATTTCAACCTAAAGATGGAATCCCATACTCACTTACTTTGGAGAAACCTCCACTGAACGCAGTGGGAATTTCTTCAGATTACACATGTAAAGGACCTGAAAGAAGACTCCTTCGGTAGCAGTGAGACTAAAGGCTGATCTTCCTCTTGTCCCCACTCGGACCCATGCCGAGAAAGTGTGAGTCAAGCTGAAAACCACTTGGACCCATAATTTTTGGCATGACACAAGCAAAAGTGTAAATGAGCCCTAAATTCCAATAGTATATTTTAAAGTGAGGTATAACCCTGAGGTCTTTTTATAACAACCATCTGCTTTATTAGACAGGTAAAACACTTGTCTGCTAGTATGAACTTTACCCAATTGCTTAACTAACAAAATGCAAGGTTTTGTACTGCATGTCCCAATGGCATGTTTTTCTCCAATTTACAGCACAATCCTATACCTGTCTTCTTAGAAGTGCCCATCAATTTCAATGGGATTTCAATTTGTTACTCAGCCTTAAAATACCAAGCAGAAAAAGAAAACTGCCTCTTAAGTGTGTCTACATTGCTAAAATTATTCATCGGATACTATACAAACAGTGTGACAGTGTTAAACAAACTGTTGTAATAAAATACTGAGTCCATAGAACAAAATGTTAATGCTCCCACTAACTTCAGTTCAGCGTCTATTGCAGCAAACACTATTAGAAAGTAATCTTTGATAGCAGAGTGCCACCTGGTGGAGAAACTGATAGCTTTTTAATGTCAAAAAGTTTAAGGTGGTCTGTATCTTTCACACCAGCCTCCAACACACACACACAAACACACACGCATGTGCTTACGTGCACGTGCCCACAGACACACAAGTAGTGTTGAAGTTATACAAGGTAGCATTAAACTGTGTTGTACCTATGTAAATTAAGCTTAATGAGTGGAGGGGTGTATTTGCATACAGAAGGGCTTAAATTACCATTACAACTTAAAAATACTTACAGCTGCAGCTAATTGGTTACAACAGCAATCTAATAATTCTAAAAGTATAGATAATGCTGTCTTGTACATGATGTACTTCATTGTTCTATTTTAACAGAAGGAAATACATTTCTTAGAATAGTATTTCCTTAGAATCTAAACTTGAAGACACTTGTTTCCCAGTAATTATGATTACGTCAGCAATCAAAGGCTTCACTATATACTTGTTTGGGCATAAATCTTATCAAACTTACAAGGACTTACTTCCAAGTAAAAGAGACACAACATTTTAAATGATGTAATGCACAGAAAGCATATGCACAACCAGCAGCCGGTTTTATTGAAAGCACAATGCTCATTTTGAAATAAACTTGCTGTTTCACTTTCCCAATATATACTAGGGGATTCCAGAGGGGATTTTCCACATACACCCATTGTACCAGTGTCTTCCATTTGGAAGGTCTTCTACATTTCTACCATGATTTAGGTTTATCTGGTTGTGAAATAATTCTAGTCTAGTAATGTCCCTTGGTTCAGTGTAAAGATAGTGGTGTTCTAGGGGTATGCTGAAAAAGTTATACTTGCCCCTAGAAAGGTGCCAAGGGGTATGCATTTTCTGGGTGAAAATATAGCAGTTGGACAAAAGTTTATTTTACCATAATTAATTTGATAGGTTGTAAAATACACATCTGAAACAAACCTTGAAAGTTGTATAACTCTACCTGAAGCAGCACTGTGGTATGAATACACATATACATGTAGGTTACCATGTATTCCACATAATGAATATGCAACTCACGTGTCCTGATATCCTTTGCTGAGCAAAGTCTTCCATTTGGATCTAGGGAGCAAAGCCCTTGATTTAGAATGATTGTGCTGAAATGTCATTGTGCAAAGGCCAACTGAAGGAAGGAAACTCTCTGAAGTTTAACCTAATGTGTAGTGTGCATGTGATGCAATGGAGAACTTTGGATTCAGAACTATTAGCAGCTGAGCAATAACCACACTAGTTCTGTTCATTTCAGACCATAGCTGTCAACGTTTCCCTTTTTTAAGGGAAATTCCCTTATTCCAAATAGGATTCCTTGCAAGAAAAGGGAAAAGTTGACAGCTATGTTTCAGACATGTGCCTGATTGTTCTTTGCCCTGGGGTCTTAAGAAGAGGCCTCCCTTAACTGGGGGGGAGGAAAGAAGCAGTCAAAATACTGGACATCTCAAGCATGTTGTATATAAATAATTAAGTGGATTAGCTGTACTTCTAGAGTTTAGCTGGGATTTCAAGATAAGTTTATTGGCTGCTGCACATACGCAAATGTGCCTGTTCAAGTGGTTTTAAAAATAATACAAGCTTCCCAGAAGTACAGGTGTACAACAGAGTGTAGCTGTCATGAGAGCTGTGGAAGAACAGGAAGCTATAGGTAAAATCATCACTCTCACAACCATCACATTCGTGAGGCTGTGTTTTAGGACATGCTGTTCCTGCCCTGTAACTGGAGACTTTTTCATCATATCCTTAGTTCTTCTTTTCCAAAGGAGCCCTGATCTGAGAGTAAGAAAATAAATTTATCAGGGTCAAATGAACAACACACACACCACTGTCCATTTCAAGGAGGGGAAACAGATGATTTAGCTCTAGTGTATTTTGTTCACCTAACCCTTTCTCCTCTGGTTTGGTCAACAGTGCTGCAACAAGTGAGAGTTGTACAATAAAAAAGCTAGTAAAAATGCAACATGTTGATTAAACGGCGTTTTACACATCCAGCGCCCACAAATTAACCTGTTCCAAGCTGGAATGGACACATGTTGGCTAGCGTGGGCCACTGTCACCCCGCTTTAGAAAGGATCTCACAGCAGGTGAGTGGCAGACGCCTTTGGAGAAAAGATCCGTACCTTGGATCAAACAAGACGCCAGCTAGACTCTTACACACACACGCCTGCCTCGTGTGCTAAAACGACGTGTGCTCTCTCTGTCCTCCTAAAATTGCCTTGGCAAACTAGAGAGAGCGAGTGGGAAGCCCAAAGATCTGGCAGGGTCGTCGGAGATCTTCTTGGGTGGAGGAGATTCAAGGAAACCTCTGCCCTCGGCGTCCTCGTCCTCCTCCTCCTTCAACTCTCCCTTCCCTGGAACACCGAGCGACCGCAGCAGGCGCCTCCTACGTGGAAAACCTGAGCTGCTGGCAGCGGCGGCGGGGAGGGGAAGGGCGCGCGGCCTCGGGGCTGCGTTGCTCGGCCAGGCGGCTTGAGCGGGGGGGGGGGCGCCGTGCTCGGAGCAGGTATCTCCCCCTCGGCCCCGGCCCGTCTCCCTTCCCCGCCGCCGCCCTCCTCCTCCTCCTCCTCGCGGAGGGTGTGGCGGCCGGCCAGGGCTGGAGGCAGGCGTCCAGCGCCAGCGAGGAGCTGCAGCAGCAGCCGCCACGAGCTACGCAGGCAGTGAGCTCAAAGCTTGTCTCCGGGGGTCCCGCCTCCTCGGGTAGGGGGAGGGGGGCTCCCCCGAGCGCATCCCATAAAGGGCAGGGCGGGCCGCCTCGGCGCTCGCATTCAAGGCGAACAGCCGAGGCGCTCGCGAAGCCGGGACCCGCCTCGTTTGCTTCCCTCAGCGGACTCCCGAGAGTTCACTTGACCAGGCGAGCCCGGCGGCTGCGGCGGCAGTGCCCCTTCCCGCCTCAAGAGTCGTCCCGAGAGGAGCGCCGGGGCTTCGCTTGGACTGCCCGAGCCCACGCCCGCCTTCGGGGCGTCTTCGCTTGCCCTGCCCTCGGTCCCCTTCTCTCCTCTCAAGTTACCTCAGCACAGCATGGAGAGGGCGGCAGCTCGCCTGGCGCTGAGCGCGCTGTTGCTCTGCCTGGCCGCTCGGGGCAGCCCGCGGCAGCCCGACGAGGAGGAGGAGAAGGCGCTGGTGGTGCCCGTGAGGCTGGATTCCGCCGGGCGGCAGCAGCAGCAGCGGCTCTACCGCCTGGACGCCTTTGGCGAGCGCCTCAGCTTGGAGCTGCAGCCCGACAGCAGCTTTTTGGCGCCGGACCTGACGCTGCAGTACGTGGGCAGCCGACCCCGGAGCGAAGAGGAAGAGGCTTCCGAGCAGCCGGGCGCCTTGGCCGGCTGCTTTTACTCCGGCACGGTCAACGGCGACGCGCACTCCGCCGCCGCCCTCAGCCTGTACGGAGGGCTCCGCGGGGCTTTCTACCTGCGCGGCGTCGAGTACCTCATTCAACCGGCCAACGCCTCCCTCCCGCAAGGAGGAGACGAGCCGCTTCGGCTGCACGTCCTGCGGCGCCGGCTGCGGAGGAGCCCCCGGCAAGACGGCGGAGCGAAGTGCGGAGTGACGGACTCCGATTTCCCCTCTACGGCTGCGGAAGGGCGGCCGCAGCTGCAGGAAGGGAAGGAGGCGGCGGCTGCAGCAGCAGCAGGAGCAGCAGCAGCACCGGAGCACGCGGCTCGCGCAGGTATTGACCTCCCTGCACTTGGCTGTCCTTGGCGGGGAAGCCGCGGAACTTCCAAGCCAAGGGGGTTCAGGCTCTGTGGGAACGTCAGCGGGATGCGGCGTGGCACGCATGCGCCCCGGCGGCCGCACTTTTTTGCCAAAGCGCCCGGAGTGGTCCAAAGGCTGCAGTCGACTTCCTCCGATTGGCCACTCTAAAAAATGGGGGTGGGTGCAAAAAGAGAGAGACAGAGAGATTTATAACAAAGCTAACTTGTGCTTAGGGAAATAAGTGTAGTTTCCAGAGTTTGCATTCCGTCGCACTTAGGAATGCTTGCAACGATTGTATGACTGAATAAGCTCTTCAGAAATGTCCTTATTTTAGATCCTAAGAGTATTTGTTTGGAAGTTCCATTGATTGCAACAGGCACCATTTCCAAGCAGTTTAAATCCTATGCAAGTGGAGTGAGTCCTGTTGGACGCAGTGGGCTGGCTTCCCGACAAACATGTACAGGATTGCATCGTCCAATAATGAACTACATTGGTTGTCCACATGGAGGTCTTTATTTGGGACTGCTCTGGAGTAAATTTGGTGTGGATCCATTATTCCAATATTAGACATTACAGAATGCCAGGTGCCAAGTTGTGCCCACCTATTCTAGAATAATACCCCCAAAAGTACTTACTATATTCCCTGCCCCTCTATCATTTAAAATTAGAAGCTTCTAAAAAGTAAATAGTCTGCAGTTCATATAATGAGGAAAGCTGACCCTAACTTTTAAAAAGATCATTGTAAGGGGGTCCAAAATAAATGAAAAGGGCAGGTCCATCATAATCTGCAAACCTTATTTTGGCATAATCTCATAGGAGTCAGGGGCAATACTGTGGCATTTACTAGTTTGAGGAGATTTTAGCAGAATATGAATTGAAATTAATGAGCACACAACCTGATCCTATGTTGCTTGGAAATAAATTCTACTGAGTTAAATAGGGTCATCCTGTCCATCGAGCATGTGTAGGAGTGCTTGTGTAGGAATGTACAATGTTCAGGCTAAGGGTCGAAATGCAATTCATTGGAGCCTGGGTTACAGTCCCAAACACAATTACTAAGTAAACTGGACTGCATTGAACATACCCTAAATGCAGTGTGATTTGTTTTCCCTTCAGTTAAAACAAGGCAGAACCATGCAATTAGCAGTGGTGCTGCAATCCTGTATATATTGGCTAAGAAACAATTATCCAGAAAATTACATTGTAACTCATAAATAAACATATCTACATCAAATTACATTGATAGTACTCTTGAGTCCTAAATATGTAAATCTGTGCTCTCTGAACAATAAAACATACGCTCTACTGAAATTAGAGATTGCACTCTGATCCTAGGTTCCTCAGTTTGCAAATCCCAGAGACATAGCAGCTAATCCCAAGTAAGTGTCCATAGGAATGCAGCCTTAACCTATGCAGAATTATTCAGAAATAAGTAATCTAACAACCATTGCTAGTCCCAAAATATGAATGAGAGGAGGTAGTTCAGGTATAATTTCCATCTACATCACTGGATCTTTATGGATGACACAGACACAGGACACTCTTTGGTTTTCTGAAGCTTGAGCAACAATTCCAGCAGTAAATGATTGTTGAATATATTTTCCTACCTTGTACCTTTCCTCATCTTAAATCAGTCACTCCTTTCCAAAGCTGCTTTTAGCTCCATGGGCAGGAAAGGGCAGCCCCCGTAGCTAAATGAACAACTTAAAACTGTTGCTGCTTCCACTCATTTACATGGCCTTTATGATTAGGAAATTTCCACTGCAAATTACACGGGGCAAGGGGAAGGAATGAATAGTGAATCGAGCTCACTGTATCCTCAAGTATATGCTCATGGGGGGAAAAGAAGGCAGATCTTTATTGACACAAAAGTATCCTAAAATTGTGGTAATTGCTGTACAGTATGATCATTCACAACCATGCCTTTGGACACAGGTGTAGCAAAGGGGAAGTTCCAGCCCAATAAGGGCTTGTGAATGAAGACCATTTAATATGACTCATGCAGCCAATGAGAAAGTAGAGGAAAAGGCACTAGGAGTAAGACAAGGGCACAGTGTCTGGAGCATAGAAAGTGATGCAGTGAGGTCACAAGAACTGGGTCACAGTAGCAATCGGCTGCTTGGCACAAACTTTTATTCCTGCACTCTGCTTTCCACGTGGAGCCCCACAATCTTAGTCAAGGCTTTTGATTTCCAGTGCCAGCATGACATAATCCTAAGGTTTTATTACCGGAAAGGGGGGAGGGCACTTCTTCCAAGCATGCTTCCAGTCGTTTTAATCCTACTGCAAATTAACTGTATGTTCGTTCCTGGTTCCTTACACACCCTTTGCTTTTATTTAAGTACAAATTTTATTTTTAATAGAATTACAGCTGTTCCACATGGAAATCACACTCCAGTTTAAAATTGAGGGCTGAACGGGCAATGCAAAAAGGATAAAGCTTTTCATTAGCTGATGTGAGCTGGGCTTCCACATACTGTAGCCTACCATTTGATCAACAAGACAACAAACTTCTATTCTGTTTAGGAGGCTCAGAAATTGTGTGTCTGCAGCACACTTAACTTACAGCAGTAGGAAGGTGGGGCATCTTTCTGCCTGACTATAATAGCAGGGAGCTCAATGGAGACGTCAGGCATTACCCATTTGCAGAGGGAATATGATCCCTCACTTCTCTACTGGCAGTAATAGGGGAACAATTTCTCTTTCTTAGAGGAATAACTCCTCCTACAGGCAGGCAAGGAATTTTGTTTCCAAACCAAGAAAGCAGCTGTCATCAGCATGGAGGTGTGCCATTTCCAAGAAAAGTGGGGAAACCCCACTCCTAGTATTATGCCAAGCACAGAAACGTGGGCACGTGTAACATGCATGGATCCATGATGAGACTTTGAACCTGATCCTGAGTCAGCCTCTTATTTCTAGACTCTGAATCTTGGCCTAGGTTGCTTGTGAAGAATGATTCACAGCAGCAAGGGAGATTTATATTTTTACCTGTGATGGAAATATTGCCTGGATTGAAAAAATTTTTACAGAATTTGCTTTTAATAATAATAATATGTTGCTTAAACTGTTGGAAATGTTTACTGTTCAAGCTCTAGGTATAAAACAAGTCCTCAGTCAGCTATTTATAAGTATTTTTCTTTTCTAAAATACAGGACATAGAAGTACAAGGAAGAAAAGATTTGTGTCAAGCCATCGCTATGTGGAAACCTTGCTTGTAGCTGACCAATCTATGGCAGAGTTCCATGGCAATGGGCTGAAACATTATCTTCTGACACTCCTGTCTGTGGCTGCCAAATTGTATAAACATCCCAGCATCCGGAACTCTGTCAGTCTGGTAGTAGTGAAAATAATGGTTATCTATGATGAGCAGAAGGGGCCTGATGTGTCCTCAAATGCTGCGCTTACCTTAAAAAATTTCTGCAACTGGCAAAAGCAACACAATCCTCCTAGTGACCGGCATCCTGAGCATTATGACACTGCAATTCTTTTCACTAGACAGGTAAGGAGAAAAGAATGAAAAAGGAATGTGTTTGTTTGGCAGATTTCCCGAGTGTGGTCTGGAAGTACATAGGCTAAGCTGAGGCTAAGCAGGTCTGAGCCTGGTTAGTGTTTGGATGGGTGACTAGCTGGGACCCAGTTTGGGTGCCATGATGGGGAAAGGCAGGATTTAAAAATTAAAAAAATAATAATACATTTATTTACTTATATATCGTAAGGCTTTGGAACCAATGCATCCAGAAACTTTTCATTTGATTTTTTTAGAAATATTGTTCCAAAGATCCAGTCAGTGAAGAAAATATGTTAATGCACCAGTTTTACTTGTTATACTTTTTGTAATTTCACCCATTTGGAAACTACAGAAAGTAAGTAGTTCAGCATGCATACTGCTGAGAATTTGATTTGTGAGATTTGTTGGCTCTTGCTTGAACGGCAAATCCACCTGGAACTCATTCACAAGAAGTTTTAGGTAAATTTCCATTGCCACACAACTGCATAAAGTAGGTGGGGAAAACTCATACATTATGGTGTGGGATAATTACCCAAACAGTTTATTTTAAAAAACCTCCATAGGAAACTTACACTATTGACTTAAAATATATTTCTTTGCAGCATGACTACCACAATTAGCATAGCAAAGTTTTGTGCAAGTCCTTCCAAGAGATAATTATCTTTATACCTGTTGAAATTCTGAGTATTAATGCTCTTTCCAGAAGGAAAGGCAAACTGCCAAAGTAAGACTCTTCATGCCAAGGTTAAGCTCCTGACCTAATTAATAATGAAACTGGCTCTTCTTCTCCTTATATAGGATCTCTGTGGTGCCAAGACATGTGATACACTTGGGATGGCTGATGTGGGAACAGCTTGTGATCCAAACCGCAGTTGCTCTGTCATAGAAGATGATGGCTTGCAAGCCGCTTTTACCGCCACTCATGAATTAGGTAATTGAGATTCAAGAGAGATCTGTGGCAGCCTTGATTTATTTTAAAACACACATTATGCATTTTAGTCTTCATTTAAGTTATTAAATCAGCATGATTCTCTGTTACTGTGGTCTAGTTCTCAATGAGGTGGTAAACCTTTGCCTGGGTTGTTCCTCTTCAGACTACAGGTGGGGAGGCATGCATTATTGAGTGTTCATCCGACAACAACAAAATATCAATTTACACAGAAAACTAGATCTTAAGGAGGATAGGTCAGAACCCTTCTCTCTGATTTCCCTGCCTCCCCAGAGAAGCATTTAGTTATGCCAGCCTCCACTTGTAATCTGAAGAAACAAGACCATAGGTAGCATCCCCATGTGTGTGTAGTCTGAAGTGATACAGCCACCTTACTGAGAATCTGCATAAAGTTGGGCAGCATTTGGAGAACAATCATGGGGGGAAAGGGCCTTTTAATTAGTGCTTTGTCAAAGTGTTTTGCCAAAACCTTTCTTCTTCTTTTTTCTTCCTTCTTCTGGAGGAGATGCAATGAGCTCCATCCCCAAGCTTGATCTTCAGGGGTGGGGAAGAAAACTCTTTCAAAGAACATTTTGGAAGGGTAGCTTTCTTGCGATTCCAAACAAGATGGCTGAGGGTTTACTTTCTTTGCCCTCAAAATACACAGCAAAAAAAGTTTTGTTGCCATGAAAAACAGTGCCAGAACTGCACTATTTTCAAAATTCTCACAATCTGCACTATTTTCAAAATTCTCCAATGCTGCATTATGCAGCCTTATTCCATGGGGCATCATTGGGGGGCCACTGGCCAAATGTGAATTACCAAAGGAAGTAAGAGAGGGTCTTCTGTTCAAAGTTTACTTATACTCTGAATTGCAGCTTTTGGCTGCTTGCAACCCTGACAGATGGCCTTACAACCCTGACGCAAAACTTGCTCTGTTATCATTTTGTCCTTGAGACTCCTAAACTGTGACTTCTTTTCTCCAGTAGTACACATCAAAATTACACCCATGCAGATGTTTAATACTTAGTGTAACAGAAGTTAATTTTAAAGAGTCATAATGTATATAGCAGATTTTATTATGCTACCTTTTTTTCAGGCCATGTGTTCAGTATGCCCCATGACGATGCAAAGCAATGTGCTGGTATTAATGGTGTAAGCAGGGACTCCCATATGATGGCATCTATGCTTTCCAACTTGGATCGAAGCCAGCCGTGGTCTCCGTGCAGTGCTTATATGATTACTACGTTTTTGGATAATGGCCATGGTAAGTCGTGGTTTCAATTTATCTCTGCAATGCTAGGGTTCATATACTGCTTACATTTAACACTTTAATTTCCAGCTTACTGAAACAATTCTGCACTTCATTATGCTGCTTTCTAATATAAGTTTGCTGTTACTTGCCCTTTAGACCACTTACACACCCCTGGGAAATTATTTAAAGGATGGTCTCTTCCACAGAAGTTGCACCATTCCAGAAGGGGTGGGTGCTGACTGCATGAGAAAACCCCACACAATTGGCTCATTCAGCCATGTGGGTGGGTTATCTAGGCCAAACAGGAAATGCTTGTGGGTAAGCTAAATCCATACTGTTGTGACAATGTCAACAACATATTTTACTTGCTCTTCAGCTGTATCAGACAGCTATTAGACATAGTAACACAAGTGCAGTCCCCGTGCTCGTGTCCAGCATGCTCCTGAGTATTAGGGAAAGAGGGCAAATAGAGCAGGACTGGTGCTTTTGAAACTTCAACACACATTTCCTAGAGGCCTCTGCTTGGTTGTTACTGGAAACAGAATGCTATACTAGCCAGATCACAGGGGTGATCTTAAGTTCAACAGGCAACTTCCATTTTATGGTTGAAAATATGTTGTCAAATATTGACAGATTCACTTCAATAGCCTAAAACGTTCCTTTTTTCAGTCATTTTTATAGCATTTGTAGTGTGCAAAGATGGGCACATTTTGCCTGCAAAAAGGTCCAGGCTCAATTACCAGCATCTCTAGGTAGGGCAAGGAAAAGGCCATCATGTCTAAAACCCCAGTGAGCCACTGCCAATCCATTTATACCAGGGATGGGGAACCTGCCATCCAGCAGATGGTGTTAGACTCCAAATCTCATCAGCCCTAGTAAGCATGGCTACTAAACTGCGAGGGCCCAGTGGCCTTAAGACTGCTACCTATGTTCCTCAGGGCTTTTGAATCATTATTTTGATCACTTTCATGCAATCATTCAACAGATCTCTGTTGCACCTGCTTAGAGGTATTTTGCTGTAGTACATTTTGTTAAATAAATAAAATCCTAGTGAGTGCATGTCTCAGAACAGAAATCCCTCAAATCTCTTTCTGATACTATCCTATTTACAAGAAAAGCAACCCAACGTTTTTTAACAAAAGTTTCCCGTCACTCTTTCCCCCCCTTTTTCCAGGCGAGTGTTTGCTGGACAAGCCTCACAAGCCTATCCAACTCCCTTCTGATCTGCCTGGAACACAGTATGATGTGAATAGGCAGTGCCAGTTCACATTTGGAGAAGATTCCAAACACTGTCCTGATGCAGCCAGCACGTGTACAACTTTGTGGTGTACTGGCATGTCTGGTGGATTACTCGTGTGCCAAACCAAACATTTCCCTTGGGCAGACGGCACCACTTGTGGAGAGGAAAAGTGGTGCATGAATGGCAAGTGCATTGAGAAGACAGACAGGAAGCATTATGATGTAAGTATGGTTATTTTTTTAAAAAAACACACCCTGAAAATATATATCTATATCTAATCAAGAGTGATGATGTGCAGTGTAATTATTATTAGCTGCCCTGAGTCCCAGAATGGGGAAATGGTGGAATATAAATAATAATAATTAATAGTAATAATGATGATGATGATGATTTGATTTGCTACCCGCCCTTCACCTCAATGCACAACAATTTAAAATGCATCATCAAGATATGGCTAAACAAATTAGGAATACTCTGGGCCACTCAAGTTTTTAGTTCCAATAAATCTAAATATTTTAGCTTAGTATAGTGATCCTGTGTGTGTTAACTCAGGAGTAAGGGGGCAGTCCAAGCATCCAACTGGCAGCAGTATGACCTAATGGGGCAGCATAGCCCCCCCCCCAGTCACGCCACTCATGCCAACTAGGCCAGGGGCAGCAGAGGAAAATGACACTCCATTAGGCCAGCTGCCAGGCTGGTATAACACATTGCCCCGCTGCTGTCACATGACCTGGTAGTATAGCCAGGTCAGGACCCAGCAGATCCTGTGCCAGTGCAATCCTATGCATGTCTACTCAGAAATAAGTGGGACTTACTTGAGTAGGACTTACTCCCAGGTAAGCATGCATAGGGTCGCAGCCTCAGTCACTAGAAAGTGGGCATAGAGTTGCAGCCTAAAATATGTTTCTAATGCTTGATGCTTTCCCCAAAAGCATTTCACATGTGGGCTTATTTCTGTGTCTTGAAATGTAGACCCCTATTCATGGTGCCTGGGGATCATGGAGTTCCTGGGGAGAGTGTTCCAGGACGTGCGGTGGTGGAGTGCAGTACTCTCTGCGAGAGTGCGACAACCCAGTTCCCAAGAACGGCGGGAAATACTGTGAGGGAAAGCGGGTGCAGTACAGGTCGTGCAACATTGAAGACTGTCCAGACAACAATGGTAAGTTACAATCAGTTTTTTCCAAATAAAAAAGAAATGTTGTGATATCTTCAAAATGCCTAATAAATGTATTTTCTGTACACAGGCAAAACCTTCAGGGAGGAACAGTGTGAGACTCACAATGACATTTCCAAGTCTCCTTTTGGAACTGGGCCTGTAGTGGAATGGACACCCAAGTTTGCTGGAGTCACTCCCAAAGACAGATGCAAGCTTACCTGCCTTGCAAAAGGCACCGGCTATTTCTTTGTCCTTCAGCCTAAGGTGGGTGTGGGTGTCGGTGTCAGTGCATATTACTTATAGGCAAAGTTTTATATGTGCCATTAAATTTTATTGCTCCTAACAATTGCTTAGATAGGCACACCCTTTTATGGAAACTAACACTTTATTCAAATAGCTTCACTCCCTTTGCTTCACTGCAGTCCAATCTTCCCACTGCAAACCGATTTGCGTGCATAGTCATTCTGTTTCTATATCTTATTTTTAAAATACCTTTGAAAATATTTTACATGGTATCTAAATTTATTCATTTATCCAGCAGGTTCCTTCATTCTCTCTCTACGCCATAGCAATGCCTAATTACTAAACATCTAACTTCTAAAAAGTGATAAAATGCTTTTTATTCAATTTAGTTTCAGTTTTGAAGCTAATAGTCAGAAAAACTCACCCCCCAAAGCTTAAAGTAAGGTATAGTCATATTCTTCATAATAAAATATTACTTGGCTCTATGCTGACTGCCTGATCCTTGAAGAAATTAACCAGGCTCCTGCTGACACAAGTGCTGGAAGATCAAAGTCTGTTTGTTGCTGTTACAGAATATAAATTTATAACTTTTGATCTAGAGAGACAGGCAAGGAGCAGTGAGCTGTCTTTGTGATGCTATGCCTGAGCAACTGCCCAAGAAAGGATTTAGTGTTGTTAGTTCTGAACACCAGTGTGAGAGATTTGGGGAGGCTTAAATTCTGAGAGGGAAGAGGAGACTGTACTCTGCTACATTCCCTACCAACCCCCCAAAATCCTCACAGATGCTTAGCTTACAGAGCTGGACTTCTGTTCAGTTTTATACCAACACAGTTCCTAATGATCACAAACTATGCGTACAACCCCCAAGTGCTGGATATAGAAATCCAGGAAGCAGTTAGGCAGTACCTTTCTATGCATGTAGTCCAGAATCCAGCCAGTCATGTGTTTATGGAAACCCACTTCTACACATGCATCACACTCACTGAACAAGGACAATAAAATTATAGTTTTATTATGATGCCCACTATTGATTTTCAGTGGGGACCATTGAATATCTCCTCTGTTGAAACTATTGTGATTAAAAAGTGTTTAACTCTGGGTGGATTGTACCTGGTGCCAAAAATGTTTAGTGTTAGTAAGAACACGTGCGTGCCCTTCTAATCATGGCTTCTTTGCTTTCTTTAAAGGTGGTGGATGGAACCTTGTGTAGCCCAGAGTCCACTTCAGTCTGTGTCCAGGGGCAATGTGTAAAAGCTGGCTGTGATCGCATCATAGGCTCCAGTAAGAAGTTTGATAAATGTGGCGTCTGTGGAGGAAATGGATCTACTTGCAAGAAAGTGTCTGGAACACTTTCTAGTTCCAGGTATGTGGGGTTTTATCCTTAACTGTTCCTGTTTATCCACTAGGATTGTAGAGCAGTTATATTGTTCAGCTGAGGGACCAAACTTTCATCTTTTAAAATCAAAAGCTTACTTAAAGCTTGTGTTAATGTACAGGAATTTCAACTTTTGAAGCTGCAAAGATCTAGTCAATCATAAGTTTCTGTACTTAATGTGATCCTTGAGTAAATAAGGATATACTGGAGACTCAACTGCTGTCCTCTTTTTCTTACCTCTAGACCTGGTTATCATGATGTTGTTGTGATCCCTGCTGGGGCAACGAACATAGAAGTTAAACAGCGGAATCACAGAGGTATCAGGCAGGATGGCAGCTTCCTTGCTATTAAAGCTGCAGACGGCACCTACATTCTCAATGGTGACTATACACTATCAACTGTGGAGCAAGACATCACCCATAAAGGCAGTGTGTTGACATACAGCGGCTCCTCAGCTCCTCTGGAAAGAATCCGCAGCTTCAGCCCACTGAAGGAACCTTTAACAATACAGGTCCTTACCGTGGGTGATTCGTTTCGACTTAAGATCAAATACAGCTATTTTGTGAAGAAAGCAGGTTCCGAGAAACCTCCCAGCAAAAAGACTGATTCTTTCAATGCAATTCAGGAGACGATCTTATCTGAATGGATTTTTGAAGAATGGGGAGAATGTTCTAAGTCCTGTGGTACTGGTTGGCAGAGGAGATCTGTAGAGTGCAGAGACCTTAATGGACAGCCTGCCACAGACTGTGCAAAAGAACTCAAGCCAAGCGATGTCCGGCCGTGTGCAGACACACCATGCCCACAGTGGCAGCTGGGAGACTGGTCACCATGCTCTAAGACATGCGGGAAAGGCTTCAAGAAGAGATTGTTAAGATGCATGTCCTTTGATGGTGCCACATTGTCCAACGAAAGCTGTGACATTTCAAAGAAACCTAAACATTTAATAGACTTCTGTAATGTTACAAACTGCAGCTAAACCGTAACAGGTTGGGGAAGCTAAAGTTGGTTGTTTTCTTTTCCCCTTCAGACCAAAGCACTGAAAATGAACTATTGAGAGGTAGCAATTGTAATTCGCATGGAAAATTCACAGGGAATCCACTGAGATGGAACAGTGCAAATAACGTTAGATAGTATACTGAAATGTAAAACAAAAAACAAAACAAAAAACCACGTCAACTGAAAATCTGATAAAAAACAATCATAGTTGCTAGCTGTTTCATCTTCAGCAGGTAAAAGTCCTGAGGCATTACAATTTCCTCTTTTACGTCTGTTACAAATTAAACAAAACATAGGCAGTGGCCAAAGAAGTTTAAACAAACATTTCAATGTTTTAGTGAGAGTTGGGTTTTTTGTTAAAACTGATGGAGTTTGTTTTGTGGTACTGATAAAATCCCTCTCTTAATCAAAGTTGGAGAGGGAAGACCATTTTCCTCTAAGCTTAATTATTGGTCAGCTCTTGCCTACCTCACAAAAGCAAAAAACATAACAGTATTTTGGGGGGGGGGAACTATATTGTTCATGGCTGCTATCAATAGTTTTATATAACAGTAGAGTGATAATCTCCACCAGGAAGCAAACAATTACAATGATGTTTGCTTGTAAAATCTCCTGATAACTAGAATGTAGTGCTCTTAAAACCTTTTGATTTAATGAGATCCCTTTTCTTCATTGTAGCTGGTATGCTCAACCTGCAGAGTTAGAATGGTAGCAGTTCGAGAACTGCACACTGTTCTCACTGCCCTGGATTTATTGCTCCCTTGTGTGTGTGTCTGTTCTTCATGCCCACAATTGTTCCACAGGACTCCAACAAAACCCAAATTTAGCTTTGGAGCATATGCATGTGCCTGATTCCACCATGAAAACATATTCCTACATTGTTACCATTTGAGTATCTAACAGCCACCATTTTGTTCAGATACAGCTCTCCACCTCGTCAAAAGTAATATTCTTATGTTTTCTACAAAGAGTTAATGGAATTTTATGGATAGAAAATCACTTAATACATGGCACCCCATAAATTTGCATTGTTCGAATCACTTGTACGGCAGGGAAGATTGCTGCGGGATAGCAGGTCCATCCACAGCAGTATGCCAGTCCCTGCATATTTAAAAAGGATGTGCTAGTTCATAGACTATGAGAGAATATGGCTCTCCATATGTATATAGTAAAATATATTGCTATAGAGGATGCGTACTTTATAAGTATTTATATTCTTTCCCTTCTGAGAAGGGTTATAATTGGTAATAAAATGCATATAATGAACCTATTTATTTTTATATTTCTTGGCTAATATGATCTCCTAAGTTATCACCTTTTTTAAAAAAAGAAAAAGACATATAACAAGGATAGAGTATTTATGCAATATAATATGATACTAGAGATAATAAACACTATGAATTTTGGAAACTGTGTGAGGGTTTTTATTTCACTGATGTTCACATTACTGTGTTCAAAAGAATAGCTGTTGTGAAGGTTAATGAAGGACATTGCAAGACACAATCCAGCCTAGCGCATGCATTATGTTCTATGCAGATATCAGCCTGTTTGCCCTCCAACGCCCTTAACATGCATGCTCCACTTCACCTTGTTTGCAACTGGGAGAGGAAGAGCTATGATTCCTATCACAATCCCACCTTAGTTCTTACCTGAGTGTAGAGATACACAAGCTTAGCTCAACACAGTCCTAATCGCATTTATGCTCCTTTCATTGGATATAGGTGTTAGGCCTGGTTCATACATGGAAACAGTGATGCTTTAACCACCTGAAATGTCACTGTGCGCAACAAGATTATTCAGGTAAGGCAGCTTGGGACATGAATCCATCTGCTTTCACTGCACCACTGCAATCTGAAAGTCTTGCAGTATAGTGAAAACCATAGTGAAAACCATTGCATCTGCATGAACTACTTCGTTGGAATGACTTCCTATAAAATGCTGCCTCTGCACAGTTGCATTTCCATCTGCCATTGTGCTGCTGTTCAAAAATAGCAGCTGCAAGCAGACTTCCCTGATAGATGTTTCTGTGGGAACAAAGATCAATGTTTCCCCCCTCACACACTGCAAGAGGAATCGGTTTACAAAATTAAAAGATCAATTCATATTACAATTATTTCACCTTTGTGTTCTTTGTCTCACACATTCAATATGCACATACAAAAAAAACAAACACAGGGGGGGTATTTGTGCAAACTTCAGAGAACGTGTTCATTGTGAGGTTTGGTTTACATAGCTCTTGTAGAAACAGATTTAATAACAGATTTGACCCAGGCTTCTAGTTGATAAACAATGATTCATCCAAACTGGCTTTCATATGCCAATGGTATTAAAGAAAGAGGGGGATAGCAAATTCTAGGCTTTAGGAGCCATAAAGATGAGAGCATTGTAGTACATAAGAAATGTCAGAAATCCTTTTTGTGTACTTCCCATTTAAGTAAATGAGAGCTGTGCTAGAGCACAGCAGTTTTAATATTTACACAAGAGAACTTCCCACTGGGTTGTGTTAATTGGACCGCTGTGCCAACTATGCTACCCAGTGTGGGGTGTTTTGCCCTTTCCTTCCTGCCATCTCCATCCCAGCTAAAAACACTTAAGAGTCTTTTGTCAGGGGGAAATAGTTGTACTTGTAAATGTACTTACCAGCACATACCCTGTACTTCATAAACTGATCTTGCTTTTGTAGAAGCTGGTCAAACTGTTCAGTGCAAGTGTCTTTCAAATGAGTATATTTAAGATTACAATGAGAACGGGAGCAGGACACAGACACTTTCTTGCACATAATAGTGCAAATGTGATTGTGTGCCCCCTGTCCTGTGGAAAAACAATATGCCTAATTTTTCATAGGTAATCAGTGTTCCGTGATCCTGAGCATGCCGGCTCCCCAATCCTAAACATATTTACTTGGAACTTATTTCCATAGTATCAGTGGGATTTAATTCCAAATGCGTTAGTGCATAGCAATGTGTCAGGAATGCAGGGGCTCAGGGTCAAATGCCCAGATCTTGGGACTCTCCCTCAGTTTCACACCCTCCTCAAGTGCTTTTGTGTCAATGAAATGTGATAATGCTTCTTGGTTGCATGAACAGGGGACTGTTGGATGTGTGTGTAGCAGGGGTGCCAACGCTTGGGGCCCCAACTCTTTTGGGTCCTCCCAATGTTCAGAATATCAGGGCCAACTGCAACGTGGCTTCAGTGGCTGGTTTCTCCTCCTCCTGCTGCTTCTGCTGCTGCGGAGGGGAAGGAGGGGGAAGCAGCTCCCGGCCAGTAGTGGCAGCAGGAGGGGCTACTGATCATTGAAGCCTCACTGCTGCCGTGTTTGGCTCTGCCCCCTAGTTCCTCTGACATCCTGATATGATGTTGGGACATCACATGCATGATGTCACACACAACGTGGCCCCACTCCCCCCAATGCCTCTGGTGTGTAGATACATTTGGCTTTTACATGACAGGATTGTAATCTACTATACAGTCATTGTTGTTGTTTAGTCGTTTAGTCGTGTCTGACTCTTCGTGACCCCATGGACCAGAGCACACCAGGCACTTCTGTCTTCCACTGCCTCCCGTAGTTTGGTCAAATTCATGCTGGTAGCTTCAAGAATACTATCCAATATACAGTCATACCTTGGGTTAAATATGCTTCAGGTTGAGTGTTTTCAGGTTGCGTTCTGAGGTGACCCAGAAGTAATGGAACAGGTTACTTCTGGGTTTCGCCGCTTGCGCATGCGTAGACACTCAAAATGATATCACGTGCATGCGCAGAAGTGGCGAATTGCAACCCGCGCACACGCAGATGCACAGACACGGGTTGTGTTCTGCTCAGGATGCAAACGGGGCTCTGGAACGGATCGTGTTCGCATCCAGAGGTACCACTGTATAGAGGTTGGAGTCGGATCCATTGCTCTGCCCACATGGGGGAATGCACCCCTCAGTCTGAAAAGGGTCACTCACTTTCTGCTCTTACGTGATGGCA
The DNA here is from genome assembly GCF_964252035.2 of Podarcis erhardii. Lineage (NCBI taxonomy): Eukaryota > Metazoa > Chordata > Lepidosauria > Squamata > Lacertidae > Podarcis > Podarcis erhardii. The sequence continues at coordinate 52,051,001 of NC_138508.1, read as the reverse complement.
ATAGTTCTGCATGATCGAATGAAGAAAAATAAAGAATTGCTTCCTGCATTGATCCCAGACGCTGGCAATGTATGGCCTTGATTGGAAGAGTAAGCTGGCACACTGCCACCTGACAACCTCAATAAATGTACGCAGGAAGTTCATAAGGGATCTTGCACTTCACTTGGGTGGTCTTACAACATGAGCACCCCCCTCACTCCCACATGCCAAAAACACACTAGGATAGTGTAGGGCACTCAGCAAACTAGGAAATATTGTTGCTATGTGGCCAGTTTGTTCAAGGCATAAAATCCTCCTGGACTGTTCAGGAGATAGCAGAAGTTTTGCATTGCAATATTTATGAGATTTTTTTAAAATGATAATATATGTAAACATGTTGTATTTTGATGTATTTTGCTGTCTATGGATGCTTTGATTGTTTCCTTCCTTAGGGAAGTGAGCAACACTCTGCATTAAGACACAAGAGGGACCTTTACAGCTGCTCTCTACACAGGTTTCCTCTCAGGCTTTTAATGCACAGTTTTATTTATTTGTAATAAGAATCAGCGTAATACTTTGTGTCAGCAGGAAGGAAGGTCCTTGCAGTATTGTTTGCCCATAACTCCAGCTGAGCCTCATCCAAGAAAAGATTCTCAGTCACTACTTGGCAAGAAAGAAGGTAGGCACGAAAAAACCTGCATAAAATATTGTGGAATTCAAGCCTGTCAAGGTCATGCACTTTACAATTCCAAACCTGTGTGTGTGTGTGTGTGTGTGTGTGTGTGTGTGTGTGTGTGTGTGGTTTCTTAATGAGGCTGTATTTTGTATAGCCTGTGTCAGCAACTGGCCAGCTCTGGTGCCACATAAGGACAAGTATTAAGGTTACTGAAGTCTGTTGTTTACTCTTTCTGTGGCAGCACTTGTATTCCACTCCTTTGGTGCTCCCTTCTTAGAATAATATGTCGTTTCTACTAACTGTGAGCCTGTGCCACAGACATCGCTGCTGAATATATTTCACCTATACACAGACCCTCCAAGTGTCCCTATTTTTCAGGGACAACCCCGGATTTACAGAAGCCAACCTGGTTTCTGATGTGATCCTGGAATGTCCCGCTTTTCCGTAGGATGTCCCTATTTTTATTGGAGAAATGTTGGAGCGTATGGAGTTATGTGACGCCAAGCCAAGTACCTATGCAACCTTTAGAAGACACCTGAAGGCAGCCGTATAGTGAAGTTTTTTATTAAAAAAATGTTAATGTTTTACAGTGGTACCTCGGGTTAAGAACTTTATTCATTCTGGAGGTCCATTTTTAACCTGAAACTATTCTTAACCTGAGGTACCACTTTAGCTAACCTGAGGTACCACTTTAGCTAATCACCGTGCGATTTCTGTTCTCATCCTGAAGCAAAGTTCTTAACCCGAGGTACTATTTTTGGGTTAGCAGAGTCTGTAACCTGAAGCATCTGTAACCTGAAGCGTCTGTAACCTGAGGTACCACTGTATTGTGTGTTTTTTTATATGTTGTAAGCCACCCAGAGTGGCTGTGGCAACCCAATCAGATGGGCGGGGAATAAATAGTAAACATGACATGCGGCCAGTATCACATCTAAATCATCCTTGTTCACACTGAAAGAAAGAAATGGAAAACTATTTTAGTTAAGAACACTAGAAGAGCCCTGTTAGATCATGCCATACGTCTATCAAGTTCAGCATCCTTTTCATCCAGTATCCAGCTAGATACCTATGGGAAACAAGCACAACATCAGTCTCATTCTCCCCAACAACTTGTGTCCAGAGGCATGCCTCTTCCAGTACATACTACTTGTTACTACTGGTGACTACTGGTTACTGATAGCCTTGTACCCTGCATGATGGCCAATCCTGTTTTTAAGCCAGTTTGGAGATGGGAGGGAGGCAATTGTAATATTGCCTCAGTACCTTGCATATGGTAAGACAGTGTTGTGTGGATTATTCTTTTGTATATCTCTCTAAATAAAGAGCCATATACGAGAACCAAAAAAACCAAAAACAAAATAAAACTTTCCCCAAACTGCTGCATGCGACTCGGTCGGCTGAAGTCATAAATTCAGCACCCTCCCCTTTCCTCCACAACAGAATTTATGATGGAAAGGCTGATGAAGTTTAAATAAGAAGCATTCAGCTCACTCAGCAGCGCTGTATTTTAAAAGGACAGCAGTATTTTTTGTTGTTGAAGATAATGAACTGTTCTGTGCTGCTTCAGGCAATATTAAATTAAAATCTATTGGGAAATAAATGGGAAGAAATATCTTGTTTTTGCAAAAGTACCAATTACTGGCATCTCCCCTCACTTTAACTTAATGCTCTACTGTCTGATACACAGACCATGACCCCGTCTGCACTGTACATTGAAAGCAATAGCATACCACTTTAAACAGTCATGGCTTCCCCCAAATAATTCTGGGAGCTGTAGTTTAAGAGTGCTAAGAATTGTTACAAGGTCTAAGTACCATATTTTTTGCACCATAACACTCACTTTTTTCCTCCTAAAAAGCAAGGGGAAATGTCTGTGCGTGTTATGGAGGCAATGCCTACGGGTGGCATGCCTACGGATTTTCCTCCTCTAAAAACTATGTGCGTGTTATGGTCGGGTGCGTGTTATAGAGCGAAAAATACGGTAGTTTAATAAGCAATCCCTCTTCCCCAGTAACTCTGGGAATTGTAGCTCTGTGAGGGGAAAGGGGATCTTGTTCTTCTAACAAATTACAGTCCCCAGGATTCCTTGGGGGAAGCCACGTTTAAAGTGGTATCATACTGCTCTAAATGTGTAGATTTTGCTTCATGGCTGTGTCCGCATTTCTCAGAATGCAACCTCTTCAAAGGGGAGGGGGAGGAAAGAGAACACTCTATGGTGGAGCTTTCCAAACTGTGTGTTGCGACATGTTAGTGTCTTATAAGGGTTTAGTTTAACCTCCAGTTTGCTAGTACAGTCATACCTTGAGTTGAATGTGCTTCGGGTTGCGCTCCGCAGCAACCCAGAAGTAATGGAGCATGTTACTTCCGGGTTTCGCCACTTGTGCATGCGCAGACACTCAAAATGACGTCACGCGCACGCGCAGACGTGCCACCACGTCTTGCATTCCGTTCAGGATGCGAATGGGGCTCTGGAATGGATCCCGTTCACATCCCGACGTAAAACTGAATGACAGCATCGCAAAATGAGGCATGTATAAAAAGTGTATCACCAACATGAAAAGTTTGGAAAACTCTGCTCTATGGGATTGCATGAAGAAGAAGTTTTAATAATAATAATAATAATAATAATAATAATAATAATAATAATAATTTATTTATACCCCACTCATCTGGCTGGGTTTCCCCAGCCACTCTGAGCAGCTTCCAACAGAATATTAAAATACAATAATCTATTAAACATTAAAAGCTTCCCTAAACAGGGCTGCCTTCTAAAAGACTGTTTCATAAGACTTTCTGATGCTGCTGTAGTTATCTACATCGTTCTTTAGCGGGCATAGAAAGAAGGCTTACTTGGCAAACATCCCAACTTAGTTTAATGAGGATAATCCTTGTCCAAAGGCCTTTCATTGATTACATTTTGATTTCACTCTTCCCCTATGGAGCTCAGGAATATATGAATTCCCACTTACCCCTGCATCCCTTCTTTGTGTGCCTCCTCCATGAGAGGACCGGAGGGTAGCAACATGAGAACGGGCCTTTTCTGCAGTGGCTGCCCATTTGTGGAATGCTCTCCCCAGGGAGCTTCACCTGGTGCCTTCATTATACACCTTTAGGTGCCAGGCAAAAACATTCCTCTTTTACCAGGCCTTTGGCTGGCTGACATTCAATGCCCTTTTAAAATGTGATAGGGAAGGAGTGTTGTTTTTATTTTGATTATGTATTCTGTGTTTTTATATTGTGATTTTATCCTGTGAACCGCCCTGAGACATGCAGGTGTGGGACAGTATACAAATGTTAATACAGTGGTACCTCGGGTTAAGAACTTAATTCGTTCTGGAGGTCCATTCTTAACCTGAAACTGTTCTTAACCTGAGGTACCATTTTAGCTAATGGGGCCTCCCGCTGCCGCCATGCCACCACCGTGCGATTTCAGTTCTCATCCTGAAGCAAAGTTCTTAACCCGAGGTACTATTTCTGGGTTAGTGGAGTCTGTAACCTGAAGAGTCTGTAACCTGAAGCATCTGTAACCCGAGGTACCACTGTAATAATAATAATAATAATAATAATAATAATAATAATAATAATAATAAAAATCCCAAAATGTCCCAATGCCAGCTAAAAAAATGATTTACTAGATGTTTGATGCTTTTCCCAGCAAGGTTTGCTTTGCTGTTTCTTGCACAGAAGGTGCAACTACTTGTGGTAAGCCTGTCACTAGCCAGGCGTGTTGGGGACTGCCAAAACATGAAAGATGACATAACCACGGGACAAAGTTTTGGGGATAAAACAGCCCACAGCTTTATTGATTACAACTACCAGTAGGTTGTGGTGTAGGCATTGGGAGTGTATCCAGAAATATTCCACACAACTGCTGAATGATTGATTGGCAGGGTCGATCCAAGATTAAGGATCACCCTATGTTAGGTTTCAGGGAATCAGATCCCTCTGCCAGTGACAGTAAATAAGTAGATCAAACGAAAGCAGCATTCTTACCACTTAGTTTCTTTAATAATCACAGCGAGAGACAAAGGAATGTATCTCTCTCTAGAAATGGTGTTGCTTCCAGTAAAGGTTCACCCCCACCGTCCCTATTAATCTACATCACTCCTACATCAGATAATCTGAGCTTGTTGCCGCTAAGATCTCTGTTCTATCAAAGCCCGTCTAGTCTTAGGCAAAGGGGGGGGGGGTCAGGAATGCTGTCCAAGGACACTGAATCTGCCAAATGTCTCTTTCCTGGTGTTTCCTCTTCTACCTGTTCCTCACCCAGTGTTTCCCAGCTTTTCCCTTCTGGACTATGCCCCTCTGCAAACCACTGTTCTAAATCTATACTGACCTCCTGCCCAGGTTTGATGAAACCCTAAGCTACTGAAGGTAATGGGGCCCTTTATAATATGTCCAGCTGTCCTTTGTCAACAACAAATTGTCACTGTTTTTTGTGTTGAATATATGTTATATGGTAATTTATGGACCTAAAGCCATTTGCACTTAACAAAATATGTACTTTATCAAAGTAACTGTTGAACTGAAATACAATCAAGAAGAAGTATATTTTTGTGGGGGGCCCAAGAGCATAGGGCCCTAAGCTATAGCATGTTTAGCTTATACATAAATCCAGCACTGCTCCTGCCCTTGGGAAGGTTCAGAAGAAGGGGGGGGTGGCCCGTAGCATTCCTCCTCAGTCCAGCCCCTGACACCCTATGGCAGATATCAAGTCGGGCAACCCCATATGCTCACCATTGTGAGGGGCAATGCAATGGCCCATCTGCCCCATCTGGGCATCTGGATAGAACACTACCCTGGGACCCCATTAAGAGGGCACCCTGACCCTTGGGTCAGGGAGTGGGACTCCCAATCTCCCACCATTTAGACTAAGGATCCAACCCAAATCCTTAACTGCCAAGTTAGTTTTGACAATTGCTGCAAGATACGCGAAAACCGACAGAAGACAGGCCCATTAGTCACAGAAGGGGTTGGGCAATTCCTCCCTGGCCCCCAATACAGTGACTGAATGCTTTCATAGTAAGGTCATAAGCATGACTTGCCCACTTACCCTCATGTGACTAGTTATTAGAGGAGGAGGGAGGCTAGACAGCAAACAAGGCCTTGGGCAGGGATGGGGAACTTGTGGCCTTTCAGGTGGACTCCAGCTCCCAGAGCATGGCCAGGAATGATGGCAGCTGCAGTTCAGCAACATCTGGGCAGCACCTTTTTGGGTACCCTGCACTATATGTTCCTGGTTTGGTTTCTAAATGCTTCCGGGGTCACTGTCATACATGTTAGAAATAAATAGTAAGGGAACCAAATCCATCAACTTACTTATTCTTTGCTTGGCAAAAGTGGTACAAAAGAGCTGACTCAGGAAGTAAGATTTGACCTGAGGCTCTATACAGCAAGGGGCATTTTCATCAAAAGAGCTGCTCACACCAGTAGCTCTTATTAAGTTGAATTGTAAAGTAACCTTTCATGTATAACTAATTCAATTTTTCAAGGCACAGCTCAATAGTATCCCCTGCTCCCACACCTCCCTAGAAACTTTCTATTTCTAGCTGCATATACAGAAATAAAGCAGGACGGTCGTCAAAGGCTCCCTAGCCTACGGTCTTTACTAATATCTGTGCATATGGCTTCACTCGTTGCTAAGATAGGTAGAAGACATTGAAGTCAGAAAAAAGGACTGGGGCTGGAACAAGACACAGAATAGTACAGTATACTGCTTGTTGAAACTTTTCCTGCTGTGAAAGTCTTGTTAGAATAAAGGTATAAACTCAAACAAAAGCTAGTCCCTGGTGGGGCCCCCCAGCTGGCTTAGACCTCCAAGACAAGGAGCAAGTGTATCCAGCTGCCCCCCCCCCACCCACCATGGGTAGACCCTTACAGATAGACCCATATAGGAAGACACAGATAGGATGGTACTGCATGATATTCAGATAGCTTCATAATCTCACTATTGTTATCTTTGTTCAGAAAAGAATTACTGTCAATATCTATGGATGCTGGGCCCTGAACCTGATGTGAGACCTTATATTTTGCTCTCAGAACATTCAGATAATATTTGCTAACTGCTAAAGTTTTAGGACAGGAACAAAAAAAATCAAGAAAAGATAAAAGTGTGTGTGTGTGTGTCTGTGTGTGTGTGTGTGTGTGTGTGTGTGTATCCATTCAACATTTGTAGATGTAAATCTGAGTCGGGAGAGGTGCCCTTTATCTGTTAAAAAAGAAACTCACCACCATTTCACACAACGGTTCTGCCTTTGCATGATTGCTCTCTTTTGACGAAGAACTGTGTATTTACACAAAATAAAAGCATATTGGTTCCATCTTCTCCAGACAGTTTCTTTTCAAAGTCTCCACTCCATTTCCTGTTTCCCCCTCTAATGCTCCGATGTTTGCATACAAAGAACTTAGCAATGTTGGCCTGGCATCTTCTAAATCATTTCAAGTTGTCTGGGGAAGTAAAAAAAGAAGAATGCTTTTGCTCCGAAGGAAGATTAAGCAACAAGTATGGTTAAGAGTCGCTTCATACGTTGCGTTTGTCCTACATAGGGGAAATGCACGTGCTTTTCCATCTGTACCACGTATTTGTGGCAGAAAAAGTACTCATGCCATACTTGTATTCATACAAGATGGAATTATTTATTCCTCCCCATTTAGATGTTGCCTTATGGCCCACCCAGGACACTCAAGATAGATTTCAATATGAATTCTGTTTAAAACAAACTATTCAACATCTCAAGGGAAGCGAGATTATTATTATTTTTAAAAAAAGCAGAACAAAAGTAGATATTCTCTTTTTGGCAATCACTGAAGTAGGATTGTCTTCCAGCCCTAAAAGGGTTAAGCAAGAATGCCTGGTAGAGTTCCTTGGTAGAAAATACCAGAAATTGCGGATCACCACCCAAAAAATATCCCAGTTCTATGTAGACACCAGTTGCATTTCCAAAGATCAGAGAATTCAGAGTACGTCCTCAAAGACAAGAGGGTACTTCTGAGAAAAGCATTTCCTTCCATACACTTTGCTATTTGAAAGTTATCGATTTACATATATATGCACAGCATTTCCTGTGTTATGATTTTGCAGGAAGGTGATGAGGGATGGAGAACCAGATACCCTCCAGATGTTGTTGGACTACAACTCTATCAACCCTGACTACTGGTCATGCTGGCTTGGGCTGATGGGACTTGGAGTCCAACAATATAGAGAGAGTCACAAATTCCACATCCCAAGGTTAAATCACACTTAATGAGTGTGTGTGTGTGTGTTTTATAATGTTCCCATCTGCCTCACCAATGTACAAAGAGGGGATTTGGTATCAACCACTTCCTCTTTCCCATTTCTCTTCTGTTCAGTCCCTCTTGGGCTGCCTGGATCTTTCTCTTTAACCTTTCCCCTTTTGTCCAACACTCCTTGCTGCCTCTTTCCACAACACATTCCTTGGTTGCCTGAAGAGTTCTAAAGTAAGAACACATTGTGAGAAGGTAAGAAAAGGACATATTTGTGTGTGTCAGAACAAGAATATGTGGTCCTTTTAATAACCTGCTATCATGCTGCATCTCATAAATGAATAAGGTTCATAAATAAGGAACCATCCTTTCAAATATGGCCCCTCAACTTCCTTGTCTATTACATGTGCCCTATAAGGTTTAGAGCAGTGACAGGGAACCTTATTCACCTCAAGGGCTGTAGTCCTTTGTGGTCAACCTTCTGGGGGCCACATGTCAGTGGTTAGAGCCAAGAAGTGGGCAAATCACAGTAGGCTATGTATTCTAGCCACAGAAGTCAGAGGTTTCACTACACGCACAAAAACACCCCCATCCAGATAAGCAAGAAGTATTAGCATGATTCAAGGACACTTTCCAGGGAGGCAAAGGCACCTGAGGAGGGCAAGGAGAGGCACTGAGAAGGGGCATTGTTACCCCATCTGGGTGCCTGGGGCACTGCCCACCAATCTCAGTCTGCCCTCAGATATCCCCCACCTGTTTGCCTTCTTACCAGTCCAACGAGTGCCACTGTCTGTCAGCTTCCTCCTCCCTGATCTCAGAACTGCCCTCGTAGAATGGCACAGAGAAGAGGACGGTACAGAGAAGACTAGAATGAGTTGGCCGTAGCTCTCATAAGCTCTGTCTCCAACCTTCAGCTGGTCCCCCTGCCTTCCACTCTACCAGCTGCAATGGGACCAGCCATCACTGGTCTTGCAGCCCAGATGGAGAGTTTCGGTGGGCTGCATGCAGCCCTCAAGACAAAGGTTCTATAACACTAGCTTTGAGTCATAGTTTTGCTATCAAGGGCATGGCTGCTTCTTGGAATTGTCTAGTGCTGGCTACAGTTGCTCTACTCCAGAACACGCTGAATTTGGGCTGTCCTTTGGTTCCATTCATTGTTTCCACCTGTTGATAAGGCCCCACGCCATAAAAATCTATTTACATTTAATGGTTTGTGGTCTCAGACAATCTTATAAACATATTTCCTTGATTGAAGCAATTTCTTTTTATAGCTCTATAACTGTTATACACCGTGAATTCTGCACCATGCACAAAGCAAACAAAGACAGATGTGTATAAAGTGGTATGCTTTGTGTGTGTGTGTTTTAAAAAAACTTATTAAACTGATCTTATAAAATCTTTTGATATTCACTTCCTTTCCCCTCCTTAAAAGGTATCAGAATTTACAATTGCAAGTGTTTGCATCAGGGCAGTTACACAATTTCCCCTTTGCCAATGCCTGTAAGAAATTTTAGTTATTTTCGTCACACTCTGCATTCCCTAGGTTGCCAGTGCATTCAGTTTCAGTTAAGTGCTGTTGCTTTGCAGTATAGTAAAACAATTCTTAGAATCAGCGGAAAAGATTACTAAAGTCCAGGGCTGCCACATTTATTTATTAAAGTTTTATTCACTTGAATAAAATGAGAAGAGGGGAATCATCATTTCCACAGATTTAGAGCTAAACTAGATGTGATGTGAAAGACCCCTTGTGAATCTCCCTCTGTGTCTGTTTTCCACCGGACTGCATTCTCAGGGAGATGGGTATTTGATCGGAGCAGTGGATCCCATGCCCAGTATGAAGGCATCAGCCAAGGCTAGCCCTACTATTTCATAAAGTAAGTTGACCATCTAAGTTAGCTGATGCTAGGAGGACAGCTGTTTCTCCGAAGCCCCCCAGCCATTTACTTCTGTTGGAGAGCAGAGATGCTTTGGCTACACAGCTTGTCCTGACCACCTAAAGTAGCCTGCTACTTCAGGTGCCATGGAGAAGGATAATCCCCTTTTCAACACTTTCAGCCGCCAGTCTAGTTGGCTTCTGCCTATGGAATGGGGAGGGTGTGCCATATTGAGGGTGTGCCACACCAGGCAGCAAAATCCATTAGAAATTGATATTTTGACTGCAGTGCACCAGAAGCAGAGAGCAAGGGCAACCATAGACCTGTGTTTCTCAAACTTGGGTTCCCAGCTATTGGTGGACTCCCATCATCCCTAGCTAGCTGGATCGGTGGCGGGGGATGGTGGGAGTTGCAGTCCACCAACCGCCGGGGACCCAAGCTTGAGAAGCACTACCATAGACAGTGTGTTCAGAGCTAGCTGTAGAACAATAAATGCAATACAAATGACCCAGTCAAGCTTTGCCATGAGCTAAAATGGGAAGCCTATACCATCATCAGCCAGTGAAATTAGTACATTTTCATTATGGCTCCGTTTACATTTCCAGCATGCCTCTGTTCCAGCACCCTTACATTCAAGTGATTCCTCTTTGGCAAACTCCATCTTGCAGCCTTCACTACCACCTAGAAGACGCAATGGATGTTCAAGAACCTTGCCAACACTGGCAGACTGTGCAGATCAGGGAGGGCTAGAGCAACATTTTCTGGACCCTGCATTGACTTTTCCAAGAGTGATTGAGCAATGCACTTTCCTGAAGCATTATCCCAAAGCTAATCCAGCTTGAGCAGTGCTGGAGCAACTCCTCCATGTACTTCCTTTGGAGGCCGGCACGACACTCCCTTGTGATTAGTCTAGGATCCTTCTACCTTGCCTTCCATTCTGGGCTCCTGACTCTTGAACCATTTGTTCAGTCTCACTTCTTGTCTGAGATATCTGAATTTGCCAACTTTCTGGATTGAAGGAACTTTATATGGTCTTGATGTCCTAATGTTCACTGGCTCCTTCAGGGCCAGCTCCAGAATTTGGGGGAGAGCCCTGCTGATGCTGTCCTTGATGCCCTCTAATGCCTACCCTGACTTTGTCCCACTGGTGGTGCTCCTTCAGCTGCCAGTCTTGGCCTCTCCTTTATATGCAAGTGGACTCACCTAGCACAGCACATTACAACACAGCTGCCTTCAGGGAAAGTCACTTGTGTGAGGGGGTGGAGCAACCAGCAACCTCCCCATCACAATCACAAATGGGCTTACCCTACAATGGCAGTAGCATAATGGGCCAGTGAGTCCACTGATTGCTTAATTCCTTTAAGTCTTAACTTACTGCACAGTCACCCTAAGCTACAGTTTGGGGATGCCCTTCAGCCATCATAACTTGAGCTGTAGAAAGTAAAAACTACTATTTCATGTTGTAATGCACACTGTGTTAGAACATCCCTTGGTGACCCTGATCAGTTTTGTGGCCTGCAGCCCTTCTTAGTAACAACAACAACAGCAACAACAACAACAACAACAACAACAACAACAGAATTCTGCCCCCATGCCCATTTCCATTTTCTAGTCTTGTCTCTCTATTGATACCAATGGCTGGGAGAAGTAAAACCAGTTTAGTTTCAGATGCTCCTCCCAACCTCAGCTGGGATGTGGCAGAGTAAGTGGTTTAAGGCTTACAGCCTATGGCTACCCACCATCTAAAGGGCAATACCACAAATATTAACAATGTAAATGAGTTATGGCTTGCAGTTTACCATCTGTGTGATGGTGAACCTCAGCAATAACAAGCAGCAACCATAGAATGTAACTTCGATTGAAGATGTCAGGGATAAAAAGGTTGTGGCAACTGGAAGAAACACACACATTCCAATTAATTTTTCATTTTTCATCATTAGCAGTCTTTAAATTGCAGATAAAACCCACTGAGGAAGTTAATTAATTTAAATCAATGATGGACTTCCTAGATTCAAGAAGCATCCTGGATGTTTTAATAATAAAAGTTATTGAAAATGTGGTGATGCCTATTAGTCAAGCTGTAAATTGCAGAGAGCCATACAAAGCCACAAACACAACTTCCAATGTCTTTCAGATATATTGCAAGACAAAGATAGAAAGACAGCAATTAATCCAACTCTGCTACAATTAATTATAAAGTTCATGGTCCTGCTACCATAATGAAAAGACACTTTTCATGTTTTATTACGTAGATAGCGGCAGAAAGTGTAATCTCTTGTTAAGTGGTCATTACGTAGTAGATACATTTTTTCTGGATTTATGACATCAAGTTTTATGAATGCCTTATCCCTCTGCTCATTGCTGTTTCCTATTATATAAATGGCTATGTGAAAGTAAATATATTGAAGTTCACTTGTTGGCTGGAGTAAAGTGGTTTAATACAGAAGCCAAAGTACAACAGAAGGCACCAGCACTGATTAAATATGGAATACTGCTGATGTATCAATGTGCCATATGTATTTTCTTTACAACATGAAAGGCTGATACAATGGACACCATGGGATTCAATCACATGCCAACAAATTCAAGTTGCACAATTAAAGCTGGTCAGTGTTGTTGCACAGGAAACCCACTCTCCTCCCCAATCAGACAAAGTGACAAAGAGTGACAGGAAAATGCACTGGACAGAATGGGATAGCAATTGCTTCACACAACATCAGATAACTTCCCCACAAACAAATCAGGATGAATGCTCAAGTTTCCCACAGCCCAGCTCCATAGCTGGCTGGGGGGTCTCAGGTGATTCCTCAGCTGGAGTAGACTTGGAACAGATGAGGGTCACATGCCTCATCAAGTCCAGATTCTGCAATCAGCTTGCAAAGTGTGAAAGGGAAGCAGAGCTGAGATGCTGTGTTTACTCAACTGCCCATGGTGATGGACCTTGGCTTGGCTGCTCCTGGACTCTATGGGACCGTGCTTCAGGTTTGACTCTGGTCTTCAGACTTGGCTTGCTTGGACTGACCCTGGACTGTGTTTCCTGACCTTTGGACTGTGTTTCCTGACCTCTGGACTTTGCTTGCATGGATTGACCCCCAGACCTTGAACTTGATGCACTGACTCACTGCCAGGTAGGCCAGGGGTTCAGGACACCCACAGTCTTTGCATAAATAAATCTGAAAGCAGCCAATACAGAAAAGCACTGGCTTGTGTCAAACCTGAAATTGTGTCAAACCTTGGCTATAATTCTGTAGTATGGCGGATATATTATTATAATATAGAAATGTAAATATTGCCAATATGTGAAATAGTGCTAATCTTACTACTGAATACATTATTTAATTAAGCATGGCAGAAAACACTGCAAAGACCCAGTCCTAGCACAGAAAATTAAAATCAAGACACATGGGACATTCCCTGAGCCAGATCATCAGCTCCAATTTCCAACCCAGAGCAAACACATGGCAATGGAAATTAGCAGAAGACCATATTTGGTGTTAAGGTCTTGGGTGTGCCTAGGACTGCCCTGAGTCACTTTACACACAAGACAATCTGAGCATGACGCCCTATTCTAATGATGAAGTCAAGAAGGTGCAAAGTGCCTACAACTCGCAATAGCACTGAATGAAGTTGAAAACCTGTTACTTTAAAAGTGAGTGCTTGGATTTAGTTAATGCATAAATGGCCAGAAGGAACAGACATCTTTATACCTCAAGAATGCTTTTGGGAAAGCTCCCAAGAATAGGACTGCCATATTTCAAAAAGTGAAAATTCAGACACAAAAGTTGTTGAGCTTTTTATGGCAAGCAAAGTTGTTGAACCTGGACCCTGTTGCTGACTGCCATATTCCAGTGATGTCCAGGAACCTCTAGGTGGATAGTAGCCCTACAATGCAGCTGTCACTCAGAGCAGCAGTTAGGCTTTTCTGTGTGTCTAAAAAGACAAACAGAAAAACTTCTATTTAGAGCAGGCATTAGGAACCTCAGTCTAATCCCAGCCATAGGCACCCTCTGCGGGCCACACCTTTTAACAGTCCTGCTTTATACCCTCCTTGAGTATTTTTGCCTGCCTGGAATGCATCCTTGTTTTTCTTGCATTTCAGTGAAATAGAGGGATGTACAAGCAGGTGTAAAAACTAGTCTATGGTACAAAGGTAAAATCCACATTCGTTTTCTGCCCACTTTTGTCTCTAGTAAAGTTGCCCAGAAGGGAATGTGCCCTTCAGGCTGAAAAAGACCCCCCCCCTTTAGAAGTGCAGCCACCACTGAAGAGTCATAGAATTTACCCACTGTTTCAGAAAGGGACCAGTTGAATGGCCACCACACCCACTTTTGCAGAGCACAATTAGCCCTGTGAAAGTGAGGGGGGGTACTCAGCCCAGCTTTAGGCTAAATCAGCTTTACATTCAGTATGCTGAAAGTCTGGAATGAAGTTAGTACTTTGAGCTCCGCCTATTTCATTCGTTGCTTCTTTAAATATGGTGTGTGTCAAACATGAGCTCAGCACATGGTGTTATAAACAAGATTATTAAAAAGGGTAGAAATCCCTGTGGATCAATGCAGGTAATGGAAATGCAATGCAATTACTAATGGGGAGCTGGTGTTTCTGGATGCAGGAGATATTAGCACTCCCTGCTAAAGAAAGATCTATTGAACTGTGATGTGTAAATGTAAACCCTTCCAAGGTTTGTTTGAGGTCAGGTTTTTAAAAGTTTGGAAGCCCATGTAATTTTCCAGATTAGGAGCTGGGGTATGATGGCAGAGCTGGTCTCTTGCACAGTACTTCCTGGATACGGCCAAGTTAGAAATATCACAAAAATATTCCTTCTCTCTACCCTGCTTCCTGTAGTTTGATACATCTGTTTCTGATCTTAGTAAAATCAGGAAGTGAAGACTCACAGGAACATTAAATTAGAGAAAGAGGAAAGAAACATTTTATATGACTTAGTTAACTCATGAAAACAGCTGATTGATGCTGTGAGCATGGAGGTGGAGTTAAAGATGGGGGATCTTTGTCTCTCCAGATGTTGCTGGACCATCTGTGACCATGCTGCTTGGAGCTGATGTCCGTTGAAGTCCAAAAACATAAGGAGAGCCACAAGTTTCTTACCTCCAGTTTTAGTTCACCTCTTATCACTACTGTGTGGAGGCTGGCTAAAACGAGCCTCCATTTGATGACTCTCAATTTAGAGTAGCTCACTCCTATTATGTGGAGAGCCTGATGAAAGCAGCAAAGGAGAAAGCAGAGATTCAAACATAGAGATTCAAAACATTTCGGTCAAGTCCTATACTGACCAAGGAGAGTCAACTGGGATCCTTTTGAGGCTAGAAATGGCTTCCAGTTCACTGTTTTGCAGCTCCTGTTTCCCAAAAGAGGACATGGATTTTATGGCTGAACATTGAAATAGGCTTTGGACTACTGCAGATAATGTCTGCACATGACTGAGATTAGCCTCTGGTATTTGTTTTATTATTTCTACAATTCGTATACCACTGAATCTCTAAGTAGTGTACAAGAGACCCAATGCAATAGGACTAGGAATGAGTTAAAACTATAAAATCAGAGTTCAGTTTAAACGCCTGCTGTAGTAAGCAAAACAAAAATGATCTACAAGCTGATGTATGCTGCTGTCCAACCCCAAAGTCCATTTGTGCACAATTTATTGCCATATGGGCAGACCCTGTCCTTCACATTAAAATTACAAAGCAAATAAGAGACCGGGATACTGCCCCTCAACAAATAACCATTGGATCACCCCAAAACACAGCATGGTTCTCTCCTATACACTATCATAAAAGTATTTCATCCTGTGGCCCTCCAGATGTTGTTGGATTCCTAACTCTCATCAGTCCTAGCCAGGAGGGCCAATAATATGAAGGGCCACAGATTGCCCATCCCTGCTCAAGAGGGCAACCAAACTCTGGGATGATATGCAGGATTGATTTCCTGAATCAGACAATATAAGATGTGAATTGGCCTTGATGGGAGGAAGGACATGATCTAATCATGAAATTGCAATGTTAGAAAATAGGATCAAAGGGAAAACAGCTGTTTGGTAAGATTGCAAAAGGCAACGATAGCAACCATTTTCATAAATGTGAACATGTTAAACAGAAAAGCCATAAATCGTAACTAGCATTTGCCTATTAACCAGACGGCTAGTCATTTGGAGAACAGAGACACTAGGAGTCTCTCAGCTGGAGTCTCTCCAAACACTATGAATCACAGATGAGGCCTGAGCTTCTGAGCACACATAACACTGCCAGGTGAAACCAAAGAATGTAATCTCTGGATATAAACATATCTTTGAGTTCAGCGATCGGAATTTGGTGCTTTAGCAGAACAACAATTCCTGTGTTATATGCTGAAAAAACAAACCTGCCCTATTCTGATTGCAATCTGCATGCATAACTTCCACTCATACATAGCTTCTTTTATATTCAACATCTGTGGGAAAGGCTGCTTCCCAAGCTGGCCTCATGCCTGCCAAATAAAACCCAGAGGAAATTGGCCAAGCTGCTCGAACACCATTGTGAGAGAGGTCAAGATTTAAGGATGACCTTTGATCCCACGACCTTTGATTCTGCATCTGAACTCCTTGAATTGCAAGAGCACAAGGGGACTAAGAGAATGACCTGGGGAGACCCTAAAAGGCTGGTTGCTTCATTTTCATAAATGGCCACATGGCTATTAATAGCTTTGCCAGCTATTCCTGGAAAGTATTATCATCTGAAGTTTTAGGAAGTGGTTAAGATGGCCAAGAAGATAGCACTAAAACATTCTTTGTTTTTTCAAATGCTCCCATAATAACCTTAAGTAAGAACATAAGGCAAGCAGGGGGAAGATGACTCCAAACGATCAACCTCAGCTGAAATAGTATTACAGAAATAGCATTTTTCCAATTGTGAACAGTTCATTTCAGAGTCTGGATGTAATCTAATAGGTAGGGCGAGGAGACCAGGCATTTCCAGGACTTCCCCTGTGCCCTTGAGCAAGTTGCTACCTCTGCCTCATTTCCCTATCTATAAAATATTATGCTACACAACCATCGGAGTCAAATCCAAGGGGCCAAGGTTCCTTTGATGCCTCCAATAAAATATTCGAGGGACATTGCCATTCAGATGGGGGGGGTGTCTGTTGTGTATTATGATCAAGTGAGGCCTCCCCCCAGTATTTTATTCAAGTTGGCACCCCTGAACCCTGCTTTTAGTTTCAGCTTACTTTATATACACATAAGATATACTCAGCGAAAAAAAATACATTGTGGAACCTATGTGTTCTTAGACCTGTTCAAGAGACAATCAGTGCATACTCTGGTGCATGAATGTGAACAGGGAGGGAAGTGGGATTTCAAGGGCAAGAGCATCCCTGACCTACATGCAGAGCAGGTTGGTCATGTGAACAGCATGTGTGTAAACATGTAGGATTGTTCTGATGATCCAACGCCCTGCTTTTTTGCAGGCTTCCTGGCTACAATACAGAGTGCACTGTTTGCACACATGAAAAGCATGTTCACATGTCCAACTGAACATGTGTAGGTCAGGCCTGGGAACTGGCACTACAGTCTGACTCCCAACACCTGCTGTGCATGCTTCCTGCATACTGAAAGTCACATGAACAATGTTACTGCATGACATGTGCGGGTTTCGTTGACCTACAGTCATCTGTGCACCAAATGTCATTTCCTCAAATGGAAATTACACTTCTCCAAATGTCGCATTACAGTTCTCCAACCAACAATGCATACAAAAATGCATACATTAAATGCATACATGCTGTGCATGCTCCCTGCATACTGAAAGTCACATGAACAATGTTACTGCATGACATGTGCGGGTTTCGTTGACCTACAGTCATCTGTGCACCAAATGTCATTTCCTCAAATGGAAATTACACTTCTCCAAATGTCGCATTACAGTTCTCCAACCAACAATGCATACAAAAATGCATACATTAAAGGGGGGAACTTTGCATAAAACACATATATCTGTGAAAATGACATATAGAAATGCACTATATTATTGAAGATTGCTGGGGGGGGTAGTGATTGTGCAAAATGTGTGCTGACAATTTGGAAACAGGAAATGTGAAGAACTGAAGTTACAAGCGGAAAAATGGAGGGAATCCAAAAGTGGCAGATTCTTCCATCCCTGCAATGAATCAGCCCAGCTCAGTGCTATGCATTGTTTCCATAGCAGCAGCTGTCCAAGGTCTTAGCTGAAGCCCCCCCCCCATCCTTTTAATCAGAGGTGTCAAGAACTGAACCCGGGACCTTTCTGCATATAAAACATATGTTCTATCACTGAGCGAAGGTTTCTTCCACTTTTGGAGAGACTAAGCTAAGTGTTACTCAGACCAATAGAAATCAGTGAGCATGACTAAGGTCCATTGATTTCAATGGGTCTGCTCTGAACAAGAGTTAGTTGGCTACCACCCATAGTTGCCAGCAACGACATTGGTCATGTCATGTACTGGTGACCAGTAGTGGCCAGTGTGGTGGGGCAGAGCCACCTTCCTGACACCTGTGTCACTGCTGCACACCTGGCTGGAACAGGGTGGCAGTGAGATTGGTACTGCACAGACATGCTAGCAAAGCCAATCTGGCACTCGTTTGGGGGATCCATGTAGCCACAATCTTGCTGCCACCCTGTTCCCTTTCCATCCAGCTAAGTTGAAGAAGTGCTGGGAAAACAGCTCCACAGCTTTGTCCCCACCACACTGGCCACTGCTGCTGCTCTCAGTGACATCATGAGAGTGTTAATGTTGATTCCTATGATGTACTGAAGAAGAGGCACTTATTGCCAATGATGCAGAAGGGTCAATGTAGTTGGCACCTTTCCTGACAAAATGCTGTAGATATTGTCAGCTGTTGATTTACCACACAGGGATGCTGGTGTGGTTGATACTGTTAGAATTCCTGCTCTGTGATTGCAGTCATGGGATTTTTGTCTATCACATGACGGTGTGTGTTTTAACTCCACAAAGTGGGAAGTGACAGAAACCGGATGTTTGTGTTACTGTGTTCTGTGAAGTGGGACTATTGTCCTTTGTTCTTTCTCTCTTTGTTGTCTGATGCTAGAGAGAGAGGGAGCCATGTTGCAGTGCTCCGTGTGTGTTGATATGTAAATAAAGTAGATTAGCCAAAATGCTGAGTTGCTGAGGTCTGTTACACAAGCTGCGCAAACTCTGTGGATCCTTAAGTGTGCCAATGTCTGTTGGCATCAGTCGCTATGATGTTCGGGCAGAAGAAAGCTTTTGAAGCTCCCAAACAATCGACCAGGAGGGAGAGAACATGCCAGTTGGGCATGTGTCTCTGCCAGGGTCCTACTCAAGTGTAGACAAGCTCCTGACAGATACCACCACTGAAACCTTTTTTGCCTTCTTTCTTGGCCTTGTTTGCTGACCACTGGATGCCAATTACCTTACACCAGTAACTAACACAGCTCTCTGTGTCCACAAACCCAGACTTCTTACTTACCAGGGAGGAGAGCTGGCTAAAGAGCTGTCTGGCTGCTGAGTCACTGCTTATATAATACAAGTGGACCAGGTCTCACTTCCTAGGCAGTGAAAGATGAGGTGTTTCTGTTGTTTTACAGAAAGAAGATGTGATTTCAGAAGTAAAGCAGGCATTCTCTGAGTGCAAGCTGCTGGCCTTCATTTTATCACTGCAGTTTTGCAGATATGC
This sequence comes from Podarcis erhardii, assembly GCF_964252035.2. Classification (NCBI taxonomy): domain Eukaryota; kingdom Metazoa; phylum Chordata; class Lepidosauria; order Squamata; family Lacertidae; genus Podarcis; species Podarcis erhardii. The sequence continues at coordinate 52,031,566 of NC_138508.1, read as the reverse complement.
TTGCCAGACATTTACCTAAGGAGGTCAATGAAGGAGATGAGCGAGACCTTGTCTATTTTGTTTTCTTTTTAAATCCATCAAAGCTGCAGACAAGCCACCAGCTCCCTGCTCTTTACTCTCCCATGCTGCAGGACCCTATCATTACCTGTCTTTTCTTAACAGGTGTCTGCCTTTTCTCAAGGCCAACTACTGATGCTGCAAAACATCTTTTTTTCAACAGGAAGCATCTTTGGAATTTTCTTTTTTGGAGCAGATACACTCTCTGATTGCACTCTTCCAGCTGGTTCAGCTTTGGCTATGACCACCATTTCAATATACCCTGATTTATTAAGAGCCTGGCATGGCAGCAGAATAAGCACCTGGCATTCATAAAGCAATGACTCACTACTTTTCCCTTCTGTGATCTTAGTCTTGTCCTTTGCCCCAAAGGCCTTCACACTGTTTCTTCTGAAATTCCTAACCTCAAATGACCAAAGAAGCCCTAAGACCGCCAGAGAACAAGTGGCTCACTGCCTACTGCAAGAGAGATGCAAGCATAGCGCACATTTCTACCATAAGGAAAAGGTCAAGCCAAGGTTTTGTAGCTGAGCAGATTATTATGTCTCACAGGATGAGACAGCAAAGGAGGTTCTGGCATGCAAAATTTTGTGGATGCAAATATATAACTTTAGAGAGATGTAGACTGACAGATGTAGACACACTATGGGTTGCTTCAGTGCTTTTTCGCTAGAAAAATAGGTGCCGATACTCACCATGAAATTGTTACAGTAAGTGCCACTCTTTTTAACAGCAAAAAGGTCCCGTGCCACATTCCCTTGAGTACCCCCTGAAAAAAAGCATTGGGTTGCATCAGCTAAGAGCCTTCCTGTACTTCCTGCATTTATATAGTGGTAGAGTTGACGGATCCCCCCTACTCTCTCGCTCTCTCATTGCATTGCAACCACACGAGATGGTCATTATTCAGCTTGGATTCCAGAATAACGTACTCAAATCTCCACTTTTTCTCCTACCAGGAAAAACAAATCAAACTTTTGTGAAAGATCCAGAATTTGTGTGGCATGCATACGAGAACTATCCCTGTATCTGTGTTGAGGGGTTGGGGGCTAGTGGGCATAGTCTGGCAGGTGTCTGTTTCACCCCATTTCCCTCTGACAAGTGGCAGTTCAGAAGAGCTCAGTTCAGAGGAGTGTTGTGACAGAGAAAGGATGGTTCTGAGTCATGCCCCCCTCAAAAAAGGGCCACATAAATATGCCAGCCCTGGAGCTGGCATAGTTAATTTCCACTCACTGAGGTCAATGGAATAAAAATTAATAAAACTTCCTCCACCTTCAAAGAGGGGGAAAGCCATCCCCTCTCACCTTCTGCCCTGACCAGAATGATCTCAGCAAGGCTTACGTTGTGGCAGCTTCTGGGCCTGCAACTCTTCCCACCACCCTCTTCAAACCTCCATAGGAACACTCCATCTAATTCCAATAAACCGGACCAAGACAAGACAGATACTAACTTAAATTAGCTGCCATACCTAAAAGCCTTTGGTAAGAAAAGTCTTAACCTGATGCCTACATGGTAGTAAAGAAGGCTCCAGCTTGGACTTCCCTGGAAAGGCAGCTCCACAAACAAGATGCCACTCTGAGAAATGCCCTCTCTGGTCTTTGTTTTGACTGCAGGACAACCTAGGTTATACATATACTGTATTTTCTTGGGTTTGCTTTTTCAGGCATAGGAAGTAAGGGGTAGGGCACAGTCCTTCATTCTTTTCTTTGGCATCTTAAGAAAATGCCACATATGTACAGTGGTACCTCAGGTTAAGTACTTAATTCATTCCGGAGGTCTGTTCTTAACCTGAAACTGTTCTTAACCTGAAGCACCACTTTAGCTAATGGGGCCTTCTGCTGCCGCCGCTGTCAGCATCGCCCTTGAGCCAGTGTCACCAACTGGACTCATGCACTTCAACCCCAGCTGGGCTAGGCAAGCTGGGTAGCACTTCCAGAAACCACCAGGTCAAAGTGCTGTGGACTCACAGCTTAGAGTTGTGAGCACCGGATTCACTTCCACAATACAGTCGTCGCACAGCAGAGTATAGCAGTGTATACACGACTCGGAGAGCAGCTCTGTAGAATATCTTCTTTTATTCTATAACTACAACTATAATACAAAACTATATACAGAGCTAAATAGGTCTAAGCATAAATGAATGCTGCACTGAGTGTCTGCAGCTGCTCTTAGCAGCAACCTTATCTCTACACACGATCTCTAACACTCAGTCTCTCTCTCTCTCCGACTCACTGACTGACTGACTGACTTGGTGCTGGGGCTGAATAAGTAGAAGGTCTGTTCTTAACCTGAAACTGTTCTTAACCTGAAGCACCACTTTAGCTAATGGGGCCTTCTGCTGCCGCCGCTGTCAGCATCGCCCTTGAGCCAGTGTCACCAACTGGACTCATGCACTTCAACCCCAGCTGGGCTAGGCAAGCTGGGTAGCACTTCCAGAAACCACCAGGTCAAAGTGCTGTGGACTCACAGCTTAGAGTTGTGAGCACCGGATTCACTTCCACAATACAGTCGTCGCACAGCAGAGTATAGCAGTGTATACACGACTCGGAGAGCAGCTCTGTAGAATATCTTCTTTTATTCTATAACTACAACTATAATACAAAACTATATACAGAGCTAAATAGGTCTAAGCATAAATGAATGCTGCACTGAGTGTCTGCAGCTGCTCTTAGCAGCAACCTTATCTCTACACACGATCTCTAACACTCAGTCTCTCTCTCTCTCCGACTCACTGACTGACTGACTGACTTGGTGCTGGGGCTGAATAAGTAGAAAGCAGAACACTGCTCCTCCTCTCTGGAGAATCAGCAGACTCGTCAGGAGATTCTTGGATATGGGAGGGGTGAAATCTCCTCAGCCGCGCCGCAGGAGCACGATTTCTGTTTTCATCCTGAAGCAAAGTTCTTAACCTGAAGCACTATTTCTGGGTTAGTGGAGTCTGTAACCTGAAGCGTATGTAACCTGAAGCATATGTAACCTGAGGTACCACTGTATAAGATGGTTAAATAATAGCCTGGAAAATTAAGAGATGGCTCAGTTTCTAGAAACACATCACTGAAATTCCATGCACTTCCAGGGGGCAATCTTCTGCAATGATCTCGCATAGATTTTTTTAAATTATTTAATCACAGAAAGCACTTTTGCTGCTTCAGCAAATGGAAGCACCATGCATGATCCTCAAGTCTGAAATCCCAGAGGCAAAGCAAGGACCAAGGTGTTATAAAGAAGGTCCAGGCACTAGAGGAGCTGGACAATAAATCCAAGGATTCAAGCTCTAATGAATGGTGGGATCATTTTAAAATTTAATCTGGAATATCAATATTCCCAAAGTCAGTCCTAGATCCCAGCCTCAGTAGTCAAACATTTTTGATTCAATTCCTTATTTGTAGGCTGCAGTGGAGGTATTTAAACTGCCTCTTGTCACATCGGTTTAAAACATGATCTATTCTTATCACAATTGTCACCTTATGTCTCCAAAAAATGGGGCTCCTGGGAGGCCTTTAGATAATGGTGACTGATACATGAAGGGTACAATACAATACAATGAAGAAGCTGTTGGATGGATGAGCTGGAGGAATACTTGAAAAAGCACATTGTTCTTTATTGAAATTCCTCTCATTATGCATCTGAACAGTTGATCATGACAAAGACTCTTTATGAATATAAAGCACATGATAAGTAAGGCAGATGTTCGGGTCCTATTGTACTGTAATAGTTAGACTGGTTCACTATCTAGTTTAGATAATCATTTAGGATGTGTAAGCATTCTCCAAGATCCCAAATGGAGTTGCCAGACCCAAATAAGGAGTTATGTTCTTTCAATGGCTGTCTGATTCATGAAAATAGCTGTATTTTTAGTCACTAAATCAACAGATATTAACTTCAAACTTTTTCAGCTGCTCTGATGTGAATCGAAGTGTAAGGTAGCTAAGGTGACAGTTACAGAATACAGAGGATGGACTATTCGGAATGCCACATTTACTGTAAATATGGTAGGTGTGTTCTGAATTGACGCCATGTTTTGTTAAGGATAGAAGTCTACATATCTGATTTCCTCCCAAGTATATATTTACCCAAGTTTCCTATTGTTTCCAATTATCTTGGTCAAATGGCACCTCTGCTGCAATAAATATAAAGGCTGTGATTGTCTGAATTACAGTTCTTCTCACCTGCTTGTTCCATTTTTTCAAGCAGATTGAGGATGCATGACTTCTGAAATGTGTTTGTAGACCATGTTGTGGTTTTACCCATGTATAAAGCATGACAACCTTGGTGTTTGCGCTTGTTGATGTAAGTTACTTAGCTGTAAATGATCCGTTCTCATGGTTGCAGTGATTTTGAAGTAACTGTCCCCCAGAGATAAATACAGGTGATAGAACATTTGGATTCACAAGGATGTGATCCTGAATTGTAGATTGCTGGTTTAAGTACAGCTCTCACTAGTAATCTGTGTAGATTTTGAGGATGGTAGAATACCATAACAGGGTAAAAAGGTAAAGGTAAAGGACCTCTAACAGTTAAGTCCAGTTGCGAACAACTCTGGGGTTGCGGCGCTAATCTTGCTTTACTGGCCAAGGGAGCCGACATTTGTCCGCAGACAGTTTTTCTGGGTTATGTGGCCAGATCTGCTAAATAAATAAAGATTTTAGTGATTAGCCACATCCTTCCAGGATCCAGAATAAACTTATCTGAAATTTTGTTTCATTAGGTAAAGGTAAAGGTAAAGGTAAAGGACCCCTGGACAGTTAAGTCCAGTCAAAGATGACTATGGGTTGCTGCACTCGTCTCGCTTTCCGGCCAAGGGAGCCAGTGTTTGTCCACAGACATCATTCCGAGTCATGAGGCCAGCATGACTAAACTGCTTCTGGTGCAACAGAACACCATCATGGAAGCCAGAGCACACAGAAACGCCATTGGGACTGAAACTGCCTTGGTCGTGCTGGTTGATGATCTCCGGCGAGCTAGGGACAAAGGTGAGAGCTGTTTCCTAGTTCTGCTGGATCTCTCAGCGGCCTTTGATACAATCGACCATAACATCCTTCTGGACCGTCTAGAGGGGCTGGGAGCTGGGGGCACTGTTATACAGTGGTTTTGCTCCTTCCTCCTGGGCCGTGTTCAGAAAGTGGTGGTGGGGGATGAGTGTTCAGACCCCTGGGCCCTCACTTGTGGGGTGCCTCAGGGTTCCGTCCTCTCCCCCATGCTTTTTAACATCTATATGAAGCCGCTGGGAGAGATCATCAGGGGGTTTGGACTGGGTGTCCATCAATATGCAGATGATACCCAGCTCTACCTCTCTTTCAAATCAGAACCAGTGAAGGCGGTGAAGGTCCTGTGTGAGTGCCTGGAGGCGGTTGGAGGATGGATGGCGGCTAATGGATTGAGGTTGAATCCTGACAAGACAGAAGTACTGTTTTTGGGGGACAGGGGGCGGGCTGGTGTGGAGGACTCCCTGGTCCTGAATGGGGTAACTGTGCCCCTGAAGGACCAGGTGCGCAGCCTGGGAGTCATTTTGGACTCACAGCTGTCCATGGAGGCGCAGGTCAATTCTGTATCCAGGGCAGCTGTCTACCAACTCCACCTGGTACGCAGGCTGAGACCCTACCTGCCCGCGGACTGTCTCGCCAGAGTGGTGCATGCTCTAGTTATCTCCCGCTTGGACTACTGCAATGCGCTCTACGTGGGGCTACCTTTGAAGGTGACTCGGAAACTACAACTAATCCAGAATGCGGCAGCTAGACTGGTGACTGGGGGCAGCTGCCGAGACCACATAACACCGGTCTTGAAAGACCTACATTGGCTCCCAGTACGTTTCCGAGCACAATTCAAAGTGCTGGTGTTGACCTTTAAAGCCCTAAACGGCCTCGGCCCAGTATACCTGAAGGAGCGTCTCCACCCCCATTGTTCTGCCCGGACGCTGAGGTCCAGCGCCGAGGGCCTTCTGGCGGTTCCCTCATTACGAGAAGCAAAGCTACAGGGAACCAGGCAGAGGGCCTTCTCGGTAGTGGCACCCGCCTTGTGGAACGCCCTCCCATCAGATGTCAAAGCGATAAATAACTACCTGACATTCAGAAGACATCTTAAGGCAGCCCTGTTCAGGGAAGTTTTTAATCTGTGATATTTTAGTGTATTTCTGGTTTTTATGGAAGCCGCCCAGAGTGGCTGGGGAAACCCAGCCAGATGGGCGGGGTACAAATAATAATTATTATTATTATTATTATTATTATTATTATTATTATTATTATTATTATTACCTTCCCACCACAGAGGTATCTATTTATCTACTTGCACTGGTGTGCTTTCGAACTGCTAGGTTGGCAGGAGCTGGGACAGAGATATGGGAGCTCACTACATCGCAGGGATTCGAACCGCCAACCTTCTGATCGGCAAGCGCCAGAGGCTCAGTGGTTTACACGACAGTGCCACCAATGTCCCTGTTGTTTGATTATTATATCTATGTATGTGCTGATATGGGGTACCAAGTTTTGCATTTGTATATATTTACTTATATGCTGTTTCACTCTATGAAGAAACCATGGCAAGGCTAAGATGTATAGTTCACAAGCCTTCAGCTGCTGGGTGAGGACCCTCTAGTGAGTTGCAGGCTGGTGCAAGCTGAGTTGCAAATGGAATGGTACCACCATGAAAATATATGCTAAATGACTAAGAAATGGGTCCTCAAATACATGTTTAGGTTAAAAGCGGGTACTGGGTCTGAAAAGGTTGAAGATACTTGATATAGTTTCAACAACTATGAAGAGCAGTAAGAAAAATGTGTGTGTGTGTGTGTGTTTTGAAAGCAGAGTAGGATATCTGACAGCCAAAATACTGGTAGCATAGAGATTATATATTGTGTGACAATGGGAAGCAACTTTTACAGTATGCAGGCTTTGTGAAATGGTCTTAACTATAACTAAATTATTAAAATCTGCACTGCCACTCATCTCCGTTAGGTGGCATTCTATACTCAGATTCATGTCCCTAAATCAGTTACTGGAAATGATTACTCTTAGCAGTGGCACCTTTATGGAGTATAATATGTGTTATATATTAGTGTGAATTTGAAGACTAGTGTTACACTCTAAAAACTTAATTTTAAATCACATTTCATTTGTCAAATAGGAGTTTCATTCCACATGCTTCTAAAATCCAGAATGCAAGCTAATGGTTAGTAACCAGAGGATTCTACAGATTGACAGAAGGACTGCTTATATCGGATGGCAACTTTTTCATCAGCCCACCAATATTATATAAACGTTTATTTACACACAGTAGTTTAATTACTCAAGGCAGACTGTGAGTAAAAATATATGGTTAATTGTTACAAGTGTGGGCGGGGGAGAAACTTGATTCAGTTCACCTTTAAAGGCAAATCTATCATATTCACACTTCCTGAAACACTCTGGGAACCGAAGCATGGATGCCATTTGAAATTCACACATATTCGGATTTTTGCAATGCAGTTCTCGAACCAAATGATGTTTACAACAATTTATCTGCCAGGAGAAAATGTGGATAAAAATGAATGTGTTAATGAAAGTAACATACAGAGTCCATTTTATTCAGAGAAATTGCTAGTCAAACCTACATTTCCTGACCATAAATTTAAACAGTTTGTACAGAAATACAGACAGGCAAAAAGATACTCTTACATAGAATGAAGGCAGGTACTAGGAAACCATTCAGAACAGCAGCAGAGGCCTAAATGCACAGCAGAAAAGCTGGAATACAAATGAGGCAGGGTTGCACCATCACAAGAGTTCTGAAACAGTGAGATTAGGGAAATGAGAAAGGTAGAGCAAGGAATGAGAGGTGAGATGTTAATAATTATCTGTCCTCACGGAAGGGGTGTAAAGAGAAGCAGGTCTCTTGAATTTCATTGTGATCTGCAGGTGCACAGTCATAACTAGGCTCAAGGTTCCTCGTAGAGGCCATATTGTTTATTTTGATGGGGGCACCCTTGACAGTTAAAGCAGAGCTAATTAATCTGTGTCTGCTTCCTCCAGGGCAATCCAACCAGCCTTCCGCTTTCCTCTGACAAGGCTTACGAAGCCATGTCCAATTCATTAGGGTTACATGCTCCATTATGCATCTTGGTTATTGTGGCGAAATCTCCCTAGGCAGCAGCTACCAAGGAGAGAATATTTGGCAGGAGCCATTAGGACTCCCCATGGTGGGAGGATATGTTGTTTGGGCTACCGTAATTTTCTGTGATTCCTCGCAGTAGCTGCTCAAAGCAAAGTAAAAATAAACACAGTCTTAGGGCACATGCAGAGTTTCAGTTGAACTGTGTTCCTTTGTATCTTTCCCTTTTCTGCAAAAATAATCTCTCTGAGTGATTTTATTTTATTTTTTATCTTTAGGCGAGAGGGAAATTGGAATTTTGTAATATGTATTTGCATGTGATGCTCAGCCTGGCCCTTTCAGGCTTGTGCAATATTAAAAGGACTGTATTTTCCAGTACATGAGGCTCTTATATAAACATCCATTGATAACATTGAAAACAAGGCTTCCAATATTGTGTTGTTTACATGAGAAGAGCATGCTGGATCAGGCCAATGCCCAACTAGACCAGCATCCTGTTGGCCAACCGGATGCCTATGGGAAACCTGTAAACAGGACAAGAGCACTTTTCTGTGGTTTCCAGCAACTGGTATTCAGACACATTATTGCCTCTGACCAAAGAAGCAGAACATAGACTTGTCCTCCATGAATTTGCCCAATCCTTTTTTATAGCCATCCAAGTCGGTGGCCCTCAGTGCCTTCTGTGGGAGTAAGTTTCTTTTTCTGGTTGGCCTTTGTTGTTGTTCAGTCATTTAGTTGTGTCTGACTCTTCATGACCCCATGGACCAGAGCACACAGGCACTCCTGTCTTCCACTGCCTCCTGCAGTTTGGTCAAACTCATGTTAGTAGCTTCGAGAACACTGTCCAACCATCACATCCTCTGTTGTCTCCTTCTCCTTGTGCCCTTCTCCTTGTGCCATCAATCTTTCCCAACATCAGGGTCTTTTCCAGGGAGTCTTCTCTTCTCATGAGGTGGCCAAAGTATTGGAGCCTCAGCTTCAGGATCTGTCCTTCCAGTGAGCACTCTGGGCTGATTTCCTTCAGAATGGATAGAATCATAGAATCATAGAGTTGGAAGAGACCACAAGGGCCATCGAGTCCAACCCCCTGCCAAGCAGGAAACACCATCAGAGCACTCCTGGCATATGGTTGTCAAGCCTCTGCTTAAAGACCTCCAAAGAAGGAGACTCCTTCTTTGATCAGTTTCTTTGATAGGTTTGATCTTCTTTGATAGGTTTGATCTTCTTGCAGTCCATGGGATTCTCAAGAGTCTCCTCCAGCACCATAATTCAAAAGCATCAATTCTTCTGGTTGGCCTTAATTGATGACTAAATGATATTAGTTTTGTGTTACAAACATGATTTCAGTAGCTGACACTAGAGCAGTTTCTGGACAAGTATCCCATTGCTGTCGCTGTGACATGGCAAGAAGTGTGAGGAGTGATCAGGAGGAAATTTAGTGTGGCAAAGGAAGGCCACATTCTGATTGGTGAGCAGATGAGATGATTGCAATCACACTACAGCCTTCACCCAGCTGCCACCGAGGAGCTGCCCACCCCCAGCTCGGAGTCACCAGGCTCTCCAATCTGTCTGGAGTGCTTATTGTCACATACAATTTTCCTGGGAAAGAAGCGCTCATTAGGAAACGTCTCAGAGGAAGGCTGACCCTTGACCGTAATAATTGTGTGTGTGGTAGAGCATGTTTTCAAACTCATTTTGCTGCAGTATTGAAGCTAGTTTCGAAACACTGAATGTGTGATTAAAAGCGATGCACACTTCTGCACACCCATCAGAGTTTCTGAGGACCAATCCGCCTCTTTCATACCAAAACATCATATGCCCTTTAAAAAAACAACTCCTGAAAATCAGGGACTAGGCTGGGGTAGCTTCAGGAAAACATCTCAATCTTTGACGTTCAAGCCAAGTTTTCTCTTTAAGTTTTGGTGAGCACCAAAAAAGGAGAACACAATACAATACAATGCATATACAGTGGTACCTCGGGTTACATACGCTTCAGGTTGCATACACTTCAGGTTACAGACTTCACTAACCCAGAAATAGTACCTCCGTTTAAGAACTTTGCTTCAGGATGAGAACAGAAATCGTGCTCCGGCGGCGCGGCAGCAGCAGGAGACCCTATTAGCTAAAATGGTGCTTCAGGTTAAGAACAGTTTCAGGTTAAGTACGGACCTCCGGAATGAATTAAGTACTTAACCTGAGGTACCACTGTATCATATCTATCAAGGGTGAAACCCAAGATTTCTTATTGTCCAGAAGGTCCCTTCAGAGTGGCATACCCTTTCCTAGGTTTATTCATCCTGCTGTACTATTGAGCAGTGCTCATACCTAATTCATGTGGAAAATGAGGAATCGGTTTCCATATGAAGGTCAGAATATTCAAACTTGAATGAATCCCTGGATGTACAAACTTAAAATGAGATTTGTTACTCTATTAGTAATCGATAGAGCATTAAATATCACCAGTAAATGTCAAATAACTACTGAGCTTATAATGCTTACTGGTACACAGCCTGACTGGTAAATAATGTCTAATGATGTATTTGCCATTAAAAAAATAATACAAGGATTTAAGCAGGGAGAGGCTTGCAGTCAAAAAACAGGAATGTTGTATGTGGGAAAGGATCACCCTGGACAGAAGACCCAGTATTTGTGATGGAAGCAGCGAACAGGGGGAGTCTTCAGCCATTACTAGCAAAAGCAACCAATGCAGTACATTTGCACCTTGGTTATATCTGCCTCAGCACTTGAAATAACTTGCCTTGTGACATGAATTGATTCAGAGGCCACTTCTCCCCAGTCCAAGCATTTATTAGCTGGCACAACAGCACAGAGTCAAGGTGTTTGGTTCTGCATGTAGCACAAAGACTACAGCTGTATGAAAGCAGAGTAAAAAAATATTTTATTAATAAAGAAAAACAGTGCTTTGTATAACCAATAGTCAAGTTAGTAAAGGGGACCCTAACCTTTCTGGGCCCAGAGGCACATTTGGAAATCTAAGAAACTGTCATGGAAACTACAAAATACCCATCTAAGTAGTTAAGCTCAGGGGCCCCCTAAAATAAAAAGCTGATAAAACACTTTCGCAAATAATCACAGGCTAAAAATAAAACAGGAGGAGTTTGGATTTGGATTTGATATCCCGCTTTATCACTACTCGAAGGAGTCTCAAAGCAGCTAACATTCTCCTTTCCCTTCCTCCCCCACAACAAACACTCTGTGAGGTGAGTGGGGCTGAGAGACTTCAGAGAAGTGTGACTGGCCCAAGGTCACCCAGCAGCTGCAGGTGGAGGAGTGGGAACGCAAACCCGGTTCCCCAGATTACGAATCTACCGCTCTTAACCACTACACCACACTGGCTTCCACCTCAAAGCTCATTCTTAATTTAAGAAAAATTAGAGAGAGTGTGTTTCTATGGTGCCATGGTGCCAGCTGGTGCCACACTGGCAGGGGCACACTTCGGTCTATTCACACTTCAGGATATTCAACGGCACCCTGTGTGAGCCCAAAATTTGGTACCCCCTACCTCTCACCGTCCATTCTGCTCAATTCAGTACATCATAGTTGTGATGCCCTGTGGCACCCCTAGGCTCAGCACCCAGTGTGGCAGAACTGGTTGTGCTGCCCTAAATCCACCTCTGACATTGGGGGCTCTAGTATTAGACACCTCCTGTATCTGATCTCAGTGCAATGGACCTAACCACTCATTCAACTTTTCCCGTCAAATCAATGAAACTGAAATATGGTTATCTTTAGCTAAATCATGCCCATCGTGACATATTTTGGAAAGTCTTTTGTAAATCTCTTAAAACTGCATAATCAAATTTTGCATGATAGTTCCTGCGATTAAGGAGCAGTTTTTCATCTATATTTGGTTTCAGTGATAGACTCTTTTGAATCATCGTGGTGGACTGAACTTTTCGAAATGGTACCGATTTTTTAGTTTCTTAGAAATCCTAAGCAACGCTGGATAAGAAGAGAACATAGAACATTTCATGGATCTGGAGCTCACCCTATAGTAGCATTCAGGTTAATTCTACTTCTGGTTAGGGTTGCCAGGTCAGGAACATGCCAGACTTGAGGTTTCAAGGGCCAAACTTGAGACCTGGTGGCAGCCCTGGTGATGTCATGCTACTAGGACCTCAAGATGGAAGTACAGTGGTGCCCCGCAAGACGAATGCCTCGCAAGACGAAAAACTCACTAGACGAAAGGGTTTTCCATTTTTCGAGGTGCTTCGCAAGACGAATTTCCCTATGGGCTTGCTTCACAAGACGAAAACGTCTTGCAAGTTTGCTTCCTTTTTCTTAAAGCCGTTAATACCCGGGGAATCCGCCCTCCGCAAGACGAAAAAATCACAAGACGAAGCAACTCGCGGAAAGAATTAATTTCGTCTTGCGAGGCACCACTGTAAATTGGGAGAGGAGAGAAGGGCAGACCCCTACAAAATATCTGTGCTATAAGTTGCAACCAGCTCTTACTGGGCTGAAGTTTGCAAACTGCATACACAGTCTTCCTACTAATGTTTTTTTTTAAAGGCACTCTTGCCCACCTGGAGATTCAAGCTCACCACCTGGGACCCAGGAAAGCCTGGAGATTTCAGGTCAGACCTTGAGGTCCAGCAACCCTGCTGATGGCTAAGATAAGAGACAATTACTGCAGTTGCAGTCATTCTGTGGGACAAAAGGAGTGAGTTTGTATCAAAAACTATGTCAGTCATATAATCTAAACATATGTTGTTCATTATGAAGAAATAGATACTTTCAAAATATTCTCCACATTGGCAGAGCAGAGGGGAATCTGGATTAATAGATTGGATTGCCCATTTCCAGAGTACCTGTCTCATATTGACTTGAATGTCATTAGGAAATTAGAAAACAAGAATAAATGTGGAATTTCATTTGGGAGACAAGAATGTACCCCTCCTCTCCTATTCATAAGTGAAACATGAGTTCTGGGGTTTGGCAGAAAATTAGGGAATGCAATGGGGACGCAAAGCTTGTTCAAGATTTTACTGAACATACTTAAAAAATAATAATTTGTCACTAACACTACAGTTGGCAAGCTAAGATTCATTTGATTGTCCTGATAGGCCTTGTTTTTAAAGGCTTACGGTGAAAATGTAGGCCGACAAGGAGATGTGAGAACAATATCAAAGTAATTATTAATCCATTTCTGGGAGATGGAACAAAAAGATTGCACAGGAATAAATACTGCCCTAGCATCTTACCACAGCTGCTGTAATTAGTTATGGATATGCCGGCTAATTAACCTCTGAATAGAGCAAGGCATAACACATACAGTACTGTATATTACAAAAAAGAGGCTTCACAGTGTAGAAATAACTTAGTATCTAAGGAGTGTGACTGTGACTTCATGTCCCTTCATTTCAAAGCTGAAACATACAACCAGCTAGAAGACTGGCATGGACTGTTTTGTGGATTTTGCAAATATTTTGAAATTTTCATTTCAGGTGGGAAGGGGTCTTGCAAGACTTAATCCTCCAGGTTTTTAAAGCTTTGCCTCCTGAAGAAGAGGAGGAGGAGGAACTTTCATCAAGAAAAAATTATATGAGGGTGGATATTAACTGAATATTCAAATGCAGTAGCAGAAGGTATGATGGGGCAGCATCAACTCCCCTGACAGCTGAGTCACTGCTGCTTACAAGGAAGAAGAGGAGGAGGCAGAGTTGGCACAGTGCAAACACACCAGCAGGGGCACCAGATTGACTTTGCCAATATGTTTGCACTGCACTGACTTCCCCAGCACCTTGGCCCTGGCCCTACCCCTCTCAGTAAGCAGCAATTACTCAGCTATCAGGTCAGGTGAGCACAGCCATCCCATCATGCTGTCCACTACTCTTTGAATGCATCCCAATCCAAAATGATTCGCCTCCCTGAGCTACAATTCCCACAGTTCCTTGTGTAAAGGGATTGCTTGTTAAACCAATGAGAGGAGAATAGGGGTCTCCTAACAGCACTCAGCCCTGTTAACAAACTGCAGCTCCCAGAATGCATGAAGTGGTTTGATTCTGTGTAGTGTTTTTTGTGTGCATTTGACCTTTGTTCAGGATTTTTGCTAATCACATTGGGATTGGGTGGTTGCAGAGACGTTGGATACAACCCTGCTACTCTCTCCACTCTTTTGGTGAATGCATGGAGGGAGAAGGCTTGTTCGCACATTACACTGAGCACAGGTACAAGCTGTCTCTACACATATACAATTTTTTGTGAAGGAGTGTACATTTGCTGATTTGTACTATTCTGTACATCGATGGTACACTCGCTGAATGTTTACAGATGAATTATTTTACTTATGTACAGCTCAACTCTTTACGTAGCCAGGTACACAGATTGTTCACTCCTCAATAGAACATGCGACCACCCCTCATGGGAACAAGATTAATGTGAATTCAGGCAGGAAATCTGCCACATGTAAATGCTTGGATGGTGCAGTCTTTCCAGGGCTGCCTCATGCAGCCTTTCTGAAAGGCTGATCTGATTCTTTGTGGAGGAGAGCAGAATCATTTCTCTGTTTGTGTCATCAGAGCTGTATAACACATTTATAAGTAGAAAGAGTGGGGAATTAAATCAACAGCAGTGGTCTGACTGGTATTCAGATTAACTTTAGTGAAGATTGATGGTTGTTAAATACTGAGGGGGTGAAGAGCACTAGAAACATGCAGAAGGTCCATAATATGTCCCCAACTCAGAAGGATCAACTCCATCTTACTACTCTTTCAAGACTGTGAAAGTCTTACTAGTTTACTGTGCCCTGATGTACACAAAGCTCTGTAAAACAACGACTGTGTTACTATTTCCTGCAAGTTGAAAAAAAATCGAAGAAAGTACATTAATAATAATGTTAGCAGTGCTCATTTATACAGGCATACAAAAACCCCAGCTGCATGGAGGTTTTACATTGGGGACTGAAAATATAAAATGTATTTGGATTGGAAAAGCTCAGCTTTGTTAGAAAAACATATCTCTAGCTCATGTGGCCACAGAGAAAATCTTTACAAGTGTGACTAGTGTGTGTGCCCAAAGCAACAATTCTGAAATGTAAGCAATCTGGACACTTGTTGTCAGGGACTGGTTAGACACAAAGGAATGATGGGAGGAACCAGCTGAGGAAGAAAGGTTCAGAGCCCAGGGAGTGGTGGTGGAATGAGGGAGAGGAGGAAGAAGACTGGGAAGAGGAGGTGTTGGAAGCTGGAGAGGTGACAGGGCTTAGTGAGCTGGGAGAGTCTGTGGCAGAGAGAAGCCCAAAATCAGAGGCAGAAGCTGAAGTGGGAGGAGGAAGACCAGGAGGCAGATGAGTCAGGTTGATGAAGTGTCTCTCCCTCCTGCTGCGACAAATCACCCCCACTTCACACTTGTCTCCCATAACAGAAGAGGCACGTAAAGGGTGGAGAAGAGGTTGGCTTCATGCAGTCTTGAATTACTAATGGTTGCTACGTTTTTATGTTCTTCAGTTGGTTAAATTGCCTGGAAACTGCCCTGTATAAGGCAAGTAACAAAAGGAATAAATAACAATAGTTCTTTTTGCTGATTATGTGGTGGCAGGTAAGATGGCAATAAGTGCATTTATGTAGGGGAATATATGTATATTACGTTCAATATTGCTTGCCTATCAATAGAAAATCTGAACTACATTGCACCTAGGAACAGAGGCTTTAACTAAAATAAGTACCAAAGTCCTGGCACCATTATTAGCAGCAGCTGATTGTGAAAATGGGAATACACTTTAAAGATCAATGAAGGGTAAAGTTATTCTCACTGACCACAGAGGGGAAGTGAAAATGAAGTGGGTATATTTACTGGGGGGCGGGAGAGATGATGGAATTGCAGCTAAGAACATTGGAAGCTATCTTCTACTGTCAGACCATTGGTTTGTCTACTAAGTATTGGTTACCCTGACTGGCTTTCCAGAATTTCAGATGGGAGCATCTCCTAGCCCCACCTGTAAATGCCAGAAATTAAAACTGGGACGTTCTGAATGTAAGGTAGATTCTCTACCAGTGACCTACAGCCTTTTCACCTGTGTTCACTTAGGCTGAGGAACAGCAGAAATGCTGTCTTCACACCTGTGCAGCAGACACGACAGTGTCACAACCACACATGGTGTGAAACAAGATCCTTGGAATTAAATCATGTCTACTGCTTTTTAGACTGCATTTAAACTTCCACCTGCCACAAAAAACATAACCCTCACTTCAGCACTTCCAGATTTACATGAATGTTTCAGAAGAATAAATGGCACTTATATGCCCATCATTAATTTTGATAGCAGCCTTGCCAGATTAATCAGAGAAAGTGGTTAATAACTCTTGAACCACATCACAAAATGGGAATTTGTGTTTCCGTCTTTGAACAGAATGTGGCTTTTCTACTCAGAATACCTCTTTATGCATCATGGGATTTGCCTTGAAGCATCACATTTTTGAAGGAAGCCCTTTTTAAAAAGCTCATTTCAAGGTGTGCAAATCGGCCACTGTGCTTTTTAAAGCATCCAAACCAAATTTCAAATACAGAACAGTAACTAGCCACTGGGAGCTGTAAAGTAATCTTTGATGCCTAGGAGGCAGCCTTATACCAAGTCAGACTCTTGGGTTACATCCACACCAAGCATGTAAAGCACTCTTAGACCTCTTTGGTGCCGAGAGATGTTAGGAAACCTGTCCCAGAACTACAATTCCCAGCTTCCTTGACCAATGACAGCTCCTAGGATTCTCTGGGGGAAGCCATGCTGTTAAAGTGTAGACCAGTGCTTTAAATGCAAATAGTATGGATGTGACCTTGGTTCATCTAGCCTACTAGTGTCTAGTGCAGGACTAAAGAACCTGGGACCCACAACTGAGCTACCAAACAAGCAGCAGCCAATGCTAGGCCAAGACAATGTGTTGCCTAAAGTGAAAGACCCCTTCATGGCTAGGACAAGTGTTTTTTTGGCACCATTCAGACACCAATTCCTATCCACATTTATTGTTTTCACAGTGCTCCTTAAAGCAGGTTGCTGCAGGCCAAGGCCTTTCACATCACCTGCTACCTGAACCTCAAAAAAAGGAAAGGGGGATTGAACCTCAGGTCTTCTGCATACACAGCAAATACTCTACCACGGAGCTTGTACCCTTGCCTCAAACCCTGTGTCAAGCTGTTTACTTTAAATTCATGGAGGATCCATCTCTCAATAGCTACAAACCACGATGGCTTTGCTCTGCCTCCAGAGTTAATATTCTTCTGATGGAAACTGCAGGAGGGGAGAGTTCCCTTGCACTTGGGTCTTGCTAGTGGGTCTCCCCACAGGCCTCTAGTTGGCCTCTGTGAGAACAGACCCTCCAAGTGTCCTTATTTTCCAGGGATGCCCCTGATTTAGAGAATCTGTCCCAGTTTCTGATTTGATCCTGGAATGTCCCACTTTACCTCAGGACATCCCTATTTTCATTGGAGAAATGTTGGAGGGGATGGAGCTTTCCGACCCCCAAGCTGTCTGAAGGCAATCCTGTATAGGGAAGTTTTTTAATGTTTAATTATGTTTTTATATATGTTGGAAGCTACCCAGAGTGGCTGGGGCAACCCAGCAAGATGTGTGGAGTATAAATAGTGAAATTATCATTATGGAATGGGACGTCCCTATTTTCATCGGAGAAATTATGGAGGGCATGTGAGAACGGCAAGATGGGCTATTGGCCTGATTGAGTAGGCTTTTCTTATGTTCATTATTTTCATGAACAGGATGAAAAAACCTTACCCATCCACTCAAAAATGAACGAGCCCACCCCACATGCTCACTCTTGCCACTTCATTGACAGCACCTGCTTATAAAAGTCCAGTGCCCTAATCCAAAAGCAGATCTCTTTCCCACACAAGGAAAAATCCTATGCACATTTACTCAGGAGAAAATTCAGTGTCACCATTAGGAAATGGAAGGGGGAAGAAGAGGGTCAGATGACATTTCAAAGGGAAAGCGTTGTTCCTCATGTTAATATTTCTAAAGAGGAAATAAAGGTATATTTCACATTTGCTCTCCTATCCTGAACATTCTCTCCTTCTCCACACTGCCTCTGAAGTAAATCCTATTTATTTTGGCATTAACTTACAAGTTAGCATGCTTTGGATGCTCAGCATATGTGTTGGTTGTAAGTTATATTTGTAAAGGGCCTTTCCTCTCAGTAGGGATAGATAGATTTTCTGAAAAGCTTGATGCTGAGCTAATCCACAATTTTTTAAAATTTTGATCAGGGTTTGCCTGATTCACAGTTCTCACTCTTTAGCACAGCAATAACAAATCATCCCTGCTTATCCTGAGCAGAATCACAGAACAGAAAGCCATTCATACCTTTTGATGTGCCTTGTGAAACAAATACCCAACTTTGTTACACTTTACACAAACACTTAAATTTCCCATCTCGCAGAGTTTTGCATCACCTACTTTCTTTTTGTACTGATTCTGCAAATGCATTTAAAAAGCAAAGATAGTAAATCTCATCTTTCAGCACAAAAGGTGACAGGTTTGTAGAACAATTTATTGTCCAGTGAATAGTCCGGCTCAGCAGTCTTGGTTTTTGCACACAGTGACCTCTCTAGAAATCAAACAGAAGGAATTTTGCTTTTATCACAATGGCCAGTTTATGTTAGAAATTCTTAGAAAGAACTATAAAGCTCTCCTCCTCCCGTTCCAATGTTTATGGTCTTTTCTGCAAGGTTTGAAAGCCAACAGAGGACATCAAAAGTCTGCCTGCCCAAAACCAACAGTAAATTTTAAGAGGGGTCTTTGTAAAATGCTAAAGCAAAAGACCTAGGGCTGGATCCAGATGGGAATTTAGTTGAACTTAGACCCCATCAATATCAACAGGAAAAGTTAGTCATGACTAAGTTTGATTTTCAGCAGGGGCCTAGTTTAGCTAACTTCTCATGTGGATCCAATCCCCATTTTTTAAAAATGGTTTTTACACAAATAAAAACTTAAATGGAAAAATCACTTTATAGCTAGGGGCTGGAAAAGGAATGTAGGGTGGGTTCGTTTCAAGTATCAAGATGGAGAACATTTCACAATTTTATTTTCCCTGAAAGCAAGAATAAGGAATGAAAAGAAAATAGTTTCTAGTTTGCGTGTTTTGCTTGTTTTTAAAGGAGTCTCTAGCCAGACTGAGGATGGAAGACAACAAATCCTGACAAACATGGTGTCAAAGGCAGTGTAAGGACCACACTGGGCCAATACCTTCTGCAATCTGAACTTCCCCGTTGGATTTGCATTTCGCCTTACTGTATGCTAGCATCCATTATTAGCATGCATCTAACATGTGCCGGCATTTATTTGCACTGGAAGCATTTATAAATGCTACTGCAGTGAAATGTCTGCTGTTATTTGGATGGAGGGCAGATGGAAGGTGGGGGCACAATTTTAATGGAGCATGGAGGCAGCAATTGTTGTTTACGCTAGGAGACAGGAGAGAGATTGAAGGCTCTTCCACAGCATCCCCGATCCATACAAAACTGCTTCCCCAAAAGCAGCAATCTTTTTCCCTGCCACTCAGCTGATAGCTGATCAGCTGGGCAGTGGGGCAAAGGAGAGGCATTTCCCAGGGTCTGGCAGGCTGAGAGTTGCATTTAGTTTGTGGGTTCCCTACCCCTTATATATATAGGTCACATTATATATTTGGAGCTCCAAATGGAGGCTGTACACACACTCTCATTTACTGTGCATCCAGTGCACTCACCCACCAAGTATGGGAAGCGACGTAAACACAACATCAGCCTCAATCTATCCTGTATCTATTCCTGTTGTTTTTTAAGGAAATACTGTGTTTTGGTGCAGTTTCCCCAAACCAGAATGGCCCAGCTGCGCTTTAAGCCAGTAACGTGTTCAAAGACAGAGAAAATGGGTCCTCCAGCCACTTTGGCTTCACCCATTCCTAGTTTCAGCCTGGACAGATTAATCCCGAGGAAATGCAGCTTTTGACAGAAATGCCCCCCCCCCCCAAAAGTCCCAAACATTTGTTGTTATTGTTTAGTCATTTAGTTGTGTCTGACTCTTCGTGACCCCATGGACCAGAGCACATAGGCACTCCTGTCTCCCACTGCCTCCTGCAGTTTGGTCAAACTCATGTTAGTAGCTTTGAGGACACTGTCCAACCATCTCATCCTCTGTTGTCTCCTTCTCCTTGTGCCTTCAATCTTTCCCAACATCAGGGTCTTTTCCAGGGAGTCTTCTCTTCTCATGAGGTGGCCAAAGTATTGGAGCCTCAGCTTCAGGATCTGTCCTTCCAGTGAGCACTCAGGGCTAATTTCCTTAAGAATGGATGAGTTTGATCTTCTTACAGTCCATGGGACTCTCAAGAGTCTCCTCCAGCACCATAATTCAAAAGCATCAATTCTTCAGCAATCAGCCTTCATTATGGTCCAGCTCCCACTTCCATACATCACTAATGGGAAAACCATAGCTTTAACTATACGGACCTTTGTCGGCAAGGTGTGTGGCTTCACATGGCCAAGTGTGGCTTCAAATTTTCATAAATAAGTTTGAAAACATTTAATGCATAAATGGAGACTGACATCAACCCTGATCTAGTGTGGCTGGCTAAAGAGCAATTTCATGTGGTAGATTTCTGTTCGCCTGTATTATACTTCTAGAGTTCTCTCCATCTGCTGGCCAAAAGGGATGTGTGGAGATTTTTCCTGGATTTCTGCAGTATTTGTTTAGAGGAAAGCTGAGTAATTAGAAATCAGACGGGAAATTTACTACAGAATCTTTAAAATGTTGACAGACCAATAACTTTGAAAGAGGTGTGTATGTGTGTGTGTATGTTTGTAAGGCCATGGCAACTTGTAATACATTTTCACTCTTCAGCTTGTCTCCCAGCACCATAAACCCCAACAGCAGCTTAACTATTGGTGAGCAGAACAGTTTCTTCCTCCTGACTCACTCTGATTTATGGGAATGATGTGCCATCAGCCTCTGATTACTCATGTGAGACAGGCCGGGCGTCTTGATGGTGTGTGGCGACAGATGGTGGCAACTGAATGGTAAAAACCTGATGACACAGACATTATTGTGGAATAGCTGACTGCACTGAGTGCTTTAGCTTCACAAGCTAAACTCAAGGGCACTGTGGTCTGCAGAGTACCAAAGTAAATTACCAACAGCACTTTTTCTGCTGAGGTCTGGATCTACAGTAGTTATGCACTGGTTCTTAGGTATATTAGAATTTAAATCAGCAAGGTTGTCCAAGCTTACCATCCTGAGAACCAAATGAGTTAAAAACACAAAAAAGTCAAAAGATCATGGATACAATACTGCAGTCAGTCACTTCTACTTGCACTGCTCAAGCATTCCAAAGGGCAAGACAATTACTTCTAAATGGGCTGAAGCTATTTGATTCATTTATTTTATTTATTAAATTTCTATACTGTCCATCATCCAAGGATCACAGGAAGGGTTACAACATGGGTAGGCAAACTAATGCCCAGGGGCTGGATCCGGCCCAATTGCCTTCTAAATCCGGCCCGCAGACAGTCCAGGAATCAGTGTGCTTCTACATGAGTAGAATGTGTGTTTTTATTTAAAATGCATCTCTGGGTTATTTGTGGGGCACAAGAATTCATTCATATATATTCCCCCCCCCAAAAAAAAATATAGTCCGGCCCCCCCACAAGGTCTGAGGGACAGTGGACTGTCCCCCTGCTGAAAAAGTTTGCTGACCCCTGGGTTACAACATAGGAACACAGAACTATGTAACACCATGTAGTGCAGCAATAAAACTGTGAACACATTTTGCAAAGCTAAACAGGGTCCAGTAAGGTTTCAAATTGGATGGGAGACCGCTTGATGAGATTTCTGCATTGCAGGGGGTTGGAGTAGATGACCCTTGAGGATCCCTTCAAACTATGATTCATTTCCCTCACTTGGGTGTTTCCCTGTTGGAGGCATTTGGAAAGTGTGAAGATGAAGTACATGTACACTGGCAGCTGATCACAGTTTTCCTTCTGAGACTATCACTGTATATATGCCACTAAATGCACTACTTGAGGCAGATCATCACCATTCATGTAACGGTGTCATAGGGCTTTAAATGTATGATGTGAATGTGGCTTCAGTCCTAACAGTTCTTCACTGAGAAGCTACAGGCACTGTTGGGCACAGGAGTCAGCAGCTGCTGACACTTTACTGAGAAGCTGCAAAGATTTGGCTTACGTGACCTATTTGAGTTGCCTATTTGACCTAAACTACTTTTGGGTTACATGTTCCTTCCATCAAGATACATTGCTAGATTCGAGAATCTGTCATTTTCTGCTCTTCTCTAAGCTTCTAAGTATTTTCCCTATGCCTTCCTTTCTATGTGCATAACATTGTGAATAAAAAAAAAACAGATATCACTGTGATCCCTGCATTATTCCTATTCTTATCATTTTATTCCTGCATCATTCTTATTCCTCTTCCTCTTTTGCTCTTCCATGGACCCTTCTTGTTTCTAGGGGGAGGCACTCTTTCTCTTGTTTATTACTCTCCCTTGCACACGCACTGTCTCTCTCCTAAGGATGAAGGATTTATTTGGTCCACTTTTTGCAACATACTAACCCAATTCAACAGTCCTAAGTTTGTTTGTGGAATGGAACACAGCTCCCAAACAGATCACTCCTCTAGATTTTGCAATGCAGCTTTCATCACAAAACACTGCGCAGAAAATACATATTTTGTGGTAAAATGTGTGTGCAAAATGCTGTTTTACAGGTAATATCTGTGGAAAACATTGAGATTATTTTTCTGGGGGTCTAGAGTAGATTTGAGGTGGTCAGTCCAACTCTAGTATCACTTTCTTACTTCCAGATGATGTCCTGAGGTGATAAGTGAAGCTGCTGACAAGTTTCCAAATACCTTCTGTCAGCCATACAATTCTGCTTCCTTTGTACATCATTGTGCAGTATCAGCTGATGTGAAGTTAATAAATTTTCCTGGCAATGGTGATTTCTACGAAGAGATCAGCCTACTTTCAACAGTGGAAGAATGTTATTTCCAATCATCGCATGACTTACGCGAACTACAGAAAATCATGATGACTCTGATTTAGCACAAAATGCTCACTATTACATATTCTTACCACTTTGACACAGGCTCAAAATAATAATGTACAGCAGTTGAGCACGTGATTTGTATGCAGAATGTCCCAGGTTCGATCCTTGACATCTCCAGGTAGGGCTGGAAAGGTTGCCCATCTAAGAGAAGGAAAACTCGGACCCCAAATCTGCATTGCCTTGCTCACCTTTTTCGGTGGGCGGTGTTGTGGCCCAATAGATTGGGGCATCCAGGCCCCTGCAGTGATCTGGCATGGGGGCAGGGAGTTGAAACCCCTCTCATGCCATCCCGGCTGCATCGCCAGCGCTGGGCAGGGCCATGCCCAGTGTGGCCCCTCTGGCCAATCAGTGCCAATAGGGGGCAGTGCAGCGAGGGGGACCTCCTCTGCTGTGGGGGTGTGGATCCTGTCCAATGCCCAGACATGGGCTAGGGCCATGCCCCAACCCCAACGGGAGACTCAAATAGGGTTGCCCCTATTTGATGTACATCATAAACCCCTATTGGTGGTTTACCCGTAGATGGACTACCTGCAGATGGACGGGAGTCGAGATATAGCCTGGCTTTACCCAATGCCTTAGCCAAACCGCTCACATCTGTAACCAATAAAGTTGTGGCTTATTTGAACCCATAAACCTAAATACTTGTGTCCGTGTGTTTATTAATCACTAGGGAACTGCGGGTAACAAGGCCTTGGCACACAAGGAAAGGCTAAGGAGTGAACCCTACACAACCCAGAGTGGAGTCTCTAAGATGGTTGGAAAGTGCCTTGTACACCTCCTTCTAGCAACTCCTGCTTTGCTTTGCTTTGCTTTGCTTTGCTTTGCTTTGCTTTGCTTTGCTTTGCTTTGCTTTGCTTTGCTTTGCTTTGCTTTGCTTTGCTTTGCTTTGCTTTGCTTTGGACCACATCAATGAGGCTGGGGGCGGGGGGTGTCTTATCATCTGGGCAGCCCAGGGCCTCCATACACACTGCCCAGGCTTGCACCCCATGGAGGTCACTTCCGTGCTGCTAAGATAGTGGTTTTACTTCACCCCTGGAGATGCACTCCTTTGTCTCTCAAGACAGATGGATACCAACAACTCCTTCAAAAATGCAAAGGCCATTATTTCACAACTCTATTTCTCCCCCTACCCCTTGATCAGCATATTATTTCATGAAAGACCACCTTTTATATCATGCTTACTTAACCTCTGCATTAAACAGGCTGCAAATTCATGACAGTGGGAAGAAGCAGCAATTTTATGGTGCGATAGCCTAATTAAGTTAGGCAGAGGGATTGGCTTGGTATTATGTGTTTTCTTCCTGAGAGCATTTTCTTATACTCTAGCCTCTGACCCATAAAATGCAAAAAGATAACTGCCCAGGAAAGGATAATAACAGTATGCTATGAGAATTAGAATGTTTAAAGAATAACTTAGCTAGCCAAATTATTTGAAGAGCAATTTTAAAATAGGCATCATAACTAGTCTTGAGATTAATAGGGAAAAGCAACAGGGGAGGGAGATGGAGACATTTTTCTCTCTGTCAACATTAGAAATGAAGCTCTAATCTCTGAATTCTGCAGATAAGCTGGTGCAGTCTTAACAGCACTGAGCAATGTGTGTTCTGGTAGCTTGAAACCCATCAAACACAATGTTGTAAAACTCAATTAGCAGCAGCATCTGCTTATTGCTTTGTCATTATCAGCGAGTGCTTTGCATTATCCACACACTGCTCAAAGAAGAAACTTCTCAAAGGTCTACCCAATGCAGAGCAGAATGCTCTCCTTTACACTAAGAATTTCATCCTGAAATTTTCAGGCAATTGTTTGGCTCCAAAATCATCCATCTGTGAATGGAAGGAGTTTCATTCATCTGAGGAAGCCTCTATCCTTTCAAAGAAGGGAATCTTTGGGTCCAACCCATAGAACATTCTCTTTTGCATGAAACACAAGACTGTGTTTCATTACATATTCATAGTTGTTGTTGTTGCTGCTGTTATTAATTAACGACCATCCACCCTTAGGTCCCACAATAGGTTACAACATTAAAACACAATAGCTACAGCTAGTCTGACTTGAATCGACTGGACTTAACCATCCAGGGGTCCTTTACCTTTACCTTTTGCCTACCAACACAAAAAAATTTAGGAAGTACCTTCTGTGAGGCAGGATGGGGCTTGTGCTATCACATTTGTTGTGAAACATCTATTGGTTGCATTTAATTTGTACCATTGACAGGCATCATTGGTTCCTATCGAAAGCTCATTGTTAGTTTTGTCCTCACAAGGTTTTCTTCACAGAATATATTCATTACAGAGACAATACTCAACATTATAATGATGAAAACAAAGAATACAATGAAGAAATCAAATAAATGCATCTAACTGGCAGTGCAAAGACATCGAGCTTGCAATTCTATACATCCTTACGTAGTTATATTGAACTCAGTTGGGTTTACTTCTGAGTAGAAATGTGTAGGATTGCACAGTAAAATATATTTCCTACTGACCCTTAAATTAATTCTAGAAATAGATGAGTGCCTACCACCCCTTTCAGAATTATTATTCATCGTCCTCCCATTTTTGACCCAAATCATTTGTCATTTTTTGTTCAGTCTGACACAGACCATGCTTTCCATAGAATGTCTATTTTTGGTGGGGACATCTGTTGTTTTCTGTCTTCCCACAATTCTATTTTTGCCAATGATATTAGACTCAAAGGCAGTTCAGCAATCTTCTTAGCTATGAGATCCATAATGTTCAATTCCTAATATACTACTTCCACCTATCCACACTCATCTTCTTATCACACACATCACCGCTAACCTGTTTTCCACAATTCGCCCCGATCTATACACCTCATCATTATCCCAGGTACTTTGCCACTGCTCTCCACAAATGAAGTTAATGAGCTCTCAATGTATCAGAAGGCCAAAGCAATACAATAAAAGCTGCAACTATTATGCCATGCATGATGAAAAAGTTTGTTTTTGCTGGGCAGGCTGAGTCCCCAAGTGTTTTCTTTTTCTTTCCCTGCCAGCAAATGGTTAATGTACGGCACCCTCTGATTGGCCAAGGTTCCAGGAGGGTGTATTGAAAAGGAGAAGATTTGGAGAGACAGTTAGTTAGTTGAGGGAATAGTTTTTGGAGTAGGCTGGGATTGAGGATGGGAGAGAGATAGGGAGTGAGAGGAGAGAGAGTTGGTTCTGGGTAGAAACATCCACTCTGAGGAAAATATCACAAGCTAGAGAAGGAGTCTCTGAGCTTAGTGTGAAGGACAGTGTGTGGTGTCCTGTAAGAGTAATTAGGCCAGGAATTAACTGGGAGGCTGAGGCTGAGACAGGAGAAGTAGCAGCTGTAAAGAGACAGTCTACTTAGGTCTCATTCCAGTTAGGAGGGGAGAGATTCTTCTAGAAAGAGAAGACTACCAAACCAGTGATCTATTGGGTCTGTTAGTTGGAGTACCTCAGGAGTAGGGTTGTCTAAGGGGTGTATAACTGACAGAAAATACCACCTTGTTTAAGAACCAAAGTATTAAGAACCAAAGTATTAAGTGGTAACTGCTGTGCAACAACTGAGAAAGGACTGACGTGAAATAACATTATAATCTGAAGTATCCTATGTTTTACCCACTTGTGTCATAAACTTCCTTTGTTAAATAGAATATTTATTGTTATTTTGATCAAATCCTGCCTGAGACTCCAAATTATTAAGTTTTACCTCACACAAGTCCCCCACAAGATAATCTAAGGTAGTCTGTGGGAATTTGTGGGATTGGTGTTCTGCAAGGTGGGTGCACTATTAAAGTGAGGGTGGGCCAACGGTGCCGGGGGGGGGGAGTGCCGTTGTGCCATCACACCATGCAAGGAACATTAAAGAAAACAAAAACTAATTTTATTTGCATAATTTGACTTCCAGCTGTTTTGGACTACTATTCCATGCTGGCCAGGTCTGATAGGACTTTTAAACTTGAAGATCTGGAGGACAGCAAGGTGGGGAAGGCTATTTTATGGGCTTTGGATTGTACTTCTGATTTAATTCTGTACGGACTGGGAAATAGCTGTTGCAGTATACCCTGTTCTTTTGTAATGCCTGTGCTCTTATTTATTTTGATAACCTATATACTGCTTATCAAACATCTTCTCTAAAAGACATACAAGTAGCTTCATATGAAAGGTAAAAGTCGTCTAAAACCTATAAAATCACAAATGACTCAAAATGCCTGCTAGAATACAATTAAAAAGTATTCAACTGGTGCTTCAAGTTTAACAAGAAAGGGGCTCATCTGATCTCAGCTGGAAGGAACTTGCATAAAATTGGTCCCTGGTGGATGTAAGCCATGCATCTGAGTCAGGAGGGACCACAAGCAGAGACACTCTAGAAGACCTTAGTGATTCGGCTCCAAAAGGAGCACAACAAACTAGAGATTGTGCTACATTTCTTATTAAACAGTTTGTGTTATTACTATATGAGAAAATCATTGTGAGTCTATTGAAAATGAAATTAACTTAGAAAATAAGACTCACAAGAAATCTATATGCTAGTTTTTAAAAAATGCTTGGATGCACATTATTGCTGTACTACAAAAAGCTTCAGTAGATGTATGAAGTAGGGGTTGCTGTCATAGGATCTTTATTTATGATACAGTCATACCTCGGGTTACG
This sequence comes from Podarcis erhardii, assembly GCF_964252035.2. Taxonomy (NCBI): domain Eukaryota; kingdom Metazoa; phylum Chordata; class Lepidosauria; order Squamata; family Lacertidae; genus Podarcis; species Podarcis erhardii. The sequence continues at coordinate 52,003,722 of NC_138508.1, read as the reverse complement.
AATGCTGCGGGTGGCATGTTTTCGGGTTGTGGACCATGCTGAACCCGGAGGTACTGGAACGGCACTCACGCATGCGCAGAAGCACAAAATGATGTCATGCACATGTGAAGAAGTGCCAAACTGCATCACGCGTGTGCGCAGACGCGGCGCTTCAGGCTGCGAAAGCTGCAGGGTGCGAACGTGCCTCCAGCATGGATCACATTCACAACCCAAGGTATGACTGTATTCTAGTGACCATTCCTTCACAATGTGGGGAAGTGGTATCCAGACTTCAAAAAAATGCACAAAACAGAAAATGTATATAATGCAAATTATTTGCAATCTGGCTGTCTCTTTGATTAGATTTTTTTTCAAAAGTTTTTTCCCCCTGGCGATTCTATTAATAATAGGTGTTTCTGCATCCAAGAAAGATGTTTCATAGATTTCAAAATATTTTGACATCTGCAATTCATTCAAAAGGCAAAGCTGTTTGGCACTACAGAAACATGATTGTTGGTGGCCATACATATTAATCCATTCATCCTATCTTGTAAAAACCATGAATCTCTGAAAAGAGAATTAAAGTTACAATCCTACACCTTCTTACCTGGAAACAAATCCTCATTTCATTCACCTTTCTTCTGAGCAGACATGCATAGAATTGCACTGTACAGGCCTGATACTAGGCAAAACACACACACACACACACACACACACACACAAAGATTATAGATCTGAAAGGAGGAAGTCTTTAAAAACCTATAGCCAGTAATATTTTAATCACTGGAAATGGTTGTTAATTTCACAGACTAAGAGTTTTATTATTGGGGCTGTGACAATGTAAAAAGGGCACATGAGCTGTTTATGCTTTGGGTGTGTAGAATTGCTGCCAAACACCCCAATTGGGCAGAAGCACTAGCATTATAACCATGAAACATAAAGCAAGAAATCCTCCATCTGAATGCAACCAGAAAGTCTCCATTGCTGTCTAGTACAAAGACAACTAAAACCTGTAGTATTGCCCTTTTAAACCCACACTGCTTAGAAGTAGAGAGGGCATAACTATTACAGTGGTTCTGGTCTTTAATGGAAGAACAAAAAGCTCCTTCATTCTCTCAGGAAAATATACACATAGATGAAGCCTAAAATAGAAATTTAATCCACCCCAGATCCACGCCTAGTTATAAGAAGCTATGAAAATAACAATGAGCCAATTGTACTTTTGTTTCCTGCGTTCTCTAGCTCAGTATTTCTAGCTCAGTATTACTCAAAGGGTCTCCTTTGTGAAAGCTGCTTTTGGGTTCCATTGTCAGAATGCTCTGCTGTTTTTAGTGGTGCAGAGGTGGCCAGATATTAATTGCTATTTAGCTAGGGTAAATCAGGAAGATGTGGGAGATACTCAATTCAGTTTGCATTTAAAGACAAACCTGTCTAATTTGCACTTTCAGTAACAATGTATGAATCGAAACACTGTCATCTCTTGACATTTGCACTTCTCCAAATTAAGCAAGGAAGTTCTCCAGTCAAGTAGTGTGTACAAAAATGCATTTGCATGGAGAAAGTGTGCATAAACTTGGTGAAGAAAACATACAAATATATTAGGGGAAATTGCTTTGCAAAACTGGGTGTATTAGAGAAATGCAAACTAAAATGCCGATGAATTCTTGTGGGGATTGTTTAATTTAAAAATTCACAAATGGATGTAGAAATGTGAGGAACTTGATAAGGAAAATCCTGGGGTGAGAGACTACTGAACAGCCCTGCTCATTGGGGTACAAGTCCCCCATGGGTCCATGTGGTCAGTAAAACAAGGAAGTTCCAGCCAAGTAATTTGGAGCAAAACAGCAGTCAGTAGACCATGATCTTTATTGTTGCGCAACAGGTCCCCACAGGAGTAAGGAACCCCGAGCATGGGGTGACATTGGCTTTTAAAACTTCCCACAATATCCCGGAATACAGTTCGTACAGCATCATTGATACATCATCTTTACATCACTGACATGTCACAAAAGGGGAGGGGTAGACAGGGGTTACACTAGTTCAACGTTGGCAAACATGTCCAGACAAGTCATTGGTACAAGATTAGCATAGGCAAAACATGTCCAGGCACCTCTCAAGTACCCACCATCAAAGGACAATAGAGCTCCTGTTATGTACTAAGCTTGGATCCTAGAACAATAGGCAGGCAGGATCCTAGAATGCAACAACTGATTGGCTTGCGGGAGAAGACCAATCAGGCTCCAGGAGGAAGTTAATCAGCCTATTAGGCTTGTAGGATTGTAGAATGCAACAACTGATTGGCCTGCAGGAAAAGACCAGTCAGGTTCCAGGAGGGAAGCAGAATCAGCCAATCAGATGGGACTCATTGTGTAAATAGTGTATATAAAAGCCTGAGGTTTGGGGGGCAATTGAATCACCGTTTTACAAGCTGCAATAAAGAGCATGAAATCACTGCAGGACTCCGAGTATATTTCAGCTCCCTTTCCACATCCATAAACTGGGGCAAGTCCAGTGATGGACTTTTGGAACCTAACTGCTCAGCAATTGTCATCCCTGGGCACTTCCCTGGGTGGGGTGGGTGTACATGCCCTCACGCTTGAGGGATTATGGCAGGAGGTGGCAGGGGGAAAGAGTCATTTTTCCAAGGGCAAAATGGCATTGGAATAGAGGAAATTGGAAAGGGGGTTGATTTTATATGATTTATAAAGCTAGGTATCTTCCCTGAGCTGTGAAGTCGAAAGGATATGTTCAGGCATTATATTTGTAACATTTAGCAACTTTAAAGATGTGCGGGCCCCCCCCCATAAATTCCATAACAAACTGAACTTCAGTTTGGACATATGAGAAACTAATGAGAGAAACTGAAATTGACAAATTTGCCCACCCTTAACCAGGAACATACGAATCGAAGCACTTGTAGTACAAGGTGGAGCTAAAATCTGCCCAGAACATTGAACACCATGGACCAGTTGTGGAGTCAAAGTCTGGGACCCCCAAAAGACCACCCGGAAGGCAACAGATGATGGTGGCAAAGGGAAACTGGCCTAGAATCTGCCCTTGGGCTGGCGTGCCATTGTCAGGGTCCATTGGAGCTGATGCTGGTTGCTATAGCATCCTTTCTTTCTTCTTATTTGTAAAAATAGTTTATAGTCTATGGATGCTGACCAGGGATATTCAGGTTACAGAGATGCTCATTTTATTACTTTAAAATATTTTCTACCGTGAAATATGCATGTTTCCAAGTAAATGTGTTGAGCATCCTGGCAGCAAATGCGAACCACATTTTATTTCTGTAGTCAGGATGGTGCTATGATTTAAGTAAGTTTAAGATGGGAAACTGCACCTGATCAGAGTATTTCTTTCTTTCTAATCAGGGTTGGCAAACTGGTTTTGTGCTTCTGTGTTATGAAGTGTCAAATTCCATGTGAGAGAGAAGAGAAGTGTCAATAGTGAGCTTTGTAACAACTGAAGCACACACATGGCCATCTAAGGAGGGCAGTGTGTGTGTGTGTGTGTGTGTGTGTGTGTGTGTGTGTGTGTGTGACTAAAATCATTGCACTCAGGGAGGTTTTTCAGAATCCCTATCCCCATAACTCCCTGAGGTATTACATGTGTGTTAAATAAAATAAGCCACAGCAGACTTTCCTATTTCTGTCAGTAAGAATGTGCAAGATTTTGAACTCCATAGAACTCCTCTAAAAATAACCAAGAAGCTTATGGGAGAAAATTGTTTTTTTGTTATTCCCCTTCCCCTTCTCTTCTTATTTCATTTCACCTCAAGTAGCGACTATTATACTAGCAAGGATATATTCTGCACAAATCTGTAAGATCTACAGTTGCTTGCAAGGATGAAGATTGTATTATCCTCTTTGATATGCTGCTGTCTAGGACAAAGTCTGTTTTCAAATTTACATACCTTGCTCCATTGCACATACTAGAAAAAAAGCAAAAAAGCTGGGTTATGGGGGGGTTGCATAAAAGACAGCCCCCAAAAAGGGAACCTTTATTGCTCACAAACCAAATTCTTCTACATTAATTATAGCAGTACTCAGGAGTGAGAAGTCTCCATGGCAACCCCATTGTCATAAGGCACATACAACTTATTTTAAAAACCTAGCAAGGCAGCTATCAGAATCATATTTCCCCTTTTCTCAAGAAAGAAACCAGAAAGTACATTTTATAGTGTCCCGCAGAGGTAACAAAGTCATACAATTTCATTTCATAATAGCCAAGCAAAAGACTGCATTGTATTCGATATACTACAATTTGGCTCACACTCGTATAAAATCTCATAGGCAGCAAAAAAAAAAAAAATCAATCCCACTGCCTGATTTTGTTCAACTGCTTGCTCCATCAAATGCTATCAATGACTATTGGTTCATGATGGCTATATGTTACCCCCAAGAGCAAACGTAGCGTGTCTCAGAATGCCAGTCACAGTGACAGAGACCACATAGAATTGTGCTCCATTCAAAAATTACCGAAGGGGAAAGGAAATTTCAGAGAAATTCTGATAGGTGGGTGCAGAGTTTTTGTTCTTTCAGTGCGACAGAGAGCTTTTGTGACTGGCTTTTCATTCAGTCTTCAAATCATCTCACCACTGATCTGCACTCGGCAGCCTCCCCCGGTGCTTGCACTTCAATTAAAGCCCAGGGGAAGACATTATGAGACAATTCCTCCCACAAGAGGTTTTTTTAGGTTGGGGTTCAGGCAGCATGGGAGCCTGGAGAAATGTATAATAGGAAGAAAAATACGCACCATTCCCTCACCACCTCTCAGTGATAAGCTCAAAACCCCGCAACCACCAGAATTCTAAAGAAATTCTAAAGTGACCTGATAATGAAGCCGAAAATATTGGAGCCTCTTTAACAGAGGAGGAAAGCTATCAAGAAATTGGAGGATCAATCTCAGCACAGCACTACTGTATACTATAGATAATTTTAAAATTCCAGGGCAGCACCCCCTTAAAACTGGATTTTAAACTTGAAGGCCTGGTTTTGCAGTATGTGCATGGGTTTATTTTATTACTGCATTATTTCAACTAGATTGATAATTATTTGGTTGGGAGGGTGATGTGGTTATATGCTTTGTTCACTTAATTCTTCATTTGCTTTGTGGAAAGCAAAAGAAGGCAAATCTTATCTTATGTAAATATATATATTTACACAATAAGTTAATAAGTCATACGTTTCCAATAGAGCTATTAGTCTATCAACTAAATGTGCAATTAGACTTTTGAGAAAACATGCCATATATACCCAATGCAAAATGTGCTAGTGTTGATCTGGTAATAGGCAGTTTTCTCTTTTATATTCAAGTTTTGATTTGCCACCTAATAGGATAGTTCAAAGCCATTGATTTTCTATGTGTGTTGTATTTTTAATGAAAAAAACCATGCTGTGGATATTATGGATTTTTTTGTGTTCTGAGATACTAACCACCAGTGCAATCCACAACCTAAGTTTGCATGCTTGCATTCAAACTAAGTACTTTTAACTGAAATAAGTGACAATAACAGTGTAATTCATTGCATGTCAACTCAGAAATAAACTCCATTTGAATTCACTTGGGCTTACTTTCAGGTAACCATGCATAGAATTACAAACATTTAGTTTGATTTAAAGGATTGTGCCAATTTATGAACATGTGTTGAGTCCACCAATGTGTGCCTAACATACATCTGTATGTGTTTGATTATACTATCCACATACAACATCATTCTGGTGTGTAAAAAGAGGTATTTTCTATTTCTGTCCACAAGTTTCCAATTTCTGGTTACAGTTTTAGATTGTGTCTATGTCACATTCTAAGCAGATCCACTAAAATCTGTGGATTAAGTTACTCATGGTTAATGCAATTATATGTGTGGACACTTACTAATTTTGGGGCCCTCCACTCCACCTGCAAAACAGGGAATAAATTTGAATATGACATAAACCATATGAAAATGTGCACTTCTGTAAGTGTCTCAGAGGGTCCAATCATCATACAGTATACTGGACCTAGAAAATCCAGCAAGAAATGTTCCCAATAGGGGAGTGAAGAAGGGATATAACTTCTGTGAATCAGTTACTCATTGTTGGCTAGGGGTCCCCCCCCCCCATTCTTGGAAAAGAAATTGCTTTTGACATTTCTTTCATATTTTTGAATAATTTTAGTATGAGAGGTAATGGTAAATCACAATTCTCTTAGAACACATGTGAGGTGAAAACTGATGGCAGGCCTCTGCCTATATTTCTTTCTAATTTTCTATAATCCATCTGATTTTGTAGCCCTTTTTGCCTTGCAGGTGTATTTTAATAAGAAACATTGAAGTTTTGAGCATGAACTTGTTCTGCAAGGTCTAGCCTACAGCTGTTTTGAGAGCAGCCTTGAAATTTTTATTTTAACCATTCTCATGACAGGCGAATCAAGTGCCATTTTACGCCTTAACTATTACTCTCTATCATCCTGGCACAGGCTTAGCCAAGGATTGTAAAATTTTATTACCATTTTGCCAGACTGTCTGAGAAATTGAGTTTTTAGTTTAAGGTTCGCCTGGGGATAGATAATGGAGAAGCAACTGGAATTCCAGTAGGGGAAGATGGAAACAAACAAGCAAAAAATAATAATCATTATGTATCTGTATATATACAGCTTTCCAGATCCCGATACAATGAAATTCTTCAAAATGCCTATCATTGTAGCAAATAGGCCCCTCATGTCCCTTGATAAACATCCTTTCTAGCCCAGTAGTAAGATTGCTCTGTAGTAAATAATACTTAGAAAGTGCATTAATGAGAGGTAACTTTCTTGCACATCTCCATGTGTGGCACATTGCATCAGAAAGTTCCTCAGTTTAAATTCCCATGCCACACTGTTTGTATATTTGATACTCTTCATTTTTAGGTTTGTGCCATATAAATCCAACCTATATATTGTAGGCACTCTTCCTGTTTCGGTAGCATCTGTCCAGTTTTTCACATTTACCATGCTTACTATATTTTCTTATGAAATTCTTCTGTGCATCATACTACCAAGAGATTGAGTGGAAACGGTGAAATCTAAGCAACATTTAAAAACCCAGTTCCCTGCCAGAACCACCATCTTGAATACAAACCAACACACTGAAAGAGAAAACTTGCCTTTTAAATAAAGAGACAAAAGGCTTCAAATATTCTCCACCTAGCATGCTTTTTAGAGATTGTCATTCCACACACAGATAGATCTGCCATCTGAACTAGCCATGATTGAAGTGTGAGCGATGCAATATTTTTCCAGGCCATTAACATCTTTCTTTTGTTGTTTTTGCAACTCTAGAAATCCACTTTTTTCAATGAGTGAGCATATTTGTCATAGTTATGCAAACAAGTTTTTAAAGAGAGAGAAAACATTTTCATTGTACAGTTGTTAGGGACAGACATCAACAAGAAGTTTCCTCTCTGATCTTTCGACTGGCTTGCTTCTGACAGGTCCTGTGTAATTAAAATCATTGCATAGAAACAAAGAGGTGGGAATCTTGAAACAGAGCTCACACAGCCTTATTAACATTTTTACAATGAATCAAAACAGACTTCTGGTATCCTGTTGCAATCAAACCTAAGCTTTGGCCAATAACAAAGGAGGGAAGGCTTTTTTAGTGCTATTTCAACAGGGCTAGGAGGACATGGGACCACAGAGAAGGAAAGCCATCCTTGGGATGATGGGAATTCTATTGTAAATGTTAATCCTTTATTCTACATTAAACTTACACACACCATCTATTTTTCTAATAGATACCATAGGGATTTTCTATTCTAAGCACAGAGGAAGCTGCAGAATCTTAAAGCTGGGTAGGAAGCTGTTGAGGTACTGAAATCCGTTATGTCAAAATGCAGAGAACAAGACATTAAAAAGTAATTTTAAAGGACTTCAGTGGAAAGTAGGGCATTGGTTAGGGATTAATGAATGGCTGGGTTTATGACTTGAATACTCACCAGCTGGTTATGACTCTTCAGGAAATATATTGGATTTTAAGCATTAAATTTTATTAAAAATTAGATCTGGACACATGTGGCTATAATCAATGAGAAGCCCCCCAAAAAATTATAATCATTCAGTATTAATATCTGCTCCCACAAAACACCAACAAACATAGTATGAAAGAGTAGGAATCCTGTGTCAGAAGCTCTATATCAGGGGTGGCCAACCCCTATGGTCCTTCAGCTGTTGCTGTACTGTAGCTTCCATTGTCCCTGTCATTGTCTATGCTGCCTGGGGCTGATGGGAGTTGGAGTCCAACAACACCTGGAGGACTGCGGGTTAGCCACCCTTGCTCTACATAGCTTATACCCCCCAGACAATCCTCTGGAGGATAAACTATTTGTTTGCTAGACAGAAATTATGCACATGGTTCTTCAGTTTGGTTCCTGACTTTTAAGCTACCATAGGAGACAGAGCAAAAAGTGGTTGTTATAGAAAAAAGATCATTATTGATTGGAATCAAGACTGTAACAACAGTAACAAAAATTAGATTATTATTTAAAATAGCTAGATAATTCCCCAACTGAAACTCTGAAAATACAAATAGCTTCCAGAGACATTTTTCTTTAAAGGTCATCTATACAAAGTTGAAATTCAGCCAGCAGAGCAACAGTTGATAATAAATGAATTAGTAAACTAAACTGCCTAATCCAATGCATGTTTTCTAAACCAAATTGAGTTCAATGGAACTTACTCCTAAATAAGTGTGCATCCTCACATGAGAGTAAATCTTACTGAATCCAGTGGGGCTTATTTTTCAATAAACCTACATAAGGTTGCATTGTACAAAACAAAGATGGATATTCTTTTACATGGAAATCTGATGGAACTCAGTGAAACTTACTTTTGAATAGATATAGGGTTACATGCACATGTATTGTTATTTTAATTGTTCTCCCAAACCTCAGGCAGCTTAAACATGTTTTTTTTCAGAGTTCCATGGTGTAAAACTAGAACTTTATGAAGTCTGAAGTCAAGCAAACAAAACAGCATAGGGAGAAACAGCAGAGTTATAAACAAAAAGTGGCTTGAAGGTGTCAAAGAAGAGGAGGGCCTCACAAAGCTGATAAGCTACCACACCCAGCAAAGTCACCACACACACACTTGCTTCCACCAAGAAAAACAAAAAACTGAGAGGATTTGCTATTACAAAGGAGGAATAGAAAAAAAACATGTCGTGACTGTTAAAATCTCTGTGGTCTTGGGAACTAGTTAATACCAGTGTGCTGTGTTGGTATCCATCTGTCTCGGGAGACAATAAAGGAGTACACCAAGCTTCCTCAACCTTGGCCCTCCAGATGTTTTTGGCCTACAACTCCCATGATCCCTAGCTAGCAGGACCAGTGGTCAGAGATGATGGGAACTGTAGTCTCAAAACATCTGTAGATCCAAGGTCGAGGAAGCCTGGAGTACACCTTTGGGGATGAGGTCAAGCTATTGGAAGGTTGCAGCACCTGCTGTGACTGTAGAGACTAATGTAGATAATACCAGTAATGGACACTTACCCATTCCACTGGGTGGGCAGCTCTTGTGGATCCTCGTGCTCAGTCGTCATCCCAGGGCAGAAAAAACAGAGTGCACATGGGCAGGCGACCATTGAGGGAATTCCCTTTGGCTGCCTAGGTAGAAGTAACAGAAGACATCCCTGCCATGACAGCTCTGTGCATTCCCAAATGTGAACAATGTCACTCTCAAGAAGTATGCAAAAGTAGGTACCTTTGGCCCTGAGATCCCTTCATGTCTGGCAGCACAAAGCTATAAAAGTAGGCTATGCAGAAGCCATAATAATTGGCATAGCGGGATTCAGGTAGGGCTGGGAAGTCAGTTAAAATTGCATTTCATGCTTCAGACCTTTAAAAAGCACAATGTTATTTTAATGCAGAAGTAAGTGTGTTGATGTTTTCTGACCCCGTTTCTCGTAGGCTTTTTGAGGATTACATTATAGGATTGGAGATTAAATTTAGCAACACACCCTGTCCGCTTTGTACTTATAGACCAATGACCAATATCTGAAGGACCAGCTATCAATTTCTGGTTGCTGGGGTTCTTGTAAGCAATGCTAGGAACACCTGAGCTTTGTGGACCATGATCTGATCCAGCAAGGAGCCTATAGTCATTACCATACCCAGAACTGCTTGCTATAATTACACCTTGACATTTTAGAGATTCTGAGAATGCATTATTGTCTTTTGCTTTGTAAACATATAAAAAAGTAGACAATGCAACACAATGCAAAACAATGCAACATAAGTTGTGTGGGATCGGTTCCAATCTGTTACCTCCGAGGATGTGGACAGGCTGCTTGGACGAGTGAAACCAACCACCTGTCTCCTTGATCCTTGCCCATCCTGGCTTATAAAAGCTAGCTGGGAAGGGCTGGGTGATGGGCTTCGTGGGGTGGTGAATGCTTCTCTCTGAGGAAGCCTTCCCAGACCCACTGAAAGAGGCGGTTATCAAACCGCTTCTTAAAAAACCATCTTTAGATGCTGCCAATATGGCCAATTATTGCCCAATCTCAAATATTCCATTCTTGGGCAAGGTGATTGAGCAAGTTATTGCTGAACAACTCCAGGCACGTCTGGAAGAAGTGGACCATTTGGATCCCTTCCAGTCGGGATTCAGGCCTCATATGGGACTGAAACTGCCTTGGTTGCACTGGTCGAAGATCTCCGGCGGGCTAGGGACAAAGGTGAGAGCTGTTTCCTAGTTCTGCTGGATCTCTCAGTGGCTTTTGACACCATCAACCATAACATCCTTCTGGACGGTCTAGAGGGGCTGGGAGCTGGGGGCACTCTCATACAGTGGTTCCGCTCCTTCCTCCTGGGCTGTGTTCATAAAGTGGTGGGGGGTGAGTGTTCAGACCCCTGGGCTCTCACTTGTGGGGTGCCTTAGGGTTCTGTCCTTCCCCCCATGCTTTTCAGAGTCTACATTCAGCCACTGGGAGAGATCATCAGGGGGTTTGGGCTGGGTGTTCATCAGTATGCGGATGATACCCAGCTCTACCAGTGAAGGCGGTGAAGGTCCTGTGTGAGTGTCTGGAGGTGATTGGAGGATGGATGGCGGCTAACAGATTGAGGTTGAATCCTGAAAAGACAGAAGTACTGTTTTGGGGGGACAGGAGGCGGGCAGGTGTGGAGGACTCCCTAGTCCTGAATGGGGTAACTGTGCCCCTGAAGGACCAGGTGCACAGCCTGGGAGTCGTTCTGGACTCACAGCTGTCCATGGAGGCACAGGTCAAATCTGTGTCCAGGGCAGCTGTTTACCAGGTCCATCTGGTACGCAGGCTGAGACCCACCTGCCCGCGGACTGTCTCACCAGAGTGGTGCATGCTCTGGTTATCTCTCGCTTGGACTACTGCAATGCACTCTATGTGGGGCTACCTTTGAAGGTGACCCAGAAACTACAACTAATCCAGAATGTGGCAGCTAGACTGGTGACTGGGAGCAGCCGCCAAGACCATATAACACCGGTCTTGAAAGACCTACACTGGCTCCCAGTACGTTTCCGAGCACAATTCAAAATGTTGGTTCTGACCTTTAAAGCCCTAAACAGCCTCGGTCCAGTATACCTGAAGGAGCGTCTCCACCCCCATCGTTCTGCCCGGACACTGAGGTCCAGCTCCGAGGGCCTTCAGGCAGTTCCCTCGCTGCGAGAAGCCAAGTTACAGGGAACCAGGCAGAGGGCCTTCTCTGTAGTGGCGCCCGCCCTATGGAACGCCCTCCCACCAGATGTCAAAGAGAAAAATAACTACCAAACTTTTAGAAGACATCTGAAGGCAGCTCTGTTTAGGGAAACTTTTAATGTTTAATAGGTTATTGTATTTTAGTGTTTTGTTGGAAGCTGCCCAGAGTAGCTGCAGAAACCCAGTCAGATGGGTGGGGTATAAATAATAAATTTATTATTATTATTATTATTATTATTATTATTATTATTATTATTATTATTTATATGTCATCTCTGTTCCCAGTGCTAGCATCCCAGGGGTGGAATTCCGTGACTAGAGAATTTCACCTAGATCCCTTCATAGTGTATTACAGAAAGCAGGTTAAGGATATTTCATTGGGAAACATGGGGCTGGTCCTTCTGGTGGTAGAGATATGACTGTCATAATTCCTAGTTCCCCTTTTAAAAATGAAGACTTCCTTGGTATGGGTAATTGCCCTCAAAGGCTTTGGAAAGTTATCCCCAGATGTTGTTATTCTTTGCTTCACCAAACACTGCTGATTAATGTTGGTTTATTAAACAAATGTTTCATTAAGGGAAGCAATAAAGCACAAGAGTGACTATATTTTTAAACAGTGTGTAACAAGACTGAAAGGAATTAAATCTTTAAACACATGGAATCTGTCAGAGCAGAGTATAAATCACCAGTTGGAAGAAGAAGAAGAAGAAGAAGAAGAAGAAGAAGAAGAGGAGGAGGAGGAGGAGGAGGAGGAGGAGGAGGAGGAGGAGGAGAATATGTGGTCTTTGAAAGTTTTCTCAGTTGTCCTTAAAAAAAACCAAATCTATAGGAATGCTATTATTTGGGTGAGGTGGCATGCTTTACTGTACATAAATTCTTTAAGTGACATACAGGATGGTATGAAGAATAAACCACATCTTCCCTGTTGCCAGCAGACAAGAAAAGGAGAATGTGAATGTGAGTCTGAAGAAAGATTTTTGCTAGTTATTTCCACAAATTATGGAAACAAGGAAATGAAACCTCTCAGTGAACTAGAGCTGACAGAAAGGGTCATAAGATGCTCAGTCCAGTCAAGGGTGTTAGGATATTTCCGTTCCACCTTAAAAGGGAGCAGGATGTTTGTGTCACAGCCTGCGTATTTCCTGTTCACAGGATGTTTCTGTTGTGTCTTTGCTTTCGTTTCTCTCTCTGTGTCTGAGACACTGAAGCAGGCAGTCATGTTTTTTTTTGTTCTGACCAACGCTGAATAAACTTGTAAATATGCTCTCCTGCGTGCATCTTTCACTGTGCATTATCTGCTGATAGAGCATGCACCAGCTCTGGAATGTGGCAAGCTATTTCTGGAGCTCGTGTCGCTAATTGAATGATACTGCGTGTCTACGACAGGTCAATGGATCGCAACGGAGACGACGTGGGGTCATGATGGACTCTGTCTCCCTGGCAGTATCCCAACAAAGGGAACTGACAGGAGGTGTCTTTTTGTAACATCCTTGTGTGACCTCTGTAAACAGCTTACTTTGGGGCAAAACTAAGAGTCAGGCAAAGGTGTTGCTTGTGCTTTTTGTCCCATCACCTTGCTATCTGCTACATAAAGAAGGCCATAGTCAATTATTTCCATAGCAGAAGGTAGAAGAGAAGAAGAAGAAGGAGGAGGAGGAGGAGGAGGAGGAGGAGGAGGAGGCATCATTCCATGCAGTTAGAATGATAGAGAGATTGACTATTTGTGCTACTGACAAATTTCACTCCTCTTCTAGTGCTTCTCAGACATAAAGCAGTTATAGAACTACAGAACAGCAAACATTCAATGAGAAAAACTGAAAATAGCAGTAGTACAAGGACACAATTTCTTAATAATGAATCAAACAATAACAAGGGAGGAATGAAACCTGAAAAAAGAATGATAGGTTAACAAGAGACATTTAAACAGATTGTTAAATTTAAATGTATGTATTTTTAGTTGCAGACAGTCGTTTACAGCCAAATGCCTACCGGAGTTTCCAACATATAAATTCATAGTATAAGATCAAAACAGATTTTGAAACTATAAAACATCATAAAAATGCAATTGTGAAAAATGAGAACCAACAATAATACTAATCACAAGCAGTATTCAGCTTTGCAAAAATGGTAAAATCAAATAATTGTAAACTACCTAATTTCCAGCAGCTCAAGAAGTTCTTCATTCAAGAGAATCTGCTTTTAAAGCCCACGCCTGCAGTGATGGGTCATTATGTATTTCTACTGGAAAACCTCCATAGAGAAGGGACCGCAGCCGGATTGGTCCTCTTTCTCATGGCTGCCTGCCTGATTTCTCTAATGGCAGCTACCCAAGCAGGACCTCTTATGCATATTTCAGCTCATTTTATGTAAGTTCAGATTTATATTGAAATATAACAATGGGGAAATGTGGTGATAAAACAAATGGATTATTTCCTTTAACAGCTTAATAGAAAATTGTGTGCATATGTTGACTGATAGCATGCTACAATTTAATACAGTATGCATTTACTTTTTTATAAGAAAAAAACCTGTGGAGCTAGGATACTGAATATAAACAATGCACATCTTGCAAGGAAACACACATTTTATAACCCAAGCATATAATTCTGGTAATAACATATCAGTGTTGCAATTCATTAATGTTAATTTAATTTTAGGGCACTCTGATTCTTATGTACTTTGGTATAGAATTGTATGGGCTGATCTGAGCTGTGGCTTGCTTTTAGATATATTGCACTGACTTAAATCAGAAGGTTGAACCAGAAGGCCTTCTGAATCCCCTCAGCCCTACCTCAACTCTTTGATTCTTATTCTGGTGGAAGCTATTGCTGAGATCTAGGGTGTTTATAATGCAGGGATGGAAGAACTATTGTGGCAATACAGTTTGAGGAGCACAAAAAGCCAACATGTGACTAGATAGCATATGGCAAAAACAGTAGGAATCAAAAGGATTTGATTAGTCATTCCTTTGTAGGAGCGGGCATATACAGTGGTACCTCGGGTTAAGAACTTAATTCGTTCTGGAGGTCTATTCTTAACCTGAAACTGTTCTTAACCTGAGGTACCACTTTAGCTAATGGGGCCTCCCGCTGCCGCACAATTTCTGTTCTCATCCTGAAGCAAAATTCTTAACCCGAGGTACTATTTCTGGGTTAGCGGAGTCTGAAGCGTCTGTAACCCGAGGTACTACTGTATATAAGTGCTCTAAGACAGGCAACCCCTGATTTACATGGGGGTTGCGTTCCAGGTCATCGTGTGTGATGGCAGAGCATATATAAGGCAGCCCTGCCCTGTTACATCCCTGCCCCACCTTGCCCACACCCCGTTTCCTGCCACTTCTGGGTTTGTGGCAATGCACCTATGCAAGGTCACTCATGCCTTGAATGTGCGCAAAATGGTCATTTGCCCCTTAGAAAAAGCCATTCATTCTTCCCTTTGCCATTCCAGCAGGTCTTCTATGAACAAAAGCACCTGTGGATTTTTGGCATTTTTGTGTGGCATTCCTTCATATTTGAAAGATCATGCTTTAGGCCATCTCTCATTATGAAATCCAAACCATTTCTATGATTCCCAGTGACCTGGGGTAAATATTTGAGCCTCGAGGCTCTACCTACCTTTATTATTGAAGTACCATTACCACTAGATTTAAATACAGTTATCAGGAACCAAGATTAAAGACTGGGCATTTCTGAAAGACTAGGTTTCTGAAAACAAATAGGTGCTTAAATATCATGGCACAGTCACTTAAATGGCATCTATTTTCAGCACTGCTGTGGTACTGTGTCCATAATTTCTTCTCTAAAACCTCAGTTTTAGCTACTTAATGAGCATAATCCTAATTCTATCTTCTTTCTCCTGAAGTAATTGAATGTGTGTGATGATGAAATGTGAACTGTCTGTAAGACTTAAAGGTTACTCTATGCTGCAATTCCCTTCTCCCTCCCCATACGTATTGCTATAGATTTAGAGTAATCCCTAGAGCTTATTAAATTCTAGGATTGTGATCATTTGGGATGGGAAAGAAGAAATATATGAGTAGCCTGGCCAAACTAGGGCTATTAAAGGAAGGGCTATTAAAGGAACAATAGAGGGCTATTGGGGGTCATGACCAGTGCAAGAGCTTCTTCCCCCTTGCCCTGGTGTGAACAGAGATAGGGGTTTGAAAGGTTACTAAGGTGATGGGGTGCATGTTTGAGGGGACAGGAAAAAGGTTTTCTGGGAAGAAGAAACAAGAAGAAAGGCTGAAATCCATTTGGGGGGAGGAAGATTGACGGTTGCCTGCACTACTGACTATGCTGTAGGATCTGGACTCCCTCCATGCAGACTGAAGGTGTAAATAGGTGAATAAAACATATTTATGAAAGCCACGACAGTCTCTGTCATGTCTTCTATTATTCAAAGGGACACAGACCCTCTATGGATGACTCGGACCCCATGGGGTTTTGCCACCATTTGGCAGAGTGAGGGGCAGGCACCCAACTTTTGTAATTATTTTTTTTAAAAAAATCAAAAATAAGAGATTCTAGCAGATGTAACAAGGGGTCATTTGAGAAGTCTATTAGCACACTAGTTTTAGGGTGATGGTCAATCAGAGCAAACCCCAATGGATTTGTCCATTGATTTCAGCAGGACTGAGTATGGCTAACATTAAATGTCATCTTTAGAAGATTAACTCTGAATCTAACCTTTGAGTTCTCTTCTAAACATAGGCTATTAGGCATGCTTAGACTCATTAAAATCAATGGGATATAAGATACTCATAACTAATTGCTTTGCTTCCTCTTCTGCTTCACTTTTAAGCTTTTATGTTTCCCCTCTGGAGAGAGAGAGAGAGGCATGCCTTTTCTTCTTCTGCAACCAAGGTATGTGCTTTCTGAAATGAAAGAGGTTTTCACAGATTCCCAGAATCCCTGGGGTTTTAACAAAGCACAGGTTATTGCATGGCTTGCGATAAAATCATAAGAATAGGCACCTCTGCAGCTGCTATCAGAGAGTAGGTGTAATTTTCTATCAAGTAACATTTTCCCTTATTACTCTCGCATTGGCAGTTGTGCTGCATGTTAAATGGAATTTACAATGCTGTTCCCTCCCGGCTTCTAGATATGAATGCCACAAAGCTATGGAGGCATGATATAAAAGAGATGTTAGGATTTGACCAACCAAAAAGAATATATTACTTTTGAAACACAATTCAGTCTCTTGAGCAGTTGAACTGGCACATCATTCACCTTCATGAAGTCTTGCATTGGCTACTGCAGAAAGAGGTGACTGCATGTTCCAACCTTTTCAAAGGGGAAGGCAGTACAATGGAACCTTGGTTCTCGAACTTAATCCGTTCTAGAAGTCCTTTCAAATCCAGAAACCATTCAAAAATCAAGGCACAGCTTCCAGTTTGGCTGCAGGAGATTCCTGCACTCAACCAGGTTTTCGGTGTTTGGGAGCCGATTTGTTCAAGGTATGACTGTACAGGCGACTCTCCACTTACGCGAGGGTTACGTTCTGGTCCCCTGTCGGCAAAAGTGAAATGTGCGTAGAACCAGAGCAAAATGGAAAATGCTGAGAATCTCCACAGTGCATCACTGGCAGAACTCTGAGAGTTTTCTTTTGTTGGGCGGGACAGAGTTGTGGCCTAATTAGCTGCACGATGCAGCACCTACTTCAGAGAGAGAGAAAGGAGTCCTTGCTGTGTTAGGCAAGCAGGAGTGAAGTGAGATGTGCGTATGCAGCATAGAAGAAGAAGAAGAGTTTGGATTTGATATCCCGCCTTTCACTCCCTTTAAGCGGCTAACATTCTCCTTTCCCTTCCTCCCCCACAACAAACATTCTGTGAGGTGAGTGGGGCTGAGAGACTTCAGAGAAGTGTGACTGGCCCAAGGTCACCCAGCAGCTGCATGTGGAGGAGTGGAGACGCGAACCCGGTTCCCCAGATTACGAGACTACCGCTCTTAACCACTACACCACACTGGCTGAGGGGAGCCACTGAGGGCCTTGCGAAGCATGGTGGCAGCCCCCAGTGAGCTGAAAGCAAAGCCTGGCTAGGTGTCGTCTTCAGGCAACAGGAGCAGCCAGAGCAGCCGCTGCAACAAGACAATGAAGGAGACTGGGTGAGCAAGCCAGCCTGCCCAGGAGGAACATGCTGCGAGGCATCAAACTTTAATGTACATCAGGCCCCTTCACCTCTCTGAGGCTGAACCTGTGGGCTCTGGCCCTTCTTTGACCCCTGCTGGGTCACCCTCTGCGTCTGCTGCCCACCTGGAGGGCCAAGCTGAGGTGGAACAGCTCAGGAAAAGCACTGCTGCCCTCCTTACTTCTCATTGCCCCACTTAGAAAATGCCTTAGATTGTTTAATGGCCAAAGGCCTGGTAAAGAGGAATGGTTTTGCCTGGTGCCTAAAGACATGTAATGATGGCACCAGGCGAGCCTCTCTAGGGAGAACATTCCACAAACAGGGAGCCACCACAGAAAAGGCCCCTTCTTGTGTTGTCACCCTCCAGACCTCTCGGGGAGTGGGAGGACACAGATAAGGTGATGCAGTAGATTCTATGATACAGTGGAGCCATGAAACCTGCATACAGAACTTCTGCATCTAATTTTACTAAACAGCTGAGTGATTGTGTAAGCTTTTTTTCTTCTTTGTTGATCTCGGCTTTCTCCTGTAGGAATACATAAGAAAGGTTTGTGCATTTTTTATTGATTTTTGTACTGTAGAAATCCTTTCAGAAACAGATGCTGAATAAACTTTTTTTTATAATGCAGTTTTGTTTAAGAGAAATAATGTTCTCTCTAAAATCTTGCTATCACACTTGCTCATTATCAAGAAAGTTTGGACATGTATTTCTGATCGTTATAGGTCAACAGAACAAATTACTACTTTTCTATCTCATTATAGTCCTTTTGGCTTTACAGTAAATGGTAAATTGTGTGGACAGGTGGAGTCCCCCCAACCCCAGGCGACCCCCAAGCAGAATAATGACTCAAGACAACGTGCTATGGGATTAAAATTGGCTACAACTTTATTAAGTTTCAGATGTAGGGAGACCTTGGCTCAGGCATTGCGCGTTTATCCTTCCCAGTCCCCAGCCAGGGATCTGGGAGACTTCAGGGTTATCCAGAATGTGTGGAAATTGGGCTGGCTCTGGAGAATATATGTTCAAGCAGAGAGCCTGCCCCCTGTTTTGCTGCCATTGGAGGGGAGAGCAATGACGACGTCTCAGCGTATGGCCAATGCCTCCCCTCAAGTCCCCTTTAATGGGGAACCCTGGTATCACAGCCGCAAGGGGGGGCGTGGGTCACTGCTTCACGCCCCCCCCCCCCCATTTAGGAAGATAGACTAAAGGATTCTGCTCAAGGCCTGAAACCATTTGATGTGGGGAGCGGTCATTCTGAATTAATCTCAACAGTAAGAAAGACTGCCTTGATTGAATATAGGCCTTATTTATGAGTTTAGTGAAAGGAAGAAGAGATCCATGTAATGAACTTCAGAATTGCCCCTGCTTCTGCATATCTTTTCTAAGTTATTGAGAATTTGCTTGCATATGGATTACATGGCCAGGTCACGCCTCTGATGAACATTACAATTCTAGACATGTTTATTTAAAATTATCTCCCTGCATTCAATAGACTTACTTGCCAGTAAGCAGGTATAGCATTGTAGCCAAGTCTGATTTAAATAATGGAGTGAGGCATCAAAGAGTTGGAATGCATTTTTAATCACTGTGCTATTCAATTTTATATTCCTAAATTTGTTTTTATCCAGCAGAAGATTGCTTTGCTCAGTGTGATAATAAATGCAAAGCATACTGCTGTGATGGGACTGCTCCCTACTGCTGCCCTTACTATGCTGATATTGAGAGCATACTATCGTACTCTTGTAAGTATTTACATGGTTTCAGAAATAGCAATACTTGGTGTTCATTATACTGATACTCGGTGCAAGTTTAACTCGCTCAAAGATGTATCCATTGTGTCTCAGCAATAAACATTTTAGGATTGTTTGCTGTTAATAATGTATTAAATGTTTCCAGCTGAAACTCGCCCCCCCCACTAGATTGCGTCTATGATTTTTCAGCCGTTTAGCTATCATTAAATAATCATGTGTGTAAATTAGTTTGTTCAAATAAGAAGCTAGATCATGTAACAGCACAAGGTTCCAAATGTCTACTCAGAAGTTAAGTCCCTCTGAGTTCAGTCTTATTCCTAGCTAAGTCTCCCAACAAGCATTCCCCTTGTATTTGTAAAACTTATACTGCAGTGTTTTGCTTCTGCATAATTGGTTTTATGAGAACTTAACCATTTTGGAACAGAGTCTTAGTTCCAGTTTCGAGAAGGCATTTTTTGTCATATCTATATTTGTCAGAGCTGCCCCAAGGTCCCAGCTCACAGAGGACCAACGCCAGGTCGTCGTTATGTACAAAAGTCTTTATTAAAGTTCAGTTTCCATTTCAAAGCTGCAGCGCGCAGCTCTACGTCTTAAACCCTAGACCGTCGAAGTTCCGTCTGAGTCTCCTCCCCCCTGACACCAGTTTAAGATTCTAGCCCTGCTCCACCTCTTCCTCTGCTCTCTCCTCCGCTGGGTCCTCCTGCCCGCTGAGGCATTCCCCTTTCTGGACTCTTCTGACGCTGAGTCGCCTGACTCCTCCCCCTGCCTCCGGCGGGCTTTAGGACCTGGTTCCCAGTCCTCGTTCTCTACTGTCCCGCTCGCCTGTACATTTGAACTTGGCTCTCGTGCCAACCCAGTGACCTTCCTCCTGACCGTTACACTGCTTCTATCACTGCTTCCCTCTTCCGGGATGCTGGCTGGACCTGACCTCCCCTCCGTTGCCTGACTCTCCGATGGAGGCGTGGTCAGCCCTGACTCATCTTCTCTCCCTGGTAGGGGATACGCTGGACCCGATATCTGGGACTCTTCCCCCCCACTATGCTCTGGTGGGGAAGCTGGTCCTGATCTCCAACTGCTGCTCTGGGAGTCTCCGCTGGCCCCTTGCTTCTGGAGTGTCCCCCTTGGGACCCCCCTTGCCCTGGCCACCGGGGCCCCCTTCTGTGAATCTTCCGATTCGCTGGAGAGGCTCATGGAATCTCTCGGGCCACTGTCATCTTCTCCTACGCTGCCCTCCGATTCTTCCCCTTCGCTCTCCCTTTCCTCCCTTCCCTGTGCTTCTGCTCCTGAGCCCCTGACAATATTCATATTAATAATAAAAGCCGAAGCCTGGCTATGAAACACAGATAGGCTATTTATCAAAATGGCATATCTCTGTCTTTTTATCTCTTGCATACCATTGGTTATAGTGATACTAAAATCATAATTCTTTTACCACAGAACTGTGTCATGTGGTCTGAGGCAAGCTAAGAAATGGCAATACAACCTCTTTTAAAATGCATTTGCTCCCCACAACCCTTCTGAACTTTCCTCCTTGAAGCTTTCGGTGAAATGCAAATCAATTCAATTTGCTCTTGGCTAGCTCTTTCTGCTTCTCCCAGAGCTGTGCTGGAAATTTATGGTGAGGAGAGGTAGATGGCAAGGAGCAATTTGAGCAATGGAATATTTCATGACCTCCACTTCCTTCGTTTTCATTGATAAGCATCAGAGTGAATGCTGGAAAATGAAAAGCGCCTTCTCTTACTATCCTAATAGGTTGTTTTAAAAAAGAATGAAAACGTTTCTGAATTGGATGTATTGATGGAGGAGTGAGAGAGAAAATGGAATATATATATATATATATGCAGGAGAGTTTAGCTCTTATGCTGAAAATCCTGCCTAAGCAACAGGAACCTGCTTCTGAATTCTAAGTGTGCCAGGAAGTACAGTGTTGGGAGAAAGGAACTCTGCACATGTTCAGAGGCATATTCCTCCCCCTATTTCAGAACTTGGACCTGGTACTGAAACCTTTAAATGCATTCCCTAGAGCTATAACTCTTTTCATCTAATTACAAATCCTCTAAGCAACCTAGTTTCCCTTAAAACAGTGAACTTCAACTAAAATCAGTTTAAACTGTCAACATCTGAAGGAAAAATACATATAATAAAAAGTATAATCCAGGGCTTTGCTCTAATATAGACATGTGTAATGGAGCAGGTGAACTTTAGATCAAAATATGTTTAGGTCATACAGGGGTGTAGGAAGGGGGGTGCGGCCCACCCCAGGTGTCATCCTTGAGGGGGTGACAAAATAGCACACCGCGGGGTGCAGCACTTACCGCGGAGCCTGGCCTGCAGCACTCCGAACCACACATCTCTCCTGGGAGTGATGCGGTGGCACGGGGCCCTGCCTGAAATGGCAACATGGGGCTTGCATCCGCCAAGCAGACCCTGTGGGCAGCTCGCCGTGCCACCCCCCTGGGTGGATCACTGGGCCGCTGCCCCTGGGCAGATCACCATGGCGCCCCCATGCTCAGATTGCTGCGACACCCCCATGGAGGGCTCGCCCAACCCCTGCCGCTCCAGGTGCCAGAGCAGCTAGCTACGCCCCTGAGGTCATGAGTTATGATATATTGTATGATGAGATATACCTATGTTTATCTCGTACCATGTTATATGATGCTTTTAATGTTTGCCTGTGCTAACCAAGATCAAATATATTGCATCGTACAGATGTAAAAGGAAGTACCTTCTGAATTATCTAAGAACCAAACACCCTTGAACATTGTCTCTTAACCAACATGATACAAAAAGCATGAAATGTGATTCAGTCATAGGTATTTGATATTTCATATGGACTGTCCCCTTACTTGGCATAGATTGTAGATATATGTTGTCACTCTACCCTTGAATGAAATGGGAATGCCAGTAAGGTTGAATGGCTTGAAACAGCAATGTCTGTATCATATTTTCAAGCCACTCTGCTATATTTTTTAAAAAGATTATAAACTATTGTAGTTTAGAACAAGATCTTTTAGACAGGGTGAGAGCTTAGTGAATTTGAACACGCCTTCAAAACAACTGTTTTAGAGCAGTGTCTAAATGGTGAATCATAAGCTCCTGTCAGTGCTTTGCTTTGTGATTGTGAATACTCATGAGAGCATATGAAACATTGGCAAATCAGAGAGTTTCCTCTGTTCCTTCCCATTGGAAGAAGTCAAAAAGCTGAGTGGTTGGGTGAAATATGAAAACTGGTGTAGTACAGTTAATTTTAATTAAGGTTAAATTAATCTTGCATGCCATATATACAAGAAATATTGATTTGTGTGCATACTAAATCCTATATTCATGCTTTAAAATTAATAGAACCTTTTAAAAAGTGCACACACTTTCACATCACATGTGTACATAAAAAAGTTCAATACAATTTTATGCATATCTACTCTAAATTGAGTTCAGTATGACTTACCTGGCAGTGTGTATATTTAAGATGCTTTTAATAAAAAGTGGCACACTGAACTAAGCAGGACTTAGTTTTAATGAACTTGCCTGGGATTGTACTGCAAGTATTTTGAAGGCCCTCTTTCCCATTTTTTTCTTCAGTGTTAAATAAGAGTTATTATCATTAAGCATTGCTCTGATGGAAAAAGGGATTTACTTTCCCTACTCCCTTGTGTTGTAAGGCACATGAGGCCACCATTTTACTGAAGCTAAGCCAATTTGGGTCTGGTCAGAATCAATTATATTCCCCCTAGGTGTTTTTGATGCAGTCTGCAACTCTGTTACTTAATATGAGTTCACACTTTATATTCTTTCTCTTGAAATGTGAAAACACAGAGTCCAGAAGGAAGAAGCACTTACAGAGAACTGGGCTACTGAAGTGCTTTTTAAACTAAGCTTGTTTCCTTTAAAAAAGAAACCAGGAAGGTGTTGTGCTGATTTTTCAGGTAAGAGGATTTAAGGAGGCACAAATTGGTTTTTTTATATAAAAGTAAAGGAGTCATCAGATTCCATTCCCCACTCCAAGGAAGAGCACATTGCAGAAGCGGTATAGAAATATTTAACCATCATTTGGAATTGTAAACATTTTATGTTGTTAAGCATATGAAGGCAAAAGATTAGCAATGAAATCCTAAACATGCCTACTCAGAAGAAAATCCAGCTTAGTTCAATAGGGCTTTCTCAAAGACAAGTGGATATAGAACTCTATACCTGTTTATTTAGGTGTAAACCCTATTGAATTCAGTGCAACATATTTCTGAGTAGACATGTGCTTGATTCTGCTGAAACGCTGCAATTCTGTACACATTTACCTAAATGTAAACACCACTGTACACAGTGGAACATACATACTATTGACCTGTAAGAGGAAAATATAGATTGATAGTATTTCCTTTTGTTTTCAGCCGACATTGTAGCATATTGGACACATATTTGGAGCTTCATAGCTATAGGGCATTGTTGTCCTATTTAATGAACAAGGAAATGTTTTTGCATTCACATAAGGCAATCCTAAAGCTGTTTTCTCCTTAATCGAACAGAAATCTCTTGTAACAATAGGGCTTTGAGTTATGGTTATTGATGGGCTTCAAGCATAATATACTATTTTTCTTCTAAGAAGATTTAAGCATTGGAAAGTGCATTTGTGGTTTTAATCAACTAATGCTCTTTGAGTTCCGAGGACAATCAAACACACTGTTGGTTTGTAGCATTACAAGTGGCACTTCCAACATAATGTTATGAGTTTGGCGGGGGGAAGCAGGCCGTATGTCGAGGTGGCAAAAGGGTGGGGCCTGGATGGGGCCCCTCCCCCAACACATGAATAGTTACAAGGACACGGCTAGAGTTGAGGGTGATGTGAGCTCCAGGTAAAAGCAGCAAGCTGGAGGGATAGTTGGAGCAATATTTGATTTCTGTTGGAATCCGAAGCAGCAGTTATGTGAGAAAAAAGACCCTCTTTTGGTGTTAATGCTATGAACCCCTCTGTTGTAGGCTCAGGTTGTATATATGTGTCAATAAACCATTAATAATAATAATAATAATTTTTTATTATTTCTACCCTGCCCATCTGGCTGGGTTTCCAAAGCCACTCTGGGTGGCTTCCAACAAAAGATTAAAAATACATTAAAACATCAGTCATTAAAAACTTCCCTAAATAGGGCTGCCTTCAGGTGTCTTCTAAATGTCATATAGTTGTTTATTTCTTTAACATCTGATGGGAGGGTGTTCCACAGGATGGGTGCCACTACCCAAAAGGCCCTCTGAGTGGTTCCCAGTAACCTCACTTCTCTCAGTGAGGGAACCGCCAGAAGGCCCTCGACGCTGGACCTCAGTGTCCAGGCAGAACGATAGGGGTGGAGATGCTCCTTCAGGTATACATCCACTGCTATGCCTCATTCCTAAAAGGAAACACGGACCCTGAGTAATCATCTGAAACTCCTGGAATCTTACACCGCTTGGAGATTGGGGTAGTGTGTAACAATACAGTGTATTCCCTCTTCCTTAAGAGAAGTGCACCTTTCTAGATGAAATTTGTAATACATTTCTGAGGAGGGGGCGTTTCACAAGTGCAAATTGAATAAAGCAGCTTTCCTCAACTTTGTGCTTTCCAGATGCTGTGACACTCCTATCATCCTTAGCTAGCATGGCCAACAGTCATGGATTATTGTAAGGTGCAGAGGGGGGTTAGTAAGGTATAAAATGGGGGTTGGTGAGGTGTGAAGAGGGAGGGGGAATGAGGCTGGTGAGGGGTAAAAGGAGGGGTGGGTGGGGTTGGCAAGCAAAGTGAGCAGGGCTGTAGAATTGCAAAGTAAGCATAGACTGTAGGTTGCATACAATTCTAATCATACACATAGCAGACCCATTAAAATGAATGGATATGACTAATGTAGGTGCATTAGTTGCAGTGGGTTGGCTCAGAGTAAACTTTAATTGCATTTAGTCCTGTGTGTCCCTAGTTAAACACATGGTTGGCATGTGTTGCCTGTCTTTCACATTGTGACAGCAAGTGTGGTTTTGATTATTTGTGTTGCCAAATTTCAGCAGTGAAATAAACCGCATTTGAGTTCTAACTTAAAATTGCATTGACAGGTGTATTTCATTAGCATCTCAAGATCTTCTGCATGTTATTTAAGGGGTACCTTATTATATAGAAATGCTAAGAGAGAGGTGCTCAGCACTTATAACATGCATGTGCTGCAGCTCATTAATTGCAACTTTATGAGGGTTTAATAGGTTTTACATACAATAATGACTTGTTTTTCTGGAGTACCAAACACTTGCAGCTCCCATTGACTTAAGTGGAATTGGTAGCTTCCCAGGCACTTAGTAAATCAAGCCACAAATAACGATATTAATGTACCGTCTTCATATTATATTCTGTCCCTGCCAGCTCATGACTGAATGATCTCAGTTTCCTTCTTTATTCCCAAAGTGTTGCATGTTCCTGAGAATCTCCCGAGAAAATGAGAATGCACTATATGCACTAACTGCTGCTAAAATAAACATGTAGTAAATTAAAATGCAATATACTTCCTCTTCTGATTCATGTTCTTTTGAGCGATGAGGCAAGAAGCACTGGAATGAAATCCTTGGAGAAATATTACTAAATGCCCCAAAGATTTGCATATTTAAACAATTTATTCAGCTATCTGCTGAATCTTTCATGACCTGGTGAAATGGAAAATATAAATCATGGAGTAATTTAGTACAAATGGGGTTTCTTCACCAAGAGATAAAACTTAACTGTATATTTGTGCAGTTCTGTTAAGCACAGATTTTTCCCCATTTTAAAGTTTAATGAAATTAGCAGTTAATTATTCTGCTGCCATTCTCACTAGCCTTCCAAGATCAGGCCATTGTCACTGATTTTAAGCAAATTACATTTAATAGATTTCCAACACTTGTGAAAGAGCCAAATATCCTATCCAAGCTCAAGCAAGAAGAAAAGGAGATGGTTATGGGACTAGGTAGTAAGATGGTTGATATTGTGTGTGGCAACCCTGATAATATTTGTATAGTTGTATAGCTGATAGTTCTGTCATTTTATTATCACATCATCTCTGTATCATTTGCTTGAACATGAGTAGCCTTCTCCATCAGGGTTCCTGATCATGTTGAGGTCTCCTCATGTTCAAGCAAATGCATATCAAAGGCTCCTGTAGACTTTTCTTCATTAACTTCAGGATGGTCAGCAACCATGCATTCCAGCTCCTGGGAGTCAAGGCAGTTTCACGGCCCCCCAGGTTATTTTTGAGGAGGCTTGCCCCCTTCAATGTTCAGAGGGTGTTTGGCTCCACCCCCTGGCTCCTTACAACATTGCAATGTCATAAAGCCACACGTGTCATGTGCACAACATCAGGATGCCGTGTGCATGACATCTGAACATTGTGCTTGTGGCATCAGGATGTTGCAGCAGGCCCCCTCAATCAACTTGAGAAGATGGTGCTTCTGTCAGGGACTGAGGAGTGTGTGATATGTGTGGTGACTTATGGGGAGGGGTTTGCACAAATGCTCCTTCCGCTATCCATACTTTGAGCAGTCACCTGAACATGCTGTAAGAAAGACAGAGCTAAGTAGAGGAAACCAGAGGAAAGCCTTTAGATATTGAATTTATATTTTTTAAAAAGTTGATAATTACACTCATGATTTACAAATTGATACCCTCAGTTACAAATATAAAAATGTTCAACATTGCTAAGCCTCAGATCAGAGCACTGCATGGATTTCAGTTCCCTACAAGAAGCTGAATGGGTGAGTGAACTCCCATCAAAAAGCATTGTGTTTGAGATGCTATAGAAGTTCTGCCTGTGATATTACAGTCACCAATAGCACATTTCTGTGTCCAAGCCGTCCGTTCATATCAGTCATGATGAGATTGCATGCATGTATCAGGCCTATGTATCTTAGTAGCCTTCAGTTTTCAAATGATGGGCACCTCTGCGACCCTGTGTTGTACTTATGGTACTATTAATAAAGGTAAAGGTAAAGGTACCCCTGCCCATTCGTGCCAGTCTTGCCAGACTCTAGGGTTGTGCGCTCATCTCACTCTATAGGCCGGGAGCCAGCGCTGTCTGCAGACACTTCCGGGTCACGTGGCCAACGTGACAAGCTGCATCTGGCGAGCCAGCGTAGCACACGGAATGCCGTTTACCTTCCCGCTGGTAAGCGGTCCCTATTTATCTACTTGCACCCGGAGGTGCTTTCAAACTGCTAGGTTGGCAGGCGCTGGGACTGAACGACTGGAGCGCACCCCGCCGCGGGGATTTGAACCGCCGACCATGCGATCGGTAAGCCCTAGGCGCTGAGGTTTTACCCACAGTGCCACCCGCGTTCCTATGGTACTATTAATAGGAATAGTTATTATATTGATTCTAATGGATTTAGCTTATCAGGTCATGTGCTGTGTTTGGGTCACAGTTGTGCCTCGGTTGTCCTTTTTCCTCCTGCAGGACTCATTTTGCAAGTGGAACAAGTTATCCTCACTTATTCAGACAGCCTAGCAGCTTATTCAAGTAAAGCATTAACTCCAAGGGGAAAGATATATTTTGACAGTATTTGCTAGTGGTGGTGGTGGTGACTCATCTATGCAATGTAACATTTGGTTTAACAGAATACTTGAAATTGCCCCTGAATGTTTACAAATAGGAGCAAGGGCAGATCAACTGAAAAGCAGCCAGGCTTGAGTATGTTATAGGATTTAAGTGGGTGATTATAAAGTGGCTGCATGAACCATCAGGCTGAGCAGGGAAAGTGTAAAAAAGAAAAAATAATACAATTTCAAAGCTGTTCCTCTCCACCTTCTCTGGGAGGATGACTAATCAGAGATCAAGCCTGGCAAAATGTTGCATTAAGAGCATGAAAAATAGAAAATCAAATACTAAATAAGCAAATTCCTGCCTCACCTACAGCCTTCTTTCTAAATAAGTTTAGAAAAATGAACAGGATTACGCTTCTGAGAAGTGGTGTTTACTTTTTATGATGCTTGTTTTTCTGCTTCAACAATATTGCATTACGCTCCTATCATATTATAGAAGTCATGTTTCACCTTCAGTGCTGTTTTAGACTCAAAACTATTTTTCTGTCCTGTTAGCTAAATTATACGTTTTTTTTCTCCTACAGATGGTTTGGACTCATATGCTTTGGGCACTGATGTTAGTACACACGTTCCATTGTGGGGAAATATGAATGAGTTTCTCTTTTGGACTTTGCAGTTGAAGTATGAAAGGAAGATGCAGGAATCATTCATTATGCATCTCTCCTATATCTACGTATATAGCAGTATTCTCTCTTAAAGCAGGTTACAAACATACTCCGGAGGTGTGAAGATACATGTTAAAAATCCTGAAGTCAGTTTGTACAGGCTAAGTCGTGCTAAGCAGGCAGTGGGCCAATTCCTCAAGTATCAGTGCCTTTGTGGATATTTGTCAGTAGTCAAATACTCGGTGGTCAAGTTGACCAACAAACTGACTTCCCTGCCACTGTGTTTAACAAGTGTGGGTGAAGAAATTCTCTCTTTAAAAAAAAAAAATACCCCCCCCCCTATTTTTTATTATTTTTTTCCAAATATCTTAAGCACAATACAGCTTAACAATATTATTTTCCTTTAAATCTATATCTTATCTGAGTTAACTTCCCTCCACCCCTCTTCTGGCTTCTCTACATTGCTCTTGCTTAAGCGTGATTACTATATATACATTCTATAAGTGTCTATAATTCCTTAATAATTTTTTGTATTATGCTTTAGACATACATTCCTTATTATAATACAGAATTACATCTTGTGGTCTAACCAAATATTTACAATAAACGTTATGAGTTTTATTTTAGTCCTGTGAGTGTCTTTATTTATGTACAGTTTTCTCTAAGTATACCATAAATTTGGACCATTCTTTTTGGAATTTCTCATTGTCCTGCTGTCAGATTCTTCCAGTTAGCCTTGCTATTTCCGCATACTCCAATACTTTCTGTTGCCATTCTTCAATTGTCGGGATATCCTGTTGTTTCCATCTCTGTGCAAAGAGTAGTCTTCATGCTGTTGTGGCATACAAGAAGAATTTTTGATCTTCCTTTTTAATGTCCTCTCCAACCATTCCTAGCAAAAATGCCTCCATAGAATCATAGAATCATAGAATCATAGAGTTGGAAGAGACCACAAGGGCCATCGAGTCCAACCCCCTGCCAAGCAGGAAACACCATCAGAGCACTCCTGACATATGGTTGTCAAGCCTCTGCTTAAAGACCTCCAAAGAAGGAGACTCCACCACACTCCTTGGCAGCAAATTCCACTGTCGAACAGCTCTTACTGTCAGGAAGTTCTTCCTAATGTTTAGGTGGAATCTTCTTTCTTGTAGTTTGGAACCATTGCTCCGTGTCCGCTTCTCTGGAGCTTTTAATAAAAGGTTTTTAATAAAAGGTGTACCTAAATATCTTTTTTTAACTCATTATTCACACTATCCTAAAAAGTCTTCATGCCACTTTGGAATTTTAAATTTCTGTTTTTTGAAAAAATAGAAATTTAAAATTCCAGTGTCTAGAAACACATTCATAATTGAACTATTCTAACAGAGAATGATAAAACTGAAACTACTGTTTCAATTTCTAAATTGCTGAAAGATACAATACTTTTAAAAATGTAGCATAGCTTCTGTTACATTAAACAAGCTGCACTTGACATATAGACTTGCATCATCGACTTTTACATGGCAAGCATGGCATGTGTTATTAGAATTTAAACACCTGCAAATATTAGATGCAATGGCACATTCAAAATGTCTAATTGTGTCCTGCTGCTACATCAAGTATGTCAGTGCTAGGGCTAGTTTCTCTCTAGGCAAAGCAGGGGGAGGACAATGTGAAAGGAGATCACTAATAGCTGCTTTAATTTCAAGAGATTTTAAAACTACATGTTTAAAGACACAATTTGGTTGAATTTAAAGGTCAAGACTTGTATTATGTTCACATATGAAGCAGCAACATGTGGATTTGTTTCATGGTCTGTTCAATAGAAATCAGGCTGGATTTTTTTGTTACTTTCTTTAAAAGGTGTTTTTGGATTGACATCTTCCTTGGCAGAACACTGATAAGCTTTAGAAGCATCGAATCACTTGACAGCTTGAATCACATTAATTTGGTCCTTGAGCTCTCCCTGAAGAAATTCTCATCGTGTCAGCCTCAGCTGGACCATTTGTTGTTGACTCCAATGGCCAGTAGCTTAACAAACTAGGCTACCAAGATGTGAAGCAACAACTACTTACAGGGTGCTTGTTCAGCACTATCCATGGCTCTCCAATTCGACACTGATGCCTTTCATAGGCACCAGGTTTATACTCCTGAGCCACAATTCCACCATGTCTTGTGTTCGTCTATATAGAGACCATGATCTCCAGTCTTTCTTACCAGAATTTTAAGTAATGGTTTTGCCCTTTGGTTTTTGCAATTTAATGTTGAACCTTTAATGATTCCAGTATCCTAACTGCTTCCGTGGAAAAGTAAGGAACTAAGATAAGTGTCTATAGGGACTTTTATTTATAAAGCATCCTATTTTGCATTGGTGGTGTTTATTTCTTGAGGTCTCTTCTGCATTTTTGAATCTGCAAGGCAATATACATTTGGCAGTCCTTTTTAAATCTTTCAGGTGATTTAAGTACATAACTATGTAGAGAGGAACAGTGTACTAGAAAAATTATTCTGGTTTTACAGAGAGGTTTTACTTTTTTCATGGAGGCTTTTGTTTGTTCCTTCTCCACAGAGAAGGAAAACATATCCCATGCTGGATTCCGGCTTTTCCAGAACATTAGTAGAATGAAATATAGTTTAATGCAAGTCGTATGTCATTAAATGCAATTCTTACTATGAGATTGTCCATATGTGACCTTATAGTAACAATAAATTTGAAAGTGACTCTTACAAACCTTTTCAGGTCTAAAACTACTTTTAGTTGCCTCCTGGGTGTTTAAAACTTTCATTTTTATTCCTCTTGTCAGTTCATTCCTTTTCCAGCTGCATTCATCATAGACATTTGTATTTGCTGGGGTTTTTTTAAATTTTGTTTTAGTAATGGTTTGGGTTGAGTTTCATGTAGTAAAAATTATGTGAGATGTTCCAAACAACAGTAGATTGAAGCTATGAGACACATTTCAAATAAATGAGCCCAAGTATGTTGAAATATAATCTGTAGAACCATATCATATCAGACTGGCTGTGAGTTTTGTTAGAAAATGAAAGAGAGATTGGGGCTATTCAAAAGATACCAGGTAAGAAAAGTTTCTCCATTTCTTATACTCACTATATCTTTTCTTGACTGCTGACTGAGGCGAGCTCTTTTCCCCTAGAAGAAAATGAGACCATTCCCTTAGCAAAGAAAAAGTGATTGAACCAATCAGGGAAGATTGTACTTTCCCTAGTAGAAGTTCAGAATCCAGATCACATTTCTCATAAAGCAGCAGAACACATGGTCTTTCAAAAGCAGAAATTTCATTATGGGTTCCTTCGCCCTTAAGGCAACAGAACACAGAAATTTAGTGGGGGGGGGAAATGCACTTAAATCAGATGAGAATTAGAGTGAAGAAGGATAACAGAATGGAGGATAAGGAAACAACAGAATAGGCAGAAGGCTACTGAAACAGAGGAAAGTCTCTAAAGAACTATGGCAGGGGAGAAAATAGGTGTTGTATGCAGTTTTAGGTTTGGGCAAAATCAGATTGAGTTGTGATTATAGAGAAGATGAGGATTGCTAAGAGGTAGCAGGCAAGAGTACACTTAAAACATTCAGGTCAATATCAGCTCTGCTTGACCTTACTTTAGTTCAGGGGTGGGGAAACTGTGGCCCTTCAGATGTTGCTGGACTACAACTCCCATCATGCCTGGCCATTGGTTATGCTGATGGGAGTCCATCAACAACTAGAAGGCTATAGGTTCCCCACCCCTGATATAATAGCTTCCAGCTGTTGTATACCTACATGTTCCACCAAGATTATAAAAGTAGACTGGAGAGAACCAGCGTGGACAAGCCAGGCTCAAAGGAAGGGGAAGCACGATCAGAAGGCAACATGGTTTTAGAAAGCGGCAAAAGACATAGAGAACATAACTGGCTTGCAAACTGAGCTGGTCTGCAGAGAGCAGCAAGCGAGACTTAGCAATTGGAAACTGGAAGTTAGGAAGAGACTAGGAATGCCTTTTGCCATGAGCTCCTGTATCCCTGCAGCAATCCCTGTTCTATTTCCTGTTTATGCAAGGAAGTTGAATTTGGCATATGAAATACTAGTAATGTGTGAAGCCACCACCACCACCACCACCCTCTCAAATGCAGAAGTGGAGGAAAGGTCATCAGCTCTGGCAGCGGCAGGGGGCCGAAAGGGTTTAGTGCCCTCTTCCAGCTTCTTAACTCTAAAAATCCCCATTTGCTTTTAATAATTACTGGTTTACTTCAGGGATGAGAAACATGTGGCCCTCTGAATGTTGTTGGACTGCCGTCAGCATGGACATGAGTCAGGGATTAGGAGAATTGTAGTCCAACAACATCTGGAGGACCACGGCTTACCCATCCCTACTTAGCATGGGAACAATTAGAGGAGGAAATCTGAAAGCTTACCCCAATTCTCTCTATAAGGGTTATTTTCATTCACGCTTTCTTAGGAGGATATCTCTCGTGCCTCACCACATTGTTTTCTGCAGCATTCCACTACTGCACTCCCTGAGGAAGGTCACAGTGATTCATTTTCTTTATGTAAGAGGGAAGTATTAAGAGTTCTGCAATCGTTCATAATAGATGAAGCTTTCATTATATTGTACTGCTTCTGTGGTAGCATCAAAAGGGAGCTCAGGAGAGATAAGAGACAGTTGCACTGACAGTTTTCCATACCATTAGAAGCTTACTGTTTGCACCATTTGTTTTATGGATTGGCAACTTTGCACCCGAGGAAAAATTGGATGGATATATAAACTGCAAGGTCTGTCAGTTGTACCTTGAAATGTTACAGCAATTTATATATTTTTTTGATATAAATAAGGGTCCTCACCTTTAGCTTTCAATTTGATTGCCTTCTTTTTGCATGACAACTAGAATTCCAAAGTTCAGCTTCCAGGTTCTTAAATCTATATTTTTAGGTCTGAAAGAAAATCTTTGGGGTAGAAATAATGGGTGATAGTATACTATTCTAGAATACAGGATGATCAACAGTGCAGTGCTTGTTCAGTAGATAAGGGTGGGAGGTGTGGGAAGAGGGGAGTGATGGGAGAGGCATTTAACGATTTATTAAGATATGAGTAGCAGCACCTCATTTCCCCCCCAAGAAAGTAATGTGTGTGTGTGTGTGCCAAAAGCACCGTCTATATATTGATCTATTTATATTTTCTGTTATTTTCAATATACCAATATAGCAAATTCCATGCCAGACTTAGATTTTACATTTACATGGAATGCACATAGCTATGTTGTTCAATTTTCTATGGTAACACCTTCACACATGAGCAGAATACTTTTACTTAAGCACAGTATTTCCGCATGCCTAGGATGAACCCAGTCTTTCTACCCAATTCCAGTTACGGTGCAACAGTAGCAGGTTTCTGTTCTCTACAAATACATACAAACTGCAGCTGGTACATACGGTAGATTAATGGGGTACACACAGCCCTGTCAGTCTTCATACTGAGCTTCACTGAGAGTAACTTGCAGCCTGCCTGCTTCTCCTAATAACAACACAGAGGAGGAGCTGCCTTAGCAAATTGCTCTTTTAGAGACTCAGTACTAAAATTGATACCCTGTCTTTTGTGATCAGCCGAGCTCAACTGTTCTAGCTGGGAACAACGGACTTGCTGTCTTTTGAATTTGTATTGTCATGCTCTTCTTTCTATTACATTTCTGAACTCTGACAATAGAGGGGTTTTCAACTTTGTAGAATTCCCAAATAGTTTGAAAGAGAGAGCTTCCTTATGGCTGTGTGCCTGTGGCATTTGTATTTGTAAGCATGTATCTGAAGTCCCGTCTCCCCCAAGCTGCAAAGAATGAGCACTCTCTATGCCACATCAAGAGCCCAAAGCTAACTTGTTTTCCCAGACAGACCATGCAATAGCATGAAGCAAATTTATTGAAAGATTGACATTATAAACTACTCACCTATCTATGACAGCAAATTTCAAACAATCACTTAATTTAAGAGCATCACTGATTATCATCCTTCATAGTATAACTGTTACTTTATTTAACATTGGGTAATTTATGTAACATACTGATTGATATTTACTGGAGAGTTGTGGGGGTCAGGTGGGAGGCCACAGAGAGTGTAGCAATTTTTGGCATTACAGTAGAGGTAGCTCAGTTGAGACTCCCACCTATACAGAGGATTTGCTCATTTGTACTGCATTTTGACAGACAAAGGCTGGTGTATAGGATGATCCCATATATTACACTCTAAATCACAGTGTAGGTACTTCTAACTACTAATCCTTTAAATGTTTAACCAGTAGCACCAGGCTGCAATACAATTTACTCCTAATGAAGGATGCTAAATCTAACAGCCAGTTCACATATGCACACACATCAAGTGGTGGCTTGCATGTTTAAATTACATGTGCATATGTGAACTGGCTGTTATAAAACTAAAGTTGTACCTTGGAACCCGAATGCCCTGGAACTCGGGCGTTTTGGGTCCCGAACACCACAACCCCAGAAGTGATTGTTCCGATTTGTGAATGTTCTTTTGGAACCCAAATGTCTGACGGGGCTTCCACGGCTTCTGATTGGCTGCAGGAGCTTCCTGCAACCAATCAGAAACCGCAATTTGGTTTTCAAATGTTTTGGAAGTCGAACGGACTTCGGGAATGGATTCCGTTAGACTTCCAAGGTACAACTGTATCTTAATAAATATATCTAGTGGTAAAAAGATAGGCAGGATAGAAAAAGCATGATGAGACGTGGATTTGGGGCCACAGAAGATATTTGTCTGTTATTTATTTAGTGTTTGCGCATGGGGAAAATACACCTCCAACACAACAGTTTTAAGTATTTACTGAGGCCTTTATTGGCTACTAATTGACAGCCATTTGCCATAACTTTTTAAGTTACGTTTTGTATTGACTGTTAATACTGCTGGATTTATTTTATTGTTGTATGTTTACTGATTTTTAATTTTAACAAAAAATAAAGCATATGAGCTCCCTCAACCAAGTTCTCAGAGTTGCTAACAAGAATAAATAATAACAATTCTCATTCTACCACCACTGCCCACCAGCTGTTATTTTTCAAATAACAAGGCATATTAAGTTTGACCCATAAAAATATGTCTGCTCATAAGTCTGGTCACCACTGCCCCAGTCAGTATTATACGTTTTGGACAAGTTTCCCATTCAATTATGCAGCTGCATATCCATTTGCAACCTTATTGCCGACTCTTATGTCTCTGCTTATTTTATCTTTCCCTCCTTCTCTCTTACAATCCCACTCTGGTTAACCTGGTTGTAATCATCCTCATTACAGCAGCATTACTTTGCCAGATAGAGAACAAGCAATAAAGAGAAGTCATTAGGATTCACAACCATAAAACTGCTGACGAAGCATCTTTAGAATCCCAAGAGCCACCAGAAGCTGCAAGCTGAAGAATAAAAGAGGCTTCAAAAATCTCAGGGGCAAAAAAATGTCTCAGGAAGAAACGATGCTTCCTCTTCCAGATTCCCGTAGGAGGTGTCGAAGGGAAGTTGCTTTCCCCTTGCTTTCTATAAATAAGATGTGTAGGAATTGTCAGAACTTTCTACCCTGGACCAGAGGACAAAATGATTTTCACTCCTTCCCCACTCCAGAGTAGCCACTTTGGTGACACATATTCAAGTTTGCACTTTTATATGAATTAAGTAATCTAGAATGGCTACGGTCTTTAAGACATAACAAACCCCCACTCTGGGTAGACAGGGGGTCCAGGCATTGCTATGTGAAAGGCTGCTGAAAGAAGGAGAATTGCTCAAAATGCCATAGAAGCGTCTTATTCCTATGTCTTCTTTTAGGAGATTCCACCATTCTGTTACAGCTACTGGATCATAGCACCTGTTCTTCTGAATGACCCACAGGGTCTCCAAAGAGCCTTTTCCATGGGTGCTGTGGGGAGGAGAAGGGAGTGGTTTTGCAAGCTTCTGTCTGCTTGCACAGCCATAGGATGCAACTGTGGATTCATGTTGCATAAATCAAAACAGGCTTTGAATATACATTTAGATTAAGGTAAAGGTAAAGGTACCCCTGCCCGTACGGGCCAGTCTTGACAGACTCTGGGGTTGGTGTGCCCATCTCACTCAAGAGGCCGGGGGCCAGCGCTGTCCGCAGACACTTCCGGGTCACGTGGCCAGCGTGACAAAGCTACATCTGGTGAGCCAGCGCAGCACACGGAAACGCCGTTTACCTTCCCGCTGGTAAGCGGTCCCTATTTATCTACTTGCACCCGGGGGTGCTTTCGAACTGCTAGGTTGGCAGGCGCTGGGACTGAACAGCGGGAGCGCACCCCGCCGCGGGGATTCGAACCGCCGACCTTTCGATCGGCAAGCCCTAGGCGCTGAGGCTTTTACCCACAGCGCCACCCGCGTCCCTACACATTTAGATTACATTTTTTAAAATGACATTTAATAGTACTTCCTGCATTCTTTATCCGATTTTTACATCAGTCCATCTGAATGATATGCAAGTTATACAATGTAAATGGGTTGCATTTGATGAGCCACTTTCTGAAGATGAGGCTAGAATTAGTTCTAGTCCTATCTTATGCCACAATGTTATTGAAATCATTGTCAACCGGATATATATATAGGATTGTTTTTCTCTGGCAATATAAGTGATTTGCTTCCCTAGATTAAGAAAGGAAACAGAAAATATGGAAATGAGATCTGCCGCTTTGCTTAAGAGTTTTCCATTGACACTAAAGCACAAACTGCTCTTCCCTCTTCCTTTGGAATTACTTTTCTGACACTGTGGCAAATGTCATTCATTAAGAATTCTATCAAACACATCAATACAAAAGGATCTCTTTTAATCTGTTTTGCTCAGAAACTATAATTACTACAGTTTCTGGCAAGTGGTTAGAGATTTTTTTTCAGAGGGTTGGACTAGATGACTTTTGGTGGCACCTTACAACCCTATGGTTCTGTTATTCTATTTTAAAAGAATAATAGTTTTGAGTAGATAAATGTTTTTGCATTAGACTGAACTCACAGTACATATGTGGCAAGGAAACAAAATTAGCTGGGATACCAAGGTAGTAAAGATGTAGTTACCATAGTTCCAATACTGATATAGTTACTTTAGTGGTCAAGCATTTACTATTAAAAGTCAAAAGCACCTCTTTATTTCTTATTTTAAATAAGGGATTCGGAGCATTGTTAAGTATGTTAGCCTGTGATATGTAGTTATGTTTAAAAGTCATGCAACCCGAGTTTTAAATTTTTGTCATGAAGCTGACTGGTAGGAAGAAAAAAAAATATCCTGTCAGGGTGAATTTATGCAGCAGTAGAAATAGTCAGCAAGGTCTCTGCCAAATGTTCATCAGGCAAAACACTAGTCTGCAATAATTAACTTGTAAACAGAAAGTGGACCATCCTTTCATAAAGTCAATTCTATTGGAGCCTTCCAGAAAGCATGGTACGTCCGTTATCTCACGTTGCTCCTGCTATGTGAAATCTAATCCAAACTGTTTTGTTTATAATCCAGTGACGGGCTCGAGTAATGATGTCATGTCACATTAGGCATTAACATGGATATTCTCGCAAGAGACTGCCATCCTGGGATTGTACATCGGATGCTCTGACTATAGAGTCTGGTCTGGAAACATTTCTGGCCGTCTGTTAGAATGACTGTGCCTCTGCCAATATGCCAGCTTCAACTACTGGTCAGCCTGCGGAACGCAGCACGCCTCATTTTTGGTGCATAAAGTCCCTGCAGAACTGCAGCACAGCTTCAATGGCACCACATGCCATTTTACAGCTGATTAAGCCTACTGACACCTCTGTGCCAAGAGGGCTGCCCTTGGGAAAGTAAAGTCTCCCTGAATTAACTACAAAATCCCTCCGCCCACTTTCTTGGAATTCCCCCCCCCCTTCCTACATATGCAAATGGTATGTTTCAGATTGCAGTTCCAAAGGCACTTTTTAATCAGTGTGTCAGTCACTTATTTCAACTGTATCCTTTTATCTGGCTGAACAGAACTAGACAAAAATACATGAGTCATAGTCAGTCATGGTTGAACTATTTCCCCTGATGATGAGTATAAATTAGCAACTGGATTTCTTAGAGAATTTTCTAGAAAGTGACAACAGGTATCAAAAAAGTGTGTGTGTGTGTGTGTGTGTGTGTGTGTGTGTGTGTGTGTGTGTAAAGGGGTGGTCAGAATAAGAAAGGTGGAATATTTTGGGATTTAAATAAAAGTTTTAAGAAAAAATTACTGAGTCAGGGTTACAGTTCTGAACATATTGGTATTAGTTGGTATGCAACTAAGTTTTACTCAGAGTAGATGAAAGCTATGACTTTGCCACCTGTTTTTCTAGGGTATGGTAGAAGAGGGTCTTTTACCCCAGTGTGATTTCACTTCAGCTGGCCTCAGGGGCAGGCTTAGGGGGACAGTCAGGAAGCTTGTAACGCTGATAATGCCTATATCTTTTGACTCCATTGCCAAGTCCTTCAAGTTTTGCTATTGCGATTTAGAAATAATTATTCAACAGTTCAGATTCATTTGCCACCCGATAGATTATTCCAAAGATCAGGCACATCTGCTTTCCTATTGAAGTGATGGACATGAGCCAGGAGTTGATAATGCAGGTGAGCAGCGCACAGGTGAGCTGAAAGCGAGCTGCCGGCCAGCCCTGTGGAGCCTCCTTTTATTGAGACAAATAAGCAAACCAGGCAGATACATTTTGGGCTGTGACCTTTACACATCTTCCGGTCCCGAGATCGTGGGGTAGTACAAAGTTATTTTGGCACCTGTTTCCACCGTGTCATTTTCCCCTTGCGCAGTGTATGACGAAGGAGACAAAAGGTCTCAGAGACAAAGGTTACAGGCAGGGCACCGCAGACTACTGTGACCGCAAAATGTTAGACAGACACAACAATGTTCAGATAGCCGTGGCTTTGTCTGGGGGGGGGGGTTGCCCTGCACCCCAAGGTCACGCGTGCAGGCAGGATGAAGCTGCCTGCGGGTGGGGAGTGTGCTCCCTCCGGACCTCACTCCCCACTCCGCGATGATCCCTACACCTATCCTATGTTGTATTGCTTGTTAAACTAGAATAATACAACATGGCATTGTGGCTTGCAATTCATAATTAGCCTTTTAATCTGGCTGTGGACAATGCCTCTATTTCCAGTTGGCATTGAATTTACAGATGCCACTAATGATCTTGGGTCTTCATACTTGATCTGCCAATGATGCTATTGCCTTTACTGCCTGTACTAGGTCTTTTTGACTAATGACTTGTTTTCTACTTCTACTCCTGCACCTTTCTCCCATGAACCACCACCAAACTATCTAGCCACAGGGAAAGAACATGCAGTTCTCTTCATCAGTCATCTGTCAGTGGAGAATTCTAGTCCCTCTTTCAAAGACCTGATACAGCAGCTGT
Source organism: Podarcis erhardii (assembly GCF_964252035.2). Lineage (NCBI taxonomy): Eukaryota > Metazoa > Chordata > Lepidosauria > Squamata > Lacertidae > Podarcis > Podarcis erhardii. The sequence continues at coordinate 51,963,622 of NC_138508.1, read as the reverse complement.
CAGAGACTGTTCTGGTATTCTGAAGCAACACTGAAGGCGCAAATCTTGTCCAGGAGGGTTGGGAGATTAAGAGCAAGTAGGAGGACTTCCAAATGTATTTTAATATTATGAATGTGTTCAGCTGGATTCATATCAGATTATTTTGAATAGCAGTGATGAAGGTCATTCCCCCCCCCATGCTTCTCAGGGTCTTCCTCAGGAGTTCCATTCAGAATGAGTGAGCCACTTGCTACACACGCCTGTCTTTAGCTACTAATGTGCCTGTTATACCCAAAGCGCATTAGGAGCCAGTAAAAGATATTTGTTGAATCTCTAATGGCCCATTTGAGGGGCTTTACCAATCTGGTAATGATTGGCAAGAAAGGTAAAAGAGTTAGGCAGAATCCAGGGAAGTTAATTCCTTGAACCATCATTATTTAATGATCCATTCATCATAAAGTGACATTTAAGGTAATTATACACCTGTAAAAAAGAAAAACAAATAAATGAAACATTAAAAGTTCCAAACATTTTGAAAATCAAAACCTGTCTCTAAGTATGCTCAGTGATGGCAGATTTTTGTGTGAAGCAGAAGGTAAAATTGCAAACATAACATAATTTCTTTTAAATAAGTTTAAATATTTAATGGCCATAAGGTCCTTGGGTGAATGAAGAACAGAGATGTACTGTTGTCGTCATCATCATCATCATCATCATCATCATCACTATTCCGCCCATCCTACTGGGTTGCCCCAGCCCCTCTGGGCAGCTTCCATCAAATTAAAACTTCAAACATAGTAAAATATCAAACATGGAAAAACTTTCCTATACAAGGCTGTCTTCAGATGTCTTCTAAAAGTCAGACAGTTGTCAAGGAAATAAACATCTAACAGGAGGGTGCTCCTGACAGTGGGCACAACTACCGAGAAGGTCCTCTGTCTGGTTCCCTGCAACTTCTTCTCGCAGTGAGGGAACTGCCAGAAGGCCCTCAGTGTCTGGGCTGAACAATGCAGGTGGAGATGCTCTTTTGGGTATACAGGGCTGAAGCCGTTTATATGTTCAGATCATCATAATATATGTTCATGTTTTATGCACTCTTAATATTTATGCTCATCTTTCTTCAACACACATTCTTCTAAATAATGGCCTGTTATTATGAGTTGTTGTTCTAGCACAGTTAACATTGGTGTAAGTCACAATTGGTGACCTTGATCTTTCTAACTGCTAGACAGTTGAGGAAGGGGGGGACTACCCATTTGTTCTCTGGTACAGAGCCACTTCCTTTGTTACCTTAAAGGCCCATACTTAGAGGGGTGTTATCATGAAACTTATCTGACCATTCTAGCAAATGAGTCCTTGCTGGATACAGGAATTGGAAGGGTCTTGGATATACAGCCTACTCCCCTTCTCCACTCACAGCACTGTGGAAGGAAATAGTGTGGCAAGAGGTTGATTATTTTTAACAGAATCTGCAATGGATCTTTGGTGAGGTAGACTTCAGTGAATTCAAAGTTCCCTCTCCTGAAATCACTTCAGTATTTCCTTCCATCAGCGTCAGAGTATGGTAAAGGAAGAAATCCTTGGGGGCCATAGCTCAGTGATAGAGTAGAAAGTCCTTGGTTCAATTCCTGGTATCACCAGGTAGGGCTAGGAGAGACTCCTGTCTGAAGTCTTGCAGAGCCAGTCAGCATGGACAATATGTGATGGACCAATGGTCTGGCTCTGTATTCCAATGTTCCTATCTGACCATGTTCAAAATAATAAGCAATCTAGTTTTATGGCACAAGACAATGACACAGAAAGTCCTTCCTCAGAACCCCACATGGGACAAATCTTCAGTTCATTGTTGTTGTTATTGTTTTACTATGTTCAGTTATAAAACTCTGAGTCACTTCAGAAATATGTTTAACAAGCAGTGACAGAGTGGCTCTCCTTTTGCCTTTTTTCATTGTCCCTCAGAGGTCACTGTTTCAAAACAAGCAGCTTGTAGATAAGAGTCCTGTAAAAAAACAAAACAACACAATCCTGCCTTGTCTTGACTATGCATTTCCCTCGTGGCTACTGTGCCTTATCGCCTCTTCTTGTCACATTCTATTGCTTTGTGCATGATATATATTCTAATTGACAGTGAGAAACATGCATTGCAATCTTACCGAAATGGCTGTTTATGGCTGCTGGTGGATGGGAGCCATAACTTGAGGTTGCATCGTTTAGTTGCTGAAGTATGAATAATTTACATTGAACATAATTCCTTTTTTATGGGTCCTATTCATTAGGGGAAATTCAGTCAAAAAGCACACTCATTTTTATGTTATTTGCTTTGAGGTAGGACTAAGCAATCCTTATGTGATTCTGGGCTTTTAGGAAGCCCTTTAATAGACACCATGGGTTTAGATCCTTAACAAATGGAAGTAAATATAGACTGTAAGAACATGCACAGAGGCACAACATATCTTAAGAGATCTTGAGTTTATAAGGCACCTTGATACTTTAAGCTCCCTTCTTTTTTTTACAAAAGTCTCTTACGGCACTTGCAGATAGCCCATAAGGTTCCAGAGCTTGGGGAATGACTGGGGACAGCAAGACAGGTCCAAGAGCAAAATATATAGCCACAGAAGTTGTCTGTTTGCTTATAACATTTCTATCCAGTCCTAGGAGTACATAGGTCTCCCCTGGATCCATTTCTATCCTCAAAACAATCCTGTGAGGTAGGCTTAGGCTGAGATATACCGTAGTAAGTGGCCCAATGATACCCATTGTGGAAGTAGTGAAAGAAATGCAAGAATTGTCTGTCACCCATTTTGTTGCCTGCCGGCTACATGGAACAGTCAGCAGGAACCTGCTTGAGAAATTTTTTGAAAATGTGGAGGTGGGGGAGGAAGAAATGAGAATCTTCCCATTGCTGCTGTGATGGTTTTGCTGCCTGCAAAACCAGTGGCCACCATTCTCTCACAAAAAAAAATAAAAAATGGGATATCCCAGTTTTTCTGGGACACTTGCAGCATATGATAATAGCCAAGATTAAACAGGGTCTGGAAAAGAATAAAGTTTTTCAAAAATCTTTTGTTATAAAAAAAAAAATGGCTGGAATGGGTCCATGATGGTGCCCGCTTTTAAATTGAGACTTCAAAATAATGCTATGATGGGAAGCGGGGACACTGACATCTCTCCAGGGTGTAAGATGTGTATATTTATGCCTTTGATTTCCTAATGGACACCTTGTCATGTCATTTACAATATGGATGAAGCATATGTGAATATTTTATTTTATTTTGTCTTACCTCCAAGGCAACCAGACCAAAGCAGCCCAAAGCTTACTGAATACAATATTCTAAAAGTGAGGTTTGCATTCTGTCACTTTGTGGCTTATTTACAGGGGGAGGAAGAGGAGAACTTCTGTGTTGCATTCAGGCAGAAAGAATTAACTTTAAGTACAACCAGTCTCCAGGCTTCCTCTGCTAGTAGAACCTAGGGATTTGATTCAGCTCTGTATGGGAGCTGAATAAGGCCAACTGGGGTGATCTGGTGTGGTATGTTGGTCATCTCCTAAATCAAAGCATGATGTCAATTAACACATACACACCAAAATCAATCAGATATATTTCTAGGTCCATAGGCTTTTCAAGAAGTGAGACTGTCACCTGTGGAGTATTGATGAGCACTAAATTCTTATTTTATTTATGTTAAAGCACAGCAACATAGATTTTTTTTTTAAAAAAAGTTAAGTTTCCTTTTAATTTTTTTACATCCTTATTGCTCTGTTTTAACTGCACACACAAAACTCTTCAGAGCTCTTCATTACCTGCAAATAAATCTGCAAAATTTTCTTTCACAATCTGTTTTTATACCTTGCTATATGCTAAAGCCGTGGTCCATTAAAACATTAACAAAGTGTCTTTCAAATGCCCCTCAATTTTTTTTTCATAAAAAAATAATCTTTATTGATCTATTCAGGTAGCACTTAGTCAATGTACACATTCAAAACAGAAAAAGCTTAATACTTTTAGTTATGTTTAGCCTTTCCCCATTCATGGTTATTTGTCTCGGCTTTTGAAAGGAATTGTACATTTCATCTGCCATTTCTTTCATGCAACACATATTAATTGCAGAATAGAAATGGAAGTATACCGTTGGCAGCTTGATCAAATGAACAAAATGTGGGTATTTAATAATGCATCTGTAATAATCATTATGCCACTAGAGTCTTTCCCTTTGGGACTGCCCACAATAACTCAATACAGCACTCTTGTGGGCAGACATAATTGCAGATTGCTTGCTGAGCTCTGCCCTGGGCCACATAATCTGTTTGTTTAGAAGCCGCCCTCTGTCTTCTCAGCTGTGATGCAGGAAAGCCTTAATAATACGACTTGAATTTCCTTTATTATGCCTCTCTAATAATTAATATTGCATTAGCACAATGTGGGACTGGCTGCTTATTTAGAACAGTATCTTATCATGCTTTCAGGGGATAAGACAGCATGCCATTTCAAATGCTCCAATCAGTGCTTACAACCTGCCACTTTCATTGCCATATTACAATGGCTGCTTGGTATGAGGAAACTTGAGTACATAGTTGTTGCTGTTTTCCATCCTTCTCGCCTGAGAAATGTAAATGTGAAAAGGGAACAGAAATGATTTCAGCCATTATACTTTCTAAAGAAGAACTGGGGATTACGGAACATTTAATGTTTTCCCTCTATAAGTATGCTCCCTCTTTGCATGTGGGCAAAGAACAGTTTTCGATCAGTGTCTTTGCTGAAATTCTGTGCTTTAGATTCTGAGAAGCTTTAGATCTCAGAATCTAAAGCACAGAATCTCAGCTTTAGATATTTTTTAAAAATCCAAATCTGTGTAGAGCTTGTTTTAGGCCATCCACCTGGGCATGACACCCAGATTGGCACAATGAATCTTGATTCATAAATGGTTCCAGTGTCTAAATTTTTCATATGGTGGAGCAAGGCAGTGTACTTTATGCTCATGCACCTTCTCTTAGGATGCCCAGAACCTCGAGTATGAACTACTATGGCATATGGAGTTAGATGCCACCCATGTGAACCCCCTGTCCCTTTTTTGCAGCACACAGATTGTGTCAGCTGGGCTTATGTGTAATTGGAGATATAGTGGAAGCCTGAGGCTTGTCCCTTCACACACATCCACTTGTAAGAAACCAGACTGAACTGAAACTGTGATGTCATGCATGCACATTTCCCTGCCACACATAATACATGGAGCTGAAGTGAGGTTGCAACTGATGGCATTCAGCACTGGTGAAAAAGGGGTCTATGCACATCTAACAGACTGCCCCATTCGTGCTAATACACTAACCTCCACAGTTGATTACTTCATGCTTCCTGGTTGCATAATTTAAACTGACAGACAAGGATGCCAGCGAATCAGTCATGTATGAAGTCTGTCAGCTTGTTGATTCTCTACTTCATCTCTCTTGCCTGTGACTCCTCCTCCTGTTCTTATTTACTATGTAATTTTTCATATTTATATTTTCATATTTATATTTTAATTTTTTGTTGAGAACTGCCCTGAGACCTGAGGATGAAAGGTGGTATACAAATTTAATTAATATAAATAAATGTTTGTGGGGAACTTAGATGACGATGCATAAAAGCAAGTGTCATGGCACAATTTCAGGGCATTTCCTTGCCACATTGCAAAAAGTCCAGTCTTTGAGGGCAATTGGCTTTTTGCACAACACCTCCCAATTTAATTGTGCCATCTGAATTTGCCAATATGTGATTGAATCCCAACCACAATTAGCAACAGCCCTGGGAGTGCCCTATGTTTTTCTTAATTCCTGCCAGACTTTATAAATCACAAGGAGAATAAGTTGTCAGGGTACTGCTTTGCGCTAATCCTGCTTTATGTCCTAGCATCCCAGTTAACTGCCAGTTTTCATGATCCCCCTCCTTTCATATTTAGCTAACACTGCCCCATATGCAGATACATATGCCTCCACTCTCTATGTCATTTATGTTTTCCCAGTGTTTTTCAAGTTGGGATTTTTAAAAGTAAGCATTTTTGTTATTTTTGCATATTGCTATGCACATATGACAAGCACTCCTAAAAGCCAAACTTGTAAATGTAGATTCACGAAATACTAAATATGCACAGGATATAGAGTTTGTAATATTTTATTAATGGCCATGAGATAAAACATCATTCTTCTGACTGGTGGATACAAACGATGCTGACCACATGATGCTGCCCTTGAAAGTACTTTTTAATGTTTCTTCTGCCTTCGGGTTATAACAATTGAAAGAACATTGGTGGGGGGGGCATGGGTATTTTGTCTTTTGCCTGTTTAAGCTGGGTCTGACTGAATCAGGAATACAGCTTGTGAAGCTGTGAATAAAGGGAAGGTCATCTCTCAGAGGAAGCGGTAAGAAGATAGCCAAGATCTTTGTAAAAAACAAAACGAACAGAAAACCCAGATAATGAAAACCTAGTTCATACTAGCATTAAGATAAAAGATTTGGCCGGGATTCAATGTTTTTGGGTCACCAGTGCAAGGGCTTTTGCTCTAGCATAAGGATAAATAAAGGTTGTGAAATATGAAATGCAGCACAACTGTTGCGCTAATGGGACCTTGTGCAACAGGAAGTACTGGGACCACAGAAGCAAGCTGATGGACAACTGGTGATGAGAACCACAGTGGCTTCCTGTGGTTTCTCTTGCGCATAGTCATCCACTAGTGCAACTAATACACTGCTAAGCAATTTTAAATTAGTGTGACTTTGAATTCTTCCCTTTGTTTTCAATCTCTGGTTGTCCATATTTTCCAAAGCATTAATAGATATTATTTGGTCAGGTGCAAGACAATAGGCTTCTACTGTTGTCCTTGCTCAATTGTTATTGACATCCATCTATCTCAAGAGACAGTGGAGTGTGCCCCCAGGGTCAAGTCAAATTGCTGCATTAGCAGCACCAAAGTGGGGCACAAGCCTGGGCATTATGTATGGAAGGTCTGAACTGCCCAGATGACAAGACCCCCCTCTCAGTCTTGCTGATGTGGTACAAAGGAAAGCAGAGTAATATATTGGGCACCAGCTTGGCTGCAAGAGTTGCTGGAAGGAGGTGTACAAGGCGCCAGCCAACCATCTTGGGGACACCAATCCAGATTTGTTCATTCTTTATCCTTTTTTCTCTCCCAGAGATATCCTGCAAGGCAGCTGGGGTTTAGGATCAGAGTTTTCCTTCTCCTGGATGAGCTGCTTTCTCAGGTTGGCCAAGCCATCTGCCCCTCACTTTCCTTTACAGCATGTGCAGAAACTGCCTCCTTGACTGTTGGGCCCACCATTGGTCTCATCCGCTCAATCCACTGGAGATCTCTTCTCATGCAGGGAAAGCCCCTAACTCACTGAGACTTTGAGACCCAGAGGCTACCCTCACCTGGTTTAGCCAGCCAGTTGAAGCCATTTCTAGGGTTTGGCCATTTTTGCATGCTGACAGCTTCCAGGAAATCTGAGAACAGGGTGTGGCCCAAAGGCGGACAAACTACCTTAGAAGGATGACAATGTATCTCCCTCCCCAAATACCTCCTATGATTTAACAAATCACATAGTCAAATAGTCTCCTCTTTAAGACCAAGATGCAGATAGTAAACACAATAAGCAAAACTGAATGGTCTACTGTTTAAATAGCAGGTGTGGGGGGATTTTTGGAAATGTAAGTGAAAATTTAATTTCTGCTTCTGTTTTGTGTGTGATCCTGATTGATGCTAAGCACATCAGTTAGTTACAATGGCTTTAAGTTTGTCTGAAAAAGTAGGACAAAAAACATTTATTTTGACATAACCTTTGGCACTCAAAGAATGCCTTTTTGAAATGACATTGTAAATGCACAGATAAGTTGCATAAACAAGAAAATGTTTTTCACATGTTTCCAGAGATGGAATTACAAACCACCTACAAGATCATTTCGGAAAGCCCACCTGGAGGCACACCAAAAATAGACCTGTAACTGGCCATTCTGCTCCTCCACCTTTGTGGAGAAGTAAAATATTAAGTTGTGTAAAGCTAGATACTGTCTTACCCTGAAGCAAAACTATACATATAAAGCTGCTCACCTGCTGACTCACTCAGAGGGCAGGTATTAAAATTATTGCACTATTTCTCTAACATATAGAAATATGAAATTTGGCATTCACATGGTGCAAGATACTAGAATGACTTATTATGTGTAATGGTAAAAAAGGGAATATCTATAAACCAGCCTTGAAACCTATGTGTGCATAAGATTGCTGTGTTAAACTGATATTCCAACAGAGCTGGGTAGACCCCTCTACCACAAAATCAGTGTGACACACATTTTCCCATCTCTTCAATAGAAGCCCCATCCCTGCTGGTGCACAAAGGACTGCTGATGCTGGTCCTCTACCATCAGTGCTTGGATGATGGAGAGAGAGAAATGCTTCTTAGATGTATGTCAAGAGCAGATCAGGGGCTGCATTGAAACCAAGCCCTCTCATTCAAATCAACACCTCAGTGGAGAAAACTGTTCCTGCTACATAAGGTGGTATACTTCATTTCCCTACATCCATGCACACACAAACAACTTCATTGAGTTAGCTTATTTTGGACATACAACAAATAGATCTTCCAGTAGAATAGTCATCAAAATAACCACAATAATTTCCAAGGTAAACTTCTGCTTTGGAACCAAACAGGTTTTTAAAATGACTTGGAGCCAATTAGAGATTTTTGTCAAACAAATGTTCAATATATTTATTTTAAGAAGTATGAAGCTCTAAAGTTAATACCAAAATAAGATCAATAGAAAGTATTTTTGGATTTAGGACATGTGGCATCCTTCCAAATAGTTTTGCTGTCAGAGAGAGAATAATATTTGCAAATTCTTCTCAAGTGTACACTTAAAGTAATTCATTTGTTAGAACTGGCCATAAACTGCCCGTAGGCTTTACTTGTGAACTACAAATTCTAAATCAGTCCAAAGCGTAATCGCCCAGATACTGATTTTTGTGTGAACTACAATGGCTGTTTACCCAGTCATGGGGTGAGCGGCTGTTGCAGCTCATCATGGCAGGTTCAGATACCAAGGTAGCAATGCTGGGGCTAGGTGGACAGCAGCTGGGGAACCCCCAGGCCGGCAGCTTGGTTTGGCAGGCTTTCCTACCATCCAACTATTTGAATCCTGGCTCATCCAGCTGGGGTGAGTGGGCAGGGCTTGGGAGTGGACTGGTGCAGGCTTCACTCTGGTCTACCCCCAGCCTGTAGACTAGAGTGGAAAGGTAAGCACCCCCTCTACATGCCCTATCTGCCTTTCCCATTTTTGCCAGTGCCAATTCATCTCCGTATGCCATCCTTTTCTGTAGATATTCTGCACATACTAAATCCAGCATCACAAGGCTCTTGAAGGGAAAGGAGAGGCAATGACTCTCTGCACAGAAACATGAAGAATTTCTGTAGCTAGAGTTGGTAAGGACTTTATGGAGAGAGATGATGCAGCAAAGCTCTTCCATCTACCTTTCTCTGGGAAAATGCAGGATCTTTAATAAACATTATTTAAGATACTGACTTATCTTATGCTTATGTTTGGTCTCACCAGGTTTAAATTCCCCTAAATGGGCATTTAGGAAGAAAAGGGCATTGAAATCCTCTGCAAATCATCCTGGGGGAACAAGAAAATGATTGCTGGTGACAACCTTGGCTCAAAATATTAACTTACCTGTTCTCCAGACCACTATCATTGTATTGCCTTAATGTTCTGACAATCAAATAGAACTAGGCCTTCAATTACTTCCATGCACCATTAAACATAAATTAAAAGCTTGATTTTTCCACGTTGCTTAAAAGTACATTGAATGCCTTTGGCAATAGAAGGGTAGGGAGATTGTTAACAATATTTGATGTGAACCTGCTAGACATCATCAGTGGCAGGGCTTGAATTTGAGAGTGGGGAGGATCTGGAGCCTTAATAAAACCCACTAGCCTCTTCTCCATACCCCCCCCCCCCAATTTAGCAAAACCATGCCTCCCTTGTCACCTTTGGAAAAGAGCTGCCATAAAAAATCAGAACACAAATATGTGGGCTGTACATTATCCTGTGATTGAAACATTGTACTGTTGGTCACTAAGGATATATATCTTTTTCGTAGCACAAAATAGAGAATTATACCCAAACGGGTGGTGAAGGACTGCTGTTTTGCTTTTTAACTAGGGTTTTGTGGTTTTTTTGTCTTGTAACACTTTCCCCATTTATTTTAAAAAAAAAAATTATTTATTTTTTTACTGCAAATGCCATAACAAGGCCTGTTCAATAGGCGGATAGAAAGCCAACATAACCTGTCAAGCTGAGAGGACAAAGACAGTCAACACCGTCTTGCTGCCCTGTCTAGCTCCAGAACACAATGATCCAAAACAACGAAAGCAGTCTCTGTGCCAACCGCCCCCCCCCCCCCCGTCTCCTATATCTCAGTGCCAATTCATCACAAGCCTCTTGGAGGAATGGCTGGTGTGGTGAGTTAGAGCCACAGATCATCTGCCTCACCCAGAACCAGCATTGCTACAGCTTAACAGGGAAGAGCTAAGGGAAGGCAGGGTGGTGATGAGGTCAGAGTTAGCACATTGGACACTACTGGATTTCAGTCCAGCAGACTGTGTATTCCTTGTGCCATGGCACATACCGGTATATGGAATTTCCAGTGTAGCAAAGATCCCGGTGGGAGGAAAGTGTTTCAGAAACAGAAACAGAAATGTCTGGCAACTGGTTCAAAGGTAAGAATGACTAGGTAGACCGTTTGCCTGCACCCCCCTCCTAATCAGTTGACAATGGGGGGAGGGGGGCAGGTACCACATATGATTAATGTAACAATGGGAAGGACCGTAGCTCAGCGATGGGGCATATGCAGGTCCCAAGTTCAATCGATAGCATCTCCAGTATTTTTAAAAAGAAGGATCAGGTAGAAAGACCTTTGTGTCACAGGCTGCAGAACTTCTGTTGATCAGCATAGGCAATACTTGCCTTCATGGGTGTGACCTGGTATCAAACAGCTTCTTAAGCTCTATGACAGAGGGAGAAGTTAAAAAGAAGATGGTGAACCAATGGCCCTCCAGATGTTTATGAACTACAACTCCCATCACCCCTGAATATTGACAATGGCAGCTGGGTCTTATGGGAGTTGGAGTCTAGTAACACTTGAAGGGTCACAGGCTCCTGACCTCTTGGTTAAAAGTGGTAATAAATCTTTCTGAGTTTGCATTCAGCTAAACGTCTCTTGTTAAGCTTAATAACTTTGAACTGACTTTTATATTTTTAAGACCAGGAGACCTACTTTCACGTAGGAAAAAAAATATCAAAGGAAACTTTTGCCATCTGCAGTCCCAGTTTGATAGCTGCTAATAGCAGGCATTTGAGCACATAGAAACAGTTTCTTTAATTCTCACCAACGTTATAGTATGCATTTCGTAATTCCTTGGTCTAGCAGCTATGACTGGAATGACTGCTTAATTGCCTTACGGAAAATATGAAGTCTGGCCTTCTGTTTCAGAAGCAAAGACTAAAATAAAATGGTCTCTGAGCTCTTAAACATTATGAGATAGTCAATGTAACACTCTGAAGTCTTAAGCAAATATCTGCCAAGATCACAAAAGCTCCTCATTAAAATATATGGAGTTATTGTTATTGACTTGTTGCTGTGGAAAGTGTTCGCTCTGCCGCATCGGCAGGTAATAATGAAACCATTAAAGCAAACTTTGTAGTCAGAACTTAGCACTAAATATTTCTTAAGTGTTTGCTCTCAGGAGTAACTAGGATCTGTGTTTCAGTTTGGAAATATAAATTGATCTTGAAAAAAGAAATCAGATGCTATTTCCTTTGTCATGCATCCCCCAAGGGAGATGCTGCTGCCTTCTCTTTATGGGCTATTTTCTAGATTACCATATGTTTGCTCCCTTCTATGACACAACTTGCTTGGTTGCCTGACCAGATGTCAGATAGCCAGATGTGTGTATAATTTCAGAGGGAAATGACATTCATGTAGCTTATCTATAATACAGTTACACATGTTTATTTACAAGTATACCCAGTAGCGCATGCTTACTTGCACACTTGTGTACTTACACATAAGGACTGATACCTGTCATTGATAGAAATAAAACATCCAATTAACTCATGCAATAATTTCCTTAAATCTAGCAATAAGTTTTATCTACTCTCTGTGTAAAACTGCCAATGCATGTCAGACACAGCGTTTTCAATCCTGCTAGGACATAAACATAATCCAAAGGGATACCCTGAAATCTTTATTGGAGTTGAACAGAAGGTAAAACACTGAACCTAGATAATGGGAAAGTACGCCTATATTTAGGAAGATTTAATGCTTCTGAATGTTTTGTCACTTTAATTCCTCAATTGGGATTCACACCTATTGAAAATGGAGAACAGGTTTTCTTTGCTAGAGAGTGCATACTTTGATATCAAGCTCTCTGAAACAATAAACACATGGGCTGGTTAGCTCACACTGTCCTTCCTCCTAAGCAGTGGTCCAGTTGGAATGGTTTCCAGGGCCCAAGTCTGGACCCCCCACAGCCAAGGGGACCTCAAATACCTGCCCACCAGATACAATGGCACTGGTATATAATGGGGGGGGCTTGTGGTGAGCAGTGTGTTGCTTAGAATTTTAGAGCTAGAGTTGATCAACATATTGGTTGATAAGCAAAATGAATTGATATTACCTTTCACAACTTACCAAGCTTGCTCTGTGGTTATAGGGTTCAGTCTTCTTTCTGAATAGCTACAGTGTACTGATGATCCCAAAGCAAACATCCCAAATTGTTTATTTTATTTGCTAAATTTGTATATCACCCTACATCCAAAGATCACATGGTGGTTCATGACATAAACATGCTACATGAGAACACAAAATACAAAAAAAAAACCAACCCCAATATATTATCTAAAGCTAGACAACATTTTCCTGAAGCACCCTTAATGAATCAAAATGGAATGAGTAAGTGAAATGTGTGGTATTATTGTAAAAGCTTAAACTCAATTTAGTGCAAGCTCACAGAAGAAATTCTTCCTCAAAGAAATGCTGCATGACATTGAAAAATGGAAATTACTAAAATAATCTTAAAAGCTGCAATCTCAGAGTATTAAGTTTATGCAAAGGGATGAAAGAAGATGATCCATGTAATGGCTTCCCTGCCCTGCTGGAATCTTTCCCTGAGAAAATTGAATCCACTGTTGCAAAGAGCTGGAGTCTTTTCTGTTTTGTTTAAATCTGTATCCTCTAAAGTACCAGTCATCACCTAAAATCGGCTTTCATAGACTCTAGTTAAAGGTTTTGCTTTGCAAGACAGTCTACTTTATGTTCAAGCTCTCAAGAGAGCAAACAGGCCTCATGCTCCTCCTTTTTAGGAAAACAAAATGCATGTATTTTTCTCCTAATTTATATCCCAAACAACACAGACAAGAAACTATAAGCCTCTTGATTTCATTAGATTAACGATCACCTTTTGTTTATTTCAAATATGCACTAAAGGCTGTTTCTTGTTGCTGTTGGAATCAGATGAACCTTCCCGACTGAGGGAGACAGCCAGCAACTCTCCTGCAGATGATTGGAGCTGGAAAGGAAGGGTTCAGGAGGTCCCCAAGGTCCCTTGAACCTGGCTAAGTAGTAAATGGGCAGCCAATGCGGACAATGTAACAATGGAGCTGCAGGTTAGCAGCATTCTGTCTCCAGACAAGCTCCAAGGGCAGCTTCAAAGATTGCATGGTAGTAGTCCAGCCTCGGGGTTACCAGCACCTGGACTACAGTGGTCAGGCTGCACCTGTCCAGGAACAGCTATAGCTGGCAAGCCAGACAAAGCCAGTAAAAGGCATGCCATTGGCCTCTAGTGATAAAGAAGTATCCAGGAATACTCCCAAGCTCCATACTTGCTCCTTCAGAGGAGTGTGACCCTGTCCAAAACAGGCTAATCTCCCAGACATGGGAGTGACCAACCCAAAGAGCCCCCGTTTCCCCAGGATTCAAGCACAGTTTATTGTCCATCATCCAATCCGCCACTGCATTCAGACACCAGGTTGGCTTTATGCTTATGTTGATCAGACTCGGCTATTTGTCTTACAATGAACAATAATTATTTTGTAACCCCCCCCCCCACTTTCCCAATCTATAATCTATAATCATTATTATACTACATTAGTTATCTGTGATGGTGAGCTGCGCTCAGCATTGGTGATGTCACAGAACTGTGGCAGTTTAAATAATAAAAACAGTGGTTGGTTGATCCAGAGGTTTGGTTTTCTATTGCACAGAAGTTGAGTGCTCAAGAAAGTCTAGTGTAGGAGAGCGTTGTGACACTTAGTCCATTGACATGAAGGTGGCCCATGTTTGCTGAATAATCTTTTCCCCCAATTTTATTAATGTTTTCAAGATACATTCAAGATACCATCAGAAGGAATTAGTTGATCAATCAGGAAGAATTAGTTGGCCAATATAGTTCCCAACACAAAATTGATTCATTGGAAAAATCCATACTGAGCCAATACTCTTTAGGAAAATTAGGTTTTCATGGATCACTTTGAGATGCATTTATTCCAGTTCATTGTCCAACACATACTGGTAAAAATCAATTCACAAATACTGTTATTGGAGAATAGCCTTGCCCAGATGTCATAAATCACTATGTGTGTGTGAGCATGCAGAAAATATAATAAAAATGGCTTTTAAAAGCCCTGTTAAAAACCACAGAATGTGAATTTGAAAAACAATTCAAAATGGACATCCAAGGCCTATTCGTCCTATTCGTCCATCTTGGAAAAGCTTGTCAGAACAAAAATGTCTTCAGTTGTTTCCAGAATTTGCAAATAGTAAATTAGGAAAGTTGGGGCCATTACTGTCACATCTCCTAACTTCCCACTGGTCATAGGAGTCAACTCCTAGGGACTGAGGGGGCTTTGCCCCCCCCCATAAAATCTTTGATGGGCATTTCCATTAAAGTGTGTGCCTGCACCACATTATGTCAGCGATTATGTGGGGTGGGGCTTACCTGCTCCCCACCCCCAGTATTTTATTCAAGTTGGCACCTCTGCCACTGTTTGCACTTTGGGGGGAGTCAGAAGCAGGGAGCCTGCTCTACACACTTGGGTTCCCCACCACAATACAGTGGTACCGTGGTTTCCAAACATCTCCACTGACGAACATCTCGATTTTTGAACGCCATAAACCCAGAAGTAAATGCTTCAGTTTTCGAACACGCCTTGGAAGTCGAACATGCCACATGGCTTCCACTGAGTGCAAGATCCTGAGGCCTGGCTGTTGGCTATTGAGTTTTCAGTTTTCGAACGTTTAAGAACTTGAACAGTCTTCCAGAATGGATTACGTTTGAAAATCGAGGTACCACTGTAATTTGGAATTGTGTGCAATGCAGATTCCAAGTCATCAGAGGGCGCTGTGGATGACAGGCAGCCTCCCCTCTTCAGTGTGTGGGCAGTGGGAAGATGGGGGCAGCAGCCATGACCCACTTTCCACTTCACACAGTTGTAATCTTGTGATTTAGGACCCTTGAATAGGGCAGAAGTGATAGATGTGAGAGAACAATAAAGGCAGGGGAAGAGAAGAGAGAGAGAATACACAGAAAGGTTGCCTGGATTTGGACATCTGGCCAAATAGACTGAATAATTAAAACCATTATTATTGTAGCAATCCTCATTGGAGTCATATGGAAAACTCTGCCTTTCATAATCCACTGTGCAAACCTATAAGGAGTATTAACCCATGTTTTATGGGGGGGGGGCCTGGGAAATATATATCATGCAACCATTCCACTCCCACAGTTATCTTGCTTTATGGTCTTGGGCTGAGAGATAAAACATACATTTGAAGAAACCATGTTTTTCTGTTCCAAACAGTAAGCAATCTTTCGGTAGAAGCATTTTCTAGTCCATTTGATAACAGGATAGAAGCAGAGTTCTTCCAATAATCATTTTAGCGGAAAGATTTCATGCTAGCAAGTGAGATTTTCAACTTGCTTTAGTTTATGGAAGGTAACTGTAGAGCACTTGAAATAGATTACATGGGTGTAGTCCTACTAAGTCTGTTTATTCAAAAGCAAGACCTACTGAATTCAACAGGACTTACTCCCTGGTAAATGTATTTTGTATCACAGCCAAGTCGCTGGCTTTTCCAGTTAAAGCAACACACAAATTCCCCCCGCCCTGCCATGATTAGCATTTTCCTGACATACCTGTTTCTATGTGTAAAAAAGCATTACCGCTAGTCATCTGACAGACTTAATAATGCCCTGTGGTTGCTTAGGCAATGTGTTCTTATACAGCGGACCTCAAGTTACATACGCTTCAGGTTACAGACTCCGCTAACCCAGAAATATTACCTCGGGTTAAGAACTTTGCTTCAGGATGAGAACAGAAATCACGCTTCAGCGGCGCAGCAGTAGCAGGAGGCCCCATTAGCTAAAGTGGTGCTTCAGGTTAAGAACAGTTTCAGGTTAAGAACTGACCTCCAGAACGAATTAAGTACTTAACCCGAGGTACCACTGTATTCTTGAAAGTTTTTACATTTCCAAGATAATCAGTGCCAAACTAAATGTGATGTGAAATTCTGCATTTCTGATGGTTTGGGTTTTGAGAGAGGAGAATTGGATGAGTTCCTGAAAAATAGCCTTAGAAGGCTGCATTTCAATGTGAAAGAATTGTGGGAGGGGAATTGCTTAATTCTTTCCCTTCTGGCCATTTGGTAAAACTGCCTCCTCTCAACTGATTTCTCAGCAATGGGGAAAAGGTATGGAGATGACAGATCACAGAGAATCTAGAGTGCAAGGACTCAGCTACACAGCTGCAAATAAAACGTTTTAAATGTGTTGTAAAGTGCAATATACAAATGTGGCACAAGATGGCGACAATGAGCTATGCAAAATTCAATGTATTTTTCAAAACATTTTTTTAAAAAAGCATTTTCACAGCGTTTTTTATATTTGTGTAGATGCCACCCAAGAGATAAATGTAGATCAATCTCCAAATGGAGAAATGGAGATTGAAGCCATATGAACAAGTAAAAGAATATGTATTTGATTGGTTGCACTATTATCAGATAAATGATATGTTTAAAAAAGATGTGAAAGAAAAGGGTTATATAGAAAAAGAGTCAAAATTCCAAACAGAAATAGTAAATAATGATTGTAAGATAATCTCAAAAATGTACAAAATGTTATTGGAATGGTATACGATGGACGAGGAAGTTAAGTCGGTAATGATTCATTGGGCCAGAGATTTTGGGTATAATATATATCTTGAAGATTGGGTCAAAGTATGGAATGATAACTTGAAGTTTACTGCATGTATTATACTAAAGGAAAATGTTATGAAAATGGTATACAGACGGTATATTACACCGGTTAAATTAGTAAAAATGTTTAAAACTTGTTATAAGTGTTGGAAATGTAAAGAGAAAGAAGGAACCTTTATTCATATGTGGTGGGAATGTAAGAAGAAAGTGAAGGGGTTCTGGGAGATGATATACAATGAGTTAAAGAAGATGTTGAAATATAGTTTTGTAAAGAAACCAGAAACCTTCCTTTTAGGAATAACAAGAAATGAAATAAATAAAAAGGACTGTAAACTTTTTCAGTATGCAATAACAGCAGCGAGAATATTGATGGCCCAAAAATGGAAGCAGGAAGAACTACCGACTCTGGAGGAATGGAGAATGAAGCTAATGGATTATGCAGAACTGGACAAGTTAACTGGGAAAATTAGATATCAATGAGATCACAAGTTCATTGAGGACTGGGAAAAATTTTCAAAATATTTGAAGAGTGTATGTGATGAGCAAACAACACTAGTGGGTTTTAAAGAAGCTTTGTGAAAAAATAAGGAATATTGCAAGAATGCAAATAAGGCTATACAGGTATTTTTAAAAGGCGATACTAAATTTGAGGAATGCGTAGCAAAAATTTAAATACAGATGATTGTCGGAGAAGCTGAGGGAAGTTCAAAAGATGAAAATATGTTATTTGGGAAATTGTTTGATTGGAGATATTTGTGTAAAATTTAATAAAAATCTATTAAAAAAAAAAAAAAAGAGATAAATGTAGATCTCTTTTTTGTGTGGCATCTTTCCATGGCAACAGGGAAAAGGTTATTGCTTCTTATATTTGGCAGCAATAATTTCAGGCCCAGAAACCCTAACTAAACATCACTTATAGTATATCTCAATGTGGGGAAATAAGTCAGGGAAACCTTGCAAGTCACCTTTGCAGCCAAAAAAAATCAATAGTAAGACACCAAGATTAATGACTGTACTTAATCAGACAAAAATAAAATATATGAAATTCAGAAAACAATTCAAGCATTGACCTTTAGAATCTCACAGTTTTAAGACGTTCTAGGTAGTTGTCCCCGTGTTCACATTACATTTGCACATATTTTGATTCACACACAGGAATTAACATGCAAGGGTGCAGTTGTGTGTTTTAAATGTGTGGGGAGAGATAGGCCTGAGGCAACAGAGACATATTTAACAGATCTTGACCTTGGCATAGGACATGAACATTTGGTTTTAACAGGGGCAAAAAACGGACTCCATGTGGCCAAAACAGTAAGGAAAAGCTTATGGCTGGGATGGGAAGAAATTGGATTCTATTTGCATTTAAAGGTGAGCATACCTAATTCACACTTTGCAAAAGCCTATGTGAACCAAAACACAGCCATCTTTCAAAATTCATGCTTCAACAAATTTTGCGGTGCAGTTCTGCAGCCACATAAGATACAAAAATGAATTATTTTAGGGGAATTTGCTGGAATCATTAGCAGCAGTCCTGCTGGCGAGCAGAAAGACCGAGGGCCCGCCCCCTAAACTGTCTTACTTGGGGATCAAACTTGACATGGTGGCCCAAACCTCCTGGTTCATGGTGCTTGGTAGCTTTGCCCTTCATACAGTTTCCCACGTGGGTGTTTCCAATGAAAATTCACACTTCGGTTCTCCAATTTAAATGACCGATCTTCTCTGAACCTTCTCCTAATGCTTCCTCAATAACACGTTCCCCCGCTCACCAAACCAGTGAATTTTCTGACCATACCATTAGTCATACAACACAATTCTGCAGTAATTTTTATCCCACCACTGAGAATTTGTGTGCGTTTTTTTTTTTTTTTTAATTAAAGGTTTCATTAATATTAATGAAGGACACAGCACCAGGATTTTTGCCCTCAGGAAGACAAACTGACTATAAACGTTAACACAAGTGACCATTTATTGCAAACAGCGGTGTGGCTTTCCAATTACTTTCTGCTTCCTTTTGTTTGCTTATCCGTGGATTTATTTAACCAGCTAGTTGGAAATAAGTCTCTGCAAATAACTATTTCATTTTACTTTATCAAAATGATACATATATTTAATATTAATAGACCTCCCTTTTCATTTATTTGGCTGTTTGAAAGACAATGTGTGTCTTTCCTATCCATAAGTAAGTAGGCAAACTATTTCTGTCTTTTATACTGCAATCCTCTATAGTTACTCCCACTGAAATCAATTAGACTTAAGGGCTCTGATTCCAAGACATCCTTAGTAGGAATGTACAGATTTCAACACACATAAGGAAACTTTTTAAAAAACTTTCATTCCAAAACTAGAGGCTATCTCCTCTGTACACAGTGCATGAGGCTTTCCCCCCTTTTTCTTAAGGCCCCTGGAGATTTGGGGTGGATATAACTACACTTCAGAAATGACTATAGACAGCCCTGGTGGGTACCTGGAATTTGCCACACACTTATCTAGCTCATGTTCACTGTGTCACAGTGCTACAAGCAATTAGGTTCCATTGGCACAGGGATAGGGAACCTGTGGCCTCCTAGATGTTGTTGGACTCCAACTCCCATTAATCCCAGCCAGAATAACCAATGGTCAAAGATGGCGCCTAACAACATCTATAGGGCCACTGCTTCCTCATCCCAGAACAAACACAGAAATGAGAGTTTAGTGTGCATAACAAACAATCCTGCAGCATATTAGAGGCAATGGTTGCCTCCCCCCCCAAAAAAAAATACATGCATGACAAAACCGTGTGCCATTAGGGAAATTCACACAAAAATGCAAGCTGACTTTCATGTGGAGTTTTCAAAAGAAATGTGTGCAAATTGATACAGAAATGGGGCAAATTGTACATAAGATTGGAAAAATGAGAAACACAAACCATAAAGAAACCATAAAGAAACACTTTAACTTCCTTCTTCTCGCTGTGCCCTTCCTTTCCTATTACTTCCATCTTTGTACAACACTGAACAACAACTGATATGGGCCCTACCCCTAGTTTCACTGCATTTCTGCCATTTAAAAGACAGCAGAAAATCTACTAATACTCTCTCCTCCTTTTAGCAGGCTCTAGCAGTGAAAATGCAATTTGGATACAGTCATTCAGTTCTGGCTTCATGCAGCTCTTAAAATGTATGAGACTTAATACTTTGGCAGGGGATGGGGGGGAGTGGCAGGAGAAAGTCTCCTGCTGCTATCTAACTTGAAAATGTGGCTGCAAGTTTTCCAAATAAGAAAACCGTTACCAGCAGTCATGTCTCAGGTGATCGTGCTCAGTAGGCAATGAAGGCAGCACTCAGTTTGTTGATATTGTTACAAGCGATCTCAGTCTCTGAGCACTGCGAGATTCCAGGGGACCAGGAGCTCACCCAGGGTTCATGTTTCCTTTGGAAATGAGGCACAGCAGAGACTGTGGTGTCTTTCTGATATATGTTTTATTTACACATATATACAACATGAGCCTATGATGGAGGGTCTCACAACATTGACACCCAAAGAAGTTCTTGCTTCTTCCATCATAGCAGCATTGGGTTTAAAAAGTCACCAGCCATGGCTCAGCCTCTCTCCAACTTGCTGCATTTTACAGACTGCAACTATTTTCCTCCAGCCCATATCATCCCCAACTGCAATCCTAAACTCTCCACTCTGTTTTAGTTCTGTTATCTCAGAGCTCAGGGATGGGCTCCACCCATTTGCCAGCTGGAACAGAGTCTGATGGCCTATTCCCCTGTCTTTGTTCTCTGTTAATGGGATGGCCCACCTCTCAGGCATCTCCTGAACACAGGAAGTTGAGTCCAGTTATTAAGATACATACATCTGACTTCCAGTTTAATTTTCCAAGCATTGATTAAATTCTAACACTTACTAAATCCAGGAATTATGTGTGTCACTCTGGCACCCACAAACTCATAATAATATGAAGTTTGGAATGTAAGGTAATTTATCTCCTGCATCACATGATGCTCCTCCTTAAATGGAACGCTCTGCAAAAGAGACTAGGGCCCTGCAGGACCTGACATCTTTCCGCAGGGCCTGCAAGACAGAGCTGTTCCACCAGGCCTTTGGTCAGGGTGCAGCCTGATTCCCTCCTCTGGCAATCTGCACAGAATTTTGCTTAACAGTTGCCATCAATTTGATTTTAATTAATTTTTATAATGAAATGTTTTTAGAATGTTGGATTATTTGATCGTTGTTAGCTGCCCTGAGCCCGGCTTTGGCTGGGGAGGGGAGGATATAAATAAAACTACTACTACTACTACTACTATTATTATTATTATTATTAAATCTGTTCATAGGCCTTGGCATTTAACCCAGGACATGGTTTAGCCCAAACCATCCCCATCTCCCCATCACCTGATATTACATGACATCAGGCACAAAACAGGTAAAGCCAAGGTCAAAAGCAAGAATTCCTTTTGGAATTCAAGCCTAGGAAGATTTGGGCTTGAATTGCAAAGGAAGTATCTTTGGAACCCTGGCTTGAATTCTTTTAAATTTAAGCTGAGAGTGCAAGGCACTTAGTAGTGCACTTAAAGTGGGCTTGCAGTTCTTCCTAGAGCTTGACAAGTTACAAGTGAGTGGCCCTACTCACCTGTAAAATTGCCCCATGGAGGATTGGCAACTTCTGGGTCTAGCCCTCTGTTGTTGTTTTGTTTTAATTTAGTACCTGCCTTTCAACCCCAGGAAATCAAAAGAAATAGGGTGGGTCCTGAAAATATACATATTTGGTGTAAAAGATGACAGTAAATAATGCCAATAAAGTACTTGGCCTTGATGCACCTCAAGTTCTGTTACAAGGTACTGATCTTGACTTCATTATAGTTAAGGCTTGGATAAATGATAGTTAATAGTTAAGGCAGTAAAATAAATGATATTCTAAGTAGGATAAACAAAATAAACACAGGAGTAAAATCCTATTAAAGCAATATTAGGTAAAATAATGAAGTTTGGTCTAGAAAGTGTATTTCTTACAGTGATACTCCTGACAAAGAAAAAATCAATACAGTAATTTATCTGGAGTCTTATTTTAATTATTTAAGTTGCACAAAGCCCCACTTCTCATTTAGCTACTAAATAAAACGTGTTCAGAAGGCAACGAAACCAAACAAAAAATCCCAGTATAAGTGGGACTGAATTTTGTTGATTTAATATTGCTATCCAAAGATGTGTTCTGCTGCCTTCTTATATCTTTCTGGTCACAGGACATTTTATTCCATTTTTACTTCACATGTTCCACATACTCCGTAGAGAACCTTTCCCCCTTAAGGGGGAAGCCAAATCCTCATAGGATGTGAATGCTCTGCAATCCCTCCATCTAGGTTGGTTGGCATCTATCTTTCTCAGGAGACCCTGGAAGAGTGCACCTTCTGGCAGTCCATCCATCTAGGTGCAGGTTGCTTTGATATGTAAATAAAGCCAATATAGAGTACCTTTCCAAAGCTCTTGCCAGGAATCCAAACTCAAACCCTGGTGTCTCCACCCCATCACTCAGCCTGGACACTGAGGTCCTACTCTGAGGGCCTTCTGTTGGTTCCCTCACTGCCAGACTCGAAGTTACAGAGAACCAGGCAGAGGGCCTTCTAGGTAGTGGCACCCTCCCTGTGGAACACAATCCTTTCAGATGTCAAGGAGATAAAGAACTATACAACTTTTAGAAGACATCTGAAAGCAGCCCTGTTTTGGGAAGTTTTAAATATTTGATGCTTTATTATGTTTTATATATGCTGTAAGCTATCCAGTGGGTAGGGACGCGGGTGGCGCTGTGGGTAAAACCTCAGCGCCTAGGACTTGCCGATCGCATGGTCGGCGGTTCGAATCCCTGCGGCGGGGTGCGCTCCCGTCGTTCGGTCCCAGCGCCTGCCAACCTAGCAGTTCGAAAGCACCCCCGGGCGCAAGTAGATAAATAGGGACCGCTTACCAGCGGGAAGGTAAACGGCATTCTGTGTGCTGCGCTGGCTCGCCAGATGCAGCTTGTCACGCTGGCCACGTGACCCGGAAGTGTCTGCGGACAGTGCTGGCTCCCGGTCTCTAGAGTGAGATGAGCGCACAACCCTAGAGTCTGTCAAGACTGGCCCGTACGGACAGGGGTACCTTTACCTTTTTTTAAGCTATTCAGAGTGGCTGGGGAAACCCAGTCAGATGGGCGGGGTATAAATAACATCATCATTATCATCATCATCATCATTACAGTACATTGGTACCTCGGGTTACATACACTTCAGGTTGTAGACTCCACTAACCCAGAAATAGTACCTCAGGTTAAGAACTTTGCTTCAGGATGAGAACAGAAATTGTGTGGTGGCGGCGTGGTGGCAACAGGAGGCCCCATTAGCTAAAGTGGTTCTTCAGGTTAAAAACCGTTTCAGGTTAAGAACGGACCTCCGGAACGAATTAAGTACTTAACCCAAAGTACCACTGTAGTCTATGAATATGACCAAATTCCCTTGGTGGAACAAAGTTATCTGCTGGAAAGGGGGGAAAAAGAAAAAGAGAATTATAATTGCAATACACATATTCAGACCGAACCTAAGGGTGATATGAGAAGTCAGTGAATAGGGGTTTTCAGAGTTTTGAATAACAGCTATGAGGATGAACCAACAAAAACTTGAAAAGAATAAATGGTTAATCCATTTGCTCCGTGCCATATTTGCAATTAAAATTCTCTCTCCAAACTTCTGCATGCCCCACAAGGGATGGGAAACATATGGGTTGGTGGAACAAATAGCAGCTTAGGGTGTGTGTGACAATTTTAATGGTGGTAGCATGGGAGAATGGTTAACCTAATCTAACTTGGGCCACACACCATGGCTACTGTTAATACTTGTGGGAGATCCTGTTAGTAGATCTGTTGCATCATATTTAATTTGTTCATTATTCCTAACTTCTTTGCAAGTCCTTCGCAAGGGCTTAGGCAGAAGGAGATATAAGAAATCAAGGGGAAGAATATATGCTTACCTTTTATTTTAAAAAATTCTTGTGGCTTAAAAAAAGCCTTAGAAAAGAAAAATAAGATATTTAGGTGATTCTCAAATATAATTTGTTTCTTCAAAAGATTCAGAAAGATAAACCTCAATGATCTGAACTAGCTGAGAAATAATCAATACAGGGTTTCTTGATAGGTCCCTCCCCCAAGTTTTTGTGCCATGCTTCTTGTCTAGTAAGCTTAAGCACCAAAGGTGGACTGCATGCACATAAGAAGTTGAAATACTCTTTTGTTGGTGAATATTTTCCACTATACCAAGCTAAATGAACCAAGAGGCCAACTCATTGTAAAATAGCTTTCCATGTTCATATATCTTGTTATTTGAGAACCAGAGCTACAGATTACCACATGATTGTGGCTCTTCTGCCCCATCTAACATTACTGGAAGAAACACAAGGGCTGCTTTGGGGATTGCTTGGTCTCCTAATTATTTGGTCAATTGCATAGATTATCTGAATGTAATGCAATTGAGCAGCTGTACACAAGTAGAGCCAGTGTGTGTGGGAAGACAAATCTACCCATATCTAGGAGGGAAAAAAACTGCTTTTCCCAAAGGGAAAAGATAAGTAAACTTTTATTTATTTTGTATATTTACATACCACTTTTCAAGTGGACTCACAAAACAATTTACAATTATTAAGTCTCAATCTAGATAACTATATAATAAGATAGCATAGATAAACAACAATGAAAAATGTTTTGAAAGCTAAATCTATTGTCCTCTCAGTGTGTGTGTGTGTGTGTGTGTGTGTGTGTGTGTGTCCCACTTTTCCTTCAGGGAGTTCAAGGTGATGTGCATGTTTCCCCACTCTCCATTTTATTCTCACAATGATCCTGTGAGGTAGGTTAGGCTAAGTAACAGTGACTGGCTAGGAGGCACCCATTTATGACTGAGTGGGGATTTGAACCCTAGTCTCACAGGTTCTACTTCTAACCACAAATTAGCTCTGTGGTGGCAGCTGAAAGGGAGAAGTGCACCTCAGTTGGACTGCTAGGAGCTAGATGATGGGCAGCTCTTCTGTCTCTCTCTCTCATCCTTTCACGACTAGATAGTTCCTAATTAGACTAGTGGAGGCAGTTGGATTAAGCCATGAACGTGGCTTCAAATTCTATTTCTGGAAGGAAAAGAACACTCAGGAGTCAAAACTGGCAATGCATTCTCCCCAACATTTTCTTTAAGTACAGTGATACCTCGGGTTAAGAACTTAATTCGTTCCGGAGGTCCGTTCTTAACCTGAAACTGTTCTTAACCTGAGGTACCACTTTAGCTAATGGGGCCTCCTGCTGCTGCCACACTGCTGGAGCACGATTTCTGTTCTCATCCTGAAGCAAAGTTATTAATCTGAGGTACTATTTCTGGGTTAGCAGAGTCTGTAACCTGAAGCGTCTGTAACCCGAGGTACCACTGTATAGGAAACGCACATAAAGATACTAGTATCAGAGGTGCAGCTAGCTGCTCTGACACCCGGAACAGCACACATGCTGTGTGCCTGGGGGCAGGGCCATGGGGGTGGGGCGAGCGTCCCAGGGGGGCGCCGCCTGCAACTAGCATACCAGGGGGGCGGAGTGAGCCACTCATGGGGGTGGAGCGAGCCCATGGCAGGCTGCTTCCTGGGCGGGGGGGGGGGAGAGGGAGCCACACAGCTTGGCCAGCAGCCTTCCTCCCTTCCCTCTTCCTTTTGACAGCTCGGGGGAGTTGTCCCCCCCCCCCAGCAAGCCACCGGGAGAGAGGGGCAATGGCACGTCAGCCGCCCGCAACTCCCAAGCCTCCCCTGAGCTGTCAAAACAAAGGGGGAAAGGGGGAAGGCTGCCGGCAAGGTGGCACAGCTTCTCCCCTTCCCCAACGGCTTGGGGTAGGCTTGGGAGTCATGGGTGGGCGTCTGATAACACCTAGGTTGTGGGTTTAATCCCCACACAGGACATATTGCTGCATTGCAGAGGGTTGGGCCAGATGATTCTCAGGGTCCCTTCCAACTCTACAATTCCTTGATTCTACTTTGGGACAGGGACATATATGAAACAAATATTTTTTATTTGTTAAATTTATATCCAGCCTTTCCTTCCAACATAGCGCCTGGAAGCACTTAACAGAGGTTTCCTTTGTTTTTGTTTTAATAAATGAGGTAAAAGGTGAGAGGTTGAGCCAGTGTACGTGGAAAGGCCTGCTATCTAGAGTGTTGAACTCTTGGTTTACTAAAGCAGTGAACTTCCGTCAAATTTTAGCACTTGAATGGATAATTTGCTTATTTTACCCTTAACTCTGTATACTAAATAAAAATAAAGGCTTGGTTTTAGTATCATATGCTATTTGAATTGTGTTTTTATCTGCAGTAATAAAAGGTCCATCTCAACTCAGTTTAAAATTATGACATGTCTCCAACATCTTGATTCAGAGTTGTTGGATACAGAAGTAAACATTCTACAAAGAGAAAGGGAGATCTAGTATTTGAATCTTACACTGAATGCACAGAATAGTTGCTTGTTCTGAAAATTAAGAAATGCACATATGCACATTCAAAATGAAATGAGAGCAAAAACATGTGCTTAAATTCCACTCACTGACTTAAGAAGCCATGCTACAGCATTACATTTTGAGACCAGGGACCAGTGTGACTGGTAACGCTGAAGTAAGGGAGACCAATAGGAGATGGAGCGAGAGCCAATGTTTGGGAGAGCCAAGTAATTCTAGTTTTGGCCTTATGCTCTTCCCTGCTGAATTCTACACAGCACCAAACACAGCACCAAACTACCTGTAAGGAAGGAGGCAGGCAAGGAGGTAGGGGCTAGTTGAGGGCAGAATAGTCTTGGTGGGGCAGAACCCCATTTGTCCCAATAGACCAGCCTCCACTAATTTCACTGTAACATTTTGCTGTAATATTTGTGCCTTTTCTCAGCCAGTTGTATTTTACAATCTCCTTAGAAAGAAAAAAAATATGAACCAGCATTTCCTCTATCAACAAAAATAAGCAACATTTCCTTGTGTTTATCTCTTTGCGATCAGGCAGAAAATCAATAGTCACCTTTAAAAGATCTACATGTCAGAAGCTGACGGTAGCGTAATATGAACTCTCAACACACTTTGAACTTGTGTGTTTGTCATGTTTTGAATAAGATGTTTGCCAAGTAATACCCTTGGACAACAATTCTCAGGGGGTTATTTTTATGCATGTCCCTTTTGTTCCCTTCATCTTTCCGATTGTCTTGAGATCAGGAACATGCTGCACTGTCCAGATGCTACTCCCCTCTTCTCATGCTATTGTGTGGAGTTGGAATTTGATTTTGAGAGACTTTAACTGGGTATCAAAGTTAACTGGGTATCTGGGCCCAGATCACACTGGGCCCAGTACGGGTCTGATTGCTGCACCAGTTCCCAGCCGTAACAGCCTGCCCCCACCTCCCCCCCTGGCTGGCATGGGCCTGTGGGTGTGGCGGTAATTCTGCAGTTCCATTAAGGCCCATCCTTGGTTGGCTGGGGTTTGGGTTGCAGTGCCAGCTTGATCTTGATGAGAACTAAGCAGAATATGCTCCAGTAGTTTTACATGCGGCACCCTGATATATGCATTTCATTATTCAGACCGTTAGTCTCAAAAATATTGCTGCATCTGTGAGTCATCTACTATGATGAAGCCTAGTTCCTTCCAGGACGCAATGAAATTAGTCTCTTACAAGCACAATATCATATTAACAGCACCACTTCTGAATTCTTTCTTTCTTTCTTGTAAGATTTAGAGCCGATTATTATCAAGTGCCAAAGGCCGAAGTATTTCTGCTCATCCTCCTCCTCAATAGATGTTTTAATATTGTAAGATTATATTGTAATTTTCAAGTAAGATACCACCTTCTCCATAGCAATATATTAGCACCTAAGGAAATACTAACTACTCATTCTCCAAGTGCACAGGCGGAGATTATGCACAGAACTAGCCCCAAAGTGGAACTCTTTTCTTAGAGATTCACTTGTATGTGAACCTAGTGGTGCAGATAGGTAACTTTAGACTCTTGACTTCATGATCTTACTGGGGGTCTCAATTTTGAGATGTGTATGACTTCCTTTACTTTAAAATGTGGCAAGCCAGCTCTATTGTGCTTGGGGCCTTTCCTGCTCATTCAGCTGAGTGGTGCCTTGGATGTCTGCCCTAAAGTCCTGTCCTGATGGCACTACTTCTGGAGTCTAAACAATCTTGTAGCAGGTGGTCTGAGGTAGAGCTGAGATGGAGCAGGCAGGATCAGTGCGATTTGAAATCTTGTTGAGTTTTAAATTTTCTCATTGCACAGTGTAAAATCAGTGTCCTAAATTCAACTAACAAGAGCTACCCAAGAGAACATATTAATATGTATTGTTACACACCACTCCAATCTCTGAGTAGTGAGAGATTCCAGGGGTTTGAGTCACTTCTCCAGGGTTAGGTTTCATTGGAATGAGGGAAAGTGGAAACTGGCAGTTTTATTCACACATATATACAACCTGAGCCTAAGATGGAGTAGATCACAGCATTAGTGCCCCCAAAGGTATTGGAATCACACATTAATCAAGCATGGGCCTGCCTCTCAGCTTCTGCCTGCAGCCTGCTTCCAGCTCAGCTCTCTCTCACATACACCTTGCCATTGTCATCTAGGTCTCAGTCAGGTGAGGGTGGTGGTGAGAGACCCACACAGTAGCCTGTGATTATGGTACTTAACCTTTGACCATACAGCCATTTTGCCTAAACACAAGGTCAGTGCTTAGGTGGCATCTATGGCCATTATCTCACAAAGAAACTTGCCTGACGGGTTCAACAATGGAGTCCTCCACTAGATTTTAATCCTTACTTGGGTACATGACTCCAAGACTTAGAGGGGCCTCGTGTAATGGAGGTTTTGTTTGTAAGGTGAAAAAAGCGACCAGCTGGAAGAATGTTTAATGGCAAGTAAAGGATGTCAACTGGACTCTAAATAAGAAATGATGTGGCAATCTGAGGAAATGACGATGATCATATTTTCGGAACAGGAGCAGGAAACCTGATTTTAAGAAATTGTATTAAATTAATTTGGTTTGATTTGCAATACAGTAATTTGGAAAATTAATAAAAATAATTGGGGATAAAATATGAATTAGAGGGGCCTCAGGCACCAATTGGACTGACCTTCCCCCCACCAAAGCAAAACAACCAAAAACCCCCCCCAACTTACAACAGTATATACCATGAAACTGAACAGAATGAGCATTGGATGTTGTGTGAATTTCATTATCTCTGCACTGAACAAATTGGGAACTAACTTTGTAATGCATCCAAGCAATCTGATTTTGTGCAAAGCAGAAGTCAACCACTCTGCTTTTCTCCCCTTTTTATGGGCATCTCATCAACACTGGCAAGGAGAGATATTTCACTGTGAGCAAATCAAGCACATACTTCAGATGCTGATACTCCCCACCCACCACACACCAGCTGTTGTGGTGAAATCCTGAACATTCAGTCTTCTTTGAGTTCACCTGGGAGACTAGGAATATTTTTTGATATTCAGAAGATGCCATATGTTTGCATTAATACAACTGCAAATTATTCCTTCCTTGTTGATTTCAAGACCTCCAAGGGAATACTGATTAATATTGCGAAATATGAAGCATGTTCACTGTCTGAGGATGCTGCCGCCATTCTAAATAATTGCACACAAGGAAGCAGATTTGGAAGATAATTCATTAAAATTACCAAAAAATCAAATAAGACAAATTCCATTTTGAATGTTCAAGAGGACACATCCTTTGGGATGCTGTTGAACATCTTCCAGTTATTGTGGGCATAAATGCAAATTGTGGATGCTGGATATTTCCTAAGAGGCCACAGCTATATTTTCCCCATTTATGCCTAACAACATAAGGGGGGGGGGGCGATATTATAACTGCTTTGAGGTTTGATGTGGTTTTTTTTAATAGTTTTTTATACAGTGGTATATAAATTGTATGAATTAATTAATTCATTCCTTCATTAAGCAAGCCCAGCCCTGGAACGTGCCTTTCTACCCAGGAAATCTGTCCTTTGCTACCCCACCAAATTTCCCTTCCTTTGCCTCGAGGAGTCACCAAACATAGCTGGTGGACTGTTTAACTTGACAGGCCTAACCTAACCTCATAATGCCACTGGATAAACCACGTACTACAGTATTCCAGTTAATGAAGTAAGCAGTTCCGTTAGAGAAAATACAATTCATGATGAATACCAAAGTGGAAAACCTGATTTCTATGCCCTACCGCAACTTCAGCCCTCTGCAGCCTACTTGGTAAAGGGTAGAGGGGCATTTTAGGGATCGGCACAGACATAATTCTAGTCACAGGCTACTTGAAAAACAACTGGCCAGGGAACCACCTGGCTGCTGACAATGGCTCACCACATAGAGCAGCCTCCATAAAATGGTGTCTCTTGCAACTCCCTACACAGATGGTTGAATTTATGAACTGGTCCCTATCGATATCCTTCAGTGTGGATAGAAGTTTAGAGCAATTAAGTTATCTGTTTAACAAACAAGCCATGTGTCCATTGTGGTTAAAATGCATTAACTTAACATTAGAAATCAACACACCTTGCATTTTCTTGAATTTTAATTCTCATTTGCATTTCTACACAGCAATAATTAGATTTATGGCAAATCCACTGTGAGGCTCTCGTAACTATATTTGTATCTGCCTGTAAGGAGAAAGAGATATCACTCATGGTCATCACTAGCTATTAATTTGATGGCAATTCTGTAGTGAAAAGGAACTTCCAGTATTCTCACTGAAGGTTTCAAAGTTCTTACATGAAATACTAAATGACCCCAAAATTGTCAGTTTTATTTTAAAATCAGAGCTGGAGCAATGTTCTGTGCAAACCAGTTATTATTTCACTGGATGTCTTTGTGATTTTTCCTCCCGCTGTGAAAACATTTCTTTTGGGGGGCCATGTGCTGGTTTGTTCAGATCTCTTTGCTTGTTTAATCATGTCAAAAGAATTTGAAGTCTGCTTATTTTTAAAGCACTGAGGTGCTGGCTATTCTTAATACAACACATAAAAAGGCGTTTTGCACCCTTTTTGGCTATTGGCCTGTTTCCTTGTTTTTGTTGAGACACACTGCAAGCATTCTGTTGTTCTTTGGCTAGAAAGCATGAAAACAGTTGGCTGGTAAATAAAGCTTGTTAGGCAAAGATATGCATGAGTTTTGTGCCTGCCCATGCTGCCCCTTCCCTCCTCCTTTCTGAGTGTGCAGCAAAGTAAGTCCTCCTTCATGAATTTGTTCTGGACCCAGAACATATTATTTCCACATTTGGAACCAACCAGAATCTCAAATGAACCAAATGAACCTCAACTTGTGCTTTCAGATTATTGTTTGTTCTTAATGTGTCAGTAGAGGTGACTCAGACACCGCCTTCTGTCACCAAAGAACCTTTGGTTTCAGGACATATCAATTTTGCCAAAATAATATGTCTGTTAATTTCACAGCATCTTGGAGCTTGTGCAAACATGGAAAGTCCTCAATACAACAAAAACTGAATGTTGTGTTGTTGCTGATTGAATTTATTATTGGTCTGACTTTTAAAAACCTCAGGTTGTTGAGCTTTTTCAATTGACTTGCCTGAGATCCCCTGAAACATCAATTCCGCCTTTGAAATGTCCGGGAAAATCTGGGTGTTTGGCAGTCCTATTTTATCTTTTATGTTGGCTGTTGCCCATCTTGTCTTCTCTGAATCCCTTCATCCTGCCCTCTGCTACTCCTTAACTTTTTGTAACCCATACAAGATGCTGCTGTCAAGGTTACTTTACTCATCATTGTGACCATGTCATCATTCTCTGAAAAGCTCCACTCTTCTGTCACATCAAGTTACTGTTTCTGTCTCAGCCAGCAAAGGGGAATAATTTTGTTTATTCACACACAACAGCTACCGTCACTTGGCATGCTGTCTTCCTGATAGTTTTTTTTTGTTTGTTGTTGTTTCAAGAGGCTCTTTTGATGATTCATCATCTCATCATCAAGGCACTATATAAACCCAATTGTTTCACATTAATTGCAACATCATTGGGGTGCCACTAGCATTATTAGCTTGAGACATGAGTCCTTGCCTGACTTGGAATCACAATGATCTTAAGTACGTACCGGTAGTGTGATAGTGAGAGTCTCAATATTTCTCTACCCTGATGCCTTTGCTGCATATTAATGCCTATTTAATGCACAGCATACCTGTGTGCATTCACAGCCAGGAACTGGGGCGGCTGCTCATTTACAGCACTAAAAGCTCTCCATATTCAAGATGACTTGTTTCCCTTGCTTGGTTGTTGCACAGTTTCATGTCTAATCATCTGAATGCTGTCATCTGATGGTTGTCACAATCATGCTGTTCCAGTATAGCGAACTACACAGCTATGAAACTGCTGTGAGGCATTCTACAGCCACAAGAAATGTCAATCTAAGCTAGAACATATTAATCCAAACCTACAACGCAAAGAATCTAGTCATGCAAAGTTGAAAACACACACACAAGTGATCCTAGGAAGAAAGAGTGAAGAATAATTGAAAATATAAGGGTACCACTCTAATAAAGTAACTACTATGATCAATTGTCATCCAACTTCCTGTCCCTAATAGTTATTAATCATTTATTTCCAAACACTCGCCAGTCCTCGGTTTATGTTTCAAAAGTACTTGGCAAAGTTGCTCTCTTCTGCATAAAAATAAGCCGGGACCATGAATGCATAAAGGGCAGTAATAAATAAATATTATTTCTGATCAGCTCTCATTATTTCCCTTTCAGACCTACTGACTTGTAAACAATGGATGCACTCATTTGAAACTTAAGTGCAGACCCTCCATTCTAACAGCGCAGCACCAAGAGCGATTCTCAGTGTGCATAATTGATTAATCTGCTTTTCTATTCTGAATTAATTTCTGGATGTGTTTTGATGTTCTGTTCCTGACTTTTAAAAGGGAGAGAATTAACAGGAAGTTGAAAGCAGCAGTGTAAACTGGTACGAGGGCAGTAGGCTCGCAATATTTCAAAAAGTAAAATTCCTGACACCCCCAACAATTCACAGAATAAAATCAAGGTATGAAACTACAAAACACCTAATAAAACAAAAAAAGCAACCCAATACTCCCCCCCCCACAAAAAAACCACACATTTTAAAAGGGCATAGGGTGTAAATCGGATCAACCAATGGCCTGGTTAAAAAGTAACGTATTTGCCTGGTGCCTAAAGGTGTATAATGAAGGCACAGCCTCCCCTCCCCAAAAGCAAACAAACAAAAAATCAACACACACACACCCAGTGTCCCTAAGAGCCAATTCTTCTTCTACTACTAGCAGGGAAAGAAAGGGAGATTCTTTGCTGATATCCCCACCCCCCACTCCCACTTTGGGAGGGTGGGACTGAGGGGGTGAGTTCCTTTGGATCTGCTCCCAAGCAAGTAGCCACAGGCACCCTGTTCCTTTTTTAGCCGGGCTCCTCGCCTCCTGGAAAGGGGAACAAGTGTCCTCCTCAAGGGGCAGAACTAGGGGCAGTTTGTGGTGATGCCACGGGGGGGAGACTCCTAGTGATGTCATTGGGTGGGTCAATGAGACAGAGGTGAATAGGAAGAGAAGAATGGGGGAGGGTAGGACATCCACTCCCTTAGCGTCTATCCTATAATTTGCATCCAGCTCGTGTCAGGCTAGAGCTTGCAAGCTGTGTGCATTTTCAATATATATTCTTTTAATTAAAAGCTTTCTTGCCCACCTGGAGATTCAAGTGCTCCACCTGCTACCTGGAAGAGGTGAGGAAAAGCTGGAGGCTTCAGATCAGACCTGGAGGTCTGGCAACCCTACACAAAGCCCACATTCAGGGCCCTATGCACATACTGTATAGTGAGGCAGCTGTATGTATACTGAGTAGGAGCATGGTATTAGAGGACACAAAGCTGTGTGTGCCACATGCACCCCTTAAAGCTAGCCGCCTGCCCTCAGATGGAGTAGAGAACATTGCCTGCCTCATCTCCCATTTGCAGTAAGATTTAGCTTCCAGTCTGGTTGGTTTCCGCATGTGGACAGTCTTAAGCTCTTAAGACTTTTTGTCTCAAACCAGCATCTTGATTTATCCCTGGAAAGCAATATGCAATCAGCATAGTTACCAGAACCATAATATAATATGCTCCAATGCCAGTCATCTCACGGAAATGGTCTGTCACATTCTGTACCAGCTGAAAATTCTGAACAATCATCCGCAGTAATGTACATGGAGTACATTGCAGCTGTCTAGTTGTGCAGTTATGAAGGTACAAATGACAATTGCTAGACAGGATTGCAGTGAGCGACGTATGTCAGGGAATCTCATGCCAATGGGAGTCTCTCTGCATGTTGCTGTGGTATGCAAAGCATACCAGGCCAATGCTGAAGGTCCATTAAAAGGTATGGGTGAGATCCTCATGGCCAAACTAGATGTGATGTTGGTTATGTGAATGCAGGAAAGTCTGATCATCACTGATACCTTGAGGAGTGGGGCAGAGAAAAAGAAAATTTAATTTTCTCTGCCATGGTCCAAAAGAAGAACTCTCTGTGAAGGGAACGCAGTGGATGTAGCCTACCTTGATTTCAGCAAGGCATTTGACAAGGTGCCCCATGATAT
This sequence comes from Podarcis erhardii, assembly GCF_964252035.2. NCBI lineage: Eukaryota > Metazoa > Chordata > Lepidosauria > Squamata > Lacertidae > Podarcis > Podarcis erhardii. The sequence goes on along the minus strand of NC_138508.1, from coordinate 51,928,753 downwards.
TCTTGTAAAGAAGCTGGTAAAATGCGGACTTGACTATGCTACCACTCAGTGGATTTGTAACTGGCTGACTGACCGAACCCAAAGGGTGCTCATCAATGGTTCCTCTTCATCCTGGAGAAGAGTGACTAGTGGGGTGCCACAGGGTTCTGTCTTGGGCCCGGTCTTATTCAACATCTTTATCAACGACTTGGATGATGGACTCAAGGGCATCCTGATCAAATTTGCAGATGACACCAAACTGGGAGGGGTGGCTAACACCCCAGAGGACAGGATCACACTTCAAAACAACCTTGACAGATTAGAGAACTGGGCCAAAACAAACAAGATGAATTTTAACAGGGAGAAATGTAAAGTATTGCACTTGGGCAAAAAAAATGAGAGGCACAAATACAAGATGGGTGACACCTGGCTTGAGAGTAGTACATGTGAAAAGGATCTAGGAGTCTTGGTTGACCACAAACTTGACATGAGCCAACAGTGTGACGCGGCAGCTAAAAAAGCCTATGCAATTCTGGGCTGCATCAATAGGAGTATAGCATCTAGATCAAGGGAAGTAATAGTGCCACTGTATTCTGCTCTGGTCAGACTTCACCTGGAGTACTGTGTCCAGTTCTGGGCACCACAGTTCAAGAAGGACACTGACAAACTGGAACGTGTCCAGAGGAGGGCAACCAAAATGGTCAAAGGCCTGGAAACGATGACTTATGAGGAACAGCTAAGAGAGCTGGGCATGTTTAGCCTGGAGAAGAGGAGGTTAAGGGGTGATATGATAGCCATGTTCAAATATATAAAAGGATGTCACATAGAGGAGGGAGAAAGGTTGTTTTCTGCTGCTCCAGAGAAGCGGACATGGAGCAATGGATCCAAACTACAAGAAGGAAGATTTCACCTAAACATTAGGAAGAACTTCCTGACAGTAAGAGCTGTTCGACAGTGGAATTTGCTGCCAAGGAGTGTGGTGGAGTCTCCTTCTTTGGAGGTCTTTAAGCAGAGGCTTGACAACCATATGTCAGGAGTGCTCTGATGGTGTTTCCTGCTTGGCAGGGGGTTGGACTCAATGGCCCTTGTGGTCTCTTCCAACTCTATGATTCTATGATTTGCATTCTAATGGAAGCTCTCACTGACACCAGTGGATGCTTCACTTGAAATGCAAATAGTAGCTTCAGGGAGGAGATTTTTGTCAGGACTGTGGTAAAGAGAGAAATAGTTAAACTGTGCCTATCCAGCCCCACTTCACAATCCTGAGGCTACTTGGATATCACCAGGGCTGCTATTTACATATCCAGCCCCACTCCACAATCCTGAGGCTACTTGGATATCACCAGGGCTGCTATTTACATAGGAAAAAATGTGCATGTTAATTGCATTCACCCAATTAATGTCACATCTACTTTGGCCCCTGTTGCTAGACATCAATGACAAGATTGATTTGCATGGAAAATAGTGTTTTACTTTTAATGCCTATTAAGATGCACCGATAATATTATATGTTTAAAGTACAAGATGATGCATTTATATATCAGATGTTTAACACAAGACATACCTTATAAAAGGCTTGCATAGTGCAGGACCAGATGCTGTTACTGGGCAGATTTTTATTACAGCTGGAGAGAGCAAGCTTTCCCATTGGCCTCATATGTGTCTGATGAAATAAAATGTAATGAGAACACTGCTTTATTAATCTGTGCACAACCAGGCTGCTGAAGAAACAGATCACTAGAATATCTGCCAACTGCAGTATTTTATTGGCACAAAGATCAATAAATCCAGTGTGCTTTTCTTTTATGAAATTTTCATGAAAAGGAATAAATGAGCTATTTATGTCTACAGTATACATTTGCGTCCTACTATAACTTAAGGTTACTTTCCCAGCCCTCTGAGATTATTATATTAACTAAGGTCTTCCCAAGTTTAGTAACAGGATTACGTTTCAAAGTTATAGCTCAGCCAATTGGCCATTATAGCACATAATGATTAAATCACAAAGGATCAAGATTCAAGCATAACCAAATATAGTCATTATTATTATTATTTTTAAAAATGTAATTAGTGACCAGGAAAAGCACCATAAAAGTCATCCACATAAGGTCACTTTGACAATATCAACGACTTCAGATAAGGTGCAAAATTTGCCACTCAGCTAGTTATGAAAGGTATTCTGTAACCTAGAAAGGCCAAACTGGTGTACCTAATCCAAAAACTAAGAAACCCCTTGATTTGACCTTCTAAAGAAGATACAGTTTATTTTGTTGCATCTTACCCTGAGGAACATGTGGGATGAACAACATCAATGTCGTCTCACCCTCCTGACTTGGTAATGACATGAGAAATTTTGAACATCTATTTTCCATATTTATTCATTTTATTAAAACATCTATGTTCTGCCCTTTTGGTGCAGAAGCACCACTGTATAGCAAAAGCACAACCAGTATCTCATATTGGAAAACCATGATGAATCTGGTAAGTTACCTTGCTAGAATTATTGAGCAGGATGCCTCTAAGGACATGAAACTATGCATTAGATTTCAGTACTAGAATAGAACTGTGGTCACAGTCTTTTCACATAAAAATCTACTTCTGGTTAGGGATGGGGAAGAAATTTGAGCCGGTTTGCATTTATAGGTGAATCTACCTAATTCACACATTCTGAAACAATGCATGTGAACAAAAACGCAGCCAGCCTTTGAAATTCATATTTCTCTGAATTTTGCCAAGTAAGAGGTACAAAATGCATATGCTAGGGTAGAGTTTTCATAAAAATGCATATTTTAAAGGAAATAACATACAAAAATGCATTATATTAGGGGCAAATTGCTTTTGCAAAAACTTGTAAATTGGGTAGACATGGACAAATATGTATTTTAGAAGAAATGCACACTCAAATGCTGCTAAATTTTGATGAGGACTTTAAAAAAACATAATTTACAAACTGGTGTAGAAGTGTGGAGAACTGAAGATTGTGGAAATGAAAAAGGGAGGGAAACTGAAATGCAGAAATTCACCATTCCCTACTTCTGGTTAGCTTTCTTCATTTCATCAGCCTGAATTTGATAGGAGGGGAATTGTTTTCCTGAACAATTGAGAGTCAGAACCTGTTGCCAATCTATAGCAAAACATCCACAGATTTACCTGTAGATCCCGGTCTACCTTCTGCCCACTCCTGAAGACATGAAGAACTATATGGATATTGTATTATTTGAGGCTATGACTATTTCAGCTTTTTCTGAAAGAGAACTTCTCTCTCTTGTTGCTATGACAACGTTACCTGTTTTTTCCCTACATTTCCTGGAACCAAACTATAAAGTTCTTTTGTAGAACTGAGGTCAGCATTCTCTGTTCTTTATACAGAACTCTATCCTTAATAAAAACAACTTTGATCCCCAAGCAAGAAAGGTTCATTTGTGGGATAAAGTACAGCATTGAGTTTTTTCCATCCGTTGCAGTAAAGTTTGGAACACTTTACTCTTCCCAGTCCTCTGGCACCAAAGAGATAAATTACTATTACCTGGTACAAGATTAGATTGATTTATAATTGCTATACTTCAAAATGCAGCACAATAAACTTGTGTTTTTTTATTTGAAGAAAAACTGTGTAGCACTTCTAAAGTACAAGGCCGCTAAAACATCCTTTGTGGATGAGAAATAATAAGGGTATTATGGGTACATTTAAAATTAGTGGGAAATTGCTACTGGCTTCAATGAGATGTGGATTGCATTCTCTGTTGTTATAGCGTGTTTCCATTCTCTCAGTGCATTAGAAAAGGTGGATATGCATTTTCTTGTCCAATTATGAAGACGGGCTGAGAGCAGCTATTTGTCTGCTAACATGATATAACAGGTCTGTAATGCAGCAAGTCTCCACTCTGACTTCTTTTGAAAACAAATTATGCCTTCATTTGTCTGCCATGAATAAATGACATGCATACAACTGAATATGGATGTGTATGTTATCCTGAAGATTCAGAGCACGCTGGACTGTATTTAATCAACATGAATACCCAGATTATAAAAGTTGCTAAACCAAGAGCAGAATGGCCTGCTGCTATATGGGGGTGAATGCTTTCAACAGCCAGGACCAGCAAAAGTCGGCAATAATAATAATAATAAAAAATAATAAATAAATAATAATAATAATAATAATAATAATAATTTATTTATACTCTGCTCATCTGGCTGGATTTCCCTAGCAACTCTGGGTGGCTTACAGAACATATAAAAAATTACAAAATATCAGACAACAACAACAACAACAACAATAATATTTTTTATTTATACCCCACCCTCCCCAGCCAAGACTGGGCTCAGGGCGGCTAACAACCAATAATAAAAACAAGTTGATTGAAATACAACTTTAAAAATTCCCGATACAGGGCTGCCTGTAGTAGGCATTGTCAGCTACCTGTCAAGGCAGGGGGCCCACTGTCAACCTCCAGAACCTCCTGCTCTCCTCATGGTTGCCACTGCCTGTCTGCTTCCCTCTCTGAGCATGCAAGTGGAAATAAGGGAGAGGGGAATTGACTGGGCAACAGAGGTGAAGATGGTCCCATTCAGGGAATGTTGTCTAAGGGTCCTCAAAACCTGGAGTCAGCCCTGGGAAGAACCACCCTCACCAGATGAATGGTGGCATGTCAAAAGACTGCACTGTACAGGTGGAGTGGGGATAGGCCAGGGCTCCATCCAAGGCAGGATTCATTTACTGTGACATCCTAAAAGGCCAGCAAGACACATTGTCGATGAAAGCCTAATCTTGGATATGAAGCTCTGACAATGGCGGTTTTAATCCCAACTCTACAATTCTATGATTCTATGAAACACAAAGCAGCAGAATTATAAAATGGTGTTCCAGGTGTGCCCTGATCCACAAGCAAGGATACCAGAGGAACCTCCCTCAGTGCAAGCTATTACAACAGCTTGTTTCTAGAGGCTCGGGATGTAAGGCTGTAGTCCTGCAGACATTTGCTCACAATTTCAACAAGTAGTAGTTGTGAGCAAGGGTGCATCTTTGAAATACCATATGTAAAAGGGTAAGAGCAACAGCCACCCACCCCCACCAGAACAGCAGTTGAAACCCAGCAACATGTCAAGCCTCATAAGAAGGTTTTCCAAATGAGCTAACAAGCGAATAGGCTAAGTTTTCCAAAACAAATGCAAGAGACAAACAGGCAAACCACCCATCCGCCCATTCTTCAGGTTGGTTTTAGCTGCAATGGAGCAAGCAATAATATGCATTACTAAACTCAGAACACTATCTTCCCTGCTGTCCCCTATTTCCATTCATCAAGAAGGCCACCTTAGGATCAGTGGAGGCTAATTTATTTGGGCAAATGGGGCATCTACCCCACCAAGCTGTTTGCTCTCGGCCAGTTTAAGAAGCCTACCTCTTTACTTACAGCCAGTCAAGGGATGGCCACTGGCTGTCAGCCCCCCCCCCCCCCAATCTCAGTGCTGCCTTTGTACAATTCAGCAAGGATGAGGCCCTGTCATTGGCTCTCACTCCACCTACTGTTGGCCTGCCTGCCTTGCACCCTACCTATCCCATTGAACACCAGCCTCCACTGAAAGTTAGGATGCTCTCCAAGGTGCTGATGGCAACAAGCCCCTCTTTTGTCCCCTAAAGACCAGTGTAAGTACTTCTGCATTGCCCAGAGAAAAACAAAATGGAGTAAAAAGACACACAGAAGGACCTTCTAACTGCTCCTACAGTGGCAACGGCATCAGGTCCAGTCCAAAGACAGTATTTCTTCTTTAGGTGCACAGAGGCATCCCTGCATGAATGAAAGGGGAGGAGTCTTCATTCGTGTAGGGAATAGCCGTGCTGGAAGCACCACCAAAACAGAGGCCCACCCACAACTACCAGAAGAGTAGGCACTCCTGGAATTGTGCAGCTTGAGCCCAATAACTGATCTGATTGTTGAGCAGATCCAGCTCTGGTTCCTGGGCTTGAGTTACGACCACTAGCATCCTTATGCCAACACTGGGACCTTTTACTAAATTGTTTCAGTGAAGAAATTCATAGGATGGGAACATTTTAATATATATATATATATATATATATATATATATATATATATATTGGCCTTTTCCCTGTCATCAATGATCATAAAGCAGTGACTTTTTACTGCCATACAATGATGTGACTAGAGCACTCTGGAAGTGCAGCAAGCCCTATCATGGCTATGTTTGTTGAAAACTTTTATTTCCACTTACGCCTCGCCAAATTAGTCTGTCTTATTTCTGCAGCTTTGAATTCTTGTTAGTTTTATGGGGATTTTTAAAAACATTGCTCTATGATTTTTACTGTGTTTTCTAGCCCGTTGATGTACACGGCTTGGGTTTTCTTTTGCACAGTGTGGATTAGAAACTCTAGAATGAATGAATAACTAAATAAAAACTCACCGTTAGCTTAATGAGAGTAAACCATCTTCATTAGCAGAAGGAATGCGTCATCATGTTCTTAAAATGACGAGCAATGCAACTCTGCATATGTCAAGGTTGAAAAAGTATGTCTAAAGGTATTTTCAAGTGCCTCTAGGAAACAGGCACAGATACTCTATCTAGCTCCATCTATACACTCCATAGGAAGAAAGAGCCTTGGGAAGACATCAAAGGCACAACAAAGCCGATTAACTGAAACAGAAAAATCCAGCGTCTCTGAAAGATCTGAGCTCTTGTGCAGTATATATTTTAACAGATGAGCAATCTTCCTTCAGTTACCATTTTATTCTTCCCTTTTACGGAAGCTTATCAGATCTCAATGCTTGATTCCCTCAAATCTATTCATCTTTAAGACGTGCTGTTAAGAGTAGCAAGCGACTGAGAAGAACTGAGCTGGAGATACTGGGGTACTGGTTCTTCTATTGAATGTATAATGTGATCAGATATGGATAGGAAATGAGGCTAGCTATGTATCATGTATACCCAGAATGATCTCAAGGATCCGAGTGCGGGTTCCTTTGGAGCAAAAATGGCATTATCCACGCACAAGCAGGAAGTAACAGCTGGCTTGGGGGAACTACCAGATTTGCAGGTACAATATTTTTGTGGGGCAAGAGCACCAGTAGTAGAGGGTGCAGGAGAGATCCAAGCACAGCTCAATAAAGACTTAGCTTCCTCAGTGGCTACAGAATGCTGATTGATTGATTGATTGATTGATTGATTGGGCTGGCAGGAGGAGGGGCAGAAAAGTGAGTGGAAGGGAGAAGCAATGGAGTATTCAGAGCAGGAGCATTCCACACTGCAGCATTTTGTTGCACCTTCTACCAATATTTGCATAACTTTGCATACAGAATGTAAGCAACCATCATGCTTTCAGAACATTCATGTATTAGTTTAGAAAACGATGGCTCTGTTTCTGGCTAGCCGAATCAATCTACCAATTCAGTTCAGAGATTTGCTGATAGGTGGCCACGGATCAGAACAGTCTATGAAATGTTACAAACTGGGAGGAATTTTTAAAGGAGCCCAGTGAGAGAGCCATGGTAAGACTTCTTGAAATCCTTGCAACATTTCAAACCTTAACAAGGGCTCCAATTGGTTGGGGTCCTAACCTATACTTTGCATTATGGGAAAACCATTACAGCCTGTAGCATGATGCCGAATGTCAGAAGATTCAGGACAGACAAAAGAAATCACTTCTTTACACAGTGCATAATTAAACTGTAAAATTTAATCCCACAAGATGGAGTGATGGCCACCAACTTGGGTGGCTTTTTAGAAGGATTAGACCAATTCATGGAGAATAAGACCATCAAGAGCTACCAGCAAGAGAAGCCATGCTCTGTCACCACTGTCAGAAGCATAGTGCCCCCGAATACTATTTGCTGGAAATTACAAGTGCTGGGAGTGCAGCTGTACTCAAATCCTGCTTGTGGGTTTTTCCCAATCATCTGGCTGGCCTTTGGGAGAACAGGATGTTGAGCTACATAAGTCATTTGCCTGACTCAGCAGACTCGTCCTATGTTCTGACTTCCACATATTGTTCACGTGGAAAAGAGAGCACACCGGAGCCATTCTTAAAAGATTTCACAATCTACACTACCCATGGGCAACCTCACTTATGGGGCCACCTGGTCCCCTTTGTCCAGATTCCTTGATGGATGCTCAGACCACACTCGTTCCCCAAGCCATAGCTCTCATAGTCCCTGCTCCATGCTCTTGCCTGCCTGCAATGTGCCCTTGACCTGTGACCATGTCTCTTGCTTGCCTAGATGGAGGAAGCAGATACAGGTGTATAAGTGCCTTCCTTCTGAATAGCAAGAATATATCCTATGGTAAGAAGAGCCACATTTTTGCCTCTGGCCACACCTATCACTGCCACGTCCCATTGGAACACATTCCTTGGGCTACCAAAGATTTCCCACCCCTGATTGAGGCAATGGAGATTTTGCATTTCTTACAAGTTCCTTCTGAGAACACTGCTGTTGACCAGACTATAAATATTTTAAACAAAGAACAAAATAACACAAGCCAGAAATAGATACAAGTAAATAAATAAACAGATTTGAGTTTCTTTGGGTTTTTTTTTAAACAATCAAGTGGTATATAAATTATATTAAATAAACAAATGTCACTTGTGTAAAAAACAGATTGTGCTCCTGCAAATATCTCTTGCACTTTGCTGCTGTTGTCTACTCCCTGGCTGTCTGTACGAGGCAAAATTACACAAGGCACAAGTGTGTGGTTGCATATGTACTGTAAATAATAGGTAAAGGACCCCTGGATGGTTAAGACCAGTCAAAGGCAACTATGAGGTGTGGCACTCATCTCGCTTCAGGCTGAGGAAGCCTGCGTTTGTCTGCAGCCAGCTTTCCAGGTCATGCAGCCAGCATGACTAAACCGATTCTGGTGCATGGAGGACTGTGACAAGTGCCAGAGCGCAAAGAAACACTGTTTACCTTCCTGCGGCAGCGGTACCTATTTATCTACTTGCACTGGTATTCTTTGTCGTGTGGACTCGAACTGCCGACCTTCCAATTGGCAAGCCCAAGAGGTTCAGTGGTTTAGACCACAGTGCTACCCGCTTTCCTACCTTTACCTATACTTACTGTAGCACATACTAAAACTGCACTAATACTTCTGGTCTTGACTTCTGTGGCCTGCTTTCCAAGACGGCTGTAGCTGTCATTCTGCAAGATCAGACACAGCAGTCAAAGTCTTCTGGATACGTGAGAAATTCTCCTGGGGAATTAAAAGGATAACCTGCGTCAAGCACTAAAAAAAAAAAACAAAACAAAAAAAAACCATACCTAGTAATTACATCTTGTCCTTTAAATACTCTTTCAAGTGAATAAAACATGACATTGACATGGTTCTAACACTTTTGGGCTGCATCTAGAGGGTTTTCACTTCAGAGACGGCAAACAATAGGGTTAATTAGAAACATCTAACTCTCAAAATGCTGTTCTACAAGTTCAAAGCACCATTTCCTCTTCCACATCAAATCCTGTCACTCCCACACATACAAGCATACGGATAGTGGCACAGATTTTCCTTAAGAAAGCTAGCTGTTAAAAAAAAGGGGGGGTGGAAATATGGGGTAGGATGAAAGCCTTTCAAAGCAAACTATCTTGAAGGAAATTGCATCCACTGCAACAATGCATATGCTGCAGGGTTTATATTGTGGCATGCCATCTCAATCTCTGAGAGGTTATTCCAGGGGTTCCAGGTAGAAGAAGAAGAAGAGTTTGGATTTGATATCCTGCCTTTCACTCCCTTTAAGGAGTCTCAAAGTGGCTAACATTCTCCTTTCCCTTCCTCCCCCACAACAAACACTCTGTGAGGTGAGTGGGGCTGAGAGACTTCAAAGAAGTGTGACTGGCCCAAGGTCACCCAGCAGCTGCATGTGGAGGAGCGGAGACGCGAACCCGGTTCCCCAGATTACGAGGCTACCGCTCTTAACCACTACACCACACTTACCCAGGGACCCATTGCCCTGGAATGAGGAGCAGAGGAGACCACAGTGTCTTTATAGTATATGGTTTATCTACACATATGTACAAACTGAGCCTGATGGAGGGCCTCACAGCATTAACAACCCAGAAGATCTTGTTTCTCCCACAGCTGCAGCCTAGGATTCAAACAGAAATCAAGCATGGCTCTCACTCTCTGGCTTCTGCTTCCTTCTAGCCAAGATCTCTCTCACATTCTTGGCTTTTATCCATCTTGGCACCAGCCAGGTGAGGGTGGGGGCCCACCTCCATGTCCTCTGGCAGAGAGTAAATCCCTTTCTTCTATTAACAACCCATACTTAGGGGGCACTGTGTCCCTTGCCTGGCTACATGAACAATGAGATCCTTCTACAGATAGGTAGGCGTGTTGGTCTGCCATGGCAAAACAAAATAAAATAAAAAAATTCCTTCCAGTAGCACCTTAAAGACCAACTGAGTGAGATCCTTCATTTGACTTGCTGGATCCAGAGGTTTAGAAGGGCAGCGGGCATCATACAGTCTAACCCCACCCCACTGATGGGCGTAGCCAGGGTTTTTGTTAGGGGGCAGGCTTTTGTTGGGGGGGGGGCAGAACCTCAGATTTCTATTGATTTGGGGGGCAGTTCTCCCGGAGTTACTCCCATGACCCCACCCCAAAAAAACTCACAGCAATATTATTCATACATTATTTCCTTTTTTTATTTCCCAATATTTATACCCTGCTTGCCTGTAACAAAACCTCAACCGCATCTTACTCCCCCCATGTCCAACAAGAAAACAGACCACCTGGTAACCTGCAAAAGGCAGGAGAGACGCCAGGTCTGGACGCGAATCAACAGACAAGCGGCGTGGCTTCTAAAAATAGTTTTAAAAAAACAACCAAGGAAGAGCGAGGGATGAAACGGCCTTATCGGCGTTCCCGCCCCACCCAGACAGCCATCAGACGGCCACCGGGGCTCCTGCGCCCCCTCCTTCGGCTTCCTTCCTTCCTCCCCCGCCCCACATTCGCTCCCATTATTCTCGCAGGCGCCTCGGGGGTGCGCGCGTGTGTGTTTGTGTGCGTGCGCGGAGGGCGGTTGTAGTTGCGCGGCGCTTCCGCTAGGGGTCTCTGCGGAGGGCCGGCCTTGCTGCCGCCGCCGCTGCTTTGGGTGGGCTGGGATCTCATCAGCTGACTCGCCTTTTCCTCGGCGGAGCTCGGCTGGTGCCGCTGCTGCAGCTCCCTTCCATTCCTCAGCAGCGCAGAGGCGGGGACGAGGAAGCCGAGCCGCCGGCTGGATTTCGCCGCTCTCCCTTCTCCAGCGGGAGCTTCCGCTCCTTCCCCCGCCAACCGCGATGCTGCCGCATTTAGCCGGGCTGCTGCTCGCGGCCTCGTGGCTCGCCGACGCTTTGGAGGTAAGGCGGGCGCCGGGGGTGGGGTGGGAGACACGGCATAATGAAGGGGCGCGGGGGGGGGCTGCCCTCCGGGATGTGTGCTCCGTGGGAGGGGGCGTCCCCGGCCCCCCGCCAAGACGAGGGTCTTTCTCTCCCTCTCCCCGCCTGAACAATGGGCTCCGCCGAGAGGTGGGGCGGGGAGGTGGGACGCGCCGACTTGGAGCCTTCTTGGAGGGAGCGGGGTGCCCGGGTCGTGCGCCTCCTCGGTGCTGAATTTCGCGACCGGCAGTCTCCGGGAAGCTGGGAGGAGGAGGAGGAGGGCGCCGCCGCCCCCACCCTCCCTCCCTCCCCCGAGGTGCGCCGTCTTGGCGATCCGCCTGCCGAGTGTTTGGCTTTGGCAGAGTCGCGATCGCGTCGCCTGGCCGCTGCGTGGCTTTTGTTGCCTTCCTGGAGAGAGAGAGAGATCTGGGTTGTCCGGTGTGGCGGACCTGGGGGTGGGGAACCGAACCGGGAAGGATGGGGGGAGGAGAAGGAGGAGAGAGAGACCCACCGCGGGGAAGATCGGGAGAGGAGACGGCAGGCATCCCGCTGCTTTCCCGCCTCTCCTGGTAGCCTAGCCTCGTTTTTCTTCTTCTTCCTCCTCCTCCTCCTCTTCTTTCTCTGCGCTCCAGTGCGGAAAACAAACGGCAGGCAGGCGGTTAAGGGCCATCCGTCTACCCAGCCGTCCATAGGGGAGGGGGGGGTCAAGTTTTTGGATCAGGTGCCTCTGAGTAACTTGAGAGCGGACGGCGGCTCCTGCGGAATAGCCGCCCCGTTTGCACAAGGGAGCCCCCCGCTTCCTAAAAAAGAAAGCCCCGTCCCGTCTGTTCCCACAGCTGGTACGACCTGCTTCTGGGAGCGAGCACCTTCCACTCTCCCCCGTTTCATTGATCCGAGAGCGCCTTGCAGACGTTGTTTGGATGCGAAAGAGAGAGGGTGTGTGTGTGTGTCGTGGGGGGTGACCTCTCTCTCCCCCCGCCCGCCGTCTTGCGGGAGGAAATCGCCTTGGCCGCGCGTGTTTTTCAGAGGCACCTCCACGCGTTACAAGGAGGGGGTGGATTCCTCTTAGGATGGGCGTTTAGGGAGCCGATGGAAAGGAAATGGGTTGGCGGGGAAGATTAAGAGCAAGAAGATGGCGCCTCTGCAGTGCAGCAAGGCAGCGCTGTAATAATGCGAGCTGCAGCCTGGAGCAGCCCTCTCACTGCTAGGTGTTGGAAACAACTCTCCCTTCCCATTCATCTCACTGCCCGTCAGGCAGCCACGGCTGGGTGCGACGTACTGGAGCCTGGGCACACGACTGGGCAGTGTAAGGGGAGGGGAGCTCTTCCCCTTCTTCCTTAAACTGGGGTCTGCCTTGTGCTTGGCTTGGCTGTCTGCCTTTTTTCTACTTGCGCTTTCAGAAAGAATCTGTTAGGTCCAGACATCATTCAATGGTCGAGGCTGCGGTTTTGACCAGCCTGCTCCCCTCTTATTTTAAAGGTGGGGGAGATTAGGGGAGTGGCAGAAGACGCTCTAAATATGCCACACCTCTTTTGGAGACTGTTGGGGAAAGAATCTAGGATTTAATTTTTTGCTCATTAAAAATAACGTGCAAATCTCTGTATATGACAGTCCTGAAGAGATAGGGAAAAGAAAAATACATTCAGATAGAGTAAGGAGGAATACTGTTGCCTTTTTTTTTTTTTTGGCAGGGAGGGATGTTAGCCATTATCTCTTGATCTTCTTTGCTTGTTTTTGCAAACCTTTCTTCTTCCAGGCTAGCTGCCTCTCCTTCCTTCCAATTCACAGTGCAGTTCTGTCTGCTTTTGCTCAGAAGTGAGTCTCCCAGGGTTCGATTGGACTTACTCTCAGGGTGTAGTCTGTAATCCTATGCTACGCAAGCCAAGTCTAAGTGAAATTATTGAGACTTGCGGTGGAATCCTAAACGTGCCTACTCCTAAGTAAGTCCCTCTGAGTTCAGTGAGGCAAGGATTGCATCCTTAGTTCTGAGTCATTGTCAATACAGTAAGAGTATTGTCAATACAGTAAGAGTATTGTCTGTTTGCTTAATTAGAAGCATTTCTAAACTGCTTAATTCTTAGAATTTCTCAGTGCCACACAGAAATGGAATATTAAAAACAATAAAATATACCCTAAAAACAGATACTGTGCAGCATAAAAAACCTTATCTTAAAGCAGGAATTCAGTTCTAGCAGGGCCCACTCTTATGGGTTAGGGAAAGCCTGTGCAAACTGATGGATGATACTTCACTTGTGTGGAGTGGGTGGAACATCTAGACAAAATGCAATCTGCAAAAGAGCAGCTAGGCAGAAATCCACTGATCCCTTTTTTTAGCATTGGAGTCATAGCCTCATGTGTCACCTTTAAGATAGGAATGCCTTCGAGCATCTTCTGAATGCTGTTTTTTTAAGGCGGGATGAGTTGCCTGCCTTTTCCAGGAGGAGTGCAATCCACCCCCAGGGCAACTTGAGCAGTCACTGCAAGTCATTTGCCCAAACCTGCTTTCACAAACCTACAGTCAAGTTCACTAAGCCACCAGAATAGCTCACAATTCAAATGTTTGTTTTACTCATAGAATTGTAGGGTTGTAAGGCACTCTGAGGGTCATCTACTCCAACCCTCTCAAATAAATCGTATCATTTGCACAGTGCATTTTATTTATTTAATCTACTGACTCCAAAGTAGGATCAATGCCATGCAGCAAAGTGCCACTTCCTCTGCCGCAGCGTGAGCCACCTTTGTAAAAAGGACAAAATGGCGACTAGACTTTCTGTTTTTGCACCCATAGCCTAAGTTCCAGGAGCCATGTGGTGAATAGCTTTGCTATCCTAGTTTCTAACACCGATTCTAGTTCAGGTCCTGTTCTCCCAGGACCCCAGAACACAACAGCACTTTCCTCCACCTGTGGTTTCAGCAACTGGAAGTCACACTGCCTCTGAACAGTGGGGCTAGTAGCCTTTGAAAGCCTTACCCTTCATGAATCTGCTCCTTTAATCCAAGTTGGTGGCTGGTTGTGAGAAACACACCCTGCCCAGCACAAAGGTGTGCGGGTGGGTTAGGTTACAGTGTCAGTCCCTGCTGGCCTCAGAAATGGAGAGAACTGTTTTTTCCTGCCTGGGCTGTCTTGGAGAACCCTATTTTTACCTGCCCCGGGATGAGCAGCTGTTTACAAGCTTCCTTCATATGTGATGGAGCCCATCTCTGGCATGTAAGGTCTGGCCCCAAGCACAACACTCTGTTGTACCTTAGTTCAAACTGAACCCTCAGCAATATTATTACCCCTTTTCCATGGGTGGGTAAGAATTAAGACAAAGGACACATCAGTCCCTCTCATGGTGAACTTGGTGCCCTTGTACCGAGAGAAATGGAGCCAAAATAATGCCATTTTGAAACAAAATCAGCAGGCTCAAGGAAGCTCAGAGGTTTGCAGAAGTACCAGAGAAAAAGGTGAATTGCCTGGTTTGACCCTTTGACAGCTTATAGGATCCTGGAGGAAGGCATGGCTACCTGGATGTCATCCTGGACAGAAGTAGTCCTGTTGGAGGAGGGTTTGGGAGTCTTTGTCCCTCTGGATATTATTGGACAACTCCCATCAGGATAGCAGGTAGCACAGCTACTGGTCAGGGATGATGGGAGTTGTATTATTATTACTATTATTAGTATTACAATTTATTACCCGCCCTTCACCCCATGTTCCAAGAGTGGCTTACAACAATTAAAACACAACATTGTACTACAACATCTGGAGAGCTACACCTTCCCCAGGGGGAGAATTTACATTGCAACGTATTGTTGCGCATCCCACTTGCTTTTCGTTTTACAAAATGAAACCATCCTACTGTACTGAACTAATTTACATGGCCTTGTTCTGAAGAATGTCAGATTCATTAGGAAAGGATGGGTGTTGTGATGAACAATATTGTCTACAGTTGCAAAGCCGCCTCTGCTTTCAGTTATGGCCTTGGATAGATTTTCTTTTCACTCTCCCCCCCCCCCCCCGCATCATTTGCTGCAAATTGTCAGATTTCAGTGTTAACCCATTTGGACATAATTAAATTGTCTTTGTGAAGCTCATTTTATAAAGCAAAATTATGTGCTGAAGATGTTAATTACAGCCTTAACTGAAGATTTATTATTTCTATTGAATGTTGAAATCATTCCAAGGCCAATGTTTACAAAGGAAGTTGCAACTCTTAGAATGTAAGCTTGTAGAAAATAAAGATGCTTATTTAATTTCCAAACCTGAGGCTTGAGTATGGGACTTTTGTATAGGTATTCCTGAGTGCTTTCTTTCAGCCAAAATAAAACGTATTGTCTGTGGAAGCTGCTCAGGTTTGAGTTTTGGTGAGACTCAGGATTAGGGATAAAGACCTTGGGGGCCTCCAGATTTTAATGGATTACAAATTCCCTACCTTGTTTGAAATTTGCCACTTGACATCTCCACCATCCGGTGGTGCGTGCCTGGATCTTGCCTGTTTTCACATCCTGTAGAATTCTATGCATTATATTTTATCTGCACAATCAGAATGAATTTCAGGAACCAAAAAGTTGTATTGAAAAAATAAGACTTTCGAGCTGTCTGGCTCCCAGATGGCAACTAGGCATTGCAATTTGGTGACTGTGACCCTGGTTTAAGGAGCCATTTGGCGCCTAGCTTATAAATCTGAGTTTCTAACACTGCTTCCCTAGCTCCCAGCCAGCATGGCCAGTGGTCAGGGATGATATGAGCTGTAGTCCAACGATGTATGGGGAGCTGCAGGTTCCCTCCAGTGACTGAGAGTAGCTTGCTGCAGGAATGCCTCTTAAAATGCCTTTGGTGTTCATACAAGATATGTTATGCAGTGGTGTGCATTAGGTGATTATTTTTAAGATGGAGGATAGAATGATTTAAGTCACCAAGAGATAAAGGCCTTGGGCATTCTTTCTGCTACTCATGTGCCTGCAATTTATTTCCCAAATAAAATGTTTATCGGTTATATGGTATAAGTATTCAAACATGTTGACTAAGTAGAACTTTTGTACTAGCTAGCGGAGTGTTCCTTGTTACTTATTTTAACAAACTGAATACATCACCATATTTCTTTTAAGAAATGGTGCCTTGTAGTTTGCTTATTAAATAGGAAAGTTACAGGTTGACACAACAAATAAACTTGGCTACAGACGTGAAGTGCATCAGTTTTATTTGATCGGCAACAATAGCTGTAGTATAGCAATATTTTGCCTGTTGGGTTTTTAATGTTTTTTTGATGAGCCTGATGGTTTTAATATTGTAATATAAAACCAGACTAAATATCCAAATATGCAGCTAGTCATCAGTATTGTGACTGTATGCAACTGTTTGTGTCCAAATGATACACTTTCTTTTGTTTACTACAAAATTGGTGGTTTCTATTTTCAACTTTTAATTTTTCCTGCTTCTCAGATGTCAGAAACTAAAATACATGTTCTTTGGTAGTATAGGGT
Source organism: Podarcis erhardii (assembly GCF_964252035.2). Taxonomy (NCBI): domain Eukaryota; kingdom Metazoa; phylum Chordata; class Lepidosauria; order Squamata; family Lacertidae; genus Podarcis; species Podarcis erhardii. Next base: position 51,911,954 of record NC_138508.1, on the reverse strand, counting down.
TGCAGAAGTCCAAAGTGTGCTATTTCTAGCACTGAGTATATTTGCCGGCACAATGCTAAATACAGTTTTTTGTGGTCTAAAACTAAAATCCCATGGCCAACAATCAGGAATTTGTACTCCTTTCTCTTACCCTTTTATATGTGACTTCCTACTCCAGTTCATTTTTATATATCCCAGGTCACAAAGGCTATAGTTACTGACCTGAACGTTCCAGCAAACTATGGTTAGTGCTAAGCAGGAAACAGGAGGAAGTTGCATGTGAGGGGAAGAGGAAACAGACAAACCTTTGCTTGTTTCCAATTTTGCAAACCATGGTTTGGACGATTGCATAAATAGAGCCCATAACATATCCATAATCCTCAGGACAGCTTGGTTGTATTCAGCAGAACTGACTGATTTCAAGATGGACCAAAGACATTGCTGGTTTGTTTTTACTTCTTGTTCAGGACATGCAAAAGTCACTCTTCCCTATCTTTCACTATCTGTTCCTAATTGTATAATTTGCACTCTGAATAATCTTGCTATCTATGGGTCTTGATCTTAAACTGACTCTGAGTGCCTGTGTCATGTTCCTTATAGTATTCCCCATGAAATACTTCGCGTACGTTTACTACTGCCTCAGGTTGCAGGACTATATAGTTACATCTGAGGACATGTTGATAAAGGTCTATGTTATGTGGTCATCAGTTGTGGTTTTCTTGATTCCTATTTGCCCTGACTGAAGCCTAGTGCCCATACCCTGATTCTACATGTTGATATCCCAGACCCCAGAGGTCAGGCGTAGGCTGAGAATCTGCTGTGTGTTTGGGAACTAGCTATTTGTGCCAGTCAAGTCTGTGTGGTGACTTGTTAGCATTCAGAGATGGCAGTGTGATTCATTGGTTATGTTCAAAGGCTGGGTAGGCGGGGCTCAGCTTATTTCTTTTCTTCAGAACAATACCTAGAAAAAAGAGTTAAAATCCACATCCTTGATTTTTAAGATAAATTGGCCTAATAAAGGCATTGTCCCACTAATTCCGAGTCTGTTTTTGCATATTTACTAAAAAAAAATATGGCAATCTCCTTTCATGGTCTGAAATATTTGAACTGCCAAAGTGATTGATTAAAACAAATTCAGACCCTGCTTGGTTCAAACCTGCAGGCATGACCTGTCTTAAGTGACCCATAAGGCTGTATTCCACCTGCTGTTTGGTGTCTTCCAATGCCCCTTCTAATTAAATACTGGGAATGTAGGATTGCCATTAATTTCCAAAGCTTCAAAAGAGGGACTCTTGGGAGCTGGGTTGATGTGTCGGATGGCAGCTTTACATGCTCCCTGTTGGTGGTTTGATTGCAGACGAAGAGTGATAGAGCATGTGCTTTGCATGCAGAAGGTCTTAGGTTCAATCCCCCTGGGGAGTTGAGAATGATCCTGGTCTAAATGAAACCTTCTAAATGAAACCTTCTCAGACGTTGCCCTCCCCACATTGTTAGAAGCCTTGTTATCCTTGACCATTGGCTGTGCTAACTGAGGCTGATGGGAACCATGTATTCCTTGGAAAGAAAGGTAGGAGATAAATACAGTAAATAAGCTCTTTTGCTTACCTTCTTAAAAAAAGCTGGCGGGGCCAGCCAGGTGGAGATGTCAGTTGCCAACCTGGCATCCAGAGATCTCCATGTAGTTGTAATTGGACCCGCACCAGTCGCAAAAGGTGCCTGGCTTATCTTGAACGCTGCTGGGACTCAGGGTTCAAATCCCCTCTTGGGCATCTAGGTGACCTTGGGCCAGTCACTGCCCCTCAGCCTAACCTACTGCTCAGGGTTGTGGTAGGGATTGAATAAGGAGGGGAGAACCATAAACACCCTCTGGAGCTCCTGGGGCGGGGGAAATTGCTGGGATAGAAATGCAAATAAAAATAAATAACTTTAGAGGTCCCAGGGAATCAGGGAATAATATGAGAAATCTGCCCTACCATCCTTGGCAACGCTGTAAGATTGTGTTGAAGCACTGTTGGGAATGGCAAAGTGTTTTGGTTCAGCCCTGCCAGTTGTGCACTGTAATGTTGATTTTGGGGAGCGAAAAGTGTTCTGGAGATAGGCAAGTCGCTTTTCTGTTGGGAGAGTCTCCTGCTTCCTGCTGGCAGTGAGCCGGGTGACACATGGCACAGCCGATGCCAGGCCTGGGCTTGTCCAAGTAAATGCATTTGGCATGATGGGGGCTGCTCGTGAAACACCAGATCTGGGAAAGCTGAAACACCATGCACAGTCTTGGAGTTGGAGCCATCTAATCACTCACTGGGTTTTATGGAGCTGTTAATATTCTGGGATAGCATGCAATCCTTTTAAAAATAAGGCATTCTGCCATGCTGGCCATAAAGAAACTCCTGAGGAAAGTGTTTGTGTAGTAGAGATAGTGAGTTTTTATATTGGCTTCAGTGTGATGCAATACTTTTAAATTTTTAAAATATCTTGAATGGGTAGTTCCTTTTATTGGGCCTCTCCTGCTTAGTAGCAGTGCCCACTTACCAGTTATACATGAATATGTGATATGAAGATAACTCGGTAAAACATGAGACTCTTAATCGCACGGTTGTGGGTTTGAGCCCCATGTTGGGCAAAATGTTCCTGCATTGCAGGACTAAATGACCTACATGGTCCCTTCCAGCTCTACAGTTTTGTGTGTCTATGATTTTATGATTTGCCTAAGAGGACCGCTGGTAGTTAGTTGGTTGGTTCTCTCAAATGTGGAGCAGTTTGTGTATGTGTATTTTGAAAGGGCTTATCGGTTGTTAGTTTCAAACCTCCATAGTCATAGCATGTGTGTTATGGATTCTTAAGTGTTTGGATAACTAGTTTGCATTTGTTAAATATTATTTATCTGAAGATTTTGTTGGTCCTTTTCAGGTTTGCTGTTAGATTTGCTTGATTTTCTTTTGCTTATTTTCTTCTCCTGGGCCTGGTTCACACATGGAACAGAAAATCAGGTGGTTGGGTGGACATGCTGGGTCAATTCATAAAGTGCTCCCGGCATAAAAAATATATACTTCTCTGTAAGTAGAAACTTAGAACAACAAGGAGTGGCTGCTTTGTCTTTAATGTGCTAGTTTATACTTGTAGGCAGTTTTATGCAAGGGGGCATTAATGCCCCCTTTCAGTTGGAACTGGAACAGTCCATATTATCACCTTCAAATTCTAGAAGGTTGGACAAATTCATTGATGATGCAAAATGGAACGTTCAGTGTTTCAGTCTCCAAATATGGGTTGCTGACAGTGTTAGAAACTGGGAATTGTTAATGCGTGTTTAATTTGGTGTTTGCAATTAAAATATTGGTACCATACTTAAGTTTTCAAAACACTGTACTCTTTATTGTTAAACTCCTTAACATATAGTCTATCCTTAACATATACTTTGAAGCTTCAAAGTACATACATTTCAGTAATTCTTGAGTGTCAGCCCGGTGCAAAAAATGGCACCCAGACCTGTTGAGGTACTCGCAAATGGAGAATTTTAAGGTGCAAAATGCGCCTGGCCCCCTGCTAATTTCGAACCCTTGTTGCTGAGAGTCAAACACAAGGACATGGTTGTTGTCTTCACAATCTGTGGGCTTCCTAAAAACCACTGACTATTCACTTTTAGCAATAATGCAGCTGGACACTCTTGTAGAACTTTTACATTAAATTTTTGTATGCAAATGGCTCATGATAGCAATAACGGATTGCCAAGGATTTGCTTCTTTCTGTATTAATTCCTTATTTACTTCATTCTGTTGCAGTTGCTATAACTATAAATATAATTGGAGGAACAGCTTGTGTGGATTCCACCCAGAGCTATATTTATATTTTAGTTAAATGTGTGTTACTGGGTCTTTAAAAGAAAATAGAATAAAGCATTGGGCAGAGTAAATTACCCAAGAGTGCATATCTTAATTTGGGATTTGAATGCAAATCATTTCGACTCTTCAATTTACACTTTCTAGCATTCTAAAGAAACACAATTACTTTGAATAGATTTGTATGAACCACATAACTAGCAAAAGTTGAAAATTTCTCAGACAAGTTTCAAGAAAAATAGTTAAATATTCAGAATCAGAAAAGTTGCTTTGTCAGAGGCTTAGTGATTTTTAACTTGCAAAGGTTTGTTGGTTTTTTATCTTGACATGGAATATTTCTAATGTATATAGTTGTTATACAATTCTCAAAGTATCAACAGCATTGCTGCAGCCATTCCCTTGATGTATGGATAGCTTGTGATAATGAGTTGTATACGCCACATAACATAGCCTAAGTTCCAACTGGTTGGGGTTTATAATAGATAGCAGTTCTGAACATCACCGCATATGGTAACAAAACATTCAATTTTTTAGCACACATGTGTGCACACTAAGGAACAAAGAATTGTATTGACCGCTTTGCCATGTGAACATCTACTTTGAATTAAAAATTATGGGCAGGTTATGTATGTACATTCATGTGTTCTAGAACTGAACATCTTCCTGAAATGTTTATTGTGAAATTAAGAAACCAGAATGTTCATATAGTCTTTACCAAAAGCAGATCTGGATGTATTGGTAGACCTATGGGCAGCCTGCAGTGGATTTATGCTGTACAATTGTATAGCAGCAGTGGCCTGCTTATTATACCCCTGAAATGAAGTAAGCTTGGAGTAACAAAACATGTGGGGTGTGTTTTTTTTAATAGCACACGTGAGTGGAAATTTCTGTAGGAAGACTGTATGCTCTGCTCAGTTCTGGTACTAAATAAATATTCCCCAGCTTGGAATTCTTTAATGGTGGTTACACTGATCCCTGATTGATGGATCTTGGGGTTTGAATAAAAGTACAATATTTTTCATTCCATAAGACACACCTGACCATAACATGCACCTAGTATTTAGAGGAGGAAAACAAGGGAAAAAATATTCTGAACAAAACAGTGGGTGCGTAATTTTTTTTGGTGCAGGCTGTAGCCATGAACATGCTGTGTCATCTGATGGTGAATTTGGGGTGACCCAATGCAAAAATCCTGAGGATCCATGGGCCTCCCTCCTTCCATGCAGCTTCCTTTATCGCTAGCCTCCCTTATCTCCCTCCCCGATTGCTTACCGATCACCTGCTTCCTTTCAACACCCCCTTCCCTCTTGTTTGCCTTAGTACCTCTTCCTTAGCTGGAGCAGTTTTTTGCTCCTCCTTTTCTTCTAATTTCTCTCCTCATTGCCTTAGTCTTCCTATCTCCTCTCCTTGAAAAGTTCACTGTCTTTACCTCCCCCCTCCCAGGCAGCCTCCTTTATTGCTAGCGTCCCTTATCTCCCTCCCCGATCACTTGCTGATTAGCGGCTTTGTTTCAACACCCCCTTCCCTCTTTAAAAAAAAAAAAAGCATGATCTGCTTTTCTCCCCTGGGCAATTTGGCTCCAGGGACCACACATTCTCTCCATAAGACGCACAGACAATTCCCCTTACTTTTTAGGAAGAAAAAAGTGCGTCTTATGGAGCGAAAAATAAGGTAGATCCCACAAGCAAGAAGTCTTCCCACCTCTCGAACTATGTGGAAGGGATGAGGAACCTGTGGCCCATCAGAGGTTGTGGGACTGCCAACTACCATCATCCCTGACCATTGGCCATGCAGGGTGGGGCTGATGGGAATTGGAGCCCAACACATCTGGGGACCGCAGGTTCAGTGCCCACCCCCCACATCATAGTCTTTATCAAGCTGGCCTGAGGTTGAGACCAGACAAGTTGTACTTTGGGAAGAATGCAGAGATATACCATTGCCTTGAACTGCTGTGACTTTATTCTAATAGAGAAGGGCCAACGAGGAAATGTCTCATACTGCAGTTAAAGTTGTTTTGTAAGAGAGTGTGACATAAACAACACTTCTTGTTTGTGTGATCTGAACGCGCTCCCAACATATCTAGCCTTGTTTACTCTATAATCGCTAAACTGTCTTGTCACCTTACATGCTGAAATTATCCTTAGGCTAGTTCTGTTTTCAGCTGATCTGTACTCAGATGCTATATGTAGTTTTGCAGCCTAAATTGTCTTGATAGTAAGGTTTCGTTAGAGTCTAAAGCCACCGCACCTTCTGTCAAATCCATTATTTCCGTATTAGTGGCTCCTGCCTCCTGTTCAAAGAAAAGAATTCCATCTCTAATTGAATATCTGTTCTTGATTATTCCGGTAGCCAGCCTCTGGTAGCATGAACAGGAATGAGGGTTGTGGAGGGTGTGAGGTATAGACGCTTTTCTTTTGAAGTTCTCTGTAAAATGATCTCTGTGTTAAGTCTTATTGAATAGAGGAGGAGTTGAGCTGAGGATACACAGAGAGGGCTTTGTAAATGGTAGACTGTTAGAGTAAAGCAGCTGGCTTGGCCAAGGAGGGCAAGCATTGCCACACACAGGCAAGAATAATTCAAATTATTAAATGTTAAGCTGTTGATACAGAAAGAGACCAGTCAGATGTGCGGCTCTTGGGAATCAAAGGGTGGGGAGCTATCATGTCACAAAAGACTTGTTTAGAGTTCTTCTGCCTCAATTCAGTGAAGAAGCTTCCTGCCTAACCACGATGCAAGCACCACATGGCTCCTTCTGTGGAAAGCCTGGGCTGACAGATGTTTGGCATGTGGGGGCCAGGTGGACTTTGAACTCCACTGCTGAGCCTCTTGGATTTGCCAATCGGAAGGTCGGCAGTTCAAATCCCCGCAATGAGCTCCCGTTGCTGTGTCGCAGCTCTTGCCAACCTAGCAGTTCGAAAGCACGCCTGTGCAAGTAGATAAATAGGTACCGCTCCGGCGGGAAGGTAAACGCCGTTTCCATGCACTCTGGCTTCTATCACAGTGTTCCGTTGTGCCAGAAGCGGTTTAGTCATGCTGGACACATGACCCAGAAAGATTTCTATGGACAAACACCAGCTCCCTCGGCCTGAAAGTGACATGAGCGCAACCCCATAGTCGTCTTTGACTAGAGTTAGCCATCCAGGGGTCCTTTACTTTTTTCCCCCCACATCTGGAGCCAACATTTTGTCCAAGCACAGCTTTCAAGGGGGAGCTGGGCAGAGACCCTTCAGTCTAGTATTTGGGGGGACGTCATTGAGTCTTTGCAAGGGGGGGGGGCAGGTGTAGCTGAAATAACTGGATTTCCCCCACCCTGTATTTTAGGTTATTTAAGTCAGCGGGACAGAGAAGCAGAATTGTTGCCCTCATGGTTTGTTGTTTATTTTTGCTTCTTGCTTTGTTACTAGCGGTTTGCTTCTCCTTTCTGGAGCATGACAAGAGGCTGAAACAGCCTTTCTGCAACCAGGTCCCTTCCACATGTTTTGGCCATCAACTTCTGTCAGCCCCAGTGAGCATAGCTAGGGACAGGCTGGGTTTAAAAGGCTCTTGTGAAAGCGGAGCATCGAGGCTGAGTGGCAGTCGCTTTCATGCAAGTGGCCAAAAATGAGTGAGTTGTTTGCTATGGCAACCAAATTTGTTTCAGTGTGTGCCTCTGCCTCCCCCCCCCTCGCCCCCAATGCTCTGGAGCCCCAGTATGACCAAGAAACCTAAGAGCAAACTGCTGTTTTGCCCCTCTCTCATCTTTCTTTCTGTTTATAGTGGAGTGTCTAGAGGACGTTACCATCTTGAATAGTGTTAAGTGTCTGTGAGGGAATATTTCCAGATGCTTTGAGTTCCAGGCATCTTATCCCACGGCATAACTTGGCATTAGGAGACCGTCTCAGTTGACAAAGTGACTTCTGAATGGAGCAGCTGAGTGCTGAGGGGGAAGTGGGGGTGTGAGGACGCAAGACTGTAGAATAGAACAGTGTAGTGTTTTTGGGTGTGTTTTTAAGGGTTTTTGAGGGATCTCTCTCCCTTTATCTGTTAAAGCGATTTGACTTGCCTCTGGGGAATGTTTGGCCAGCCCGGGAATGCTGGTTCCTTTGAAATTTGGGCTTCAATCTCAGGGTAATGTTGTGTAACTTAATATTCCTTTATAATCATATCGACATAAGAACGTGGCAGAGAGCTGCTTACAGATTTTCGAAAACCTTTTAGTGCTATGATTGTTTTAAATGAACTCCTTTATTACGAATACTGTGAACATAATGCAGCCATTGATTCCTTTGCTGCTGCAATACATTCCTCAATTTCGCCGGTGCTACTGTCCTTCAGGTGGAGAGCTCAGAAACTGGCTAAAGGTCCAAAGCTATTAGAGCTGCTGCGACAGGGAATGTAGGGAGATTTGTCGTCTTCTTACCTGGGAGGCAGACAAAGAGAGCAAAGGACTCGGAGTAATAAAGCATTTGCCCCAGATGTGCATTGCTGGAAACTTGTTATTTGATGTTATTTGGAAGCATGTTTTTAATAAATGCCCTCCACTGGAAGCAGAACTGTGCTTTGCAGGGGGAAACAAATACATGACCATATGGCTGGTTTGCACAGCTTTGTTTTGTTACCTACCGATGCCTCAAGGTGCCATTTTATTTGAAAGCTGCAGCGTTGAAAGAAAAGTCCCCTGCAGTTTATGCACCTGCTCAGCTCTTAGCAGTCAGGCATCTTCCTTTTTTTTTTTTTTTTTTTGGCATTTTCAGGTCAGATGCAGAGCTAGCAAAGACTGTGTTTCTCTTCTGCTCCCCCCATCTCCCCCTTCCCCAAGCTCTTAACTCACATATAAATTCTCCTGGCGGTGAAATTACATTCCACTCCTTGTATGTACAATTGCTGCTTTCCCAAACTTAATAACTGCTCTTGAGTAGATTCCTCCTCCAGAAGAAAAAGGTTTCGGTGTTGTTACAGATGGTGCAGACCGGTAATTAGATGGTGTTATCCTGAAGAGGGAGAAAAATACAATTTGTAAGTCAATGCTAATTATGTTTAAAGGAAATACATGCATATATATATCCTATATATGCGCTGATTCTTTATGTTCTGGCATTTTAAATTTTGGCATCCAAGAATGCTCTCCGCTTCTTAAAATCAGAAATAAGCACTGTCTAATCTGAGAGCAATTTAGCTTTTCTCCAGCCCACCCCACCCCCCACCTCCCACCTCCCACCTACTATCCTGGCTCCTGTAGTGATGTAGGTGGAGCAGGAGGTCCTGTGGTGAGATGTGTTTGCTTTATTTATATAAGAGTATTTACATGACACCATTTATGTGAGGCAACATCAACGTTGTTTACAAAAATAAAACATCATTTAAAAATAGTACAAGACGATCACTAGAACGGCTTTTTAAAATGAAATAAAGTCTTTCCTTAGGGAGAGGTGCCTTGTCAGTCTGGTTTGTTATGTACAGTGCCATTGAAATGATTGCGACAGGTTAGCCCATGGCTAAGCTAAGTTTGAGTCCTGAGCAGAGCAATTGTGTGGGGCTGGCAAGAAGTGGTTCAGTTCCACTGCTGTGTGCCAAGCTTTGTTGGCTTCCTCTGGCCAGAGTGGAAGGTGCAATGGCAGCCTGGAGATTGGGATCTACAACCCAGAGACGCCCCATTCTCTACCACTGGCAGGCAAACTCTGCATTAGCTTTCCATCCACCTGGTCACAGATCAGACCTTTGCTGCAGCCAAGTCCCATCCCCCTCATTGCACTTCTGGTGCAGTCCAGCAGAAAGGCACCTATGCACCCCCCCCTTCCCCAGTCATCAGCATGGCAGAGAGGGACATTGTTGACACTTAGCCTGAATCCAACACGTATGTAATTTTCTGCCCTGAGTGATAATTATTTAGGGCTTTGGTCCCAGTGCATATATCACATTTCAGTTGTTCATTATTGAATAGGGGACGTGTATTCACATAAACGAAGACATTCCAGCGTTCAGTTCACATAGAGACATTTATTCAGCTATTTTTAAGCAGGGGCTGTACTCTCACAGTTAAGTGTGCGTTGGAAAAGAGATGTTTGTTGCTTTGTGGCTAAGATACCAGGTTCTCGGTTTAGCAGTTTCTAGATGGGTGTCTCAGTGATATCTTTGGGTGTGCAGTCTTCGGTCTCCCTTTGTGCTTTCATTGAATTCTGAACTCCGCGAGTCAGGGCATAGCTGAGGTAATAGCAAGGTGTTATTTTCATAGCCATTTATCCTGTGTGGAAAACTAGTGTGCTAAGAATGCTGCTCCCCTGCGTCTGGTCATACCATTCCCTGTCATGTCACTTAGGTCCTGTATTAGTTTCTTCGCCCTGCGCCGTATCCATAGATAGATATGATTTCTGTACTCCCTCCGAAAATACCCCTTCCATCAGTGAGAATACAAGATGTATGAAATGGTTTTAAGACTTCAATGTTGAATTCACTTTGACAACCGATGCATAAGTTATATGTGCAGACTGTACTTCTGAAGTGACTGAATACCTACCAAAATCCACAGTCTTGTGGAATGACTTGGCAGACATACAAGAGTGACTTAATATTGCGTTGTAGGAGGTGAATTCTTAGAACAGCGTCTATGCTTGGACAGCCGCATGAGTTCTCCATCTGTCTTGAGACAGCTGACAAGGGAAAGTGTCGGAATTCTTTGATTTAATACTCATTTCCCTTGTTTTGATCCTATTTTGACTTGAATATTACTGTGTGCTATGTTTTATGCAGAACAAAGGTAGGTCACCCCTCAAAACTAAGTGTTTGTGTGTAGAAGATCAGCAGTTGTACATGTTTAAAGCAGGCGGTAAAAGAAAATTTGGAAATACATTACACTAACAGTTTCCTTTTATTGCCTAATATCAACCACAATTTGTTTGCACTGTAATATTCAAATGTTGCAGTGCGCACTGCCCACCAGGGATTTAATATTTAGGAATTTGAATCCAGCTCAGTGCATCTCAATGGACACTTGTTCTTTTGATGTCTAATTTCTTCAGGAGCATATTGGTACTAAAGACAAATGGGCATTTCCTGTTCTCAGAGGTAGGGATGAAGAGGATATAGGTAACCAGTGCTTATTTTTTTGGGGGGGGGACTCAGGGGTACGCATACCCCTAAACATTTTGTGAATCTAAGTTTGGCCTCATTGTGGGGCAGTATTTCAATATGAGTAGGAAAATGAGAGTAGCCCTAAACATTTTTTTTAAAAGAAAAAAAAGCACTGGAGGTAACAAGTATTATCTACAGCTTACCAAACTGTAATCCAGGGATTGTTTATTGGGGGTGGGGGTGGGAGCAGGGTGCTATAACAGACATAATGCCATACAACTGATGAAAACTTTGTAGTTTAGGCAAAACAGAAGAGTTGCCAGCTAAAAATGCCATAAAACTGCTTAGAGCTGCGACCTTACATTCCCATTGCCAGAAGCCATCTTGGCTTTCTGGCAAATTATGAATTAGGAAACATTTTTGAAAAGGCTCCAGTAGTCCTAACTTGATTGGGATCTGATTTAGCATGTTTATTTGACAGAACGTTGCAGGGTGGAACAACTGCCAGCAGGGCCTCCTCTGTATCAGCACCTTCGGGGTGAGGTGCTCCTTCAGTTATTTGAGGTCCAAGTTGTTTAGGAATTTGTCGGTGTGAATTGATGCAGGCTGTGGTTATAAAGGCAGTGTTTAATGTCATCTGTTTAATCTAGTCCGATAATGCAGAATAACTCACAATGCCTCTTTTCAGCAAGGCAACTCTGTGCTGAACCGTTGCAGTTATAGTATTTTTCTATGGCTGCTGTGTTCCATGCTGGGAAGCTTGCAGACCTCTTGGTGAACTCTGCATGGCTGTGTCCATATCAGATGTTGAGTTGTGTGATATTCTACTACTCACATCCTGTAGCTTGTTCCAAATATTTTGATGCCCATTTGATACCGGTAGGTTTAGCAGCTGCTCTCGTTAGTTTTGTTTGTGATAGATTACATTGAAAACTTGAAGTGGCGTGCAGTTTTCACAGAGGTGTTTTTTTTCCTCTTCCTCCTTCCCCCATGCAGCATGCTTAGACATATTGGATTTGATCAGCACTTTAAAAAACAAAAAAGAGCGTACTGTGTTACTTTGAGCTTTCAGCTTATGAATAGCATATTCCTGTGTTAAATTAAGCGAATAGCTGAGTCCACAATTCACACACTGTCACTGGAGGAGTTTCATCATTTCAAAGCCATTTTGCACATACACAACAAAAGGAGACTTGCTTATTATATTTTGCCATTCTGTGAGTGAAGTTTGCTTTCTGCCTTTCCATTACTTTGTTAAGAACGTAACCAGCATGAATCCCCCCCCCCCCCAGCTCTGACCATGTCTCTGACTACTGAAAACCAAGGCCATTGTGTGAAATAGTTCTGGTTTTAAGCAGTCAAATGTGAGGCAGGAGCAGGTAGGCAGAGTGGGCTCACCTGTCCAAATAGTTCATCTCCCCGCTCCCAAGTCATCTAAGTTAGAATGGAAAATTCTCAGTGGGTCACTAATGGCTTTGATTGCAGCAAGGATACAAACTTATGAACCTGCTGTCTTACACTGAATCAAACTATTGGTCTACCTATCTAAAAATTGTTACACTAGGGTTCCCCAAACTTGGGTCTCCAGCTGTTTTTGGACTACAGTTCCCATCTTCCCTGACACCTGTTCCTGCTAGCTAGGGATGATGGGAGTTGTAGTCCAGCAACGGCTAGTGACCCATGTTTAGGAAACCCTGGTTTACACTGTCTGGAAGTGGCTCTTCAGGGTCTCAGCTGGAGGTCTTTGCAAGCCTTGCTGCCTGAGGGTTTTTTGGTTTTTTTTGAGGGGGGAGGTTGAGCAGGGATTACAAACCTGTGGCCCTCCTGATGTTGTTGGACTCCAACTCTGTTAGCCCCAGCCAGCACAGGATGATAGGAGCTCAACATCTGGTTAAAGGTAAAGGTAAAGGGACCCCTGACCATTCGGTCCAGTCGTGGCTGACTCTGGGGTTGCGGCGCTCATCTCGCTTTATTGGCCAAGGGAGCCTGTGTACAGCTTCCAGGTCATGTGGCCGGCATGACTAAGCCGCTTCTGGCGAACCAGAGCAGTGCACGGAAACGCCGTTTACCTTCCTGCCGGAGCTGTACCAATTTATCTACTTGCACTTTGATGTGCTTTCGAACTGCTAGGTTGGCAGGAGCAGGGACCGAGCAACGGGAGCTCACCCCGTCGCGGGGATTTGAACCGCCGACCTTCTGATCAGCAATCCCTAGGCTCTGTGGTTTAAGCCACAGCGCCACCCACGTCCCTCAACATCTGGTTAGCCTGCTTTAAATACTGGGTTTGAACCCAGGCAGAGCCTATGTTATCCTCCTATTTGAGCTATGAACTCTGGAAGCATGGCAGGCTGTAAAATGACCAGGAAGAACCTTTACTGTATTCCCTTCTTTATAAGTTAAATTGAATTGGAATTTTGGGTACTAGTCACTCATCTGAACTAACTAATATTGTACTGTATTGTGACTGTTTTTTAAGTCTCTTCAGTGATATTGTACTGTATTGTGACTGTTTTTTAAGTCTCTTCAGTGATCTTTGAGTAAGATAGGACAATAGAGAAGCTGAAAGGGCCTCTTACTTCCCTCTGGGAACAGTAAGTGTATTGTGGCCGAGGAAATATTTTGTTTCACTCAAGTCTCGCTCTTGAAAGCAGCAGAACTGAATTGCAGTAGTAAAATGTCTCCAGAATGCATCCATGTAATCTGGTCTGTTGGAGGAAGGTGGAGAAAACTTGTATTCCTTTTCAAAACAAGTCTCCCATCCCCACTTTGAAAAGAAAAAAATGAGAGTAAAAGGACTCGACAGCAAACCCCCCCCCCCCCCCAGTATTGACTTGCTAATATTTTGGAAGTTTCAAAATGTGTTGAGCTTTGTTTTTAATGTAAATAAAAGAAAAATTAGTTAAGACTTTACATTGCAGAGGAGGACTTCAAACTGTGCTGCCAAAAATGAATGGAAAAAGAAGAGCAAATGAAAAGAAACACACCTAGGTTTTGTTTGGTATATGCATTGTTTCTGTTTACATATACATTACATGCTGTTTTTCAGCTGACTCAGTGTTTCTTTATTTTAAATTTTAAGAACAATACTGTTGTCAAAGACCTGCAGTCTGTCCAACAATCGTACGTTGTCATTTTTTCATTTTGTTTCAATATTATGATTTTTAATCTGGTGAAATAAACTGAAAATTGTAACCTTATTTGCTTAGGCCCTCTGCTAACAAGAGACAATTGATTCTGCTATCAGTGTAGTGCAGAGATTTCTAAAATGCCAGGAAGTTTGCATCTGTTGGCGTGGGTTTCCTGGTAAATTTAACGGGTAATTTTGAGGTTGTATCAGAAAATATTTCAGTGCACTAAGACAGGAGTGGGAAACCTTTGGCTTGCCAGAATCATAATTGTAGTGTTAGAAGGGATTCCAAGGGTCATCTAGTCCAACCCCCTACATTAGAATTCAGCTAATGCATCCATGACAGATGGCCATTCACCCTCTGCTTAAAAACCTCCAATGAAGGAGAGTGCACCACCTTCTGAGGGAGTCCGTTCCACTGTTGAGCAGCTCTAACTGTTAAAAAGTTCTTCATGATGTTTAGTCGGAATCTCCATTCTTGTGTCTTAAATCCATTGGTTTGAGTCCTAGCCTCTGCAGCAGGAAAAAAACAAGCTTCCATGTGGCAGTCCTTGAGATATTTGAAGATGGCTATCATATCTCCTCTCACTCTCCTCTTTTATAGGCTAAACATATCCAAACTGTTGCTGAACTACAACTCCCATCGGCCCCAGCAAGCATGTACTATGTCTTGGGTGATGGGAGCAGTAGTTCAACAACATTTGTGGGAAACAAATTGGATCCCCACCCATGATAGTCATGTATCTTTTCTTTAAACTTTCATTTAGTGAACAAAGCAAAAGGCTTTGAAACCGCAAGCTCGCCTAATGCTCTTTTTAAAGCAGTTGAACGGGATTCCTAATTTGACTGAAGCAGCAGTGCTTGGGGAGGAATAGTTTAATATGCCACACTATTTTTCATGATACTAATTGTAGGTGGCTAATCGATGGCTGTTCACATGTTGAACAGAGCAGGTGAAGATGACTTAGACAGGAATTCTGTACACCTTGACCCAAGAGTAAGTTCTATTGAACTCAGTGGGGCTTGCTACTGAGTAGACATGTATAGGCTTGCAGTGTGGGTAATTTTATTTTCCTTTTAGCAAACAATAATGAAAGAACAGCAGTTAGACAGAAGAGTCCAGGGAAAGGATGAGGATTTTAGGAAGTTTTGATGCTGAAAGGGAGAAGCTAATGGTGGATAGAGGAAGATGAGCTCATGTTACTATGCATCATTTCGTATTTGTAATAATTTTGGTAAATACACTTTGCTGCAACTTTGTTAATAAATTCAGAAATGTTTATCTGAGTGTTTTTTTTTTATGTAATTGTTGCATGCCATGTGTTTAATGTAAAGAAAGATGTATCTTTGTTCAAATGTCACCAAGAAAAGGAGTTGAATTGAAAATAAGGATGTTATTGCAGGGATAGTCAACCTGAAGATGTATGTATTTATGTATGTATGTAAGTAAGTAAAACAATTCGAGAGAATTCAGTATTATAGGTGTGGAGAACCTGTGGCCCTTTAGGCAATGCTGGACTACAAATCACATCATCCCTGACCATGGGCTATGCTGGCTTTGGTTGATGGGAGTTGTAGTCCAACACCACCTTACTGTGGGAGTTGTAGTCTAACACCCCACCATACTGGAGGCAATACTGTGACCTGAGGAAACAAAGTTTGTTTGTTTTTGTATTCACTTGTTCTGAATTTTAAAAAAATTGAATGTATGAAAGGTGACGTTTTCTCTTTTTTGTAACAGCAGCCTTAAGCAGTTGGGGCAGAGGGAAGAGGAACTGTAGATTTATTTCTCTACCCTCAATCTCTCTCTCTCTCTCCTTCACATCAGTTTGAAGAATTTGTGCTTTTATATGACCGTTATTGCAAACTGTCATTCTGAGGAAGAACTGGTGCAGAATACCGTATCAACTTGTCTGTGCTTGAAATATTGGTATGTTGATAGTAAATGGTGTTATGGTGCTCCAGAGGGCTAGACTGTTTTGACAGTTTTCTTTTTGAATGAAAAGAACAAACGTATTAAGTCAATTTAAGTGAGTAATTTGCCCAGTGCATGTCTTGGCAATCAAAATGAAGTTTTTATAAGCAGCACAACTGGGTCATGATCTTCCCCATTTTGGTTTTATTTTGTCAGTTTTACCTGGTATGTTTTGGGCTACAGGTCCCATCTCTCCTGACCAAGGGGCACAGTTGCTGAGATCGATAGGGGTTGGAGAAGGGTGCCCTATCTAGTACAGTGGTACCTTGGGTTACATATGCTTCAGGTTACACACTCCGCTAACCCATAAATAGTGCTTCAGGTTAAGAACTTTGCTTCAGGATAAGAACAGAAATCGGGCTCCAGTGCTGCGGCAGCAGCAGGAGGCCCCATTAGCTAAAGTGGTACTTCAGGTTAAGAACAGTTTCAGGTTAAGAACGGACCTCTGGAATGAATTAAGTACTTAACCCAAGGTACCACTGTAATAAAATATCCTCCAGTCATGAGTATTGCATGGATTTGAAATGAAAATAGTATTTAGTGCATTACTTTAAGACTCTTCCTTCCTATTTTGTCTACTTGGAGGTTCTTGCCAGACAACAGTGGCTGATCTACAATCTTGTGCATGTTTACTTAGAAGTAAGTTGCACTGTGATCAATGGGGCTTATTCCTAGTAAGTATGCATAGGATCACATCCATTTTCTGCAAGGTGTGTTGACTAAATACCCATCTTATAAGGGGCATTATACCTTCTCATATTAAATTTCTAATTATTCTGAATGTGACAGGCTCACAGTATGCATGTTGAGAAATTCATTTTACTATATTTACTACACTCCGCCTTTCTTCTGCCGTGGGACCAAAGGTTGTATACATATGGTTCCCACCCTTTTATGACATCTGGTGATATACAGAGGTTGGAGACCTGCATCTTATTTCTGTTCACTTGAGGGTCCCTTCAGAAGGGATAAATTAATACACATGCAAAACCTCTGTATAGTAACAATGTGTATATAGTTGCATCTCTCCCCCCCCCATTCTATTAATGAGATGACACGTCACTGCCAATTAAGAACAAGTGTTAGGCAGAATGAACGAAAAGACACAGCCTCCAACCACATCTACTCTGCAGCAAACCCCACTGAGTTCAGTGGGTTTAATTCCCGAACTCGTGCTTTAGGATTTCAGCTTTGAGGTGCTACTATCACCACTCTTGGGCAAGCAAGAGAAATAAAGGTAAACTGTACACAGTTGTCAGGTCTATAAACGACCTTCTCATATAGTTTATGAAGAAATTACTGGTCATCAATTTTAGTTGCTTTGTGCTTTCACAAATGGAAGTATGTAGAGGGAAGTTTTTAATGTTTGATCTTTTATCATGTTTTTAATATTCTGTTGGGAGCCGCCCAGAGCGGCTGGGGAAACCCAGTCAGATGGGTGGCATACAAATGTTGTTGTTTTCATTTTCTCATTTTCGTAGAGTGCATACACACTTAGTTTCCACCTTATTCCAGACTAACAATGCCTCTTTGCTTCGTGCAGTTACTGTTGTGTATTATAATATCAGTGCCCATGGTTGAGACAGTGAAAGATCAGGGAAAAAACGTTCTTAGCTACAGCATGAAAAAGTAATTAAAAAGAGGGAATACTCACCTGTGGTGATGCATATCTTTGAGTTCAGAATTCTCTAGCTAGTTTGTACATTGTACAGTGTCTGTGCAAACAGGTATACACTCAGTGTTCACATTCAGACAAGCCTTCAAACACTCTTTTAGGGGATTGTGGTGATTGCTGTGCTCATGTGTTCCCACTTTCCCCTTTCCTCCTTATTTCCCACACAGGACCTAATTCCCCTTCTTGTTGAGCCCAAGCCACAGTTCACCATGCTGCCCAAATTGGCACACTGTGTTTGAGTGATCCCCCCAAAGCTGGATTGTAAAACAAGAACAAAACATGGTTTGCCTTCCTGACTAGGCTGGATGGCACAAATCTCTGTGTTGCTATATTTCAAACAGGATGTCAGGACTGGAACCTTTTGCATGTGAATAGGAGGGGAGGGGAGGAGGCCATCTGTTAACAGGTTCTACATCCTTGGCTTAGAAAATCACTTGAAATGTAGCCTCAGTGATTTAGAGATCAGTAATGTTTTTGGACAGTTTTGCATTGGCAATTTTTTTGATGTCCCAGAGTGATCTAATTTTGCATGTTTATTTTATTTGTGTTTACTAAGCAAACCAATGAAGTTGAAACTGCCAAGCTCGCCTGATAGTGTGTTAGCAGTTGGCATACACTTATTGTTGCTAAAGAGCTCATGCAATTGATATTTTGTTCCTATGGAAAAATTCAGCATTGGAATTTTACCTGGGATAGCGTTCTCTCCCCCATTGTTTGAATCTGTGCGGCGTTGGTGAGCTCCCATTGCTCTGCCTCAGCTTCTGCCAGCCTAGCAGTTCGGAAGCACACCAGGGCAAGTAGATAAATAGGTACTGCTGTGGTGGGAAGGTAAACAGCATTTCCATGTGCTCCATGCATTCATCACGGTGTCCCGTTGCACCAGAAGTAGTTTACTCATGCTGGCCACGTGATCCGGAAATCTGTCTGTGGACAAACGCTGGCTCCCTTGGCCTGAAGTGCCGCACCCTATAGTTGCCTTTTGCTGGACTTAACCATCCTTGGGCCCTTTACCTTTTACCTTTTTTACCCTGATAGAGATGGAAACTTAAATTGCTTTTGAATGTGGAAAAGAATGTCTGATAACCTGGAATGAAATGGATGGATGGATTCAGAAATGGCACGAGCCCCTCTGCTTACAGTTTCTCTCCACCAGCTCATCATTAGTGAGTGATGCTCTGGCTGCTGCACTCTTGCTGTGTGGTTTCATTAGGGTTTTTTTGGAATTCTACATAATGAAACATGAACTGCTGGAGACAAAATGGACTAGACATTTCCTTCCTGGCTGATAGTGGAATTCATGACCCCTTTCGCAATGTGACTGCATCTCATTAGGTCCTAATAAGAAAACAAAAAAAAGGGTATATATCAGGGAACTGTGGAGGGTTCTATTTATAATTTTGCTGCCAGAATGCCACAGCTGAACACTTTCACACAAATGAGCTGTGGTGTATGTATTATGCAGCTTTTCATGAACATATAACTCTCCTTCAAAAACAGCTTGTCATTAATCTCTGCTGTGAATCCTTTCCACCTGTCTGTCTTTGCTGTTCCAGCATATAATTGGGGGGAAAAACCAATGTGTGGTTAATGGCACTATCTCAGGCAAAGCCCACTTCCTCCCTAAGTCTGCAATCCCATTTTCACTTTTCTGGGAAGAAGCCTCATTAAGAGGACTAACTTCTGAGTAGATGTGCATCAGATTGCCTTGTCCTCGCATGATGTCTCTGACTTGAGAAATAGTGGCTGAAATAGAAGTCTAACAAATAAGTGCCCTAGGGCAGGAATGTTGAAGGACAGGAATGAGAAAACTGTGACCCTCCAAACATTGCTGGACTCCAACTTCCATTGGTCGTATCTATCATGTCCAGTGGTCAGAAATGAAGGGAATTGAAAAAAGGTGCTTTTTTTCTTCCTCCCTGGTCATAAAAAACCAAAGTGTTTTACAGTGAGAGAACAAAAACATACAAGAAAAACCATATTTAAAAACAGAAAACAGACGTCAGTTAACCATGGTGGAAAGATGTATTCCTAATTGCCTGGTGAAATATAAAAGTTTAGTGCTAACATGCAGAATTGCTAGATTTTAATTATTGCTGACAATTCGGTGGTGTTGAAAAAGTAACTGAGCAAAATCCTCTAAAGTTAAGTACTCTTACATTGTTTTAATTTCAGTAGGAAACTTATGCCCATATGTTTAACATTCCCACTGAAACCAGTGATTCCTAAAAAGACTAAACTTTGCTTGGTTCATGCTCCGTTGTTTTAAAAAATAAAGGGAAATTAATCTAACCTCTTTATGATATATTTCTTTTATTTAAACCCCAATGGAAGAAAGCTGTACTCTATAATAAAGTTAAACCTTTGCTTTCACGACTGCTAAAAGATTATTGATCTTCACTTCGACAAGCTCATTCTCCTAAAGTTCTCTTCTTAAGCTTAATATTTTGTTTCTGGGAATATTCACTCGACTACTGGCAAAGGACCATCTCTGTAATTTTATGCAAAGAAGGCTAGACACCTAGTAATTTATTCCTGTCTTACACTTCTTCAGTAGAAAAAGGCATGCTTTCTCTATTTTTCATTCAAGTTAGCATGTGTCATGTTAGCTAGAAGTCTTCTGAGAAGAAATCTTAGCTTCGCTATTTTTTGTGTGCAAATTCCCAAGGTTGCGTTTCTATTCTTTGCTCTCTTTCAGGCTAACAATTCCAACTCTTGGAAATACGTTTTTCTCTTTCCTTTTTTTTTTTTTTTAAAAAAATTCTTTTTATTAGTTTTCAATAACCAAACATAGAAAACAAATAAACAAAACAAGAAAAAAAGAAAACACGTTTTTCTCTTTCCTACACACCAAATGCTTCTTCTTTTCAAGCTATGTTTGGGTATTTCTAGTTCTGGAATCGGGGGAAGGTAGCTAGGATTGGGAGGGAGGGAGGGAGGGATAGCATTTTGTAGGGGAAAGTGATTAAAGGGATTTCCCCCCTCTTCTTAAAATAGTGGAACTTGGGGTTATCAGATGAAACTGATCGGCACAAATTTCAGGAAAAATTAGAGAAAGCTTGTATTAAACCAGAGTTCTCTGTTACGCCTGAACCAGGGAACTCTGACTTGATACAAGCCAGGATCTTTCACTGAAGCCAGTGTGTGACAGGAAAGGGAAGCACAAGAACAGAGCATTCTGTTCCAAAGCTTGTTAATGGCTTCCTGATGCCTCAAATATTGTCCAAACCTTTTGTAATTTAATTTATGAAATTGAATGTCACAAGGTGTCATGGTGGACATTGGTTAGATTGCTTTTAAGGGGAGCTGGACAAATTCAGGGAAAAGGCATCCTTCAATAACTATTAGCCATGATGGCTGTATGGAGCCTCCATGTTCATAGGCAGTAATGTCACTGAATATCAGATGTTTGGGAACAGCAACAAGCAAGAGCTCTTTCCATCAGGTGGGCTTCCCATAGACTTCTGAATGACTAGTGTGAGTGACACGGCTCTTGTGGATACACTGCTTGTCTCCAGATAGACAGACACTGCATAATACATACAATTGATTGTATGTGCATGCCTGCGCATGATTGCGTATTGTCTGCATGAGAAAAGGTTAGCATGAACCAGGCTGCACCCACAGAATCAACTGGCAGCCTACCACATAAATACGACTGCAAACAATTCTTTCACCCCCCCCCCCAATTTTAAAAATATATCTACCTATAAACTTTTAATCTGTCTGTCTGTCTATACATCTGTGACAAAATTGCCCTCTATTATGGCTGCTGAATAAGGTAAAGGTAAAGGGACCCTGGCTGTAAGGTCCACTCGCAGACGACTCGGGGGTTGCGGCGCTCATCTCACTTTATTGGCCAAGGGAGCTGGCGTACAGCTTCCAGGTGATGTGGCCAGCATGACTAAGCCACTTCTGGCAAACCAGAGCAGTGCACGGAAACGCCGTTCACCTTCCCGCTGGAGCGGTACCTATTTATCTACTTGCACTTTGACGTGCTTTCGAACTGCTAGGTTGGCAGGAGCAGGGACCAAGCAACGGGAGCTCACCCTGTCGCAGGGATTCAAATCGCCGACCTTCTGATCAGCAAGCCCTAGGCTCTGTGGTTTAGACCACAGCGCCACCCACGTCCTTCTAATACTCAAATGTTCACGATCAAATCCTGTTTGGCAGAAAGGCAAGGAAGTCCCAGTGATGCTTATCACCAGCTAGCGGTTCACAGAAGCGCTCTGAGAAGGTGCGGTTTATTTCCCTGTGCTGTCTTATTCGTTTCCCCAGCAGAGAATGAGTAAACCCAGGTGCCTGAAACATGATGGCCCCTGTTGGGTATTCCAGGACTTGTAGGAGCTTCAAGATTTGGATTGGAGTCAGCAGACTTTTTCAGCAGGGGGCCGGTCCACTGTCCCTCAGACCATGTAGTGGGCCAGACTGTATTTGGGGGGGGGGGAATGAACGAATTCCGGTGCCCCACAAATAACCCAGAGATGCATTTTAAATAAAAGCACACATTCTACTCATGTAAAAACACCAGGCAAGTCCCACAAATCGCCCAGAGATGCATTTTAAATCAAAGGACACATTCTGCTCATGTAAAAAACACGCTAATTCCCGGACCATCCACGGGCCGGATTAAGAAGGCGATTGGGCCAGATCCGGCCCCCGGGCCTTAGTTTGCCTATCCATGATTTGGATTGTGTCTCTGTGTTGTTTTTCCCTTTTAGCTACAAGCAGTCAGATGAGGGAAATAGCCCCCAGCCATCTGCCACTGAATGGCCTGTCATGCGAATTGGTTTCTTTGTATATCTGTCAGCTAAATTGAGTTGCCATGTATCAAAAGACCTTTGAGCTACTGTGCTCTAAATTGTTTTGTTCCTTTAAACTAGCCTGCGCTTTGAAGTGCTCGTTTGTGTATCCCCTTCAGATAACTTTGCTTCCTAGCTACCCGGTTTGAGATTTCTGCCTTGAGGCACATGGTCACATCTCTAACTAGTGAGAGGATTTCTTCAATCCATTATATTCTTGTTTTCTTTTAAGTGTGAGGCTTTTGTGCTTACAGCAGATAACCTCTGTGTTATGCCTGCATGTTTATAGTAGCTGTTTAAACATTAAATACTGCTTTATGATCTCAGGTGAAACGAGGAGTCCACCATACTGCTACTGTGATTATTGTTTTTCTCAACACTGTTGTTGTATATGTAACCCTTGGTGAGAATTGTTCTAATGCCACACAACTTAGCAGGAAGAGAAAGCACCTTGTAATTGCATAATCAACTGCCTTTCTTTTTGGTGGGATTGAATTTTTGAGCATGAGAGAAACCAGTGTTTGTTTTAGGGTGTGGCTAAAACTGGTTTCTTGCCCACTACCAGGGCTGCTGAATAAGGCACAGGTCCCTTCTCATACCCCAAGGTTATTCATTAAATCTTGTTTAGCAGGAAAATATTAAATGCTGCCTGACAGAAAGATGGAAAAATGCTGGTGATGCTTATCAGCAGATGGCCACTTCCCAGATCTGCAAAAACAACAGCCATCTCCCCCTCTCCCCACTTCCCTGAAAGTGTTTGCAGACTCTCTGGCAAACGTGACCTGGAAGATAATTGGCTGAAAGATTCCAGCTACCAGTCAAATAAACTGTGACTGAAAGCCCATGAATGGGGACTGACCACCTATTCCACTCATGAGGAGACCAGACACTGGCTTTAAAGTACAGTGGTACCTTGGGTTACATACGCTTCAGGTTACAGACTCCGCTAACCCAGAAATATTACTTTGGATTAAGAACTGTGCTTCAGGATGAGAAAAGAAATTGTGCTCCGACTGTGCGGTGGCAGCAGGAGGCCCCATTAGCTAAAGTGGTGCTTCAGGTTAAGAACAGTTTCAGGTTAAGAACGGACCTCCGGAATGAATTAAGTACTTAACCCTAGGTACCACTGTAGTAAGATCAGGATACAAAGACTTGAGCTAAAGAGCCCCTTTTATTTTCAATATTCTGCTTTGTCCCTTTGTTTTCTTCCTTGCCTTCTTTATTCCTAATAAACATTGCACAATTGAACAATTGAGTCTTGCATGCATTCTTGCCAAACTCACAATGCCCCCTGCCTTGAGCCTCAGCCACTTGGTTAATAGAAATAAAGGATTGCGCTTGATAGAAAAAAGCAGGTTGCTGTGATCTCTGGGAGAGACAACGTATAATTGTGGAGTTTGTAACCCCCACAGTAGCTTTTTTCAGGTAGAAGAGGGTTGTTTGCTGAGCTATACAGGTGCAGCCCTATAATTTTGACTCTTTTCTGTTGAAGAAAAGAATTCTTAGCAGACAATAACTTTCTCTTAATGGGAACAAACAAAAGATCACCTGGTGCAGTGAAGATGAAAATGATCTGCCTCGCCTACCCCACCAATGCATGATTTTGCCTTTCTTCAAAGAGTCATTGTCCCTCTTGGTTGGGTTTTTATTTCTTTCGGGTAGGTGGGTTGCCATGCAAGCTTTTTTTGGTGGTTTCCTTTTATATATGCTAACTCTGTAGCTTTCTGAGGTACGGTCATATTCAGTTCCTGTGGGCTTTACACCTTGCTTCAGCTGGTTTGAGGTAGTCAAGATGTACATCAGATGACAATTATTTTGTGGATAGAAACAGCATGGTGTGATTTGGAATGCATTTTTAAATGGGCGTATTTGGGTTGAAACGATTGACATAAGGGCATCTGGAGTGCTTTGTTTGCTAATTTGAAGTTCACTGTGTTGTGGCAAGTTCTTTTGAAATCCCTGGGATTTACAGGAAAATAGTAGCAGGAGACTTTTTCAGGTGGTTCGTAATTTAACGGAACCACCTTTACCACCGGGGCTTTGTAAAGACCCCAAGATCTCCTGCAACGATTTTGCAAAGTTTTTTGCAGATAAAATCACTCATATTCGGAAGGAGCTAGACACCACCGTGGGAGCAGGGCTGGGGCGGGAGAGTGCTAGAGCTCTGTCTGGTCAAGTTGCATGGAATCGATTTCAATCCATTACCCCCGAGGATGTGGACAGGCTGCTTGGACGCGTGAAACCAACCACCTGTCTCCTGGATCCTTGCCCATCCTGGCTAATAAAAGCAAGCCGGGAAGGGCTGGGCGATGGGCTCTGCGGGGTGGTGAATGCTTCTCTCTGTGAGGGAGCATTCCCAGATCCGCTGAAAGAGGCGGTCATCAAACCGCTTCTTAAAAAACCATCTTTAGACCCGGCCAGTATGGCCAACTATCGCCCAGTCTCAAATCTTCCATTCTTGGGCAAGGTGATTGAGCGCGTGGTTGCTGAACAACTCCAGGCACGCCTGGAGGATGCGGACCATTTGGATCCCTTCCAATCGGGATTCAGGCCTCATCATGGGACTGAAACTGCCTTGGTCGCGCTGGTTGATGATCTCCGGCGAGCTAGGGACAAAGGTGAGAGCTGTTTCCTAGTTCTGCTGGATCTCTCAGCGGCCTTTGATACAATCGACCATAACATCCTTCTGGACCGTCTAGAGGGGCTGGGAGCTGGGGGCACTGTTATACAGTGGTTTCGCTCCTTCCTCCTGGGCCGTGTTCAGAAAGTGGTGGTGGGGGATGAGTGTTCAGACCCCTGGGCCCTCACTTGTGGGGTGCCTCAGGGCTCCGTCCTCTCCCCCATGCTTTTTAACATCTATATGAAGCCGCTGGGAGAGATCATCAGGGGGTTTGGACTGGGTGTCCATCAATATGCAGATGATACCCAGTTCTACCTCTCTTTCAAATCAGAACCAGTGAAGGCGGTGAAGGTCCTGTGTGAGTGCCTGGAGGCGGTTGGAGGATGGATGGCGGCTAATGGATTGAGGTTGAATCCTGACAAGACAGAAGTACTGTTTTTGGGGGACAGGGGGCGGGCTGGTGTGGAGGACTCCCTGATCCTGAATGGGGTAACTGTGCCCCTGAAGGACCAGGTGCGCAGCCTGGGAGTCATTTTGGACTCACAGCTGTCCATGGAGGCGCAGGTCAATTCTGTATCCAGGGCAGCTGTCTACCAACTCCACCTGGTACGCAGGCTGAGACCCTACCTGCCCGCGGACTGTCTCGCCAGAGTGGTGCATGCTCTAGTTATCTCCCGCTTGGACTACTGCAATGCGCTCTACGTGGGGCTACCTTTGAAGGTGACTTGGAAACTACAACTAATCCAGAATGCGGCAGCTAGACTGGTGACTGGGGGCAGCCGCCGAGACCACATAACACCGGTCTTGAAAGACCTACATTGGCTCCCAGTACGTTTCCGAGCACAATTCAAAGTGCTGGTGTTGACCTTTAAAGCCCTAAACGGCCTCAGCCCAATATACCTGAAGGAGCGTCTCCACCCCCATCGTTCTGCCCGGACGCTGAGGTCCAGCGCCGAGGGCCTTCTGGCGGTTCCCTCATTACGAGAAGCAAAGCTACAGGGAACCAGGCAGAGGGCCTTCTCGGTAGTGGCACCCGCCTTGTGGAACGTCCTCCCATCAGATGTCAAAGCGATAAATAACTACCTGACATTCAGAAGACATCTTAAGGCAGCCCTGTTCAGGGAAGTTTTTAATCTGTGATATTTTAATGTATTTCTGGTTTTTATGGAAGCCGCCCAGAGTGGCTGGGGAAACCCAGCCAGATGGGCGGGGTACAAATAATAAATTATTATTATTATTATTATTATTACAGCTTGCAGTGAATTTGTTGGAGGAAATTTGATTTGCCAGTTGGATCTTTTTAGGGCTAGTGCTGATACAGTCATACGTCGGGATAAATACGCTTCAGGTGGAGCGCTTTCGGGTTGCGCTCCGTGGCGAGGCAGCAAAGAAAGTAAGCAGACACTTATTTAATTGATTCAACCTTTTGCTCCTTACCCTGCCTGTGTCCTCCTTTAAAGTTGACAGGTTGCTTGGCATCCTTTGGTTCATCCATTGACACAACTGAACTGCATCTCTCTGGGCATGGGGCATACCTTTTATTTGTAGCAATTGCACATCTTCAAATCTTACTAGTTAGGGGGTCGAAACATAAAGCAACTGTTTTTCACATAATATTTTCAAGTTTGTTAAGATGTGTTTTTAAACCTTGTCCCACATCCTACACTAATACATATTGGATTTGCCCTAAGTGAGTGCTATTCCAAGGTGTGAGTGTGACTGTTTCTTATAATAGGACAGACATGCAAATTAATTCTGTTGTGTGCTTGGTTTTATCAAATGGCTTTGCAGGAAAACCTCTTCAAGGCTCTCTGATAAGCAGAATAAAAGAACGGACAGTGGCATTTTTAGTTTAGGTTAAGTATTGGTGGTTCAGGAAATTGTAAGCTGGTCTGTAGATAATGCAAGGAAGAGGCAAAGTAAGTCCCCCTCTTTTCTGCTCCTCAGCTTCCTCACATGTAAGAAATAATATGTGACAGAGATAAAGGATATAGGGGGTGGGAAGCTTGGGAGAGGGGTTTAATATGGAGGGATTGACAGGTTGGTGAGAGTGGAGTTAGCGGGGCATAAGCCCTTTGCAATTAAACAAGATACACACTATCTAGTCATTTTTTAAAACAGCTTTTTATTATAAAAAGAGAAATTTACACTCATAGGAAACATAACAAGCTAGAAGTATTTACAAACAGAATATAAGATCTAATAAAAACTGCAAGTATGATGTATTTGATATAACTAATAAAACCCTAAACTAATATTGCAGCAAAGAAAAACACACATTAAGGCTTGATTTTTATATTGAGATGCGTTCTACTAATTAATAAACACACATTTTCAATGGATCTGTCTGTTTTTCTTGATCAGCTGCTAGAAAAACAAGTTAGCTGGATTAACAATGTAGCATCCCATATTTTTTCCCTAGCCAGTCTTCAATTGTGGGAATTTGTGGGGATACTTAGTCTTGTAATCCACGTGGTAGTACTTCTGATGATTCAGAGATGTGTAAAGTTTCTTGGTTAAAGAAAGTTATCTTTAGAAGTGATGGATGACACATGCTGAGGGATTACTTGCATGGAACCAAACAATTCTGAGGCTTCAGCAAGCCCCAGAATATGCATAAAATTGCATCCGTGTTTATTTAAAGTTGCATGACATAATTCTGTGGCTTTCAACCAAATGGTTTACCATTTGCAAACTTCCTGTTTCACCACTGCCACCATAAGCCCATGCCCTACTTTTTAAAAAAACAACAACCAAAAAACCCACACCCCTGGTTGTTACTGCTGCTGTTTCTTCCTCCCAACCGCCTGGCTCTGAATTAAACTAGAGGCTCTAAAACTTGGAGATACCTGAATAAACCCACTTCCCCTAAACATTTGGCAATGCTTGATAGATTCTTTTATAGACATACTGCATAGCCTGGGTTGCCACACAGGGAGGAAGTAATCACCCATTTGCATCTCTCTGTGGGTGCTTGAAAGTGGAGGGCGTGGCCATGCTCAGTATCAGAAGACAGGTTGACCGCATGAGAAAGCTTCAGGTACCTACTGCAGGGAAGGGGGAACCTGTGACCCTTCAGATGCTGTTGGACTCCAGCTTCCATCAGCACCAAACAGCATGATGAGTGGCGGGGGATTATGGAAGGTGTAATCCAGCAACATGTGGAAGGTCACAAATATTCTTCTGAGGAACTTTGCTTCAGAACTCTTATTTTGGGGACACTGGGATCCAGAATGAACTAGGTGCAAACAAAGTGGTAAGTAGGATGATTCATAAGGTCACAGGGTCAATCCCTAACATCTCCAGGTAGGGCTGGGAGAGAACTCTGGTCTGAAATCCTGGAGAGTAGCTGCTAGTCAGTGTGTAAACTGGTGGTCTGCCTTTGTATAAGGGGGCTTTCTATGTTTCTGTGACTGCTATATGCTGTGTTTGTCTAGTGACCCTTTTAACTGATTTTCAGGTAAGACACAGGTTTCCAAGCTTGGAGTGTTTTGGGGTGACAGATTTGAACTGTCGGAGAGAGGAGAGGACACCCCACAGAAATGTTTAGTTATCTGAGAACCACATATTAAATATAACCTAAATCACCCACAATGGTAACCAATGGAGCTTCTTTAGCGCCTCTTTTGGTGCTTTGGGGAAAACTCAGAAGTAGCACCTCCTATCCTTGTTGCAAGAATCAGCTGACCTTTTCAAGGATTCCTTCCCTTTTACATTGCTGTCAGCATTTGGACATCAAGTGTTTTAGGGTTTTCAGGAGTAAAATGTTTCACCTTGACTAACTTTTCCCAAAGGTTCTTCGCTTTTCCGCTTCTTTAATTCTCAAGGGTCAGGTGACCGCTCAACACTGTGGTAGTCCTGTTAAATTTAACAGGGCTATATTAAGTGATCCATGATTAATCCCATTTAAGGTAATGCTGCATATTGTATGCAGCAGGCAGAGTGCAAATTGATTCTCCGCTAAATAAATAAGATCTGAGTCTGTATAAACTTTTATTAGAGGTGAATGTCTACAGCCTGTGTTGGAATGATTAACTTGGCAACCTTGCACAGTAAGGGTGAGACTAACAATATGTGAAGGTGAGTTTTTCCACTGGGCCATCCTCTGTCCTATGAGTGAACAAGCTCCTGAAATATCGCCAGAGTGGTACCTATTTATCTACTTGCACTTTGACGTGTTTTCGAACTGCTAGGTTGGCAGGAGCAGGGCCGAGCAACGGGAGCTCACCCCGTTGCGGGGATTCGAACCGCCGACCTTCTGAGCGGCAAGCCCTAGGCTCAGTGGTTTAGACCACAGCGCCACCCGCGTCCCTTATCTCTATCCATATCTATATGCATATCTTACTCTTAGTCATAAATTAGAACAGCTCTCTTTAGCTCCGATGTTCATCTAATTTATATACAGTAACTCTTTTGGGATAATCAGCACAAGAGCAGAGGGAGGAGGTTGGGTAGACAGTTTTGACTGCACACATCATGGTAAACCATTGTTAATGCTTCCCTGCAAATGTTGAGATCTCTCCAGCTTTTCTGCTCTAGTGAGAGCAACAATCCCTGGCTTAGCATTCTGTCTAACTGTGCCTTGTGGTTAGTTTCACTCCAAGCTAACCCAAGATTGGGAAGCCAACAATAAACCTTGGCTTTGCATTGTGGTTTGTTTGGAGGGCAATAACCCATGATGTCCAGTTCAGATGTCAGGCTGAGTCAGGAATCTTCGTGCTGGGGGAGAAGCTAAGTGGAATCCATATGAGAAAATCAGTGCTTAGATTATTTAGACGGCAGTCGTATACCACTTGGAATAAATACTATTGAATTCAGTGGCAGTTACTACTGAGTAGACATGTAAAGCATTGTACAGTTATGCTGCACTTTTATGCATGTTCCCCCAGCAGCAAATCTCAATTTAAAGGTAAAGGTAAAGGTACCCCTGCCCGCACGGGCCAGTCGTGTCCGACTCTAGGGTTGTGCGCCCATCTCACTTAAGAGGCCGGGGGCCAGCGCTGTCCGGAGACACTTCCGGGTCACGTGGCCAGCGTGACAAAGCTGCTCTGGCGAGCCGGCACCAGCGCAGCACACAGAAACGCCATTTACCTTCCCGCTATAAAGCGGTACCTATTTATCTACTTTCACTTAATTGTGCTTTCGAGCTGCTAGGTCGGCAGGAGCTGGGACCGAAGACGGGAGCTCACCCCGCTGCAGGGATTTGAACCACCGACCATATGATCGGCAGGTCCTAGGCACTGAGGTTTTACCCACAGCGCCACCTGCATCCCTTAATCTCAATTTACTTCTGAGTAAATTGGGCTATTAGCCACTAAAGATTTAGTCATTGACTTAGTTATTAAATAGTCCATCATCCATAATCATGGCAATATCATATTTTCTTTCCACTCCCTGGTTTATTGAATTATTAAGACAAGTCATGAGCACACTGAGACTTCTTCATAGCACTGGAGTTGACAGGCGTTTGCTAATTAAGCCTTCAGCATATTTAGTATTCCACATTACTTATTTGTTGAAGACAGTTTAATGTTTCTTGTCATATGGAGTTGTGGATGCAATTAAGGGACACTTTAAACAGTAAGAAAAGTTTAGATCATAATCATGATTAATATAGATGTATAACTTCCACAGTTGATATGTTTTCTTATACGGCTCTTGTGTATTGGACAGGCAGCTAATGAATTTCCTTTATTTACAGCTGTTGGTAGCAGATGTCAGCGTAACATTTCTGTTCTAACGAATTTAGGGCATCAGGCAGCACATTGTCATTCAGCATTTCTGTGTGATGTTGAAGAAAATACATTGGTTACTACCTTCAAAGGACTCCCAAATGTCATCCCTTCTGATGAACTGACAAAATAAACTAGAACAGTTTTATCACATGCATGTCACATCCAAGTTGTGCTAAGTGTGATATAAATAGAGCTGAGTTTGTGGTGCGTATGTGTTTATTGTACACTGTGTGTTTATGGGTACACTGTTGCTTGTGGTTTACCGTGACGTGTGCTTATTTGGTAGGCATTCTCTTGGTTTATAAGAGACCTCCAAATTTTATTCTTTCCTTATGGTAGCATATTTCTGAGTGCAATCTTTTCACCAGCCCTTGATTAAAAATTGGCAAGGCTGTTGAAAACCTAATGCGGTTTTGGGTATGTGGATTTTGGACTATGATATGACAGTTGTTCCATCCAGCCCTTGTCTGGGAAAACTGTCTTAAGTTGCCCAGGATGCTGCATGTTTTTGCCTTTATATGCTAAACTCATTCACGTGACTATTCTTTTAGTCTTGTAACATATTCAGATGTTTTCTCTAAAGTTACATGGAACATCTTCCATGAGACATCCTCGCTTTCTCCTGGAAATGGATATTCTTTGACACACTGATGTATAACACATGTTTCCATTGTATTTATGCCAGTTGCAGTCAGAATCATTGTGGTTTCACGTATCTGTCACTTCAAGCAAATGAATCTACTGTTACATGGCTTTATTGTTGCTCACTAAGCATCTTGAGGCTAATTTGATTTTTGAAGAGGATTAATATTAAGTTACCAAAAGCCTTTGTGTCAGATGGCAGCTCCTTTTAAGGCACCTGAAAGCAGATGCTGCATTCTAAGAGCCTTTGAAGATGTGACCAGTTTTAATAATCTGAGTGAATGTTGTCTGAGCCACCTGAACCGATTCATTCAAAAAAATGTAAGATATATGGAAACGTGGGGTTAGGTGGAATGAATGTGTTTTTTTAGAGATGAAAATGTAAACAAAGTGATCTGTACCATCAGATAATATGTAAGCCTGTCCTAGCAAAGTGAGTGTTAAAAGTTATAACTAGTGGGTGAACTAAATTGACCTTGCTGCTCTTCTCCTTGCACACCTTCAGAGTCTCTGCAGAGGATGTGGGGTGGGTGATTTTGAAGGTGTGTAGGGGACTGCTGGAAGAAGAGGGGAGAAGGAGAAGGAGGTCAAGGCCTATTGCACAATCATAAGTAAATTCTGCTCATGCACAGACACAGCATAAGTCAAGTGTGTAAAAAATTGCGACTATGGAAAGTTGGAAGCACATGTTTCCTGTTCACATCCCAAACTGATCCCATCAGATTTTCATGGACTTTGAAGCATTTTTATTCCTTCCTGACTTCTGAAGGAGGAATGCTGTTGTGATTGTAACTGCTCACATGTGACAATAGCTGTGCAGACAGCTGTACTTGAAGTTGTGCAGTGGTATACCTGGGCCTGTATTCTGTTTTTTTTCACTCTTTGCTGTCAGTGGTGCACCCAAAATATAAGAAAGAACTCCTTTCCTGCTACCTGAGATTTTTAATTGGAGATGCCAGGAACTGAACTTGAGACCTTCTACATGCATGTTCATAGAAACAGCAGCAGTGACTTTATGCCGAGTCAGATGAGTTTGCGCTATCTAGCTCAGTATTATCTTCACTGACTGGAAGTGACTTTCCTGGGCTTCTGATACAGGACATCCTCAGCCCCAACCTGGAGATGCTGGGGATGGAAAAACCTTTGATTCCCAAAGCAAATGCTCTACCACTGAGCTATGGCTCTTCCCTTCATGCCAAATATATGAAGGTTGTAGAACATGTATTGCATTGCATTTGAGAAAACATTCAGATGTGTTCAGATGCTGAAAGCCTGTGAGTTTTTCCTTTCCAACCCTGAATAATGAGCACAAATTCTGCTAGCAGTACATTTCAAGGTCACTAAGCTCCTAGGCTTCCAAGATGCTTTTGCATATTCAGCGTATTCTACCTACACTTTGGTTTCAAAGTGCAGGCCAAAACATTAGCTGCTGTATCTGGAAAAAAACTATCTGTGCATTTGGGAGTTCCCGGTAAAAAAGAGGGGGCATCTCCAATTGCTATGTGAAGGCACAGGTAAGTTTTTACTCAGTGTCAGCCAGCATGACAAATGGCTCTTGGAGAGGAGTAATACTGTCTTTTGGCTAGGAAACAACTGGCTATAGGCCCTTCCCTATAGTATTGTAACTGCTAAGATACTGATGGCGCCTTCCCAGGTGCTCTTTTTGTGTTTCTCCCTATGACACCAGAGTCAGTTGTTTGTCTCCTGAAATCTCTGGGTGACTGCCATATGCATATGCGTGGGTGGGTGCACAGCCAGATCTATGCTTTCTCTAGTTGCCATGTCACAAAAGGCCTGTTGACAACAGCTGTAGCCCAAGCTGAGTAAATCTGAAATGCATGCTTTGCCAGCCCTAATGTGAGAAGTGATTATTTGTTTTACGCTTTTTGAACTTTTGCAGGTGCTCTTAAGTGTGCATGTCTGTGCACACGCACGCACGCACGCACGCACACACACACACACACAGAGGTTTGTTACTTTAGGTTGTTGAGAGCCAGTGTGGTGTAGTGGTTAAGAGCGGTAGTCTCGTAATCTGAGGAACCGGGTTCGCGTCTCCGCTCCTCCACATGCAGCTGCTGGGTGACCTTGGGCCAGTCACACTTCTTTGAAGTCTCTCAGCCCCACTCACCTCACAGAGTGTTTGTTGTGGGGGAGGAAGGGAAAGGAGAATGTTAGCCGCTTTGAGACTCCTTGAAAGGCGGGATATCAAATCCAAATCCAAACTCTTGTTGTGGTTTCAATAATGAAGTAATACTGTCTGCATTTTCTGTTCTAGGTGCCTACTGATGGAAATGCTGGCCTGTTGGCGGAGCCCCAAGTGGCCATGTTCTGTGGCAAGCTGAATATGCATATGAATGTTCAGAACGGAAAATGGGAATCTGACCCTTCTGGAACCAAGAGCTGCATTGCGACAAAAGAAGGGATTTTGCAGTACTGTCAGCATGTAAGTTTCTGCCTGAACATAAATAGTTTTTAACAACCACCAAGAATGCAAATCTTTCAGCTTCAAAGTGGAATCTTCTGTCATCTACTCTCCCCCCTCCCAATCCTCTGGATTGTCTTGTCCTTTTGTTCAATTTAATGAACATTTCTCTAGCTTTCAAGTTGTGGCCAGTGAGTTCTGCCTGAAGCTAACAAAAGGCATTCAGTCTGTTCAGGCTAATAGTTTGCACAGCTCTCCTCAGGATAAGGAGTGTGCTTGTTTAATCAAGACCCTAGTTCATAGGTTGCTCCTCATAACAGGACACAGTGTCAAGTCCTAGTTTGTTGCTTTCTCCATTACAAAGAGCTTTGTGTTGGTTTTCTACAGCATGTTCGCCTTGCAAAGCAGGCCAAGAAAAATAATGGTTTATCATCCATATGTTCCCGCATTGCAGGGGGTTGGACTAGATTTCCCTCAGGGTCCCTTCCAACTCTCCAATTCTGTGATTCTATATCCTGTTAGAGCCCAGGTGGTTGATATTTTGGTTGTGGCAGTGAAGCAACAAAGGATGGATTTAGTCACTTTGACAGTTAGTTTTCATACGAAGGACTGTGATTTCCAAGTATTTCCAAGTATTAATAGCCATTTTGGTTTGTAATTGAATTTTGGAAATGAGTGATTTTCCACCAAGTCATTGTTTTAAGCCTCTTCTTTTTTGTACTGCACAGCCAACCTCCTTCATGCCCTGTGTTGTTGTTTCTTTTCTATGTTTATGAAATTGTGTAAAAAGTTTGCAGACTTCTAAACAGAACCTTTCTTAAAAGTAACGGTAAGAAACCAATGAGGCTGAGAACCTATGTACAAATTATGGTAACATAACCAATCATCTGATTCTCTCCTTTGAATGGGCAGAAGTGAGCACAAGGAAAAAAAGGCAAAAACCATGCTCAAGTTATGAGATGATAGGTAAGAGGGACTTTAATGAAATCCACAAGCATCATCCCCAAAGACTTCTCAGTTTTAACCACATTGTGGCCTTATAGCCGTATGAGTACAACACAAAAAAACTAAGGTTTTAAATTCATGGCAGTAGCATTACATTTAGTTGGCACAGTGCAAAAGCATAGTGTGTATATGTGTCAGGCAGGTTTGTGGCAGTAATGATTAGAAAGCCCTAGGAAATCCGCTTCTTTTTCTGGTCTTTGCTGCCTCTGTCCACGGGGAACTGGAATCATGCATTCTTAACTTAGGCTTAAGTAAGAAAGGTACATCTCCTAAATTCAGCTACAGGCAATTCTCAGCAGGAGTGAATGGCAATGTGGTGGGCAATTTGTCTACAGCAGCCAAACAATGAATTATGAACAATGTTGTGAGAAATGGATAGTAGCTATACCAGTTTTTACATCCCAGAGAGCCACATTCACACTAGACCTTTAATGCACTAAGAAACCTCTTCAAATAGTCGTGGCTCGCCCCCCCCCCCCCCGGCCAAATTCTCAGAGCTGTAGTTAGATGAAGGTGCTGAGAGTTGTTAGAGGCCCCCTGTTCCGTTCACAACTACAATTCCCAAAGTTCCCTGTGGAGAGGGATTGGATGTTAGTATACTTTGGGAATTGTACCTTTGGGAGGGGAATAGGGTCTGCTAGCAACTCTCAGCAACCTTTGCAGACAGTTAAAGAAGAAGAAAATAGTTTTTGTTGTATATATGTTACATACTTTTTAAAATTAAATTTTGGTTTATAAGTATTTTTATACATAAAAATGGTTGGCACTGTAGCCCAACATCATTTGGATAGCCACAGATTCCCTATGCCTGCTGCAGATAGAACAGGCAACTATGTCTTAATTTGTGTCTTGCTCATATGTTTCTGTAGTCCAAAGGTGTGAAAATCATCCCTGGGTCTGAGGCCCCACGTCCTTGATTTAAGGCTTTTGTAAATCTGTTTAAGAACTTTAAGCCTGGCCTGGAAGTGCACCGGTAGCTCATGCAGCTCATTTAAGAGATGTGACAGATGTGCACGATAACATGCTCCATCCTGCACCATAAGCAGCTTCTGGACCAGCTGCAGTGATTGAGGGGAGGGCTCTGCCCCTGTGCATAGTCCCCTAAAAAGTAAAACTACATTTGAAGTAAAGGTAAAAGGTAAAGGACCCCTGGATGGTTAAGTCCAGCCAAAGGCTATTATGGGGTGCGGCGCTCATCTTGCTTTCAGGCCGAGGGAGCCGGTGTTTGTCCACAGACACCTTTCCAGGTCATGTGGCCAGCATGACTAAACCGCTTCTGGCACAAAGGAACACTGTGATAGAAGCCAGAGCGCACGGAAACACCGTTTACCTTCCCGCGGCCTATTTATCTGCGTATATACTCGAGTATAAGCTGACCCGAATATAAGCCGAGGCACCTCATTTTACCACAGAAAACTGGGGAAGCTTATTGACTCGAGTATAAGCCGGTTCACCACATCAGAGGCTGGTGGCGGCAGTGGTGGAGGAAGAACAGCGGCAAAGGCGGAGGAGGAAGGAGCAGCCCAAAAGGACCCTCACTTGAGTGTAAGCCGAGGGGGGCTTTTTCAGCATAAAAAATGTGCTGGAAAAGTCGGCTTATACTCGAGTATATATGGTACTTGCACTGGCGTGCTTTCGAACTGCTAGGTTGGCAGGAGCTGGGACAGAGCAAGAGGAGCTCACTCCATTGTGGGGATTCAAACCGCTGACCTTCCAAGAGGCTCAGTTTTTTATTCCACAGCGCCATTTACTGAAACACAGCACATGGTGTATTCTTTGCTGTTTATTTTGTATGTAATTGGAGACAGCTGATTGAACATGGGAACTGATGGGTGCTTCTACTGAGAAGAATAGGAAGCCTGGAGCCTAAATGACAACATAAAAAAACCCCCACACTGATATCAACTAACAGGAACATTAAGGCAACCTATGTAGTCTTGTTCATTGCTTGACGCACATCATATATGCTTTGTATTCTGGAAAGTAGCGGGAGGGAGGGAGGAATGTTATATCCTGTCCCAGTTTTGTCCTTTTCATTCTGCCAATTATTATCCAGCTAGCAGGTCTGTGCTGCAGATCAGAGATGGGGACATTTGTGCAAGTTTTCAAATTTCCTGTTAGCAGGGAGTGTGATAGCGTCAAAGCAGATGAGTAACTGTAGGCATAAAATGTATCTCCCGCCCCCAACTTTGTATTAACAAACAAAATCATCCCTCCTCACCTCAGTCACAATACTTTCTCACCAAGTCTCATCTCCTTTCTATGACACGGATGGCTGCTGCTAATATAAATGAAAGATTGGCCAGACAGGCAGGTAGTGATTGTTTTCAGAGTGTCTATACCTTGCCCACACAAATGTTGTTTGAGAAGATCGACTCATATGGCTCTGGGGGCCTCAGTATGTACAGCTCCGCATACCCAAAACTGCAATTCTAACCCTGCTAGGAGTTAACACCATTGAAATCCATAGAATTTGCTTCTGAATAGGTATGGTTAGGATTGTGCTGTTAATAGACCAAGTAACAATGGAATCTTAGATGTGTTTACTAAAAAGTAAGCATCATTAAGTTTAGTAGAGTGTACGCCTAGCAGAATGGGCACAGGATTGTGGCCTCTGTCTCCAAACATGAAATTCTTGGCTGGTACTGGTTTTTTTTTTACCATCTCTCTGTGTGCAGATCAGAACAGATTGAAGACATTATGCTCTATATTCTGTATTTTTGTAAGTCGCTTGGGTATAGATTTTTTTTTTCATTCCTGAATTTTCTAGGTCAGTTAGACAATTTTTTAATTAGATGATTGCTGGCCTGTGTAGACAGGTTTGTTTCCCACTAACCCAGAAATAATACCTCGGGTTAAGAACTTTGCTTCAGGATGAGGACAGATATTGCGCGGCAGCGCAGCAACAGCAGCAGCAGCAGCAGCAGGAGGAGGAGGCCCCAATAGCTAAAGTGGTGCTTCAGGTTAAGAACAGTTTCAGGTTAAGAACAGACCTCCGGAACGAATTAAGTACGTAACCAGAGGTACCACTGTATGGTAGATGTCCATCAGCTATAAACAATTTGTGGCAGATATTGTACTTAGAGTAAACCCACTGAAATCGGTCTGCTCAGAGTATAGCTTAGTTAGACATCGCCCAATAAAAGTGGACAGACTTGCTCAGAAGTACCTCTGATTAAGTTCGGGGGGGGGGGTGTAGGGTGAAATATACCAGGGGGTAGCCACATAGTCTGTTGCAGCAATTGCAGCAGAGTGTTTTGGAGCGCTTGAAGACTAACAAAGCACTGATGGCCTAAGCTTTCATTTGCCATAACACATTTCACATTTAAAGCAATTAGAGGCATATAAATGCCCTGAGCATTGTGAGAAGGAGAAAATGTATTACACATACGTACATATGCATTAGGTGAGGTCAAAAAATCAAGCAATGCAAGGCACAGCAGCGTTTCCCAGCACTAGGCAGAGTACAAATGCATGGAGAATCCAGTGGAAGAGCATTTCAACCTCACACCTTAAACTTGCCATACTTCTAAGCAAAGTGAAACCACAGAATTGGAATTGATTATAGCAAATTAAGGGCTGTGGAATCAGGGTCTTGACAAATCCTTAGAATGCCTACATTACTAAAGAAAGTAATTTCCCTTCCTTAGGTGTGTGATCTATACAATTGGTCTTGCTGTGCTTATTCATCAACAACCCCAGCTGAGAATAAGTCATGCCCCAAACTGATTGTATTGTGCTCATATGAACGCATTCTGTATTTATTTGTGCTGCTAGGAACACTTGCCTTTATACTGAGCCAGACCATTGCTAGCTCTGTACTGTCTACTGACTGGAATTTCAGACAGAGGTCTTTCTCAGCCTTAGCAGGACGTCACTTCTTGTGATGAATATAATCAAAACAAAAAATTCCTTCCAGTAGCACCTTAAAGACCAACTATTTTTCTGTTTTTTCAGTAGCTCCAGTTGAGAGTGGTAAATGTTTTGTTTTTCCTTTTGGAACTCCTTTGTTTTTCCTTTTGGAACTAGTTGGTCTTTAAGGTGCTACTGGAAGGAATTTTTTGTTTTGACCATGGCAGACCAACACGGCTACCTATCTGTGATGAATATAGAAGTTGGTGAATATAGAAGCAGCTAGGCAGTAACACACTCCAGTAAAGTGAATAATATATATATATAAAATTTTGTCTAGTTGGAAGCTTTTTAGCTTGAGACTCATTTGTATACAGTGAAACCATAGTTTAGAACTTTCTGACACACATTGTGGGTTAATAAAGCACTGTCTGAACCCTGGAATACTCCGTTGTGATGTTAAGTTGATTGGAATATGTAATCGTTATAGCTTGTGCACCCTGAGGCATCCTGTTCTGTTAAGGAAGCAAAACATGTAGAAGGGTAGTGACTTATATTACCGCTTTTCTGATATTAGTAATCAAGTTGCATTGGTGCATAGATGCTTAAAGCATTTCAGCTGCTGCCCTGTAAATTAAAAAACCTTAATACTGTATAATCTTAAAACTTATTTCTTCCTCCTGGCTCATTGAGATTAAACCAGTTACTCTCTAAACCATTACTTCTCCAAAATGTGGGTCAGAATCCAAAGAGCTACCTCCGGCATGCCTAAGATAAATGAGCTTATAAATGGGTTTATACTTTAGAGGTCAGTTGTCAGAATGTGTGATTCCAAATGCACATTCTTAATGCGGTACATGTGTTTAGAAATCTTTGAGCAGTGTTTAAGAGCTGAAATTAAGACAGAATGTCAAGTTGATGTTAACCATGAACATCAACATATTTCCCATCAAGACCAGGACTCCGAGCAAACTGTTAATGAATATGACAGCAACACTTAATTGCTTCAGGGATTCCAGACTCTTCACAGTTTGGATTAAAACACAACTTGAGATTTTGAGAGGTTGTGGTAAAACGACAGCTCATGGATTAAGTGACTGTCCACAGTGACTGTTTGCCCTCAGGCCGTTCTGTCTGACTGCACAGCCTGCAGTTTCTTGCAATGGATCCTAAGAGTTGTTGAAGCAGTCTTGCATGTCCTGCTTTGCCTTAGACAGATCAGTACAAGGGAACTGTAAAAGTGAGTCTCTACATGAACGGGACTGGGTTTGGATGGATTGCTGGAGGAGATCCAGAGAAAGTTGTATACTAAGTCAGAGTTGGTTGCAAATATACCGGTAAGTTGGGAACTGGGTAAGTAGCCTAGTCAAGGTGACAAAATCAGAAGTAACTGAGCTTGCAGCCAAGTCAGTTATCTGAGTCCAGTAAAAACTGGGATCAGGACCAAAAGCTTTGTGGAAAGAAGTGGCAGGAAATGCTGACTGGGCAGCACAGAACAAGAACTCAAGGCGAGGTGAACAGTTAGGAGAAGATCAGGCATGGCCTGGGAACCAGTATAATGCAGTGGCTGGAGTGCTAGAAAGATATGAATTCAAATTGCCACTCAGCAGTGAAACTCGGGGTGACCTTGGGCCAGTTACTATTTCTCAATCTATGTTTACTTTGTTTTTATATGTACTTTAAGCCACCCAGTGTGGGTGGGGAAACCCAGCCAGACGGCCAGGGTATAAAT
Source organism: Podarcis erhardii (assembly GCF_964252035.2). Lineage (NCBI taxonomy): Eukaryota > Metazoa > Chordata > Lepidosauria > Squamata > Lacertidae > Podarcis > Podarcis erhardii. The sequence goes on along the minus strand of NC_138508.1, from coordinate 51,871,514 downwards.
AATAAAATTATTATCAATCTTTCTCATAAGATTGTGTGAATTAAAACAAAACAAGGAATCATTCACACCATCCTGAGCTCTTCAAGGAAGGACAGGACACGTGTGAATATGTCTTATCTGGATCAGGGTCTGGTCACATGCTGGGTCCCATACAGATGTGTGTGGTTAAACCCAAATATTGTGACCCAGATGTGTTTAACCCCCAGCACTGGCCTTAGCAGAGATTGGGACCAGAGGCAGTTGTGAAACCCTGAGGGATAGCCTGAGGTTGCAACTCTAGAAGGCAGAGTTTCCCTTTTGGTGGGAGGTTGCAGAATTAGGGGATGTATTATCCACCAACTTCTACACAACTCTGGACACTTCACCATCCTACACCAGAACCAGAGACAATTATGGGCCCAGGATCAAATCCAGTCCTAGGAGGCTTAGTTTGGTCAGAATCAAGTATACACTTCCATAGTTAACACTACATTACTTCTCATAAATGAGCCAGCATAGCCGCTAGAGGACTGCAAAAATGTGTGTACCAGGCTTTTTTGACTTATCTACCTGTGTACTATCTGAAACCAAAGGGGCACATTAGTTGCCAGATGTGAAATAAATTTTCAACTCTCCTGCCCCACTAATAGAGAGACAGTCCATTTGGCAACACGGAAGAGATAAGAGCTAATAGAAGTTCTGGATCATGACCAAGTTATGCCCTTGGAAGGGTGTGGGTTAATAGCTCCGAAAGTAAAACCATTCAGTTCCTGCCTAGTGGCTGCTGGTGCAACATCTTTTTATGCCCATCCTCTTTTGTTGCATTCTTTAGCTGGACAGCTCCCCTGCTGTTTTGGCCCACTTTGCCTATGATTTTCTCTTGCCAGGCTGGATGACTCTGTGCAATTCATGTTAAGTTATTTGCATCCGAAGACAAATGCAGAATACAGCCTTGGTTTTGAATTTATCGATGCATTTTTTAATTATTTAGATCACCATTTCAAAGTCTGAGTGTTGCTACATCTTGAAGCTTCATATTTTTTGATGTTAGACACTAAAGTAGGTTTCAGAAGCAGGGGAAATCGCAGCTGTTTCTGTTGCCTAGGTGATACTTTAAACTGAATCCAACTTCTTAGATTAGTGAATTGCCTTTGGCAACTTCTGTAGTAAAACCAGGAATGCATAAATTAATTAGATGATGATGATGATGATGATGATGATGATGATGATAAAAAGAGCTCCCAGGCTTGTGCAGTTGTGACAGCTCACACAAGGCCCAGAGGGGAACGTTGACATAAAGTAGGTCATTGTATAAAATGGTGATTTTGGAACAGCTGTTGAATTATCAAGTGACTGTTCTCTCTTTAGATGAAGATCTACCAAACATGTCATTTAGGAGAGGGATATTTTAACTTCACTAACTTCTAACTTGATATATCAATAGTATGTGCTTTGAGGTTTGTTTGTTTTTAGGCTAAATACAGTGGTTCCTCGGGTTACATATGCTTCAGGTTACAGACTCCGCTAACCCAGAAATAGTACCTCGGGTTAAGAACTTTGCTTCAGGATGAGAACAGAAATCGTGCAGCAGCGACAGCAGGAGGCCCCATTAGCTAAAGTGGTGCTTCATGTTAAGAACAGTTTCAGGTTAAGAACAGACCTCCGGAACAAATTAAGTACTTAACCCCACTGTACATCTTGAATACTACACAGAATATGTCTATTCACACAAAGGATATAATGCATAGATTGCAATAAATATCTGGGGGAAATGTAAAGGTAGCAGAAATGTAGAGAAAAAGTAGGAGAGAAAGTAAGTATGTGAAACTGCATGGAAATTATATATACAAGCATATATATTTGAATACATGGATTATATTGGTAAACATGTCCATTTTAAGCTGTTGTATCAGGCATTACAGCAGAAGTGAGGAACCACTGGCACATGACTCAGTTATGGGTCCCTATTGAATTTCATCCATCCCCTCTAGGTATTTCAAGGGAGTCTTCACTGCTGAGGTGGTAGTCAGCATCTTGCACCTATAGACCCTAGTGATCTTTATTATTTTAAAGAAATTGTTTTCACTGATAGAAGGTGCAGCATGCATTTTAACCTTTCTCCCTCTCCAGGAATAGGACATAGATGGGGAACCTGCAGTCATACATATGTTGCTGAACTTCCATGAGCCCCAGCCAGTATGGCCAGTGGGCAGGGATGATGGGAATTGTAATCCAATAATATCTGGAGGCTGCAGATTCCATATTCCTGAAATAGGTTTCCTCTTCTCAGCAAGAGATAAATCAACATCCCAGTGTAATCGTTTTAGATATTACAATGTTTTTATTTATGTATGGTATTTCAAATAAAATCTACAATTTACAATGCCATTAATTAGTTTAAGTAATTAATACAATCTGTTTGCTAAGTGTTATTTGTTTGCAAACTGTGGTTTAGGGAAACAGGCTAACTTCATACCATGGTTTCTGATGCTGACTTACTTCTTTTAACCAGGTGTGGCCCAATTTTTTTCCTTTTCAAAAAATGTGTCGTCGTCCCCCAACTGACTATTTTCATACACATCCTGTTACACACACAGAGATTGTGGCCTTCAAAACTACCACCATATTACTATTTTTCAAATTTTATTTATTTATTGGCCTTTCCTGTTTGCCCAATAGGTTGTGATGCCACAAGATGTTTTGTGGCAATTCCACCCAAACCTTTAAAATGTTCTCCTTATTTCTTTTAAAAAATAAATAAATAATGGCCACACCCACTTAGACATGAAGGTTGACCATGGATCAGTGTGTCCCTGTATAAGGAAAAGGTTAGCCACTCCTACCATGAAGAACTATAGTTAACATTAGCCATCGTTAGTCTGAGCTCAGATATATTCTGGGGGAGAGGGGGAACACGTGTGCTTAAAAACTGTGCACATAGTATTAAACTACGGTTTAACATTATGTGCAGAGTCAGCCGTGGGCTAATCAAATTCTGATTGGGAAACAGGGTGTTACGACTTAGTAAATGCCTAAAGTGTATTAGGAAGTAAAAGTGAAGGAAAAAAAATGGAAGGTTATTTGTTTCTTGTAAATAATTTTCCTTCCCCCCATTATTAGATGAGCAATTTATTTTTATGAAAACAAGAAAGTGAGAAAATGTTCATATGGTTAACATATTAATAGAAAGCAGTACATATGATGGTGCTTACGAGGAGTTTAAAGTAAAATTGCATATGGAGTTAGAAGGAAAAGATCCCAATTTTCCTGCTTTCTGAGGGTTGGCATCCTCAAATAAACAGACTGATTAATTGAACAGCTGTGTTCCAGACTAGCAAGAGAGGGAAGCTGAGAGAGAGAGTTTCCGTAAAGGCCTAAGGAAGTTATCATGCTATCAAGTGGCTGAGGCAATCTCAAGTTAGGAAATGCCTGTATCAGTAAAACTTTATACATTTCGCAGAGCTGATTCCAAGACTGTGCTTGCAAAAAACCCACAAAAAGCATGGCAAGTTTTGAATCTGTTGGGTACCTTGATTTCATTTCCATTTAAAGTCTTTGTTGCTCCTTTCTTCTTTTAGTGATAGAGTAGAAAACAGTCTAGGTTTTAGAATAGCAGATGAATTTTTTTTTAAAAGTTCAAAATATACAATTGTTCTTCATGATTGTTTAAATTCAGGGATCAAAAGCAGTTTATGATTCCTTGTGTTTATACTAAATTACTAAATGTAATTTAAAAGCAACATTAAAACTTGCTCACATTCTTGCTTTGTGCTGATGTATCAGTGAAGGGAAAAGGTAGAGAGAGAGAGAGAGAGAGAGAGAGAGTGTAAAAAACATTTTGCTTTGATTTGTTTAGGTTGGGAATGGGGAATGGGAATTTTTGACTCGCCAGGTGTTGCTGAACTACAGCTCCCAACTGGAAGGGCGGGAAGGTAAGCAGTGTTTCCGTGTGCTCTGTTACTCAGCACGTTGTTCCGTTGTGCTAGAGGCTGTTTAGTCATGCTGGCCACATGACCTGGAAAGCTGTCTGCGGACAAACCCCAGCTCCCTCGACCTGAAAGCAAGATGAGCGCCACAACCCCAGTCGCCTTTGACTGGACTTAACCGTCCGGGAGTCCTTTAGCTTTATCTTTTACTGAAAGAATGCCCCTGCCATGCTCTAGCCACCATGTAGGAGATCTCCTCCCCCAGCATGCTTATCCAGCATGGTATGGCGCAGGAGCTTTTGGGAGCCAGGAAGCTGCTGTGCCACAACACCTTGCACCCAGCCCGGCACTGTGTTGCAGCTGTTGTAACATGGCGAGTGCCTGTTGTTACTCAGAGTTCGTTCAGTCAGTCTCTTCTCCACCTCCAGAGAAAGAAGTTCTTGGTCATAGAGGCAGCTGTCCAGTTGATGGGAGTTGACTGAGTCTTTGTTGGAGCAGGAGTCAGAGGGTTGGGTTTTGGTCCCATCACAAGGACATGTCCTCCTTTCCATAGGAGTGCTCACTTGCAAGCACTGACTTCCCACTTGGGACAAGAACTGCACACCTGCTTGGTTTCACCCCAATCTTTAAAAGCAGAGCGGGGGGACGGGAGCATGTCAAATGTTGTGAGTCATTGTTAGAAACTGGGATAGAAAAGCCAGGAGCCAAATGGCTTGTGGGACATGGGTTGTGGGAGCCAAAACAGAATGTCTAGTCGCCACTGGGGGTGTGTGGCAACACTTTTTATTTATTATTTTGATAAGCATGAACTAATACTATCATTTTGATAAGCAATTCACATAAGAGAGCCAGTGTGGTGTGGTGATTAAGAGCAGTAGTCTTGTAATCTAGGGAACCGGGTCCGCGTCTCCGCTCCTCCACATGCAGCTGCTGGGTGAACTTGGGCTAGTCATACTTCTGTGAAGTCTCTCAGCCCCACTCACCTCACTGAGTGTTTGTTGTGGGGGAGGAAGGGAAAGGAGACTGTTAGCCGCTTTGAGACTCATTCGGGTAATGATAAAGCGGGATATCAAATCCAAACTCTTCTTCTCTTCTTAAGTGACACATTGTTAATATCACATTTTTAGCAGAAATTGTTAATGCATGTTTAACAAAAAATATTGGTACCATACCAGTTTTCAACACACTCTACTCTTTATTGTTAAACTCCTTAACATATTGTCTATCCTTAATCTAAACTTCAAAGCACACACATTTCTGTAATCCTTGAGTGTCAGTCAGGCCCCAAAAATGGCGCCCAGACTTTTGGAGGTGCTTGCAAATTGAGAAGAATCTTTAGGCGCAAAGTGTGCCTTGCGCCCTTCTAATTTTGAACCGTGGTTGGGACTTATGGCTAGCCATGTTTCCTAGAGGTCTACTTATGAACCATTGAATTATGTATCCTGTAGTTAGAGCTGATGAGACAGTGCTGATTTTATCAATAAAGCTTTTGGGATTTGCCAAGCCAAGAGTTCGAGTCTTTTAGCCAAATGTCTTGGGCCAGCCCAATCCCATTGACTGTTCTCTAAGTAAACAGGGATTTTATTTTATTACAAACTGATCGTGATGACCTAATGTCACTGAGGTTGAAATGCCTTATGGGAACCTTTGTTTCCCAAGATCTGTGCTACTGGTATTTGATTAAGTTGAGAAACTCAAAACTGCTTTTCTGTTGTAGACTTGCACAAAGCCTCATTTCTATGCCCTGTCAGAAGAAATTAGGAGGCTAGTCATTGAAACAAAATAGAACAGAAGGGTTCTTTATACTCTGTGCTTTCTCTTGTCATTATGCAACATTTGTTCAAAGTAGGCTAGTTCTGCTATTGGACCTAGTAAAAAATACATTACCCAACAGTATCTAGAGGCCATTTCTGCACTGAAGCTAGTTCAGGAATTCTTCGTTTAGACAATGTGTGGATTGATACATAAACTAATTGCTAAGCTTTGATGGAAGAAGACATAAAAGGATGGTTTTTTTAAAAAAATGTGTTCGTCAGGAAGACCGTCAGGGGAAAATGTCAATCAGCATTTTTTTGTAAGAATATTTTGCTGTTTATAATAGAAGGTTGACTTTATTAAATTACGATGGGCAAGTACAAGTGAAGTGGTATGTAATAAGGCCCTCTGATATTGTTAGAGAATCTGTACATAGCAGATAGCGGTTGTGGTGTTCTCATGAAGGCCTGAGAAATAGGACATGGGGAGGGGAGAGAAGCAGTCTACATAGGAGGGAAGGAGGCAATCTGATGTAACCTTTTAAAATGGAAATAGTAGGTTAAAATGCATTTTTGTTAGGATTTTTTACATGGAAAATTTGTTTCTAATAATTCCTCTCCCTGCCTCCAAAAATATTGTGTTTTGATCATTTTTTAATCTCATGAAACCTTTTGTGCAACAAAATTCAAAGAATTTAAACAGCTGAAGCTGTCTTACATTGTAACATACAGATGTTTCTAGTAGTCATCCAGGTTTCACTTTCTTTCCTTTTTTGTGGCCCAAAAAGACCTTAGCAAAGTGAAAATGCTTTTCAAACCAGAGAGGTTCTCACTCAGGATGGTTGAGGCTGCAGACAAGGTTAATTGGACCTTTCATAGATGTGTGCAAAAGCCGCTTATAACTCTCATTTTAATTGAAATATGTATTTTTTGTTTTTATTATTTGCATTACGTTTTATTTTAGATGTGTATGTTTTAATTATTGTGTTATTGTTCTTTGTTCTTTTTAAACTGGTCTGTGACTCTATAATAAACAATTGATTGAAGTGGCTTGTAAATTCATAGGAGCACTGAGGATTCCCACCACTTTAAATTAGAAATAGAAAACTGGCACCTTGAGAGCTTAATTTACTTACTTTTTTTCTCTTTGTAATCTTTAAAAGTTGAATAAATATTATTAAAAAAAGAGAGAGAGCTTAATTTACTTATTTTTATGACCTCCATCTTAGTTTCAAAACTTGAAGACTCTCCTCTTATTTTGCAGTTTAGCAATTCATTCCATTTGTGAGGCAAAACAAGCAAATTTCACAGTGGCTGAGGTGCTTTGGGGGGAAAGGAAAAAAAGAACACCCCACTTTCTTGCAACAAAATGAAATATTAGAACCCTGAGTTGGCAGCATGCTCCATACCCCTTCAGACTGCAGGTGAAGGATGCCAGTTTTTATCATTCTTCCACGTCTTTATAAAGTTTGCTGGTTTAAATCAAAACATTATCAACTGACTTGTTGGGTACAGGCTCTGTGAGCAACCATCCCTTATCTGCTAGCTTTTCTGAGAACTCACACTCATCCCATTTACTTTACGCTGATGTTATACAATCCATTTTGTTACTCCCATTCAGATGGATGTAGACATGAGGCCTCAGAGTGAGGGGCTAAGGTGCCTAATAAAGTTATACTACTCAGATCTCTTGATTGGTACAGTGAAGAGGAAAGGTTTTGAAGATCTCTGACTTTACCCAGAGTATCACTCCCACTTGAGTTGGGCCATAGGCAATGTGGTTGACTCTTGAGCAGGGGTAGGCAACCTAAGGCCCGTCAGCCAGATGCGGCCAGATGGTCTTCTCAGTCCGGCCCACGGACGGTCCAGGAATCAGTGTGTTTTTACATGAGAAGAATGTGTCCTTTTATTTAAAATGCATCTCTGGGTTATTTGTGGGGCATAGGAATTTGTTCATCCCCCCCCCCCCCAAAAAAATATAGTCCGGCCCACTACATGGTCTGAGGGACAGTGGACCAGCCCATGGTCGAAAAAGGTTGCTGACCCCTGCTGTTGAGCCTTTCTTCATTACATAAGCCCTTTTTAGATTGGCTTCCAACCACCACCTAGAGTAAAATCCTTTCCACTTTCAATACTTACTGTTAAATCCACGTAAGCTAGTTTGAGTGATGAGGGTCAACACTGGGTTTGTGCAATCCCCATGTGGGCAAGGATTTGCTGAGAGCATTTGGGGTACCTGTTAAAATTCCTCCACTGAGAAGCACTTATGGTTAGATAGATTAGCTGCCAACATCCTTATAATTTGCAATTCTGCTGTGCTTATCTTTCTTTCAATTCACCAGTGGTTTCTATAAAGCTGTAATAGATTTGGACCCACTTCTGTGCTGTCCTACTGGAATACTAGGGAGTGCCAAGTGACTATAGCTCCCTTCATGCAATTACTGGGAGGGGAAATGTTCTGCTGGCATTTTCAATGCAGATGCATCACAGAGGCTTTCCCAGTAATTGTGTGATCCCCCTTTCAAGTGATTTGCATATGAAGGGGGCTCATAGAATCTCTAAATTAAGAAGGAAGTGACAAAACAAAGCCGGGACTCTGGAACCTTTCATAGAGAGGGAGATCAGGCTTGGAAGTGCCTGTGTGTGGCCATCTCTTAAACAAGGCAGAATTTGTGATCTTTGTGTTGCACTCTGAGGAAAACCTGCAAGGTAAAGACAATCAGAACAAGGTATTTGCTGTCTTACTCCTGCTCATTTGAGTTCTCAGACCGCCAAAAGTCTCATTTCCTCACAGTATTGCAATAGGCACACTTCTGAAAGGAGAAATATTGGTGTGAACCAGTGTAGAGATGATAAAGCAGGCTAGCTGAAGTGCAGCCCTGGAAATTGCTGAAGGCTGTCTCTGGGTGTAGTCTCAGGGCCCAGTTTAAGCTGATGTTCTGGTGTATATGATCAGAAGTTTGCATATATGAACTTGTCCCTAGAACTCATATGAAGAAACTTCAGGCCCATGAAATGCATCTCATTTCTTTGATGAAGGACTTAAAAAGTACAGGACCCTAACTGTGCAGTCTTCTTAATTGTGTGAGAAGCCTCCAGAAGAGGAGGCTCTCTCCTTCAGACAGTCACTGTCACCTTCCTGGAGGGCTCTAAACTGTTGGAGGGGGTGGGGTTTGGCCGCACAGCCTTGCTTCTCCTTTGTGTTTACATGTGAGGAGATCTGAATACCAGAATAGAGCTTGTGGTTTTCTCCTTTTTAACTACAAGCCTTTCTGTCTGTAGAGAACTTTCCCTTCAAGCTCTGGTTGAAGTTTCTCCAATCTGAGGGTCTTTGAAGAAGTGCCCTGGATGATGTTTTCATGAGCAATTTTATTAACATTTGGGAAGTGTCTGAAAAAAGCCGCCTCTTTGCAGCTGCGCTTACCAGCCAATTTATTGGGACAATAAAAAGAACTGGTAATCCAAATTACAGATATGTAGGAATCATAAGTCTGCTCCACGAAAACCTTGAGATGTTACGAATTTGTGTTTGGTTGTTTTATTTCCATTTACTGTTCTTTTAACTAAGCCTTCATTGGCGGAGACTTAGAAATACGAGAGGGAAGATGTTGAATTTTCAGAATTCAAGCAGTGGTGACTGCTGTTATTGCAAAAACTGCTTGCTTGTAGCAATTCTATATTTATGAATCTCCACTACCATTTTTATCACTCTTTCCCAGGAGAAAAGGCCCGAGTTTGAGGTGGGGGAAACTAGGAATAAAATGCATAAGGGACTAAGAACATTCTGAAAGAACACAAGAGTTTTTTAAAGGCCATGCCAATGTGTGTGGTTGTATATGTGTATGAGGGTGAATGGAGGTGAGGTTGAGTAGCTTTGGGCCTGCTCACCGCTGACATGTGGCCCCTCAAAAATTACCCATGAAGCTATGATCGCCACTCGTATTTAGGCCTGGGTGATGTATTGATATATCACCCAGGACTGGTATGAGGGGCAGACCGCAATGGTGATTTCATTCAGCAGTATATTGCTAGTGAAACTGCCACTGCTCCTGAGTCCCCCCAGTGCAGTAAGAGAAAAACAATCTGCAGCTGGGGGCAGAGGGACTCAGAGCCACTGCATTTTCACCAGCGATATACTGCTGAGTGAAACCGCCATTGCTGTCTGCCCCTCATGCAGAGGGAGAATCAAGCTGTGTCATTAAAGTGCTTGGCTCATCTCAGCCAAGCAGTTTTATGGAGCCCCCAACCCTCCACCAGCTCGCATGAACCAGTGGCAGGGTGGGGGCTCCGTTCAATTGTAACCGCTCTTGGCTGAGGAAGCTTCAGTCCTTCTCCCGCTTGCATCCGAGCAGGATCTGGATCCGGGCTCCCTCAGCAGAGGGGAGGGCTTTGTGCTCCCCAGCTGAGAAGCCCCAATCCTCCTGACAGCATGCAAGCAGGAGAAGGATTTGGGCTCCCTCAGCTGGGGAGCAGGAGGCTCAGCGGGGAGAGTCTTGCGGGGGCGGGGGGTGGTCTTTGTGCTCCCTGGCTGAGAGGACCGTGCCAGCGAAGGCGAAGGGAGCCCTGACTCCGGAACCTGTCAGGTTATGTCACCTCCATCTTTGGGCATGCGAGGGAGAGCAAGCGGCCTCTTTCTCCCAAGAAAAGGAGGCCGCTTGTCCACCCTCATACCTTGCTGGCGAAAGGAGCCTTGCAAACAGAGTCTGTCAGGCTCCGTCACAGGGCTGCCTCCATCTTGGGGAGTGGAGGGCTAGTTCAGCTAGAGGGTGGGAGCCTTCGCACCCCTCACCTGCAAGGCACTGGGGTGAAAACACCTCAGCTCCTGTGCGATGAGAGCTGAAGCAGTCTCACCCAGGGCCTCACAGGCTGGGGCCAATGCCGCTCTTTTCAACATCGCAGGATATCGCCAAACTGTTTGGCTGGTGATATACCGCAATGTTGAAAACCTAGTATCGCCCAGTCCTATTTATATTCAACATGTTATGGCTGTGATGTGGTGACTCATGAGAACAATATCTCTGTTGTGACGCTGTCATTCCACTTCTGTTAAACAGTGTTGCTTACCACACTGATCCCTTTTGTTGCTTGGATAGCTTCTGTGTTTGCCAAGGATATTTGTGGGTGGCATTGTTGTAATACATAGTGAAGAACCCATCATACAGCCATTTTAAGCTAGATGAGGGGTGGACTTTCAGCACTAAATAAGGGATATATGTTAAATGTCTGCCACTTGACATTCTGTGCTTAAGTCAAGATGGAAGATGAGGAAGCATTGTCTTCACTTGCTTTAATAGAGTGAAATAAGATGGTTGTGCCTACAGAGATGGCAGGACAGCATGATCTCAGTATGCATCAGGTGATGGGAGACTGTGTGGGCCAAAAATGTTAAGTTAATAAAGAAAAGATTGTTTTTTAAAATGACCTTGATAAAATACTTTGGTCACGTAATAAGACAAGAAGGTAGTACAGGCAGAAAATTAAGCCTTTTTCAAACTCACAAGATAGACATGATGGAGTAGAATGTTCAGTTGCTTTCTGTAGGAGATGCTGTTGTCCTAAGAACCTCAAAGCTGGCTGGCTGGCTGCCTGGAAGAGACCTTTATTCATTGAACTGCCACTTTTCAATACATGCGAAGAGAGCCTTCTAGATAGTCATATGTAGCTCAGGGATGGAGAACCTACTTCCTAATTAGGTCCTAATTTCACCCATGAGGCCATTTTCCCCAAACCATGCCCACCTGTGTGACATCGAGTGTGGGGCAGGTGGTAACTCGTCTGCCAAGGACCGGTTGGGAGCATTAAATTGCTTCTGGCTGTTCCTCAGCATGGGTGTCATTGCAATGTTAGGGGATAGACAGGTAGGAGGTCCTGTTCCCCATCCCTGGTGTAGCTGCATCAAATGACCCATGTAAGATGCAGGAATAATCTTGCTTGCCAGCACAAGGCAAATAATATATACTGTAGGTGACATAGGTAAGGTTTACTTCCAGTTGTGTTGACCTCTGATTTTGCCAGTTATGGTCATCTTGACTCAGGTTCTATTTTAATTCATTAATTTAGAATTATTTGTGTTGGAGGAAATGAGCCTCAGGGTCATATCCCATTTCCTCCTCCTCATGCATGTGGCTTCTACCTGCCTCTCATCTGTTGTCTTTAATACTGATGCCAGCATAACCATGGTTAGGAATTCAGGATAGCAGGGGAATTTTCATGCAAGATGGAGGGAGTCTGTGTGCTCACAGCCTTCTCTCAGCTAGGTTTAAGATCTTCTGGAATATGCACTCTTGTTTCCTTAGTATTATTACACAGCTTTTAAAACTGGCAGCTAAACCTTCTCATGATGGGCCTTACTATTTGTGAACAGGATTTTTTTTTAAAGTGCTGCCATGACATCATGTGTTTCAGAAATATTACATCATACAGACTTCTGATTCATGCTAGTTTAAATGGTGAATGCTAGAACCTAGCAGTGCATCAGTAGTCTACAGGGATTTCTTAACGGAGTAGTAATCTTTCAAGCACTTTACTGTCTGCTGTAGGAAAATGCAGCCCCTATGCTGCTCTTAAGAGATTGCACCTCAGGGAGAATTTTATTTTTTTCGAAATCACAACATCTGCTTCAACATCTGGGAGATGAGTTGTATCTGGAATATACAAAAAATGATCCTGCTGCTGTGGAATAATTGACTTGCTTGACTAGCTACCCAAGCTAGATTTTAGAGTTGTGGAGTGTATGGCAAACACACACACACATAAGCACACATTAAAAACAACAACTACTTCTTCTTCTGTGGGGAGTTTAACCCTGCCTTAGTTATAATATATTGAATGATTTACCCTGTGAATCTGTGCCATAGATTTTCTATTTCCATGCTACACAAGAAGTTTGGATTAGAATTAGAATCTGCTCTCCATCCCATAAATGTTCATTCAGTGGATGGTGGGAGAAGGCTACTCCAACAGCATACAGCAGGTAGACCTGTGATTTACAGGGAAATGGAATATATTCCCTTCATCTGTTTTGTTCAATCTGCAACATGGAGCCTGTCTTTGTTTTGTTTTTCTACATCAGTCAATGGTAAAAGGTGACATGGGGGGAGGGAAATTTAATTCTAATAGCCAAAGTTACAGATAGGTAGCCGTGTTGGTCTGCCATAGTCAAAACAAAACAAATTCCTTCCAGTAGCACCTTAAAGACCAACTAAGTCAGTTCTACCAAGAACTGACTTAGTTGGTCTTTAAGGTGCTACTGGAAGGAATTTGTTTTGTTCTAATAGCCAAAGTCAGCTATATGTATACAGAGTGGAAAATACATTTAAGCACATAACGCTGGTTCTTTATGAGATCTTGGGTAACCCCCTCCTCCCCAAGGCGTGCAAATAAAAATGGCAGAATGCGTATATTTTACTGCATCTTAAAGTAGGTGCGTCTGTGTGATTGATGATACATTGTTGTGTATGGAAAATGAGTAATAGGAGAAGGAACTGTAATAAAGCATATGCTGAAAAATTAGAATTGGGCATTTCCCATTTCAGAAATTAAGTACACGGAAGGTGTGTGGAGTCCAAGCAATTTAGGTCTTCACAGATTAATAGCAGCCACTTGAATTGTGCTTGGAACACTACAAAGAAGCAAATTCAGGCTCCATAATTCACTTCTGTCAACAGCTGGCATGCTGTATTTTTCACTAGCTGTATCTTCCAAACATTCTTCAAATTTTTGGTAAGAAAATCTTTTTAAAAAATTATTGTTCCCGGTAATCTTCCTTCTAACAAAACCTGTTCATTTTGTGCACAAAATCAGGGGAAACATTTTCCCCCTGAAGTATTTTGTATAGATTGCTAGCCCTTTAAAACCATTCCTTGGCCACTGAAACAGATGGACAGTATGTAATCTCTATTATCAAAGTGCACCTTCGATCCAGTGCCTATACCACACTAGGTGAGGGCATACTACTCTTTATTGAGTGGTGATTAATTGTGATGAGCTTGTAACCAACCACTTGATAAGCCACTCCTACAGCCCAGTTCTTTGGGATTTGATATGGTGGTCCGCTGTGATTGTTGTTGTTTATTGAATTTATATACCGCCCTATACCCGGAGGTCTCAGGGCAGTTCACAGAATAAATATCTTGGATATGCGCATGAAGGTTGGACTCCCAGCCTGACTTCTGATGCTCATGTTGGTTCCTCCTGTGTGACCCTACTGCATCCACATGGCTTCTGCCTTCTTGTTTGCTAGTCCCACTGGAGAGTTTCTTATTTTTGTAGTTATTAAACCAAGACATGGGATGAAGAAAGGAAGAGATGTATTACCTTGGTTAATAATTTTGATTGTGGAGGGAAGATGAATTGATTCTGCTGTGAATAACGTTGCTTTCCTTGGATATGTGAAACACGACTGACTGCCTTTGTGGTTTTGGAAATATATTTATTGGACTTTTATGAACGCACAAGCTGTAAACATAATGGATCATTCTTACAGAAAACTACAAGAAATCAGTATCATTAATGTATGGACATGGTCATTACAACAAGATGGTACAAGGAATTAGGTATCTAAATCTGGGGACAAAATTTATTTAGCCACAAATTAACATTTAATTGAGGAGGTATATGATTATTTTCTTTGTTGCATGTAAATTGTATGTAAATTCAATAAAATGACTGCCCCTGTGTTTAGAAACAAGTACCGGAAAATCGCCCCTGCAAACATAGCTCCACAACTCCCTGCTTGCAAAATGCACTGTGGATAGGCTGGTGTGTACTAGAATGTTAATAATTTTCACAAACCTCAGTAATGATGCCCCCTCCACCTCTTTCCCCCTTTTCTTCTTAATGTAACACTAATGTCTCAACAAATGAAACTGATCTGTGGAAAATGTAACTTGAAAAAAGAGACGCTGCGCATATGCTTTTATAAACCAAGGAATTTTTAATAAAAATATGTTAACGAAACAAAACTATGCCACCTCCAGCTCCAAATACACATTTATTCATTCATTTCCTGCATTCAGTGACTCCTGCATGAATTTTTATCTAATCTTCCTTTGAAAATAATCAAGAAAAAGAGATTCCAAAATTTTAGGCAGTGTTTGCACTGAGGAACTAAGTTAGGAAATGTTTTTCAGCAGTCTATTCTAAATAAATATGCATCCCTGTAAATAATAATAATAATAATAATAATAATAATAATAATAATAATAATGTTTCTCTTATTTCAATTAACTTTGCTCTTTGCATTTTGATTAATAGGTTTACCCTGAGCTGCAGATTACCAATGTTGTTGAAGCCAATCAACCTGTAACAATCCAGAACTGGTGCAAGCGGGGATGGAAACAATGCAGAAGTCACCCTCACATTGTAGTTCCATATAGGTGCTTAGGTGAGTATTTTCAAATACTTCGTGAATATTTTCTATGAGCTTTAACTGCATAAATCCTTCTCCACAAACACTCCCCGCTTTTCCACTGAGCAAGCTATAGTTTATGTAATAACACCAGGGATTTTCTTTTTCTTTTAAGTGTTGCATTTTGGAAAAATAATAATTAAATTGCATAGTGTGTAGACTAGTGGTATTTACTCCTAAACAAACCAGCAAGAAAATCTCTGAGACACAATGTTCTCACTACCTCCCTGTGCAGTTAATCTGGAGAAGGATTGAGGCAGAATCAAGCATTTCTAGTTAGTTTCAGTTTCAGGTAGGAACCATTTAAACTTTTGCTTAACTTTTTACATAGATATCAGTGGGCCTTAAAGGTGTTAAACTCTGGCTGGATTGCGTGTATGTCATATATGCATTTTGAGGTTTGTATATTTGCCTTAATTCCAGCTTTCCTTTTATTTTTAGTCTACAGAGGTTATAACCTAGCTGTGATTATAAAAGAAAACCCTAACCGTGTTAGTTCTCAAGTGTTCCTGGTGTCTGCCTTTTCTAAAAATCCCTTTGCATATGGACCAATTGCCTTGTGGCATTCCTGTTTTTGGAAAGGCATTCCTCAGTCACATTTCAGACTTAACTCTCAATAGTCTTTCAGGTCATTTTAGCTCTATATCCTACCTCCACAGAATGCATTATGCTAAGGATTTATTTGTTCAGAGCATTCTGCCATTTCCCCCTCAAAGCAGCTTAAAATAAATCATGCATATAAATAAACTGTAAGCGATAACTATACTATTCTTGACTCTAAAAAAAAATCACAAGCACAAAACTTCCACTGTCTCCTTATCACCAAAATTGGCGACTGAATTTGATCACCTTTCCTTGCACTGTAACATGATTGGTGGAACTGACTAAACCAAAGTGGAATGTCATGGTGTGATATGTGTGTGGCAATAATAGTTTTGTACCTGTGTTGCAAAGTGGCAATTAAAATTGAAGAAATGGTAGAATATTATTGCAAGAGGGGCTAACCTTTCTGGCATGTGTTTATCTGAGTATATGATTGTGATTAGTGTGTATTCAGACTGGGGACTCAGCTATACAGCTGCAAATAAAATGTTTTGAATGTGTTGTACAAATGCGACACTAGATGGCAACTGTAAGCTATGCCAAATTCAATGTATTTTTCAAAAAAAAAATTAAAAAAGCATTTTCACGTGTTTTTTCTATGTATGTAGAATCCACCTGGATATGCCCTTTCCATAGTGGGGAATATAAAACTTACACAGTATTATCAGAAATAACAAAACATCATCGTGGGGAACTGTTTCTTACTGGCAGTGATGTCACAGGCATTGGTCAATATGGTCCTGCAGCACCCAAATGGATGCATTCCACCAACACAATCTATAGGAATGGATATGTGAGCTTGTGGGAGGATTTTATTTTCCCAGCCAGTCAATATTGTGGTTTGTATGCCGTGAGAAATCGTAACACTCCTTGACACAGGAACTGTGTGACTGTGTGACTAAAGACAATTGTATGGAAATATAGTATCTCTTTCTAGGGTTCCAGTTACAGATAGGTAGCCGTGTTGGTCTGCCATGGTCAAAACAAAATAAAAAAAATTCCTTCCAGTAGCACCTTAAAGACCAACTGAGTTAGTTCTAGGTATGAGCTTTCGTGTGCATGCACACTTCTTCAGATACACTGAAACAGAAGTCACCGGACCTTTCTATATAGTGAGAAGGTGGGGAGGGGTATTACTCAGAAGGGTGGTGGGAATGGGTGATTGGCAGATAGCTGCGATGAGCCTGTTGACGACTCTTAACGACTGCAATAGGTCTAACAGGAAAAAGCAAGGGGTGAGAAGGTGAAAAATGGCTTTGTCATGTATAATGAGATAAGAATCCAATGTCTTTATTCAAACCAGGTCTCTCCATAGTTTTAAGTTTGGTGATAAGTTGCAATTCAGCAGCTTCTCTTTCCAGTCTATTTCTGAAATTCCTTTGTAATAGAACAGCTACTTTGAGATCTTGTATAGAATGTCCTGGGAGATTGAAGTGTTCTCCTACTGGTTTTTCTGTCTTGTGGTTCCTGATGTCGGATTTATGTCCATTTATTCTTTGGCGTAAGGTCTGGCCTGTTTGTCCAATATAGAGAGCTGAAGGACACTGTTGGCATTTTATGGCATACACAATGTTAGACGATGAGCAATTAAATAGTCCCGAGATGGTATGTGTGATGTTGTTGGGGCCAGTAATGGTGTTGTCCGGGTGTATGTGGCAGCAAAGTTGGCATCTGGGTTTATTGCAGGCTCTGGTGCCAGTGTCCGTGTTAAGTCTGGTTATAGTATTATTGTGGGTTAGGAGTTGTTTAAGATTGGGGGGCTGTCTGGAGGCAATGAAAGGTCTTCCTCCCAGAGCTTGAGAAAGAGAACTGTCATTGTCCAGGAGAGGTTGTAGATCTCTGATGATGCGTTGTACTGTTTTAACTTGGGAGCTGTATGTGATGACTAGAGGTGTTCTGTTATTTTCTTTTTTGGGTCTGTCTTGCAGCAAGTTCTCTCTGGGTATCAGTCTGGCTCTGTTGATCTGTTGTCTAACTTCATCTGCTGGGTATTTTAGTTCTAAAAAGGTTTGCTGTAGATCTCTTAGGTGAGAGTCTCTGTCTGTAGAATTGGAGCAGATGCGGCTGTAACGTAGTGCCTGGCTATATACAATGGACTGTTTGGTATGTTTGGGATGGTAGCTAGAGGCATGTAGATATGTTTGTCGGTCAGTTGGTTTACGGTATAAGGTGGTGTCTATGCGCCCATCCTGTATTTTTATAGTAGTGTCCAAAAAATGTATTTCTTGCATAGATTGATTCATTGTTAGGTTGATGGTGGGGTGAAAATCATTGAATTTCTGGTGGAAGGTGTCCAGGGTCTGTTGACCATGTGTCCAGATGATAAAAATATCATCAATGTATCGCAGGTACAAGAGAGGTTTGAGTGGGTAGGAGTTTAGGAAACGTTGTTCTAAATCCGCCATGACGATGGTTTACAAGCTATAAGGAATACCATTTCAGATAAAACCACAGCGGACTTTGCTACCAAACTCTGCCAATTTGTCCTTACCCACAACAACTTCAAATTCGGTGATGACCTGTTCCTTCAGATCAGCGGCACAGCAATGGGCACCCGCATGGCCCCACAGTATGCCAACATCTTCATGGCGGATTTAGAACAACGTTTCCTAAACTCCTACCCACTCAAACCTCTCTTGTACCTGCGATACATTGATGATATTTTTATCATCTGGACACATGGTCAACAGACCCTGGACACCTTCCACCAGAAATTCAATGATTTTCACCCCACCATCAACCTAACAATGAATCAATCTATGCAAGAAATACATTTTTTGGACACTACTATAAAAATACAGGATGGGCGCATAGACACCACCTTATACCGTAAACCAACTGACCGACAAACATATCTACATGCCTCTAGCTACCATCCCAAACATACCAAACAGTCCATTGTATATAGCCAGGCACTACGTTACAGCCGCATCTGCTCCAATTCTACAGACAGAGACTCTCACCTAAGAGATCTACAGCAAACCTTTTTAGAACTAAAATACCCAGCAGATGAAGTTAGACAACAGATCAACAGAGCCAGACTGATACCCAGAGAGAACTTGCTGCAAGACAGACCCAAAAAAGAAAATAACAGAACACCTCTAGTCATCACATACAGCTCCCAAGTTAAAACAGTACAACGCATCATCAGAGATCTACAACCTCTCCTGGACAATGACAGTTCTCTTTCTCAAGCTCTGGGAGGAAGACCTTTCATTGCCTCCAGACAGCCCCCCAATCTTAAACAACTCCTAACCCACAATAATACTATAACCAGACTTAACACGGACACTGGCACCAGAGCCTGCAATAAACCCAGATGCCAACTTTGCTGCCACATACACCCGGACAACACCATTACTGGCCCCAACAACATCACACATACCATCTCGGGACTATTTAATTGCTCATCGTCTAACATTGTGTATGCCATAAAATGCCAACAGTGTCCTTCAGCTCTCTATATTGGACAAACAGGCCAGACCTTACGCCAAAGAATAAATGGACATAAATCCGACATCAGGAACCACAAGACAGAAAAACCAGTAGGAGAACACTTCAATCTCCCAGGACATTCTATACAAGATCTCAAAGTAGCTGTTCTATTACAAAGGAATTTCAGAAATAGACTGGAAAGAGAAGCTGCTGAATTGCAACTTATCACCAAACTTAAAACTATGGAGAGACCTGGTTTGAATAAAGACATTGGATTCTTATCTCATTATACATGACAAAGCCATTTTTCACCTTCTCACCCCTTGCTTTTTCCTGTTAGACCTATTGCAGTCGTTAAGAGTCGTCAACAGGCTCATCGCAGCTATCTGCCAATCACCCATTCCCACCACCCTTCTGAGTAATACCCCTCCCCACCTTCTCACTATATAGAAAGGTCCGGTGACTTCTGTTTCAGTGTATCTGAAGAAGTGTGCATGCACACGAAAGCTCATACCTAGAACTAACTCAGTTGGTCTTTAAGGTGCTACTGGAAGGAATTTTTTTTATTTTCTTTCTAGGGTGAATCTCTATGCTAGGTTTGCTTTTTTCCTTTTGCTTTTTTCTTTGGTCGAAGAAACGGCAGGAGTTAGTTTGTTTTCTGAAATTCTATGGGGAGGTTCGTGGAACTGGGCTCCATGTAGGTTCAGTGAAAAGGTTACCTCCCCAGAATGAGCAAATGCACTGAGAAGCAGCCTTTCTCGTTGTCCTAGTCATCTTGAAATGATGGAGTTTACACCTTCAGCATCTTCATGTAGCTTAGGGTTCCTGTCCTCTTATCTTCTGATTGTGTCAGTACTATGTAACTTAATATATTGTGAGTGACAACTCACAATGCAGTGCGGCATTTCCAGCTTCTTTTCAGGTTTACCTTCAGAGCTGTCTGTTGAAACGAGCACACGTGTTGCTTATGCTGTGGTGCAGATGGATCTCCGTTGTCTTTCTGCAGTGACTCTGCTTACCTTCTCCCTAATAAACTGGAAGCCCATGAGCATGGCATCACACCATTTCTAAGGTTTATACCGAGGAAACTGAGAAACAGTCCCACATTGATTCTAATGTAACAAAAGCTTTAGGCTCTGACTGGGGAAAGGTGTAGCATGGTGACAAATGGGAAATTCATTGACCTCCTAAGGCATTGAACAATCTTCTTGGAAGTTAGCCCTAGTGATCTCCCTTGGCATTTGCTTCAAAGAGAATGTGTTTAGGGCTAAAGGTTTATATTGAGAGTGAAAAGAAACTGTTAATGGTTATGTAGATTTTGAAAAGACTTTGTCAAGATATTCGTTTTGTTTTGTTTTGTTTTGTTTTGTTTTGTTTAGAAACTTTTTTAAGGAAACAGTTTGAAAATAGCACTTAAGATCTTGTTTCACTCCCATTAAGAGGGATGCACATTTCTCTGTATGGAGTTCTAAGAAGTACTTTCATAGCCATGATGCATTAGATCAGGGGTCAGCAACCTTTTTCAGCCGTGGGTTGGTCCACCATCCCTCAGACTATGTGGTGGGCTGGACTATATTTTGAAAAAAATATATGAATGAATTCCTATGTCCCACAAATAACCCAGAGATGCATTTTAAATAAAGCACACATTCTACTCATGTAAAAACACCAGGCAGGTCCCACAAATCAACTGGAGGTGCATTTTAAATAAAAGGACACATTCTGCTCATGTAAAAACACACCAATTCCTGGACCATCCGTGGGCCAGATTGAGAAGGCGATTGGGCCGCATCTGGCCCATGGGCCTTAGGTTGCCTACCCCTGCATTAGATAATGTCCCTGGGCTTGGACATGGGGAAACTAGATTCCAAGCCCCATTCAGCTATGGAGTGCAATGAATTGCCTTGAACAAGTTGCAATATTTTCAGCCTAATTTGACAGGTAGGCTGCTTGTGAGATTAATTGCTGCAGTTTTATGTGCAATAAATTGTAAGACTTTTGCTTGCCATGGTCTTAGTTCACATTATTTCATCTCTCACGTTGCTTTGTTTTTCAGCTTCTAGAAAATGTGAGATGGAAAGTAGTGGATGTAAGTTGATGCCTGGAGGAGTCAGTTGTCTTGTGGGTTAGATGATTTTGAGAGTAGTAAGTTATCAGGAATAAAAATCATATGTGTGCAAATGGGGCTACTCTCTACTTATAGAATGGTTATGCCCCGCTCGCTTCATTCTTTTGTCTTGCTCATCAATCATCAATTGCATCATTTACCTCCCAACTGCTTGCCTGAAGATTGAAAGGAAGATACCTTTCCCCTCTTCCATCGCTATAGAGGCTCCTTTTCTAGTGTGGTTAAATGATCAGCTTCTGGTTGTGTCCAGGTTCTTGACTCAACAGCAAGTCCCTGAAATTCAGGTTGTGGCGCACAGCTAGGAAGTCTCTTTGGAAAAGGAAGACACCCCCACTTGATGCTTCCATGGTATGTCTATAGGTCATAGGCTGCTAGGTCCATGCTGTGACTGTAACGCAGCAGTACAGAATGGTGAGATGGTGGATAACTTTTATAGAAGAAGATGAACTTTAGGAATCTAATGATATTGTTGAAAGCAAAGTGCTTGCTTGACTTTATGGAGCAATTTAATGAAAGTTTAGTTAGTGGGCATGCTTGCGAGGGTTCTTAGGCACATTACCCACCATCAAAATTAGTTATTCAGCTACATTTACATTTTAGTTCAAGAGCTGCTGAAGTTCATTCAGTCCGTTTATGCAGTTAGATGCTTGGCTTTTTCACAGGGGTGAGAATTACTATTTGACTAGCAGACGTATGTCTGCTCTCATGTCAGATACCATGATCCATTTTTGTGCTGGCCTTCAGCATTGCCCTTTTGGGATTTGTTGCAGAGAAGCCCTTCAACACTTGACTGATTCCTTAGCTCTTTTCCTTAGTGAAATGGCTTATACAGTATGACAGGCATCTTGCACGGAGCAAAAGATCCAGCAATATCGATTGAGTTTATTAGATTACAGGTTTTGCTTCGAGTTAATGGGGCTAGAGTGTGGAAAGCAGAAATTCTTTAAACAATTAAAAATCGAAACCTGTAATCTGTGAAAACTGTACACTAATTCTGTGACTATTTTGCATTTATAAGAGATCCTGATTTATATCAGTGAAGAGAAATGCCAGTTTTGCGTTGCTTTACACCTGGAAGCAGTGGGTAGAATTCCATGTCATGTTATTACAATTGTTCTGTCAGTTCTGTCACTTCAATATCCTCTCTCTTGCCCCTGCACATTGTTATGGGGGTTCTCCTGAACCTCTCTCCCCTCCCCAAGCCAATTTGGGAGGGTGGTAGTGGGGGGTGGGGAAGTCCCATTGTGCTGGGTGGTAGGGCAACTGTTAAGTTGAATTCGACACAGTGTTACAATAGTCTTGTCTAACAAGACTTTCCTGATATAATATTGGGTGGCATGCAGTAATTGTGTTCTGTTTGTGCGACAGACACTTCAACAATGGGACTTTCCCTCCCTTCTCTCCCCCAGACCCTCTGCAATGGAAAGTTGGGGAGCCCTCAAGCAGATTTGGAGGGAAGGTGGAATTACAGGCAGAAAGGAAAATCCCATTGCATCAACTAGCATAACCTTTGATCTCACTTGTAATCTTTAATATTTTCTTTCAAAGAATAGTATCTTCCTCATGAACCTGACATCACAGTCAGACCATATTGATTTACTCCCAGGTACATGGGTGTAAGCTTGGAGCCTAAATCTCTTGTAGATACATCTCTAAATTGAATAATGAATTTAGAAACTGCACTAGTAGGATCCCAATCGTTTAGTAAGAAATAGGTACTTGTGGTATCTTGTTTTTTGTGTCCAATATTTAGCTTTAGCTGCAGCTAAAAGGTGAGAGATTATTTCTCTTTCTTCCCTTATTTATAGATAAAATCAGTTATGGTTTTAAAATATGCCATTCATACAAGCGGCAATGTTGTCAAAATTGCTAGTACTGTAAAATGTCAGGTCATTTCACATGATGAATGTATTTCACTTTCATCTGATTCAAAGACAGAACTAGCTCTACGCTAGATACTCTCTAAAGGTTACCCCATTAATCTTTTCATTCAATATCCAAGTTTCAGAATGGTTTTTGCTGCCATCTCCTTTATTACACAGGGGTATGGGTGGGGCTAGTCCTCACATGTAGTATCAGTATGAGGATGGTCATTAATGAGTAGCTTAGGAAAACACTTATTCACCTTTGAAGTTCAAATCACCTACTAAGTATTAACATGCCTGTGTTGTAATGTTTTGAAATGTTAATTTCCTAATTGGGACAAATGAAGTGTAATGCCAAATGTGGAAGCATTTCTGTAGCTTTGCTGAAGGACCTTGTAATATTTACATGTAAAGATCCCATTGATTGAAATGGAACTGCCAGCCTTCCAAGTAAATTTACCTGGGATCAAATACCTAAAAATGGGCAGCAACTTTAATATGTGCTCTGGGCCTAAAAAAGCACAGGTGTAAACAAAAAATAAATAAATCCACATTGAGGATATTCCATTTAAGGGTTGTCCATGCAACTCAGATGTGGCTATTGCTAGCTTGTTTCTTGATGCAGTTATTGGCTTTTCTCCTTAGTTGGAGTCGCCTCTCTCCTTTCAAATGAGCTTTCCCTCTGAAGAGCCATACATCCGGATAGTAGCTTTCCTATCTACTGCCTGATCGATGAGACAAGATTAACTAATTGTGTCTCAGAATTTTAATGTCACTGTGGATTTAGCTTATTGTGCTCTCATAAATTGGTTCTGTCTCCACTTAGCTGTGTGATTGAGAGAGACAAGCCTTACAGAGCTCCATTTTGCTTTTAAATAAAGAATGCATTAAGTCTCGGCATGGTCAACAGAACTACATTTAAGTTATGAGATAACCTAGTATTGGTAGTGGACACAGCGCTGGTGCAATGAGATGGTGGCAGTGGGGGCATGCCAGAGTGGTGGGCAGCATTAGCCAACCCATGGCAGGGGGCCTACAGGAATGACCCAGAAGGTTCATAATCACTTTTCCTCAGCTATTGACAAGATGGAGGTCTACAAGTTTCTGTCCTTTGAAGTTTTTCAGATTTTCTGACCAGATGGTCTCTTCAGACAAACTGCATCTGGTATGGTCCTTTCACTGTCTGGTATGATGTAACATGCACACCAGCAGATGGCTTTGTCAAAACTCTTGCTGCAGATAGAAAGGAAGAAAGCTAAATTGGCAGCCTTCTTCTCATGTTTCCAAATGCAGCACCTATAATAGGTGTTCTTTTTGTCTCATTCATATCAGTGGGGCTTTAATATAAAGGTGCTTCTGAACTGTACACTTAGGTTCAATGGAACTTAAGATGAAACTACTTAGGCCCAGATTCTTGGTTCTATGACTGCTAATGCAAGAGCTGTTGCACTAGAGTAAGAGTAATGGGTCTCCAGGCTGAAATCCAGTGCAACAGTTGTACTAGCAGAAGCTGGCTGTGCAACAGGTTGTATCATGGCTGCAACATACCTGTTGTGCAACCAGTCACAGAAACCACGCCGGCTTCCTGTTCCTTCTCTTGTCATAGCTGTCAACCATCCCTTATTTGGTGGGAAACTCCCTTATCCCAGCACCGTTTCCCACTGCTGTCCCAGATTGATGATGTCCCTTAAATTTCTTGGGTTTCATGCTCCCACGGCTCAGGAGGGAAGCAGTGGCTCGGGGTCCTCCGCCTCAAGAGAGCGAGAGAGAGCGCGTGCATGAGCTGCCACGTCTCTGTTTCTCCCTTTTCCCCCTCAGGGGCGCGTCGTGCGGAGACGGGTAGCGGCAGGCGGGCAGGCAGCCCCTCTCTTGCGAGACTTCCGCTGTGCTGCCAGGGGAAGCCGGAGGTGGCAGCAGCAGCGGCTGAGGAGGCAGCCTGAGGGAGGAGGAAGAAGAGGGGAAGGGGAAGGACGCAGAAAGGCGGCGCTTCAGCGGCTGCCATGGCACTGCAACCGCCTCATGCCGGGCTCGCAGGCAGCGTGGGCGAGAGTCTCCTTCCCTCTCTCTCGGGTGGGGAAGGGCCGATGGAACTCCTCGCGCCAGGACGACGGCAGCCCCGACGTGCTGCTTAGCATACCCTCCAACCAGTGCAGCATCTTAATGTAGTGATTTCCCCCTCTGCATCCCTTTCATAACTCTAGTTTTATAAATCATTAGTCCATCCATAGTTCAAATATTTGCTACAAGTTTTCTGTCAATCCTACCAATGTATGTAACTCTTTACAATAGCTTTTCAAATAAATTATAAGCTTTCCCCATTCTGCCTGTAAGCTTTGCCATCTCAACGGCATTCATCAGTGTTGTCTGCCACTCGTCTTTGGTTGGAATTGTAGACCCTTAGGATCATCTAGTCCAACCCCCTGCAAAACACAGTCAGTCGCAGCAGAAGCTGCATGGCTCCATGAGTGGCGGATTTCTGTATAAGCTAAAGCTAAAATCCCTTATTTTGGCTGCTGATCCCTTTTTTTTTTCTTTTTTCTTTTTTGAGGCTGTTTTCAATCTGTAAATTGACAGCTATGTCTCTTGTGCAACTGACACACTGCTAAGGGGCTTTAACTTAGCATGACGTTGAATCCCTCCCATTACATTAAATGCATGGCTTATAGTTGCACCTTGAGAAGAACAATAGCAGCAGCCATGTGGAGCAAGGTGGTGATAATTGGGACTGTGGTAGGGCTGGAGAAAAGGCTGAACTTTCCAACCTAATGAAAATTGTCCCATCGTATCCTTGTGCTAAAAGAGAAGCTGTTGTTGGCCCCAGTTAACACCTCCTTCCATCCAATTGGAGGAGGCAAATTTTTAAAATCAGGATCATAGTGTCAAAGGCATTAACCCCGTACCACGCCCCCCCCCCCAAGTTAGTGGCTCCTGTTTTAAAAAGATGCAAGTGCAAACTATGCATTTAAACACAGTGAAATTTTGGACACCATATTTTCTGTATTACTTGCTTTCCCTTTTTCAGTTTTATAGAAAGCCTGGCTGTTTGTGCTCTTGACCTTCAAAAGTTGACACATTCAGCCTCCAAGCACCAGTTCATTAATGTCGATTTGCAGGAATTTAGCTCTTCCTCGTCAGAAGTTAGGATTATGATCAAATATTTGAAACCGTCCGTTCCATTTTCATTATGACAAAAGATTTCTCAGATGGCTCTTTGTGCCTTGCTGTAGTAGCAATAGAAAAAGCTAATATTTTATGCTTAGCAGCTCTTGTTGTTGAAACACTTGGAGAGAGAAAAAAGAGCGGAGAACTAATGGAATGTTTTTGTGCAGGACTGCATTATGTGAAATGACACATTTTGGAATCTGGCAATTCTTAGTAGATTTCCATAAAGCAGCACAATGATGGCACCTGCCAGCTTTCAGCTGATATAATCACTTAGCTCAGAACATCTCCCCAGGGAAGGTTACAGCACTTGGTTGACGTGAAAACGTGCAATATTTTTACAAGATGGATATGTTGACGTTTGAAGGTCAAGCATATAATAACACTTCTTTTTCATTCATCCACATGTAACATTCTCAGCACAGGTTCTAGGGTATGTTTTTGCAGCAGTGACAGGTGTGCTTCTACAGAAAGGGTATATTCCTAGTGTCATGGCTGGTTGGGGTGTTAGTCATTGTATCTGGGTTATAGAGCCAGTCAGAAAACTAGAGATGCAATAGGAACTAGAGCATGTGAGAGAACTATTTGTTAAATTGCGCAGTTGTTTGCACGAAACCAAGCTGTATGACCAGTAATATTTCTTTTTAAGCTCGTGCAATATTATCATTTCTTACTGGGAATCTATAAAGTGGGATAAGATAATAATTATGTAAATAAGATAGACCTGGAAAAAATTGCAAGATCCAGATTGCTAGATTTCAGCTGCAGCTGAAGGGCCACGTAGCCCATCACTGGTTTAGTGTGGAAAAAGGAAATGGTGTAACATCGGACTGGAGAAAATGGAGTAGATGGTTTGTTAAATTTCCATTTCATCTCAATATTGGTGGC
Organism: Podarcis erhardii; assembly: GCF_964252035.2. Taxonomy (NCBI): domain Eukaryota; kingdom Metazoa; phylum Chordata; class Lepidosauria; order Squamata; family Lacertidae; genus Podarcis; species Podarcis erhardii. The sequence goes on along the minus strand of NC_138508.1, from coordinate 51,844,365 downwards.
ATGGTTGGAGCTTCAAGAGAGAAGTAGAGAACAAGATAATTATTTCAAAGTAACATGCAGTTAATCATGTACGAATCATTTATGCAAGTGGTATCAGAGCTGCAAAATCTCAGTGTTCAGTTTTGTTTCTGCATTAACTGCAGAATATACATTAATGGCAAAATCAACCTTTTTATGAGTAAGCAACTACCTTTGCACAAAAATACTGATGTCAGGAGAGTTCCTTCCTCACAAAAAATTCAAACCTTAAAATGTAAAGCAGTATTTGTGTGTTGGTCATTGTGTTGTGAGTCAACAGGATAACAATATAGTATACCTGGTGGTTGCAGTTGGACACAACGCTAAACCAAAAACTAATTAAGCAAATTGGCTTAAGCAAGTTAGTCAAAAGCAGATAGAAGGGGCAACCTGTGCAAAGTCCAGAGAGCAGACAAACTACATGTTACTCTTAATGCATAGCATGTAGCTACATCTCATGTTTTCTTTTAATTTCATGTGAGTTGGGGAGGGGAGTGATTGTCATCAGATCCCAGTTTGTAGAAAGGGGAGGTTCACCCCTTCTCAGTTGTGATCCCCCTCAATTTGCAACTACAAGACTTTAAAAAAAACTTTCCATTGGCACCAGTAGAATCTAAGCAGTCAGACAGGTTCATGTGGAAGATTGCAGTCCTTGTTAGTTTGACTTTGAGCAAATACTGTGTACAGTTCGTGTTTGGGAAGGTTTACATTTACAGAAGGGTACAACTTCTTGTGTAACAGGTTCCAGGAAAGGCCTCGATGTGTGTACAAAATACAGTTCTTAAAGCCTTCACCAGCCTCTATGCCTCCCAGATGTTTTAAACTGCAACTTCCATCAGCCCCAGCATAGTGAGAGACCGGCTTAAAACAATGCAAAACTATGGAACACCAAGCACTAGGTGAAGGAATTTCCAAGTGCTTCAAAGAATGTTAAGTGCAAGCTGAGCAGCTGTTTATTCCTATCTCTTTCTTGATCTTCCTGTTCAAGGTTCCCTAGGCTCAGTGGGAATGCAGTTTCCGCCAGCCCTCCCCTTGGGAATGTAGTATGAACTGTTCAATTCCGCAGCAGCTGCTAAATGCTAGGGTTGCTTCTTCAGTTGTTGGGCAGATGTGATTAGTGACATGGTCTGGATGATTAGTAAGGTGAAGATTCTCATCAACTGGAGCTGGGCTGTGTAATTTTAGACCTGTTTCTATTGGGTTTTTTTTTTTAAAAAAAAATACCACTAAACAGTATCATGTTGCAGGTACCTCTTCAAGCATCTATTTTAGCAGTATAAAAGCAGTATAAAAGAGAGAAATCCTGTGTTATCAGGGGCATGGATCACAGTGATTACAGCAGTGGTTCTCAAAGGGTGTGGCACACCACACTGGTGTGGCAGGAGAGGATGGCAAGTGTGGTGGGAAGATTCTGGAACAATCAAAGAAACATTTAAACATTTCAGTGTAATATATAGCATAATATAGTATCATTTTTTTTTCTTTGCAAAATATGGATAAGAATCTTTTCAGAATGAGAGCAAGAGCATCAAGTGATACTGAGGACAATCCTAGTTGTTATTTCCAAAGTATTTATTATCAATAAAAAAATTGGTGTGGCCCAGAGTAAATAGTTTGAGAACCACTGGTCTACAGCTAGGTGATTATATACTCCAATTCCTCAAAAATAAGTCATGTTCTTTAGCTGTTAATTTCTGCTCTGCCTAAGATTGCACGATATGTTCTATGTATAATATGCACGCATTTTGGGAATATGCATGTATATTTCAGGCTGACTTAATATTGATGTCTGGGTATAAGAATTAAGCTTCCTTTTTAAGGCAGCAGAATAAAAGGCAACAAAAACACAAGCAAGGTGCTAATTTCATAGCTCACTGACTTCCATTTTAACACAGTACCTTTTGGGAATACTAAAGGAAAAGATGCTCTAAAATACTACTCTTTGTTTATGGGATTAATACGATTAGGATAGTTCTTAAAAGGTAATGTGATCCTTTGTTTTTCTACTGGTGGTTTGGACGGAGCAATTAGTTGAATTGACATTCGTAGAAGGAACTTTCAGGCTTTGTTATATACTTCAGTTTCATCAATATGCATCTCAGATTGTTTCTGTCAGTGTCCCTAGAGAATCATCTTACTCAAGGCAAATGTTGTATGTGTTGTTCTGTGTTCCCATTATAACAGTTTTGCTACAGTATGTGAGCCAGATGCAGATGTGTCAACTAAGATAGGCAAGTACAGTGGCTTTCTGGCCTGCTACAGGTGTCATTTGCTTAGCACTATAATCTTAACACATTTGTCTTCAGCTACCACTGTTGTGAATGGTTGCTGTACTGACTCTGCATACACTTTAAGCTCTAATTGAATTGTTACAAACAATTTTGCATGTCTTCACAATTTTCACAGTCAGCAACTTTTTATTCCTTCTACACCTATGTAGAAACACTTAAAAACTGAGGATCCAATCAGGTAAACTGTACTTCACCAAAGCCTGACATAATAATAAGGTGCTACAAAACACCTTAAACTTCTTTTGTTATTTAAACATGGCTCTGTGGTGACCAATAGGCTTTCAGGTGCATATACAACAGACCAATCTCTTATCCAGCCCCACACACCTTTCTGTTCATTTTTGCATTGCTCAGTAGCATTGTGGGTGTAATTGGCATAGGCCTCATTTGGACATTACACAAACCATTTGTTTTAACCATGGCTTGTTGGCATAGGCACCGACTCCATGGGGCCTGAGGGGGCCCAAGCCCCCTCAAAAATTCGTTTGGGGGGGCTCTGCCCCCCCCAATAATTTAAGAAAATTATTAGTTATATTATGCTTTGTAAAATCACAAAATTATGTTGGTATTTTTTATTTTCCTTGTTTGACGATAGTTACCTTTTAAAATACATTCAGTAATGAGTTAAAACAAATAATTATTACGGTAGTAAAAGAGGCGGCGCGAGTAGTTTTGCTCGGTGCGTGCGACTGGCCCAGCCCCTCTTTCCTTTTCCTCTCTTCTGCTCTCCCGCCGGGCACCTGAGGGAGAGTTACTTAGCGGTTCTGAGGAGCCGCTGTTGTTTCGGCAGGGGAAAAACCGCCGCCCGCGAACCGCCGAGCTCCCTCTCTCTTTCCAGCCCCCCCCCCCTCTCTCTCTCTCTCTCTCTCTCTCTATGGCCAAGGAGGAGGAGAAGCCCTTCAGCCAGTCTATGGCCGAGGGGCGGAGGTTCATCTACAACCGCCAACAGCGGCGAGTTCCTGGGGTGAACGGCCAAGAGCTGGGGTGAGGAGGGCGAGCGAGCGAGCGTGCGCGCAGGGAAGGGAGGGGAGGGGGCGGCCGGCACGAGGGGCGGTGGGAGGCGAGGCGCGGCGGGCACTTGCCTTGCCCACCACGCATCTCTCTCCTTCTCGGTCTCTCCCTCCCTCAGCTGGCGAGGGGGCCACGAGGCGGGCGGCAGCAGCAGCAACGGCCGGGAGCGGCTCTTAGAAAACTTCCCGGGGCAGGACCCCGGTATGGCCCCCCCCCCCCAATATTTTTTATAAGTCGGCGGCCCTGCTTGTTGGACAAGCAGGATTTGTCTTCCAGATGAGCAAAGAAACTGCAAGTTGTTCCAAACCAATGTTCATTTGTTGTCTCCCCTCCCACCCTCTTTGTTGTCCATAAACAAACCACAATGTTCCAAGCTAGGTTCCAGCAATATAAAAAATCCAATATTAAAATCAGTTTATGCACTTGTGTTTACTTTGAGAAACATTTTTTATTGGACAAGTTTGGAACGATAGGTGCTGAGTAACCCAGTTCCTCTATCACAGAGGCTTTTCAGCTATACCATAACCTATTTTTAAAAGCCTCCTCCCATCATGTAATGTTAACAAAGGGCCAACAGCTTATGGTTTTGGAAGTGCAGGTTAAATAGTGTAACTGTGCTTGAGTCATAGCATGCTTTCAGTTCTTCAGATGAAAAAGAAACAGTAAGGTGACCTGACAAAGATGTTTCTTTACTGGCTGTGCCTAGTCTTTTTAGGGATGCTGTTCTACCCATTGGCCTTGTAGGATTCCAACTGTGTTGGTACTTGTCTCCTGAGCCAACCAAAACAACTTTTGGGGAAAGATTTAAGTGTCTTCATAAGCTTAGAGGACCCTTGTGCTGCTTGATGGAAGAAACACTTAATGCTTGCACACTTTCTGAGAGATTTAATAATATCCATTTATGAATTTTGGTGCTCCAGAAAATAAATGTTTAGGATGTTTGTTACATATTGATTTACTATCAGTAGCCATGGTGATGTGGTTCTCTTGCTGCACCCATTAATCCAAAGTTGCAGGGCACGTAAACACCTAGACTTGAAACGCCAGCCGTGAAGGAATAAAATACTGGGAAAAGGTTTTTATTCAAAACCTGAATAAGCAACAAGAAAATGATACAGTACTTCAGGGGAATTTTAGATGGGCATCTGCAAATGCAACGAAGCATGTTAAAGAAGCTTTTCCTAAGCAAATGCATCCCCCATATTTATATGCATGATGAGTAAGATTTGAATAACACTTAGTGTGTCTGGAAAAATAATGTGTTTTCATTAATATTCGGCAGCCACCTCCGCTCTGTTTTTGATGCCTGCTAAAAAGGTTTCTGTTTATGCAAGCCTACCTAGGCATGTAATTTCTATTGTGTATACTGGTTTTTAAATGCTGCTTGTTTTATATATTTTGATAATTTTATTATGTTAGCTTTTCCCCCATAAAGTCTATTTATTTTACCGGTGTTTTCTTATAAATATTTTATACCATTTAATGTAAGCTGCTTAGAAATTATTATTCTGTGCTGAATACGTGGTCTATACATTTTGTTAAATATAAATAAATAAGATGTAACCAGACAGAAAAGCAGCAGCATTTGCTGAATTCTTCTATATTTAAAACTTCAATGTTTAGATTAGTCTAAATAAGCAAGATCAACCTAGAAAACACAGCCATTTTAAACAGTGCTAAGAGTCTATTTTATGATTAGGATACATTTAGATTTCTGCTTTAATTACTATATACAGCAATATGCAAACAGCATTCAGTTGTTTCTGTTTTAAATTGCTAAGTGATCCATGTGGCTGCTTATAATATTTTCCTGTGTATCTTAATTACGTTTCATGTTTTTGTCAATTTAGCTAATTTGAGAGAAATGTATATTGTTGAATTATGCATTAAAATGGATCCAGTGGTGTATATGGGGCCTGACAACATTATCTACAGTTGACTGGCTACATGTCCTTTAATATCATTAATATTGTCTCTGAGCGTCTTCTAAAATAGCATGCTTCTAAAAAAGCATACTTTCAACCACATGTATCCTTTGAAAGAAAGTCTTGCAGGCGAGTCCATGCCAATAGTGTTACATCCTTCCCACAAAAAAACCCAGATGTTTGGAGGTGGAGGAATTCCTTCTGCTTCAGGAAAGGAGTGCTGCTTTATCCTTCCTTTTCAGTTACATGCTTCAGGGCAAAGAGCAGAAAGAGTCCCAGCCTATTTTTAAAAATGCAATAAAAACCAGCAAACGCTCTTCAAAATGGCCACTCTTTGGTTCAAGCTGTGGTGAACTGGAGAGCACAGAGTTACAGTGGTACCTCTGGATGTGAACGGGATCCGTTCTGGAGCCCGGTTCGCATCCTGAAGTGAACACAACTCGCGTCTGCGCGGGTCGCGATTCGCCACTTCCGCGCATGCGCGTGATGTCATTTTGAGCATCTGCGCATGCGTGAGTGGCGAAACCCGGAAGTAACACCTTCCGTTACTTCCGGGTTGCTGCGGAGCGTAACCTGAAAATGCTCAACCTGAAGCATATTTAACCCAAGGTATGACTGCATACCTTAACTCTCTGGCCAGCTTCCCAGTTCTTTCCATAGAGCTCATAACCTATGTAGAATTAATATCAATCCCATTGTTTTAAGTAGCTTACTATGGTAACCTTAATATTCTCTTACATAGAGAACAAAAGCCAGCTCCAGAATCCATAGGGAGCCACAAGTTGCCTAAATTTGGCAGTGTGAATGACCCTAAGGTGCTGGTTTATAATTAAGAAGTGAATTTGGTTTAATAAATTGGGCAATGCATTTATTTTTATTTATTAAAATTATTATAGATTGTGCTTTCCTGTAAACTTTTGTAGAGCAGTATGAAATTTAATAGTGAATTGCAGGTCCTCGATGAGGGCTGAAAAACTGAGCCTCAATCTTGGCAAGACGAAGGCTGTGTGGGTGAGTGGTTGTATCCAGGTAGCTGGTAAGCTGCTTGCCTGAGCGGCAGGGAGTCACACTCTCTCCGCATAGCCAAAGGTGCTTCTGAGTCCATCTCTTGTCATTGGAAGAACAAGTATTCTTGGTGGCCCAGAGTGCCTTTTACCAACCAGGGGTGATAAGGACAGCGATAGCCATTCCTGGATAGCTTGACCACAGTTGTCCATGCAATAACAGAAACAACAACAATTTTATTATTTGTACCTCGCCCATCCAATTGGGTTGTTCCAGCCACTCTGGGCAGCTTCCAGCATATACAAAAACGTAATAAAACATTAAACATTAAAAACTTCACTGTACAGGGCTGCCTTCCGATGTCTTCTAAAGGTTGTATAGTTACTTATCTCTTTGACATCTGGCGCGACTACCGAGAAGACCGCCTACCTGGTTCCCTGTAGCTTCACTTCTCACAGTGAGGGAGCTGCCAAAAGCCTCTCGGTGCTGTATCTCAGTGTCCGGGCTGGAAAGATGAGGGTGAAGATGCTCCTTCAAATATACAGATCATCAGTAACCTCAAAGTGGGATTGGTATGAACATAAAAGTACTACAGTTCCCAAGGCACAAAATAATTGCGCTTGAGTGTTTGGAAAATGTACCAAAACCTCTGAAGCTCTTTTAGTTTACTTGAAACATTATATATTTGCTTTTAGCTTATTTGTTGTCTAATGGCAGAAAAGTATTGTAAAATACATTTCTGTCAGCATGTGCCCACAAGAGAAGCTTGTCAGGTTACAGATTGCATAGTCAGCCCTGAAAAGCATAATATGCTAGCGGCTTTAGGGAGAAATGCTTCTGAACTCCTCACAGCCAAGCTGATAGAGATAAGAGAAGCAGGAGCTGACAAACCCAAGGCTGCTTCTTGTAATGTTAAACCGTAGTTAAGCCTTATGTCTTAATCAGGCCTTTGTCGAGAAACAGTGGCCTGACAAAGTAATTGATTGCTAGCAGTTATAGGACTACTTATAGAAAATGGGAATGCCTCTTAGCAGAGAGAACGTTTTTGTTAATGGTTTTACAAGACCACTTATTTTATACCTAAATCAATAAGTTGATTCTGATGTAATTCCCTATCATTACAAGTCAACACTTCAAAACAAATGAATTTTGATCTTATTCAGCTGTCAATAACTAGGACTCCAATCCAAACACAACCTGAAGTACATAGAAGCACACTGATGATCGTAAAATAATCAAAATGCCCTGCATAATCAGTTGGTGCTGTGGTACGGAATACAAAGACTTTTGGGTGAAACACAACTTTTATTCAGGCAGAATAGAATGCTAAAAATGTAAAAATTTCACAAGGCTGGCTAGATACAAATGAAAAATGAAACTATCTGCCACCCATGTGTCACATCCGCATGCAAAATCAGGAGTTTGGGAGATCAGATGCTAACTTGCTGTATCATACGCTCCAGATGAGTTAAAGGAGAAGTTAGTTGTGATGCAGATATTTAAGCAATCAGAATTGAGACTAAGAATATAAAAATGCAATGCTAAGAACTGCAGACAGGCCAAACAGTGGTTAGTTTAAACTATGATGCCTTGGAACAAGTCAGGACCAAACCCAAAAGGTTTAAAACTAATTTCATAAGAACAAATAATGGTTAATTTAAACAGGAAGTGGGTGCTTTTAATCTCCTCCTCTGGAGTGTACAAAAGTCGAAGGACAGATAATAATGGAAGAATTTTTATTTTTATTTTATCTTGTGACCATGCCAGAGAGGAGGAAAAACTGAGTTCACAAAGTTCTAAATGGTAGGTTAATATTGCATCAAATGAGGCCAGTGTGACTAGGTGGAAATGAATATAGTTGAAATCAGAATGTGGCATCCTACACAATATGAATAACAGGTGTACTTAACGCTGCATAAAGAGGTGTGGATTACAGTTATGTCATGTTCTTACTGCCTAACCTCAAATGCTCGTGTAGATAGTGTTTTTTCTTCCTCTTCATGTAAACTTTCTATAAGCCTGTTTCTTCACCATTTATCACTTGGATAATTAAGATGGCTCACAAACGCCAAACTTGCCAGAGAATGACAGCAGTTGTCAGGTAATAAATCATACTGCTTATCAATTAATCTCTACAACCGCAAAGCAAAGTAAACATTTCTTCCCAGGTGATATATTGGGATTGTTATAGTTAAGTATGTGGATCTCTTTTGGCCATTTAAAAGTGCAGTGCTCAAGAGAGGGCTTCACTCTTACGACACTCTGGAGCTGGGAGCCATACTTTCGCACTGAAGTGTTTCTTGTTGTGCAGTAGACAGTAAATGTGTCTCCACCCCCATTGTCCAGCCCAGACACTGAGGTCCAGTTCCAAGGGCCTTCTGGCGGTTCCCTCGCTGTGAGAAGTGAGGTTACAGGGAACTAGGCAGAGGTAGTGACACCTGCCCTGTGGAATGCCCTCCCAGCAGATGTCAAGGCAATAAGCAACTATTTTACTTTTAAAAGACAACAGAAGGCGGCCCTGTTTAGGGAAGTTTTTAATCTTTGCTGCTGTATTATTTTTAATATTCGGTTGGAAGCTGCCCAGAGTGGCTGGGGAAACTCAGCCAGATGGGCGGGGTATAAATAATAAATTATTATTAATTATTATAAATGGTTCTTGTTCATTATTATAAATGGTTCATCAAGAAACATACTGATGAGAGCTAAATCATATCAGTCTCCTGTTAGGGTCCGTGTTGTGTGTTCCAGTGTTCCTGGTGATGGAAAGAGAGTTCTGCTCACAGAATAACCCCTCCCCTTTCATGAGCAGAACTTAGCCCATCAATTGTAGAAGCAATTTGTTTTGGTCCATCTCAATGTTTGTTTGAAAGTGCTCCTGCAAGCCTTTTTCATGACAAGAAAAGTACTAAATTAAGATGCTTAGAATTGACTACCCTTTCATAAAACCAGTTATAGGCAAACCCGTATCCTGGGTTTTTATAATTTACCCATTTTGCTAAATTTTTATTGCTTAGTTCCATTTGAAATGGTTTTACATGTTTTTATAATGGATTTATTTTTATAATTGTGCATTTTATTATTCTAACTTGTTCTGGGTCCTTTTGATGGCGGGCGGGTGAGAAATCTTATAAAGAAATGAACATCTGACTTGGCATTAGACAATATGAGTTTTCCCATCATTTTGACTTCTGTATTAATCAGATTGTATTTTCATCATTTTTAATGTATAGTGAAAGGGATGACTTCAGCCAACTAATCTTAAAGTAGGGATATTGGATCCACCATCCATTAGGGCTGTATATTCCACTGTGTTCTGGTCATACAAGGTCAAAAGAACCAAATTTGATAACCTGAAAGTACCAGTTTTCATTTTAGAACAGTCAAATTTCTTACCCTTTGGGCACAAAGATAAGCGAGTTGGGGATGTTTCAGAAGTGAGGCTTGTAAGTACTGGCACTGCAGAAGCAAAAGAGATACCATGCCATTAGATTTGTGTATTTAAAGTACAGGCACTATGCAATAATATCACAAATTGAAATCTACTTAATTCAGTGAGGATTTATTTTTTATTTTTTAAATCTGGCTGTTAATTAAGGTGTGAGTTGGCCCACAGGGAACATTTTCTTCCCAGTATCAGTTTGTAAGATGTCTGCTTGTAAGCTGCTGCTCTGAAAAGCATCCATTCAAGGTGATAATAAAATGAAGATGTCACGTAATTTTTCTTTCAGTTGGAGAATTTGTGAGTGATGCTCTTCTGGTGCCAGATAAGTGCAAATTCCTTCACCAGGAAAGGATGGATATATGTGAAACTCACCTGCACTGGCACACAGTAGCTAAGGAGGTATGTTTATAATCAGTACCTTGAAGATTATTTGAAGCTTCTTATGAATAAAAATAAATGCAATAAGGCAGTGTTTCCCAACCTTGGGTCTCCAGCTGTTTTTTTCGGACTACAATTCCCATCATCCCTGACCACTGGTCTTGCTAGCTAGGGATGATGGGAGTTGTAGTTCAAAAACAGCTGAAGACCCGGTGTTGGGAAACACTGCAATAAGGTATTGTGGGGAAAAGGGGAATGTGTGGTTATATTCCTATCTATTGTTTTATAAGCCTGTGGGCACAGCTGAGTGTTCATCTTTATTGTCTGAAGCCTTAATTAGGAGCCAAATATTTTAATTTTTCAGTTATATTCCATGTCAGATTTTAGTGGCTTTGACAAACACTTGGAAAATCTTACGGAAAATAAAATCACAGTTCAGTGCTACCAGCTTAGAACAGTTGCTAAACAAATTGCAAAGGCCAGCAAAATACTCTGGGAACAACTTACACAAGACAAACAACAAAACATAATGAATTTCTGTGGCTCCTGTGTTCAGGTTCACTCTAAAGGTGCTGCAGCAGTAAATTATTACTGATGACCACAGTCCATTCTTGAGAGTAATGGCACCTTGAAGGATATAACAGGCAGCCTACTGAGAGCTCTTGAAACTACTGCATGCTGCAAACAAATTGCAGAAGGGACAAGATCCTCGAGAAACCATCATATCAGTTATGCCCTTTGATTAGCATTGGCTACATCATTCTAACAATGCCATTTACAATATTCAATGTTCTTGCATCTTCTCAGTGTTGTCCAGCTGTAGTCTACATAAGCCAGAGCAGTTTCTGTTCACTAAAAACATTCTGTTTAAGAAAAACATCAGGCACAAAAAGAATAGGAATACAATCAACTTATGGAGGAACACATTTTAACCTACCTGGACATCAAGGACCTCAAAGTGGTTCTCTTCAAACAAATTAATTCAGGTGGAAAATGAGGTGGCAGAAGAAGAATAAATACAATAGGTAATTGTGTAATCTGATGTCTGAACAGGCACCATGGATTTTTTTTTTATGTTAAAAACATAGAGAACTTAAGGATAAGTAAATAAAACTGCTGTTCTTCTATGCTTGTTGTTGCTTGTTTTCAACATCTGGAAAAGTGGACTGTGTAGTCTACTGTCTTAAACTAAAAAGTCCATTTTTAATGGACCAAACATCTTTTTTTTAAACAAACAGACAAACCCACCGTCCTTGATTCTACAAGTGAGAATACAACAGGGATTTTCAGTGATGGTCCAAATTTGAATTCCACTCCTACCCCACCTGATTTGTGTATATTTGCTGTTTGTAGTTCTTATCTAATTCTGTCAGTGAGAAATACTGCAGGTTTAAATCATGGAAGGGGAACTTTTAAACATCTTAAGGCCACTTTTCCCATTTTTAATTCCTTTCACAAGGGGGTGCTTTCTTTTTCTGTGAATATCTGAAGGCACATCCGTATATTTTGGAGAGTGCTGTCTCAGGTTGACTTCCAAGTGCTCTTGACTTCAAGATTATATCTGCAATGCACCATCTACTTGCTTAGAAGATACAAATGCAAAGTATGTTATATTCTGTGTGGTTTATCTGTAATCCTTTAACATGGGAATGTCTTCTTGATAAAACCTTTATATATTAGTATTCATTTACGCCTTGTGGTTCTCACTGAACATCAGTGAAGTAAGAGTTACTTTCCACCGTTGCATGGAGCCACCACAATGTAGAGCAAATTCCTGGGCTTCTGTGTGATTATTGCTCTAAGGTTTGAATTGGTGCTAAGAGTTGAATTAACGCTAAGTGTACACGTTGAATCAATTTGTTAGCCATTCTCTAATAAATATTTTAAATAGCTTCTTTCTCGTGTAACCATATATTCTGTCTCCTCCCCCCCCCCCCATTTTGTTTTTAGTCCTGTAGCGAAAAGGGCATGAATCTGCATGACTATGGTATGCTGTTACCGTGTGGGATTGACAAGTTCCGGGGTGTGGAGTTTGTTTGCTGCCCGGTAGCAGACGAAAGTGACAACATAGATTCAGCTGATGCTGAAGAAGATGACTCTGATGTTTGGTGGGGAGGAGCCGATGCAGATTATGCAGATGGCAGGTAAGGCCGCTACTCCTGCCATCATTAGGCAGTTTATTAAGCCAAGATGTTCTTTTGAAGAAAAAGTTTGCATGAGAAACTTCAGCAGAGGAATCCTTTGCTGAAAGTCTTTGACTGAAAGATTGTGATCTTTTAATTACAAAGATGCAGCTCAGTCCACAGCATGTTTACTTGGAAGTAAGTAGATTGTTCAGTGGAATTGGCAAGGCATAGAATTCTTGTCTTTAAGTGAATTTTGAACTGTATTCATGTTGCTGGTGTAATGTTTGAAGTGACTTAGTTTTACGTTGTTGCCTCATGCCAAGTGATCAGAAGTTTGGAGAAGGGGTAATCGATTCTAGATACAACCTTACTACTTCCAGCTCAATAGCTGAAAACATCTATCTGTTTCTTAGAGAGTCATTGCATCTTATTTATTTCTATTTATTTCATAAAATTTATACACTACTTCATTGTAATAAACCCCCTCAAAGCAGTTTACAAAAAAACCTATCACTTTTTGCTGATTTAAAATATATTCCAATTACAGTCATACCTTGGGTTGAATGTGCTTTGGGATGAGCGCATTCGAGTTACGCTCCACGGCAACCCTGAAGTAATGGAGCACGTTACTTCCATGTTTCGCCGCTTTTGCATGCGCAGACGCTCAAAATGACATCATGCGCATGCGCAGAAGTGCCAAAACGTGACCTGCAGATGCGCAGACACGGGTTACGTTTGCTTCTAGATCCCGTTTGCATCTAGAGGCACCACTGTACTAAGATGCAAAAATCTTTCTCATCCTGACAGCTAACTTAGAAAAAAGAACTTTGAAGGAACATACTGCTTTAGGATTTATTTTTTTGTTAAGCTGACAGTTCTTTTTAAAAAAATAACACAGATTATAACCTTTGTTCATAATGGAATCTTAAACTACAATTCATTAGGGTTGGGTTTTAGCTTCAGTACAGTGAATTGTCATTAGCCAGACAAATGTGCTCAAGCTCTTAAATTTGACATTTTGTTTGTGTTTGATCTGCACATTTGGAGAATTTGTTTCAGGGTTTGGAAACAGAAGTTGGGCTTTAATTGAGGAATGGTAAAGGGCTTTGATTTCCTGTGCTGTGCTATATTCTTCTGAACATGCTGTTAGAGATGAGTTGCTTGGCTATATTATATGGCTCTTTCAGTGTGACGTAGCACAAGTGATGTTGTGATGGTAGTTTATTTATTAAAGATACTAAAAGGAATGCTCTCGTGGAATGTTCATAAGAACGTTACCTTGATTTGTGTCTATGCTTCATCATCTCAGAGGTTGAAAAATAGACTTTTACTCAAGTGTGGACTTCATATTTGCATTGCAGTCCTCAGTCATAGCAAGATATTTTAAGAGATCTGAGTTTTATGTCCTGTCTGGTGTTAGATGTTTGATGTTATATTTAACAGTGTTTAGCTCTGATGGCTTGATACTTAAGATAATGTTTACCTCATGTCCTTCAATCTTGCTATCGTTTGCTTTACACTCCCACTAGAAAATTATATTTGCAGACTGGGGAAAGTTCTGGAAAGAGTTATCAGAATGATTGGGGAAGGTTTCATTTCTGGAATTATAAATTCCTCAGTCATAAATTCCTCGCGGTGTGTTTGTAGAGACTAACAGGAACTCCTTCCCACCCGAATCTCAGGAGAAAAGTTGAAGCTCTGATGAGTGAATTAAGTCACCTGACATAGCAACCTCTGATGATTTTCAAAACTGGCCTAATCCATTTATAGACCCCTCTTGGTAATTTAATTGACCATATAATTCATTTTACGTAGCTTCCTGCTGCTATATTTATTCCCCTCCTTTATTCTTTGGCTTTCAAATTCAGTGCCAGGAAAACAGAGAAATGCAAGTTACTGGATCCGTCAGCAAGAGTGGGGGCAAGCATGGCCAGCTCTGCTCACCTCTCGTTGCTGCTTTCTGGCTTCCTGTGCCATTTGGAACCCTAAAAAGATCAGCATTGATCTTGCATATATTGGTTGCTTAGAAGTTTGTGTGGTATGAGAAGTGGGAGCGGTTTTATTGCAGGCTAGCAAATGAGGCCCATAAGTTGCATCTGGCCTGCTCAGACTTTTCCTCCAGTGTGTGCAACCCCACATCCCCACAGTCTCCAGTTTACTCACAGGCTAATCATTCCTGAGGTGATTGTGAAGGAAGACTTCTCTGAAGCAAAAAAACTCCTCCCAAAAACAAAACTGGATAGGGTCAAGCTGGATAGAGTCCATTGTCATTACATTGCTGATACTTGAGATTCCTTCTTATTTCCCCTCAAGAATGAGGAGAGCATTTGCCCTGTGCATCATTTAATACGTTTAATAGGCTTTGGAAAACTAATTACTAGCACCAGCAGGTTGAGCCAGTTTACTGTAAACTAGATGTGGTTGCCTGCGACTCTTAATCCAAGCTCTGATTATTATCTGCTGGAGAGTGAATACTTAGGAATATCTGCCAAAGGAATTTATCTCCAGATGAAGCACTTAACAGAGCAATTGAAACCCCCAATCTGCCTTAGTGGAGGGGATTTGGAGTTGACTCCGCCAGTAGAGGGTCTTTGCCACCACAGAGATCCCACTGTACCTGCTGAAAGCATGAAAAACACCGGTGAAAGCTACCAGCCAGTGTGAAAACCCCCCCCCCCAACAAAAACCCCCACAGGGCATTCCTGGGTTGGAACTGTACTGGTTTATGTATGTACGGGAAGTAGCTGTTGCAATAGCTGAGAAATCTCATAGAAGGATGCACAAATTTGGTTTACTTCAAAAGAAGAGGTGCCACCATGTAAGTTTAGGTTAGTATTCTCCCGTATGAATGCTCACTGCTGCACCATTTAAGGACTAATAGATTTACCTCTAATGGATTATGTCCTGTGCATTTGAGAGTATATCTGAATAAGCTGCTTTTGAAAGGAAGCACGCAAAGATGCTATATTTGGAGTAGTCCTCTCCAGTTTTTCTAAATGCACAAATGTTAACTGAGTAAACAAGAAGATAATGTGTTATTATTTCAGATGCACATAAGCTGACAGATAACATAGACACATCAGTGGACTTAGAGATGCACCTAATGGCTTGGGTAATACAATTACCCTAAATATCTGAGTCCTGGGATGATGGGCATTAGGAATCTTGGAAAACCTGGTAATGCTTCCTGTATATTTGTCCAGGTGTCTCTTCTCTGCAGACCCCCCCCCCTTTTAAAAATGACCAAGCAGTTGTACCTAAAAGCCCATCTTCTGTTTCAATATAAATATTTATAGCTTAACTGGATTTTGTATGTTAAAAATGCAAACATTCTGGCTTCCTGGCTTAGTGGCAAGTCAGCGCTGTTTCCTTAAGAGCAGGTGCCTGTTCTAGCCCTATTGTTGCCAGCCAGGGTAAATAATAGTGAGGCAGATAGACCAATGGTCAGCTTCCTTCTTAATTCTGAATGATTTTCTCTCTCCATTGTGGCCTTATATGAGATCATATAATTCCCACCCCCCTCTCTCTCTTCCATAACTACTGGCTTATTATTTATGGTACTGATGTCTACCTTCCGTGTTATCTATTTCTTTGTGGGTTGCAAAACCTGACCCCTTTGAGGGTGGGTCTGGGCTCTCTTAATAAGTGTGCCGCTACTTAGTGACAATGGTGAAGTTCAAAATACAGTACATCTTTGTCCAGCTAGTCATGTTCAGATGTATGTCAAAGCAAGTGTGATTTACTCCCAAAGTTCTTTTCCACCTGGAATCATGATTCTGCTTGCTAACAAAGTAGCATGCTTATAATGTTTAGTTCATTTTTTGGCCGAAACGTATTTTGCTGTTGTTGTTTTTGCTGATTTGGATATGAAAGTATAAAGAACCTATGATCCTTCAAATGTTATCTCACTATCTCTGTCATGCTGTCCAGGCCTGATGTAAGTTGGAGCCCAATAGCCTCCTGAAGGTTGCAGGTTCCCCATTCCTGATGTAGCACTGTCCTCCTTTTCCTAATTTAGTGCAATGATAGAGCATCTGCCTTGTACGCAGAGGCTCCAGGCTTCATCCTTGGTGTCTGCAGGTAGGGCTGGGAAAAGCTCCTATCTGAATTCCTGGCGAACTGCTGCCAGTTAAAGTAGACAATACACAGTTAGAGGGACCCAGTGGTCTATCTCTGTGTAAGTCAGTTTCCAATGTTCCTCCATTCTGTTTACATACCTTCCTATGCTGAAGTTGCCTGTAAAAGACATGAGTACAACAAACACATGTTGGTTGTATGGCATGAGCAGGATTTTTACATGAGAACAATTTAACAGAACCCCAACTGCAAAGCATTTGCCTGGCTGATTTAGTTAGTTAGAAACAAATTCACTTTTGTGAATACCATTTTATGTAACTTTCGTTGTGTGTAGCACAATGAACTTTCTGACCTGGCCAGATGTTTTCTAAATGTTCAGCCTCCCCAAACACAAAGCAGTGATTTCCAAACCTTAAGCAGAGGTCATAGAGTCAGCCATGCAATGGGAGGTTATGTAGTCTAGCATGGCTATTATTACACATTAAGTTCTTTTCTTTTCTCAGTGATCAGTTTAATAAAGGCTGTATCTGCATAAAGCTGTGAATTAATTGCTTTAAAAAACATATTGTGAGGAGTTTAACAGAATCCATTGCTGCTTGCAGTTATGACAAGATAGCAGAAGAACAGTTGACAGAGGAAGAGGACATTACAGATGTGGAGGATGAAATTGCTGATGACGACGATGAAGATGGCGATGAAGCTGAAGAAGAGGTAGATGATCAGTTTCAGGAAGCCACTGAACGAACAACCAGTATCGCCACCACCACTACCACAACTACAGAGTCTGTAGAAGAGGTTGTTCGAGGTAAGCTGTTATTTATAGAGCATGAGGTCTAAGGAACTGATCTTCACAGTGTGCATATGCCCATTACTGCAAAAAATGTTCCAAACAGCAAAATATTCCAAGTTGCTATACCAATCATGCTTTTCCATTGTGATTTGCCAAATTTGTGTGCTACTCCCCGCCCCCTTTTGCTCCCCTCAGACTCCCAGTAACAACCTAAATCATGTTTTGATGATTGTCATCTCTGTGCGCATGGATAAAAAGTGATTTAAAATAGATGTGAACTTTTAATTTAAAATAGTGTCAACCATGTGGTGAACAGTTTTAGTAAGGTATGAGATGGGAAAGGATGCATGTCAAGAGGGGGTTTGCTTGCTGGGTCATCAGCTTATATTAAGAATAAAATTGTTCTTGGGGGTAACAAAAATAGATTGGTGGTTTAAGGACTCTCCCCCCCCCCCGCCTTTCTTAAGCCATCATCATTTAGAAGCCAGAAGATGGTACAAATTTAGATTTACAGGATATAGTGAGAAACAAGTATAGGATACAAGAATGGTCGCGGTGTTTATTTTGTTAGCATAATATGTATAGCACTTAATTGTAAAAAAAATATAAAAAAACTTGGGGGATTTACACTTCATAGGATGCTTAGAAAGTTGAAGAAGCATGGATATTTTCCAAAACAGAACAACCTATTCTGTGTTCTGGATACTGAGTATTTATGAGAGAGGGATGAACACATATGTAGAAATGAGAGCTTTCAGTACTATTTTAATTTTGTTAGTCACATTTATCTCTTTCCTTTCCTTCAAGTAGCTCAGGTGTGGGGACCCTTTGCCCTCCCCCATCCTCCAGATGTTGCTGAACTACAGCTTCCACCAACCCTGGTCTTTGGCCATGCTTGCTGAGACAGATGGGACTTGTGTTTATCAACATCTTGAGGGCAAAAGCACACTAGAGAGAGCTCAAGGCAGCATACAAACTCCTCCCCTCCTTCCTTTTCCTTGTTGGCTTTAACCATGATTTCTCTTTGCACTTGTATCAATGGTAATCATGGTTCGTGCTACCTAAGAACTCAAGTGTTTTAGTTGCTTTTGAATATGTTTCCTATAGATGTTTTGCTATGTTGTGTATTATTACATTGTACTGCATTGTTATTAACTGCCTTGAGTACATAATTGGAGAAGAGCAGAGATACAAATTGGCATGACAAATAAATTGCCAGGTTCCATAGTGTTGTCAAACAAGATTCAAGACTGAAGTTAGCATTGATGCAGGTGTGCTGATAAATCACAACTAGTGTTGAGAAAGGAAGGAGTCGATAGATCAATTCTGGGGAATGGAGGAAGACATTTCTGAGTCTGGTCTATTCCCAGTCACTTATCCAAGGTTTTGAGCTTAGCAACATTACCTCTGCACTAGGCCAATTAAATAAAGCAGTGATGGGAAAGTAGCTTACAACAAGTATGCTTTGAATAGAGGAGATCCTAATTGCATTTTAGTTGAAATGTGGAAAAACGATCAAATAAGTATTACTTATTCAGACCTCTTTTATTACTTCTATGTGTATTGAACCATCTGGTGGCTAGCAGGACATTCCATGGAACTCCTCATTTGCTTTGTTGGTAGATATATATTTTTATCCTACTTTTAAACTCCAAATGCAGCAAAAACTGTATTTGGCCAGTGATCAGGCTAAGGACCTGACATAAACAAAAATATATTCCATTAGGACAGATGCAGATCTCCTGCAAAAGGACATTCAGCACCTTGGGGGTCAAAACAGAGAAAGTGCTTTCCCTCATTCCCATCAAAAAGTTGTTTGAAAAGAGACCTCAGTGGAAAACACAGTTGTATGTGTCTCCCATACAGTCTCTCTTCCTTTGCTCAATCAATGAATCTGGGTCTGAGCTTGTCTTCCTCGACAGAGCAGAGAAGGTAGGCTGGATATTGAAGAAGGAGAGTGCTCACAGACCTCTCTTTCTCCACATGGGAGCACCAAGAGAGGACGGGAAACAAAGTGTTGTTCAAATGGAGATCCCTCCACATGCCATAACTGCTGCATTCACGCAGGGAAAGATTGCAGCCAGTATATTTTTCTTCACTGTAATTTCTCCTCATATTTAATAAGCAGGAGCCAAACCTCTTCTTGCTAGAATGGAACACACACAAAATGCTTCCATTTTCAGGAACATTGCAGTTTAAATCCTGCCTGGAGAATGACAGGTGGCAGCCTGTTATTTCTTGCCCATCGGCAAACATATTATATGAAAGGTGTGTTCTTAACAGCTGTTCTGCTTCAGTAAAGTAGGGATGGTGGTGCAGGAAGAGAGAATGGCTTCACGTAAGAATGTTTTCCTGGGAGACTAGTAGTACAACTCTTCATTTCTATAAGCATCGTCATGAGACAAGCGTATATCTGTTTTTAGAGGCTCTCAATAGCATCGGGGGACTGAGTCTCTGCTGCTAATGCATTGGTTTTCTTTTAGGTTTGTACGTTTAGCTAGCATTCAGTCTGCACAGGTGCTATTACTTGTGAGCTGCAGGTTGCTAATTTCTTTCCTATGGCAGATAACACAGTTGCCCACAGCCCTTGTCACTCCCTCAGAAGCCTTTTCAAGGACCTGAAAGTGCCAAGGCAAGAAGACCTAGAGAAATGATAAGCAAGGAAGTAGAGGTGCATGCTGAGAAACCGTGTTCTCGCCACAGATCTAAGTCATATTGGCA
This sequence comes from Podarcis erhardii, assembly GCF_964252035.2. NCBI lineage: Eukaryota > Metazoa > Chordata > Lepidosauria > Squamata > Lacertidae > Podarcis > Podarcis erhardii. The sequence goes on along the minus strand of NC_138508.1, from coordinate 51,824,581 downwards.
TGACATTTCCAGAGACAATCTCTTTTCCCCATGCATTCACAGATACGTTTGCAAGGAAGAAAAATGACAGGAAGCGTCCTCAGAAGAGGAGACATTTTTTAATACTGAATGACCATCTTTCATACTGATTCTAGGGCTATTTATTGTACTTTTGCCTACCTGTGTTCTGATCACACTTTAATCACCAGCCATTATAAAAGGTCTGCTGTGTGTCACAGCTGCTTTGTTAGATGTCATGTCACTTTGGTATTAGGAATATTGATGAGAGAAAAAAGTGAATGCCATTTTATAAGGTCTGGCTGAAGCTGAGCAATGCGTCTTGGTGCAGCCATTTCCTGAGTTCTTTTGTTCTTTCGAGATAGTTGTTACTCAGATGCTTCCTTTCTCCATATATATATATATGATAGTGCAAATAGCTTTTTTAAGGTTAATTCTCACCTAAAGGGAGATACTGAAAGGAAGCTACAGGACATCCAGCCGTCTTGTAAACACAACAGCCTGTAAGCAACCATTTTGCAGCTACGGGAGACTTCACAAAGGTCTGAGTCATGTATTTGTATTTACTGGGCTACCCTTGATTAATGCCACTGGTCCTGTAGATCTGTCATTTTTAATTCACCTGTTGGTGCTTATATATGGTATTTTGATATTTGTGAATTATTCTTTATTCCCACTACTGTAAATATAGTTCTATATACTCACCTTTACTATCATTCTTTTGTCCTTGTATGACTGTTGGGAACATTAGGAAATGGATATTGTCAGAGCTGTTAGCAGTTCTATACAGTTTGACTTGGAAGGTCATTTCTGTTGCTTGTTTTTATATACAGTGGTACCTCGGGTTAAGTACTTAATTTGTTCCGGGTGGACCTCCTGCTGCTGGGACCTCCTGCTGCTGCCACGCCGCCACCGCGCAATTTCTGTTCTCATCCTGAAGCAAAGTTCTTAACCCGAGGTACTATTTCTAGGTTAGCGGAGTCTGTAACCTGAAGCGTATGTAACCCGAGGTACCACTGTAGTGCCATCAGTTTACAGGGCACTTTACAGAGTAGCAACAACAATTGGTCCGTATCCCAAGTGGCTTACATAAAGACACTGGTATTTCCATCAAACTTGAGGGAGAGATTTCACTTACCATCTTAAAGTTTGACATGGGCAGAACTGGATCCATGTGTTTAAAAAAACCCAGGGTGTATACAATCCATTAACAAGAGAGCAATTTATGAATGTAATGCTCCTGGCCATTAAATTATGTAAGTCTGCCGATTTAGGTAAAATAAAAGTAGTGCTCTTTCCTTTGTGCAGTGCAGGCGGTACTCATTTTAGGCACATCCAGTCGACCCATGGTTGTGGACGTGCGGGTCCTTTTGGACCCGAAGAGGGCAGGATGCACACCAAGAATGCTCGCAGGGGCTGGGAGCAGAACCCCCATGCAAAACATTTGCTGCCTGGAGCTATTTGATCCCTAGATTTGAAATGAATATTTCAGGAATACAAAACAGGAGTTCTTAAAGTATAATATGCTAACTGGAAGGCCATGGGTAATAACCAAAGTGAGTCATACAAACAGATTGATTGAAAGTATGAATTAATTGGATGTTGCCCTATATATTCCAGGTGCACTATATTAACTGCTAAATTCATGTCCTAATTATTCTTTTTCGCTGAATTAAAAATAAACATTTGGAAGTGAAATTTAATTTTAATTATTTGTGGGTACAGATTATAGTTTTAAGGTATTTACCATCATAGAAATAACTGTTCTATTGGACTGGAGTCGAAACGAATAATTTAATTTTCTTTCCTGTAACTGCCTGCTGGGAGAATATTGCCATGGTGTAGCTAATGCCTAAGCTTTATTCTTTAAAATGCGTGCCAGCTTCACAGCTGTCTCCAGATAAATTTGAAAATGCCTCTTGTGTAATTAGCTTTTGTCTTTGGGTATTAAAATTAGTATTTGGCTTCTGATTCTAAGTGTATTTTTAGAAAAAATAATTTTCTTCTTGGTAAAATTAAACTTGGAAGTTCTGTTCAGGGAATATGTCTGAAATTCTATATCCACTTACCTAGAGGAAACCCCATTGAGCTTAGGGAGGCTTACATAAGAGTAGACATATATAGGATTGTGCTCTAAATTATACACAGTACAGTCTTGTACATTTTTGCTTAAAGGTAACTCCTGCTGAGTTCAAACCAACTTACTCTCAGGTAACTTTGTCTGTACTATACACCATATAAAATTCCTGCACAGTCAGGTACTAGCCTGCCAACTTAAGAGACTTGGTCTTATATATTTTCAAAACTGTTGTGTGGTTCTGCTAAGACACCTACATTTTTTTGTCCTCTTGTGTTGTACATTTAGACATACGTAACACAGGGCCAATTAGATGTTCCAAATAAAGTATTCATAATATTCCGATGCCAATTCATTTGCTAAACCCCTAAGCAGTTTACACATAACAAAAATCTAAAAGAAAAATATATAGATACAATTTTCTAACCAAAGAAACAAAGGAATTAAACAGAAATCTGTCAATAAAACATTTCAGTAAAATATCAGTAAATAAAACATCAGAGCAGTGTGATGGTTCTTATGACCAGATGGTTCTTATGACACAGTTGCTCTACAAAATGCAGTCTATCATGTACAGCACCCAATATACCCTAAAGTACCAAAGGTGCCACATACCATTTAGGGCTGAATATTTCAATATTAATTTTATTTCTTGACTGTGTCTTTTCCACCTTTCTTTCAAGGGAGTCCATGGCAGCAAACATCAAAAAAGTAAAAACACCACCACCAACCACACAATTAAAAACCAAAACATCTAAAAATACTAAGAATGTCTAAAAACATGCAAGATACTCAGATACCCTCACAGCTAATAATATCAGGGTTGTTAGGAACAGTCATAAAACACTTGAGTGAACAGGAATGTTTTTAAATTCTTCCTGAAAGTTAATAATGAGGGAGACAGATGCAGTTCACTAAAGAGGACATTCCAGAAGTGTGAAATGGCCACAGAGAAGGCGCCGTCATGGTCCTGTGCCAATTGGGCAACACCAGAAAAAGGTGGCATAACTACTGCTTTTATATGAGATGCACACAAGGGTTCTGTGTTTTCCTAGTATTTGTAGCAGTGAGCCAAGAACCTTGACGTAATAAACCATCCATTAATAAACCAACTATTAGGAGGGGGATAGATTAGTGTTGTGTCTGAACCTGGGATTGCGTTTATTCTGCCTAAACAAGCCAAGCTTTCTAAGCCAACAATAGATCATAGTTTAAGGCGAAACAAGCCGCCCTCCTGGATTTGGATGCAACTCTTAAGCTATCCCCTTTCTAAATTGTTTGCCGACTCAGCCGGGAAGCAGTAACTGGGTTTAACCTTAGGCCAAGGTTCTTTGCTTATTGTTACATGTGAACCTGACCACATACAATCTTACCAGGCACAGTAGCCCTTCACAATTGGTCCCAGTTGATGTGAGCAGACTTGCCAAGATAATCTTCAGAGTAGTGGAGGAATGTGGAAGGACTTAGCTTATAGTGTAAAGATGTTTGTAATTTTGCAAAAATGTAAGATCAAATGCATTTTGTATGAGGTAAGATAAATATCCTAGGTGAAAAGTGCGTTGAAAGTCTCAGCAACCATTTGTAAGTGGGGAGGGAAATTTGGCTTATTTACAGTTGAAGTGATTTGAAGGACATACTGGCTAGCAGGTTGATTATGACGTAGAAACATGCGGTGATAGGATGGAATAATAATAAAATTATGCTCCTAAAAATGTTCAGGATAAAGATCATAGCAAACTCTGCTTCCATGAGGAAAGGGGAAAGGAATGACAACTGAAGAACTGCCATTTTATGTTCAGCCATTTAATGTTCTGCAGGTTTACAAAGGAGTATGTGTATCTGTATATATATATGTATATATATATTTCCTGTTTGGAACATTATTGGTAAAGGGCTACAGATATGTACACTGATGCATAATGGGATTCTAAGATGAGCATATAGATTTTTATTTTTATTTTTTACATTTTTAGTTCAGAGGCAGATATAGTAGCTAACCTAAATAACAAAATCCATTTAAGCTTGTAGATGTGTGATGTGTTTCATTAGGACATGGCCCCCTGTCATACACAGAAGCATACAAAACTGGATACCTCTTGTGTTAAGGGTCGTTATTGAGAATGGGACTATATTGGGAGTAACTTCAGCTGTCCTGCCTTCATCGGTGTATCAGTCCTTTCGGCTTAGGGAGAAATAGCTTTCACTGTACTTCAATTTTGTCTTCTGAGGGGTGATTTTATAATGTGGCAATGCATGAGCATTTCCAAAGTAAATAGTGTACAGTTCAGGTCCTCCCTGATGGGCTTTCAGCGCTCCACTGAGACAAGAACCAATAGCTTGAATGGTTTGAATCCAATTTGAATTGTGGGACTAAAAGCAGTTGGTTTTTGAATGATGTAACAAACATGTAGAGAGACACCTAGTAAATTAACCTCTTCCTAGGGTAATTCCTGGTCTCCTAGGGCTATGTATATCACTACAAATAAAGGTATGTAGAAGAGCATTGACAATTCCACTTTCACGCTAAATATAGTTCCTCCACATCTCCTATAATTAGAGGTGTGCTCTGAACAAGCTGAGACTGGTCCTTGCCGCTCAATGATCTCCCGCTGGTACTTTGATGTGACTGAAGGAAAATGTGCACCATTCTTTTACGGCGGATGCGGTGGAAACCGAAACAACTTTGACACTGAGGAATACTGCATGGCAGTCTGTGGCAGCGTCAGTAAGTGGACCTCTCCAGCCTGTGGCAGTCTCTCTCTCTCTTTTCTATCTTGTGCCACTTTGGCTCTGCTGCTTAATTCCCCTGGGAGTGGGACTTTACCACCACTAACCGTACATCCCTCTGTCAGCTTCTCTTAATTGCTCACATCTTGTAGAGTGTGTTTGGCCATTAGTACATGTGTCTCTTTCTTTCTATTCAAGCTTGACAATTGGCGACTTTTGTTTTCCCATCTGTGACTTGTTATAGGCACAAGGTAATGGAAGCAGGGAGATGAGGCACTTGGAGTGAGAGTCTCTGTTGTAGGACTTGCTTTAGAAATGCATTTGCTCGTGTGTGTCTGTGCCTTTGTTCTCATGCACGTACAATGCATGATTAAAACAGAAACAGCCCACAAGCCTGTAAAGCTGCCTTTGGTTGTTTTATAATTGTTTGCTGTCCTCTTTTGGGAAAACACTAGACATGCATCAAAATGCCAGGATGCATATATTCACATTATAAACAACAACAACAAAATGGTTCCAGTGGAAAAAGTTACTCAGTTTGCTTATATATTTCCTTTTCCTTTTATAAAACAGATCTCTCCCCCCCCCCTTGGTGGTGATAAGGAAAGTGTCTGTTTCACACATGTGTGCACATTGTTTTTGTTATTTTGTACATTGGGTAGCTAGCAAACAATTGAACGTTTGTGTTTGGACGTCACAATAAACACTGGGAACAGGCCTCTGGTTCATGGAATTCTCCCTCGCCTCTCTTTCAATACAGTCACAAGGAAGAGATTGGAAACTTCCACTACTTCTTTTGATTACCCATAGTTTAGTATGTTGCCCAAACCCTAAACTGTGGTAAGTCTTTGGTTTGCAGAAACATTTGGTTTGCAGAAACATCAACATCATTAGCTATAGTGTGCTTTGTTGGACTATTGGACTAACTTTTCAGATCATCTGGACTGCTTTATTCTTTGGAAAGTTGTATGTCCCATTTTTCAACACAGTCTTCTATTGACACCATCCTTACCCCACCCCAATTTCTAGCAGAGGTCTCAAATTGTTAAAATATTGACCGTTAGGGTGGCCCTGGCAAAGATCTGTCCAAAGGTCTGTAAACCAAAGGTTCTAGGATATATTTTAAAAAATATTTGTATGAGACAAAAGCAAAAAACCCAACAGCAGATTTGTACAAGATTAAAACAAACAAAAATGTACATTTGAGAAATATATTTAAGGTAGCTACACAGCAGACGTCATATAGTATTGTGGGGAGATTGATTAAAATTGATAGTTTTTATAGTTTTAAAAGCTGAAAAACTGAACTGTGGTCTGAACCAAATAAGGCATATAATAGCTTTGATGTAACTGTCCTGTTGTCTCAGCTCTGCCTCATAGAATTCCCATGGGCGGGGGGACCTGAAGAGAGAGAGCAAATCGAATTCCATAAACACAATTCCAGCCTTTTCTTCTCAGCATGAAATATAGGCTGCTTCTCTTTCTCTCTTGTCTTCTATCTAGCAAGGGATATTTCACCTCATTTTCATCTGAGATAACTTTAAAGGTTAAGGCTTCTCACTTTTATACTGAAACATGTCACACTACTTCATGCCTTCTGTGACAAAGGAAAGCCTGATAAGTTGCCCCCTCAGGTAGACTCTCTGAAGAGACTCCAAATCTTGAAGCACATCAAATTAAATTCAACCAAACCAGTTTTCATTAGGAAAATGAGTTATAGTTGCACTATTGGGTCAAATCTGAGTAGAAACTAGAGAGATAATTCAAACATGCATCAGTCATCCAATCTATAGTATGAATTAGTAACATTCAAGACCGGCTGCACCAATTAATATTTTTGCAAATGTGAATTTGCCCTGAATCTCAAAGGTCCATTTACTAGAGCCGATGTATGACAGACTGAATTCTTGGTTTCCAAGACACTGGATTAACGATAGAACCCTCAGTTGCTTCCTTGTCAGCTCAATGTACTTCCTTCTCCTTTGGGAGGAAGAAGGCCTAGAAACCAATACAGTTTCAGACAGTTTCTCACCTCAGATGCTTATTCAGCATAGTGTTCCTGAGTGAGATAGTAACCATTTAATCAAGAGCACACCATCATACATCATAAACTTTATATCAGAGTAAAATGCTGTTTGAAGGAAAACCACCCCTCATGCAATCTTGACATACTGTGCTCAACACTAGAGACCCCACAGTGCATCTCACCACTTTCAGAAGCATAATTAGTTGGGGTGTAAGACAGCGCCTTTTCTAATGTGGCACCCATGTTGTAGAACTTCCTTGAAATTTTTGATTGACAACCTGTCTTTTAAGCATCTGGTGAGTGGCTAGGACCTTTTTATTTTGCTGATCTTTTAATGTGGATAAAAGTTTGTATCCCAATTTTCATGAGGAATATCTCTCCCCTCACCCTTTGATTTTATTGTTTGAAATTTGTTCTAGTCATTTTAATAGTATTTACTATGCAGTATTTATTTTATTACCTTTTTGCATTTAGTTTATATAAAGAAACACAAGATATACACAAACAGTATAACTTTTTCATAATTTTTATTTTATTTCTCTAGTCTTATTGAAATTAGCTAGCCATCAGGCATTAGAAATGCTAAGCAACATTTATTTTAGCAAACAAATGAGATAATGTCAGACCTGGGTGGATAACAGTGAACTTACTTTAAATATTACCTTGCATGCATGCATAGAATCCACTTAACCTTTAGTTTCTCCCCCACCCCCCTCCAGTAGAATTTAGAGTTGAGGAAATCTCAATACTATATTTCAGGGTGGATTTCCCCCCCACAACTGTTAAAGCACAGCATAATTTAAGATAACTTAAAAAGAAATGCATGCTGTGCACCTTAAGTGTGATTAATTGTATGGGTAATACATTGTTGTTTTTTGTGTGTGTTAATAACGTTGCAATTATGAAAGGGGTTGGGTTAACCTAGAACATGGCTGGATGCCAATAATGGGGCTTACACACACTCAAATATTTGCCTTTAAAACCTGTAATCCCAATGTTTATGAATTGCCTGGATTGCTGTGTGGTCTGGAGTAGCTGCTGTTTATAAAAAGTAAATCTATACACACACCCTTTAATATCACAGGACTTACTCTGTTGGATCCTAGCCCATATATTTGTATTGTGGAAAAATGATTTATGGCACAGCTGCTATTTTTAATTGTTGAATTTCATTTCACTCTCAAATTGGCAGAATATATCAGATTAGGGCAGGCTTCCTCAACCTCAGCCCTCCAGATGTTTTTGGCCTACAACTCCCATGATCCCTAGCTAGCAGGACCAGTAGTGAGGGATGATGGGAATTGTAGTCACAAAACATTTGGAGGGCCAAGGTTGAGGAAGCCTGGATTAGGGGCTCTCTACTGGAGGTGGGTCCATCAGGGTGAATGGGGCACTACCCCACCAACTTCAGCCAGCCCCCCCTCCCCGTCTTTCTGCTTTCTCTCTTGGCCTTGCTTGCCAGCTTCCTTCTCTTCCATCTCAGTGCTGCCCTTGTAGAATTGCATTTGCACATTACAGTAAACCATTGTTTATTGTGAAGGAAACAAGTCACAGTAAGACTCAGGCCCTCTCCTCCAGCATGTCCACAAGCAGGAGTTCGGAAGCCTTCACTTCTATTTTTGATGAACTATAGTCAATTTTGTCCAAACTCAACAAACCCTAGTTCTTCTTGACTTTGTTTAAAACAAGACAACTTTAAACAATTGTTATGAAGATGGCTTGCTTCAAGAAACCATAGTTAAGTTAAACCACTGTTTATAGGTTTTGGACCTTATGCTAAATGTTGGTTAATCAAAAACTGAATTAAAAGCTTTTGAAGGAGGCAGAGAGCAGCCTGGAACTGCAGCTTATTCCCTTCATTCTAACAGTGTCCCAAATGCATCTGCTGTCTGTAAGAACTGGCAATCAACGTAAGAGCATTGAACACATCACCTCTTGTGTACTGATGGAGTGAGGAACTGGCACTGCTTCTTGGCCAAATCAAGGTGCATCCTGTCTAGTGATTTCACAGACATCTTCCTGATTCTCTCTTTGCAGTTAATTTTCAGCAAAACCAGGTTTGCATTCTGCTTTAGTTTTGTTCCTCAGAGAATCCAACCAAGCCAGTTTTTGTTGCTTTATTGGCACCATCCAGTTCCAGAGAAATCAAGAAACTATTTAAAAGAAAATGTTCCTTATCTCTAGTTCTCGGATGTTTTCCTCAAGCTGCCAGAAAATGAAACACAATTTTTTGGGGATTTTGCCAGTCTCATTAGTGAGTTGAGTGATTTAGCAATATCTTAAAATTTGTTGGCTTCAACCATTTTATAGCTGATAGTGGAATAATCTAGACAGTATTATTGCTTGGAAATATTAGGTTTGCATAACAGTTTCTTTTGAAATTGCAGGTGCATTGTTTTAAAGAGTAATTACCCTCTCCAACAGTGTGCTTATGAGTGTGTTCTCCTTACCCAGAAGTGCTACAGACGCTAAAAGCTTTAAACATTTTATTCTATGAAGTTTCAGCAGTAATAATAATAATAATAATAATAAGTAACTGTTTTGATTCATACACGTAGTTTTAAGAGAGCAGGGAAGAAAAGAGTAAGAGACTTGAATTTTGAAAACCTAGGTTCAGAGTTCAAGATCACAGGATTGTCTTTGAAATATACCGTCCCTACTTTTGTTTCCCAGGAAAAGATTGTAACAAGCAAACAGTAATGATTATATATCAGTGTTATTTTGACAAATACGATCATAAAGCACTTTGAGTATTGTTGAAAATGGACTCTTCAACTGTAGTAGTTAAACTAGCATTTAGTTGTGCTAAAATATCTTTCATTGAGAGGCTTGAAGGTTAAGCCTCATACTACAGCATTTAATTCTAGTCTGCACATTTCTGCAGTGGACTAGTGCCATGGTAGTGGCAGAACGAGGAGCTGTAATTAACCCACACAGTAGTAAATCCTTTTGCTGCAATGATTCAAGTGCATGTCAGTTTGAAATTGCCCCATGGTGTGTGAGTTGATATTGATCCCTGGATGCAGGTGACAAAAAGTACTCAGTCAAGCCAATTTACAACTAGCTAGGTGCCGTGGAGTGGCTGAGAATAAAAATCACGCTGGACTTATCTGCATTAAAATACTGTTCCATCACCCTTAAAATGGAAAGCGTGGTAAAGTCAAAAAGCGAGACAGACATATAAGCTAGTCTGAGGTTAAACTAGCAATTTAATCCAGTTTTTTAAAAGGAGGTGCACAGAAGTAACATACATTTGTTTGTTTGGCTTCTTTTGGCTTTTACATAGGGCATAAACGTGCTCATTTTTACAGCAAGAATGTATTATGTTGTGTTTGGAATGTATTCACAGAATTGATGTTGAAGCAACCTCTTAAGATTTACATAACGTAACTCTCCCCCCCCCCCCAGCTACAATCAATGTCATGTAATAAAAAGACATTATGTATTTAACGTGCACTATCTGTATTAAAAACCCAGCACGTGTCCCAAATTAGAGCTTTCTTAGCATCTTGGTGCTAAGTAGGATGCAGAATTAATGCTAGCATGTAAGCTAAGAAAACAGACAGGGAAAGAAAGCTTTGAAAGAAATGCTATTGTGTGAGGCTGCTGAATTTCAGGGCTTCCCTGTTCTTGCAGTTCAACTGCTCTGTTGGTTTGACTCCAGGTGAGCTTGTTCATCTAGCCCTACTTCTGAAGGGCATAATGCAGATGTGCACATCTTGTGCTCTGTGAATAGTTGGGGGTGTGGGTTGTGCATGCCTCAGGACACACATTGTCCAATTCAGTTTTCAGTTTGCCTTTAGCTGATAATTTTAGGGATGCTAAATTGCGAGTGGAGAACCAATGGACTTCCATTTGCTTTGTAATCCCATCAACCTCAGTCAGCAGTCAGGGGAGATGAAAGTTGTAATCCATCGACATCTAGAGGGCCACAGGTTCCTAATCCCTAATCTGAATGACAGAATAAATTTATTGGGTATCAAACCAGATTCACCTTGTAAAGGACAACTATGCGAACCAGTTCTTGGTGATGTGAAATATATGTTTATTCTGAGACAGTAGTGTAGGGTGGTGTTGGTGCTCCAACTGGTATTAGCCGCACCTGTCAGTCAGGGATGATGGGAGTTGTAGTCAAATAACATATGGAGGGTCACCTGCTTCCCATCCCTGTGCTAAACTATCTTCCATCCAGCCAACCCTCTAGCCCCACATCCCACACATAGTCACTGGAACATTTCACTTCAGACAGTCTTTGGTGCTGGAAGCGAGCTCGTACGAAGAATGACATTTGTGGGAGTAGAAGAGCAGGCCACTTGGAAGCAAGCCTGCCTCCTTCTCCTTCTTCTCCTTCTCCTTCTTCTTCTTCTTCTTCTTCTTCTTCTTCTTCTGACTCTCCTCCTTAAATGTGAAAGGGGAAGCACAAAAGTTAAGCAATCTGATCTGCTGCTGACACATCTCGTTTGCCTCTTATTCTTTCCTTGTAGGGCTACATTGCTCTCTGGCACAACTATGCAATATGTTGCCTAAAGTGAACAGCAGTTGCCCCAGGCAGCAGTCAAGTATTGAACTGCACCAGTCCTTCCATCTTGCTACCATACAGTAGTGTCGTGGGGTCAACTGCCTCTACCTCCCCACCACCACCACCACATCCTGGTGCAGCTGTACTTGCTGTGTGCTCTATTTTCAGGGATGATAGTGGAGCAGCCAGCTTATATTAATTAAAAAAAGTTTAAAATTTAAAAGTCAGAAAATGACATGACCGCCAAATGGAAGGCATTGCATCATGAGTTTTGCAAGCACTAACTGCTGAGTGCCTAAGATTGCTGTGCAAACACTTCTCATTGCAACTTCCTTTTTTTCCTTCTTCCTTTTTTTTTTTTTTTTTGTCAAGGGGACTTCATATTTTTCCGGGTGCAAAGTACTGTAGTCTGGATGTCAGCAAAATGTGATAGCTTTGCCTCAGATGTGCTTTCTTTTGGAGAAGCCATCTGCATTCCCCAGTGGGGTGAGCCAGGGCTATGCATTTATCTCTCAGAAATCAGTTTGGAAACAGGTTCTTTTGCCTTGTGGGAAAATATTAGCAGTACAAATTGGACATGCCTCAAATCGATGTGGTTTGCTTTGTGCAACATACAGAAATTTGCCATTGCTGGACACGGCTACAGCTTGTGCAGTCCCACTTGTTCAATTAGTATTGGTACCATTCCTAACATAGACTCTATGCTGAAACTAGCTGTTTGTCTAACAGGGAACTGATAACCTTTCTGTCAACAGTTGCAGGATACAACACCTGCGTCGTCATCCTACCTATAATAGTGACAGTAGAGAGATGTTTCTGTGAACTTTTCTATTGTTGATAGGTAATTTGGGTGGCACTTTCTGCAGATAATTTTGAGTCTTTCTAAAGAAAGAGCCATCGCACAAGTAGTTGTACCTTAAATCTTTGGTACTGATTGTCTTCGAAACTAAAACTGTGAAGTTGTACTCACATATGCATGCTCATAAGAATGTACATTTTTCTAACTTGTGTATGTCCTATGCCTTCAGAGGTTCTCAAAAATGGTCATATATGGGTTGTGCCACATACAACTATATAACAGCTTCTGCGGAAACACTGAAATGTGAAATATTTAGCATCTTTCAGTTTGGAAATGCATTTTTTAAATTGATTGTCAAATGCATTTCATGTTCATTTCTTCTATTTGGAAAGTTTACTCCTCCATCAGTTCTTGAAAATTCAGAATGCTGCAAAAGGGCTTAAAATACATTTTGAGTTTTGGATAAACAATAATATAGGGAAATAAAATCCCAGGGAAGATACTTTGAGTGCTTATCTGCATGTGTACAGATTACAATTTCATGTTTAAATAAGCTTTTGATTTTTTTATCTGTATTTTGGGAAATTATTGTAGTGTAGTGGTAGTCAGAAACATATTTTTCCCTGCAGAAACTCTCAGGTTTAGTACTCCACTTGAAAGGGTTAGGTAGCAGGGGAATTTAAAGACCTTTCCTGGGAGCATAGTTAGCCTATAAGGCAGCTTTGGCTGTTCCTAATTCCACTTAAAGGTAAAAGAAAGTTTGGTCAAACCCCAAATTATTAGCAGTGAAATTTGGCATTTGACCATTAGGAATTGTTAATGTCAGTCATATAATGAGAAACAGAAGTGTGTGGCCTTTTTCTGGAAGTTAGAAATTTGTGGAGCTGCATACAGTATATCAAATCTTTGTTAGTACACTATTTCCGTCTCCCAGTAAAATAGAAAACATAGAACCAAAGTATATCTCAGCAATTCTAACATGATGATAAAAATGGTTAGGTGTATAGAACAGTCAGAAAATGCAAATATGTTGTTGGAAGTTATGTATAAGAAAAGGGTTTTGTAGAACAGAGTGGTAATATGCTCCCTCTGGACCTCAGGCAGTATGGCTCGGGAGTTAAATTGCCTCTGGAGATGTTTTTGAAATATGTGCATGTGTGTTGGGGCACATGTTTGTTTTCAAAACACAGTATTGTACTTAGTTTTAAAATCCTTGCCTCTTCTGATTGTTTATATATTTTACGTGAACTGGAATAACTTGAATTTTTGCATGCTTTCTTAATTCCTAATGTGGGCAAAATCTTTTATCTGTGTGGGGTCCCCCCCTCCCACTGCCATGAATCAAAATCTTCTCTTTATGAACCATCCTCTTTTTATATTTCTCCAGTAGCTAGTTGCTTTAAATAGCTGCCGTGTATTGGAAGTGTACAGATGCTTCTATATTTCACTTTTAAAGTGAACCTTTTGCCTCTTTATTCCTTTTGTAAATCCCCCTCCATAGTTCCCACCACAGCTGCCAGCACTCCTGATGCTGTTGACAAGTACTTGGAGACACCTGGTGATGAGAATGAGCATTCCCATTTCCAAAAAGCAAAAGAGAGGCTTGAAGCCAAGCACCGTGAAAGAATGTCTCAGGTGAGCTGCAAGTTGGTGTTATAAACTGATCTTCCTATTGGAGCTTGATATCCTTTCTCCTCCCTAAAATGGGCCAGAAGACCTCTCCTTGCATAATTTACTGCACAAGTTTTTGTTGTTGTTGACAGTCAGTCTACTGACATGCAGTGAAAGAAAAGTGGTACATATTAGACTTGCATTTTTCATAGAACCAATTTGGGTGGGTGGGCAGGAATTACCAGATTTTTCACTCTATAAGACGCACCAGACCACAAGATGCACCTAGTTTTTGGAGGAGGAAAACAAGAAAAAAAATATTCTGAATCTCAGAAGCCAGAACAGCAAGAGGGATCGCTGCGCAGCGAAAGCAGCAATCCCTCTTGCTGTTCTGGCTTCTGGGATAGCTGCGCATTCACTCCATAAGAAGCACACACATTTCCCCTTACTTTTTAGGAGGGAAAAAGTGAGTCTTATAGAGCAAAAAATACGGTATATTATGGTTCTGTGCAAAGTGCAGTGAGACATTTGGAGCTGAAAGGATGTTTGGGTGGGTGGGGGGAAACATGCAACAATGCCCTCTAATATTTGTGCTACTGTATTTCATTGCCTGTTTACTTTCTCCACACATTGCATAATTGTATTCACCTGTTTCCACTCACCTTTTCTCTCAACTGAAAAGCCCCATTTTAGCCTTTCCTCAAAGGGGAATTGGTTTGTCCCATTGACCATCTTGGTTGTTCTCTTCTGAAACATTTACAGCTCTAATGTTATGTGTGCACTGCCACTCTAGGAAATGGGTGAGGAGAGCCTGATTGTTATGGCTTTGTGGTGGTGGGTTTTCAAATCTTCATATAGAGTTTTGTTTTTGTTTTTAATCTTCATTGAAAGCGTCAGGAAAACTCTGTCATGCACACTGATTTCACCTTATCAAGTTTCTTAAGGTTTTTATTCCTAGGACATATAAGCTTGCCTGCTTTGTAGCTTCTTTTAACATGTCCTCATACAAATTCATTCCGGACAGCTGTCTCTGTGGTCTGAAGCAAATAGCTCTCTTCTTCTCAGGACTGACCATGTAGCAACTGTCCAGGCGCAGGCAGAACTGCCCAGTCTCTTGGCAGTCATGCCATAACACCTGCTTAGGTTTTACAGTGTTCTTCATATAACTAGTAGAGACATTTGGGGTTTTTGTTTTGCTTTTTTGAGAATTACCTCATGGTTGGCAGGTGTTTTCCATATGCCCTTTCCCTCAGACATATCAGAACTGCTGATAATCGTAAAACTTGCTGTGTAGAACACCTAACTCAGGATAAAATCTAAAATCTCCTTTTTGAAGTACAATGGGGTTGGTGTGATTAGAATATGCCTTGATAATAATGGATGGCATATGTTGTCTCTTCTCTCCATCCATTTCCCTGCATTATATCATGCTGTGTGTCCTGAATTCTGAGAACAGTTTGACTTTGAAATGGCTGCCTTCTTTAAATCTCAGCCCAGAAGTTGTCATTTTCTCGGCATGAAACAGCCAAGTCTTTGAAGTATCATAAATCTGTATGGCTGCGATAGCTTTGTATTTTCAATGAAGGAGAATAGCTTTATAAGCACTTATAGGACAACTTCATGGTTCTTGAGGAGCCCTTCTTCAATGACTGCATGTTAATCTAGTGATTTTTATTCTTGTTTCCATCACTTGGGTCTGTCCATCCCCCACAGATGATTTTTTGAAAAAATAGATTATTTCTAAATCCGTGACCTTCAAAAAACGAAAACCCAAAATGTTTTTATTTTTCCTTTTCTTGCAACACTTATGTATGTGGATGGTGTCTGGCAGAAGCTGATGAATTTTTCTGACCAGCTAGAGTAAATAGACCATTCAGATCTAACTGATGACAAAAACATAGCCTGCTAAAATAACAGCTTGGGCCAGTGTCTTATTTTTTAAAAGATAATCAGGCTCTTCAAGTTCTGCAAGGTATTTATCATCCCTGCACCAGACTGAACTCTGGGCCTCCCAATTTGCATCTCTTCAGACCAGCCTCATGACCTGCCATTTTATAATCTCACCTTCCTCATACTTAAAATGTTTGAGGAGCAGATGAGAGATGTTGAAAAATTGCTCAAGCCGAATACTGTCTTATCACATTGGCAATACAGTGGTACCTCAGGTAAAGTACTTAATTCGTTCCGGAGGTCCGTTCTTAACCTGAAACTGTTCTTAACCTGAAGCACCACTTTAGCTAATGGGGCCTCCCGCTGCTGCCGCACCGCCACCACACAATTTCTGTTCACATCCTGAAGCAAAGTTCTTAACCCGAGGTACTATTTCTGGATTAGCGGAGTCTGTAACCTGATGCGTATGTAACCTGAAGCGTATGTAACCCGAGGTACTACTGTAATGCTAATTTCCACAGAGTGTGTTAGCCATGTGCACTTTAGATTTGAAGGTTGGTTAAAAAGACAAAAGGAAAAACTTATTGTGTGAAGAATTGTACTTAAAGCAACAGTACATAAACCATTTGCAAGCAAGACTGGGGGGTATGAATGCAAATATCATAATTCATGGTAAAGGAAAAGATTAAGGTTGAACTATATGTTAAGCTTAATTTCATAGCATTCAGCTCATCTTTTGTTTTTGTTTTTTAAAAATTATAGCCGCAAGGGAATGATTCTTATTAGATTCACAGCAAGGAAGGGAAGGGAGATTTGTCCCTTCCTTGCCCAGACACACACCACAAAAATTGGGGGTGGGGGGGACGGGGACACAGCTATGAGGCTTAGTTTTAAAAGTACCCATTGGCACCAGTGACATTTAGCTGTGTGTGCTGTGCCTGGGCTGGTTGTGGCAAACACCACACACTGCGAGCCCAGTTATCCACCCCCACCCGCAGTGTCTGTAATTAATATAACAAAAACAAAAGATGTAGCTGCATGGATTCTTAGTTCAGGACTCCCCCATTTTGGAGGCACAGCTAATAAACTAACAAAGCTACTGCAAAATAGCAGGTTCACTGAAGAAAAAAAATTCCAGCACTTACAGCCTCCGTTCCAGAAGAACAGGCAAAATATTTGTGCCCCTTTTAAAAAAAAATCCTTGCAAAAAAAGCACACAACCTCCCCATTCCCCTCCAAAACTACACACACACACACACACACACACACACTATCATCTATCTATATCTATCATCTATTGTCTATCTATCATCTATCTATCTATATCATCTATGTACTTATCTACACACACACACACACACACACACACACACATACATACACAAAAAATAAAGCTACAGCAGACCCACAGTCTCAGTCTTCTTTCCTCTATGCCTTGGCTGCTTTTAAGCTTTCTTTTTTATATTTAAAAAGTGTGTCAGATGAAATCACAGATCACACCGATATTTAAATTAATGCTATAGATTCAATAATGTTCAAGGTACCGTACTTTGGTCTTTAAGCGGGGGGGAGGGGTACATACTTAGGGAATGAAGAACCTGATCTCTTAATATATGGTTTCACAAATCATCTGCCTTCTGTGTTTCATAATCCCTGAGCATAATATGTAATAGAATCTGCTCACTAATTCATATAACTGTTCAGTTTCTGCCCCCTCAAAAAAAAGAAAAGGCCTGTTGTGAAAATTCAAAGCGCTAATTGTGGGAAAGAGTTTCAGAAGTGTGTTATTTTGCTTGTCAGTTTGATCTTAGCCGTATGTCATTGTTGCAGAAAAACTAAAACACTTCACAGTAAGTGGTATATTGAAGGGAAACTCAATTTTTGCCCATTTGTTTTCCAGCTTTCCATTTAAAACCTGACTTATTTTCATATTGGTCATAGTTAGCTTGGTGGGGTGGACAGAGTAGCAGGGTTGAAACCTGTCCTTGAGAGGCAGTGTATACATTACATTTAGTTTTGTTGCTCTGTGCTCATTATTGGGAGGATACATGAGCTAATAATTAAAAATTTATACCCTAAAACAATGCTGCTTTTTTTGTAAAAATAAAAATCAGGTGCCTGTAATCATAAATTGATAAAAGTGTTGCGGGTGCCAGCACGAAATAGCTTTGTTGGATTAATTTTATTTTTTCTACCATCCAAGTATCTCAAATCACCTTCTGAGTATGAACCTAATACAGTTTGCTCGTTTTGTATTTTATGTCTGGGCAGGTCATGAGGGAATGGGAGGAGGCAGAACACCAAGCAAAGAATTTGCCAAAGGCTGATAAAAAGGCAGTCATCCAGGTAAGGAGAAAAAGGAATGTTCCATACCAATTAGGATTGCAAAATAAAAATAAATGTGTAGCCAAACTGAATTCCAGTGTGTACCTTGAGGTTTGAAAATGTAGGGTTACTTGTTCTGTCCTGTGAATTTGGAGATCACTCCCTCAACACAATGTGGAATCTGCCTTCACAAGTCTAGGTGGCTTAAATCCTGGTCATACGATACCAATACAGCTGATAGTCCTTTTGAGAAAAAGAGATGGATACTGCTACATCTTCTCCATGTAATTTGAAAAACGTGTGAGTCAGGACTTCCATGTTCAGTCATGCTGCAACCCTGTCAGTGCAATTTGCCACATCTTTATGGTTTGAAGGAAGCATGGGTGGAGGCTCCTTGTGATCTTAACATGGATGCGTTACATATTCTTTGAATTCTGTGATGAAGATGATATGGTACCCATCACCTGTGAGGTGTAGCTGTGAAGAAGTCTGAGCTTAACCACTGTGCATACAAAACTCTGTGTGCCTGTTGGGTATTTGGGTTCCAAACTTAATATCAGGGCGAACATCTGTACAGTGACACCGATGGGGCCTTAACACTGAACTAACTCACATTCTCTCTCTCTCTCTCTCTCTCTCTCTCTCACACACACACACACACACACACACAGCTGCATGGTTTTATTTTTATATATTGCTGCCACAACACAGCAACACACCTCAGTTCCCATCCAGAAGGAGTACCATCACTCATCCACTGCTAAAACAGCTGCCCAGTGGGGTGGCAGTGAGTGGCAACACAGGCAGGTCAGGCCTGTGAGGGGTTGAGCTGTGAACCCCTGGGGCCCTTGTCAGTGCCTGACATGTCCAGCTACTGGTGCCAAGCATGCTTAAGACGTAACTGAGTGTTCATTGGGACCTCTTCGTTTTTTGCTTCCTCCCTTGCTTTAAAAACCCTTCAGTTTAGAATTACTGGCTTTTTTTTGAAAGGAAAGGAAAAAAGAGATCTGTGCTTTTTGATCATTAGCTTGGTGAAGAATGGATTTTCTTTCCTTGATTATGCACACTCAAGCAATTTTTATGTTGTTGGCTCTCCAAGTGGAAACTAAGCCACATCACTGGATCATACGGAAATGTCATTTCCATGATTTTTAGAGAGTGGGAAAGATTGGCAGCACCTGATAATAAGAAATGCAGGAAACGCTAAATGCCAGAAGCTCCCAGTTTATTCAGTGCAATTCCGAGTCAGTTTAAAAATGGGATGTTTTAGAATCAGTTGGGTGGCATCTGCTGGTTTCAAGTTTCCTGTTGCTGTCTTGTGACAACTTGTGTTTCTTCTACAACAGCACTTCCAAGAGAAGGTGGAATCGTTGGAACAAGAAGCTGCAAATGAGAGACAGCAGCTAGTGGAGACTCACATGGCACGAGTTGAAGCCATGCTCAATGACCGTCGCCGTGTTGCTCTGGAGAACTACATCACCGCTCTGCAGGCTGTCCCTCCCAAAGTAAGCAAAATAAGGATTGGCATAAACATAGGTCAGCAGCCCAGTCCTATGCATGTTTCTTTGGAAGTAAGTTCCACTGAGTCCAAGTGGGGCTTAGTCTCCACCTAAGCGAATCCATGCACACTTGTGTGAGAAAAGCCCCATTGAACCCACTGAGACTTACGTTTGAGTAAACATGCTTGGGATTATAAGTACATCTGATACTTTTGTGTGGAGTTGAGAGCCTTCTCTTAAGTTCTCTTAAAGATCTCTTAAAAGTCACCAGAGATCACATAATGGTACCATTCCTTTAAACATACGGCATGGATTTAAAAGTTCATGCTGTTGCTGTTGGGAAATCACTAGAATATATTGTCCAAGATACAATATGTGCTACAAATCAACCTTGTTTTCTTTTCCCTCATATGACATGGTATGAATGTGACTGCAATCATTTCCTGTGCCAGCTCACTACTTGTTTCACACAGTTTTGTAAAAGTGTTACGGGGGTTGAACCTGAGGGTTAAATCAATCTTAAGCAGTGTTTGTGACAAGTGGCGCAACTTTTGACTATTCTGCCAGTGTGTGCTCTCGTCATACCTGTGAGGACAATCTTGATATCAACTGAGCTTTCTTATTTGGTTTGAAAGTTTTGTTAATAGTCCACTGATACCCCCAGGATTTTTCAAGTGGTTTGCAAATGAAAAATTCTGAGAAAAGCTGATCTTACCCAGCGACTTGATGAACCAGTATAGAACTGTTTTAGGATGGAGCATACCAACTGCTGTACCCAAACTACATGTGACTTGATGTTGCATTCTTATGCTCCATTCCTCCCGTCCGTAGTGCTGATGGAATCACCTTCCAAAGATACTGTTACACCTGGAAATTTGCACCCTTTGGTGTTAATTGGGAGGGCTGCCCTCAGGACCATGGTGAGATAAGTAAAAGGTCATGACTGGTCACCACCACCCCCAAGTTGCTATTTCCAGATTAAAATAATAATGCAACAACCTGGCGTTGTACATTTAGCACCCATGGTGTTACAAAGCTGGACATGCTAGTTTTGTGGGTACATAGCACAAGCACAGATATTTAGGATAGAAATAAAAGAGTTGCAGAGTGGAATACTTGTGCACTGTCAGAACCAAACAGTTTAATGTAGAGAGGCAAGAACTTAAATATATTTTCAAAATTATTCTGCATTTTCTGAAGATACATTAGGCTATAGAAGGAGAGGAAGAAATACGTAGGTAGAAGTTATAGGCCCACAAAGATGTGGGGTTTTTTGGGGGGGGGTATTATTGCTATTTATAGTGTATTTAGGTGAGAATTACAATTCTGTCTGATGTGAGACTGGCAATAAATTTGTCAGTCTCGGTAATCAATAATTTAGGATACCCATCACAATTGATGAGCATACTGTATAATGTGTGTAAACAAGGAAAATCAGAATTGTAAAAATGAATATGTCTTCTGACAAAGATTAATAAGATGAGTGAAAATAATTTCTGTATAGATGGGAAGTTATTTTATAGAGCTCAGACAGCCCCTGCTGGTTTCTATGAGTAATGTTTTCCCCCAGTTGTTTAGTTCACACAGACACACAACACACAGGAGGTATAGCGACAAACCATATCTGGAATATGGATTTTTGCATGAGCTTATAAATATTTAAAACACAATATTGATCCAATAATTATAGTTGTTGCATACTTAATCTTCGATAGAGGCTGATGCAGTTATCCATTTTGGAGAATAAGAGATCCAAAATAGCTTAGTATATTTAAAATACTTCTCTTTCAGCAGTCGTGGTCTCCCAGGTGGTTGCATCCTACCTGCCTTCCATCATTGGACCCAAGGTGGGATAAATAGGGTTCCCAACCAGTTTCATAGAATTGTAGAATTGGAAATGACCACAAGGGTCATCTATTCCAACCCCCTGCAATGCATCCATGGCAGGCAGCCATCCAACCTTCTTTCCCATCCCAGCTCTGAATAGATCAAGACTTGCTTATTTTCAGCAAGGTTGTTGCACTATGCACTTTCAGCTACATTGTGGAGAGCTGGATCCTGCTATTAGTGTGTTCTTTCCAGCCTTTAAAAATTAACACAGAACTCTTCTGCAGCCAAATGGAAAGGCAGCTGGTGGGGTTGCTATTAAATGCATTTTATTTCACCAGGCAGCAAAGACTGTTAACCACAAAGGTCAATGACTCGAACAAAGGTATTGGTGTTGTGTAATTCTTGCAATGAGTACAAGTGCTAGCATCAGTAGTTAACCTTATCAGTAGTTAACCTTATCTTTGTACTTGAGAAACTGTACTCTAATTCAGTTTTCTCAAGTCTAGTGCCTTCCAGGAATGTTGAACTACAGTTCCCATTATCCATGGCCATTGGACAGGTGGGCTGTGGTTGATAGCAGTGGGAGTCCAAAACATTTGGAGGGTAGCAGGTTGGGAAAAGAACATAATGAGTTTACAGTGGTACCTCGTTTTAAGAACAGTCCTGTTTACGAACGATTTGGTTTATGAACTCTGCAAAACTGGTCCCGGTTTGCAAACTTTACCTCAGTCCAGGAACGGAATCCGATCAGTGGAAGGGCACTGGCGGTGGGAGGCCCCACTAGGGAAAGTGCACCTCGGTTTAAGAACGGTTTCGGTTTAAGAACGGACTTCCGGAACAGATTAAGTTCGTAAACTGAGGTACCACTATACAGTGGTACCTCGGGTTACATACACTTCAGGTTACATACGCTTCAGGTTACACACTCCGCTAAGCCTGAAATAGTTCTTCAGGTTTAAGAACGGACTTCCGGAACAGATTAAGTTCGTAAACTGAGGTACCACTATACAGTGGTACCTCGGGTTACTTACACTTCAGGTTACATACGCTTCAGGTTACACACTCCGCTAAGCCTGAAATAGTTCTTCAGGTTAAGAACTTTGCTTCAGGATAAGAACAGAAATTTGGCTCTGGCGGAGCAGCAGCAGCAGGAGGCCCCATTAGCTAAAGTGGTGCTTCAGGTTAAGAACAGTTTCAGGTTAAGAACGGACTCCGGAACGAATTAAGTACTTGACCCGAGGTACCACTGTACAGAAAATATATTACAGTGGAACCTCGGTTGTTGAATATAATCCGTTCTGGAAGACCGTTCGACAACCGAGGTGCAATGGGCGGTCGGCAGTTTCACTGGAGCAAATGGAGAAACACGCCTCGGAAGCCATTTGACTTCTGAAGTGCATTCAAAAACAGAAGCATTTACTTCCGGGTTTTTGGCGTTCGGGTTCTGAATCATTCGGCTTCCAAGAAAAACCAAGCTTCCATTGTATCCACAAGTTATCCTGAGAAAAGAACCAACTTAATCTTCTATACTACAAATGGATATCAGGTTTTGGAGAGGTTGCCGTCTTATCTTCCGAATCCTTACTTTAACCTTAATACCACCAATGCAATTTGCAAAGATCAAAGAGGACTAAGCATTTGTTACTTTGCAAGGTAAATCTCAAAATTTATAAAGTGATCCTAGAACCGTGATTTTAGATTATAGGTGCAGCTCTGTATGAATCCAAAACATCTCTATACATATTCCTGTATGATGTGAGCTTCCTCCTTGGCATCCTAAATTCCATAGCTGCAAGTTAAAATCAAATGTTTACATTGCACACAATCCAAATCCTAGTATTCACTGAGAATAACTAGGAAAACTGACAATTAATTACCTATCTTGTAATTTACAGATTTGTTTAGATTAGTATTATTTCCTCTTTGTGGGAAGTAATATTCTGTAGAACTAGAAACGTACGTGAAATACGTTCCTTAGTAATGAAAGCGGCAGAAGATGACTCTTGAAAAATGTTGAATTTGAGTGATCTCATTCATAAATAAACCTTGAGAAACTGAATTCGGGTTGCTTTTACACACAGAAGTTCCTCTGCTTTCTTGGAACTTTGAATTGCTAATTGCCCACCCAGTCTGGTTATATGTAAGCGCAGTCAGTTCTGTTTTCAAGAATCTTATCTGCCCATGAGAGACATCAGTACAGCTTAAAATTCCATGCTATTGCCCAAATTAAACTTCTTTTAAAAATGTACTGAACAGTTTTTGTTTTGACAAAACTACAGTTGTTGTCCTTCATTCCAAGGAAAATGCATGGTATTGCAGCTTGTGGCATTGTGCTGCTGCTGTGAACTAACCTAGAAAATCAACCTGGATGGTGTGAGTTATTTGCTGTGCCCAAAGCAATGACTTTTACCGTGTAATTCTGTCTATTAAATGCCTTTATTTGTCTGTAACAAAGCTCTCAGAGCTGTTTAGAGCAAAGCATTGTAGATCAAACAGTAGCACATCTAACATTGCACATGTAAATGACTGGTGCTTATTCAAAAAAAGGAGTAATTGTATTACTTAATGCAGTTATGCAGCACAGAAAGCAGTGGAAACTGAATGTGCTGGAGGATATGACAGGACAGAGCTGAGAATACTTGACTAGATGCTATCCTAAAGGCTTTTTAGATATCAACATGGAACAGACATTTTATTTTAATTTACAAAATAATTCTGTCAAATACATTCCAGCTGTTGTATCTAGCTGCAAGATTTGGATTATTAATATTGTATATGTATTGGGTGGAATTCAGCACTACTCAAATAACTCAAATGTGAAATTGCTTATTTTCTAACTGAAATATGCAACTTGTCGCTAAGATCAACTTCCATACCTGAAGACTGGAAAGTGGACAATGTAAAACCAGTTTTTTTAAAAAAAGAATTTATAAATTGTTCAGGATCATTAAAACAAAAAGAGATTATGAAGAGCTCCCAAAGGACCTCGCTCAACTGAATGAATGGGCAGTAAAATGGCAAATGCAATTCAGTGTAAACAAGTATAAAGTGATGCATGTTGCGGCGAGTGGGGATCTTAATTTTAAACATATACATTCATGGAGTCTGCATTGGTGGTCAGTGACCAGGAGTGAGACATTTGGGTCAAAATAGAAAGCTCAGTGAAGATGTCAACCCAGTATGGGGCAGCTGTGAAAAAGTCAAAGGAACTGAAAATAAACTGCTGATATCATAATCCTGTTTAACAAATCAGTGGTGTGACTTTTGGGGACTTTTTTATTTTAGAGAAAAGGCAAGTAAGAGGTGGCATGATAAAGGCTTATAAAATTATGCATGGCATAGAGCAAGTGAGAGAGAAAAGTTTTTCTCCCTGTCTCATAAGACTAGAGCTCTTGGTCATCCTGTGAAGCTGAAATATGTTAGAAGATTCAGGAAATTACTGCTGCACGCAGTGTATAGTTAAGCTATCGAACTCACTTACATAGGAGGCCACGAAGGCCACAAACCTAGATGGCTTTAAAAGAGGATTGGACTAATTCATGGAGGATAAAGGCTATCAGTGGCTACTAGCTATTATGGCTGTGCTCTGCTTCCACTCTTCAGAGGTAGTATGCCTCTGAATGACAGTTGCTGGGAATTATTATTATTATTATTATTATTATTATTATTATTATTATTATTATTTCTATACCACTTTATATTTTAAAGAACAAATCTCAAAGCAGTTTACAACATATTAAAACATCAGATGAAACAACCCAGAATACAACAAATTCAAGCTCCAAGGAAAATATTTCAGATCCCTTCTCTTGACATTTTGCAAGTGGACCCACGCCAGTTGCAAAACGCGCCTGGCGCCTAGCTAATTTCTAACACTGCAGATGACCTAAATATATATATATTTCCCAGTTCACAAAAGCTTCCCTACTTGGTCACCTCAATTACAACTATTCCGGTAAATAATTTTTGCCCTCTCTAAGCAGTATACAAAAAAGAAGCAACAAAGACAGCTTAAACAAAACATTATAAAAATACCGTTACATATAAAAATGTTACATTAATGCAAAGTTACCAATATATATATATAAATACGTGAGAAGAGTGCTGTTGTGCTCAAGTCCTGCTTGCCTGTTTCCCACAGGGATCTGTTTGGCCACTGCGAGAAGACAGTGCAGGACTAGGTGGACCATTGGTCTAATTCAGCAGGCTGAGTGTCCTTAGCGCTTAGAATTTAGGCTTTACATGTTCCTTAGAGATGACTTTGAATCACACTCTGCTCTGAGGTCTGTGAATTATGTATGTGGGTTTGTTTGATTTTTGTTTCCGCAGCCTCGACACGTGTTTAACATGCTGAAGAAGTACGTGCGTGCTGAGCAGAAAGATAGGCAGCACACCCTCAAGCACTTTGAGCACGTCCGTATGGTGGATCCCAAAAAAGCCGCCCAGATCAGATCTCAGGTAACATGTACATCAGAGACCCCCAACTTTTGTTAGTTGCTCATGCTGCTTTCTTCAGACTGATAAATTAAAAAGCAGGGCATTAAAAAAAAATGTTTGCAAAGCTTGCAGTCGATTATTGTCAACTAGTAACCCTCTTTGCATGATGATACCTGCCAAATCTTTGATACTCTCTGTCTGGTAGTAGGATCATGGGGTTTTTATAACAATTTTTAAGAGGTCAAGCTTTGTACATAGATTTTGTAGTACAGGTAACTCGCAACTTACACGGGAGTGACCTTCCTGGCCATTGTGTGTGTAAGCAAAATTGTGTAAAGCCAGGAACCAGGTCCTCAAGATGGAGGGCTGGTTACCCAGCTTTGCGAAGGAGGTACGAGGGCTCTGGCAGGATCTTAAGAGTCCCTGCCTCCTTCCCAAAAGCCTGGCACCTCCTTACTAGGCACCACCTTCTCAAAGCAAGGTATGCCCACAGCCACAGCTTTGCACTGGTGTTGGTGGTGGTGGGATAAATAAATGGAGAGTGGGTTTGCTTGTTTCCACTCATGCATAGCTGCTATTGCATAGGTAAAATAAGTGTAAGTTGCGAGTTACCTGCACGCTGCTCTGCATTCAATTTCTCTGACTATATATATATTTGTATATGTCCCTATATTGTGCAACAGTTTTCCTTGATTCATTATTGTGACCTCTCGGCACCGCTTATGAATATATGTGGCCCATCCCAGTAATTATTGCATTGTAATGGTATTCTCATGAGGCATCCCATTTTACAGGACACGCCATTTTAGAGGCATTTCCATGGGGAAAACTAGGAGCAGTTCAGCATTCTGATCCCCTCTGGGTCGATTTAGACATTTCTGGCAGGCTGCCAAAAATCCCAGGCTATGCATATTAAAGCAATAATCGTTTGATGCATGTTGCCCCATCGGTGAACTGGTCGGATGCAAAAGTGTGTTGGCACTAGCCTATCTGTTTCACATGCAATTGAGCAACTTGTGCAGTAGGGACTATTTAAATATTCCCATCTCTGAGAGTATGTGGTAGTGCTGTGAATAAGGGCTTTCTGATGGCCTGGTGGCATACTGTGTAGAACAATGAGGCTTACCATTCAGTTATCTCTGCAGCCAAGGACACCTCTATACTGCTGAGAAAATTCTTTTCTTTCCATTTGTAATTTCTTATTAGATGCTTCCTAACAGGGAGTTTTCTAGACTGTGTGCCAAAGATTTAATAATACCCTCACACATTTATGCAGGAGTAAAAACTGGCAAAGGAAATATAGAAGAATTAAAATAGCAGACAGCGTCTGAAAATTCTTAAGAACTTCTGCTTCAATCCCTAGAATCCGTGAAACTGAAAAACATTTTAAAGTTTAAGAAAAATAACCATGGGAGCATAGGATTCTGCTGACCTGGAATCACCTGAAGTTTCAGTCTCGGCAAACGTGTCAGTCACTGGTAGGGAAGATAAAACTCTGGGTTGGATCCAGTAATGTGTGAGTTGACTTCCACTAGTGCAGTGGGACTTTACATCCCTCTTTGCACCCACTGCAGCCACCCCCCCCCCAAAAAAAATCTGCTCTGGAAGCTCTCCTAATCCTCTGGAGCAGATTTTGATGGTGTGTGGGGAGGAGGAGAGGGATAAAGTCCCGCCGTACAAGCAGAAGTTCATTCTGCTCTTGCAAGGAAAGCACTGGTGGTGACTGTCTTTTCTTGGTTAAAATTGTCTTGCTGCTTCTTGTTTATCTGGGAACATTCCCTTTATCCTTTTCACCTTCCCTTCAGTCCCCAGAGCAAGGCAGGCAGATCCAGCCCATGCAAGTGATTGTTCCTTTTGAACATGGATTAGGAATTCCTTCACCTGCCTGTTCCCAACCTTGTGCGCCATGCTGATGTTGGTTTTTGTAGGCAATTTTAATGAGAGTTAATCCTCATTGACATGGGTGGGAACAGCTACAAAGCATACCACTGAAGACATCTGCCTCAGAACCGTACCTCTTTATGACATGGATGACAGGAGTGAATTACTTAGTGACTTCCTAATGGATTTTCAACTACAAAATCAATAAGGTTGACAGGACCACAAATTGTCTTGTTCTCTGAAAATATAGAGTTGCAGTGGTGATGCCTGCATTTTGATGGAGTTTTTATATGTGTTGTGGGTTCTCGGGTCTGGGAAGTGAGGAGACAACCTGTTCTGGATGATGTGGCACTGCCAATGAGAGACTGGGTTAGTAGTTTGCAGGTGCTCTTTGGCCTGCTATTGACCCTTGAGATCCAGGTGGTTCCGCTGGCTTATTTCCAGCTCAGGCTGGTTCATCAACGATGGCCCTTCCTGGATAGAGAGTGCTTGGCTGCAGTGATCCTTGCTCTAATAACCTGAAGACTGGGCTATCATAACACACTCTATGTGGGACTGGGCTTGAAGACAGTTTGGAAGATGCAACTTGTGCAGAATGCAGCCACCAGGGTGCTGGTTAGCACTCCTAGCCAGGCACACTCCTAGCCTGCCCAGAGGACAGGATCACACTTCAAAACGACCTTCAAAACGACAGATTAGAGAACTGGGCCAAAACAAACAAGATGAATTTTAACAGGGAGAAATGTAAAGTATTGCACTTGGGCAAAAAAAATGAGAGGCACAAATACAAGATGGGTGACACCTGGCTTGAGAGCAGTACATGTGAAAAGGATCTAGGAGTCTTGGTTGACCACAAACTTGACATGAGCCAACAGTGTGACGCGGCAGCTAAAAAAGCCAATGCAATTCTGGGCTGCATCAATAGGAGTATAGCATGTAGATCAAGGGAAGTAATAGTCCCACTGTATTCTGCTCTGGTCAGACCTCACCTGGAGTACTGTGTCCAGTTCTGGGCACCACAGTTCAAGAAGGACACTGACAAACTGGAACGTGTCCAGAGGAGGGCAACCAAAATGGTCAAAGGCCTGGAAACGATGCCTTATGAGGAACGGCTAAGGGAGCTGGGCATGTTTAGCCTGGAGAAGAGGAGGTTAAGGGGTGATATGATAGCCATGTTCAAATATATAAAAGGATGTCACATAGAGGAGGGAGAAAGGTGGTTTTCTGCTGCTCCAGAGAAGCGGACACAGAGCAATGGTTCCAAACTACAAGAAAGAAAATTCCACCTAAACATTAAGAAGAACTTCCTGACAGTAAGAGCTGTTCGACAGTGGAATTTGCTGCCAAGGAGTGTGGTGGAGTCTCCTTCTTTGGAGGTTTTTAAGCAGAGGCTTGACAACCATATGTCAGGAGTGCTCTGATAGTGTTTCCTGCTTGGCAGGGGGTTGGACTCGATGGCCCTTGTGGTCTCTTCCAACTCTATGATTCTATGATTCTACATATTACACCAGTTTTTAAAGACCTGCATATTCAAGGTGCTTATGCTGACCTGAAGAACTATTTGATCCCTAAATATCTGAAGGAGCATCTCCCATATGGACCTGTCAGGGGTTGAGCAAGGGAGGTGCTGTTGGCAGTTGCAATGCCATGTGGAGTTCATGGGGCGGTGGTAAGTGGTAGAATGGCCAACCTCGTGAGTTTCATCTGGTTTGTCACTTGTATACATTTTGATGTCTGATCAAGGCACACCTTTATTGCACAGACCTTTAGGAGTGGAAGATGCTACATAGTTTAATCACATTGAAAAATATGCAACTTGCCCTGGGGACTGCATCGTGATTCATTGGCCTTGACACATGACTGTAAACTGATTTTGTTTTTTGTGGGGGGGTTTTTCAAAAATTCTTTAGGTTATGACACACCTACGTGTGACATATGAACGCATGAACCAGTCTCTTTCCTTGCTTTACAATGTGCCAGCGGTTGCTGAAGAGATTCAGGATGAAGTCGGTAAGTTGCTTTACTTTTTGCTCGGTGATCTGTTGTCCTGAAAATAGTTTGGCTGTTAATTTTCATTTGTAGCAGGTGGGGGGGGGGAGAGGAGGATGAGTTAAAAACTACTTGGTCCTTTAGTATTAAGAGTGGATGGTAGCTTTCACATTAAAATGGTGATAAAAGTCTGTGAGTGGGGAAAAATTAATGCAACACATTCTATGCCGGGTTTGCTGGGAGGGAATCTATGTGGAAAGAGAAATAACTGCTATCTGTGTAACCACCCTGAATGGGTGGTGCTTTGAAATCAGGAATGCTTTTGCTATATTTCTTCTCTAAGTATGCAAAACTCTTAAAGTGAACTGGTTTGGGATGCAAACCTTATTGTTGATCATTTGTAAGCCGCTCAGAGAGTGGGATAAAATACATTAAATAAGTGATGGTAATAAGCTACCCTTCAACAGGACCTAATCCCTTATAGTCAAATGTTAGACAGTTCTTAGCAAATGTTGTATGAATTAGGCTTTCATTTCAAAATATGCAAATGGATTTCCAAAGGCATTTCCATACTTTAGGGCAGCTCATTTTTGGCAATAAGCAATACTATGTTATTAATGAATGACTGGGATATATGATTTCTGTACTTAAGTGATGGTTGGAACTACTATGAACATCTGTCTTGCATCTGGTTGCTGAGTATATTTGTCTCAACAGATGCTGGGTTTCGCTCCATTACTCAGCTCTTCATACAATTGCTATCCAAACTGTATGTTTGTTACTGCAGCTTAAACACTTCAATGGTGGTTGTTTCTTTGGTGATCCTGCTAAACGTTGGGGTCCCCCCTTTTTAAAGTATTTGAAATATCATCTAGTTAAAGTTAAAGTCACCACAAGCAAAGTTTAAAATTATGTTCGTATAAAATTAGGGGAGAGTTGGTAGCAAAAGAACAATGTGAGCAGTTCATTAATATATATTAACAGAAACAGTTTCAGTAACATCCCTCAACCTGGGGTCTTTCAGATGTCTTCGGCTGCCAATCCCATTGATGCCAGCTAGCTATGCCCAGTAGTCAGGGATGATGGGAACTGCAGCCCCCCAAAAAACATCTGAAGGATGCCGGGTTGGGGAAGGCTGATTTATGTTGTCCCATCTATCATACTTAATTTGAGCTGGGAGAATGATCTGCTATTCAAGAATCAGAATTATCCCCAAATGCTTGAGAGCAGTGTGGTCACAGACAAGAGAAAGTTATCAGAATTATTGCATACTACTAATGCTAATAAATAGTCAAGAGTTAATTTTTATCGAATAAACTCAACTGATCTGAAATTTAGGGGTGGTTGTCTCTGACTGCTGCAGAGTCAATTTTCTTTCAGGTTAGTAAAAAGTGCAGGAAGAGACAGTGTGTTCAAATCAGGACAAAAGGAGGGCATGTTGGCAGAACTGGTGCAAGCAATGGGAGATGTGCACTTTGAGGGATGTTCACCTCAGAAAAGAGGCTAGAAAATGCAAACATTTAAAAATATTTAGACTGGTTTGAATCCATTGACTTAAAAATATTCACAGAAGGAAGTTTTCCTACTCCCTGCATTTCCACTCATGCCCTCAAACTTATTCTGAGGATCAGGAAGCTCTCCTGATCAGTGTTGGATGGTCATGGGGGAGGTTATGCCATAAGACAATCTCTCTAAATCAGGCATGGATCTAAAGTTAACTTAAGGAAGTTCATGGAAGGAAAGCATTTCATCTTTTCCTCCCCACACTCCATTTCCATGTTGCTCAAGAAGACCTGCTGATGCTCTGGAGAAGCTTCTCAGGGGTACAGGTGAACTTTTTCTGTTCTTTTCTTTCCTGAACTTTCTCAGGTGAATTTATTTTAGGATCCAAGCAATTGATTTTTCTTGGTGACGTTTTTATATCACACATTACCTACATAGGATGATTTTATTTTATTAAATCTATTCTGACATTATAGAAGACTGAAGTGTTGGTATACTTACAAATTCTACTGTGTGAGATGATGAATGACTCTGCCCTTTGGAAATTGCCTGAACATATTCAGAAAAGATTTCCGCTGCAGATGCCATATCTGTGAAGCAGTAAAAACACAGCAAACAAACCAAAATGTGTGTTCAGCCCACGGATTGTATCTTTCTTTAAAAGTGCTTTGGGAAGTTTATGTTACATAAGAGCAAGAGCAGAGGAATAATGTTGACATGAACCTGTTCATTTTAAGCAGGAGTGGCTAACCTCTAACCCCCATATATGGCTTGACAGCTGTTACCATCATCCTGACTGTTCTGACTGCAGCTGATGGGAATTGCAATCTGGAGGGCGTGCAATTATTATTATTGTTATTATTACTCCACCCATCTGGCTGGGTTTCCCCAGCCACTCTGGGTGGCTTGCAACAAAATATAAAAAATACAATAAATCATCAGACATTAAAAACTTCCCTAACAGTGCAAGTTAGGCACCCTGATCTGACTTTCCAATTTTCTCTGGAGTTGGGCTACTTCGCATGAGTGATGAGAGGCTCAAGATATGAGAAAGGCTCAACCAAATGTTCAGGGAAATGCATAACAGCGTGCCAGGCTATACTTCTTATAAGGGGCTTATTCAAGCCTGGTTGTGGGATTTTGGAGAACCTGGAACCATTTCTGAAATGAACATCCTAGTATTGTACCTTCTAGGCAGGGCAGGGCACAGCAGGCCTACCAGCTGTTTTAGCCATTTCTAAACCTCCCTTTTGTCTTGCTCAACTCCCTGGCAGTAAAAGTACAGGTAAAATAAATAGTTTATCTGCATTGACCCAGATAAACAGATATGCACACGAAAATACACACGCTTTCCTCCCTCTCCTAAATCCTGTTTTCTTGGACTGACAGTCTGTCAGCACAGAGGATTTGCAGGCACCCCTGCATAGCTACTTTCAAGAGACTCTAGGTTCTCATGGACCACCTTGACCAAGAGGGAGACTGCTTCCTAGAAAACTGGAGCCAGACTTCTTTAAAAGGAATAAAGAAATGTAGCCAGTGGAAGTTTCATCAAAATAATGTAGTGGAAAGGCTGCAGTCTGAGGTAGTAAACGAGTTTTCTCTGTGAATTTGGTCAGTAGCAAGTCTTTTCTTTAGCTCAGCATGTCTCAGGATTTTAATAACGTGAACTGGTTATGAGATGATAAGGGTGCCTAGAAGGGGAAATTGGTGTGTCTAAATAAGACCATCAGGTGAAAATTCTAAACAATCTTGAAGAGTGCAGACCGTGTCGGATGGATTTGTAATGGAATGAGGAATAAGTTAGTGGATCATTGTGTAGCAAGCTTTGAAGTGGAGCTGGTGAAAAGGTATCTGTCTCAATTTGGAGATCCCTGCAAACGCAAGCTCCATGTACCAGCTTATTTACATATTGGTTCCTGAAATGCCACTTTGTCCTGGTTTAAAAAGGCATTGCCTGTTTGGTAAACTGGGTAGGCAAATGTAGGGGTGAAAAGTGCTAATTAAAACGCAGTGATGAATGCACAGAAAAGCTCTGGATCATTACCAGTGCCTTTTAAAAAGAATTAAGAAATGTGGAAATGTGGTAAGTACAAGATTCGAGAATGTAAGAGAGGTTGCAATCTTACACCCTGCGCACCTGGGAATGACCTTGATTTGAACTCCAGGAGCATTAGTTTCTGAACAGACCAGGATAGGATTGCACTGTTCGTATAGAAACATCTTTTGTCTTGAAATTGGGAAGCTACTTTGGTCTCTGACATTCTAGGAAGCATCTTAAATAGATAAGAATTGCAAAATTAAAAGCTTATTTTGAAATATAATAGTCAGAAGCATGTGCAGCCAAGAAAGCACCAAGAACTTAATTATGGCGTAGTTCAAATAATTTCTGCTCATTTCAGCTTATCACTAAATGGATTATAAAACAATCCATTCCTTGGGTGTTCTTGCTGACAGGATTTATTTTTCAGCTTCTTCCTGTATCCCTTTTCACTGCTTAGCTACCTACATAATGAAATGTTACAGTGATATCCCAGCTAGCTAGGCGTGCACGTAGTACAGCATCTATCCCAATTTAGAAAATGAAGGGAGCGCTGGCATTGATGCTAAATGTGAATGTGTGCTGCTGGTTTGGGCCAGCCCTGGGGTCACTGGATGCCAGTGAGAAATGTGATCCTTCCATGTGTTCCTTGCAACAAAGCTGGATAATGCAGAGACAAGTGAGTTGCCCAGGAGGATATGTCTGTCTTTGTCAATGCCTGTGATAATCACAGCGCATCGAGCCAACACATGCTATGGTTCATATTGGGTCACGCTTGTGACTGGCAATCCACACAGCTGACTTAATATCATTTGCTCGTTGATAGATGTTTGCCCTGTGGATATACTATCTGCACTGTAGTTTCGCAGTGGAAATCAGGAAAGTAATAGAATCTAGAAGTTGGAGAGGAGGCGCTCTCTCTCTCTCTCTCTCTCTCTCTCTGTGTGTGTGTGTGTGTGTGTGTGTGTGATGTGTGTATGTTTGGCTCAGATTCAGATAAACAGTTTGTGCTACCAGGTGCCAGTCCAATGCGCCCTGCTAGTGCAACAGGACTTTTGGCCCTCCCCACCCCCAAAAAATGCCTCCCCCAATTTGGCTCCAGAGTATTGGGAGAACCCCAGAACAGCATGGGGGGAGGAGGG
The DNA here is from genome assembly GCF_964252035.2 of Podarcis erhardii. Lineage (NCBI taxonomy): Eukaryota > Metazoa > Chordata > Lepidosauria > Squamata > Lacertidae > Podarcis > Podarcis erhardii. The sequence goes on along the minus strand of NC_138508.1, from coordinate 51,790,291 downwards.
GGGGAGAGATTGTTCATCTGTCAAGCTGAAATGCTTGCACTAATGAAACGAACATAATATTGCATCATTGAATTCCTCCCTATGTAAGTTTGCATATTTAAAGGTGATGAGGAAATAGGAATGCACAGAACCGCAAGCATAGCTTCATTAACCAAAAGTGAATTATTGCAGGGTCCAATGCTTGTACACATTTCATTTAGTTATGTAAAATATTTTCACCCCACTCTTCAACTGAGAAGGCTCTCTGAGCAGCTTGCAAAAATCAATAATAAGACAGTCTCTGGCCTCAGGCTTACAATCTGAAAGACATGGAACACAAAGCAACAAAGAGTGGGGGGTGGGGGTGGGAGCATGCTAAAAAGCACCAGTGCTTAAAGCTATAGCTCTTACAAAGACCAGCTGAGTTGGAAACAGTTGCCTGATGGTATGGTTGCAGCTAGGTCAGTTTTGGGGAGGGATGCTACTGGCGGGGCCTGCCTAGTACATTTTGCTGCTATGGGCAAAATGCCCTGCCCCTGCCCTCCCAGCTGGGCTCCATGCCCTCTTGCCCTCCTTGCTCTTAAGAGTAGGAATTTCCAAGAAGACCTCCCAATGTATGGCTGCCTTATTTCAGAGAGACAGAACTCCAGCTGGGACTCTCCAGTAGAGAGAGATTTCTTTTTTTCTTTTCTTTTTTTTAAATAATATTTATTAAAAAATTTCAAATATAACAGAAAAGAAAAACATCCAAATTTAAGGCCTTATTTTCAATATCATCTTTCCAGGACTTCCCCTCCCCTCCCCCTCTTGTATTCCAATTCTTTCAAATAGATTCAGCAAATTCTTACCCCAAGTTTTAAAGTTATTATCATTAACCCAATTAAAAAAATATTTTCCCATCCCCTAAAATCGACCTGTTCCCTTCCACGAGTTCCCCTCTTTAGTATACAATACAGATTAACATAAAAAAAATAGAAAAAAGAATAAAATGTAATTTAACACCCTTTGGATTCCAAATTTCCCTCCCCCCTTTCCCGGTTGCGTTCCCAATGTCCGTCAATGTCTACTGTCGTCCTGGAGCTCCCACATCTAAGCCATAATCCTTCACCAGTCCGCTTTGCCGTCTTTTTAATAGTCTTTGCCGGCTTTTGGTCATCTTTGATTTCGAATGTCCAATCTTGGAAGGGGTCTATCTTCCAACTTTGTCCAGTTCTTGTTATTCTTGTTGTTCTTGTTCTCTCTTCTCCTTTTTTTTTTCCCCCCCTGCTCTCCTGCACAAATGTTCTAATTCCAAAAAGCTTGTAATTCCTCTACAGAGGCTTTGTTATTCAGGAACAAAACATTACGTCATGTCCCTTCCATTCTTCAATAGATAAATCTATTGTCTCCTTTAGTATGTAGACCTCTGTAGACAAAATAGTGTTCCATTTCTGCAGTTTCCCAGGAGATAAAGAGTCCGATTCAAATTCCATGCCAGCAATACTTGTAATGACCCACAGCTCCTCTAGAGGGATTATAATAACTCAGTTTCCTTCCCGATCACACCCACCAGTCAAAGTAACTTATTATTCCTTGTTTTAAACAGTTTATATCCAATTTATAACAAATGTAACCAGCAAAGTCCTCGTAACAAAGTTCTCTTTTTGTTCTTCAGTTTTGGCAGCTCCTTTGACAGCTGTCAAAACCTCTATTTCTCCTCTCCCGGCGCTCTCACGGATCGCTCCCGGGGTTTTTCGGGGGGGGGGTTGTATTTTAATTCACATTCCACTTTTCTCCTCCAGCCCAGCTTATAATTTTCCATCGCGAAATTAATAACTTTATCAAAAAAAAGATTGCACTCGATCTTAGTTGTCAGGTCTTTTGCTTTAGCTCCTCTACAACAGGGGGGAGGCTGACTTCCTTTTTGCACCTCCCCCGCTCGCTCCGAATTTAAGAAAAAAATTGTTCCCCTTTTTAATCCAAGTTCCAATTACTCACGGGTTATTCTTTTAAGTCCAGATTTTCAATGGAAGAAGTCAGCGCTCTCCGCCAAATGGCATGCGGCTTCACTCGGCAGGGGAAGCGGAGGACTCACAGCACCACCACCACCCCCTGTCACCCGCTCCGTAGCCTTTAAAAAGGCTCCTTCGCGTGGTCGGGGGGGGTGCAAACGGTGCCCGCCGAGTCACCATGCCCATGGGTTTCAGCGCCCATGGTTTTTGAGGGTCCCCGCGTCGCCGGCGCGGTAGAACCCAGCCCCTGCCGAGCAGGCTCCCTCCGGAGCTCGGAGGGAGTCCGCCATTCGGCGATGGCGCCAACCTAGAAGTCCCGAGAGATTTCTTTTTTTCTCCCTCTGAGGGAGCAGAGAACTCAGGGAAAATGAGATGGCTTCAGATTCCATTTCAGAGCTTCAGTATTTTAAAAGTATGCCAGTACTAGCAATTAACATTTCAGGGGCTGTCTCAAAACACTTCCTAAAGGTGAGGATGTTTTGTTTTTTTAATCCACCAATAAACTGGCACTAATGAATGAATTTTATGCTTTCATGTTGTAATTGGTAGCCTGCACTCACTGGAAGTGGGAATATCCAGAACTGACTGACATTATCAGTACAGGGGGTGGAAAATGTGCACACTGCTCCTGTCTCCCAACAGGCATTAGCAAACGGCTACCAAATAAAATCTCAGGCCTCCCATTCTCAGATAATTTTGGAATAGCTTCTAGCAATTCAGTCTTATGAATGTCTACTTAGAAGCAAACTCTACTATGTTCAATGGGGCTTACTCCCTGGTACATGTGTATAAGATTTCCTCCTCACCTGGGAATTCAGTGAGATGTACTGTTGGATAGGCAGACATGCATAGGACTGTACTGTAAATTGCTGAATTTGGAGTAAAGGATCTTGCAGAGTCTCCCATTTGAAAATTATGCTGAAGTTGTAACAGTGTGGTTTTTCAAAATGGAGACCTGCAAGTAAGGGTGGAAGTGGAGGAGTCTAGATCTGCCACCTATGCAGTATGCTTTGCCCTGCTTCATCAAAAGGCTGCCTGTGTTGACTGGAGTCTCAGCAGAGCCAATGGAATAACCATGTTTCCTTTCTCTCTACTGCTCTGCAGCTTTACTGCAAGGTACCACAAATATGTTCTTTGTCTTTCTTTCCCTCCCTACCTCCAACGATGGTCATCAGCCTCTCTGTTTCTGTTTTGCAAACTAAGTTTAAAACCATTTCTGCATTCTCCCAATTGTGATAATTTACCAGTTAGGGCCAAGTGAGTGCTTAGAGTCGCCTGAAGTGTATTAATTGCTGGTTTCTCGTTTCTTTTTCCTCCAGATGAACTGCTTCAAAAAGTGCAAAACTACTCAGATGATATCTTGGCAAATATGATCAGTGAGCCCAGAATCAGCTATGGAAATGATGCCCTCATGCCTTCCTTGACAGAGACTAAAACAACAGTTGAACTCCTTCCAGTCGATGGGGAAATCAGCCTAGATGACTTTCAGCCATGGCACCCCTTTGCAGTCGATTCAGTCCCAGCCAACACTGAAAACGAAGGTAATGTAAGATGACTTAAGAGGTTCTTGGATGGAGATAGTGTGGGATTGTAGATGAATGTATTATGAGAAGGTCTTGGCCTCTCTGACAAAAGCAAAGAATGGTTCATTCTGAGTGGTGAAAGGTCTGCCAGAAGCACTTGCCTTTCTTTTACTTCTGATAGACTGCAAATGCATTGAGATTCAGAAGTTCACGTACTGCCTTGAAACAGAGAAGCTGTCAAAATTTAAGTGAGATGTCTGCCCGCACTAAAAAATTAATGTGGCGAACTTGTAGGAATTGGAAGCAAGTCAAAATAATAATGTCTAATTAAAAGGGGTGCAGAGCTACTGCCTTGGAGACTCTGTGGAAGTAGAATGTTGGGAATGTGTTACATCTAACAAGGTCATTATCAGTAGTCTTATTTCAAAACTACTGCTCTTAAAGATTCTTTGATAAGTGATCAATACTGTTATATTCCTCCAAAGATTCCCCCCTCCCAAATAGCTAGGAAAGCATTGTGGTCTTTGTTGAACTTGCCATATGTACAGTTTCCTCTGTGTAAAGTAACAGGTAAAGTTGATAAATGGATAAACTTAATAATAATCAATTTTCTGGAAAGTCAGCTTTTATTTGGGTCTAGCCATATCAGAATCCTTTTTTTAAAAGGCAGTCTTCTTGTTTTTAAGTGTCAAAAGGAATTCATCCAAGTAAAATGCGTACATCAGAAAGATCTGCAAGATTAATGTGGGGAAAATGTGTTAACCTGTTATGTCTTTTTTGTTATTCCCCAAAGCAACATATATAAGAATATATGGCACTATACTGTATTTGATTTATTTGTTGCTAGTGAGACTCACAGGTAACTTCTGGATTAATGATGGCATAGAAGGTTGATGATTGCCTTACTGTGACATTTAAAAACTTCATATGCAGTTCCTTTATGTATTATAAAGCATGCAAAAATGACATCAGTTGCAGAAATTTGGCACTTCTTGAAAATTGTAATACAGTGTAGAAAGGAGGTGAAAAGGTTTATGCTATTGTGAACTTTCCCTCCCTTCTCCCTGCAACCCCCCCCCCCAAAAAAAATCTGCTCAATAGCACTAGTAGAAGTCCTTGTGCAACCAGGAGGACTTTGCTGGATACAGCTCAACACTACACAACAATAAACAAAAATAAAAAGTAGCACAGTCAGTTGGGAGATTCTCCTTCAGAACAACCAGTGAAAATAGGCATTGTGTGACAGATCAGCTGTGCAGTGAGAAACTCCCATTTATTTTATTGTGGATTGTGCTGAATTTATGAGTTATATTCATTTTTTGATCTAACAGACTTTAGGGCACATACTGGCAAACCTGGGTACATAAACTTGATATTAGAAACCTGTGGCTTCACATTGCATTTGCCTGGTAAAGCTCAATAGGAAAAATAGCTCACCACCCCCACTTAAAGAATATTTAAGAGATGCGGATTGTATCCAAAAACTTTCTAACTTAGTCTAGAGGGCCCTTTTTTCCCCTCTTTTTTCCTGACAGCTGCCCCTGTTTTACCTTTCCACTTCATTGGTGTGCATTCAGCAGTGCTACAGAGGTTACCTTTGCACATTCAAGAGAAAATCTTCGTTTGGTCCTCTTAATGCAATACACAAATGTGGTTTTGCTGCCTGAATAAATAAGTGTCATAAAAGGCAGAACTTGCAGCAACTTCACTGTTTTGTTTTGTTTTTGTTTTGTTTTGTTTTGTTTTGTTTTGTTTTGTTTTGTTTTGTTTTGTTTTGTTTTGTTTTGTTTTGTTTTGTTTTCAGAGGTACATATTAAGATGCTTTAAGTGAACACCTAACTAAAAATGTGAAGTTTGAATGCGACCAACATATGCTTGCATGAATAGTATTGTATAGAGTATCCCTGAGTGCCAGTGCAGTATATTAGAGTGTCAGACTAGAACCTGGGAAACCCACTTTGCCATGAAACTTACTGGCTGACCTTGGGCAAGTCACTGCCTCTCAGACTCACCTGCCTCACAGGGTTTCCATGAGGATAAAATGTGGAAGATGAGTTATGTATGCCACTTTGAGCTTCTCGAAGGAAAGGTGCAATAAAATGGAAATTAGTCTGTCTATAATAAAACATACCGTATTTTTCGCACCATAGGACGCACTTTTTCCCCTTCAAAAATGAAGGGGGAATGTGTGTGCGTCCTATGGAGCGAAGACAGCATAGCCCCGCGACCTTCTGCTGGCTGGAGAGGTGACACGCGGCTATGGCAGGAGCCTCTATAGCCGCGCGCCACCTCTCCAGTCAGGAGAGCGCGCTCAGGGCTAAAGAAGCCCCACTTACCCTCTCCCAGCTGGAGAGGTGACACGCAGCAATTGCAGCAGCCTCTTTAGCCGCGCGCCATCTCTCTAGCCGGAAGAGCACGCGGGGGGCTAAAGAAGCCCCCCGCGACCCTCTCCCGGCTGGAGAGGTGACATGCGGCTATGGCAGGAGCCTCTATAGCTGCGCGCCTTTGCGCTGCTCCCCGACCTGCTCTTTGGGGCTGGTGGTGGGCTTCCCCCCGCCAGCCCCAAAGAGCAGGTCGAAAGGAACCTGAAGCCTGGAGAGGGAGAGGGGTCGGTGCGCACCGACTCCTCTCGCTCTCCAGGCTTCCAAGGTAGCTGCCTGAAGGCGTCTGAATGCACCTTAAACGGCACCTTGTTTTAGAGGGGGGAAACAGGAGGGGGGAAATTCTCCCCTTCTCTGCACAGCGCCTCCTGCCGCTTCGCTGAAGGGGTGCTGGGCAGAGAGGGAGAGAAATTTTTTTTCTTGTTCTCCCCCCTCTAAAACAAGGTGCGTCCTATTGTCCGGTGCGTCCTATGGTGCGAAAAATACGGTAGATGCAGTCACCAAGGGCTGGTTGGCTGTAGATCTATCCTTAGTGTACACTATAAGGCAACCTGGGCTTTGACTCTGTGCTGTTTATGAAATAGCCTTCACTGCATTCTACTAATGGAAGCTTAGCATTCCTTCAGCATTTCTGGCTCCTGCATATGTCCGTTTGAGAGACTGTGTCTCCTGTAGCATGGAAAAGGGACAAGGAGTATCATGTTTTTGAGTTTTTCTCATTATGCAGCTGTGGGGTGTTCTGCTTGGATTGAATGAGTGTGTGAAAGGTTAGCTGGTAAGTCCACCTGCTTCCACAAACATAAATCACTGCTAAGCATGTTGTGAGGGGGTGTGAGGAAATCCATGCAGATTGTCTTACTCATGTCAGAGGGTTGTGGCTTTTCAGGAGGATCATTATTTTAGAAAATCTAGTTACAATACCTAGCATACATAGATCTGTGTTGGCAATACCTTTTGTACTTGGATATGTTCATTGGATAAGTGGCTTTCCTTCCAACATGACATTCAAAGTGGTGGTGATATTTGTTTTGAAATATGATTCTTCCATGTGTTGTTGTGTGTCATTCCTCACCCCACCCCAATTTTGTGTATTTATTTGAATGAATATTCTATACCTAAACTGGATAACAACCTGCTTTTCGAAATAAAGTTTAAGAAACTTAGTGAAATTAATTTAATTTCCCTATTTCAAAAACTTTACTCAGTGCCTAGTTAAATAAAGAGTCTTATTCTCATTCAAAACACAGTCAGGAAAAAAATCCAGGAAAGAGAGATTCAGTAGTAAGATGCAGCCAACAATGAGAATCCCTATTACAATATCTTGGCTCATAGATGGTGTACAGAAGGTATTGCTGGCAAAGTTATGGTTGATGTTCAGATACGCTCAGACTCATGGCTTTCTGCATCAGCAGCTAGAGTCCTGCATTCTGTCATCTGTCAGTATTTATATTCCACTTTCTGGAGACTTTCAGGTGAAGTTTTGTACCGTATTAGAGAGCGATGTGCTTCTGCAGAATTGGTCTCTTCCATTTGTCACGCAATTCCTCAAAGCTTGTTTCAGGGAACATTCACTTAATATTAAAGAATAAAGCATTTCTACAATTCAGAAGTTCCCTGTCCTTTTCATCTCCTTTTTTAAGACACAAAACGCTGTGGTTTCCCTCAGTTATTTTGAGAGAAGCCAGACTGCCACATAACTTGCCTTTAAAGTTGTAGTGTTCAGTGGTGTTTAAAATGTAACCATTCTTCTAAAGGGGAAGGGGAAGGACGGGGTTAAGAGATGAGAAGCAGCTGTTTTTGCGTGATATTTATGTTACAGAGTTCTAAGCAAAAGGTAGGTGGAGTTTTCAAGGACTGAAGAAGACTTTCTTCTTCTCCAATAGATGGAGAACATTAGACTCTGTTTGTGGTTTGTGATATGTAAAGTAACCAGAAATGGATGGACGTGATAGTTCCTGTCCCTTTACTTTCATTTCCAGGATTAATTTAAAGCAGATCTTTTCCAACTGTTGGCTTATGTTACTTTGTTTATGGCATATAACTTTCCTGCACTGTCCCAGGCAAAACCAAAAGCAACTTATTTTGGAAGCTTTTGTTTATTTTTATTTTTTTGTTTGCTCTTTTTCTTTCCTATTTGTTTATTTCTTGGCTGCACGTGCCCAGTTGAGCCAGTTGATGCCCGCCCAGCTGCAGACAGAGGACTCACCACACGACCAGGTATATAATTTGCATGGCTTTTACCTAACCTGTGTTTGCCCTGCATGTTCATCTTTGGCTTCAGCTGAATGAATCACCTTTTCTTTGTAATACTCCTCTGCTGAGCTCCTGCGTCTTCTCATAGACATGATTTAGAACTCAGTAACTTCCTGCCAACTCTTGAATGAGGTCATTTTGCTGAAACATGTCTGCCTGACCCATAAAATAATAATTTATTCCAATAATATGCTGGAATTAAAAGAGAAGCGGTTAGATGATTTGTGAACTCCTTTTCCCATTTATATATATTTTCCTTGTAACTTGAACATCAGGCAGTGCCATGGGGGCATTCAAAGTGCGTGTGTGTGTGTGTGTTGTGTGATATATCTTTCTGCATGAAAAATAAATACTTTGTTTTGGAAATTGAAAATGTTAAAGTCATCAAATATATGAGCTCTAGGTAAAGAGCCAGGCAATGGTAACTTTTAATTTTGGGGGCTTCATTGCAGTATATTTAGTTCAGAATGGTGGGGGGGAGGGCGAGCCCAATGACTTCTAACAAAGATAATGAATGCATTCTCCTTCAGAAGTGCTTTAACAATGTCTAGACAGGTTTCTAGATATAGACATTACAGTAACCTTGCTGGCTGGTAGAAATACAAGTATCTGTAATGCCCCAATCTAGTGTACATATTCAGAGTGCATATAATAGTTATTCTCATCAGCAAGCCCAGTTTGCACATTACACTAAGCCCAAGCCATAGCTTAGCAAGATCAAGCAAGCAAATAACCAAGGTTTGTTCATGGTTTGTTTGGGGGGAGAATAACCCTGAATCCACATTTGGCCATAATGCTAAACTAGATCGTGGCTGAGATCTGGGTAGTGTGGCACATGCAGGACTTGTTTTCGATCTGGGTTCCCACATGATTGCTTGTTCTTGCTAAATTTGGCTTGTTGTAACATTCAAATGAAGGGACGCAGGTGGCGCTGTGGGTTAAACCACAGAGCCTAGGACTTGCCGATCAGAAGGTCGGCGGTTCGAATCCCCACAACAGGGTGAGCTCCCATTGCTCGGTCCCTGCTCCTGCCATCCTAGCAGTTCGAAAGCACGTCAAAGTGCAAGTAGATAAATAGGTACCACTCCGGCGGGAAGGTAAACGGCCTTTCCGTGCGCTGCTCTGGTTTGCCAGAAGCGGTTTAGTCATGCTGGCCACATGACCAGGAAGCTGCACACTGGCTCCCTCGGCCAATAAAGCAAGATGAGCGCCGCAACCCCAGAGTCAGCCATGACTGGACCTAATTGTTAGGGGTCCCTTTACCTTTACCTAACATGCAAATGACGCCTCACCCTTTATTCTTGTGAGTAATGGAGACTGTAATCTGCACTAGTGAGTGTGCCTAGGGAATTAGTGGGTGGTAGATATTTTGTACCATGTAACATAGGGCGCAGAGGAGTTTCTTTTGTATTGAATTAATGCTAGAACAACACATTCACTCACAAGACACTATGAAATGGCAAGTTCAATTATATGTACCATGCCTTTCCCCAGACATCTGTACGGAATCACATTATTTTGTTGTTGTTGTTGTTGGGACCATAAGCAAAAGAAATGTCACCAGTTGTTTTCCCAGACTTCGGAAGCAACAACAAATTAATGTTCAACGCTAAAGTCTAAATAAGCACACTCCAAAGATTAGCCTCCATCTGCCAAAAGGGCAATCAATTTGCAGCTCTCTGCTCAGTGTTTTCTCTCATTACTTGTGCAATGACACATCATATTTCTGGTTTGTAGCTCACTGTCACCTGTACTGCACCGGAGTGCTCAGAAAGGCTTCATTAAATGTAATGGCATCCTTAGGAGACAGGGAATCTCTGTCTACTCAGTTGTCTGGTTACATGACTTGCCAGGCCTTGCTTTTATCACAAAGACCAAGTCTTGCTTATCACCAAAATTACATCACTCTAGAACAGAAGTAGCTTATTAGCCTTTCTAAATAGAACCTGATAAATCACAGAATGCCTGAGTTACTTGCCTATTCAATTGATGACACTACACACATGGAAAAACAAGTGATGTTACTATTGCCTATCTAAAATGCAGCTTAGTGATTATGCTTTTGCCTCTGCACCCACTTCTTGCCTTTAGTCATCATCACATATGTCAAAGGAATCTATTCTTGTCTCTCTCTTTCCCCAAAGTTTTGTGTGCGAAGAAATAGAACATTATGACATAGCATCCATACAGTCATCTGTCTAGCAGAAAGAAATGCCTTGCCTTGTAGATGATAGTGGGCTGTTTTGATACTGTGTTTTCCTACCCAAAGGTCTCCTGTACATTATGAATTTTAACTTATTACTGCTGGATTATTATTTTTGTCTTGCAAACCAGTGCTAAGAAAATGTATGCTTGCAAGCACAGTACAGTTCATTACAGTTCATGACTCTGTAGTAATCCTTAAGTGGCACAATACTATGAAGAGGACAGGTCTTCTGCACCTTAACAAAGGAATTTCAGCTGGTATAGCTTACATGACCAGCTACACCTGCTGAAATCCCCCTCCATATGACTTATTAAAGGTACAGGAGCCCTGTTTGTCTTCTGCATCTGGCCACACTAGTCATTCTACCAGAGGTTCCTGCAGATTTAGCATAATGGGAATGAGCACATTGCAGTTAACTCAGTGCCACTTGCAAAGAGAATAATCCAAAACCGTTCCAATTCTTGCTTCAAAATGTGGTTTCAGATTAAGTCCAGCAGCCACAGTCACATTTAGTTCACAGGCCTTCCTCATAAAAATCTGGCTAATTAATGCTTTTATAGTAAAAATTCTGAAATTGCTGCTCTCTTGCAATTGATTGCTAGTGGTGGCAACCCCTTTAATCTATTTGGCTCATATTATACTTTATTAATAGGAAGGAAAAGAAAGATTTGGTTGATGTGTCAACATAAGGACATTTTCCAGCTTCTGTTTCAAGGGAAACCTCCATTCGAGCCATAGGGACTTCCCTTGAAGTGTAAATAGTTTGAGAGGGAGATGTGTGAGAATCATTGCAAGGTGGGGAAAGAGTTCAACTTCCCTAACCTGTTGTCCAGAGACTGCTGATAACAAAAAAATGCCATGCAATTAATGTATTATCATTTGGTGTGCTAGTTACACAGGAAGTATACTTGTAGAAGCAAAAACCCCTCTAATATAGTGTAATCACTCTGATGTAATGTCCAAAGAGGACAGTGGTCCCAAGGTTAGATCTGTGTGCTTCAGAGTTAATCTGTGGCATCTGGATCTCACTGTGCAGCTACACAGTTAGAGTTAAATAATTCAGCAAATCAATTCTTCCTGGTGTTAAAACCAGTGGGTTCCTCACGCAAGAATAAAACGGAAAGTGTGATATTTTGCAGGTTTGCCATCCTTTTCACATTCCGAAATAAAAGTGCTAGGTTATGAAAGCATATTAGGGCATAGCTAGTTTCCATGAAGAGTTTGCGTGACATATGTTTAGCAGTTGTACTGATTCATACCAAAGAGAGAAATGGGCTGTGTGTGTTTTTCTCCCCTCTTGGGCTTTGTCCAAACCTTCATTTATGGAAGTTGGCTGGTTTCCATAATTCACAGTAGCATGCCAGTAGCAAGATGCCTGCATATTTGGCTACCATTTTATAACTTAAGTCTGAAGCACTTTATGCGCAAACAACATACGGCATTCCAGTGTCTGGAATGATTAATTGCTTTTTGTGAGAAACGCACATAACAAGCTGCCCGTGTGACAAGCCCATGGTATGCCTTATGGAAAGAGACCTAGGAAATTGCATTTGAGAGAGTGGAATTAAAATTTCAGAGATTTCATAGGAATCTTACTGAAATTTTTAGCTTCCAAATTTTGTTTGGAAGCTCTGCTATTTACAGTCTCAAGGATGTACACTTTTCCAGAAAGAGTTGTACTCTTAAATAATGCAAGCTTTTCTTAGAAAAAAATACAGTCGTAGATGCACGATTGTATTACATATAGCTAAAATGTTCAGGAAGATGAACATATATGCACTTCAGCCAATTTCCAGTACTGTTATCAAATATGCCAATTTTATAGCACAATGACTTCTTCGATAATTTGTGGGGCAGAAATATTTTTCAGTGATCTTGTATTATTTGCTATAACTCGAAAGAGAATTTTTACAACAATTCAAAAGCATGTTTGGTTCAATTGACTAGTAGGGTGTCCCTTAAACTGTGAATGCCCAGAGACTGGCAGCAATCTGCCAGGAATTAAATTGGTATTAGTAGCCTGTGCTATTAATAACTACAGCTGGCAATTTTCAGATGCAGAAATTCTAGGCTAGATGAATTGCAGGTCTCATCCCAGTATGGTTGCTGTTTCGCCATTTACTTAGATAGTTTTGAGTGGGTGTCTACATTTTAGAAGTGAAGGGCAATATGTGTTGTCTTTCTATTAAGCAAACAGCCTTTGGCTGACTTGTGCAAGTATACCTGAGATAATGCGACCAATTTTTTAAAAAAATATGAACTGCTTTCACATCTAGACTTCAGTGTGTATGCCACAAATACAGCTACAACAAAGGCAGGTTCTCAAACAAGCTGTGGGTGTGGATCTGACATTGACACACACCCCGTTGCTGTCCTGTATTTAGAAATGGGGCAGCCACAACTTGGTGCAGCAAGCATTTCTGCCATCACACTAGGCCTAGTAGGTGGGACCCTCTGTTTCCTTCTCCTTTGGCGCTTCCTAGATCTGGGTGATGGTGGAAGTGGCTCTGCCTCCTGAGAGGCAGCTGGGACTGGAGGAACATCCCCTTTGGGGAAGGCAGAGTGTGGGAGGCAGTGGAATAGGCACCATGGCAGTGTCAGAGAGAGGCTCTGACAGCTGTGGAGAGAGCTTGCGGTTCTCATCGCGGACATGACTAAAACAGCAAAGATCTTCACTATTCAGCTGCCCCAGTCTTGGCAGAGACCCCCACATCCCACTCGGTTCTCCTGCATTTTCCTCACTCAGCCAGCCCATCATAAATATCCCCCTTTTTTTGCAAGCCACCCTACCCCTATTCATGATTGACTTGCACATAAGGCATAAGCCTGTGTAGTGGGGCTGTGCCCTAGCCCCACCCTTGGCATCAGATCATCTTCTTTCAACAACTCAGTTGCTGCAGCTCGTGAGTAGGGTCTTTAGGCACCTTGGACCCCTAATTGTACAGAGCCCCTGCATGTGAGCAGGAGCTCCTTTGCAGACAACTACACAACGTGCAGTTATTGAAAGAAGGCCCGATGGTGGGGTGGGACTGGAAGTGCAGCCCTGCCCCACATCTATATGCTTCTGCCCTGTGCGGAAGTAGCACACAAACAAGGCTGTGAAACAATCACCATGCTTTGTTCTTTAAAGAATCTCTTTCCCCCTTGGCTATCGATGAAAGTCCATTGCTTGTCTCTCAGTAAGTGGTAGAAAAATAGCTGTTACTTGGTTTTGTTCTTGCTCCCCACCCACCCCCTTTTTTAAAGTAGCGTCTTCTTCCATTATCTCACCATGCACACTTTCATTAGAGGCTTCTTCATATGTGTGTCTTGCACTCATGATTGTTGGCAGCAGTGGCGGAGGGTATACATAGAGCTAATCAAAAACTGGCGCTTGTTTTTTTTTTCTCTCTCTTTGGCCTGATATAGGCTCTGGATTGACCAATGTCAAAACAGAAGAGACTGCAGAGCTAAAGATGGATGCAGAGTACAGACATGATTCAGGATACGAAGTACATCATCAGAAACTGGTGAGTGCGCCCTCTTTCCTTAAACTGGATCCTGCTCTATTCTCCTTAAGACTAATTTTATTTTATGTTACTCTAACTTTGTTCATGAAAATAGCTTGGGGATGTTTCCAATTTCTGTGACTATTGAAATCCTTGTCCTCGGAACCCACAAGATCTTTCATTCACCAATAGTGAAATACTGTGCATATTCTTTTAACGCATTGGGCATCTGCTTATAAATAGCTGCAACTCAGGGGACGCCACTCCTTTATATGTGACTGGGGCAAGGCCACATATAAAGGGACAGGTCTGTTGTCATCATCCCTAATTTGGCCTTTCAAGACAGGGCTTGTCAATCTAAAGGTATAATTTAGAAGAAGCTTTGAGCACTGTTACATCTCAAGAACTGAGCAAGAAGTTGAAAGGGGGGGCGGGAATGCCAGAAACACAAAAGAAAGCAGGAGGAAAGAGGGGGGGGGATTCCCTAAAATCCTTTGTTAGGGAGCCGGAAGAAAAAGCAAATGCTGCTGCTTTACTTCCGTAAATGGCAGTTCACAAAGATTTCCTTGTTCCACCTGCCCAGAGCTGTTCCCCATATCCAGAGCTGTCCTTTCTTCCTTCTGGCTTCCCAATATATTATAACAACCAAGGAAGCACTTTGATCATTACATTTTTAAAAACAAAAATTAAGCCTATGAATATTGGTTTAACTTTTTTATTGGCACAAAATGAACTGATTTGACCTAAGCAATTTGAAACATTTCTTGTATAGCTGGAACTTGAACTAAAGCCAAATGTGAATCAACCCAGAATATATCCTGGTCATTCTCTGTGTCTGAAATGGCCTTCTTGTTTTCTTAAGGAATAAAGTGTACTGGAGTATTTGACTTCAGATACTGAAACTTGAAAGGTTTTCTTTTTGGAACGTATTCTTGAAGCTAAATGGTGCTGAAAATTAAAATTAGCGTGGGAATCCAATTTGCATTAGGGATAGATAATTGTTCCGTGTAATAATAATAATAATAATAATAATAATAATAATAATAATAATCAGCTCTTAGATTCTGGGGATCAAAAATTCCCAGTACTAGAAAAAAAAAATCCAAAATGCATTAGCTCTCCTGTGTAAAATGCTAGCCTGCAAGGCTCACAAGAGTTAGCATGTTTATGAGTCATTTAAGGGAGGACTTGTTTTGAAAAGGCGTGGGGAGAGGAGGGAAAGTGTATTTCAGTTCATTTACTTCTATTTTATTCTCTTTTAATTATATGGGAGCTAGTATGCAATGGGGAACAACACTAAAAAGAGAATTTAAACCTGTTTCCTCCCCCTACTGTGCTGGGGTGTGTGTGCAATTCAAACAGAATTGCATTGTGCAGTTTTAAAAACAAACACTCTTCTTGAAGGCACAATACTGTTCAGTAACAACCCTAAATATAAATAAATTAATCTGTGTGTTTTTGTTTCTATTCTACACCAGTTTTGTTTTTGTTTTAATCATAGTGTAGGGTAGGGAGTAAGTAGAAGAATAGCACTGAAACCTAAATCTCTTATGAAATAAATGAAATAAAAATAAAAATTTGTCCAGTAGCACCTTGGAGACCAACCAAGTTTGTTCTAGGTCTAAATCTCTCATGATTATTGATAGGTCTGTGTTGTTGTTTTTTGACAAGCTGGTTAACCTTGCAGTTCAGTACCTGAGCTCAGCATACTCTCAGCACATTATAGGCTTAACTTCCTTAATGATCCACGACCTTTTCACCTTTGGGCAGGATCCCGAGGGTCTGTAGTGAAAACTCTACTGCTCAGATATGTCTGGCAGTTGAGAATAGCCCTTGTTGACGTCTGTAGTGCCAGAAAAGAGGCTGACATAGGAGAAAGTTTTTGGATTCTTGTTCAGTCTCTTTTGGTGACTTTTGAAAGTGACCAGATTGAGTTCTTCATTGTGAGCCTGTGTGGGAAGAAGGCCTGGGGAGCTCCCTTCTTCGGACCTGGGTTCCTCCTACAATGCAGCTAGGGATGGACGGAGCCAACCATTTCAGTTCCCATATCTTAAGTTCAGTTCTCCCTGCTTCCACATCAATTTGCAAAGCCTGGGTGAGAACTGGTATGCATGTTTGTGTGCCCTTCTCCTAATAGACACATTTTTGCAAGCAGTTTCTCCTAACGTAATGTGTCTTGTATGTTGTTTTCACAGACACACTTGTTTTTCTTTACGTTTGCTCTGATATATGCTTCTTTGTATGTATTGCCTGGCTGGAGAACTGCATTACAAAATTGGGAGAAATGTGCATTTTGAAGGATAGATGGGTTTGGTTTGGTTTACATATTGTTCCATGAGGTGCAAACTAGGTAGGTTCATATTAAAATGCAAGCTGAACAAATTTATTTTCCCACTTCCCCGTCCACATCCTAATACCAGCTCTGTGGCTGCAGGTTATCCCAACTTCACATGTGCATTTCTATGTGCTGCAGATGGGATGCTAGCAGTTTCAGATTCTATTCTCCCATGTTACATGAAGAGAAACCGTAATACTAATTTACCTCTTAAATGGAAACAAAGTTTAGGTATTTTATTGAGCACTGCTCAGAAACCATTGCATTGTTGAGAGAATTTTTCTTCTGTTTGGCAAGGTGCAAAATGCACAAGTAACAAGTTGCCTAACTCAGTAACTAACTTGCCATTTTTAAATTTTATTTTAGGTATTCTTTGCTGAAGATGTAGGTTCGAACAAAGGCGCCATCATTGGACTAATGGTGGGAGGTGTTGTCATTGCTACAGTAATTGTCATCACTTTGGTGATGCTTAAGAAGAAACAATATACCTCTATCCATCATGGTGTAGTGGAGGTAAGTGAAAGTTACTAATAATTATTCTGCGAATGGACAATAGCAGCCAAACAGAGCTTATTCCCTTCTATGAAGTCAACTGGATTGCTCTGTTTTCCAGTTGCAAAACCAGTTTGGCTTATGGAGGGGGTAGGGCGCAAGGGAAATAATACTGTGAGTCTGATTTCAAATTGTAATTATAAAATTATATCAAGTGCTGCTGCAGTGCCAGAACAGACTCCCCCTTTCTCTCCTTTTCCCTGTGGTCATCCATGTACCATGAAAATCTGCTCCAAAGAACTGGGGGGGACTCTCTGAAGCAATTGGGGTGGCACTGCAGTGGGTAGGATAGGAAGGGACAGTCCTGTAACATGACTGGAACTTTGCTCTCACAGCATTAGATACAAACATGAAGCCATAACTAGTTTTGGGGTGTGGTTTACATGGTCCCTGTTCCCAGGTCCCAAGGATATGCTGGAGAACTCAGTTGAGTGACGTGCTAACTTTTGCATCTGCAGGGAAAAACACATTAAGGGATGTTTAAATGGGAACAATTCAAGCAATTGGTCTGTAGACAGTCTCAAACCCCAGCTACAGCTAATGGGTTGAAAGCAGAATGTGACCGATCCATACCAAGTCTGTAGAGTGTTATGGATTATTTCATTATGAACTGATAGGTAAGGCAGAACAAGAGCTGAAGATTGTCAATATAGATTTGTTCAAGCTGCTGCTGAGCACATTCTTATGTAGGGGATTTGAGCGTAGCGCTGGGAAGCCGTGACATTCTCTAAGGACACCCAAAACTTGATGGATTGGAATGGCTAATATAGCTAGGCTGAGCATTCCTCTGCTTCTTGAAAAAGCTTAAAGGGGGGGGGGCACATTCTATCAATGACAGGTTTTGGACCTTCTTTAAAATGTAAGAATTGTTCTCATTTTCCTAGTGTGGAAATGGGCAGGCGTCAGGGGGACAGTGGGGACATGGAGCCTTTTGTCTTAGGTGGAATACAATTTCTGGTTGTGCCAGAAGCGCTTGAGTCATGCTGGCCACATGACCAGGAAAGCTGTCTGTGGACAAACGCCGGCTCCCTCAGCCTGAAGTGAAATGAGTGCCACAACCCCATAGTCACCTTTGACTGAACTTAACCATCCAGGGATCTTTTATTTTAAAATTTAAAAATAAAGCTGATAAAGGCATACGTAGAATACATAGCAGATGCCTGCTCTATTTCAGCAGTTAGTGAGAGTATCAGTTGTGCTAAGTATGCAGAAATTATTTTCCCAGAGCAGGATTTTTTTAATTTATTTTTTTGAATTAATGAACATTTGAAGCAGCTGTGGGGAACCTTTAGCCCTCCATATGTTGCTGGACTCTCGTTCTTATCAGCTGGGAGCTGGCCAACGGCCAGGGATGATGGGAGTTGTTGTTCAGCAGCATCTGGAGGGCCAAAGGTTCCCCACACCTGATCTGAAGACTGCTGAGATGATAGAATTTCACATGACTGCAATGTCATTTTTTGTGAGCAATAAAAATTAACCCTTGAGCAGTATATTTTCTGCAGTGCTTCACCATAACTGCTGCATTTTTTCTATGGACGCCAAGAATGCCTATTCCAGTGGGAACGTATGCAAGTGACTATAGAAATTAGACTTTTCTTAAGTTAAATGTTAGGAATTAATTGGTGGTGCCTTTGGGGCCATTTGCCGTATTTTATTTTATATTGTTGTGATTTTGCTGTTTTATTACTTAATATGAATAAAGGTAAAGGGACCCCTAATCATTAGGTTCAGTCGTGACCAACTCTGGGGTTGCAGCGCTCATCTCGCTTTATTGGCCGAGGGAGCCAGCGTACAGCTTCTGGGTCATGTGACCAGCATGACTAAGCTGCTTCTGGAGAACCAGAGCAGTGCACAGAAATGCCATTTACCTTCCCACTGGAGCAGTACCTATTTATCTACTTGCACTTCGTGCTTTTGAACTGCTAGGTTGGCAGGAGCTGGGACCGAACAACGGGAGCTCACCCCGTCGCGGGGATTCGAACCACCGACCTTCCGGTCGGCAAGTCCTAGGCTCTGTGGTTTAACCCACAGCGCCACCCGCATCCCACTTAATATGAATACCATCCTTTTAAAACATGTTTAAGGAATCCAGTTCAAATGAACGAGACTCTTAATCTCAGGTTTGTGGATTCAAATCCCACATTGGGCAAAAGATTCCTGCACTGCAGGATGTTGGACTAGAAGACCCTTGTGGTCTCTTCCACCTCTACAACTCTGTGATTCTGTGAACCAAACTAACATAGTTGATAAGGTACCTCAGTTCAGCTGTAACATGCAGTATATAAATTCTTTTATAAATAAAAAGATATGTTTATAACAGAGAGTTTGAACCCACTCTTCTCCTGCATCTGTGAACATGCAAGGGGACAGCAGCATCAAGCCTGTCAGCAGAATGCATACACTCTTGGTGTGCTTCACACACAAAGGACTCCTCAAAACCTAACCCAGGCATAGGCAACTCGCCCTCCAGATGTTTTGAGACTACAATTCCCATCATCCCTGACCACTGGTCCTGTTAGCTAGGCATGATGGGAGTTGTAGTCCCAAAGCATCTGGAGGGCTGAGCTAGCTTATGCCTGATTTAACCTAAAGAAGAGCTCCTGCTGGATCATGGCAGAAGCCCATGAAGTCCAGTATCCTGTTCTCCCTCACATTGCCTTTTCACACTGGCACTGAGTGTGTAGCTCCCAAGGGTATCATCAGAATACACATCAGTACTGGTGTCTATTGCTAATCTGTGAGATTCTGTGACTGGGGACCGTAGTATGTACAGTCAGTGTACACACCTACTGCCTCTCCCCACCACACACACACACCCCTAGAGTCTTTCAACATGACTTGTGAAAGAGGTTGCTCCTGCAAACTGTCAGGACACTGATCCTCAGCAGAGACCCTGGTCTGCTGGCTTCGAAACGTAGGAAGATTTTTGATACTGAGTCAGACATTTGGTTCATCTCTTTTCTATGATAACAGGCAGGGTTTCAGGCAGTGTTCTTTCCCAGCCCTACCTAGAGATGCTGGGGATTGAGCCCAGGATGTTCTGCTTGCAAAGCAGATGCTTTACCACTGAGCTACAGCCACAGAGCTTCGAAGAGTTGGCCAGGAGGTGGGGTGGGGGGGACAACCCTATTTCTTCCATTTACACTGTCAACGTCAGAGTTGTGTGCTGCCCGTGTGGGACCGTGACTCTGGTCTTCCTTCTACCCGCCTTAGGTGGACGCCGCAGTGACACCAGAGGAACGCCACCTGTCCAAGATGCAACAAAATGGCTACGAGAATCCAACCTACAAGTTCTTTGAACAGATGCAGAACTAGAACACCACAGCAGCCTCATGAGTTGGACAGCAAAATGATTGCTTCACTGCCCATTGGTGTTCAGTTAGAGAATAATGTGGAAACAAGCAAGAACGAACAAACACTTTGTTTTATTATTTACTCATTATCGCCTTTTGACAGCTGTGCTGTAACACAAGTAGATGCCTGAACTTGAATTATAAAATCAGTAATGTATTCTTCTCTCTCTTTACATTTCAGTCTTTACACTACATTATTAATGAATGTTTTTTGTGTACTGTAAAGTTTAGCTGTACTTAACTAGTGCATGAATAGCTTCTTTCCCAATTATTTATCATATAGCTCCTTTAGCCAGTTGTATATTATTCTTGTGATTTGTGAAGGGGGGAAATTAAGTCCTAATTGAAATATGCTTTAAGAATCGATGGGGGATGCTTTCTGTGTACGTGGGGTTGAGCTGCTTCTCTTTGCTGAGTTTTCCTTTTTCTGATCACTATGCATTTTAAGGTCAAGATGAATTTTTCTTCTTTCTTTTTTTAGAAAAGTATTCCAGATGAGTTGAAATTATTTTCCTCTGCAGTTGCATTTTATTGTACAGATTGTTGCTTCTGCTGTATTAGTGATGTAGAAATCATGGGAATACACGTTTGTTTCTTTGTGCCTGTTTTATGTGCACACCTTAGGCATTAAGGGGATGAACTTTCCTTTCCCATGTATCTTTTCATATTTTTAAAAAATAAAAGGAATCCTTGTTAATTGTGAGCACTTTTATAGGGGGGCGGGGGGAAGTGCCTGCTGGTTGAAAAATTAACAGGGATCCTACAAGCGTTTCTGCAGGATGATTGTACAGAATCATTGCTTATGAATTGATAGCTTTCTACACTGTGTTACATAAATAAATTACAAATAAAACCAATGGGCAAGAGTTTTATTTGAATGAAGAACTAAGTATTTTGGGGGTGACTTTAACAGTGACCATCAAATGTTCAAACGTAGGGGGTTGGGTGGTGGTTGGTTTTTGTTCTTTTTCTTCCTTTCCAAGTAGACCTGATTCATAGATTTCCCATTTTGAATATAGTGGAACAAAACAGCGGTGGGTGAGAGGGCTGTTTGCTTGGGCATGCCTTCCCTCTAAAATGTCCTTTTTTCAGTTTGTATAATAGTGTTTTAATGTAAATAAATACATTCCTGGAGGAGCTCCATTGTAGTGGTGTGAGTCTGTAGCAGTTACCTTGAATTTTCTGCTTGATGGTTTGTATAGGTTGTACATTCATTACAGAATTCAGTACTCCGGCTTCTCCAACAAGCGTAGAAACCAAGAAACTGTTCGCTGAATGGCACTCTTCTGTTAGAACTTGTGCAGCGCTATTGGTTTCCTATTGAAATTGGAAATGCAATGGCTTGTCCTACTGCTCACTGTCAGGTCATTACCAGAATCTCAAACGCTGGTTGCTTTTTAGCACAAGGAACACTTGAGGAAAGAACAGGTTGGCTCATCAAATGGCAGGTCAACGTGCACCCCAGTCAACGTTTTAACAAGGTAGGAACAATTCTGATGGGGCTACCTTCTATAAAATGCCCTCCCTCTTCCACCTTAGACAGTTCCAACCCCCAGTTTCTATGACAATGACATCCAAACTGACCTAGGAAAGATCCAGCTGCACAGACGTTGAGCTTAAAGTGGTGAGTTGCCATTTCAGTCATGTTATTTCATTTTTTGTGACAAAATATGCAATCTGGTATAGAACTTGGCCTTCTGAAATTCTGTTTTCATTTGTTTAAACTTCCTAAGGGTGCAGGGAGATGAAAAGGCCTGGCAAGCGATTTCTGAATCTAAGCAAGCCAAATGGCTTTAGGTATGACTTTCAGCAAGGTCTTCGGAAGCCTGCTTCCCCACAACCAGACCACAGTAAAGAGGAAGTTTTCAATGTTTGATGCCTTACTGTGTTTTAATTTGTTGGAAGCCACCCAGAGTGGCTGAGGCAATACAGTCAGATGAGTGGGATATAAATTTGTTGTTGTTTGTTGTTGTTAGAAGAAGAAGAAGGCGACTGTTCATTAGATGGGACCCTTGATCCACTTAAGTGTTAAGTGTTCAGGGCACTTTGACTCTCAGTCAGCCTGGTTTTTCAGCATGCATATTGTAGCTACTATATATGGTAATTTTTATTTCAGCAAATCAAACCAAAAATTTAGAATAGTCAGTAAGTGCTTTTAGACATATGCATGCAACCTATAAGGGCCATGGTGTTTGTTCAATGATGCTACCTTGTGAATCTGAACACTACAAATATAGTGTCCAAGTGATGTCTTTGGCATTAGCGGTGGCAAGAAAACACCCACATTTGGGTTTTTTAAAAAATGTCCTTTTATACATTACTTAGTATTTTGGTAAGGATGTATTCTGAAACATGGAGGACCACAAACAGTAACTCCCTAGAAGACCCAAGTGACCAGGCTGGCATGTAAGGAATTAGGCAGTACTTGAGGAATCCCAGACACAAGTTAAGGCTCACCAAAAGGACTTTGGCAAGTGCTCCAGAAAGGTACCTTCACTGTCAAGTAGCTCTGCAATTAAAGAAATGTTGGACAATTTAGAAGCCAACCAATCATTAATGCCCTAGCTTAAGGCACCAGTAGCGCAGACATACATTGCAGATACAGGGTTTGCTGGATATATAAACTCATACTGGATCACCTGGGAAGAGACCTGGTCTGGGAAGAGGCCTGTCTGGTGAACAGTCTTTGAAATCCCGCCTCTCCCGCCTCCCTCCCGGTCACGTTGATACCACTTCTGTGCATTTTGATAGGCAGAGTAGCATAAGATAAAACTTGAGCACATGTTGAGCTGAAAGCAGAAAGGACTATGTGGGGATTAACCTTGCATCCCTTGTCGGCACATCAGATCTAAGTACAGATTTCATTGGGGGAGGGGGACCAAATTCTGGATTTCTGAAGGATTTTATTTGAAATCCACTTGTCTTTCACTCAAGGACAAAGCAGAAATGAACGCAACTTGCCAGTTTTCATCTTTAGGTTTCTGGGGTGTGCCTCTGAACTACAACTCAGCCAGTTACTAATGGACTGCATCCTTTGGCTGTTGCTGAGGCAGCTGCCTGGTTTCACCGAGGCCGAAAGGAAGGCACAAGATGTTTAACAAAAATAGCTCAAATCTACAAGCTGCTTTGCAGAGCTGCCCCCACAGCCTATTATTTTATCCTGCTGCTTTTAAATATAACTCCTGTGAGTTTGGGATGCTGTAGGACTGAAAAAGTACCACTGATACATGCAGTGAAATAATCCAGCAAGAATAGAGGTTATTCTGCTGTTTTACAGGTACGCTTCCAGAATAGCCAAGATGGGCTCTGCTGGGGTTCAGAGCAACAGCAGAAGATTAGAGCATTTGTGACAATATACATAAGACTGAAAAATAATGATGCTAACTCGGATAGTAAAAAGGTGAAGAAATCCAACTTAAGATATATTCGTTGTATACACAAACTGAAGCACTGTTGTCTTAGGAACTTTACCAATTTCCTTAGTGCCATTATTTTGCAAGAATTACCCATTACTATTATTGCAAACACTGAAATTATGCTGAAGTTACACCGGGTGACATCCAGTGGCAGTTCATACAATTTCAACCTGCACAATGGATTTTTTCTTCCTCCCTGTAGCCGTTTGTGTGACCCCAAAATTGGCTTCTTAGGTCTGGAGGAATTCCCAGAGCAAATTTTGGGGCTTTATGGAAGTCTACCCAGATGAAGAAAGGAAAGCACCTTTGTACAGCTTGACATTTGTTTTGCAATCAAGCAAAATGTCTACCAATGAATTTAAGAGATGAACAAACTGCAGAAATGCTGGAGTAATGATATTTTTTATCATTTGCATTCTCTCTTCCTTTTCTACTACATGTCACATCTACTAAATTTACTAAGAAAACACTGCAAAAAGTTATATACACTTTGTGAATGTACAGAAGACAAAACCTTTTTGTTGTGTAAAATTTTATTTTCTTACTTTACTATATTGACAATTTTATGCACAAATATTTTAGAGTAAAAATAGAAAATAATTGTTTTATGTAAAATTCAACACAAAAGAAATACATAATTAGCAGAATATGTGTCCTTAAAGAGTAAAAATGTATGCAAAACCCCCTCCATTTTACAAAAAATTGGGAATATACCTTCTATATTTTTCTTCTGACAGCCACACAATGCTATTTGACATACAATAATCCATACCTTACTGAAGACCTCGATTAGTCACAGATTGTCCCCACAATAAATCTGACACGTATGTACTGTTTTTAAAACACATCAGTACTCTATACATGGGGGAAATATTACAAGAAGTGCAGCAAACTTACAAAGGAAGTATAATGAAATTTTAAAATTCAGAAAACAAATCCAATGTATATATAATAAAAGGCCATGTGCCATGTTTACTAATATGGCTTATTCTGTTATGTGCAATTATGTGCATAGCTGAGAGTATATTTATGACAGCATTAATATATGTAATTTGTGGTCACCCTTGTCTATCCCAAGGTTTACCGGCGGCCTTCTTTTACAGGGAAAAATTAGATGCCTGTACACTTCAAACACATCTTAAAGAGATGCATATGAACTAGTAATGTAAGTTATGTTGCTTGTCTTCCTTAGCACTACATAAAATGTCCAAACCCTTATTTTTAGGAATGCAGCTTCTCTCCCCTCCCCTTCCCACCCCAGCTATGGACTAATGGCTCCAGTGATGCATAGGAGAGTTCAAAGTCTTGATATATGATTAAAGTGGGTTTTTTGAGAGAAAACATATTCTTAACCAGCTTGACTAACAGCATAAAATATTAGTGTAACTTAAACTGCAATCCTGTAATGTTAAATACAAGTCCCACTGGAGTCAATGGACTTAACCGGCCATCAGAAACATTAAATGTCACCCAAAGGTTTAAACACTTTCTTTGCCTAATGATGTTTAAATACCAGAATATCTTCTACGTTTCTAAGCAGTCTGAAAATAAGCAAATGAGTCGAGCTGTAACTACAGCTACAATCTTACATTCCCAAGACTAAGCTACATTTTATGTTCAGTGCTTTTTACTGTAAGCCTATTTTTCAGCTCGTGAGTGATTTGCTCTTACAGATGAAGGCCCTGTTTAACATCTGCACTTTCACTGATTGTTAAGTGAAACCACAACTTTAAACAAGTTTGTTCTTCTAATTGTGATGATTCAACAAAAAGCCTACATTCAGAACAAAGGGATATTTATACCAAACAAAGGGAAGACGAAGAAAAATAGCATAAGCTCATCTAGATTTAATTTGGTTATCTTTTAAAAAATGTAATCAAATTAATTAACTATGAGTGATACACACCCTTTTCTTTCCAAAGCATCATAACAACAGCTTGGAAATTTAAGTAATTTAAAGAAAACTGCATTTTTCGGTATCTTAATACAGAGGTCTATATAACATTGAGAAGTCAAACTTCTTTTCTTATCAATTTACCTGCAGATTACATTTTATTTCTCAACAGGTAGGGGCTTCTCTCTGTGATTAACTTAAGTCTTCAAATCAAAGTCAGCTACACTGCAAGTATAAGCAGAATCAGCTGATATACTCTGCAGTGTAGATTAAAACAAAGCAAAACCTATTCTTTGGATGAGAGACAGCATTTCAAGTTTTTAATCTCGTAATAGGAAAAATGTGGAAAACTTTTTTGTGCCAGACATTAAGCTTAGCAATGTCTCTCAAGATAGTTAAGCACTTTCCCTCAAATACACGTTATCTACATATTTTATCAAAATACTCATAATTGGTTTTTGACCTTGCTGGACTTAAATTTTGATTTCTCTTCAGCAGTGATCTCCCAATTCTGCCTATAGTACACTTCTTTTGCGATGAGAAATCATCTTAGGAGCATGGTACTTTTCGGTGTGTTTTTTACAGCCTAACATGCTTAGATAATGAGCATGGTTAAGAGTAGCTGCCTTACCTCTGGAAATGCATTGCTTTTAATTTGGTAGCTTAGAAATGGAAGTGCAGAAAACTAAATTCAAAATATTGACAGGTTTACACCGTGTAAATATGCTTCAATTTCTCGAAACACTGGACAAATTGTGAGTATGGCATAACATGGCACCAACCAATTTTGAGCTCTCTTACCGATCCAGCAACTTGTCACATCATGTCTGTCTTCATGCTGAAGAATCTGGAGTGCCTTTAACATACATGAAATATATACCTTTACGTGAAAAAGATCCAAATTTATGGGAGTCTCAGTTCTCCGTAGAAAAACCATGCATCGTATTGAACTGCCAAGGAATGAAGTAGCTCCCATTTTAGGACCAGAAACTGCTCAATATACAAGAAAGGCCTCATGCTCCCAAGCTTTTAGGTCCTGGTACTCAGTTATCTTTTTCTGTTTGCAGAGATGCCGTAGCCAGTGCAACTGCTGTGACGGGTTGTGCAATACCATGGAGTTGCATCTTTGCCAGTTTCTTTTGTTCACACTCCGTGACCAACCGGTTCAACTCTGCTGCGCTGTACCCAATGAGAGTCTTCAAGTCACAGACAAATTTGTATACAAACCTCTTGCCTTGCACTTTGCAGATCATGTCTCCATCGTAGTAATACCTTCATTTAGAAAAAAGGGAACAAAAATTCCTTGAAAAAGTAACTGATGATAACTAACACGGATGATAACTATAAAATTTGATAAAGGGAAAAATAAGCTGCCTTTCTAACTTAAAGCATGCCCCTTGCCTCACATCTAACAAGATCTCGAAGGTGGCAAAATGTAAGGATGACTTTGCAGACCATCACAAACTTATTTCCTTTTGTAGGCCCTGAATTACAGTGCAGCCTCAACTGTTTGAGAATGTCTATCTGCATGGAGGCTTCAGATGGACACTTGAGCCTACTGTCTTATCACTTAGAGAAACCAACAGTCAGTGCAAATGAGTCTTCTGATATATGCAGCCTTGCATATTTGTTTGCTCAATTTAACCTATGCAGCAGAAAGAATCTACTTTGCCACTGCTTTATGCATGAAACTGGGTCTTGTGGAGTTCAACACCACTGAATGCACAACAGAATCACCATGCTTGTGATAGGACAACATGGAACACATTCAGGAGATGGGCTGCATGTACATTGTCATTATAGTTTTGTGGAAAATAATAATGTGTATTCACCATTGGAAGCTGAGGGATTATGGGTTTAGTTAAATTTTCAACATCTAGACATATAGCCTTATTACACTGAATAGATGCCAATAGTTAAATTTTGCCTTCAGCTGACTTTCCTAGAGTATTTAGCTGGCTATAAAGCACAGTTAATATATGTGACAGCATGCAGTTAATTAAAGTTAATAGTTCACTGAAGTCCACACATTCAGAAGGGGAAGCCACTTTAAAGTATTGTCTAAATCAATATGATGAGCAGTATTCAATTTAATTAATTAATTATTCTTCATAAATTGACACTGGACTTATGACAGACCAAAGGAAGTACTTCTTCACATAATGCATAGTTAACGTAAAGAATTCGCTACCACAGGATGTGGATATGGCCATTAAAGCTTAAAAGGGAATTAGAAAATTCATGGAATGTAAATAGAACCAGAATATTCAAAAGCAGTGTACCTTAGAATACCACATGCCAGGGACAAACAACAGGAAAGCCATCACCTTCATGCTCTGTTTCTGAAGTTCCATGGGCAACTGGGGGTTACTGTTAGAATCAGACCCTGATCTGATCCAGTATAAGCAGTTCTTATGTTCTTAACTTACCGTAAAGCACGGCTGAGTTTCTCATAGTTCATAGTAGGTTTATTTTTACGTTGTCCCCATTTTTGTGCAACTAGCTCGGGTTGATTTAGTTTGAACTCTCCTTCATCGCCAACCCATGAAATGCAGTCTCGAGCATCTTTGTCAGTCAGAAGCTCAAGCAAAAATTGCCAGAGTTGGATCTGGCCATTGTTTCCTATTGAGAATGAAATGGTTAAAATGCAAATGTAAAACCATGTTTTTCATCTTATTATGAGCCTCACTTGTGAAATAGACTAAAATGTTTTAAGTGAATAAGCTTTCCAGTAAGCTAAACTCCTTGGGGTAAGAAATTAAACATAAAATGTATTCAAGAATAAAGTAAATATCCTGACTGATAATAACTTGAAAGCTTGCTTACATTGTGTTCCATTTTAATGGGTCCTATTACCCTACTATTGTAGAAAAATTACCCTTAACCTGAAGCAAATCTGCAATCAATACACTGGTGTATTAAAAACCTCATATCCCAACCTTTTTTAAAAAATAGCTTTATGGAGTTTGTATCTTTCATTAATGTAAATTTTAAAATCTATTTTTGTTGTGTCTATTCTCTCTGTTGCACAAGTTGGGCAGTATTTTATCTACCAGCTATGAAATCATTATTTTTTCTGTCTTGATGGTTCTTCTCCCTCCAAGAGACTTCAGGTTGAGATAAATTATTTTAAGAAATAGGAACTTTGCTCATTCAAATAAAACTGACCTTTGTTCTTCTAAGATACTAACAAATTCTACAGTCTCTCTATGGACTGGAGTATTCATACTATATGGATACTTAAAATCTTTTGGTTTTAGTTAAAAGAAAATACCTGTTCTGTTCCCAGGTGAACTTCTATCTTCTCCAGAAATCCTTGGTGCTCTCTGCACTTTTGCTGTCTTTGCACTGCTGTTGATGACTTTAATAGTGGTTGGAGTAGCGGGCTGTACAGATGCTGGAATAATCTGCACAGCTACAGAGAAAACATAAGATTAAAAATGGGTATTAGATGCATAAGCAGAAATTCCCATGTCAGACACCAAGACACAAGAACAGCCCAAGATATTATAGACATTTGACATGGAATATAATCATATGAGCTAGTTAAACAACAGAGGAACATGTAATAAAATATTACAAATGCTGGTGAATTTACATTATGAGATCATTTTCTTAAACTTTAGCTCCAGTAATCTGCACTATACAGATGAAGGGATATTGAACTGGAGATAGAATAGTTTTAATATTTTCTCTGAAGAGTATACAAACAGCTTTATTCAGCCCTTCTATAACCAAAGACCAGATAACGTCCAACAGCATTATCAATAAGTCATCTGAAAAATGGTGTCATTGCCTGGCACTTGGAAATAAACATTTGTGATAGAGTTAGTTCCCTACAGAAATATGTCTGGAACACCAAAGTATTTTCATTTTTTATTATTATTAGTTACAATGCTGCATCAGAAACAGTGATTTTTGGCACAGCAAATCTTTCAGTTGGTCTGCATAACTAGGGAAACCAACCTCTGTATAATTAAAGAGTTTGTATTACACACAAAATGAATTTCTGAGTTGTGAAGTAGTGACGGCTTGTCAACTAGTCTGTAGAGGGGGAACCTTTGACTCATGGGCCAAATCAGGCCCACCTAGGTTCGTTATTGGGCCCATAAGGCTGGTATACCAAAGTCATGGCCACCTGCCTCATACAAAATCTAAGTTTGCAGTTGGTGCCAATCAGCACTGACTGAGAACCCTGCTGGGATAAGGGGTACTCAAAGAGTCTGCAGGTTCCAGCTTATCCCAAATGGAGTTAAGACAGTATCAATAAGAAAGCTTATTTCAGCAGGTATCATCCTCTGCAACCCAGCTTGAGTTCAAGTCTATTTGGAGGGAGGAGATAACTACAAAGATATATATAGGTGCCACAGCATGTAATTTATTACCATAGAGTATTCCTAAAAATTCTGGTTCTTTCTGCAGACCACTGAGCCTCCATGCAGGCACTCTTAAGAGCGTGCTCCTGATTCTTTCCTTTGAAATAGGGTCACCTGATATCATGTTGATGTCAGGTGATGTGATAGCAGTCAGCCCAAGTTACCTGTCAAAGTGTCCTGTGGAGGATGAGGGAGCATAGCATCTCACCTGCCAGCCAAATCCTATTCCCCACCCCAGTCTATACTATCATTTTTATATTTTTATTGAAAAGCTTGAGGGCTCTGCCACCACAAATCTGAAGTGTGCATCAATGTTACCCCAAATTTCCTGACTACTCTAATTTATGCAAATACCTTCTGATTTTGCATGTACAGTCACACCTTGGTTCTCGAACAGAATCCGTTCCAGAAGTCCGTTCAACTTCTGAAAACGTTTGAAAACCAATGCATCACTTGCGATTGGCTGCGGAAGCCGCATCGGATGTTCAGGTTCCAAAGAACATTTGCAATCCAGAACACTCACTTCCGGGTCGGCAGCGTTCGGGAGCCAAAACGTTCAAGTCACAAGGCGTTCGACAACCAAGATACGACTGTATTCTGCTTCTACTAGCCAAGAGAAGCAAACAGGTGAGCTTCATACTGACGCTTTGTACCTTTTGTAGTGCCACTTCAATAAAACTTTTGTTGCTCTTTATTTGCTCCCAAACTAAGAAGAAAATAACAACTATCCAAAGTCTTTCCCAATAAAAGTAAAGAACTGTGGGTGAAAGCACCATAGAAATAATAACCTTTCCAAACTCACTCTGCCCAGGAGGACAGACCTTATTAGTTACTCTCTACTCCCAAATTGTTTGCACTCTCTTTTTAAAGAATCCCATGAGAAATGCCAGTAAGCTGGTGCTAGATAATCCAGGAATAATTTAATATTGAACTACTGCTCAATATTAAAGCCCCACAGCAATGGGAATACACCTCGCAAAAGACCTCCTGGTTCACTGGTCAGGTGCCAGTGCGAATGCACCATTAGAGACAAATGTTCTTAATTTCAATTTGATTCTGTTTTTAAAAGGTTAAAGATCAGCTTCCAAGTTCAAGCATTTTTATATAGCCTATGATACGACTCTGTTGAAAATACTATTTATTTTAAAAAAATATCACAGAATGACAACTTACGTTGATCAATAGTAACTGTAGCTATTTCTCCAGAGTGTTCTTGACTAGCCAGCACATCTGGATACACAAGAAAAATATTAAATACTAAACTTTGGCAACATTTTCACTTGAAAAAATGAGGAAAGGACAAAGGAAAGTGCTAATTTTATAAAGAATATAAGAATTAGGAACATGCTTGAAGTCTAAAGGCCATGCAGGGAAAGGAAAAAAGAAATACACATCTATAAAATTTATAATGTTATTAGATTTATAGGCAATTCTGCATTTCACATTTCTTTCATATCTGGTAGTTTTAAGTAATTACCTTCTGTTGCCTCATATATATTTTTAACTAAAAGAGGGGTAGGAAGTATAGAAGCACTTAGATTCTAATAGAGATTGAAGAATGATTTAAATCTTACTTTAAATTATCAGTAACTCTTCTCCTGATGCTAAGAATACTTGCATCTTGAGAAAACTAAACTACTATAGTGTTTAAATTATCTGTGTCTAGAAGCTGATACATACAGAACCCTTACAATTTGAATTGTGCTATGTGTACAGAGCCCTAAAGTGTCTGTAGCATTTTAAGTCATAGTGACTGAATGCATACATTACTTGGTAACTAGGACTGCCATGACGTAGACTTTTTACAGTGGTACCTCAGGTTAAGTATTTAATTTGTGCCGGAGGTCCGTACTTAACCTGAAACTGTTCTTAACCTGAACCACCACTTTAGCTAATGGGGCCTCCTGTTGCTGCTGTGCCGCCAGAGCACAATTTCTGTTCTCATCCTGAAGCAAAGTTCTTAACCTGAAGCACTATTTCTGGGTTAGCGGAGTCTGTAACCTGAAGCGTATGTAACCCGAGGTACCACTGTATTTAAAAACTTTTATTTTAAAAAATCAAACAAGATACTTGTTGAGAAAACTCACATACATTTTCGAAGAAGTTCCAGGTGGCTCCAAAGGATTTCTCCCCGAGGGACCCTCTGGAAGAAGTCCTCTTGACTGAGGCTGCACAACTCTCTCCCAGGAATGCTAAGAGTATTGAGATCTATGTCTGTCATGCTGAACTCCTTCATCACCCATACTACCCAGTGCAGTACCTGGTCAGTTGACCACTGTACTGGATCTAGGAAAGAAGAGAAATATTCTACTTATTTTTCCCAATGTTGCAACAGGCTATGTTAGACCATCATCAGCATACATTCAAACAAAGTATTCTTAAAATGAACATAAAAGCCCAACGGATGGCAGGTTCATGCAGCTGAAGCAATAATAAAGAAAAGAAATTCTGATATATTATCTATGAAAATCTTACTTTCCAACTACTTTCAGATCTATACTTAACTAAGCATCAAGTTTTCAGAAAATAGCTTTATTATGACAACCATTTTCAGAGACATAGTGGTAACTCATGGACTTGTGTAGTCTTTTTTCAAAGATCCATGACTACATCATTATGTTGAACATATAAATTTATGGAAATGACTGATAGCTGCTAACTTCAGATGTCACAACAAAGCGCTTCCGACTGCTTCAGTCTCCCCTTTCCATGCGAAAGGAGGGAAATGTAAAGCTTCTTGGCATGGTTTTGAACAAATTGCCATTCCTCTTTATGTCCAAATATACGAAAATATATTTTATTCTATCTACAGTTGGTCAACACACCAGGATCTGAAGCCCGTGTGATCCTGGTATGTCTGAACTAGGTGTCATTGGAATAAACTACTATATCACATATTCAGAGGTAATGTTAAACTCTAAATAGTGACATTAAACTTTCAAACTTCCTCTCCTTCTATATACAGGAAGAAAGGAGAGTAAACAACCCCAAGGCTCACTTGCTTATCCTTGTAATGGTTAACTAAGATTTAGTGTTACATCTGAACCAGACCGCCAAGTCAATCCAGCTCTCTACTAGTGCTGTCTACACTGAATGACATGAACTATCCAGTGCTTCAGTGATTGATTGATTGATTGATTGATTGATTGATTACTAAATTTGTACGCCACCATTCACCTGAAGATCACAGGGCAGTTCACAACATAAAAATGAGAACACAAAATACAAATCAACCAAAAACAAAGCAATAACACTGCTCCCACAAACATTTAAAAGGCCATAGAATGTTAATCAGCTAAACATCTGGTTATAGAAAAGTGTTTTCACCTGGTGCCTAAAGATATGTAATGAAGGTGCCAGGCAAGCCTCCCTGGGGAGAGCATTCCACAAATAAGGAGCCATGGCAGAAAAGGTCCACTCTTGTTTTCTGACCCTCCAGACCTCTCATGGAGGAGGCACACAAAGAAGGGCCTCAGATGATGATCACAAGGTCCAAACCAATCTCTCAAAGAAATGTTTAGCTACTACAGTTTGACAATTAGAAAATAATTATATTTTCACAGCTTATCCCCCCTCCCTGAACTACTGCATACATCAGAGAAAATGTAAACCTCAGCACAAGAGGTTATGAATTCCCCCTGCTTATACAGCATTCCCTTGGCAATGATGCTGAACTGACAACATGAAATGTTCACAGTAGAAACTGAATGTGCACCATATTTATTCAACATCACTTTGTCATTATTACAAATCAAACATCTAAGCAGAACTATCTGCAAATGGAGGGGAGACAGAGAAATGAACCACAAAAATATACATGTGCCATTGTATATAATTTATTACCATAGGGTATTCCTAGACGTTCCTGCTCTTTTCGGTAGCCTTCTAATGCTGCAGCCCAACGAGTTACTTGTTCAGATGTTTCATCAGAGATGGTGGTAATATGTTTCGTTCCATCCAGTGTTATCACTTGAGCTTCTTCAACAAGGTGTGCCTCAGTTTCCGTATGGTGGGCATCTGGATCAATCACGACCTCAACAGTTTCTACTGGCTTTACAATTTCAAGGATGTTTAACTTTGGTTCTATTCCTGTACAGAGAAAGAGAATTGAGAAAACTATACAGTCCTGTTTTTATTATATTTTGCACATTGCCTTGGACATATGTAGAAGGCAATTAATAAACAACAGCAATCATACATTAACCAGTGAGCAAATAATTTTATTTCAGAGCCCTCTTAAAAATTAAATCTTTATAAATGGCATTTTAACTTCAATTTTAAAGGCTTCATTCCAATACT
Organism: Podarcis erhardii; assembly: GCF_964252035.2. Lineage (NCBI taxonomy): Eukaryota > Metazoa > Chordata > Lepidosauria > Squamata > Lacertidae > Podarcis > Podarcis erhardii. The sequence continues at coordinate 51,756,245 of NC_138508.1, read as the reverse complement.
GTGTCATCACTTTTAAGATTTAAAATTCTAAAAAATGCTGTTCATTAATATTTTGTGAAATACAAACTCTGAATTCCCAGCTCACCAACTTTTACTTTGTCTCATTTTCTACCCACTAGCTCCCAATATCGACTTTGACCTTATAGTTTCATCATTTAAAAAATCATATGCAGGTTTAAGCATCAACTTCTATATAATCAATAAGCTGTGCAAAAGCATTTGCAAGTCCACAAAGTCCTTCAAATCACTAAAAGGAAACCAATTTTCCAGATTAATCATTCTTACCTGCTCACTGACATGTATTACTATGAAAGTTTACCCTGTGTAGTAAGTTCACAATAACTAAGCTGTAATGTGTATATTTACATCCAACCATTAAGAAATAATATTTGAACAGAAAAAGCTATTACTGTAGGTCAATAACAAGGGCTGCATACCAACCCTGCCACTAAATAGTACTGTTTTTAACATACATCTCCACCAGATGCAGGAAACACCATAAATCTACAGAATTAGTTTTTTACCTTGCCTTGATATTACTTGGACACTAAGCTGCACTGTTCCATCTGTCTTGACACCTTGATCAAAAAGACTACGATCTGGATCCAGCTTGATAAATAGAAATTCAAAGAAAGGTAGTCAACTTATTATTATGAGTTTGTTCACAACAATCAGGACAGGACAGTTGATGGGAGAACACCCTTGGGGGGATTTTCCAGGTGGTTGTCTTCAGTGGCCTTCCTCTCTCATGGAATCCTTCCCACACAACATCTGATAGGTCACCATAATGGTATGTAGATATATCACATGCCCTTATCATACAGCACTTTTGAAACCACAGTGTTCAACATGCATCAAAGATATGATCTCCAGACTGCAATAGCCTTTGTTTTGGGAGGCCTATTGAACACAATTGGAGGTATGCTCTGCAATATCTTTGATCATGCTTTGTTGTTCTAGACCACTCAGTTAATATTTCTGAGGATATGGCCTGTGTGTTTCCAGATAGCCGTTTCTTTCCTGCTCCTCAAACACACATATTATTTAACATTATATATATTTTTTGCAATTATCCATATAAAATTATATGGGGGGGAAATTGCAAGGTTTTATTTTACAGGCAGGGGCTAGTTTTGTCTCCTGAGAGACTGTGTGTTTTCAACAGCAAAGACAGGACTCGCCTTTCAAAACAGTTAATTTAGGATAAACCAGTCTCTTTGCAGCTCTACCCTGCCCTCTAGCATGTATCACCTAAAAGGCAGGCCAGCTTACTTGTTATAATTGAGCATTCCCATATTTGCTTATAAACCTGAATCTCTTTTGTTTTCCTGAGCAAATTGTAGCTTGAATATGTTTATCTGGTTAGAACTTACTTACTCAAAAACTCTGATCTAAACAAAAGTCTCAGTTGTTGAAAAATATGCTAGATATGATACAGAGGTAAAGTTTTGTTGAGTTAAATGAAAAGGTGGCCACGTATCTATGTCCGTTTTACTCTTGACTGATGTGCATCCCCTGGGAGAGATAATTATATTCTATGCAATGTGTTCCAATCAATTAATATTGATAAATATATACAAGAATAAAACCACCAATAGAAAATGTAGGCAGAAGATCAAAGGAGTCCTACTCAGTATAGGCCATCCTTTATATTAAAACTTTTAACTGTAATGCTTTTGCTATACCTGTATATCCTGTAGGCAGATTTCATGTGCTTCCAAAGAACATTGAAGTCTTGGTTCCAGTAGTTTCTTAAGATTTCCAACTGGTTCATTGATATCAATAGCCTGACTCACAAATTCTGCAGTGGTGTATGTTTGCTCAACAATGCTGAAACAAAAGAGTTTAAAAGGGGTCTTGTATTTGAACAAAAACTACTGTTAGAATGTGCTAGTGCTAAACATTCAAGTAAGAGACCTGAACCTCATTTGGAAAGTTTTAAAATGGAACAATTTTTGAGTACATATCTGAAGCTGGATTTGAACTCCCTTAACTGCTCTGTATGTTTTTCTGTAGCGATCTGAACTTGCACTGAACTGAAAATGCATTGAGACATAGAAACCATGACTTTAATGGGGAGTGGGAAGAATCTTATTGTTGATGCAAAGTTGCAATGACATCTAGGTCATTGTCATATCTGAATACAGTGGTGCCCCGCAAGACGAACGCCTCGCAAGACGGAAAACCCACTAGACGAAAGGGTTTTCCGTTTTGGAGGCGCTTCGCAAAACGAATTTCCCTATGGGCTTGCTTTGCAAGACAAAAATGTCTTGTGAGTTCCGGTGGTTTTTTCCCCCTCCCCCCCCTTTTTCTAAGCCGCTAAGCCGCTTATCAGCTGATCCGCTAAGCCGCTAAGAGCCGCTAAAAGCCGCTAATAGCGCTAATCCGCTAAGCCGTCAATGGGCTTGCTTCGCAAGACAAAAAAACCGCTAGACGAAGAGAATCGCGGAATGGATTCTTTTCGTCTTGCGAGGCACCACTGTACTACCTGACTAATCATGCAATTAATGAAAAAATCCTAGGAATCTGCTAATTTTTTAGCAGAGTACAACTGGGATCAAGATAATAGCTATGTAACAAAGATACACAAATGGAAAGATATCAAGGGAACTGCAAGACATGTATCACAAAGATTCCACAGGTTATAATGAAACAGGCCAAGGACCAAAAAATAATGGCAGTGATTAAGCCATTAATCCCCTAAACCTGAAAGCCCCTAAACCTGACTTACAATTAATTGTATTTTAAGGTAAAGTAGTATACCCTTTAAGAAAAATATAGTTAGTATAACTGTAGGGAGGGAGATGCATCTGTCCATCTTTTCCCCCTCCAATCTTTGCCCACAAGCTTGTGAAACAGAAATATTATGCACAGTTATCTTGCAGTTTTTATAGAAACATGCATGCAGTAAATGTTTTCTTAAAAAACAAAAAACAGTTTGGTTTCTGCCAAATGAAAACATCTAATCACTATACAGCTGGAAAAAAGAAAGAAACAAAATGATTTTAAAGTTGTGATTATTTATGCTCAGAGAGACTTCCAAGAGTTAGATTTTTTGGCCCTTGATCAAGTGGAGAAATTAGCTCAGTGGAGTAAGTGTTGAGACTTAATCTCATATTTTATTTTTTTTCCCTTCTCCTCCTGCAATGAGGCTACATTCTAATATTTTAATGTTCCATTATTTTAATGTTGTATTTTATTTTTGTTTTTAACTTGTAATCATTCTTCTTGTTTTTATTATTGTTTGTAAGCCGCTCTGAGCCCGGCCTTGGCTGGGGAGGGTGGGGTATATAAAAAATATTATTATTATTATTATTATTATATGGAGGATGTTAAATGAGCAGGAGTTTTCAAATGGAAATTCCTCCTTGTTTGGCTTCTTTTGGTGAAAGAAGAAAAAGTTTCTATCAGAAATAAAGGAAGTAGAAAATGGAGAAAAAGCAATCAGCAACTTGTTATCTGACATTCAACAAACTTGAATTTTTCCACTGTGGGTGAATTTCAACGTATAGAACCCAACATAAGAAAAAAGCTTTGGGTTACTGAAATACAGCTAGACATTTTCCGTGGCCTCTTTATGGCAACATTCTATCCCAGGCGGGCTAATCCGATTCAGCCCAAGGGCTGCATTCACCCTTTGCCAACCTTCCATGGGCCACATGCCAGTGATGAAGGTGGCCACCCAACACTCACATGAACATGCACAATGCTTCCCCACCCCCCCACAGATCAGCACAAGATGGGTATTGCTGCTCCTCCCTGCTAGTTAAATGAACAATCTGATGACTGGGGAGCGGTGATTTGCATCAATGTCAGGGTACTGGGATTTAAATATTTGCCTTCCCAGAAATGTCTTTATTAACTTTTTGATACCAAATTCAGTGGGGTTTGGGCAGAAAAATTTGCTTGGAAGGATACATCGGGCCCCCACAAACAGCAGATTAGCCACTGTTCTTCTACTGCAACACTCTAAACTGGATTTACAGTAAATACTTGGCTCTCTTTCCTGAATTTGAAATGCAGCTCCAAAAAAAACCCAAAACAGCAATACATGCATGCACTCCTGTGCACTCAAATTATATACCTTTCTTCAGTGCACTCTTGTTTCTCTGTTCCATCAATTTCTATTTCTATCAGTTCTTCTGCTTCTCTTTTAGTCATGGCTGAAATGTTTCAAGAGGCAACCTGCAAAATAAAATGTGTCTGTTTGTTTTTACACATTACATACGAATAGAAATAACAGGTTCAAAATAAGTACACTTTATTTATTCATTTACTTTTCACTTGAAAATACGATCTATTGGTCTAGTGCGGTTTCTGCATAGGTGGTTTGGGGCACAATCCAAAGCCATAAATATGGAGCAAGATTTCAACTGGGTGTTTTGACTTTACAGGAGCCAGAATCTAGTACCAAAAGGGTACTGGAACTGATTCAAGAATTTGGACAGGTAGCAGGTTTTAAGTTAAACAAAATGAAAACTAAGGTTTTAGAGAAAAATTTAACTCTGAACGAGAGAGAGAAGTTCCAGGAAGTGACAGGATTAACATTGGTCAAGAAAGTGAAATATTTAGGGGTTAATAAGACTGCCAAGAATGTGAATCTGTTTAAGGATAATTATGAAAAATGTTGGATTGAAGTGAAAAAGGGCTTAGAAATATGGTCAAATTTGAAGCTATCATTGTTAGGCAGAATTGCTGTGATAAAAATGAATGTATTGCCAAGAATGTTGTTCTTGTTTCAAACATTGCAAATCATAGACAAGACGGATTGTTTCAAGAAGTGGCAGAGAGACATTTCTAGATTTGTCTGGCAGGACAAGAAGCCTAGAATAAAATTTAAGATTTTAACTGATGCTAAAGAAAGAGGTAGATTTGCCCTGCCAGACCTTAAACTGCTTTTTGCTGGCTGAAAGAATGGCTGCTTCTTGAAAACACGGATGTGCTGGATTTAGAAGGTTTTAACAATGTATTTGGTTCGCATGCATATTTGTGATATGATAAGGTAAAAGCTCATAAAGCATTCAAAAACCATATTGTTAGGAAAGCACTGTTTAATGTTTGGATAAGATATAAAGATTTGTTAGAAAATAAAACCCCAAGATGGTTGTCACCAATGGAAGCGAAGGCACAGAAAATACTCAATATGGAGGCCAAATGGCCGAAATATTGGGGAATTTTGGAACAAGATGGAGACAGGGTAAAATTGCAGAGTTTTGAAAAATTAAAAAACAAAGTGTGAGATTGGCTTCATTATTACCAAATAATGGAGGCATATAATTTGGATAAAAAAGTTGGCTTCCAGGTGGAAAAATCAAAATTGGAAACAGAATTGTTAGATCCCAAAATTAAGAATTTGTCAAGAATGTATAATTTGCTGTTGAAATGGAATACTCAGGATGAAATGGTGAAATCTGCTATGATTAAATGGGCACAAGATGTTGGACATAACATTATGATGGCTGACTGGGAACAGTTATGGACCAGAGGTATGAAATTTACGGCATGTAATGCCCTAAGAGAGAATTTAATGAAAATGATTTACAGGTGGTACATGACACCAGTCAAGCTTGCAAAAATTTACCATTTGCCCGAAAATAAATGCTGGAAATGTAATGAGACTGAAGGTACATTCTTTCACCTTTGGTGGACATGCCCAAGGATTAAGACATTCTGGGAGATGATTTACAATGAAATGAAAAAGGTATTTAAATATACCTTTCTGAAGAAACCAGAGGCCTTTCTCCTGGGCATGGTCAGCCAATTGGTGCCAAAGAAGGACAGAACTTTCTTTATGTATGCAACAGCAGCAAGAATACTCATCGCGAAGTATTGGAAGAATGGCAGAATACTCATCGCGAAGTACCCACCCAGGAAGAATGGCAGATGAAGTTGATGGACTATATGGAATTGGCGGAAATGACTGGCAGAATCCGAGACCAGGGAGAAGAGTTGGTGGAAGAAGATTGGAAAAAATTTAAAAATTATTTACAGAAATATTGTAAAATTAATGAGCTATAGAAAAATGGTGGAATGAAGTTATATGGCTTTGGCAGAAATGTTATAAGGAACTAGGTACAGATAGATTGTTAATGCATTAAAGGGAAAAAACAAGGTTAGAATATGTTAAGATTAATTATAGGACAGAAAATAGAAGAAGATGGAAAGGAATTGCTGAAACAGTTAATTGAAGTGGAATACAAAAAGGGAGGCGTGAGGAAGTCAATGAAACAAGTGAATGAAAGCTAAGATTGAAAATATTGGAAGTGTTTTTAATTGTTTTTGTTTTGTTTTGTTAATTCTATGTTTTATGTAGTGTTTTTGTTTTTGTTTTTGTATTTTATTATGTTGATTTGTTTAATTCTTTTTCTTTCTTTTTGTAATCTTTAAACTCTTAATAAATATTATTTTTTAAAAAAGATTTCAACTGGGTGCTGAGCTAATGGTTAAGACCACTAATATATCAAAATAACATTGTCATTAAAATTATTCTGATGTTTGGTAGCTTGTGGATTCAGATCTTTTTTTTTTTAAAAAAAAAGGCTTATACAGTATAAAAAACAGATGTCTCTTTTAAAACACTTTTTTCAACTTGCTGTAAATCTCAAATGCTGGCTAATCATTCATATCCTTTCATCTTTCCATTCCTCTGCTGAATTCAGAGGCAGGACATGCAACTTATGAATTATGAGTAATGTCTAGAAGTCAGCTTGAAGCAGTTTCTGTCTGAAACACTGAAGCGATGCACTATTTATCATTCGACTTTATATTATTAACTTGCCACAGCTGGATCTTTCTCCAAAGAGAACTGGAAAATAAAACTTTCAAGAAGCTGAGGACTTTCAAGATGTTATTTCATTTAATATAAGTTGCTGCAAGATTTAGGGAAATGATCACAGTATGATTTAAATATAGCTAAAGTGGTAAAAACCTTCACACTTTGGGGCAAGAGCTATTCTTATAAAGTAAGCAATTTGTTTCTAGATATGCACACTGCTGTAATTGCCACTTGAAAACAAAAACAAAACACTATGATTATTTGTTCCTGGACCATCTCTTTCTGAAGCCACATAATCGTGGTTCCAAAGTAAACATAATGATGTCAAACTAAGGTATTGCTTAAAAAAAGAGTAAAAACATCCCAATGTTAAAACACACCTACAGGGAAGTACGTTCCTGTTTTATTGGTGGAACACTTTTCGAAGTGTGTATACACTAGTGCATACAAAACTGCACCGGGGTAAGGGGGGATGCTGTATACTTCATAGCCGTATACAAGCCACTGATCAATATATTTTCATTTGTTCCAAAAATAAAAATATTGCATCTCAGCAGGTGCCAGTACCGCCTGCTTCACTTAATGTAACAAAACATCTATGAAGAGACCTAATCCTCGAAACGCAGAGTTGGAAGGGACCCTAAGGATCCTCTAGTCTAGTGGTCCACCCCCCTGCAATGCAGGAAGATGTAGCCGTCCCGTACATGATCATGCTCCAACCAATTGAGCTACATGCTCTCCTGATCTAATCTCTGGTACCTTTTATTTGCATTTTAAGGAAGGCACAGAATAACCCTCGCTGTCGCATGTACACATTTCAGATACACATGGAGAGAGAGATGGATGAAGTTGTTGTGATGTTCCTTCGCTTTGAAATAACCCCTCCGACGTTTGACAGGAGGCCGAACGGCCGAGATGACCCCGCCAGGTTACACGGAGGCGGGAAGGGTCCCGAAATGTCCGCCGGCTCCTCCCGCCGCCGGGCCCGTCTCTTTCCCAAGGGAGGCGAAGGCGGCCTTGGACTCCGGCGGCCTCTTCCATGGCGGATGACGAGCAGGGCGAGCGGGGACGTCTCTCTTTCCCGCCCCGCCGTTTGAGAGGAGGAAAGGAAAGGGCGCCGCCGCGGTGGCGATGGCGGCGAGGAGGCCCTTGAGGCGCGCAGGGCTCCATCCCGCCTCAGCCCAGGCCTTCCTCTCCCTTCCGCCCGCGGCGGCGCCTCCTTGTTGTTTGAACTCGGAACGGAAATGAGGCTCGCGCCGCGCGGGGCAGAAAACGGAAACAAAACACAAGAAGCGAGGAAGCCACGAGACCCCCCCTTCCCCCCCGGATACAGCGCGAGGCGCTTCCCTTTCTCCCCCGCCCTCCCTTTCCAGCCGCGCGCCCCGAAGTCTCGCGCCTCAGGACTTACCAGCCGCCGCCACCTCAGCCTCCGTCACAAAAAAAACAAAACGCAAAACCCCGCTAACCCGCCAAAGCAGGCGGAGCAGCGCCCGCCGCTTCCCCTCCCCGCGCCTTTTTTTTTTTAAGGAAAAAAAAAAACTTTCCAGCCGCGGCGGCTGGATCAGCCCCACCGGAGCCCCTCACGCCGCCCCTGCGGGAAGAAGGCCTCAGCGCGCTCACACTCGGGCAGAGAAGGCTGCGCGCGGGGCCCTGGCGGGGGAAAAGCGCACACACACATACAATCCCCCCCTCCGCGTCGGGGCGAAAACTACAACTCCCGGCGTCCCTTGCGAAACTGCCGCCGCCTCCCGAGGAAAGCGCCTCAGTTAAACTCAAACTAGCTTTTGCTCTTTTCCCACCCGCCTACTTGAAGCCGGAAGTGAATCCATCCGTTTCCGGTGAAGCGGGGACGGGAAGCAAAGGAGGTACGTCGCTGTTTCTGAGGCGCTTCCCCCCGCCCCTTTCAACGGGCTTGCTTTCTCGTTTATGAGGGACCGGTGCAAGGGAATCTGAGGCTTAAGTACGGCGAGGCGGCTTAGAATTGTGTCGAAAGGCCGGGGGTTCAAAAGAGAAAACTCCCGAAGCTCTTTGCGCCTGTTGGAGGCGGGGCCGAGTCAGGCCCTCCCTGTCACTGCGAGCTCTGGCAAGGTGACCGGCGGTTCCTCTGCGGGGTTGAATCCGGACGGGAGAGAGCGCGGTGGTGAGGAGGCCGAGCGGGCGGGTGCGTTCGCTTGGGCCTTACTGGTTCTCCTCAGTCGGTGTGAAACCGCCTTCAAGTTTAACCCGCGTTTAACCGCCTTGCCGGGCCTTTGAATTAGCAGGCTTCTGCGGTATCTCAGGAGGGGGAATGGTAGGAAATCAACCATAAGCGCAGCTCCCCTGAAGAATTTCAGTCTCCGAAGTGAGGGAGTCGCAGTATTTTAATGGGTCGACCGTGAGATTTACGGGACCTCCGGCAGGCGAACCTATTTGGGTTAGACTAGATTGGGCAAGGACGGACCAGTGCTGGTTCCCCAGGGATTTTTGGAGGGTGGAGGTGGGGGTTTGCTTATAAAGGATGCTCTCTGAGTGTGGGTGCAATTCCCCCGCAGTCAGAACTGTTCATTCGCTTTTGCGGGTGGTGGATGGCTGAGTCTGGTTTCTCCTTATTGTCATGGTCTGCATCCTGTTAAGAGGACAGATGAACAGGCAAGGAAATGTAGCAGCAGGATCGGGATTGACAGTGTGCCCACACCCCTGTTCTAAAGTGGGCCTTGTCAGATGCCCAACAATGCTGCCGCCCTGGGAGGTTTCTAGACCAAACGCTCCTGTTACCCAACCTCTGCTTGTAGCTCTTGCTTGATACTCTCTTTCTGACCTAGTTTCCCACCTGCAACTGCCCCCAAACAATGCTATCCCTGAGAAGAACCAGAATGTCACTCTGCACATGAACATAGTCTAGACTGAGATGTTTACTTAAGCAAAGCCATAGCTATTGGGGGAGGGAGGGGCTAGCCACTTTTTTTTGCCCCAGGTGAAGCCTCCAGAGGGGTGCCATTGAGGCGTCCAGCCTCTGTGTGTGTGTATGCAAATGCATGGGGTGGGCGCCCCGACCTAAGCACCCTTAAGAAGCAGTTATGGAATTTTAAAGCATTTTTAAAGGTGTATTGTTTGAGTCAGGAGAATGCAAGAAAAGAACTTCATAACTTCTATTGATCAATTGTTTTTAAAAGCTAAGAATGTTTCCGTTTAGCCATTAGAATAAGGAGCAGTGGTGGAAATGTTCCATTCAAATTAATGGACATGGGGGAGCAGTCTGTTGGAAATTTAACTTTCCCCATTAACTTTGGCTGGATGAAGATGGGGAGGGAATCTTGAGCCTGGGGAGCAGGGAGGTGTTGAATGAGGCCCTTCAGGCCCCAAGTACTCTTTCCTAGCCAACACCCATCACTGGACCTGCTCCACACCCTTCTCAAATGGTTTTGGCTGGCTGATTGTGTCCATGAACTAAGGAAACCTGATGCATATACAGTGGTGCCCCGCAAGACGAATGCCTCGCAAGACGGAAAACCCGCTAGACGAAAGGGTTTTCCGTTTTGGAGGTGCTTCGCAAAACAAATTTCCTATGGGCTTGCTTCGCAAGACGAAAATGTCTTGCGAGTTCCTGCAGGTTTTTTTTCCTCCCCCCCCCCCTTTTTCTAAGCCGCTTATCTGCTTATCCGCTAAGCCACTAAAAGCCGCTAATAGCACTAATCCGCTAAGCCATCAATGGGCTTGCTTCGCAAGACGAAAAAACCACTAGATGAAGAGACTCGCGGAACGGATTAATTTCGTCTTGCGAGGCACCACTGTATTGTTGGAATGTAGTGTGTTGTATTAGGTTAAGGGTTGCTTTTGTTGCTTTGCCCACTTATACTTCTAACTTTGCCCCCTTTTAACCCCTGCCTCACCCATCCTCAGAAGGTTGCCCATTTGGTAATGTGGCCCTCAGGCTGGAAAAGTTTCTATACCTCTGGACTAGGTTATCTGTTATAGTGTCAAGCATCTTATAAATTCTTCATCAAATCTTATATGCTGCTTGTCACCAGATAGTTTCAGAAAGAAATATTGAAACATTAAACAAAACAAAAAATCAGTACATATTCCATTGCACCCATGCCACAAAATGGTGCAGTGCTAACTTAGAATGCCCTGCGTTTGGTTGAAACTACTGTGGTGTCCCAATCAGCTGAACTTGAAAGTGGGCTTCCCCAGTGGAACTCCACTGTTGGGAGGTTCAGATAGGAATAGAAGTATGTAAGATGTAACTGATAGATCCTTTTGTCTTTCTAGCTGAAACTTCTACAAATACATCATGATTCTCCAAAAGCTCTTCAGGTTTTCTTCTGTTTTCCGTTCCGCAATCTCCTTCCACTTGCATAGAAACATCGGCTTTTCGGCCATTGCTTTTAATAAGGCAAAGGAACTTGATCCTGTGCAGAAACTCTTTTTGGACAAGATCAGAGAATATAACACAAAGAGCCAGTAAGTAAATGTAGTAAATGCAGAATTTCAAGGCTCCAGTCATTTGATTATCTTGTGGGCATCTTGATAATTTTCCATTTAATTTTTTTATTGTTGGAAGTACAATATTTTTTATTCTTGGACAGTACTTGACTCCCAGTAATAACAGCCTGCTATGAAATATATATGAATATAAATGTATTTCTTATGTTAATTGTTTGCTTGTGGAAAGTAATCAAATTCTGCATCATATGGTAACTGTTGAGTAAATTCATCTAAAGCTTTAAATCAGACACATAAATTAGACTTGAATAAGTTCTCAAAAGTTACTTGCCTGGTGGGAGCAAGTGGAGGAGCAATGGAGAGCTCTGTCTCTTTTCCAGCAGCCTACGGTATTTCTATGCTGGGCACAGAGAATGGACAGAGCACTCCATTCCTCCTCCACATAATATACATAATATTAGGGCTGTAGCCTAAAAGTCCTTTAGTCCATAGCATGATATTGTAATTGAAATCCCTTAGCAGCTCCTCCTACATTGAGTTGTACAATGTCTTTTAAGCTGCCTCTAAAAATCTTTTAGAATGAAAGGTAGAGCGTAAATCTTCTTAAATATATAAAAAACAGACACCAGGAACCTGCAGGCAAGGGCCAGTTAGGACTGGCAGGGGTCCTAATTGACCATGGCAATGCCGCCTGCAGTATTCGTAAATGTGAAGTTTGCTGCAGAGCAAGTAAGAATATGGGCACAAAAGAACAACTGGCAGCTTAAAGTGAGCTTCCAGTTTTTTTCTTTGCATTCAGGACTTGTTGATCAGCTGCATTAGGGGGCCTCCATTTGAGGGCACTTGCTGTCAGTACTGAATGCAAACCCCTTTGAAGGCATGCTTTCAGTGCCAACTCTCTGATCGGTGACACACTCAGCACCAAAGGGGCTCTCTGTGAGTCCCACTTCATTTGTTTGCAGGCATGATTTAGATTCAACTTTGCACACAGCTTGTTATTTGAAGTTGTTACCTGACATATAATAAAAACAACAGAATGCTATTTCCCACATAATGGTCTTGCATACCTAGCACAGTTGTTGCTATAGTCAGTCATAGCAACTGTTCATGGGATGCTGAAGTTATTCAACATTGAACAGTTGCTGTTCCACAAAGTTCACAAATTATTAGGTAAACAATAAAGTACAAATATGAAAGTTGTGCTGTCTGTATTATTGCTATAGGATTTAGTTTTCCCAGCAATGAAACATTTTCCCCTGTGATATGTGGGGGGGGGGGGGGGAATTCAGCCATACTTATTAATCCCATTTTATATCTCACTTTTTCTCCAGTGAGTTAAAGGCAGTATACATGGTTATTCCTCACCTTCCATGCTCCCAACATCCCTGCAAGGTACATTAGAGAGATTGTGACTGGCCCAAGGTTACCCCGATGAGTTTTAAGATTTGAGCATGAATTTGTTCTGGGTCTCCTTGGTCATAGTCTGACACTCTTAACCAGAGTTGTTGCTCTAAATAATAAAACTGAACCCACCCTCCACCACCGCCCCAAAAAACACATAGCAGCTGTCTGAAAATCTTCCCCATGCTCTTCCATTGTGGGCAGCTGCTTATATTTGCTTTTCTGCAGCTGTGCTAATATCAAAAGGAATATTTGCTGGCTCCTGCCTCCTTTCCAGTTTGAGATTTCTTTGTTCTGTCTTTTAGACTTCAGTGACTTCCACAGAAGGGTGTTGGTAAATAGTTTCCATAACGCATGTAAACTGAATACAAACCCATGCCATTTTCTGGCATTTTTTAACATCAGTCACAATATTGGCCACCTTATAAAACTATCATGCAACCAATTCTTAGATTTGTTGTATATTTATATTTTGTGGCTCTGCAGATTCCTAACTTGCATCAGCCCCAACCAGCATGGCCAATGGTCAGGGACAATGGGAGTTGTAATCCCAACAACATCACACCCCTGATTTATATGCTCTTTGTGAAATTACTCCAAGACCGCATGATCCCCCTCCAATTTTATTTTCACAACCGTTCTAGAAGGTAGACTAAAGTAGCTGTGTGTGTATATGATCAGTTCCTGGTCACCCAGTCAGCATAAGGGTTGAGTGGGATTTTCATTTAGGTCTCCTTGATGTAAGTCAGGGTGGCCCAACTTTTCATACCAAGCCCGGGGGCTGCACACTCTTGTCATGTGGGGGCAGGGAATAAGAGCAAAATTTGACACAAACACACACCTCACACTGCCTTCCCAAAGCTGAGAAAGCACTAGGTAGACTTTATGAAGGAAGAGAGAGGACTCTAGGATCCCGTCAGAGCCCTCACACCTCCTTCCCAAAGCCCAGCACCTCGCTTACCTTGCTTTGGGAAGGCAGCTCAAGGGCTGCAGGAGGTGTCACCCGAGGGCCATCCAAAAAGGCCTCAAGGGCCTCATGTTGGACCACCCTGATCAAAGTCAAATACTCTCACCTCTACACATTATTGCTGTCTCTCACCTATGGAATCATTCGTCATTTTGTAATAACAGTTCTTAAAATTACTCCGTAACAAGTTATTGTAACTGTAACAAGGGTTACAATTCACGTAGTGTGAAAACTCATTATAGGCATCACTGTACACTAAAGATCCTATACAGTGGTACCTCAGGTTACATACGCTTCAGGTTACATACGCTTCAGGTTACAGACTCCACTAACTCAGAAAAAGTACCCCAGGTTAAGAACTTTGCTTGAGGATGAGAACAGAAATCGTGCGGCGGCAGCAGGAGGCCCCATTAGCTAAAGTGGTGCTTCAGGTTAAGAACAGTTTCAGGTTAAGAACGGACCTCCGGAACGAATTAAGTACTTAACCTGAGGTACCACTGTACTTGAATTGTTCTATTTGTGCTACAAGTTCTCTGTTCGCCAAGTGTTTGTGATTTATTTAGATTCTTTCCCCATCCGTCACTCTAGATATAACAAAGCTCAATTAACTCTTGCATTTGTAGGAAAACTGGTGGCCCTGTTGATGCTGGTCCAGAATATGAAAAAAGCTTGCATGAACAAATGGTCAAGCTCCAGCGGGTGTATGGTGGTGGAGATATGACCAAATTTCCAGAATTCAAATTTCAGGGTAAGCTTTTAAGTTTTATGACTCGTTTAGTAATGTAAAAACGTGATAATGGATAACTGAAATATTAGAAATGCCATGTTAAATAAAATAAGTGATTTAAAAAAACCTTTACTAACTGGTTGCAGTCAGTAACCGCAGATATTTTCACATATTTTTAAGCATACTTTGGGGGATGGGACTTACGATATATATTCAGGATTGGCTTTTAGACATATTTCAGTAAACTAGTGAGAATGAATGAGTTTGTAAATGGGCTCAAATGTTGTACCTGATATATATATATGCATATATATATATATATATGTATGTATGTATGTTATGGCGATACATTCATATTCTTGTTCTCTACATAGTAATCTTAGCAGTCGGTTCTGTTTCCAGTAATAACATTATGCATTCATACATTGTTTTTAAATTTGAGATCAACAAGCAAAAAGACAGTGTAACATCTTTATTTTTAAACAATTTAGTTCCTATTGGTTTTCTGGGTTTATGCAGCTGGATGATTTTAATTATTAATTCCTTGAAGCATTTGTATTTTAATTTTTTATCATTTCTTAACCTTTGGTATATTATATATTTTGTGTATTAAATTGTTGTTGTTGTTACATGTATATTTTAATATAAATAGATATTTTGGTTGATGTTGTTCCTCAGTATTGCATTAGTGTATATATTTACCCTGTGGGAAATGATGGCTGAAACAACAATAATAAGCTATACATATACTCTCTATGCATCTCTTTGTAAAGCAGCTAATATTTACATGTAGTAGGAACTTGCCTTGGAAGCAAGTGTGGCTTTTGCACCATTTACACTGAAGTAGACTGTTCATCTGTGGAGAACCTGCATTTAAAAAGGAGTAAGTGTTATGCTCCAAGGCTGCTGATGGGATCTCTCCTCTCTTGCAGATTTGTGTAGCTAAAGCTGCAGTTCTTAATTTCTGGCAAATTGACAATAGAATCAAGTTGTAAAACTATATATTTAGAAAACTTCACTTTGAAAATAAACTGACACTTCCTTTCATTTTTCCCATATGACAGAGCCCAAATTTGAAGAGGAGCAGAAGTGATGTGATAGCAAGTACACAAGCAGCAGCAATGTGGCTGGAGGTGTTGAATAGGCCCACGGTTGTAATTTAAATAAACAGTTCAGTGTTCAAATGTGAATATTTGAATTCTGTTGAATGTAAATCTGTGCCTTGTTTGCTCATTGGAAAGACAGCTTCATTCCACTGTCCCTCACCTTGTTTTCCTCCAACAATCAGTCTGCATTCTCAGACTTCATTGGGCCTTTTGGGTTTTTCCACCTTTAGGATTAGGCAGCGGACATAGTTGATGCCCAGTCTCAGCTGTGTTAAAATATTGCTTCTGCCCCTTTTAATATTATTTACTGCTTTTATCCCACTCTCAGACAATAACAGTCTCCCAAAGTGGCTCACTTCAATAAAAAGAGACTGTCCCTGCCATCAGGTTTACAAACTAAAAGAACACACACATGGAAAGGCGAGTGGGAGCAGGGAAAGGTAGAAGATAGTTTTCCAAGGCCAGATGAAAGGGGTGAGCTGTAAGAGGGCACTTCTATCCAATTCAAGTCAGGTTGATCTTCTCTTGCTGGTGTTCTTGCTTCAAATGAAATTGGTAGCTCTTGTTTCTTTGACCAAGGGGATGAGGTCCCCTTGCTTTTGCAGGGCAGCTGGGTGGTTGGAGCTGAATATTCTTCAGTGGATGGAGGGCGAGTGCCTTGCAGCTCCTCCTCTGGCTAGTGGATAGGGCTAGGTGAGTCATCTTCTTACCATGATGCTATTCCTCATAGGCAGGGTGGGGGCAGCTTCCCAGGGGCCCTAGGTCTTCTGGCCAGTAGCAGAAGCCAGCATGCTTTCCTTCTGCTCTCCAGTCCCAAGGCTGTTCAAAAATAGCTTTAGTGTTTTTATTATCCTTTTTCTCCCATCATATTTTTCTAGCCATTCTATTCCCACCCCATTTTCAGCTTCTTTGTCAACAGTTGTATTTTTTTGGTATTGCTGCCGGGTTTTAGGAGGTGGGCTCAAGGGTTTTGTGCTTCCAAAAAACCTGGAGTTACAAGAAGAGGTACCAGCACATTCTGAGTATGTGGTTGTTTCCACTTGGTTACATAAGTGTTATCATTCAATGAATTGAATTGAAATACAGGGTGATTCAATAATTAATTTCATTTAACACTGCTCATTTTTTTCATACAAGCAGAGTCAGGAGCCTGTCAATATAATACTGTAGATGGAAAATGTGGTCTATCAGACTATTGAAATGAGTAGGATTTGCTAAGGAAATGTGTATAGGGTTGGAGGGACACATGATTAATGGTAAATGTTTGTAACTCCATACTTGTTCTTGAAAGTTTGGTGGCATGCTTTAAAAAATAAATTAATAACTGAAAAGTCCACACCAACTGGTACAAGCAAATGTGCTTGAAAATAGTTGCTATATTGGGAAAGAAATTTGAAATAATTGAGTAGTTTACACAGGAAAATTGTGTAAATAGTACCTGAAGCTTTGGCCCACCTTTGACAATTAGTCATAGTCACGCGGATAATGCAGATAATGGATTACTTGGTTGATCAGAACTGACTGCATATTAATTTGAGATCTATACTTGGATCTAAGGTTTTCCTATACAAGGTTTTTATCCTTGAAACAAAAAGCATCACATTACACTATTAATGCTTGTAGGAAGCACGGGGAACCTGTGGACTTCTAGATGTTGCATTACTACAGCTCCCATCGATGCCCATTGGCCATGCTGTCTTGGGTCCATCAACAATCCAGCAACAACTAAAGCATCACAGGCTCCCCATCCCTAGCCTAGGAGTAGTAATCACATTTCTCACATCTCTGATAAGATACTTATAATATGGTGAGGCTAACAATGTTGACAGAACAAAGTTAGGGCAATAAATTATAGCCAGCTGTGAGGTTTAAGGTTCTTGGGTGGAGATGAGAATCCGGCTTAGGAATTTGTCTTGCTTTTTTTTTATTTAAGAAACCTAACATTCATACCCATGTTTTGTCTTAAGCATCAGCATCATGATCACACTAGTAACAAAGCATATGTGATTTATTTATAATACCATCCAATAGATTTTTATAAAAAAAAACATTAAGGCATTCGTTAGCATTGTATGGTGAAAAGGATTTCTTCTCAGGCAAAATGTACAGACTTCAGAAAATAAATCATAAATAGGGTTTAAGGGGTGAAAAATGAGCAGTGGTAAGAATGCACTACACTTCAGCAGACCTATACCTGCATAATTTTGTTATTGTTTAGATAGACTGAAAGAGTCAAGACATTTAAATAGTGGAGGCAAAAACGGCTTCGAACAATATTTTTCTGATCTTGGCTGTGGAACCTATCATGTTCCACAAAAATTATGAGTAAAAAGCTCTTAAACTGCAGAGCTCTTTATTTGACTGATTCATATATTGCCTTTCTGCCATTTAGGACTTTAAAGTTAGCTTACAAGCAGGCTGGACATCACATGGGCAAGACATCACATGTAGATCTTCTGCTCTAGAACAGGGGAAAATCCTCCCTCATTCTACACATGATGTCTTTTGAGGTTCTAGCTATCCTGGACCAGGATGCAGGAGTAGAGAAAATAAGGTCAACAAGTCAAGACTGTTCCTACTGCAGTTCTTCCCACAGCCCGCTTGCTGGCTTGATGGTAGAATTATGACCTTAACATTAACAAGTATGGTAGCAGTTGCAGTTGTCTTGACCTGCACAATGGAGAAAAGGACAAATCTTCCTTAGAGGCATCTATGCCCCAGCCCAAAATATTGGCCCTGAATAGTTAAATTATTTAAGTTACTAAATTTATATCCTGTCCTTCCCAAAGGAGCCAAGGACAGTAATGATCAGATCAGGCTACTTACTCCTGACAGTTCTTCCTAGAGGGCTGGCTTCATATAATCCAGTATCTTGTTTCCCAAAGTCACCAGCCAGAGACCTCTAGGTAGCCCACAAGGAAGACATGAAGGCAATTGTCCTCTCCACTTACTCCCAAGCAACTCGCATCATAAAAGAGTATATAGCCAATTCTAACTCTTATCATCCATGAGTTTGTATAGCTCCCTTTTGAAGACATCAAAACTGGTTGCGCTCAGCAAAACCCACAAGTTATTATCTATGTCTGGCGTAAAGAACTATTTCCTTTTCTCTGTTCAGACTCTCCGGTTACCTTCACTGGATGGCACAGAAGTTCTGGAGTTACGAGGAGGGGGCGTACTTCAGCCACTTCCTCAACAATTTTATAAATCTGTCACCTTTCCTCATAGAGGAGTTGTTCCAGTCCTTTGATCTTTTGGTTGCACCTTTTCTAGTTGCAAGGTATCCTTTTTGAGATGTGGCGACTAGAATTGTGCACTTCATCACCTCCTCTCCTATCCTTTTGGGGACATTACACAGTAAGAAACCCCTTACAATTGCGTAATCTACAACCACCAGGTTAGAAAAGCACTATCAAACTACGTTAAAACAACTTTTGACAATCGTGTGTCTTCAGCTTTTAGCAATAGTGCCTTGGCTTTGCCGTTGGTTTATTTTTTGCATGTACCACTCTTAATATTTATATAATAGAGTCCAAGCATCCCTTTGATATTCCGCTCCAGCAAATGCTCATTTGGTGTTCCTCAGAGGGTGGGTTTCTTTTAAATAACAAAGGACTTGGTGTGCTTGAAATCCTAAGGAACAGAAAGAAGAACGGTTGAGATAATTCAGATAGTTGCAGTAAAAGGTTTTGAACTAATATCCATTCACCACCAATAATTATGAAAACACCCCACATAGCATTACAGCAGGAGTAGCAAACATGGTGCAGACTCCAGCTATCCCTAGCTATGGGCAATGTTGGCTGATGCTGATGGGAATTGGAGTCCAAGACATCTGGAAGGTCCTATGCATTACATAAGAGGTAGCTAAGCCTGCGGCCCTCCAAATGTTGGACTACAACTTCCATCCGCATGGCTGATGGGAGCTGAAGTCCAGCAACATCTGCAGGACCACAAGTTATCCACCCCTGGTTTAAGAGTTTTCTGTGTCATCCATATCATTGTGAAAAGAACTCTACAAGCTGATTCACGTATGTGAAGCAAACACTCTTTAATCCATGCATCCCCACCTGAGCATGAGATCAGCTGAATAAACCTCAATGTGGACTGTATCCTAAGCTTGTTGCCATTTCAGTGGTTCTATTCTGTCACTATGATGGTAAATAATAACAACAAAGCTTCCTCCATGCATACAGCCTGATTCCCACTCAATTACCACCCCCCTTGATCTTATATGTAGAAGGGAGTTTGGTGAAAACCATCCTATCTAGCCAGCTCTCACGGTGTCATGCAGTGTGAAAAACATTAGTATGGCTGCCATCTACCACTGCTTTGTGTGTTAATACTGATCCTACAAGTTTTCAGGAGTGGAGGAAA
Source organism: Podarcis erhardii (assembly GCF_964252035.2). Lineage (NCBI taxonomy): Eukaryota > Metazoa > Chordata > Lepidosauria > Squamata > Lacertidae > Podarcis > Podarcis erhardii. The sequence continues at coordinate 51,736,467 of NC_138508.1, read as the reverse complement.
AGAACAGTATTTAATATGTAATCTGGGTAAGGCTATAGAAATTCATGAACTTGCCACTAGATGGAGATGCACCTTCCTGAGAGCTGGTATGTATCCACTATGTAACAAGACTGCTGGAAATAGCCTCTTTCTGGCAAATGCTCCTTTCCATAACTACCGGTATAATGTATAGAGGAGCATACAGCTGAGTAAGATGCCAACAGAAATAACCTGATGCATCTCTTGCTATTATCTACCAGGTCAGATGGGTCATTATGTGGGACATAATTCAAAACAACTTTCTGTAAATAGTAGCCAAGCATAGTTTTCTTCCCTAATATGCTAGCCACCTTTTTATGGGACACTTTTATACGGAAGAGCGTTCAAAGATGATTCCCTCCTTGTTCCCTGCATCTGAATTGGTGCAGTCCAGTTTACCATGCTGTCTGGGTGAATAGCTGTGCTCTTAGCCGTTCTGTACTTTAGAGTTGTGGCATGAGAATGTACATTATCTCCACCCTTCCTGAAGCAGACATAATGGGTGAATTAATCTTGCCAGTGTCACTACCGCATGGATACAGAATGCTCACCTTTTCACTGTTTGCAGCTTTGTTCTTCCTGCTAGCAAAACAAAAGTGGGAGAAAGTATACTGTTAGATCTGGGCATTTCATGCACCTTACTTATATAGAGCTTTGTTTTCCATACATTCTTCTTTCTACTGAATTTGCTTGGATATTTATTTATTTTAAAAAGTTGGATTCAGTGCTTAGAGCAAAGATAAGGGAACCTGTGGCTCTGCAGATGCTATTGGATTCCAACTCCCAGTATCCCCAGCCTGCATGGCAAATGGTTCAGGGACGGTGAGAGTATAGAGTCCCAACAAGAACTGGAGGGCCACAGGCTCCCCATCACAGGGAATTTGCCTGCATGTAAGCAGTCAATCGTATTATTTCTAAATTTGGGGCTTAACGTTCAATTAATTTTTGTCTAACTGTTACAGAAGCAATACCCACAAGATCACATTATAAATCATACTATAATTGAATTAAACCCTATACTATTTTTTATTTAAACATAAGTAATTTTATCCAGATACGTCTGCTACATGGGTTTCAAAATATAGACAATATTGCTTTACCAACCTTGTAACAAAAGTAACTGTTGCATTGTGTTCTTATTAACAAAGAAAATATCGGCATATATACATATGAACTTTGAAAGAAATTGCCTTGTACATTTTCAATGAGGGAAGTACTGAATGCATACAGTATTTAGTTCTACTGAGAATACACTCATTTAAATCTGATCCATTGGTTTCAGTGAGTCTGCTCAGAGAAGGGGGTTGGACTAGATGACCCTTGGGGTTCTTTTCAACTCTATGGTTCTATAGTGCAATCCTTTATAGGGAAGACTGTTCAAGGCCTCCTTATTGCTTCTTCAAACTAGTAGCCAATGGGCGACCGGAATCCTCTTAAAATATTAGCCAACTGAGCCCAGCTTTAGCTATTATAGGCTAGGAAATGAAATGGCTTGGATCCAGATTTTGCTCCGGCTAGCAAAAGGGGGAAAGGGAGTTTTCCCCCCATACCCCCTACAGCCCCTTGTGCTTTCTGAGGAAATGTTTCAGGGAGTTGTAACAGGCAGACATACAAGCGAAACTGTGGGAGATGGCGCTGTAGGGGGATTGGCAAAAGTTGCCTCCTCGCTCTCTACTGTCAGAAGGATCCTTCCATCCAGGATCAAAAATCACCTGTGGATGGAAGGAGAAGTTTGGATCTGACCCGATATGACTAATGCAAGGGATTCTGCACAATAGTGCAGAACTATTGATCCTTGGATCAACAGTTGCAACTATAGTCAATGTTTCAGCTGTTCAAAAGTGGCAAACAGAAAGGAAAATAAATATACTTACGCTGAAGAATGTGCTTCTGGGGGATAAAAAACAGGAAAAGAAAGATAAACAAGTGTCATTCTCCATACTGCACACTGCCTAACTGCACACTTTACACCAGTCTCTGGAACAACTGCCATAAATATATGATCACATATTTCCTTCTGATCTCGCAGAGATTTACTTTCAGACAAACATCAGGTTTACCAGATATTCCCAATCAGATCACCCAGCTAAGTGTTAATAAAAGTTATATTTAAGACCATTTAAAGCAAGGGGTTTCCATACATTCACCCACCTTTTATGTAGTTTGGTTATGTTTTTCCTCCTTTCTCTGTGAGAAAGATGTGGTTAAATCATTTGAAGCTAATTATATTATGTGATCTGTAATTTACTTCGCTGCCTGATCTGATGTGGCCTTGTGACTAGATGTTCAGTCACTACCTCCTGTGCCCCACAAAGTGCCTCACTAGGTTGCTGCATGTGTGAACAAAATAAAGATTCTAAAACAATTCTTTGTAGACCATGCTGCACTCTATAAATGATACAAAGGAAGGCATGTCAGTTCATTATATTTAAAAAAGAATTCCACAGTACGTAGGGCAATACGTACAAAACACCTTACAAAATAAGTTGCCAAGAAATTCCTAAGTAATAATTTATTGCTAAATTACTAAGTAATATATAGTCAATAAATTGCTACTTAATTATTTGGTCTAAGTGGGATCTGAAGATGCCTGACTTCCTCTTAATTGCTCCTAGCACAAAAAATGATCCTATCTTACAGCTCACTGTTCAGTTAGATGGTTATTTTGTCCCTCGTGTTTTACTGTAGAATAGGAACAAGCGTCAATTGGGTTTTCTGTGGATTGATGTTTGTTCCGATTCAGCTGTAAACAGCGGGTTTTCCTAGTGAAAGAAAAACCTCTCAGACCCATGCCTAGAAACCACGGGGCAAAGAGGAATGTGGATGAACCCTGATTCTGGGAAAATAAAACATTTATTTTAAAGAAAGAAAAATATATTTGGGGGACAGGGAGATGCACTCTCATTGTTACCCAGCAGAGGGAGCTGGTTAATCAAATTCTGCAGAAATTTCATATCAAAACTTGCATTCAAAAATCAGCAATGTGATATAACAGGGCAGAAACCATGGTGTTTGAGCTTTTACTGAAATATTGTCTACATGTACTGACTGGCTTTTAGAAAACTGAAATATATTTCGTTGCATATCGCAAATGAACCCACGAGAAACTGCTGTCTATTCTGTGTGCTGATGGCTTTTTACAATGGCTGTGGAAATGTACTAAACCTGACTCGGTTGCATTAAGCCCACCTCATATACAACTTCAGCAGCAGCTGGGAGTCCCAGGCTTCAGTCCCACACTGCGCCAGTAACATCAGATACAGAGAACAGCAACCATTGTGAAAACAACAATTTCCTTTCCATGTGAATATTGCCAGGTATAAATCTCTTTGCTGGGAGCTGCATTGATCTTATTTCCCATGTGGATATTCCATACGGTTATAGGCCAACTGGCATGAAGGAAGACCATGGAAATAGGTTGTTAGGATTTTACGTGGCCGATGCTGGCTAGTGTGATTAGTATAAATCACATGAGATGTCTGAGAAGAGTGTGGAAACGGAAGATTGTCTTATCTCTTCCATCTGAGAGTGTTATTGGACTGTACTTTCACTTTTGCTGTATGCTTTCTGTTTCTGCCAGAGTTTGGAGGGCACAGACGTCCTTATGGATTCTCTGTATATATTGTGAATAAAGCGTAGTTTAGATCTATGGATGTTTCTATCTTCTTGCTGTGTGATGCCAGAAGACTTGTGTGTGCTTTTCATATAAGAAGTGTCACAGAGGGGCACTCTGGAGTGAAGGGACATGCCATTCCAGAGACGTGCCTACTGGGAGATGCTCGGAGGTACTGGGGGTCTGCCGTCCCGTCCCCCCCGGAGCATTTGCCAACAAAGGTGTCCCAGCCCATTGCAGTGATGCCTGAACTGGCTGCAGGTATCTTGGCTTTAAATGGTACCTAAATTCAACACCATGTGAAAAATCCATCGAGGTAAAATTCTGCAGTCTAGTGTAGATTAAGATTTAGTGTACTCCAATCCATGACTGTTTGTTATTGAATGGTAGTCACAGGGGCAGCCTGTCCCATTTTGCCACATGAGGCAAAATGGGAATGCGCCCCTCTTGTCCCCCTGCCGCTGTGCTCCCCCTCCGATTTCCATTGGTGGTGGAACACCACCCTTGCCAACACTTGGCAAGAGGAAAAACATTCCACAATGCCTTGACACTCATCTTCTCCACCCCAGGGGCAGGGTGGGCAAATGGCAACACCAAGTACCAGGAGTGGTGGGGCAGGTGGGACGCTGCCTTTTGTGCTTCTGCCACCTGAGGCAGCTGCTTCACCCTGCCTCATGGGCGGGCTGGCTCTAGGGAGTCAGCTAAGTTTTACTCAGAGTACAGTCACTGAAATTAACATGACTAAGTTAGGAGCATTAATTTTAGTAGGCCTACCCTGGATAAAACTTAGCTGAATCTCACCACAAATGTAAAATACCCAAGGTTGTTAAAAGGGGGAGGGGTCAGAAAGCAATTCTATATTTTCTGAGGGAAATCACAATATTTAGACATTTTGCCACCAGCTTAAAGGTTAAAAAAAAATAGAGGCTTCCAATAAAGACTCAGAAGATTGTATATCATAAGTTCTCTACCCACCCTCTAATAAAAACTGGGTTGAAAACAGAACATGCAACGCTGACTCCAACTCTCTGTTATTACAAGGGCAGCATCTTTTATTTACAGGAACTGTTCATTATCCATCCACATGGAAAAAACATTAGCTTTCAACGCAGACCAGAAGTACCGCTTTCTGGCATCTGGTTCGGCTGTTATTTCCAAGACTAAAGTTGTCTTTCCTTTTATTTTCCTATCACCCCCTTTTCCTATCACTCCCTTCCATTACTTTGCTATCACTCCCTTCCACCACCCTCCTTCCTATCACCCCCTTCCAGGTGTGCTAGCTCTGCTCCGAAACCACCTTTGCTTCTGCCGACCCACAACCCCACACAGTTCATAAATATTTAAGCACAGGAACTTACTGATCAATCCGGGAAGGAAGAAGTTTCACTTACTTGAAAAGTAGCCCTTCTTTTGTGCATAATATACCCCGAGACCACAGGAAGCTATTATCAAAGCCACAATGACCACCGCAGCTATGATGCCACCTACATTAAGGTCATCTAGCATGGAAAGCAAAACAAATATAATTTCAAATTGGAGGTTGAGTATAGACGGCAATATTCATGATATATATATACACTCTCAAATAGGGCATGGTAGAGCCCTGGGAAGAGTGACGGTTTGTTAAACTACAATAACTATGGCCAGATAATCACTCTACACAGCTGGTCCAGGAACTGAAGTTAGTGAAAATATTATATGCTCCCTGCATTTCATCTGCAAAGGTGCAGCTAAAGGCATTTCAAGTTGCAATCCTCACTACCCTGGATCCTTCTTTCTAAAAATGGTCCTGCACTGACCACTTGGATCCGTGGAGGCCGCCATCTTGTGGTGCAGCTGGGGGAGACAGCTCCAGCTAAGCCAATCAGAGGCAGGGGTTTAGGGGCTGTGACCAGCCCACTCCTAGCCTATTTAAGGGAACGGTTTAGGTGCAGGCCGCCCTCTTGGGTCCCCCCCAGTATATTTTTTCAAGAAAACCTACTTTAAATTGTGGCAATGTCCTGTAAAATGTATTTATTTATTTATTGCTTAAAATATTTTCTCGTTTTATTAATCATCCAAACTGGGCCTTTATAGATGTGCCACATAACCGAGTTTGAAGTTGGAAGGTGAACTAACACATTTTAGTTTCCTAACTCTGTCTTGTAATTAAGACATTCTCATCTCAAGGTTGGTTGGTCACATTGGAATTTGACATTTACCAACTTGCATTCGCTTTACAGAACATTTCTGAGGCTGTCCAACTTTATTGTCAGCTTCACAGTAGTACTCTCCAGTGTCATTCTTTGAAACGGAATTGAATAGCTGAAAAAAAAAAAAAGAGAGAGAAAGAAGTAGAATATTCCAAAAAAATGGGAATGAGCAGTCAAAACTGAGACAACATTTCTAGTACATTATGCCATTGCATTATTACTATCATTATTATCATCATCATCACCACCACCACCAACATCATCAATGCAGTGGATTTAGAATACAGTCGTACCTTGGAAGTCAAATGGAATCCATTCCGGAAGTCCATTCGACTTCCAAAATGTTTCAAAACCCAAGTGCGGCATCTGATTGGCTGCAGGAAGCTCCTGCAGCCAATCAGAAGCCGCAGAAGCCCCGTCAGATGTTTGGCTTCCAAAAATAGTTTGCAAACTGGAACAGTCACTTCCAGGTTTGTGATGTTCAGGAGCCAAAATGTTCGAGAACTAAGCTGTTTGAAAACCAATGACTGTATGTCACAGTTTTCCAGAATGCAAAATGATTGTCCAGTATGACAGTGACAACTGATCTAAGGGATGGGATAGGGTGGCCAAAGCAGTGCCAGCGCACCAATATTTTTGGCCAAACTGCTTTCAACCTTTTTAGGGGGAGGAGAGAGAAATGAAACAGTTCTGAAAATTGGGGTGTAGCAGAAATAAGAAGTGCTCATGGAACAAACATCAGTTGGGTTTTCTGCAGATTGAAATTTGTTCCAATTCAGCAGTAAACAGTGGGTTTTCCTGAGGAAAGCAGAAATACAAAAGAAAAACCTCTTGGACCCATGCTTAGAAATCACCAAACAGAAGTGTGGATGAGCCAATTCAGTTACTGCATTTGGTGAGATAAGTACATATATCCGCTTTGTAAAATATATCCCATTTTCCTAACATTTTCTCATACTCATCAATCTATTTTCTCATCCTATGGGTGAGTCAGCAACGCATCATACTGGTTCTGAGCTATATATCAAAAGATATACAACATGTAGGATGCAAGGTGACTGAAAGAGGTCCTATTTACTATATCTCTATGAAACTGTGAGGCAAAAAAGCCCCAAACCACACAGTAGGGTCCTGATACTATGTTGAATTTCCTCAGTACTACCACAGCAGAATGTTAAACCTTTTCTTGGGCTAAGTAAAGTCCAATGATAAGTGGTATTGAGCAGAGGTTCACTAACCAGAGTTCCAGTTGTAGCATTCATGATATAAGGAAGTCTCTCTTTTTTAATGCTCCGCAATGCTGGGCTTTCCAGCAGAAGAATGCCATTCCTATACCATCTGTACTTTGATGCAGGAACACCATTGTTTTCTTTACAGCGTAGCTCCACTACTGTCCCCGTCATAGCTGAGCTGGGCACTTCACAAGCAGGGGGAGCTGGTGGGACTAGGAAATGACATGATCTGTTTCAGAGTAAAATATCTGAATGGCTAAACCTGCCTATTGCTCACAAGTTGCTCTAATAAAGGCAGCTAGACTGAGTGGTTTATGCATCACATTGTATCCGTACTGTTCCTCGCCTCCGGCATTGTCCGACGGAAGTTTGATGTAAGCCAGTGTTCAAGATTTTTCAACAATGAATCAGCAAATGTAATATAATCTTTAGTTGTAAACAAAATACTGATCTGAGGTGCATTATGTCCAGACTTTCTCTTCCACAACTAGAGATAAAATATAATCGGTTGTATCAAACTAACATCTAAATACTACTCCTCAGAGTAGACCCACTGAAATCAATGAATTTTCATGTATTTTCAGTGAGTCCACTCTGGATACAACTCCATTCATACATTTTAAATAATCTATTTCAGAATGTCTAAAATTAGTTCCCAGCTACTTATCTATTTACAAAATGGTTGGCTTTAAAGTCTGGTTCATACCATTAATTTAACAAAAATTATCCCAGGCCCAATGGATGTGTACATTCAGATAACAGTAAAATGATATAAAATGAAACATTATTTTTACAGAGGGTTTCTTTTAAAGACAAAACACACACCCACACACACACACAAACCCTGGATACTTTATTGTACCCCTTCTGTAATCGGGTGGCAAACAAAATGTAAGAAGAAATGTACTACTGAATAGTGTTACCTCAAAATAGCTTTGTTTAGATTCTTACCCAACACTAAGAGAGAGACTATAACTTCCCCTATTTGTTGTCCATGTTCCGTGGATGCACTAATTTCACAACGGTATTTCCCAGAATCCTTTCTAGTCACATTTTTAATGCGGATGCTTGATTGCACTCTTTCGCCTCGATTTTTAAAATCACCTGCAAAACAATCAAGAAATCAAGACAGAGAGCAATGGCTAGAAAGGAACTTCCTCAAGTTTGCTTTATAAATGTATAAAACAAATTATGAAAAAAAGACTGGTTTTCCAGAATACAATGCCAGTTTGGCTCTCTACCTGCCATTCCCCACGATATTTACCGTATTTTTCGCTCTATAAGATGCACCAGACCACATGACGCACCTAGTTTTTGGAGGAGGAAAACAAGAAAAAATATATTCTGAATCTCAGAAGCCAGAACAGCAAGAGGGATCGCTGTGCAGTGAAAGCAGCAATCCCTCTTGCTGTTCTGGCTTCTGGGATAGCTGCGCAGCCTGCATTTGCTCCATAAGACGCACACACATTTCCCCTTACTTTTTAGGAGGGAAAAAGTGAGTCTTATAGAGCAAAAAATACGGTATTTTCTCCCGAGGACCCTTCCAACATTCCATTCATATGAGCTAGTTTATTAAGGGATTTGGTGTCTCAAACACATATTTCACATGCAATTTCGATACATTGAAAGATTTCATATGTTGCAGCAGAATGTTTTCAAATGAGAACTATCAGCCACTATCAGTCATACAGCTGTTAAAGACACAAGTACCCTGTTTATTATCAATGCCATTAATCCAAATGAAGGCCTCTGTGGATGCCATGGCTCCCAGGCACTGAGTTGGCAACTCCTGCTATATATAGTAATCATATTACTCCTTTTCTGGGGGAAAATTGGTAGAGCAAAATAGCAGCTAGTGGCTGTCAGGACATGTTTTGTGGTTACTGCTACAGGGCTGTGACTGCTGGCAGTATCCCCCTTTAATTCCTCATCCCCCAATTTCTCACCCCATTTTTCCCCCCATACAGATGCTTAGAGCGTACTCAAAATGACACCACTGAAAGCAGAGGAGCCATTTTGTGCAAGACCTAATTTGTGACTTAAAGGCAGGTTCACACATGAGATGCATGCTTTTTCTCATTTCTCCCTCAAAACTGTTACAACAACAGACAGCACTACAAGACAGAGTAAGCCAAGCTACAGATGGAATGGGATGCTTGAGTGTGGATGTTAGCTGTTTGAAGAAGGGTTAGTCAGGAAAGTCAGGAAAATGAATGGAAAAAGGAGGAAAGCCACATATGTGCAACTTTGCCTTTCAAGTGTTTGAGCAACCCTTGAAACAAAGGATGGGAGATTTTCAGTGACACACAAGAACTCTACAACAGCAGAATGCAATATGTATGTTCTGTTAACTAGTTACTCCACACACAAACACATACACATATAGGGAATGTCACTTAATTAAATAAATCTTATGTCAGGCAGTCAAATCAATTTTATTTGATTTATCTTTTAAGAAATGTGCCTATGACTAAAAGGAACATGTGAACCAAACAGGCTATCCTCTTGTTCAGCAAAGTAGGCAGCAGCTATTTCTACGGTTGATTGTGATGTCACAATCATGGAAATGGCTGCTAGAGCTACAAGCTCAATCCATGAGACTCGGGTTCAAATGCCCATTCAGCTTGGAAGCTTGCTGGGTGACCTTGGGCCAGCTGGTAACTCCTAGCTTAACTTAACTCACAGGGCTGAGCGAAGATAGAATGGAAGGAAAGAACAATGTACGTCACCTTGACCTTCTTGGGAGGAGAATTGGATAGAACAGTAAAAAATAAACCCATGTACAGTGTACATCCTGTGATTTCTCCATGCAATCCTGAACATGGGAACATTTCACATGCAGGACACAAGCCCTCAGCAGCACAGTAAACACACACACAAATATAAATGTAAGCATTTTCTTACCAACAAAGGAACCTTCAAAGTAGACAAATTTAACTCCAGTTTTGGTAATTTTTTTCCATTCTACTCTTGTAGTTTCCTTCCCTTCATTGTGTTTACAGCTTAGAAATGCCTCTGCAGAGGGAAAAATACGTCATTGTTTCTGCTCTGAGTTGGAATACACTACAAACAACTGGCACACTTTCAGAACTAACTTTTGTAGAATGACTCTACAGATTAACAGTCCATATACATTTTGTGTGTGTACACTGGGGTACAGAATGCACAAGCTTCTCGTCATGCCAAAGTGTGCACCCATTCAGGATTTTGGTGCATAACTCTTAAGATACAGTGGTGCCCCGCAAGACGAATGCCTCGCAAGATGGAAAACTCGCTAGACGAAAGAGTTTTCCGTTTTGGAGGTGCTTCGCAAAACGAATTTCCTATGGGCTTGCTTCGCAAGACGAAAATGTCTTGCGAGTTCCTATGGGGGTTTTTCCCTCCCCCCTTTTTCTAAGCCGCTAAGCCGCTTATCCGCTAAGCCGCTAAGCTGCTAAAAGCCGCTAAAAGCCGCTAAGCCGCTAATAGCGCTAATCTGATAAGCCGTCAATGGGCTTGCTTCGCAAGGCGAAAAAACCGCTAGACGAAGAGAATCGCGGAACGGATTCTTTTCGTCTTGCGAGGCACCACTGTATCTGGACCCAAGCTTTTCAGATTCTGCAGGTGGCATGGGGATTTTACAGAAATAAATCCATATACAGTGGTACCTCGGGTTACATATGCTTCAGGTTACAGACTCCACTAACCCAGAAATAGTACCTCGGGTTAAGAAGTTTGCTTCAGGATGAGAACAGAAATTGTGCTCCGGCGGTGCGGTAGCAGCCGGAGGCCCCATTAGCTAAAGTGGTGCTTCAGGTTAAGAACAGTTTCAGGTTAAGAACGGACCTCCAGAACAAATTAAGTACTTAACCTGAGGTACCACTGTATAAACACAACATGTAGGATGAGAGGCACCCCTAAGTTTACAGTAGTACAAAAATAAATCCAAAGAAGCCAAGCAATTGCTAAACATCAGAAAAGCTAAACATCAAGAGCACTAAACAAGTTGTGAATCATCAAGCATTTTACAGTCTTCATCGTTCTCACTAAGACCATAATGATTATTCATCTCTAAAGGCTGATTGATACTCAAGAAGCAAGGAATTTGAAGGAATTCATTGGCAGCAGGGCTGGCCCATCCATGAGGAAAGGTGAGGCAATCACCTCAGGTAGCAGAATCGACAGCAGAAGATGTGGCCTTCAAGAAAAGGATCACATGTAGATCTTTATTCACCCCTTGTTCTTAATATACAGCTTCACTCCCCACTTCTTCCCAGGCAGGGAAGGGGCGCTATTTTGTGCTTCACCTCAGGAACCAAAATGTCTTGGGTCAGCCCTGATTACCTGTGTTCACACATGATGGTAAACCATGGTTAATGTGTAATGTGAACATGCAGATAGCTCCCACTTCGCTCCATCTCCTAGCACAAGCAGGAGCAACAAACCACAATCCCTGGTTTAGGATTATGTCAGAACCAAGAATTTTAGTTTGCTTGACTCCAAACAAACTATGATGCGAAGCCAAGGTTCTTAGCTTCCTGGCTGTGGTTTATTAGTGTGGGGAAAACCCACAATGTCTTAACCTGCAAAGGTAATTGTGGGATCTTGTACCCAATAGTTTTTCCTCCCTGTTTATGCACACATGATGTGTGTGTACAATGGCAGGTACCAGCAGTGGCCTGGCCTGGCTCCCTATAATTAAAGTCTAACTCCATGTACAGTCTCATTTCTTCATTCACGCCTACAACTTTCCATGTTGCAAATGTTCAAAGAATAAGAATGAAAGACATACTTACTGACTTTGCAGTTACATATTCTGAGCATAAAAGCAGCTACAAGGTTAGGTGGTGAAATTGGCCAGCTATTGTGTTATATTATTGATGCCTGCAAATTGTAGCACGACACTTTATTCACACATGCACTGTTGTGACCATTTTGGAAACTTTCTCAATCAATTAGATGTAACCCCATATTGCTCATGCAATGTGCATGTAAGCCCCATATTACTCCACCCAAAAGAACATTTGTTGCCTTTCAAAAGCATATTAAAAGAAGTTCTAATGATGGGATCTTACCCTGCTCCAGGAAATCATAAACAACATTGATATGACAGACTTCTACAGCAAAGCAGTGGAAATGCTTTTGTTTCCGAAGTTCTGATTGAGCGGAATAGGTGGTGTCTTTCCTGAAATGCCTGCATCAAGTAGTCTTTTCTTAATGTTTTATTATGCTTTTGAGAAAGAAAGTTACGAGACCACTGTGTTCTATTCTTACAAATATTTTATTTGGCTGATATTGCTAATATTATAGAATTAAAAACGAGAGGAGGGATATGGGATTTCAGAATTTCAAATCTGCACAGTAGGGAAGCTATTTTGCTCTTGTTCATGCAGCCTAACAAACCTTTTCAAAGATGGTTTCTCCCTGACATTTCTCCAGGGGGGAAAAGGGTTCCTAAACTTTTATATTTGTAAAGGGAGAAAGATAAAAGCACTAAACTGTAGATGACAGGGCGATACACACACACACACACACGAATGAATAGCTGACATGGGTGGTAACTCAAGAAGAAAAACAAAAATGCAAATCTGAGAAGGGTGTGGATGAGAGAATTAGCAATAAAGATAAAATGGAATGTGGATAAGGACAGATGGAAATATTTCTGAAAAAAACAGTAACAAATAAATCCAGAAAAGACAAAGAAAGAAACTGTCAAGAGGAAGTACAATGTCTAATGATTCATCTTCACTTCTGTTTGTAATATGATTTCTAGGAATAAGTCTGGGAGGTTTTCGTTTTGCTCCACCACTTTCCCCAGGAAAACCTGCAGTTTACTGCTGAATCAAACATCAATAGGGTTTTCTGTGGATTGATGTTTGTTCTGATTCAGCAGTAAACAGAGGGTTTTCCCAGGGAAAGCAGCAGAATGAAAGAAAAACTCATCAGACCTGTGTCTAGAAATCATGGAACAAACAGAAGAAAACGTGGGACAAACGTTAAGTGTGGATTTATGGTAATATCTTTCAAATCAATCACAGCAAATGCAAAGCCACTAACTCAGAAAACGATAGGACTAACACAATTACTGACTCTTCCATAGAGGACCCATGTTCTTTATTTCACATCAGGTCGTCTATATTTGTTACAGTTGGCACACTGTACTAGTTCCCATTTTGTTCTGGCAAGGGGAAATGCTGTGGAAGGGGATAACAGCCTAAATGATGCCAAGTGACCTTTCTTGGCAGTCCACAGCAGAACAGCCAATAAAGATACTCAAACAAAACAAAACATGCAGAGAGATATACACACATGGGCGGGAAATAAAAAGAAAAATACAGAAAGAGAGAGCGAGAAAACATTTGTTCACAGATGAATTGTTAAAACAGACTCAAAGCATGTGATTCTGACAATAACCCAAAGCTCTACAGGGTTGTGTACAGAGTTCCATGCATTGCAAGTACACGTTCCCTTTATAGCTTCTTCTCATTATATTAAAGGCACCTTGTGATTTTAGAGTCATCGCCTAGCTTTTCGTATTGACCTCTCTGTCAATGAATCCATGCACATCTGCAATGGAGTGTGTCTATTATAGGTGGGGAACCTCAGACCTGCAGCCAAAGAAGAAGAAGAAGAAGAAGAAGAAGAAGAAGAAGAGGAGGAGGAGGAGGAGGAGGAGGAGGAGGAGGAGGAGGAGTTTGGATTTGATATCCCGCCTTTCACTCCCTTTAAGGAGTCTCAAAGCGGCTAACATTCTCCTTTCCCTTCCTCCCCCACAACAAACACTCGGTGAGGTGAGTGGGGCTGAGAGACTTCAAAGAAGTGTGACTGGCCCAAGGTCACCCAGCAGCTGCATGTGGAGGAGCGGAGACGCGAACCCGGTTCCCCAGATTACGAGACTACCGCTCTTAACCACTACACCACACTGGCTCTCCACACCTCTGTATCTGGCCCCTGGGATTCTCCTCAACTCACACACCCTCCCTAGCCACACCCTCACACCCCAGGCCACACCCCTTGTCAGCCCTGCTTCACACTTTCCTTCACTGTTTTTGCTGGGCTAGAGTAAGTTCTTTAATTCTGGTTATGCCTCTTGCTTGTACAAATGGAGGACAGAGAGGGGTGTGAGAGTGTGTGAAGAAGCTAGCCTACTGTACAAGTACAGATTTCACATTTGTCATTCTGTTCACTTTTGCCTCTGGCCCTGCCCATCACTGGCATCTGGCCCCTGGAAGGCTGCCCAGCAGGAAATGTGGCCCCCAAGTTGAAAAAGTTCCCCATCCCTGCTGTGTATGTTGCAGACGATTCTGGAAGCGTTCCCAGAGGCACATTCCATTCACGAAGGGCAACAGCCAAGTCTGTATGGTTTTACCTTTACGCTGCATGAATTGTGACCCTAAAGAGCACTCACTGTGGCTGTGCACTGGTAGAGAATATTAATAGTATGTGTTCAGAAGGGCTGGAGCCAAGCTTTCGTATTTGCTACCCCCTAGGTTCACAGCTTGAACCAGTTCTTTTGTTTGTATTTCAAAAGTTTCAGAAACCGTAGGTCCTAAGCATAGGTCCTTATAATTAATGCCCAATAATTAATGAATACCCCCCCCCATTTTGCCCTGTAAAATGCATTCGTGCCTCACTTTCTCTCACACAAACGCAAATAATCCATTTACCAGTATTGTATAACAATTGACGTTAGGCAGAGTGGGTTAAAATCAAGAAGAGGTGTATAGTGATATATTTTTTTAAAAAAGTTATATGATTAGAAAATTAGATCACTTGAAATTCAGAACATAAAAGAGGGTGTTTCTAAATGGTTTCTCCCCTAAGGCGGGGGGGGGGGGGAGTAACATGCCTCCATTACAGATTTCTGAGAATCCGTTTTCCCTGGGCTCCAGAGCATTGGAAGCAAGCAGTCACCATGAGAGTCCACAGTGCATGTTGCCTAGAAGGACAAAAAGCAACACACTCCAAAAAAGAAAAGCCAAACTGAATCTGAATATTCCAGCAAAATAAATTCAGTAGCGGGCAGTGTGGTGGGACATAGAAAAATCTAGGGCCAATGGCTCCCAATGGCTGCCCCCCTCCCCAGAAATTGGTTGGATTCTTAATATTATAATCCTAGAAATCTTTTCTGTAATTTGTGGGACGCTCCCAAAGAACAATGGTATGGACTTGTCTGTTGAAACTTACCCAAAGTGGTTACAATGTGGTCCATGTCATGCACTATCAAATCCTAATGGTTTCAACTGATGGGGTTAAGCATATATTGCAATTTCACCCATTAAAATCAATGGAACTTTAAAAACTGTTATGTTCTGCTGGATCAGATGGGCTGCGAAAAAGGGTTGTTCTGAAATCTCAACCTTATGTTGTTGTTTTTTAATAATAATAATAATAATAACAATAATAATAATAATTTGGATTTGCCGCAGGAAAAGCAACTCTATTAAATAGGGAGAAGTACAGGCTGGCATTTCAACACCAATGATATTGTATAGACATTGCAAAAAACTTGAAACATCAGTTTCACACCAAACACCTGTCTGGAAGCACCCACAGGTTTGTATGTAACAAAGTCACCCTGTTTATGCAAGGACTTCTGCTTATGCAACCAAAGTTCTTCCTGCTCTTCTCTCTCTGAACCCACCCCACCGCACATGCACACAAAATCTGCTCCGGAGGCTTGGAAATAGAATAGATTTGGGGACACTCAGCTGAGGGGGACAAATGGGATTACTTTTTATATATATACAATCCAACTTCATTTTGTTGCTGCTGTATCCATTGCATCACTCCACTGCACTTTTATCAAACAGCCTTTTAAAATTCATATCAGGACTTTCACTTATCCATTGATATAAGACGTACACAGTCATACACATACTGTACCCTCAAATTCATTTGCTGTAACATCTTTCGTGTCTGTCTCTACGACGATTCCATACGCTTTATAATCTGAAAGAAAAAAGAAATCCTTTACATTGCAATGTCCATTCACTGTTGTTGTTTTTTTAAATCAAATAAATGCCCTCTGCAGTCATAAAGTTGGGCTGTTTGCTTAAATCATGTTGCCTGCAAAGGAGATCAAACTAACTAGTTAAGTTTTTTTAAACCATGCATGTGCAAATGTATTTCAGAGTCCTTTTCTTCTTTTAATCTACAAATGCAACTCATATTTCTATACACCTGCATCAGGGCCAAATGTACACTGTATTTTAACTCTAGGTACAGTTCTGGATTATAGTATTTAAACATCAGATCAGATGAAAGGTAAACTGCCCTTAAAAGAATCACTCAGGTTTCAGCTGAGCAACACCAGGGATAAGCAGTTTTTTGTACTGTTGCACTACAACATCCTTTTGCACAATTCTCAACATCAATACTTCAACCAGCCAAAGAAGGCAGAGGGAGGGTAAGGTTATAATTTTCATGTTATGACTACAGCTCAACAATGATTCTAAACTGCACAGCCAAGTTGTGCAACTGGAAATTATATTCTCTGGTCTTTTCAGGGAAGATTGAGGATTATCCAATAGGGATGGTGAAAGTCTTAAGAACCTTTCAATTTAGGGGGCTGCATTTCAGATCCCTTCCATAAATATTACGATTCGCTCCCATTTACAGGTCAGACCATACCAAGTGTGGTGATTCCACATGGAATATTAATATAAGCACTCCTAATGACACTCTGCATCTGAGTGTGCTAACAGCTCTTTTGGATCCAGGCCAAGTTTGTTGCACTTCAGTCCCACGGAAACCAATCTGGGCTGCATGCATCAGGCTTTTTGAATACCAGCAATTCATCTAAAGCTTACTGCTTCTAAAGATGACTACACATTTTCATCTAAAGTTATGAAGCATTTTTCTGGCTACCCCTCCCCCACCATTTTTCTACTTTGATTTAAACTAATAAATAATCTAGGAAATGTGTGCATGTGTTTGTGCATTAAATAAAACGTGTGTTTCTACTATGCAATTTACAGTTAGTCTTACCACCGCTGCTATTAAATAATATAAGCAGTATAATTAGAGGGAAATAAATATACATATATTTCAAAAGTCAGCATTTTTTCTACTACTGTTCTTGCTGGTTGCTAGTAAGTACTGTTTCCCCACCCCAGTAAGTACTGAAATAGTTTACTGTTTGCCATTTTCAGGAGAAAAAACAGATGCATGCAAACTTTCACCTTTGTCTTCAGTTACTTTGGAAACTTTTTTAGGAACTGTGAATGTGTTCCAGAATTCTGAACAGAGACATTTATAAAAACGTTAACTGAAAGACTCCTTATACACATCACTGAGAATTAAATAAAAAGAAAGCTCAGGCAAAAGGTGGGGTGGGGAAATTTTGACTAGAACTTTTCAAAGCTAAAACAATTTTTTTTTGTGTGAATCCAGTATGCACACACAAAATCACATGTAAGGTAATGCATTTTTAATATATGTATTTAGAAAGCACCCTGGACTTGAGATGTATGTGCACAGTTCTTGCAGGCTTGGACCTTTACCAGCACACATTATCAACTGCTAGGATGGGGAAGAAATTCAGTTTGGTTTGGATTTTAATCTGGATCTACCCAATTCTCACTTCCCAAAAGAGCAAGTAAACTGAAGCACAGCTATCCTTGGTAATTCACAGGCCTGCAAATTTTGCAATGCAGTTCATCAACCCCCCAAAAGTGTATTAAAAATGTGCATATCAGGGCAAAGCGTACATAAAATGCATTACATTAGTGAAAATGTCAAAAAAAGACACCCTATTAGGCAAAATTGCATGCAAAGTGTATATTAAGAGAAATGTGCATTAAAATAAAGACATATTTTCAAGAGAATTTTTAAAAAACAACCACCACCAACTGATATAGGAATGTGGTGAACTGAATTTAAGACAGAACCAGGGTGGGGTGGGGAGGTGAAATGAGAAACTGAGATTTCAAGACCCATCCAACCTCATTAACCGCTTGCTTTCAGTGGGAGTTGCACTGAGTTCCTTGAGCACAATATTACTACATACATCTATGAATTAAGGACACAATTCAGTAACAGAAAACTTTGAAGATTCTGCACAAAGATCCTTTTTCTTCCCATAATGCTTTTGATTTATAGATTGAATAAATATTTTTCAGTTTCTTTTGGTAAGCATCAACAGGATAAAAATGCCCAAACTTAACTTTGAACCAGGCTTGAGATTTTTGCTGCCTCTTCTGTTTCTTGGCAATGAATAGATAAATGGGGGTCAGGCGTCTTTAAAAAAGCTTTGTGTCTTACAAATAATCGACTTACACTGCTATTGTAAGAGCTGCACAGAGTTTATTTCCATAGCAACAAAGTTGTTGGAAATGCTGCCAATTTATGAAGCCTAAAAATGCAAATGTTGTCCAAATGGCTGCAAAACTAAAATGCATCATGTCTTTAATTTTTTTTTTTTTTACAGGAATGCAAGATCCACTAAGATTGCAAACCCTGATGCACCTTTGTACAACAAATGTATCAGGTGTACAATAATTGTGTAGAGGAAAGAATTTTGTGTTGGTGCATGATGTGCTGGGGAAAGATACAGTGGCCAAAATTTCCTCACCTGTACAACTGCTACGGATAGAAGAACTACTTCCTCATCTGACTACAGCCATCCTACACACTGCCAAGGTTGCTACACCTCCCAGGTACTTTGGAGGTGGGTGTGTGCATGCAGAATGCTACTTGTACAATTGGGTTTCCCTTTCATCTCCCTTCTCTGCACAACCTCATAATCTGCTCTGGGGCAGGGAGTTCTCCAATTCCTTGGAGCAGATTTTGATGGTGCATGGGAAACTGAAGAAAAGGGGAGAAAAGTCCCATTAGGGTAGTCTGCTGTGCTAGTGGAACAGCAGTATTTGATGAAACCCTTTGACTAGATTATGGAAGCCATCTGGGCTTCAGCACACAGGCTCTCTGGCTTCAATACACAGTACACTGGACTCGGTACACATTATACTGCTCAGACCATTGGAAACATCAAACCCAGAACAGCTTCTTCAGAGGCAGCAACCCAGCAGACATCTCTTCTACAGCTACACCATGGAAGATGCTTTAACTAGAGCAGGGCGTCAGCAAACTGTTTCAGCAGGAGGCTGGTAAATTGTCCCTCAGACCTTGTGGGGGGCCAGACTATTTTTGGGAGGGGAATGAACAAATTCCTATGCCCCACAAATAAGCCAGAGATGCATTTTAAATAAAAGGACACATTCTACTCATGTAAAAACACCAGGCAGGCCCCACAAATAACCCAGAGATGCATTTTAAATAAAAGGACACATTCCACTCATGCAAACACACACTGATTCCTGGACCATCCGCAGGCTGGATTTAGAAGGCGATTGGGCTGGATCCCGCCCCCAGGCCTTAGTTTACCTACCCACGAACTAGAGCAAAGCTAGCCAACCCGGGGCCCTTCAGAAATTGTTGGTGCACTGGCAGCCAGTAATTTATCGATTCCAAAACACTCCAGCCAAGCTGACTCTCAAAGCCTCGCTACATATCTTTAGGTGCCAGGCAAAAACATTCCTCTTTTTCCAGGCCTTTGGCTAATTAAACAATCTAGGGCCTTTTACACCATGGGTATTGTTGTGTATTTGTTTGTATGTTTGTTTATTGTATGTGCTTTTTGCATTTTTATATTGTAAATCATCCTGTGATCTTTGGATGAAGGGCAGTATAGAAATGTAATAAATAATAAAATAACTAAGCAACCAATATGTCACCCACTACATCAGGAATTGGGAACATGTGGCCTGCCAAGCATTGTTGGAGCACAACTCACATCAACTCTGACCATTGGCCCTGCTGCCAACATTTGAGGAAGCTACATTAGCTATCCTTGAACGAGACATATGGGGGACTATATGTTTACAAAGCATGTGTTCCAGTGTGGAGCTACAGCTTGCCTTCGGTAGGCATTGCAGTGCCCTGAACTACTGTTGGAATCTAGAATTAAACCCTTAAAGTTTTACATAATAATGCAAAAACAATGTCATGTAATCTTCCTTTAAAAAAAATATAATAATTTAAAAACAGAAAGCAATGTTTGTATGATAAAGATCAACTGGCACCTTTTGTAGTAAGCTAACAATTGCAAACTTTCAACTCAAGCCTCTTGCCCTTATTTAGGTCTTTTTAAAAACAACTGTTTATACAAAAAGCAAACACACACAGGGCAGATAGGATACAGATGACACAGAACAATGGGAAGGCAAACAGGAAAACGAACAGCAGCACGGCATTTTGCTCTGTACCTCATTTGTTGGGTTAACGGTGCTACTTTTAAGTGGCCTCAACTGTTGCATTTTTAACTTCCCTTCTTTTATACAAAAGGAAGAGCCTGCCGCTGAAGGTGAATCTCTAAGGAAGCCTCCGTTGCTATGCAGCTCTCTGCTCCAAGCTCTTACAAAGGCAGTAAAGTAGAAAAACCATTCATGAATATTAGCACGCTGACCCAGGATCTTACAAAGAAGAAGAACCCCAACCTTCATGGCTTTTTTTCTTGCAGGGCTTTAGACTCAGGAAACTGCAGCAGATTGCATTACCTCAGCTTTGCAACAAAACTGGGCAATACAAAAAATGCTGAGAACTTTTCTTTGTTCAGATTCAGGATTAGTATTTAAGAGAGCCCATGAAGCTTCTCAACAAAGCAGAAGAGAATTGCACTTTACAGTACTGTCAAATGTAGCAAGACTTATCCTGGCTTACCATTTATGTAGCACTTTTAAGTGTGCAGTATTTGACAACCATTATTAGCATTACCATCATTGAAAAACTGGAGGTTGAGAGTTAACTGCTTGTCAGTGCAATGCATCCACGTCCCTGGCAACTACCAGCCTGGCTTTTCTGTAAATATGTGGCAGGATTTGAAAGTGTCCATCAAGTTGGTAGCATTCTTAAAAATAGTAGTAGCAAGTCCATTAATTTCTGTGATTCTCCAGTGGTTTGACTTCACCTTCGGAGGCACACTCCATTGAGACAGATGGATGCCAACAACAGCTCTGAGTAGAACTTAGTCAGATACAGCTCTAGGAGTTTCAAGTTTCACAGTGGATGCATTCCACTGTGGTGTCTTTATGATATATGGTTTATTTATGCACATATAAAACCAGTGCCTACTGTGGAGGTTTCAAACATCACATCCCAAGTGGACACCAATTTCTTCCAAAGGCAACAGCATCATCCCTGCCCTGCCACGTCCCACCTATTATGCACTTGCTAACCTAAAACCTGGTCTTTGCATTCTTACACCTAGTTCTTTGATGCTTTGTTGTGCTAATGGATCATTACCCCCCAGGTTATTGCCTCAAACAAAACTAGCTTTGTATTGATTGCCTTGGATTAAAGAGAGTGGCTTGATACACAACTTCTGTACTTTGCCTAGGTTAATTGTCTCTCCACATACGCTAATTCCAGAGGATTAATAGCAGCTAAAACACACCTTAAACACGCACAGGTTTTGCTACTTCCCTGTTCCAACAGCCCAACCTTAATTAAATTCTAACACCAACTTAATCCAGAATTCAGGGTGTCTTGCACCCATAGATTCATAACAGTACAATTTGAGCTTATAAACAATGAATAGCTCTGGAACAATTCTTTACTATACAAAGCTTAATTGAGATTAAAATCAGTTCCCAACACAATATCAAAGTAATTTGCATCTTGTGTGAAAAATGCTACGAGGAAGATATCTTTCATTGATAGGTGTAATCCTGATTTATGGAAGGATCTTGGGACAGGGAAAATGCAGACGGGGAACAATTTCTAAAATTATATTAAGCCATCAAAACAGAAACATATCAAATCTTCCAATAATCACATCAGTTTGAAATCACTACAGTGTACAAGTACAAAGTACCAAATCTGCCAGGAATTAAAGCTTAACAAGCATACTAGTCAGATATCCGACATTATTTCAATACACATTGTTTTCACAGCTGTGTGGCTTGGCTTCACCTATCTGTGTTCAACACAGTTCTTGGGTGGGGCATTTTTCTCCACTTCCCCCCTCTTATCTTCATTGAAGTTATATTTATCAAGAAAAAACATAATCTTTGAGGGCATGCTTTTGATTGTTTTCATGCATGCTACTTTTGCTTTCAGGGGCTCTGACAATCTTTTTAAAAGAAAAATAAAAACAAAACAACCCCCCCATATGTTTCATAACCTTCCTAAAAAGGAATGTTTTGATTCCTTAACAAGTTTGATGTGGATGTTTGAAGATGTTGTTATACCTTTAAAGCATATATTCAATATTTTCAGACCTAGGACCGACTTTTAACCCAAACATGCATTTGGGGACCCATTTCTTAATCTTTTACCATACATTTGCAGGGTGGTAGTGCTCCTGTTGCAACCCACCTTGGATCAGGCTGTGACCCACCGAGTTGAAGACCAGTCCTTTGGGGCACTGTTGTTTGTTAATGGTTGCTGGGAATTGCTCTGTGAGGAGTAAATTACAGTGTCCATAATTCTGTGAGGGAAATAATGTGCTTTTAATGTGCTTTAATGTGCTGGTGCCAGGTTATTTTGAACCCTAGGCAAAACTAACTACATGCAACTCTCCCCCAAACGGCTAACTTCAATTTTCAAAAACAGGTTTCTTCTAGAAAAGATGAAAAGCACAGAATCTGAAACTGCTGAATTTATTTTAAATTGCAAGATTAAGTATCACAACAATGCTTGATTATCTTTCTGAAATACAAAAGAAAATGCTTTAGCACACAAATCATTTTGAATAATCTTGTGAATTGCAATATAAAATTTTAAGTCTCTTAAAAGTTTCAGTTTCAGGCACATCAAAACCTCACTTTGTGCACCTTTCCCTTTGCAATTTCTTTCAACAATTCCTTTAGTAAAGATAAAGGGACCCCTGACCATTAAGTCCAGTCGTGGACGACTCTGGGGTTGCGGCGCTCATCTCGCTTTACCAAGGGAGCCGGCGTTTGTCCGCAGACAGCTTCCGGGTCATGTGGCCAGCATGATCAAGCAGCTTCTGGCAAACCAGAGCAGCTCACCGAAACACCACTTACCTTCCCGCTGGAGCAGTACCTATTTATCTACAATGGTACCTCAGGTTACATACGCTTTAGGTTACATATGCTTCAGGTTACAGACTCTGCTAACCCAGAAATAGTGCTTCAGGTTAAGAACTTTGCTTCAGGATGAGAACAGAAATCGTGCTCCGGTGGCACGGCGGCAGCAGGAGGCCCCATTAGCTAAAGTGGTGCTTCAGGTTAAGAACAGTTTCAGGTTAAGAACAGACCTCTGGAACGATTTAAGTACTTAACCCGAGGTACCACTGTACCTGCACTTTGATGTGCTTTCAAACTGCTAGGTTGGCAGGAGCTGGGAACAAGCAACCAGAGCTCACCCCATCGCGCGGATTCAAACCACCGACCTTCTGATTGGTAAGCCCAAGGCTCAGTGGTTTAGGTCAAGTAATAAATAATATAGTTGCCAAGCCCACGAGTCTCTTTTGTATTTCTTCACACAACATACAACCAATGTACAGCCCACTTGTTCAATGTATTTTACTTCCAAGTCAACCGCCTATGGCACATTTATCAGAGAGCAGATTCCATTAAACTCTAGGTTTAGTCCCAAGTGAGCTGTTTAGGTTCATGGTGCATGGCTGCAGAATCCTATACGTACTTGGGAGAAAGCACCACTGAACTCAGTGGAACTTCAGGTGTGCTTACTTTACAGACTTAGAGTACACTGAAGTTAGTTCCCTGACCATGCTTTTCACAGCTTTCCCCCACTCCAGTTGTTCACACCTGGGCTTCAATTTGTGTGAATATGGATTTACAACCCAGCACTGAAAACGCTGAGTCCACAGTAATCAGTGGAGTGAATCCAGTCTTAAGGATTGTGTGTCACAGCTGGAATCTTCAATGGGAATAAGTCAGGCTTCCGCAACCTTGGCCCTCCAGATGTATTCGAGTACAATTCCCATCATCCCTGACCACTGGTCCTGCTAGCTGGGGACCATGGAAGTTGTAGGCCAAAAACATCTGGAGGGCTGAGGCTGAGGCAGCCTGGAGTAAGTCTTATAGCCAGATCCTAGGCATGTTGCCTCAGAACTTAGTCCCACTGAGCTCAGGTGAGCCAACTTGCAAGTAAAAATGTACAGGATTTTCCCTCTCCTAAACAAAGTAGAAATCCCACTTTAAAATAAAGCCAGATATCTACGCCTCAAAACTGCAAAACAAGGCTTTCAACCACTTCAACACACACTTTTGAATAGGGCTGGGGAAACTGAGGCCTTGGGGATGTTGGCTGTGGCTCATGGGAGTGGGAGGACAAAAGCACGTGGAGAGCCCCTGGTCCCCATCTCCCAAATACCCCAAACTCCTTCTTCATAATAGCTATCTTTCCCCCGATTCCACGGGTCTCACTCCACAGTCGGTGTGCACAGCAGTCTCCTTCCAGCCAATTCTCATGCAGGCTTAGAAGCAAGGCAAGTGTGAAGGGACACGCCTATGCACCTTAAACGCTTTGGGTAAATGAGCATCCTAAGATTGCAGCGTTCTCAATTGACACCAGTTGACCCCGGTGCCCTCCTGCGGCCCTGCCTGGTTAACAGACCCCCAGCAGGCGCCGCTCCGCTTTAAGCCTCGGCTTCCCCGCCGCGTGCGCCTGCCTCCTGGGACCGCCTAGCTAATCAAATCAAATCGAGCGGCGGCTGGGGCGGCGGAGAGCGAGCCCCGTCCTCTGCTTCGCGGCAGTACCGCCTAGTAGGAAGAGTCAGCGAGAAAGAGGAGACAGCCCAGAGAAGCTGGGAGAGGCGAGGTTGCTCTTCCCTACCAGGAGGAGGTGGACCTTTGGTAAGCGAAAAGAGAGGGAGCCACTTGCTGGCGTCGCTCCCTGGAAAAAACAACCAGATGCTCCTCGCGAGAAGGCGGCGGCGGCGGCGGCGAACTTGGCTGCGCGGAGGCGAGGAAGGACTTGGGGTTTTCCAGGCGAGCTGAGCGCCCTCCCCCCCCCCCCGGAGAGAAAGAGGGAGAGCCGCTGCCCTACGGGGAAGGAGAGGCCAAGACAGAGAAGCGACTTACAGCCCAGGAAGCCCAAGTGCCAGAAGAGCAGCCAGAAGACGCGGCGGCTCGCCATCTTCGCAGCAACAGCTGGCTCGCCGCTTTTCCTTTCGCCCCCACGAGGGAAGGGGCCGGGGGCGGGGAAAGGGAGCCTGGCGACGCAGCTGGACGGGGTGGGGGGGGTCGCGTTCTCCGGCTCCACCCTCCCTCCCTCCCTCCGCCCGGGCACCTCGAGCAGGGGAGGGGGACGGCGCCTTTCCCGTCGAGCCGGGGAGATGGGCAGGGGTTTCCGCTGGGTCCTAGGCGGAGAGGGACGGGCGGGCCCGAGCTGCTCAGCCTCCCCTCCCTCGCCCCTCTGGCCCCCTCCCCTCTGCACATCGACGGCTGTTGCCTTTAACTGCGAGGCAACTTCTCAGCAGAAGGGGCGGCCAGAAGCAGCCGAGGAGGAGAGGGAAGGGATCGCGCTGGAGAGAGAGAGAGAGAGCGCTTTTTGCCTCTTTGCCGGACAACAAGCCCGTACCAGATTTCCTTATTGCATCGACGTGCCCCCCTTTTCTCGAAGGAGCTCGAGGTGGCGCACTTGGTTCTCCTGCTCCTCATTCAATCTCCACAACAACCCTGCGAGGGCGGTTGGCTGAGAGGCAGTGACTGGCCCAGGGAGCTTCATGGCCGAGTCGGGGTTTGAACCCTGGTCGCCGCCCAGCTCTTAGCCCGAGACTCTTCACTGCTGCACCACGCTGCGTCTAGCCTCCCATTCCATCGGGTATTACTGTTCTGTGGGGGCTTAATTTTTATCTAGCACATCTTCATTTATATAGTTATAGCCCAGCTTTTCTCCAAGGTGGTGTACATGCTTTCTCCCTTTACATTTTTGCCTCACAACCCTGTGAGGTAGGCTGAACGATGGTGACTGGCCAAAGGTCAGTCCCCATTTTCTAAGGCCCATAAAGAGAAGCAACAGGTATATATTGAAACAAGCGATCAGGAGCTCCCATTATCTCCTGTGCACCTTCAGTTGTATCCCATTGTTTCCAGTGAGCATTCTTGCTGTTCCTCTTAGTACATCTAGCCAGGCAACCCTTTGATGGTCCATCTTGCATCAAAATGATCTCATACCCATTGCCTAGAACACCACCAGTTTCCTTTCCTTTGTGTGTGTGTGTATGGTGCTTCAATAAAGAAAGCAAGAGTGGATTCCCTGGTCCTGGAAGACTGGCTGCAATCCTAACCTCAGTCACCTAGCTGTAAGCTCCACTGACATCAATATGACTTACTTCTGAGTAGGCATGGTCAGGGCTAGGGATTTTAACATGTCAGCAACACACTTCACTTAACTCTCCAAACACCAGCTCTTGGGAGGCAGCTGTCCAGCTTCGCCATGTGCTGGCACTAGTTGAAGTGCACTGTGCTGCATTGACTGATGGTGCTGGATTTAGTCCTGTGCTATATTTACGCAACACGAGAACATTTCTCATTTTAGGAGCATAAGAAGAGCCTGCTGCATCATCGGGCCAACAGCCCATCTAGTTGAGAATCCTATTTCCATAGTGGCCCCCCAAGACGCCTGTTTGAAACCTACAATAAGGGTTTGAAGACAAGAGCATTCCCCCCTCCTGTAGTATGCAGCAACTGGTATTCAGAAGCATCGCTGCCTCCAACTGTGCTAGTAGAGCAGAGCCATCCTGGCTAGTAACCATCAACAGCTTTCTCAATGAATTTGTCCGATCCTTTTTTAAAGCCATCCAAATTGGTGGCCATCACATACTATAACAGTACAGTTGTCTTACAAGGCTCCTCCCAATGACTTGTTCATTGAGCGTTCATCCCAATTTGCTTGCACAAAGCCTGAAGTTAGACTATATCTGGTCTTTATTGAGCATTCATCCTGATTTGCTTGCAGAGTGTTTGATTTGCTCATTCCCCACATTTTCATTCATTTCCTCAATACTTTTCTAAGTTTCTTCTCTAAAGTGAGTATGTTGTGCTAGAGAGCATGGATAGCCACCGTGGCATCCTCCTGATGTTGACAGACTGCAACTCTCATCAGCCCCAGCCAATAGTCAGGGATGATGGGAGTTGTAGTCCATCAGCATCTTGATGGCACCACATTGGTCACCCCTGTACTAGAGCAACAAAGTGTTTTAATCAATAATTTAATTATAAATAAGTTTCTATATTAATATTTTAACAACATAAGATATAAACAGGGTGGAATCCAACACTG
Organism: Podarcis erhardii; assembly: GCF_964252035.2. Lineage (NCBI taxonomy): Eukaryota > Metazoa > Chordata > Lepidosauria > Squamata > Lacertidae > Podarcis > Podarcis erhardii. The sequence continues at coordinate 51,709,156 of NC_138508.1, read as the reverse complement.
CACAAACAGGCTTCTTCCTGTGCAATGGGGATTCATCTGCCTCTCCTCCAGCCTATGTGCTTCTGCACACCCTCAAAGCCTGCTCCGGAGGGCCATTGAAACACATACACAAAATCCCCAAACAATCTTTATCCCTCTCTGCTGAAAGCAACTAATAAAACCCCAGAACTTAAGAGAGAAAGGAAAACAGCCTTAACCTATTCATAGTGAGGAAAGAAAAGTTTTTCAGCTCAAGGCCGCAATTGCTAAAGAATCAGGTTTTGGCAAAATGCCAAAAGCCATAAATTGTCTGCCACTTGGAAAGGATTTGGCCTGGATGAGAAATAAAGGAAATTCACTGCTATTGGGTGTTCCTGCACTAAATGATAACAAAAGAAGAATGTTTGTTATTCTCATTGGGGGCAATCTCTTCTCTGTCGAGGGCACTGTTCCCCTGGGGTTAACTTCTCAGAGCCAAAACTGGGGTAGGCACCCCCTTTTCTCTCCCCACCCAACCTCTTTGCTTTCTCTCTTTTTGTCACTCCTTCCTCTCCAACTTTCTGCCACCCACTATTCTCTCCCTTTGTGTTATCTCTTCTCCCCTTGTTCTTCCCTCTTTCCTATATACATGAAATCAGGCCAAGGGCCGCATGAAATTGAACCAGGGGCCACAGGCTACCCACGTGCCTTCTATGGAGTAGGTAAACACTGAGGGAGAAATTCGATTCAGTTCATATTTTAAAGGTGAACCTGCCTATTTCACACGCTCCAAAACAATACATCAGCGAAAAGACAACCAACCATTCTTTGAAATTCACACGTCTCCAAATTTGGCAATGCAGGTCTCTACAAAAATGCATGTGGTAGGGTAAAGTGTGCATGAAAATGTATACATTCATGAAAAGAAGGTATAAAAATGCACATTCAGGAAAGCTGCTTATATTTATTTAAATGTATACATTTGGAGAACTAGGCTCTTTATCACAGAAAGCCAGAGGCTAGGAAAGAACAGCAGAGGTGCAGCAGCAAAAGAGAGCTGAGGCTATGATCCCTGATGGGTCTGTCCTGGTGCACCATGAGCGATAACCTGGGGGTAGTGGTGAAAGGACACTATATAGAACGAGAGATACCACTGTCTGAATTTGTCCCCATAAATATATTTACTTGTTGCCTTCTAACATCTGAGGTGCCATCTTCTTAACCCAGCATGGATCCAATGGATACTTCAAATGTTGAGCTATCTACTCCTGTTCCCGAGACCATAGACTAGCAAGCCATTCCTGCCCTAGCTACACATTAAAATATCAAACCATGCGATTTTGGTTCCTATTGTGGTCTCCATCATGTCATCAGTGGCTGGCTTTTGTTATGAGGTTAGTCAAATATGCCAACTGTGGTACCAGCCAAACTGATCAAAGGCTGTTGGAACTTGGTCATTTTACAGATTGTATTTGGAGAATTTCTGCATATGAATCTAAGGTAAAAAGCAAATATAATGAACAACTGTTTGTGTATGCACATGAGAGGGAATGTCAAATTACCCCCCCTGCAAAAGTAAAAGTCTATGAAAAGAAAAAAAACAAGTTTTATTTTTTAATTAAAGAAATTCAAATCTCCAAACATTACAATTATTATAATATAATCCAAATATATAATGAAAACAAACTATTCAAAACAAACTCTTAACCATGAAAAAGGAAGTGAAACCAGGATAATTTGTACTATGGAATTAAGAGGTGCATGGCTAAAAGAAAGCATGCTGGGGGGGGGGAATGAAACAATGTCTCTAACAACTATCAATTTTTCTGCCGGTGTGGCTGTTTGTCTTTTGCCATTCAAGACATTACATCTCTCCATCATCTTCAAAAAGGCCAATTTATAATTGCTCCACAGATGATTGCAGCTTTGTCCTTCTTAAAAAAAAAAAACCCTCAGTATTGTCCAGGACATAAAATACTGTAATGACTGAAAGGGTAATTTCCACAAAAAGAAAATGCTCAGGAATCCAAAACAGCTTCCAGCATTGGGGCTGGAATTTTGTAAGAGACGAAGAAAAATATAGCTCTACTTGAAAGGTCTCATTATCCATGATTAATAGGAAGAGAGTTTAACCCAGCAGTGGATCTACCAACTTTTATCCAAAAGAATGAATGACACATCTTTATAGTCAAAACAAAATAAAAAAATTCCTTCCAGTAGCACCTTAAAGACCAACTAAGTTAGTTCTAGGTATGAGCTTTCGTGTGCATGCACACTTCTTCAGATACACTGAAACAGAAGTCGCACGAAAGCTCATACCTAGAACTAACTTAGTTGGTCTTTAAGGTGCTACTGGAAGGAATTTTTTTATTTTGTTTTGACTATGGCAGACCAACACGGCTACCTATCTGTAACTACATCTTTATAGGTATAGTCTCTTCCCAGCCTGGTCTTAATAGACATTTGTCCCTAGATGACTCTGACAGAAAGAAGATTGGAGGAGGAGGATAAAGGAGAGAGGGAAATGGAGGGAAAGTGGGATGCAAAGGGTGGGGAGATACACACACACACACACACAGAGAGAGAGAGAGAGAGAGAGAGAGAGAGAGAGAGAGAGAGAGAGAGAGAATACAGTCAGCAAGATTTACACACACACATACATATGCTTGTAACCCAATCTTGCTGGCTGTATCCTCATTATCAGAAAGAAACAAAATACAAAAAAATGGCCTCCATCCTTAAGGAAGCAGGAATTCAGTCCTTTAGGAAGCATCCATTGTTTCTTGGCTAGTGCAGAAGCCTATCTTCTTAACTATCTCACTTATAAAACACATAACTTCACAATAGTTGATCCAGACACACTCTCATAGATTCTCATAATCGTCCTCTTAGAGATTGTTATTTATACCAAACAGAAAGCAGCAGCAACAGCAGCTGGAGTTGGGCTGAGAAATGAAATGTCCATAAAATGCTTTCAGCCAACACACAACTCTTCCATCATGCTTTAATCTAAAAAAGCAAAAGGAAATGTCCCAGTTGCTGGAAAGGCAGGCTGATGGTTATGTTTCAGAAGTTTACTGGTCACTGCTGTTGGCATGGAGATAACTTAGGTTAAAAGCAAACATGGAATTCTGAGGCCGTGTATGATGTCACAAGCAGGATAAGCTCAGTGGAACTTGATGAAAGCATTTAAGTGTTCTAAGGTGTTTTTCTGAAATGAAATTAAGACCAGCAACAACTTCTAAAATGGAGCCCTCTAGCAGCAAAAGAAAGAAAAAAAGCTGCTACTTTAGCACAAGCACAAAATTAGATGTTACCCAAATGGAGCCTGCTCCTCCCAAACAATTGTAAGAACTGTTGTGTATTGAGTCAAAGGATTTTATATCTGTATTATTATTGTCTGTAATTGCATTAGGGTAAAGTAACTGCCTTTTGGTTCCAGAGGGTACAGCTACTATTGGTTCATTTAAGCTGCTGTATTTGGATCCTCTGTCTTATTGATTGCCTCCAAAAGGCAGGACTGTGATTGCCTGATATTGTTCCCTCCAAAATGTATCCCTTCTAGCTAGTTCCCTGTCCCTATAAATGTAGCTCTCCCCTCCTCAGGTTTTAGTCTTGTTGCTTTTAATAAAGAAGTGTTACTAGAGAACAGTCTCCAGCATATTATGTCAAGAGAGCTGAAATCACAAACCCCACGTCACAACAACTGGCGACGAGGATGGGATCCGGAATGCTGAGGAGCGGTTAAACGCAGCCCTGCCTCAGAGTCTGGATTGTAGCTAAGAACAAGACTCACTGGCCAGCTGAGAAGACGACCCTGCCCACAGGACAATGGAGAGTCCAAGGGTATTGGAGCCCTTCCAGCCATCAGAGCCCCACACGTGGGAAGACTACGTCGAACGCTTCGAGTTCTTCGCAGTGGCTCAAGGAATCACCGATGCCAGCAAAAGAAGGGCCACATTCCTGAGCTACTGTGGGCCTGAGACCTTCAAGCTGGCCAAGGCATTGCTTGCCCCAGCGAAGCTAAGTGAGACATCTCTCAAAGATATTCTTGCCTGCCTAACAAGCCATTTAGCGCCTACTGAGACCAAGATGGCCCGGCAGATGGAGTTTCATAAGAGGCAGCAGCGTGCTGGGGAGTCTGTATCTGCATTTCTAGCTGAACTGCGGAAGCTCGCTCAGCACTGCGACTTCCAAGATCTGGAAGAGACTCTCCTGGATTGGTTTGTCGGTGGTCTGAACAGCAAGAAAGCCAGAAGACGCATCGTGGCTAAAGAAGAGGTTACCCTTGCTTCAGCCTTGAAGGAGGCCACTGCCACGGAGAATTATGAAAGAGAGGAGCTTGATGCCAGCCGCAGGGCCCCTAAGCCACAGATAGAAGTTGCGCATGCCATGGACGAGCTAGAGGCTACTCCGAGCCAGAGCCCAGTCCGTGGGGTCGAGTCAGTGCGTCAGGCCTGCACAGTGCACAAAGATCACCGAGGCAGGTGCCCTGGTTGTGGCAGAAACCATGAGCGGAAGAGTTGTCGTTTCCGGGATGCTATGTGCCGGACGTGCGGAAAGACAGGTCACATCGCCAGGGTCTGTAGATCGGTGGCGTTGGGAGCGACAGGAGCACCTAGACTGGAGCATCGCAGATCGCCCACAGCAAACCATGTTCTAAAGGACTGCCACTACGTAACGGAGATCAACGGGAGGGTCGTGCAGTTTCCAGCGCAAGGCAAGGCACACGTCAAGGTGAAGTTTGAGGGTCAGCTGTGCGACATGGAGGTGGACTCCGGATCTGGATTCACTATCGTGTCGGACCAGACCGCGAGGACATTCTTCCCCAGGGGTAAGTTGCCCCCTCTGGAGCCCTTCCCGGCAACTTTGCAGTCATACTCAGCGGGCCGCATCCATGTCATGGGAATGTGTGCTGTGAGAGTACAGTTCCGGGACAAACAGGCGGTACTCAAACTGGTGATTGCGAAGGGCAGTCGCCCCAGTCTCCTGGGCACTGACTGGTTCCCCGCCCTGGGACTGAGTATATCAGGGCTTAATTCAATCCAAACCTGCCCTGAGATGAGCGAGGCATTATGCAAAGAATTTGCTGGTCTCTTTAATGGAAAACTGGGTTGTTATAAAGGGCCCCCAGTTGACTTCGAATTGGACCCTGGGGTGGCCCCAATCCGACTCAAACCAAGGCGAGTGCCATTTGCACTGCAACCCAAGATCGAAGCAGAGCTGGATAAATTGGTCAAGCAGGGAGTTCTCTCACCTGTGGACTCCGCTAAGTGGGAGACTCCAATCATCACGCCCCTTAAAGCAAATGGGGAAGTCAGGATCTGTGCTGATTACAAATGTACTATCAATAAGGCACTCAGGGGAAATTCATACCCCATTCCAGTCGTATCACATCTGTTGGCTAAACTGGCTGGGGGCAAGGTGTTCGCCAAACTTGACCTGGCACAAGCTTACCAACAGCTGCCAGTAACCCCACAATCAGCGGAAGCACAGACTATTGTCACACATAAAGGGGCGTTCAGAGTTAACAGATTACAATTTGGAGTTTGTGTGGCCCCAGGGATTTTTCAAGGGCTCATGGAACGCCTGTTAAGAGGTCTGCCGGGGGTCTTGCCATTTTTTGATGACGTTTTGATTGCTGGAAAAGACCCACAGGAACTGGTTGCGCGTGTCCGTGCAGTGTTGCTCAAGTTCAAGGAGGTGGGGTTGCAACTAAAAAAGGAAAAATGCAGTTTTGGGGTGCCAACTGTGGAATTCTTGGGGTTTAAAATTGATGCATCAGGCATCCACCCCACAGATGCTAAGATTAAGGCCATCATCGAGGCACCACGACCACAGAACAAGACGGAGTTGCAGTCATTCCTGGGACTTATTAACTTTTATCATTCGTTCTTACCCCAGAAAGCTTCGGTAGCTGAACCATTACATAGACTGTTGCAGAAAAAGAATGTGTGGCGATGGGGGCAGGAGCAGCAGAAGGCTTTTGACTCCTTGCGAGGAATGCTGAGTAGCAAGAGCGTCCTTGCTCATTATGATGAATCGAAGCCGCTGGTCCTGGCATGTGATGCCTCTCAATACTGGGGGCGGTGCTGAGTCATAGGGAACCGGATGGGTCGGAAAAGCCCATCTCTTTCTATTCCCGTACGCTGTCGCCCACGGAGCGCAACTATGCTCAAATTGACAAAGAGGCGCTTGCAATTGTGGCAGGAATCAAAAAGTTCCATGATTATGTGTACGGTCGCCATTTCTCCATTGAAACGGACCACAAACCACGAACAAACAAACGCCACAAATTCTCTCCCCCAGAATGTTGCGTTGGTCTATATTCCTGAACGGGTTCTAGTACACCTTGACCCATGTGCCGGGGAAACGGTTGTGCCACGCTGATGCGCTGAGTCGATTGCCCCTTCCTGGCGGGAGCAATGAGGATCCTGCTCCAGCGGAGCACATAATGATGCTGGAAACACTTCCGGGGGCTCCTGTAACGGTTACTGATATTGCTGAGAAAACGAGGAAAGATGCTGTTCTCTCCCGTGTGCTCACTTGGGTGGGGAGGGGGTGGCCAGGTGGTCCGCATGAAGACAAATTCAGGCCTTATGCAACAAGGCAGCACGAGTTATCCATGCATAAGGGTTGTCTTCTGTGGGGAGATAGGGTGATCATCCCAGCACCACTGAGAAACAGGGTTCTTGAGACGCTTCACATGGGACACCCGGGAATGGTCAGGATGAAGTCACTAGCCCGATGTTATGTGTGGTGGCCTGGAATGGACCAGAACATAGAACAATGGGTACGAACATGCAAGTCATGCCAAGAGGTGCGGCCAGAAGTGGCCAGAGCACCAGTTCACTGGTGGGAGCAGTCCAGATCTCCCTGGAGCCGGCTGCACTTAGATTTTGCTGGGCCATTCCAGGGGAAGGTCTTTTTGGTTATCGTCGATGCATATTCCAAATGGTTAGAAGTGGCGATGGTCCCTAGCATGGCATCAGCTGCCGTAATCAAGGTGTTGAGGCAGCTGTTTGCAACCCACGGGTTACCTGAGACCATTGTATCAGATAATGGGGCAGCTTTTGTATCCCAAGAATTCAGGGCATTCTTGGCTGATAACTTCATAAGGGGGGTCACATCCGCGCCCTTTCACCCATCCTCCAATGGGCAGGCGGAGCGCATGGTAAGAACAGCCAAAGAATCCATTGCACACTTAATGGAGGGTAACTGGTCAGCTCGCATCGCGCGAATGTTATTTTTGCAGCATGCGACGCCGTGTACTACGACGGGCAAGTCGCCAGCTGAGCTGCTCTTGGGTAGAAGATTGGTAACGGTGCTGGATTATGTCCACCCGGATAAAATGCCAAACCGTAATTCAAGAGCAAACCCCCAGGCTGAGACTGATACAACAAGGTATTTCGCCCCTGAAGATCTGGTCTGGGTGAGGAACTATTCACGAGGTTCGCGGTGGGTGGCTGGTGTGGTCACCCGGGCTAGTGGACCTGTGTCCTATTATGTGACCTTGGAAAATGGGCAAGTTTGGAAGAGACATATATATCAGCTGAGGCGCCGGGCGCTCAGCAGGGAGGAGTTTGATAATTCATCCCTGGCTAATGACGCAGAGCTGCAAGACCAGAGTGAAAATGGCCCAGAGGTGCAATCACCAGGGGCTTCAGCAAATGAACCAGGGTCTGCTAGTCCTCAGGATGACGAGGTACAGGTAGGGGACCCTGAGATGTCTGGGACTCCATCTGTTCCTGACGAAACCCCTATAGCAAACCCCCTACCACAGGTGACACCCAATCCAGAACCGGCAACACCTGTTGTCCGGAGATCAAGTAGAAGTTGTAGGACCCCACAGTACCTGAGAGATTACATCTGCTGTGCTCACTAGGGGGGGAGGGGTGTTGTGTATTGAGTCAAAGGATTTTATATCTGTATTATTATTGTCTGTAATTGCATTAGGGTAAAGTAACTGCCTTTTGGTTCCAGAGGGTACAGCTACTATTGGTTCATTTAAGCTGCTGTATTTGGATCCTCTGTCTTATTGGTTGCCTCCAAAAGGCAGGACTGTGATTGCCTGATATTGTTCCCTCCAAAATGTATCCCTTCTAGCTAGTTCCCTGTCCCTATAAATGTAGCTCTCCCCTCCTCAGGTTTTAGTCTTGTTGCTTTTAATAAAGAAGTGTTACTAGAGAACTGTCTCCAGCATATTATGTCAAGAGAGCTGAAATCACAAACCCCACGTCACAACAAGAACCGAATGCATTTTATTTGTTAAAATTGCAAGCTTGGTATGTATAGGCTGTCACCGATTTACTACACCATACTTCAGCACTTCTCCTCTCATCCAGGGTGAGGTCCATATGTGAGCACCATTTGGGCAGAACTTCCTTAGCAATGTTAGCTAAACCTTCTGGACAGCTGTTTGTAGGCTCCTGTTGAGGATGTGCCCCATCTATAGACAGAACAGGAATCCCTCCTTCTCAGACTCAAATCTTGAAACATTGAACCAGCATACTAGAGTGGTCAAAAGTTAAGTTGAGGATTTAGGGTGACAGGAATTAGCCTCACAGTATGTGGATACACTTTTGAGAATCCATAATTATTGTTAAAACCACAAGTAAATTTCATTTATTTGAAGGAGGTCGACCAAGATGGTTCTTACAAGCATTTTCAAATGATCTGCACCTCAATATATAACCTGGCAAAAAGGATCCTGTGAAAAAGTCTCCATATGTTAACACTTACAGTTACCAGGTCCTGCAAAATAGTAAAAATTAATGTTATGACATGAATTTCCCTTCAAAGCATTAGATGGAAGAGTCACAATGTGGTGGGTTAACATCTCCAAGATAGTAGCATGAATCAGGTCCCAAAGTCCCAAATAAGATTAACTCTGTTCTGGGCAAGATATCCAGAGTTTCTATTGATCATCTGAATTTGATGAGTTATGAGTTGACTACTCAGTCTGCAAATCATTCTAAACCTCTTCCTCTATGAAAAAAAATATATACATCCAATATCACTTGTCACAAAGATTACCCAATTTCCCAGTGTTCAGATTCCTTTAGAAGTTGTTTCTTATTGTGTGATGTTTTATCGTGTTTTTTTAATAATTTTTATTTTATACATTTTATAAATTTCCATCCAATTTTTCGTTTAGACCCACATACAACAAATCAAAGTTATTTTTTTACTTCCTTCAGCGTCTCTGATAATCATCCGTAGTAATACCATTGATACACATTCCCTTTTATCGTATTGCCATTTTTTCTCCTTAGTCCCATTATTTCAAATAAACAATACTTATTTTCTTTTTTTACAGTGCCTCTTTAAATCCCACTAGCGTTGTATTCACACCACATATATTTTTCAGATAATCCACAAATTTTCCCCAGTCTTCGATGAACTTTTGATCTTTAGTATATCTAATTTTCCCAGTTAATTTATCCAGTTCTGCATAGTCTATCATTTTTAGTCTCCATTCTTCTATCGTCGGTATTTCCTCTTGTTTCCATTTCTGGGCCAACAGGATTCTGGCTGCCGTTACCGCATACTGGAAAAGCTGACAGTCCTTTCTTCTGATGTCCTTTCCTACCATACCTAGGAGAAAAGCTTCGGGTTTTTTCACAAAAGTATATCTTAACATTTTTTTCAACTCATTATATATCATTTCCCCAAAACTTTTCACTTTCTTACATTCCCACCACTGATGGAAGAATGTCCCTTCCTTATCTTTACACTTCCAACATTTGTTATCAACCTTATACATCTTTGCTAATTTTACAGGTGTCATATACCATCTATAAAACATTTTCATCACATTCTCCTTCAGTGTGGTACATGCCGTGAATTTTAAATGCTCTTTCCACAGTTTTTCCCAATCTTCAAATTGAATATTGTACCCAAAATCCTTTGCCCATTGTATCATTACCGATTTAACCTCTTCATCTTTCGTATTCCATTCCAGCAATATCTTATACATTTTTGACAGAGTTTTATGCTCATTATTTATAATGTCCTTTTGGAAACTTGATTCTTTTTCCGCATAACCCTTTTCCTTCAAATCTTTTTTAAATATTTCATTTACTTGATAATGATGCAACCAATCATAAACTAAATCTTTAACTTGTTCATATGGCCTTACTTTCCATTTTCCTCCCTCATTAATTATCAATTCCCCATAGGTGGCCCATTTATTTCTCATATTAGTCTTCTTCACACTTATTACCTCTAACGGGGACAGCCAGTGTGGAACTTTTGGTTCCAATATATTTTTGTATCTCTCCCAAACCTCTATTAATGAACCCCTGAAGATGTGGTTTCCAAATCCTTTATGAACCCTCTTTTTGTCACACCAGAGGTACGCGTGCCACTGAAATCTGTTATCAAATCCTTCAAGATCTAATAATTCATTATTTTCTAGCTTTATCCATTCTTTTAACCAACATAGACAGGCTGCTTCATAATACAGTCTCATATCTGGCAGGGCGAAGCCTCCTCTTTCTTTTACATCTGTCAATAATTTAAATTTTATTCTGGGCTTCTTCCCCTGCCAGATATACCTTGAAATCACTTTTTGCCATTCTTTGAAAATTCCTATACCCTTTAGTATGGGTATGGTCTGAAATAAAAATAACATCTTTGGTAGCACCGTCATTTTTATAGTAGAAATTCTTCCCCAAAATGATAGTTTCATTCTAGCCCACACCTCCAGGTCCTTCTTTATTCCCTTCCAAACCGGGATATAATTATTTTGGTATAAATCAATATTCTTGGCTGTTACCCAAATTCCCAAGTACTTAACCTTTTTCACCACCTCTATCTCTGTTCGTTGTTGCATTAATTCAATCGTACTTTGATCCATATTTTTTACAATCATTTTTGTCTTTCTTTTGTTCAGTCTGAATCCTGCCACCTTACCAAATTTGTCCATCTCATCCAGTACCTCCTCGATGCTTTCTATTGATTCTTCCATAGTCAGTACCAAATCATCGGCAAAGGCTTTAACTTTATACTCATTTTGACCTACTGTTACCCCCTTTATTTGCTTGTTTTGTCTAATTGCATTTAAAAAGACTTCCAGAACCGTTATAAATAACAATGGCGATAGTGGACAACCTTGTCTTGTTCCTTTAGATATTTTTATATCTTCAGTAATGACATTATTCACTATTAACTTTGCTCTTTGTTCTGTACAGATTGCCTTTATGCCATTGAAAAATTCTTGACCAACCACCATATGTTCTAAGTTTTTCAACATAAATTCCCAAATTATGTTGTCAAAGGCCTTTTCTGCATCCACGAACATCAGAGTCGCTGGTTTATCACACCTATCAGACAGATATTCTATAACATTAATTATATTTCTTATATTATCTCTCAGTTGTCTGCCTGGTAGGAAACCTGCTTGGTCTTTGTGAATAATCTTTATTAATATCTTTTTCAATCTCTTCGCTAGGATTCCTGCAAAGATCTTATAGTCTGTATTCAGAAGTGAGATAGGCCTGTAGTTTTTAACTTGTGTTAAATCAGAGTCTTGTTTTGGGATTAATGTAATATATGCTTCTTTCCACGTTTCTGGAATGTCTCTTTCTTTTAAGATATTGTTCATAACGGCAGTCAGTGGGGTCGTCAGCACCTCTTTCATTTCTTTATAATAACTAGATGTGAACCCGTCAGGACCTGGGGCTTTTCCTCTTTTCAATTCCTTTATCACTTCTTTTACTTCTTCTTTTTCTATTGGGGCATTCAGCTGGTCTTTTTGGTCTGTTGGGATCTTTTGCACCATTTTCTTTCTTAGATATCTTTCTATTTTCTTCTTGTTGTTCCTTTATTTTTGTATAATTGTTTATAAAAGTCCAAGAATCCTTTTCTTATTTCTTTCGGGTCGGTTGTCTCTTCTCCATTTATCTTAATTTTATTAATTGTATTCTGCTCCTTTCTTTTTTTCAGTTGCCACGCAAGCCATTTTCCTGATTTATTTGCTGATTCAAAGTTTTTCTGTCTTAACCTTTTAATGTTCCACTCAACTTCTTTGTTTATTATCATCGCAAATTGTGTTTGTAGAGTCTTTATTTCCTGCTTTATTTTCAAATTGTTGGGTTTTTTTGATCAGTTTTTGCTCATAGTCCATAATCTGTCTTAAAATTTCTTTTATCCTTTTTTCCTTATTATTTTTCTTCAATGCATTCAGTTGAATCAATAAACCTCTCATTACTGCTTTGCTTGCGTCCCAAACAATACTCATTTTGGTACCTTTATCCACATTATCCATAAAGTATTCAGATAGTTTCTTTTGCACTTTTTCGACCATCTTCTGGTCGTCCCACAAATTGTCATTCAATCGCCACCTAAATGATCTCTCTTCAAAACCTTTTAGCTCCAATTCTATGGGGTTGTGGTCTGAGATCACTCTGGCTTGTATTTCAATTTGTTGGATTCTTGGTGTCAATTCATTCGAAACCCAAATTTGATCTATTCTTGACATCGACTGATTCGGTTCTGAATAATGAGTAAATTGCTTCTCCAAGGGGTGCCTGAGTCTCCAGATATCGATCAAATTACAGTTCTTCATCATCGTAAAAAAAGTCTTAGGCAATTTCCCTTCTTTATTCTTTGCCTCTCTTAATCTATCCATTTCCAATGATACCACACCATTCATATCTCCCATTATTACGATTTTTTGGTCCATGTACTCAAAAAGTTTTTCCTCCAATGATCTATAGAAATCAGTCTTATTTCCATTTGGTGCGTAGATCCCGACAATTATTAATTTCTCGCCTTGCCATTTGATTTGTACCATTTGTACCATTTGTGCCATTTGATCGTTTTATCGTGTTTTTAATATTCTGTTGGGAACTGCCCAGAGTGCCTGGGGAAACCCAACCAGATGGGCTTCCCCAGCCAATAATAAAACCCAATAAATAATAATAATAATAATAATAAACCCTATTATTATTATTATTACTCTGAGTATATCCCATTTGTGACATCATACAAGACGTTAGAATGCCATCTTTGATTTAGTCTAGGATATCTCCATGCCAACAGCACTGAGCAGGAAACCTTTGTAACTGAATAATGATCAGGCCAATTATCTAGCATCTTCATTGTTTATTTTGGTCTCCTAAACTAAGGCTGTGCACATTTATTCCAGCTGCAATGTGCTCCCACCACTGGGGTTTGAAGCCAAGTACACATGATGTTAGCCACAATCCATATGTATCCTGTAGTTTCTTGAAACAATCCTGTAGTTTACTGTGTTTAGATGTGTTTTTCCTCAAACTAACTTTCATCTGATCTGAAAACTTAAGCCACAGTTAAGCTGAAGTGTGTATATTTGAGACAGTCATTATGCATGAGATGGAATTGGAATTTGGTGCAGGGCAACCAATCAGGTAATGCACATCGAGAGAAGAAATCCTCACCCCCTATCTGGTATGTACAGCAATGTTAAAAAGCAAATTTAAATGTTGTGTGGGTGGAGAGGGGATGACCTCATTGTCTTTTAAACTGCTAACGAGTACATTGCCTTTGTCTGACAGAGTTGTGTGCAATCTGAAAACCTGCTTCCAGTATTGAAAACTGTCCAGCACAGTTGTTCCAATTAATGGTGTCATCTCACTTGCTGCATGTGACAATGCAGAAGTCAGATGTAACTGCTTGAATTTACATTCTGATCTGAATATTTATTTTTACCCTTTCTAGTTGCTTCATGCTCTGGATAACATGGAAGTTTTCATATGTACAACTCTATGTACAAAGGTTTTGTCTTTGCAGACATTCACGCTATGTACAGTGGCAGACCTTGGGATCTCAAATTTCAGCAGTGCCTTGTGTGATGGCAAAATTCGGTGCTCCCCCACCAGCGCAGTGGTTTTTTTTTTGGTGGTGGTGGTGGGGCACAAGGGGGCAGCTTGTACAAACCAGTCAGTGCTGATATAATATATGCCAGGGGTTGACTGAGTGCTGGGGGCGCCAGTCACAAAATAGCTGTTGGGGAAAATGGCATTACATGAAATGGCTGCCATGGGGAGCTTGGCACAACACAAAACTAGAGACGGCTGCTCCTGATGCTCCTTGTGCTTACCATGGGATGTCAGCTATGTTCTGCTAGTCCTGGTTGTGCATGGAAAATCAATATTGTGGCGATATCCACAAGCACTGTCGCTGTTGAATAGCAATAGGCAGCATCCTCCAGTACCTGGAAAAGTGGCCACACCACGCACACACACACACTCATATTTCACAGAAATGACTTAGATCTGGCACCCCCAATCTTTGGCCCTCCAGATGTTTTGGACTACAATTTCCATCACCCCTGACCACTGGTCGTTAGCTAGGGATCATGGGAATTGTAGGCCCAAACATCTGGAGGGCTGCAGGTTGGGGATGCCTGACTTAGATGGTACCTGCCCATTTTGCCCTATAACTTTCTAGGGTTAGAGACATACTTTTTCTTTTTAAAGAAAGCTCAGCGTCAGTCTAGGGCACCTGTGGCATCCTCGAAAGCCTTTACGGGTGCCAAGGCGCCTGGTTGCTGGTGATCAATGTACGAGTAGAGAAAGGGCCTGTTTGCAACCCCTCCGTCTCCTGGCTAGCTTCCTTGCAGCAGCTGCACAGCGGACAGAAATCAAATAAAACAAATTCCTTCCAGTAGCACCTTAAAGACCAACTAAGTCAGTTCTTGGTATGAGCTTTCGTGTGCATGCACGAAAGCTCATACCAAGAACTGACTTAGTTGGTCTTTAAGGTGCTACTGGAAGGAATTTGTTTTGTTTTGACTATGGCAGACCAACACGGCTACCTATCTGTAACAGAAATCAAATAGGCATAGTAGCTCTGCCCACTGCTGCACCTCTTGCATTTCTGCCTGTCCAGCTGCAGCTGTCAAAACGGGCTGAAAGAATCGCTCGAGCAGACGCCTCAGTCCGCTCCTTCCAAACCCATAGACCATGAGGGGCCGTTTCACGCGCGCCCTCCGCCTCCAGAAGCTGCGCGGGGGGCGGGGGGAGCCGTCACGAGCCGCGCTGGGAAAGAGAGGCGGAACCTTTGTTTCGCAGCAGCTGTTTTCCGGAAGGCGACGACTGTTGGTGCTCCGCTTGCGCCGGGCTTCGAGGGGCGAAGGATCCGCCTGGCGATGGCTTCTCTTTGGAGGAGCCGCGGAGTGTGGCGAGGCTGCAGCCGGAGTGAGTGCGCCAGGGAATGGCTGGGTCAGGCTGGCGGGTGTGGGGAGAGAAACCTTCCTATTCCCCATTGATTTGCACGGCCCATTTCAGCACGTGGGGAGCTGCAGTGCTTAGCTTTCCCAAGTGAAGGAATGGTGGTTTCCCACCCACCCCTTTGCCCTTCGAAAGCATGATTTATTTATTTTTTGCACGCTGGGGCCTGCTTGTATCTTTAATTTTTAAGCCAAATGAGGTAGGCGCCTCATATATTCCAGGCTGAACCCTGAAGGTTCATAACGAGTTCAGAGGCTGTGAGCTTTGGATCCAGTTTTGCTCTTTGTGGGTAGCGCCGTGGTCCTTTCTCTTCCTCTCTCTCTCTCTCTCTCTCTCTCCAGAGATATCGCAGCTTGGTAAACCTTACGTTTTGCTAAGTTTCAATAGGACGAATAGGAGGTCTGATTTGTGATTAGGGCAGTGTGTGCTGCTGGGGTAGGGCACTTTTTGATGTGGTCTTGTGCAGTATGCAGAAGCTTTGTGCTGTGAGCAGGGTCCATCCTTTTTGTATGTTCTGAAAAATTTGACTGGCATATATATTAGTGGACAGATAATAGTGGCACCCTAAACATTTACAGGGACACGCCTGCCTTTTTTAAAAAATGCCTTTTGTTTTGTGTGCAAGTGGGAGGAGGAAAAACACTGTGATTATTCCATCCCACAACTTTCAAAGGGTTTGCCATAACTCCTGCACCATTTTTTGGCCTTTGAAATGTATTTTATGTATTTCGTCCAAAGAGCTCAAGCTGGTACATACTTTTCCATTCCCAGTTATGCTCACAACAGCCCTGTATGGTAGGTTAGGTTGGGCAGTGTGTCTTGCCCACGGTCACCAAGTGAGCTTCATGATTTGAGTGAGGATTCAAAACTAGTTCTTCCCAGTACTAGTTCAATTCTGTAACTACTACACCATGATGAAAATTTCCTCCCTTCCTTCAGTTACAGCAGTGAACATATTAATAGTAATTTCCTGTACAACACTGATAGCCCTCTCCCTAATGTAGCATGTGGTGATAAGGCTATTAAGCTGGATCAAGTTAGTTCTAGCTATGAAAATATGGATATGTGGAAAGGCCCCTGAATACTGGCACAGCAGTATCACTTTTAGATCCGACTTGTTGGTAAGGTCTAATAGAATTGTATATTTAAAGAACACGTCTGAACTTCTGAATATATGAAGTACTTTTTTCTTATCTGATTATTCATTATAGATATTGATGGTGAGTAATGAACTTACCTAATAGTTTCAAAACTTGTCAAAGTCTTGTTTACTGCAACATTTTTTGATAATATATAAATTATCTACTATTCCACTTAGATCCTTAGAGCTTGCTTCCAAGGAACTGTTCTGGAATGGGATTGTTTTGTTTACTAAAATGAAGCAATATGCTGTTTGATGAGACTTCTTTTATTTGCAGGGCTTGTTTCAACAGCTCCCGCTCCTCAACTCTCAGTAGCTGAGATTGCTCAGATGCGCAGTGAGCTCTTCACAAAAGAGAAAGAGAGACAATTGTCACTTTATCCACGAATTGAGAAGATTGAAGTTAAATATGTTGGCAAACCTAATCCAGGCACTTTTTTAATAATGAACAAAGGGCTTTCCACTCCTTACACTTGTGCTATGCGTAAGTACTTGCAAATGGAGGGCTGTAGTTATGTCACCCTTAAGCCAAATGGCAAATCAAAACCACACTTTTTAAAAGACGGACAGTACATCAGCTAATCTTATCTGAAGAAGAATGTCCTTGTGATAAATGTTCCTTTTTTGAGTAAATCTAGTTCACTGTTCCAAAGGTAGTACAATCAGTTCCATTACCCAGTTGCTCCTGTATCCCATTAAGAAATCTCTCCCTCCATAGGTTACTCCCATCCCTTTATATTTTATCATCTATTAATGGGGCCTAGCAATCTGGTGTGTTGAGAGTAGAGGTCCCCCCCCTTTCATGGGCCCCCATTCCTTTAGGAGTAACCTGCCAATGGAAGACAGAGCCACTCTTTCTGTCTCTCACTTTCAGGTGTTCAGTCTTTCTCTCCTGCATCCTATTCTTCCCTGCCCAACAGGTTGCTTGCATGGGGAGGCAGACTGCTCTTCCAAGGACTTGAATGGTCCCTTCCAGGTGGTTTTCGAAATTAGGCTGAGGTCCAGTGGTTTCCTACCCTTGTTAATCTCCAACATTGTTAGTTCCACCTTTCCCTGGCCATTCAAAGGATGCCTGCCTGATTATTAATTTCACATCTATCAAGAATTCCTAACAAGCTAAGAAGGAGTAGTATGCTCCATCCATCCAATTTCTTTACAACATTCTACAAGATGATCTAAAAAAATAAATAGGCTGACGAGGTTCTCTCTTTTCTCGTCTGTTATCCCAAATGTTTTTGAGCTCTGATAGTGTCTGACAGTAAAGACTGAGCAACAGCTGGTCCATGGAGAATGCTGCCGCTGCTCACTCTTTTTTAATTTATGGTTTATTGTCTGGCTGATTATTGTAAACAAAGTACAACTATACTATCACTATTATTTTGCTGTACTTTTTGTACTTTTTCGCCTTTCCTAGATTTAAGTGAATGGCACAGTAAGAGATCGGTACTTGCCCTTGTAGATGGACAAATCTGGGATATGTACAGGCCTTTGACTCGCTCCTGTGAAATTCAGTTTCTTACTTTCAAAAGTGAGGACCCGGAGGAGGTGAACAAAGTATGTTTGTACCATTTTTCTTCATAGTGTTTTCTTCCCTTTGAGTTGAAGCTTTTTTTCGAATAAAACCTAAGGAAGGGAAGGATTTGAATCTTGTGTGTTGAATACAAGCACAAAGATGAGGGCAGAAAATAATTGGTACATAGTCATACATGGTTACTCATTATGTATTAGTCAAAATATTTGGTTTCCTGGTTTTCTTCTATTTTTAAATCACACACTTCTGTAGTACATTTATATCTCTTTCCACATAACTGCATAAGCAATGCTCTTCTTGTTTATAGTTGAACAGTAAGAAATGCAGGCCAATAAGGGTTGAATCCAGAATAGCTCTTTGAAATTCTATTTTACTCTGAAAGAGGAAGGCAGGGAAGGAAACTCCCCCAATTTCTCCTTTATCCTGTGTGTCCTGGAAAGCTCTCCAGAAAATTGTGAGACCCTCTGGAATAGTGTGGGAAGCAGCTTGAGAAGACAGGAAAAAGGAGGAATCATTGAAGATCACTTTCTCCTTTTCCTCTATCAGAGAGTCTCTGTTGGATCTTGGTGCCTTCCAAAAATGGAAAGAGTCTGGCCGTTCCTGTAATGGGAAATTCGGATCCTACCATATAGCAAACAATTTCTGGAAAGATTTTGTATGTGTGGCTCTGTTCTAAAGGGCTTCATATCTTTCAACAATTACTAGTCCTACACAGTACATGAAAATGGAGGACAGCTCCACTCCTCACATTTCTGCTTCTCTACCACAAGCAAAATTTACGTCAGAAGTGAGGTGGAGAGATATCCATGAATATTAGCAGCTGTCTTCTTGCATCTTTTGAGACTTTTACGCTCTGTTTTCACTTGAAGCGAACTGTCTTGGCATAGCATCATGTTAGAATAAATAAAGTTTGTTTGAAATCCTTTGTTGCAGGCCTATTGGCGCTCTTGTGCTATGATGCTGGGCTGTGTATTAGAACAGGCATTTAAAGATGAATACCCAGTCACTCTTGTTAGAGCTCCGGAAGTGCCAGGTACATGTTTTGCTGTTGCAAATTTTTATTGTTCTTGAAAGTTGATGAATTGTATATTGGAACACATGTAGAAGGTTCTTTGATTAAAGGCCTGCTTAATTTATGCATTTCAAAAGCTTTGGTAATTTAGAGTAATTCTAATCTTGTAGGAGTGGACTTCCCCATCCTCTCCTCAGCCCTGTAGTGGCCCCTTGCCCTGTGTGAGGAAATTCGGGGAAAGAGAAAACCTGTTTCGCAAATGGATCAAATAATTTTTATCTGTTTGCCTTATTAATGACCATTGCCATATCTTGTAGCAGACAATTCTATAAATTAGTTAAAAGTTGAATGACAAAATACTACTTAGCTGTTTGGAATCTACTGTTAGTCAGCTTCATGGAATCTCAGTGTAACTTACCTCTGATAAAAATTGTAGAAAACCTAAAAGGTCTGAGCAGATAAAAATGCTTTCACCTTTGCTGAAAAGAGAACAACATTGACACTGGGAGAACCTCCCTGAAAAAGGACTTCCAAAGATGAAGTGCAAGTGTAAACCCTTTTCTCCAGTCACCAGAAGGTGGTGAAACTCAGAGCAGGGTGTCAGAGGTTGACCTTAATAGCTACCCAGGTTTTATTTATCTTTCCTGTAGAGAAAATGCCCCACCGCCTATGGTCATTGTGGTTGCTCTCCTCTTTTCCTACTCTAGTCTATTGCTACCCTTTTTAGACGGTGCAACCATAATCATACTCAATATTCCACATTGGCTGCACCATAAACATTCCGATACTGTAGGAAGCCCCATATGTTGGCTACCATTAGGACTGCAAAATAGGTTTAGTTCAGACTTAACTTCAAAAATTACTCATTTTCTTTTGGATCTTGACTTGCCATGCAGTGATATCTGGAGCTTTTTGCTACGATGTAATCTTGGACAGCAGGCTGGATGACTGGAAACCAACTGCTGTAAGTATGATGATTCACTAGACATGTTCCAGTGTACTCTTTATTTGGGGGATAATTGGTTATTCAATGTTACAAAATACAGGGAAATTTTCACCAAACACAGATCTACTTGCCGGCAAATACTATCCAGTATATGTTGACTAGGATGTATCCAACATTGCCTGTTCCCGAGCAGAAGAGAGTTCTGCTTGTGCATCAGGATTTCCTCTTCCTCTCCTTTCCTCTTCTTCATGCCCTTAAAATCTGCTCCAGAGGAGTGTGGGACCCTCTGAAACAAATCTTGGGTGCACATAGGATGCTTGAAGATGGAGGAGAGGAAGAGGTGAGAGGAAAGCTGCTTATGCATTGTTGGAGTCCACCCTGAGTTGGCTCCCACCAGCAAAGATGACTCTTGCCTATTTCCTTCTTCCATCCCTTGTCTCTCATCCCCTGAAAATCTGTTCCAAAGGTTCCAAAGCAATATGAGAGACAGCACAGAAGGTTGCAGGATGGAAGGAGAAATAGGTGGAAAATGCTTATTTCTCTTCAGCGCATGGGGTCTTCTATTGGATCTCAGTACCATCCATGAATTTCAGAAGCTCTTCTGTTCACAGAAGTTTCCTTAAGATCCAAGCCATAGCACTGCATTCAGGCTTGGAGTCACATCTTGGGGAAATTTAGGTCTGCATTGGCAAAACTTTATTTAGGATAGTCCTTTTCCAGCATACCTGTTATTGACTGAGCAAAACAAGGCATCTGGAATTACTCAAGCGTTTGTATTATATGGTGTAAGGCAGGGGTATGCAACCTAAGGCCCGTGGGCTGGATGCGGCCCAATCGCCTTCTAAATCCGGCCTGTGGTCCGGGAATCAGTGTGTTTTTACATGAGTAGAATGTGTCCTTTTATTTAAAATGCATTTCTAGGTTATTTGTGGGGCATAGGAATTCGTTCATCCCCCCCCCCCAAAATATAGCCCGGCCCACCACATGGTCTGAGGGACGGTGCACTGGCCCATGGCTGAAAAAGGTTGCTGACCCCTGGTGTAATGATAGCAGTATATTGTGTACAGGAATATATAGGGTATATTCCTGTATACAAGGGTAGCAGTATATTATGTACAGTATATTGTGTACAGGGTATTGTGTTTGTGCATGTACAGGAAGTGTGTGTATGTATATGTAAGAAAACACAAGTGGACTGGTTGGATGCTAAAATGCAATCTTTCCCCAACCTCCAGGCAGTTTAGACTACAAGTCTCATCATCTCTGGCCATTGAGCATAGAGGCTGGGACTGAAGGCAGTTGGAGTAAGCTGAGGAATAGGGAGGCTCATCTATTCCTGTTACTGCTCTGGTATTTTCTCTAATTAGTGATAACCCTGTGGATAGCTCAGTCAGTAGAGCATGAAATTTAAAATCTCAGGGTCGTGGGTTCAAGCCCCATGTTGGAAAGAAGATTCCTGCATTGCAGGGGGTTGGACTAGATTACCCTTGTGGTCCCTTCCAATTCTATGATTCTAAGCATTAAAAGAAATGGATTTTGAGACCATTTTCGTACACAGTTAAATAAATGCGGAAACAAAAAGGTCTCCAGATAAAGATCAAAATAGCTATGCCTCATTTTGTAGTGTCCACAGTAAAAATGATTCTCTAGAAATGATTCCTCCCCTTTTATTTGTATTAGTTTCAACAGTGAAAATGAGAATTAATTAACTACAAATTAGTCTTTATAAACTGAGATTGACCTTCCCATGCAAGATCTTGTATAATAGAGAAGGTCTATTACAGAGCTTTCTGAACTGTCGTGTCATGACACGTTTGTGTCGGCTGCAGTGTGTAGGTGTGTCGTGCGAACACTCCTGCGCTCCTCCTGGGGCTGGAAAGGGGTTAGTTTAACCTCCAGTTTGCTAGTAAAACTGAATTACCATGTCACAAAATGATGCATATCTAAAATGTATGTCACCAACATGAAGCGTTTGGAAAGCTCTGGTCTCGTATTTAATCCGTAAATGCAGTTTCAGGCTGGTTCCAAAGTAACTACTATTCGCCTTACTTGGAAGTAAAGTAGTGAGAGCACTTTTCATGGGTGGCTGTAAAACTAAAGAAGCTAAATAATTTTACAGTCTATGGGGGGTGGGGGAATGAAACATTACAACAAGGAAAAATCACCAGGAACAGTTAATATTTACTATCTGTTGTCTCTATATTGCATTGTCTTGCCTTACTCCAAGGCTGAGCATAGGCAAGACTTATCCTAATTGGTTTGGCCTTGGAAAATCCACTGGAGGATGAGGGCTAATCCTTACATAGCATGGATTTCAGTCATCTGAGCTAACTTGCATTCTGTATTTCTTGCTTGTCTTGTTGATCTGTGTATACATACATTTTTTCTTCTTTTCCAAGGAAAGTCTCCATTCTCTTACAAAAGACGTTAACAAACTAATTCATAAAGACCTTCCATTTGAAATGCTGGATGTTGATGCAAAAGTGGCGCTTGAAATTTTTCAACATAACAAGTCAGTATTACCATATTTTGTTTAATAGCACATGTTGTTTAAAAGCAGGCCACCTGTATCTTCTGCTGAAATTGTGTATTGTTTTCCACGAGATAAGTTTTATATATAATTTAAATGAGTTTTAAAGCTGATCCAATTGGTTACATTAAACAATTACAGTGGTACCTCGGTTTACGAACTTAATCCGTTCCGGAAGTACGTTCTTAAACCGAAACGGTTCTTAAACCAAGGCATGCTTTCCCTAATGAGGCCTCCTGCCACCAGTGCCCTTCCACCATTCAGATTCTGTTCTTTGACTGAGGTAAAGTTCTCAAACCGGGACACTACTTCCAGTTTTGTGGAGTTCATAAACTGAATTGTTCGTAAACAGGACTGTTCTTAAACCGAGGTACCACTGTAACGTTAATTTTCAGCTACTTGTACTAAGGTACTGACCTGAAGTTTTTCATCATTTTTGCCAGTAGATGGCACTACAGTTGCTGGTAACTAAAGGAATGTGGAACAAGTCAGATCAACCAAGCAGCCATATATGTCATGCATACCTGTGAGAGAGCTTACATATGTAACTTATTTTTTTGCTGTGTAGTAGATAGTCTAAATTAATCTACTACAAAGAGTGTTAATGAATATAAGTAAAGGGAGATGTGTTGTCTAAGAGAAACAATGTGCTTAAGCCTGAACGTATAGGCATCTATAATGCTAGAATATTGTGGAGCTTGAAATGTATCTGAGTTAACTTCACTGTCACTGTTTGTTGTGGATTTGAGTAGTTAACAGGAGGAAGCCATCTCCTACTGCCTACCCAGGACTGGCGGACTGTAAGAAAGATGCTCTTTTGGCAATTTCTTGAGAAGAACTCCTTGGAAAGAGGGCGGTTGAACCTAGTAGTTAGGAAGGAAAAAATATAAGGTTATGAATATGCAAAGAAATGTGGCATAATGTGTATTCTTCCAGTTTGGTTATGATCTTCCACTTTATACCTTGTGATGTTGAGTTATGAGCCTCTTTTCTGGTTCTGTAGGTACAAAAGGGAGTTAATTGAACAGCAAGCTTCACAGAACTCTGAAAGAATAGTAAAATTGCACAGGTGAGCAAAATCTTGTTTGCCTTTGTTTCATAACTAGGATTACATATAAATATAGACAGAGAGCGCGCAGAGACAAGAGAGGATTCCTTGTAACTGTGAGCTACCTGTCATCAAGTCACAAAAATGATTTGAACTTCCCCAGATACAATGAAGGTACAAATAGGCAACTTGTTTAACAGCGTTCAGTTGTATTCTAGTCATGGGGTGAGACTGTGGGGATATTTTACATTGAAGAGCAGCATAGAAATGAATCACATTTTAAATGTGTTTGTATGTAATACAGTGGTACCTCGGGTTAAGAACGTAATTCGTTCTGGAGGTCTGTTCTTAACCTGAAACTGTTCTTAACCTGAGATACCACTTTAGCTAATGGGGCCTCCCCGCTGCCACCATACCACCACCATGTGATTTCTGTTCTCTTCCTGAAGCAAAGTTCTTAACCTGAGGTACTATTTCTGGGTTAGCGGAGTCTGTAACCTGAAGTGTCTGTAACATGAAGCGTATGTAACCCGAGGTACCACTGTATTCAGTACTTGTGAGTTGGATCTAGAGTTCCAAGAGCAGAGTTCTGCTTACAGGATAGGGCGCTCTCGGGCTTTGACTTCTTCTGCCTAGAATGTTCAAAATGCCTTAGACTGACTTTTAAAAATCAAACTGCTACATGTCAGTTGTCCTATTTACTAGATTCCATAGGCTAGGTTTATTATGGTGTTACCACAATAATCTGGTACCTTTCCTTTTGGGGTCCCAAAAGATGCATCTCCTCTGTCAATGCAGGTGACACAAATAATAGCACATTTACTTTTTGGTTCCTCCTATAAACAGCTTCACCTATAAACAACATCAGGTTTTCTAAAAGAACAGTTCTGAAATCTACTGACTATTGGTGCATCGCATTGGCAGGACTTGTTTTGCAGTAAATGAGACATATGTTTGGTGGAAATACACTTTAAAAAAATAATTAAAGTTATTAATCTTTCTTTGTTTTTGCTTTCAATCAGGTTAGGTGACTTTGTAGACATTAGCGAAGGTCCGCAGATTCCCAGAACCAGCCTATGTCACCAGTATGAGGTGACAGCTGCTCATAATGTTCCAAGCGCTGAGTCTGAGCTTATGCGGAGATTCCAGGGTCTCTCTGTTCCAATTTACTTAAAGGTAAGTCATCAATTTGCTTATAGATATTTGTGATTGAAGTAAGGAATGTTGGATGCTTCCCTAAAGGGGTCTGTTTCCACTTCTCCCAACCAGACCATTTAATACTATTTGTTGGTTGTCCATTTGCAACAGTAATTAGATCTTTCTTGTATAGCATAGAGAACAACCTTGTTAAAGGTGTTAACCAGCATGTGTGTGTTGGATCAGTGCTCTCTTCGCAGTTTTTGTCAAGAGCTGAAATAAATCTCTCTGTACATACTTAAATAAATTTGTTACAAGCATGTGCTTGCATTTAGGAATCATTTTATGTCCACACACAAACACACACAAGTTGTTTCTATTTATTTGGGGTTTTTAAAAACTCAGTTTACAAACTCGCTTACAAGAAAAGGTAGCATGATGCAGTTGATACAGATATTTGAAAAAAATTGATACTCTTATTCTGGCACTTAAAGTTAACTTGTTGCTTATTTTCCTTTTTTACATTATATTTTACTAATAAACAAAATAAACCAAATACAAACAGTATAAAGAAATACTGTTACATTTTAAGTTTTATCTTGCTAAATCATACTGGAGAAAGCCATTGAAATCAGTGGGCTTAATTTAGTCATGGCTAACTAGTCCACTGATTACAGTGAGCAAGCTAAGAGTATGACTAAGTTGGATAAAACCCTCTTGAGTAGTTATTGTGAAACTGTAGTGATGGAAGTTCTTGTCAGAGTAGTTGTTGTCATAGGCCATTAAAGTAGACATGGTAAGACATCTGTCTGGCTATATACTTGACTGCACCCTTTCACATTCCAGCTTCATCACACAATATGGCACAGGTTGCGGGAAAGATCTCGAAACCTAGTAAGTCTAGTTGCATTATTATTATTATTGTAATTTGAATTGTTGACATGCTATCTTTGGGTATTTAATGTTTTATTTCTTAGAGGGCTAAGGATCAAATGTATACAAAAATGCAAATTTTAAATTATCAGTTTTACATGATCCATATTAGCCCATCTGTTGAAAGTTTTGCTGCTTATTTGTACAACTTCAAAAAGTATGGGGACTTTGCTTTGCAACCCCAATTTGCATATGTAACTAAAACAGAACTGTAATTTCCTCCAATATGGTGTGTATTAATAGAACAGTTTTCAGTGAGAAAGTGTTAATGCCTTAAGATGGAGGAAATTAGCATTTCCCAGGGGAGGTAAAAGCTATGCTGTGTCTTTGCCATTCATACATCAGATACCACAGTTTTGTTGAGAAATCTCCATGTTGAGAATAGAGTGGCTGCTAATAGACATTGTTTAATATGAGTGCTGTGTTTCTTCACTTGCTCTAAATGAAGGAGCAAGAATGACTTGGAGCCGATGCAAGTAGCATATGAGAATATATGCTTCCAGTAAATTATTTACTGTGTTTTGCAGATCAGTGAAGACAAAATGAAAGAAGCAAAAGATGAAAATGAAATCTCAAATACTGAATCAGCCTAAGTCTTTCTAATTTGCATGTGGGTAAAACTTGTCAACATTAAATTGTGTTTTCTTTGTAAAGTACCATTTCATTATTCAGTCAATCCCCCCAAAAGGACTTCTGACCGTAGGTTTTCATGGACTCGGACAAAAAAGCATTTGTTGGCCCCTGCTCCTACTTCATCAAATCAGAAGTAAGGTGTAAACATAAATGAAAGTTTTACGGATGGGAAAGTTCACTGGATAGCTAAGTTGGTTAGAGCACGGTGCTGATAATGCCATGGCTGCAAGTTCAATCTCCGTATAGGATAGCTGCATATTTCTGCATGGTAGGAGGTTGGACTTGATAATCCTCAGAGTCCCTTCCAACTCTACAGTTTTATAAGTCTATGTGCTGGCACACCTGCAAGCTTCCACTAAATTATGCCAACAGGATTGCTGCAATGGGAATTGGGAAAGTTGGTTTCAAATCCAGTTAGATAATGATGTCGCCTCTCATCTATAATGTCTGTCCATAGCCTGTAGTCTTAGCACATTTTACAGTTGATATGTACTGGGTTATGTATGTATTTTATAATAATAATAATAATAATAATAATAATAATAATAATAATAATAAGTTTTTTTAACTTATACTCCGCCCTCCCCGGCCAGAGCTGGGCTCAGGGTGGCTAACACCAATAAATCACAGTAAAAACATAGTAGGGGTAAACAAAACAAAAACAAAATAATTTAAAATACAGGTTAAAATGTAATTTAAAATGCAGCCTCAATTTAAAAGTAGCCGATAAATCAAGACCATAAGGGGAGGGAAACATAAGGGTCAGACGGAGTCCAAAGGCCAGGCGGAACAGCTCTGTCTTGCAGGCCCTGCAGAAAGATGTCAACTCCTGCAGGGCCCTAGTCTCTTGTGACAGAGCGTTCCACCAAGTCGGGGCCAGTACTGAAAAGGCCCTGGCCCTAATTGAGACCAATCTAACCACTTTGCGACCTGGGACCTCCAAAATGTTGTCATTTGTGGACCTTAAGGTCCTTCGTGGGGCATACCAGAAGAGACGGTCCTGTAAGTACGTGGGTCCTAGGCCGCATAGGGCTTTAAAGGTCAAAACCCTGTACTCCACCGTGAGCCAGTGCAGTTGGTTACCATGGGATATGAAGCCCTAAAGCATCACCACCAAATGAGGGCTACAAGAGTGACATTAAACCATACATTATCTGGTGTGGTAACCTGGTGACTTAAAATTCTGCATCAGGAATTGTGTTGCATGAGTTCAAATTCAGTTCATGGTAGATGTTGCTGCTACAGTGCTGTCACGGTGGATGTGTTCTCTACAAGTCAATTAAACATACACATGTTACAGTGTTTTAAATAAACCTGAAGGACACATTCAAATCCAGCCGGAGAAAATTAGTCAAAGAAATGATAAGACTGGAACACAGATCAGTCTTTCAAAAGTGCAAAGGGCAATGATGTAACCTGTCACAGCAGTAGAGTGTATTTTGAGCAGCCCCTGCCCCCAGTCTTCAGTAAGACTGACCTTTACCTCCATTTCCATGTGATGGCAGATGATGACTGACTCCATCACTCACCAGCCCCAGCCATCATGGCCAATGGTCAAGGATGATGAGAGCTGTAATTTAGCAATATCCAGAAGAGCACAGGTTCTTCATTCTTGTGTACAGAATTGGCAAACTGAGTTATCACCTTCAGCCCTTGATTTCCCTCGAAATAGAATCCATGCTAGCAGGACAGAGGGAGATGTCTGCCTGAGGTTTTGAAGAGCTGATGATGGCCATTTACTCACATGATAAAAATCAGCTCTCTTTATATATGCAGACCAGCTTTCACTTGTACCACACAAAGTTGCTTTCCCAGTCATGTTCTCATCTTTCCTTACATACTATTGACTAATCAGCAGTAGGTGATCCCTCTTGTCTGCCTCCTTATATTGTGGCAGCATCTGTACATCAGATGCATGGCTGGCACCATTTGTTGATGGGAAGGACTAACCACCTAGCCCCTTCGCCCTCCTTACTGAGGAAGGTGACTGGTTGTGAGGTTGAATTTTAGGGGATCATTAAGGTAGACAGCTCTTCGCATCTCCTGCTGCTCAGACTGTCCCATTTTGAACATACCAGAGCGGTTTTCCATTCATGGGTGTGTATGTGAGAACTTGTTGTAGTTGCACATGTACTATAGATGCATACATCTGCAGCAAGCCTTGGCTTACTCTGAAATCTGCTGCACTAATTTCAGTACCCAAAGCCCACCTTCATTTCCATAGTGGTGGGCTGCTGGGTCTAGAGTGTAAAGTTTCTGGAAACTTTGAAACAGTTGAAGGGAAAAAACTGGGTTTATTTAGGGGGTGGATGACAGAAATGGAAATCTTGCAATATGCAATACTCCCCCCCCCCCCGCGAGCCAGCTCTGCAGCTATCACATGATGGCAAGAAATGTGTTTTGAGCCTTTTCACTATGTCAACCTGGGAGCTGGTGTAGCAAAAAGGGATTTTTCCTCCATTCCCACCCAGGCTGATTTGAACAGGGTCTGTGAATGCAGTGGTCACTATGCTGCTCCATTAAGCCCAGCCACTTGGATTGTCTCTTTAATTTTTTCCACAATTGGATGGAAGTATATATTCATATATCTCATGGAGATGATGGAAAAATATGAGTGAATGAGATGCAGAGGCTGTATTTGACTATCATGTTGCAGGAACAATATATTTGGCAAGCTTCCAAGATTACTCTCCTGTACCATATACCTTTTAAAGTTACATATCTTGCAGTATTTGGAAGAACTTCCCCAGCATCAGATCCTGAGATATTTGTTTACTAATCCAGACAAACTTGGTAGCAATGCTGTTTCTCTCTCCTTGCCCCACACATGTGATATCTGCTTTGTAAACACATGGGCTACAGGTAGCTGTGCTTGTATTGTGCCCTGTTGTGGGTATCCACTTCTACCTTGCGGTGATGTCCAATTGTCTTAGGACGTTGGTGCTGTCAACAGTGCTTATGCATACTGTGCTATTGTAGAGGAGTATGGCAGCTGCAATGTTCACATGTTCGTATTCAGTAGCTCTATATACCAGTGGCCAACCAGATTCCTATGGGAATCCTGAAACCAAGACCTGTGTGCAACAACACTCTCCACCCTTACATTTTCCAGCAACTGGTATCAAGAAGCATATAGCCTCTGGCACTGAAGGTGGGACATAGCTATCATAGCTAGTAGCCATTGATAGTTTGATCCAGTTGGAGTGTCCGAGGCAGGCCCAAGAGAATAACCCCACCTAGACTGTATTGCAATAATGAAGTCTTGGGTTACCCATGTATTAATCACAGTGGCCAGAATAGCCTAGTCCAAGAATGGCTGTAGCTGGTAAAAGGTACTCCTAACCATGGAGGCTAACTGAGACCCCAGTACCAAAAGATGGAACCAGGATCACCTCCAAACTCCAAACCTGTTCTTTCAGAGGGCATGCAAATTCATCCAGAACAGACAATTGATCAATCTTCCACCCACTGGAACCACCCACTCACAGTGCCTCCATCTTCCCAGGGATTGAGCTCAATTTATTGACCCTCATCCAATCCACCGCTGCACCCAGACAACAGTCCAGATCATGCACTGCTTCTCCTGACTGAGATGTTATGGTCAATTAGAGCTGTGAACATATTGATGACACTTCACTTCTAATGACTGCACTTATTGGCTTCATGTAGATACTGAACAGCACTGGAGACCAGATCGTGGCCAGATGCACTCTAGCACAAGGATAGCACAAGGACCAAGGGGTTGAAACCATCTCCTATTGCTGATGTCTGGTCATGACCATGTGGGTAGGAAAAAAACCACTGTAGAACAGTGACTCCAATGCCCATCCCACAGAGCTGGTCCATGAGCATACCATGGTCAGTAGTATCAAAAGCCACTGAGAGGCTGAGAAGCAGAGATGTCCCGCTTTCGATTCAAGCCTCAAAGTCATGTCTGAGCCTGGATTGAACCAGATCTCGATACTCCATGTCCTTCAGGAACTTCTTTGCTGCCCAGCCACCGTTTTCTCCACCAACTTACCAAAGGAGGGGGTAATTGCAGTTTGTTAAAAACCATATGGTAGAGTGTGAGTTTCTTCAAGAGTGGATATACTACTTCCTGTTTAAGTACAGTAGGCGCCGCTCCATTGCACAAAGACACATTCACCACATCATGAATCCACCTGGTTAATGCCATCTCCCAACCTGAACTACTTTTCACTAGCCAGGATGGACCGTGGTCAAGAAAGGAAGAAGCCAGTTGCATGATTGCAAGATTATTGGCGTGTGTGTGTCTTAAGTGCTGTAGAAATGCAATGGGGAATATCTCTGTGGTTACACTAGTGCTTGAAATCCACTTCCAAGCATCAGGCAAAATGAAAGATGCCCAGTCACATGACTTGAAAATAAAACCCACACTTTATCAAATGAATAGAAAAAGTCATAGTCACTTGTGCATGTCCGTGGTCATAATAAAAGATTTATTGAAAAAGTGGTTTCATTCTGTTGTGGGAAAACACAAACATTTAGCAAACAAACCTGTATGTGAAGTAGTTATTTTCTGTCTTCCCAGCATCAAGGTGGCCCACAGTGACTGCTTCTTGCTTTCCTTCCACCAGTGGCAGATGTTTTTCCATCTCAGTTCTGGAAATAAGCACCACACACCACTAATGCTAACACGTAGGAGTCAGTTAGAAATAAAATAAACCCCTATCACAATTAGCATTAACAGCATGTGGCCTGAAAGATGAAGTCCTGAGTTGATGAAGCTGCTGCAGTCTTCTCTTTGATTTACCTGTAACATAAAAAGAGCTGTGAACTTAAGGAGGAAATGTATTCTAGCAGGAAAAGAATTTTGGTACAGGGAACAGACTTTATGGACAATTAATTCCTTCTGTTGCAATTACTCAGGACTGGGTCCCGCCTCCCTACTCAGAGTAGACCCTGAAAATAATGGACATTAATAACTTAGGGCCATCAATTTCAGTGGGTATATGCTGAATAGAACTTAGTTGGCTACAACCTATAATAGCTTGTAGCTAGCCATAGTCTATAGAGGGCTAAAATTTTCCCCTCTCTTCCCAGCTTCGGTCTTGTATGTGGGAACCCATTTGCAATCTTGACCCAGGTTTCAAAGACAGCTTGTGTGGAGCTGGGTTGACCCGAGAGTTTGCTTGACGTGGGTTTCTTGCCATCTGCCTCTTTGGTGAGTGGCCTGCGCCTAAACTGCTGTTTGGAGCTTTAATAAAGTTAGTTGTGAAATAATGCTTGTCTTCAGAAGTTTTTCTTTTCTAAAGGAAGTGAATGAGGCTGCATATAATTTTCATAGCAGCCCTTAAATTGCGACTGAAGAGCAATGAGGAAGTGGATGTCATGTAAGATGCGGTCAGTTAAGCGATAATGGAAATTGCCTCTTCTTTTCAGTCTAAATTAAGCCAGCTAAATGCAGTTACAAGACTCAACTCATTCAAAGGCCCGGAAGAGGCTGTCGCCAAGCATGAGGAACTCATGTAAACAAAAATGCACTGCAGGTGACACAGCATCTGAAGGGAGTATCGAATAAAGTTACTTTGTCAATGCTAGGATTCAGAGACACTCCTTCACTAACAAGGAGATCAAGCAGGTACTTTCCCTCCCCTTTCTCTGTTTTATATTGTCTTGTTTTTCCTTTGAGAAACCTGAGAAATTAATTATTCTGATGAGCAGAATAACCAAATTTCCCCTTACCCTCCATTCAAATGCATTAATCACTTGGCCCTCAAAGTCATCAGGCTTCTCTAAGTGAAGAACAAAAGTCACTGGGCTTCCTTGGGTATAGCTAAGATGATCCTCACACTCATCCCAAAGTATGTGGTGATCTACCGCCTCAGGCAGATGCGAGGAAAAGAGCTACCTTTCAGAGCCTGCAAACACAAATTCCCACAAAAGAGGAATTTGGACTCTGGGGCTGTTGTTTAAATGGTGTAGTTCACCTTCCAGGGGTCCTGGCTGTGGGGCTGGGCTTGACTGGGGTGCTGGATTATAATTGGGCTGGATGTACCCAAAGGGTTCTATCCAGCAATGTTTTTGTGCTAGCGAAAAGCACATGTGCAAGGCAGATGCCACAAATTTCACTGATTTCCTGTTCCATACCACAGTCCTCCATACAATGTCCCATACTCTTCTGGAGGCTCCTCTGACTCTTACATTTGGAGGGATTTTTTTCCTTTCTGCAGGTAGAAAGAGCTGCAATGGGTAGGAGGTGCCACTGAAAACCATGTGCTGTACTTGGAACGGAAGTGTAGCCTTTGCCAACCTGGTGCTCTCCAGATGTTTTGAACTACAACTCCTATCAGCCCCAGTCAGCATAGGGTGTGCTTTCTGAAGCTGATGGGAACTGTAGTCAAAAAACCTCTGGAGTTCAAGTTGATAAAGGCTGCAGTACTAATGCAAATCCACCATGAAAAACAGTCCAAAGTGCATTTTTTAAATAGGAAACCATGGTTTCCGATGTTCTTTCCTCGCTAACCAAAGCTTAAGGGCTATCTGAAAGCATTCCGTAGAATCAAGTACTAAAGTTGTATCTAGGATATATCATTTCAGGTTGCAACATGGAAAGACTGCATTTGTCTATGCTGCTTCAAAGAGGAATGAATCTTTTCACCTATAGAATCTCAGCATGTCTGGGAGATGGATTCATCCTAGTCTTCACCCTGCCGTGTTATTTTATTATTTATATGGAGTCAATTTCCACCCATTTAAACGTGCAATACATCCATGCTCCTCTCAGTTCCAATTCAAGCATGAGCTGGTATTATCCAGGAAAAGTTTTACTACTTGATTCTGCTGCAGGAATAAACTGGTTATTAGTTATTTGCTGGGGATATTTCTGTGATATATGTCTCTGAATACATTCTTAAACATTACATGACATCAATGTACTTAAAACTGCATTTCCTTATCTTTTGAAGTTACGTTCATTAATATTTTGAGCACAAAATATGGGTTTAGCCATGCTTACTCAGGAGTAACCAGCAAACCTACAACCTTCTTTATCATAGTAAATGCTCAGCTGGTACTTTTCCCAATAAATCTAGACACTTATTTGACTGAGTTCACTGTCTTACTCACAGCATGTGTTATGGGTGTATGAGAGAGAAAATCCTCTTTACAATCTAGATTACTTTTGCTCATCTAAAGATTTACTTCATTATAGAAATATCTGTCAAGTTACTTGCATTTTGATAAAATAAATCTGAACCTGCATACAAAAAGACTCCAAACTTGCATTTTAAATCACTATAATATACCTCTATAGGCATTTGGTAATTTTAATTCATGTTTTTGTAAAGATCACCCTCAAGATGTAAGTATGGGTACATGTTCTAAACGAGTTTTTAAGGGACGTTTTTGATAAAGGAATGTTGCAAGCAGGAGTTGTATCTCGAGAGGACCATGCATGAGTCTTGTTAAAATCAACAGGACAAATTAGTTCTGACTACCTCAAATCCCAATAATTCCCATGGGTCTTAATTATAACCTTTGTAATTGGATCATGGTGTACGATTTGTGGCCCTAAAATGTAGCAAGCTAAAGCAAACTTGTAAAACCACCTTATAAAATGAATAAAATCTGTAGGTTTTGGTCTGTAGATATGGTCACATGTTAAATCACCTGCAAGACCCCAAGGCTGTCAGTTGCTTGTTACTTTAACACAATTCTTTAAAGCATTGCCCCTATTTCTTGGCTTTATTGGCATAATATAATTTAAAGGGCACCCCAAATTATAGACACTGTTGGTTTGTATAACAGTCTCTTATTTTTAAGAGCTTATTTATATTTATGTTTTCACGTTGTCCTAAGCCTGTCAGCCTGGGTGAAGTTCTACATATGTCTGGGGTTGATTTTTAACCACCTTGACTCTTTCCCCATGCCCTAGTTCCTTGGCCCCCTCTATATTTCCTTGTGTGTTGTAATTTTTTTTTAATCTCTCTTTAAAAAAAACATATATACTCCTACCTGTTTGTTGCAGGCTGTTTCCTCATAGATGAAAGCAGTTCAGCAAAGAGGCCACAGACTTCCTTTCGATCCACTTCGTGCGCACCGAAAATCACACAATGTGCATGTCCTTTTCTCTTTCTCCCTCTCTTGAAGGGAGAGAAAAAGAATAAAAGCCCACATACACAAAGAAGGCACATGTTAACAGTGCCCTGGAAGTGGCTGGCATTGACCCTGTGCTGTGCATCCTTGTAGAGCAAGTTAAGCAAAGAAAGCCATCCCCTAACAACCTTGGGACATTTTATAAGTCATGAAGGTGACTCATCCCCTTGCTTTCAGTAAATCCCCTGACCTCTTTTTTCACTCTTCTCAGAATGTGTGTGTGCGTGTGTGACAAAAATCCCATGCAATGTTAGAAAATGTACTGTTTACTTTCTGTAGACTATGTAATTTCTGTAGGCTATTTTTAAAAAGAGTAATGAATGCAAATGGGTTGCTTCTATTTATTATTTACTTGATACATAAATTTCTAAAGCACTAAATCAAGAAAATGAAAAAATATTCTCAAAGCAATGTACATAAAACCAAAGGTAAGAATATAAATGGGCAAAGATCAGAAGAACATAATACTTGGTCACATGTCAAGGGTGGTTTGGGCCAATAAAATATGCCTTAAGCTGACCTCTTAAACTAAGCCGCTAAATAGTTAATGGTTCTCTGTAAGAGATGATCTGACCCATTAGCTGCCTTCCTTGCAAATATACAGAGGAAGATTGGAAAGCCATCTTCAGGGGTCATGGGTTGATTTCAATGGGACGAATGCATGACTAAGGTGGTCATGTGTCCTACCTTACAGAGGATAATCCTCTCATTGGATGGTTTGTCAGAGGATAGCTCTCTATTGGAAGGTGTCCTCTATTTGAGGACTATCCAGTCCAAGTACGGTTAAAGAGGAGGAAACAAAAAAAGGACAGCAGGAGCCTTTAAGTTGCTCATCAGCAGTTAGCAGCACCTGGTCACCTGGACACACCCTTCCCTGTTATGGTGAGGTGCTTTGTATTTCTGTTTATAGTGATTATTTCTATACTTACAAATTAACACATGGTGACGAAAATCTTTTCATTTTTTTGCAATGTATAACTGGCTACCCTAGATCAGAACTTCCATGGAAACGAAGAGATTGCTACCTTAAGATTATAAAACAGTTTAAGGGATTTTAATACTGTATTTTTAAAATTATTTTGTAACCTACCCTGGGACCTTATGATGAAGGCCAGGTAAGAAATGAGAAAAAAACAGAGAGAAAGTGTGCCACCTTGGGCTCCAAGATGGAAAAGGTGGGGGATGTAAGAGAAATAAATTATACATACATACATGCATACATACATGCATATATACATGCATGCATGCATACATACATACAGTGGTACCTCAGGTTAAGAACTGAATTCGTTCTGGAGGTCCGTTCTTAACCTGAAACTGTTCTTAGCCTGAAGCACCACTTTAGCTAATGGGGCCTCCCACTGCTACCATGCCGCCGCCATGCGATTTCTGTTCTTATCCTGAAGCAAAGTTCTTAACCCGAGGTACTATTTCTGGGTTAGCGGAATCTAACCTGAAGCGTCTGTAACCCGATCTAACCAGAAGCATCTGTAACCCGAGATATCACTGTACATCCATCCATCCATCCATCCATACATACACACATACTAAATCTAGTTTCCATAATCATGAAACATTTATTGTTGCAATAAGAAGGACGTTGAGCCACACATAAGAATGACGTGATGTTTAATTTGGCAAGGCTGTTGGAAGTAATACTAAAATGCCAATATATCTAGCAGGCTCTTTCCTGCTTTTCCCAATTATGCTAGAATGCTAATTGATATGATGTTTCAATTTACTTGGACACAGATACAGCACCAAATATCTACCACCACTTGTGATACGATCTGTCACTTTAGCATGGATGGGTTCCCCCCAAAATCAGTTAAAGCTTGAGTTTTTGTAGAGCTCTTTGCTCCTCAGTTCAGCAATTGCAAACTGAAGCTACAATTCAAGGCTCACTTTGCCTGGGAGTAAGTCCCATTGGGATTGCGTCCAAGTCATCATGCATAGGATTGTAGTTTTGGTGCAACAAGCAGAATTTGAAATCAAATTGATACTTGGTAATGCACTTACTCCACAACATTCAACATTTTATTGGATGTTAAAGCTTCAATTTCCATCTTAATTTCCAGTCAAATTTCCATTCTTGATACGCAACTGATAAACTACTCAGTGATTTTTTAAATTTGTTTTCTTACAATGCTTGTTAACCTGTGCAAAAATCTTGTTCCTATAAGCTGTTAAAATGGGGATTAAGGAGGAATGTTTTTCTAGTTGATCTAGTATGAATATGACATCATCAACATCATCATGGTCATCATGGTTCTGGTTCAGCTTAGAATGTCATGAGCTCTCTGTTCTCTGTAACCATCCCATGGCAATCCACCTGCCACTCTAACCACTTTATGATGAGACTATTAATTTGAATCATGGACATTTTATGGGAGACGTAGTTTCTGTCTAGTTTGGGAATCCCAAACTTTCTAAGATAATGAATAACATGTGTGGAAAGTAGTCCGATTTTGATTGATGCTGCAATGATCTTCTGGATCATTGAACCCGGGATCTTCTGCAGGGATGGACGTTGGTCTTTCAGATTTCAGCGGTACCCTGTGCAAGGCCCAAATCCAGTGTGCCTCCTGCCTCTCACCTTCTGCTTAATTAACTACATCATAGTTGTGACGCCCTTTGACGCCCAGTGCAGTGGGACCGGTTGTGCTGCCCTAAGTCCGCCTCTGCCATCTGCATACCAAGCAGACTGGGCTAAGGTGCTTCCCTATCCTTAAAGTGTATCCTTCTCTGTATGGGGGAAGGAGAAGAAGAGGGTAGGTGGTGGGATGGGTGGGCGGCGTGACAGCTGCAACTTCCCCATGTGCATTTGAAAGTAGGCACCAGATGAAGACCTTATAAACTCCAATAGTATTTAAAGAAATTGAATCAGCACTTTACTATGCATGCTGCTCTTGGGATTATCAGCCTGTTTGAGGGTGGAGGTGGTGAAAGGTGCTGGAACAATTGTATTACAGGACAGCAATTCCCTTCTTAAAGGTAATCACAGAATTCTAGGGTTGAAAGATAACCCAAGAGTCATCTGGGCAAATCCCCATCAATGCAGGGATCACAGCTAAATGGAAAGAAGAGAGTGATGAGGAAAGCTTCACCTTCTGAACTTCTGTCTTTTAAGCGCATATTGAGATCACAGTAGGAGAATTCCATAGTGACCAATGTAACGTTTCCATCATATTTTGTGTTTTATCTAATATTATTTGAACTCCAATTAACATGAAACTATTTCTGTGTGAACTGGATTGATTTTCATTCTCAAAACGAGGTAAAGAGGTAATTTAAATGCTTTCATTTTATTGTGTTTTAAAGAGATGTGACCAGTGTAACAGTTTTGCAACATCACAAATTTATTTGCAACTTGGATAATTGTTTTCTCTAAAAGTATGGACCCCCACCCACCCACCATGTGCCAGTATACATAAAGAGCTAACGTCACATGAACAAGCGTGAAACTGATGGTGGTGATTATTGGGAAAAGGTTTCCTGGCAAATGGTCTCTGACCAATATAACACGGCCGATGTAACATGAGACAATTCATTGACAGACTCCCTGTGCTTATGACACTTCACTATGCATTCATATGTTGCAGGTCTGTGGGAAGTTCGAATGCCCATGGGAATTTACACTTAGCTGTGGCAAAACCTTAATGACTTGTTTCTTTTCAACCTAACATTTAGTATCATTTCCAGGGAAGACAAATGTCACAGAAACCCCGCTTTTTTTTAGAAGAGAATTTCTTACTAAGGAATAGTATCACTTGGCCAAAAAAATTATTATTTTCAGTTTCCCACTCACATACTCAACAGTAACAAAGTTGCCAACTGAGGCCAGTACTTCACTGGTTGTTCCTGCTTGTGGACCTTCTTTCAGGATAATTACATTTCCAATGTATTTGTGGTGTTTATTTTGAACTGCGTATGTTAAAAAATCATTTACATTTTGTGTTCAACCTTTTGCAGAATTCATTGTATTGTTCCTTGAATACATTCAGCTCCTGAGGTGAATTTTTGTATCTCTAGATTGGGGCTGGGGAACCCCCACCCCATGGGGCAAACTTGGCCTTCCAGGTTGCCCCATTTGATCCAGGAGATCATTTTGGGCAAGGCACGGCTGCCCACCTTGCACCTGATGTCATACATGTAATGGGAGGGAGACCTTGAGCAAAAGGGCAGGACTTTCCTACCTTGAGATGGTTGTGTACATCTCAAGGTGATGTACTCCTTGACTTTTAAAAGACATCTGAAGGCAGCCCTTTTCAGGGAAGTTTTTAATGGTTGATGTTTGACTGTGTTTTCAATATTTTGTTGGGAGATGCCCAGAGTGGGCTGGAGCAACCCAGTCAGATGGACGACAGCTAAATAATAAAGTTGTTGTTGTTGTTGTTGTTGTTGTTGTTGTTGTTGTTGTTGTTGTTGTAGTAGTAGTAGTAGCATTTTCTGTCTTCATAGGGAGAAAAGGGACAACGCCATTGTTCCTGTTTGTGATCTATCTAATGGTTCCTTCTGCAACAGGCAGGTGTTAGTAAAGTAGAACATATGTTTTAAATTTGGGGTTGTGTTTGTTGCCATAGCAGTCGTTTGTATGTGCTGCTGTAGAAACCTTTATTTAACGGAGTTTGACCACACCAATTAACGCTAAATGACTAACATTGCCCTCGCCTCCTGCACTGTCATCTTAAAGCTGGGAAAAGCACAGGAACTTTACTATCCATTGTTTAATGCTAAAATACAGTGCACTTGTATTGTATATTTTCCTCTTCCTGTAGGGTATAATGATATTTTCTTTAAACTCTTTTTCATTTCCAGCTTTCTGTTGATTTATGTCAGGTGTGATTATGGCCTAATTTTGTGCAGGTGGGTGGAGAATGAAAGGCGGGAAGGGGGCAGAAGGGGGGAAAGTAATGGAAGGAGAAGGGGATGGGAAAAAGCCTTATGCAAGTGCTCAGCTTAGACTTCTTGGAAGAGTGATCTGACCCTCTATTGGCAGCCCATGGGGTGGGAGAGCCCAAGACCTCAGACACTCCTTGTCAAGCACCTCCTACTGTGGAGCAGCCCCAGCCCCCTCCTGCCAGCAAGGATCCTGTCTTTGGAGGTGACTGAGAGTAAGTCAGGTGCTGAGGCAGCGCCAACCCTGCCTCTGACTCCAAGGGCCTGGAGATGTCAGCAGTGGCACCAACAAACCTGGCGAGCCCAACCCATTGAAGGAATGCCCATTTGCTTGCCCATTCCTGGGATGCGAGTCACTTGCTGCACTGATGCTGTGCCCACCTCATCCTTCAAAAGGAAGGTGTAGGCTGCATGTTGGATCAGCACCTGAGCTTGTGCTTAGCCATGCGTCTGTATCTCTTTTGCACCTGTTGCTCTTGCCGAACCAAGCCTTATCTATGTACCATTCCGATTCATGCATTAAAGCCTTTGGTAGAAACCAAGTCCATAGTCCCTGTTCTTCATCCAGCAGTGAGGGCCAAGACACCAGCAGTAAAGAAGTCTTCAACATGCATGGATATTGGCTATTCTCTGAACAAACACGGGGGGGGGGGGGAGAGCTCAAATAGCATGCATTCACTGCAAATTCACATTAGGATTCTCCTGGGAAAGATGTCTCTGGGGGAACCCCTTTCCCTACACGTGCCCCCGCAACTTGCTACTGTCACTCTACATTTTTAACAATACAAACAGCAGCCAGAGTAAATTAAGAATACAGGGGTTGGGGAGGAAGAGTTTAGCTCTCCACCCCATTGTTGTCCTGATGAAAGCAACTTCAGAGGGGCAGTTATCTGAATCAGAAGGGAATCTACCACTGGCACCTATATTCTTTCCCAATTCAATAGCAGGTGGTGAGGACTTTCATCAAGACCGCAGCAGCAGAGGAAATGTTTCAGCTCCCTCTCCCCTGTAGTTCTGATACTGTCCAGCTGCTATTTACTTTTTTTTTTTAATGCACAGGCTAATTGAAATTTTCACAATTAATGGCTGATTTGGCCCTAGTTGCATAGTTATTTCGCCTCTGTCTAATGCTCTTGTGTGTAATGTGAGGGATTAAAGATAAAGGTACCCCTGACCGTTGGGTCCAGTCACGGACGACTCTGGGGTTGCGCACTCATCTCGCTCTATAGGCCGAGGGAGCCTGCATTTGTCCACAGACAGCTTCCGGGTCATGTGGCCAGCATGACTAAACTGCTTCTGGCGAACCAGAGCAGTGCACGGAAACACTGTTTACCTTGCCGCCAGAGTAGTACCTATTTATCTACTTGCACTTTGACATGCTTTTGAACTGCTAGGTGGGCAGAAGCTGGGACCGAACAATGGGAGCTTACCCCGTCGCGGGATTCGAACCGCCGACCTTCTGACCGGCAAGCCCTAGGCTCTGTGGTTTAGACCACAGCGCCACCCACGTCCCCATGAAAGGGATTGCTCTCATCTACAACACAAAGTATATGTTATGAATTGCACTGTGGGTCACTTATAATTGCAAAGTTACATAAACATGAATGATTTCATCTCCCCTCACCCTGTACAGTGGTGCTGTGCATATATTAGTTTAGGGAAAGGGTTAATTCTCTGTGTGTTTTATCTGACATACATATATCTTTCTACCGGAAGGAAGCTGAGCTCAAATTTCCTGAAACAATAAAAAGTTTAGCTCAACTATATTTGGCACCACACAAAGCAGGTATCAAGCAAGAAGGAGACAGAGACACTTGGTTCTGTGTACCCATGTAGGTGGGGGGATTTTAGACGCTACTCACAACTTGAAGGGCCCCATCTCTAGTTGCTGATAGCTGGATTTGTAAAGTACAGGGGATTTTTCTTGCCAGAAATCTCTGTATGATGGCATAGTTTGCTAACTGTGCAAGCTGTGGGATTTTTTTCTTTTGGAAAAGGAGTGGGCCCCTCATCAGCTGGCATCTTGATAGCATTGTGCAAGTTGCTTTTGGTCTACAGAAATCCCCTCTTTCTTTTTTTATTTTATGTT
Organism: Podarcis erhardii; assembly: GCF_964252035.2. Classification (NCBI taxonomy): domain Eukaryota; kingdom Metazoa; phylum Chordata; class Lepidosauria; order Squamata; family Lacertidae; genus Podarcis; species Podarcis erhardii. The sequence continues at coordinate 51,667,963 of NC_138508.1, read as the reverse complement.
AGCAAAAATATAAGAAATAAATGTTAAGCACTCGTTCATGATCTGTGTTGTTACTGACTGTTTAAAAGGTCTGTTTCAAGTGTAAGCAAGCAAAGAATCAGCCACCTGAATAGCTGAAGGACTAACTCCTGAAAAATAAACAGTATGGGGTATATTTAAAAGAATGAATGAATGATATCATGCTGGTAGGTTGTGGTTAAATTCCAGATCAACAGGGTGTGTACATATGTACAGTGATTGTATGCACTGATGTAAAGGTGTGAGGAATTTGTCCACATTAGACTTTTCCCCTGGCTCACGATGGATTAGTTTGGAAAATAAGTTACTTCTTTAAAAATGGAAATAGCGCCACTTAGTCTCCAAATCCAATCCAGCCACAGAAATTGCCACACCTCCCAGTTCAACCTGTGCTCCAAATCCCTTCCTCTTCTGTTTCATGTTTCATGATTGTAAGCAGATGGTTTCTATACAAGATTTTTTTTAAAATAGCTCTGTTAGAGTTTTAGGGTATACAATTAATTGATCAAAATCTAAATGAATGCCAGTGGGCAATTGCAGATTATCTATTTTGTATACTAATGGGTGATTGTGTTGGTATCCAGAGGTCTTGACATACTTAGGTATTTTGATTCCAAGAGATATTTCTCAAATGTTTAAACCGAATCCAAATAAGTTGATAAAGTAGTTTTACTCTGATTTGGAATTATGGGCATTACTTAAATTTAGCATTTGAGGTAATGTTAATGATGCAGGGTTTAGGTCCTGAAAAGGGCCAGGGAGATCCATTTTCAAATCTGACTCAGAAGTCTTGGATTTGGATACAAGTTTCAATGGAAGACCCTTCCATTCTGAGCAGCCCCTTAGTAGAAGTAAGCAGGGCAGATGATAAGAAATAGGCTGTGTACACATATAGCATCTAAAACAAATGGGGCTCTTTTTTCACACTCAGCTTTTGTGCATAGTGGTTTGCAAGTGTGTACATGCTTTCTTCATGTAAGAATGTCATCTAAAGTGGCAACTACTAGCCATAAAATACTGCACAAAGTGTTATTTACTCTCCTCCCTCCAAAATTACTGTTTTCTCCTGGGAATGGGGACTCTTGGTTGTGCTGGTCCCCAGGAACAATACTGACAGTCCTCTTCTCTCCTCTCCTCTCTCACTTATATTTTGCGTTCCTCTCCCCAACATTGCAAAACACTAATAATAATGTTGCCTGGTGCCCATTTTCTCTCCATAACAGATGATGTTTTCTCCCTTCATTTCCTTAGCAAAGAACGTTAGGCCACGGAACTTTTGAAAGCATTGCTCACCAATTCTTAGAATTCTTGATTCTTCCTCTTTTTCCTGGAAGCTGCCGTTAAAATCATATGTCAGCTATGATTAATATAATGCAGGTTAAGCATATGAATATTCAGTTGGTCCTGAACTTACATGATTTATTCTTGATGCATCCTTTGTTTTCTTGGTGCCGGTATATTGGCACATTCACAAGCTTCTGAAAGCATCACATCCACCTTCCATTTGGGTGTATAATATCTAAGTCTTCTATTTTATTTAAAGAAATAACATCTGATTTTAGATTCCCTGAGAGCTATGGACTACTTCACACATTTTAGGGTAACAAGCCAACATCCTCCAAGGATGCAGTTGCCAGAATATTATGTACAATCTTAGCTGAGTGTATCTATGTAATATACACATCTACATTTCTGATGTGTTCATACATTGCTTTGTTTAAAGCTCCCTTCTAGGGTTCAGAGTTCTTTGTCATCAGGTATTAATTCTGACACTTGTAAAAGAAAAATGAGTACCTATTCACATAAATGCTTTCCCATATACACTATAAACCAAATATTCTTATAACAGAGTGGTCAGGAATCGATTTCACTAAAACAGTGGGCCCCATCTGTACTATACATTGAAAACAGTATCATGTCACTTCAGACTGTCATGTCTTCCCCCAAAGAATTCTGGGAAATGTAGTTTGTTAAGGGCATTAAAAGTGGTTGGGAGATCCCTATTCCCCTCAGAATTCCCTGGGAAGAGGGACTGATTGCTAAATTACTCTGGAAAGTGTAGCTCTGTGAGGGGAACAACCCTCAGCAGCTTTAACAAACTACCGTTCCCAGAATTATTTAGGAGATGCCATGACTGTTTAAAGTGGTATAACGCTACTTTAAATGATACAGTCTGACAGGTGCAGTATATGGGATCTAAGAGATACATTTTTAGGTGTGACCTTTTAATTACACAGTGGGATCTGAAGCTCCTTAAGTCTGGCTCCTTTCTGGTGTTAGCTGACTTGCCATTAACAATGTTGTATCTCTGTGGCAGAGAGACATTTCTAAATTTGTCTGGCAGGGCAAAAAGCCCAGAATCAAGTTTAAGATATTAACAGATGCTAAAGAAAGAGGGGGCTTTGCCCTGCCAGACTTAAGGTTGTACTATGAAGCCGCAGCTTTCTGCTGGCTAAAAGACTGGCTACTTCTCGAAGACACTGACGTACTGGACCTGGAAGGTTTTAACAATGCTTTTGGTTGGCATGCATACTTATGGTATGACAAGGTTAAGATCAATAAGGCCTTTAAGAACCATATTGTCAGGAAAGCAGTATTTAATGTCTGGACAAAATACAAAGACTTATTGGAAAACAAAACTCTAAGGTGGCTTTCACCTCTGGAAGCTAAGGCCCGAAAAAGACCCAATATGGAGGCCAAATGGCCAAAATATTGGGAAATATTAGAAAAAGATGGAGACAATTGGAAATTGCAGAGTTTGGAGAAAATGAAGGACAAAGTGCGAGACTGGTTACATTATGCTCAGATTAAAGAAGTTTTTAAAAATGACAAAAAGTTAGGGTTCCAGGTGGAGAAATCGAAGTTAGAAACAGAATTGTTAGAACCAAAGACTAAGGTACTATCTAGAATGTATAACTTGCTGTTAAAATGGAACACACAAGACGAAATGGTTAAATCGGCTATGATAAAGTGGGCACAGGACATTGGGTATAATATTATGTTCGAGGACTGGGAAAGGTTATGGACCACTGGGCTGAACTTCACTGCATGTAATGCTCTGAAGGAAAATGTAATGAAAATGATATATAGATGGTACATGACCCCAGTTAAACTTGCCAAAATATACCATTCGTCTGATAATAAATGTTGGAAATGTAAAGAAAATGAAGGAACATTCTTTCACCTCTGGTGGACACGCCCTAAGGTGAAGGCTTTCTGGGAAATGATATATAATGAGCTGAAAAAGGTATTTAAGTATACCTTCCCTAAGAAACCAGAGGCCTTCCTTCTGGGCATTGTCGGCCAGAAGGTGTTAAAGAAGGACCGAACATTTTTTATGTATGCAACAACGGCAGCAAGGATACTCATCGCAAAAAACTGGAAAACTCAAGATCTACCCACACTGGAAGAGTGGCAGATGCAGCTGATGGACTACATGCAATTAGCCGAGATGACTGGCAGAATCCGAGACCTGGGAGAAGAGAGGATTGAGGAAGACTGGAAGAAATTTAAGATGTATTTACAAAAACATAATTTGGTTGAATGTTAAGAAGGATGCTAGATTATAAAAAATTGGCCACCACTAAATTAGATTTTAAATTTGATGATAAGTGAGATTAAAGAAAACATAAATTTTATGGAGAATTGTTAGACTATACTTGATTGAGTGGATATAAGATCGTAAACAAGTTGATAATTTGCTTGGAAAAATCTTTTAACGATGTAAGTGGGAGCGGGAGACGTGAGGGAGTCCAAAGAAGTGATGAAACTACGTTGTGATAGAAGCAAGATTGTTTATTATTGGTGCATTTGTATTTAAAAACTCTAATAAATATTTATATATATAAAAAAGGAATCTAAGAGATACATTTTTAGGTGTGACCTTTTAATTACACAGTGGGATCTGAAGCTCCTTAAGTCTGGCTCCTTTCTGGTGTTAGCTGACTTGCCATTAACAATGTTGTATCTCTGTAGCCATCGATAATCATGCCCTTGCCAATCCTCATCTAAAACCATCCAAGGTGGTAGTGACCATCACTGCCTCCTCTGGGAGCAAGTTCCAAAATTTACCTATGTGCTGCATGAGGAAGTACTTTCTTTGATCAGTCCTGAATTTTCCAAGATGCCTCTTCATCAGATGTCCAAAAGTTCTAGTGCTATGAGAGAGAGAGAGAGAGAGAGAGAACTTCTCTATCTTTCTCCATGCCCTGCATAATTTTATAAACTCCTATCCTCTTAGTCATCCTTTCTTTAACAGAAGAAGTCCCAAATGCTTCAGCCTTCCTTCTTGGGGAGCCGCTCCACCCCCTTGATCATTTGGGTTGCCCTTTCCTGAACCTTTTCTGAAAATATTCCAAATGTAGTCACAGCACAGATTTGTATAATGGCATTATGACAGGGGCAGTATTAATTTTCAGTTCATTTCCAGATGATCCCTAGCAACTCCCTCAGTGAATGTGTGGTGTGGAAGGGATAAAGGGAGCATCCCTTATGACAAGGAACCTTGCACTACAATTCCTGTCACTCCTGACCATATTGATTGGGGTTGATGGGAGTTGTAGTCCAATAATATCTGAAGGTGAAGGGTTCTCCATCCTTGCCTTCTGATATAAAGCTATTGGCCCTAGCACTATGACTTCCTAGCATAGTTGGATCATGTTAGAACACCTGCGTAGACTCTCTCCCACTCCCCAAATTGAAAAAAACCCCCCAGCACCAATGGGCTTTAACCCTGGTTAATTATGACTAGGATCTGCCCTAGGATTGCAACGTAAAATCTGAATTTCCTATTAGTGTATCTGGGAAAGCCCCTGCAGTTTTTCTGGAGATATAAGTAATACTAGCAGTTGTTTCTACCATGAATCACATTTTTCACTTCTGTTGAACTTTAAGCAGAGCCACAGCAGCACAGGCAAAATGAAAGCGAAACTTCTTGGTTTGGCATGCCGATCATTGAAACAGTTACGGCACTAGTGAGAAATGTATGTGCTTGCATACATTTGCACATCTGAGTCTCTGGAGTGAACGGAAAACTCCGCATGATACCAAATGATACCAAATGTGGTTGTTTCACGAAACCTGGCAGACGGACTTCCAGAATGTAACATGTAAAGTATCAGAGTCTCAGCCTCACAAGCCCACTTCAAGGGGTTCTTTACATTAAAAAAAGAAAGATCAAATGTTGACTTATAAGCTAATACTTAAAAAATAGAAAATGGTAGCAAATAGTCTGTTTTCAAGAAGATAACAGTTGGGATAACCTTTTTCTCTCTAGCTAATGTTTCCTCTGCAGTATCCACACAGAATAAAATGCAAAAAATAGAGAAGCACTCAAAGTTTATAGTATTCTAAAAGCTTTGCAGTATTTTTTAAAATTTCTATGTGATTGAGTGTGGTCATTTCAGGTTACAATGTATTTTTTAAAAAATAAGTTTGTATTTGTATTTCTTTTTCCAATTGTAAGTAGTAAGTGTTGAATAAATTTAATTAATAATGATAAAGCAATAATATTTTGGGGTGCACATGTGAGAGAAAGTTTGTAAAGTGACAAATAAATGCAATTAATAATAATGAAGTACAGTTGGCCTGCATCTTACATGGGGGTTCAGTTCCAAGGGTAACATGTATAGCCAAAATCACATTACCCTTGGAGCTGCCCCATGGCTCGCTAGCCTGCCTTCTAATAAGGTTGCCAGTGAGGAAGAAAAAGAAAGCATCCCTCCCATTCCCAGAGCTCGTGTGCTGAGCAGACCTTGCCCAGAAGCAAGGGGAATGGCTCTGGGATTGCTAGTGATGCTGTCATGAGATCTCACAGGCAATCTGACTTCCTGTGATATCTTGCTTGGAGACCTGAGGCTCAGGTGAATTTTGTGTGTATGGCAGCTGTCATCTGGTACGATGGCTGAGATCCTTCATTCACAGTGAATATCAAAAATGTACCTGAATGAGAACAAAAGTTTTCTGTAAGTTCAGAAGATTTTTACTTCTAATGAAATACCTTCATTGAATGAACAAACACTGTGCAAGAAGGCTAGATTTACAGATCAGTTTTATACTGGCTACATAAAAATCTATTGCAATGGGAAATTCATTGCAAACATCGTGAAGTAAATGACTGGCATATCTTTTTCTCCCTTCATTTTTATGAATGTTAATAGTGTGCAATCATTATTAGCGATTACTGTCACTTTCATGTGAGCTTGAAACACCCCTCCCTCCACCTTTTAGCCACTCTGTGAGTTTGGCAGGATTCCTAAAGAAGGTTAGAAGTGGCTTACAGTGAAATGCAGCTGGAAAAGTCAGTGAGCAACTGGTGACTGAAGAGGCTGCTGGAGAACCTTCTGACTTCATGAAATGAGCATTAATAATAATAATAATAACAATAATTTATTTATTATTTATACCCCACCCATCTGACTGTGTTTCCCCAGCCACTCTGGGCAGTTTCCAACAGAATATTAAAATACAATAATCTATCAAACATTAAAAGGTTCCCTAAAGAGGGCTGCCTTCAGATGTCTTCTAAAAGTCTGGTAGTTGTTTTTCTCTTTGACATCTGGTGGGAGGGCGTTCCACAGGGTGGGTGCCACTACCGAGAAGGCCCTCTGCCTGGTTCCCTGTAACTTGGCTTCTCGCAGTGAGGGAACCGCCAGAAGGCCCTTGGCGCTGGACCTCAGTGTCCAGGCTGAACGATGGAGGTGGAGACGCTCCTTCAGGTACACTGGACTGCTTCTTATATTGTGTTTAGGAGACATGGGCCACCCCTCAAACCAGAAATCTTGCTGTTCTGCAAGCGAGCTCCCACTCTTTGAATGCAACTCAAAGATATCGCAAATTACATAGGGTTTTTTTTTTTTTTGGAAAATGTTACAGTAAACCCATGCACCCAGTGAAATATTGCTTTCACTAACACCATCCTGGCTCCCAGTGCCTGATTAAAGCCTGTGGAGGCCCCTGGGCAATCAAAATCTCAGGGGGCCCCTTGTTTTGTGTACTCTAGGGGGATAACACAGAACTAAGAAAGCTTGATGGTAATTTTATTTCAAGATCAAATGAATATTATTTTGATCTGTTGTCACTGGACTCCTAAAAAGCATGGGGCCCATAGCTGGTGCCTACTCTGCCTGTTTGGTAGGTAAAGGTAAAGGACCCCCGGATGGTTAAGTCCAGTCAAAGGAGACTATGGGGTCGCAGTGCTCATTTTGCTTCAGGCTGAGGTCTATTTGGTAATCAGGCATTGTTGGCTCCAGCTTTGCATATGTGCTGAATGAGCACATCTGATACCTGCCATCTAGGCAAAGGGTTCAGCCAGTCCTTCTGATGATGGTCCAAAAGAACTGTAAGATCAGTGTGTTCAGTCCTGTTACCAAATGGGATTTTGTGAATTTTTTAAAAATAGAAATCCTCATGAAAATTCATCAGCATTTCAGTGTGACTATACACATTTTGGTGTGCAATTTTGCTTAATATACAATTTTTTGCATAGCAATTTCCCCTTAATATAATGTCTTTTTGCATGTTATCTTCACTAATATATGCATTTCTCTGTGTTACTTTCACTAATATTTACATTTTAATACAAACTTTATCGAGAATATGCAATTTTGTACACATTACTTAGCCAGAAAACTGTATTGCAAAATTCAGAGAAATGTGAATTTTCAAAGATGGCTATGTTTCATAGACAGACTATGAAGTTCACTGGGTGACCCTGGGCCTGTCATAGTATCTTAGCCGAAAAGGCTGATGGGATTAAATGAAAAGGGGGAGAACCATGTATGTCACCTTGAGCTCCTTAGAGAAAAAGGAGGGATATGAAATAAATAAATAAGTATGTATGTGGTGGGCTGCAGGCTCCTCCTCTCTGCTTTATAATCTGTAGGAGAGGTAGCTAACCCCTAAGTATAGCTTCTTAGACCTTAGCTATGTAACCTATTCAGAAATAATGGAGTCTTTTAATGATAGTGTGAGGACCAACTAGTGGTCTCTGACAATAGCAGATAGGGTAAAATGCGTGGCAACGTCATCTTCATATAAAATAATGATAATAATAATAATAATAGCCCTTCACTGTAAGGTCCAAGGCGGGTCACAGAAATTCAAAAATACAGTATTTGAATCAGTTTAAAACAAGTATCACTATGCCCTCATGCTATATTACATATGGTCTTCAAAGTACTTTTCCTCCCACTTTCTTTGGGCTGCTACAGCCTTCTGAGAGAAGAAGTCTGGAAGTTCCCAAGTATAGCACGTAATTTTCCTAAACTGCACGTGGGAGAAAAAGCTGTAGACAGACTATTATTTTCTCAGTGAATCGAAAGGGACATGGTGGAGTCACCATTGCTCACGGTGTGCACACTCATTTTTTTCTGTCTCACTTTCTTTTCCCCCAAGTTAGCAATTGCAGGTTTTGTAATGAAAAAGGGGATGGGAGTAGGACAACAGAAAAAGTGTGTACATACTTCAGGCGATGCTTGTTCTATCTTTAAAGACTAAACTCAGTTCTGGCACCTCTCAGGTGGGCACCATTGCCATTACAAGAAAACTAGGGAGGTGTTCATGGTGAGTTCTGGCACCTATTTTTATAGAAAAAATAGCACTGATCATGGTGATAATGATGATAATATTTCAGAAGCAGAAGAATGAGAGAGAAGGGGGAAAAGATAAGTTGGCCCCCACAGTGATTCATTGGGTTGAGGTGCCTTGAAAAAGAAGCACGACGAAGCCTTCTGGATGTATTCCCAAAGCTGAAGAAACTGACAAAGCATAAAGGATCTAGATATGGCGAAGAAGCTTATCAGCAGGCATTAATCTAAATTTGTGAGGTGATATTGCTAATGTCCAGGATGGGCAGAGATGGTAAGCAGTCATGAGCCATAGCAATTATGTTTTGTACCATAGAACTGTGGCAAGGCGACAGTGGCAGTCTTAGCCAATCAGTGTATCCATTTTTTTAAAGGAACAACTAGGTTAAAATTCTCAGGATCTGCAAACAGAGATGCTTATTTTAATTAGGGCAGAACATACTTGCTGGAGGGAATCCATTATTCACAAGAAATAATTAATGACCAAATTAGAGATAAAACAAAATAAAAAAATTCCTTCCAGTAGCACCTTAAAGACCAACTAAGTTAGTTCTTGGTATGAGCTTTCGTGTGCATGCACACTTCTTCAGATACACACGAAAGTTCACTGGGTGCATGCACACTTCTTCAGATGCACACGAAAGCTCATACCAAGAACTAACTTAGTTGGTCTTTAAGGTGCTACTGGAAGGAATTTTTTTATTTTGTTTTGACTAAGGCAGACCAACACGGCTACCTATCTGTAACTCAAATTAGAGATGTTACCTATACCAAGAATGGCATTGATTCTAGGGGATTAATTAAGATCTGACACTTTTACTCTGATCTGTGGCTTGCAACGTCTTATCAATGCCGTTACTTCCCATCATCTTGCCAGAATTGGTATTTGCGTGCACTACACCTGCTTTCTCTGGTTTACCGCGATGGAACTGATACAAAATTAAAGACACAAAGAGCAAAGCCAAACTATCCAAACACACAGGGCCGTCTTACCCATAGGCGCTAGGGGTGCGGGGCACCCGGGCGCCGGGCTCTCAGGGGCGCTGGGCTGAGAGTCCGGGGCCTGAGATTTGAGTCCAGGGAAGTGCCTGCCCGTTGGTCAGAGCACCGTGGGGGGCTCTTCTGCTGCGGGCTGCTCTGCGCCATGAGTTCGGGGGCGACCAAGACAGCGAGACGCTGAGGCAGCCGGCTGGCTCCACCCTCCTGCACGCCTGGGACTGGGCAACCTGGGGGGGGGGCACCGGGCAGATGCATATGCTTAAGACAGCCCTGCATACACAAAGTCTTGTGACACACACAGAATTCCAGTTGAACAAAACACCTTGGTAACACTTTATATATCAATTAATCTCACCATAGTCTTGACCACAACGCAGAGAGCAATTACAGATATGACCAAGGATGTGCATACTCCCAGGTTGCGTGTGTGTGTTGGAGCTCATATGCTGTGCTCTCATTTATGTAGCTTTATATGCTACATAATGTGCTGCTGAAGCAGACCCCTGCAGCCAACAGGATTGCACCTTCCATAAGCGGGTGCTCAGTTTGACTGTGTGTGCATTCCCCTAAATATGTGATTGAGTTTGACAGAAGCGTAAGGAATTGACATATCTCTGGCAAGTCATGCATCTGGTGTTGGTAGCAAGAAACTTGTTTGCAAAAGAAATGGAGATCAGCAGTGATTCCAACAGAGAAAATGTGAGAGTTTGTCTCAATGACCAAGTTGACTCATTAGGCCAGATTTAAAGAGAAAAGACAAAGATAAAATAAATTTGCAACAAATTGGCAGCCATTTATTGAATAAAGCAAGGATCTGGGCTTCATCAAAATATATTGTGGTTTTACGTTGTTTTGAATTCAGGTTTAGTGAGAATGTTTAAATCATTTAATCTCCTGTCATAAATTTATGATACAGATTCTTGTCTCTTTCTCCCTCTCTTCATTTTTAATATTTACTTTAGTTAATTCCTTTTGAAAGATGGTTCATGACTGATTCATTTCACAGATACTTTATAATTGTAATTTTGCAGATGTTCCATTTAAATTTGGATACCTCCTTTTTAAATAAAAAACATATAATTATATGCTTCTAAAAAGAATAAAGGGAGGGGAGAAAGCTAGTAGGTTTTGAGCTAAATACCAACCCCACCTCCTGTATTGTATATCTGGATAAAGTTGGTCAGATTAAAAACTTGAAAAGTTTTTATGTACCCTAAATTTTATTTTAAAATTAAATCCACATTCTTCAGCTGCTTGCAATAAAAATGAAAAATCTATTCTTGTGTAATCAAAATTATATCACAGTAAGTTATGCAGATAGTAAACTGTGCAAAAAAGAAAAGAAAAAAAAAAACAGTGAAAATGAGAGTGCTGCGTTACTTGTGAAACTGCCTGCAACTGATGCCTTGATAAAAGTTTTCTCTGTAGTCGCTAATTTATAGGAAAAGTTAGTTTCTGTGGCTTGAAAGCTTATTCCTCCCCCCCACAAAAAAGCCACATTCTAGAGAAGTGCTTGCATTAGACTTAACATGGAGGCCTACTGGCCAAAATATTTGGAACTAATTGAAAAAGTTGGTGACAATTGGAAGCTGCAGAGTTTTGAAAGTGTAAAAAACAAGGTGCGAGACTGGTTGCATTATGCTCAAATTTGGGAAATTTTTAAAACAGACAAAAAGGTTGGGTTCCAGGTGGAAAAATCGAAATTAGAGACAGAATTGTTAGAACCTAAAGACAAATTACTCTCAAGAATGTATAACTTGCTGCTTAAATGGAATACCCAGGATGAGATAGTCAAATCCGCCATGATAAAGTGGGCACAGGATATTGGACATAACATTATGTTTGATGACTGGGAAAGGTTATGGAACACCGGAATGAAATTCACGGCATTCAGTGCCCTGAAAGAAAATATTATGAAAATGATATACCGGTGGTACATGACCCCAGTCAAGCTTGCTAAGATATATCACCTGTCTGATAATAAGTGTTGGAAGTGTAAAGAGGCGGAAGGGACATTCTTTCACCTCTGGTGGACCTGTCCGAAAGTGAAGGCCTTTTGGGAAATGATCTATAATGAGTTAAAAAAGGTACTTAGATATACCTTACCCAAGAAACCGGAGGCCTTCCTTCTGGGCATTGTAGACCAGAATGTGTTAAAGAAGGATAGAACTTTTTTTTATGTATGCTACAACAGCAGCAAGAATTCTCATCGCAAAGTGTTGGAAGACACAAGATTTACCCACACTGGAGGAATGGCAGACGCAGTTGATGGACTATATGGAACTGGCTGAAATGACTGGCAGAATCCGAGACTTGGGAGAAGAAACAATGGAAGAGGACTGGAAAAAATTCAAGGACTATTTGCAAAAACATTACAAGTTGTATGAATGTTAAGAAAATGCACTTTTTAGGAAATACTAGCCCCAGCAATTGCAATTAGGTGAAATGAAAACTAAGGCACAAGAAGTTAGAGGTGGAATTAAGAAAATTTTTTATTGCATTATGTTTTAATTAAAATACATAAGATTAGGGTTATAATAATTTCGATCTTGGTAACATGATGAATTGAAAGATACAATAAGTAATGAAATAAGATAACAAATAGCTGAAGATTTTGTACTATGAACATTGGGTTATAAATATGTTGAAATGGGTAACATGACAAAATGAACATTCTAGAGAAGTGCTTGCATTAATCTTTAGCCACAAAGCCTTGAAAGAGACTTTTGGCTCCTTAAAAATGAGCAGATGCCTTATAGCATGGTATAAACAAAGCCTACTGTGGATCTGGAACAAGAGGCTCTATTCCATGAAAGCTTACGCCACTGTAAAATCTGTTAGCCATTTTTCTTCTTAAGAGAGTATCATCAAAAGCCTTCAAAATGGTTTTAAATTGTATGGAGTCCAGCAGAGATCCTATGACGTTTAACAGAGGCACAACCCATGTTTCCATGACATCTGTAGAAGAGTAGCGCATTATTTAACCACAGTTGTCTCAAAAAATAAAAAAGAGTGTATGATTAATCTAAAGAAAGAAAAAGAAGACACTTCAGAGATTATTCATGGACAAAATTCCCTTTTATTTAGGGCATAGAACTAAGTTCCTCTTTTTACACACTTAAGACAAATTTGTATTGCCTATGAATACCAAAACGGTACCTCACCATTTAAATTTTCCAAAGCGTATGGGGGGAAAAAGACAACAGGTGATATTTAATACTAGTCAGAGTAGACCCACTGCCCACTGTATGACTTAAATCTTTGACCAATCCAATAGGTTTTCTATCTTCCCTCACATTTCTAATGTATGAACAGGTTCTGGTTTTCTCAGCAGTAATGATTTTGAATTCCTAGTACCCACATAGCCTTAACATTTCTAAGATGTCTATGAGGCTTATTTGTGTATGTGTAGCTGCGATTCCATAGCTTTAAAGTGGATTAGACAAAGGAGAAGTCTACTGATGGCTACTAGTCATGATGGCTATACTCTGCCTCCACAGTTGGAGGCAGTGATGCTTTTGAATAAGCAGGAGGGGAGAGGGCTCTTGTGTTTGAATCCTGCTTGCTGGTTTCCCACAGACTTGATCCAGAAGACTCTTCTTACGTTCTCATACAGGGCTGTTATATCTAAGAACCTAGCAAGCTGCCAAACCATTGATTCATCTAGTTCAGTATTGCCTACATGGGTCTTCATCTCTCTAGATTTTTCTCACAAATCTTTCTCATCACTAGCTGGAGATGCCAGGGACTGAACCTGGAACCTTTCACAGGCAAGTTTATTTATTCATTTAGAACATTTTTTCCCTGCTGCCCGCAAAGATAAGTCATCGGGGTGGCTTGCTAAAACCAACAACAGAATAAAGCAGTTTAATAAAATATAAAACCATAAAACTAATGCAGCGTACAACCAGCACAGAGGATACAATTTATTTCTTTGTGGCACTTTTATGCTACGCAATTAACCAAGTCCTTTGAGTGGTTCACAAAACTGTAGAAATCAATTAAACATAAAATGCAATTGAAATACAGTCAAATATCTAAAAGAAAAATCAACACAATGCTGTACTGACACAAAAATCAACATAAGAGTTATGGAGAGCAGCATAAGATAGTTATAAAGCATCTCTAAAACCCAGCAGGAGAGGAAACAAGGAATGCCAAGATCTAAAATGCTCAACTACTCAACAAACTATACTTTGCTTCCAGGACCTCCCACAACTAGTAGACACTGACTGTCTACTAGGCTATCTAGAGACATCTGCAACCACCTGGGCAGGCAATTCTCCCTGCAGTCTGTATGCCAGCCATGCACCCAACTATCTATGTTCCTATTAATAGAATTATGCATTACCACCCTTGGAGAAGTATCCTCAGCTTGGGGTTCTTTCTAAGGGATTGTTTCCCATCATTTCCCATGTGGTATGGGTCTTGCCTTTGAATCTTGGGACTTGCTTATATACTCACTTACTTTTGCCAATAGGATATGAACACAGCTGGGTATTTGCCTGTAAATAACAGACATGCTATTCAGGAGGGCTCTGTTGCTAACTCAGAGCGAAGAGACTCCTGTGCAAACAGTAATTTAGCGCTGGAGTTGCCATCCCATTGATGAAAACCACGCACATTGTGAGCATATTTGCCAAGCCTATAGTTAATACTAGGGTTCTACAGATGGTAGGATTCCAGCTTAGCCCCGAGAGTGAATCCACTCTAACTCATACAAAGACTGTAATAAGCAGTTGTAAGGATTGCAGGAAAGGGACTAAGTCTGCAGATCTTGCCAAGATTTTGACAGTCGAGTGGAGGTGAATGAGAGAAAAAGATACCTCTTTCTTCTTTCTCCCTCCCAAGTCAAACAGGAGTTTCTGTGCACTGTAACCTTAATCTCAACTACTAGAATGAATGCTCTGGTATTATAATAAAAGTCATTTTCAGAATCTTTCAAAGCTCGCCTCATGAATATTTGGTGTTCTTCTTCCCTCCCTCCTCTCAGTTATTTTTTCATCACAATTTGGACCTGATCCCAAGTCAAACGGAAAAGCTGCCTTTCCTTCCTTTGTGACTGTAGCGATAATCATTCTCCCAACATGTAAAGTATTAACAATCAGATCCAACGTTAGCCCACTGATTCTAATTTACATTTTAAACACCCAAGTTTGCTTGGAAATTCCAGTGCAGCACAACCCTATGAATGTTTGATCGTAGTAGGATTGCTTCTACACTACTCCTTGTCGTAATTTCTTCACTCATTTTTCATGACAAATCCAGATCAACAAATCCTCAGTGAACTGGTAGAACAATATCGATGCTTTTCAGGGATAACTGTGCCTAAAATAAAAGGTTTCCTGTTATAGGTTCTGGAAATCTTATTGTTTCTTTTCCAGCTCACCTGGAGGTTTAGTGATGATTTCTCCCTATAGGCAACTCCTGCTCCTCACGGTGTGTATGTTTAGTTGCTAGTTTCCTTAATTTCTTTTTCTCCTTTTCATTTTTAATAGTGAAACATACTAGCTCACTTTAAAAGGATATAAAAGGCGAGAAAGAAAGCATGGAAACCAGGAATTAAACAATTAAGGGGCAATTAATCACTAAGCCTACTGCTGCACTGAAAGGGAAGGAATAAAATGGCTAGAATCTGTAAACAGGAAGCTTTTAATTAACATTGGAAGGGAAATTTGTTGAACTGGATGAACATGACTAAACCTTATAGCAAAATCTTGGTCATAGAAATGGGCGTTGTTAGATAATATAACTAATAAGTAGATGTGAAACTTTAATTTCAATCCTTTACACAAGTAACTGCAGCAAAGCATGCCTTATCAGCTCTAAATGGCTCTCATGTGGTTGCAAACTAAATCCTTGTTGTTGTTGTTTAGTCGTTTAGTCGTGTCTGACTCTTTGTGACCCCATGGACTAGAGCATGCCAGGCACTCCTGTCTTCTACTGCCTCCTGCAGTTTGGTCAAACTCATGCTGGTAGCTTCGAGAACACTATCCAACCATCTGTCCTCTGTCGTCCCCTTCTCCTTGTGCCCTCCATCTTTCCCAACATCAGGGTCTTTTCCAGGGAGTCTTCTCTTCTCATAAGGTGGCCAAAGTATTGGAGTCTCAGCTTCACAATCTGTCCTTCCAGTGAGCACTCAGGGCTGATTTCCTTAAGAATGGATAGGTTTGATCTTCTTGCAGTCCATGGGACTCTCAAGAGTCTCCTCCAGCACCATAATTCAAAAGCATGTGGGCTTATTCTTAGATATGCATAGGACTGCAGTCCCAGGTTATTTCTGCATGAGTGCTTTTGTTTTGATTATTTTTGCTTGGGTGTCCACTGTTTCAGTCTATTGGCACCCTTTTAGAAGTTAGAAGGTCAGGGATAATGAGAGCTGTAATTGTAGTCCTCAGGTCCTCCATCCCTTCTGTAGGTCTTTAAAAGGATTTGAGGCCCACATTTGAGAAAAAGACCAGATTGCCTGTGCATTAAGACACAGTTCAGCTTGAGTCATCATATATGGGAAATGTGACAGTGAAAATCATAGGGAAAATCCCTGCTGGCTGTGTGGTTTTTGTTTTATGCCTGAATGCAAGCTCCTTTGGATGGTGGCATTCTGAAAAAGAAAGAAAGAATAGAAGTATAGATAGGACATGAACTATTTATTCCACACTCACATGCCCAGATTGATGCATGTACATGGACCATGAGTCCAGTGGAATTTACTCTTTTGCAAGTGAGCTTGGGATTGCAGCCCAATTCTGTTACTGTATACTCATGTCCTCATTTTAGCAGGGATGTATGTATATTGTATGAAAACATGTACCTTTGGTAAACCAAGGCTGTTGTAGCTGTCTAACTTAATTGCATGTCAGAATCAAAGGCATGTAAAAGAACTCACTTTCAGACAGAATGAGTGTATCTGGAGAGGATGCAGAAGGGGAAAAGAAGCTCCTCTTGTATGCTAAAAGGATGCTTATTGCGTAAGTAATTGCTGTTTCAAAATGTGATGGGATATCTGTTACTAAAGATGACTTGTCAGTTCTGTCGAGCCGCGTGTGTCCATGACTTGATTGGTTGTTGGGTGCTTGCTCAGAGAGAAAAGAGAGCCTTAAATGTGAACTGTTTGTTTTCGGGGGGGGGGGGGGAGTTGTCATATAGCAATATAATTGGAAAAGCCCACCAGATGGCAGTAGCATCCCATGCCAGTTGACAAACTCTTATGAGAATTTTCTGCTCCCTCCTTTTCCGGCACTGCTAGCCTGTTCTTCTTGTTGTTTTTAAACTAAATCAATTCAACAGCAGTCAGATTTTAAAGTTTAGCTTGTCCATACCAGTAAATGCAATAACAGCATTCTAAAATAAATAGATGAAGCAGCTTAACCAGGGTGGGGATAGATATATCTAGAGAGAGAGAGAGTTCTTGGAGGAGTTTAGCTGAGACGGGATTTACAGGTGCTAATCACAATATGAGCTCTTCTCTCTCTCTCTCTCTCTCTCTCTCTCTCTCTCTCTCTCTCTCTGACTCTGTCTCTCTGTCTTTCTCTCTCTCTCTCTCACACACACACACATCGGGGGCGGGGGAGAGAAGAGCTCATATTGTTATTAGTACCTGCAAATCCCGCCTCATCTAAACTCCTCCGAGAACAAAATAGGATTACAATGCTTTATGGGCTTATTAAGGAGAAGTTATCGCTTGTGTGAACATGGGTTTAGCAAATTCCTGGTGGCCCAGCACTTGTGTAATTACCCAGAATACTGGGAATCTTGCGCAGTTGTAGCTGTTGGCTCAGGAGAGCACACACTGATACTTAAGTAGCAAAGCAACATTTACGATGAGTCTGACTGTAAGTCCACTATGCAGTGGTATGGCCACTTTTTGTATTCTGTTTTGTATGCACAATGTGTAGCACATAGCCAGCGTTTGTTCAAGAAGACAACAATTACAACAGCATTAGCCCTCCCCTCCAAGGTCCAGGCACATCACCTATTATTTTGACATAATGTTTTCATGAAAGCGTATGGGCTGTTAACAGAATAATAGGTCAGTCAATGCGTGTATAACAAACATGGCATACTTGCCCTTCCTCTAGAACTTCTAGGTCCATGGTAATTTCATGCTTTGATACGATTGAGAAGGGAGCCACAGTGGCAAAAGCAGGTATCTTTTCATCATCTCTGGGGAAATGGTGCTTGAAGAGAGTGCATAATTTTTGCAGTGGGAAACCAACGGCCCATTAAACCCATTATTCCGTTTATAGGAATGGATGTATAAGGCAATCTAACAGAGGATATAACAGTAGAGGGCCGTCGTTGAGAATTTGTTGATCCAGCAGTTTAACAGTTAAAGGTATGCTAAGATGGCCTTATTTCACTTTTTTAATGGCCCAGTATTTATTTATTTAGTTATATTGCTTAAAACTGGGAATATGAAATGGAAACTAATATGGTACGCTTCCATGAAGACAAAAAATTGCTGAAGTTATACACAACTGTATCAGGAATTTGCAGTGGGATCCATGAAGTCACCTTGAAACAAAGGTCTAAACCTGGCTATTTCTCATAGTATGGTCACCACAAGGAAGCCTCCATGTTGGAGCTGTAATTTATAGAGCCACTGTCCATAAAGACTGCTCTGATTGCTTGCCCTATGCCATGTTTTTATTAGAGACTGGTATTGGACTGGATGGTTTAGGTTAAATCAGATTTATTCCCATGTTGGGTGGTTCTTCTGAATTATAACTGTCATGTGCAGCAGGTGCCCTGTGGAAGTGTTTCCACTGGCTTGCAAATGGCCATGGAGCAAAATAGTTGACCTACATCATTTATTAAAGGTGGCATCAGGCATCTCTAGTTAACATGTAGACACATTTGCATGTTGGTGCCCCTAGATCAGTGTGCAGTTTTATGTCCTTCTGCAGTGTGAAAAATATCAGGAGTAATTTCATCCACACTGCTCCCACTGCTAGTTTGGGAAGCGGTGTGCACATGGTGTTAGTCACAATCCACATCTATTGTGTTGTTTATTAAATATTATTAAATAATATATTAAATATTATTACTATTAAATATTAGAGAGCCAGTGTGGTGTAGTGGTTAAGAGCAGTAGACTCGTAATCTGGGGAACCAGGTTCGTGTCTCCGCTCCTCCACATGCAGCTGCTGGGTGGCCTTGGACTAGTCACACTTCTTTGAAGTCTCTCAGCCCCACTCACCTCACAGAGTGTTTGTTGTGGGGGAGTAAGGGAAAGGAGAATGTTAGCCGCTTTGAGACTCCTTCGGGTAGTGATAAAGCGGGATATCAAATCCAAACTCTTCTTCTCTTCTACTGTGTTTTTGATGTGTTTTCCCCTAAACCAGTTTGATCTGAATTGAGAAACAGACCGAACTAGTTGTGTTTCAAGCTGGTAATGTGTACACAGCCTGAAAATTTGCTGGAAACTTTTCTGACAGTCCTTGCTCCCTAGAGTTTTATCCCCAATACAGTAGGGGATGCCAAAATACATACCTTCTCAGTGGAATCCTAATCCACTTAGCTGTTCAAACAACATCAACCTATCAAAGGATTTTAGATTGTTCAAAGGCTTTTCCATTGTTTAGTAAGACATTTATCCGAGCAGAGGATATAGATTTGGGATCTCGCTGAGGTCTGTGTTACACCTACTGTAATTACATACATTCACCATATGCATTCACTTACAGGTTGCGTGCAATGATTTATTTGAAACATCAGTGGGAAGATGGAATATAGAAAACAGAACTCATATTGCAAGCTCGGAATTTGTCCTCTTCACCTTTCATGAATAACTGCTTTGTTTCTTTAAGTGAAGGATCTTGTTTCACACATGTGTGCTATTTAATGAACCAGCAGGTCATTGAACTGCCTACAGTTGTTACACGCACCACAGTGCATATCAGTTATTTTAGGCACCAATTACTACTGCTTCTACATTGATGGTGATCAGGAAGGGGGGAGATGTCTAAGATTTTGTTGTTTTCACAGTAGAGCAGGGGTACCTAATTGTCATGCTTACCTGAGCAAATAGACCCCCAACCAAGACCCCATCAGTTTTGGTGATGGTAAAAATAGAATGGAGTTTAAACCTATCTGCCCAGCTCTGCAACCTGATGGGGATGAAAATGGCTGCTAACCCATCTTGTCTAAGCTTGTTTTTCATGGGCAGGCCCAAGGTTGATGGTACTGCCTCAGGCTGCCCACAGCTGTGTCCAATTCAGCTGCACTCCCCTCACCCAGTTGCAGGTGCAACAGGTTTGTTAAGTTTCCCAGGGGGCCAAAAGCATGGGGGAAAGGCCCCACTCCACTCACAACTCTTTCTTTACCCTCTCTAATGGTTGAGCTTAATCAGATGATCCTTGAGGGCTTACAAAATGCTATGCCCTTACTCACAGTTTGATTTCAAACTGCACAGGCAAACATAATGGGGTGCCTGATGTCACTGTGATGTCAGGTGATTGTCAGATGGGCTCACCCATCAAACTTGGCCCATAGGGAGAAGGAAGAGGAGGATCAGGCCCACAGGACAGACTCAGTTCACTGCTCCTTGACCTAACCTGATCTGGTGTCTACACTGTGCTTCAGTTTTTGTTCAGTCTACGTGCATAATGCCTGAAAGGGGCTTATGTGTCACACGTGTCAAGTCTTTCATGTACGCATCAACCTAGGTAAAGTGCACCTTCAATTGAGTTTGTACAGCTCATTTCAAAATATTATTTCAGTGTATGCAGATTTTTACTGATCATTTCTGTGCTGCTTTGTACTATTTTTTAAAAGCAGTCCTTGTATAATGTGCATGCAGGCTGATATATTTTGTCCTTTTTGTTGCTGTGGCCTATGGCTGAAGTAACGTACAAATACACCCAGATAAGGAGAGATTACAACACACATAAATGATGTGTTTGCCTGCATTTAACCCTGGGCACGAGGAAGTGGGGTATATTAAATGTTATGCTGGCAGGATTTCCAATTTAGTGGAACCAGAAGGACTCCCCCCCCCCGGTCTTTTTCTCTCTGCAGAAATTAATAATGACATGCCAGTTCTGGAAAAGGTAATTGGCAAATAATCCTAACATCCCAGCCAATGTTTAGCTCTTATTAAAGGAGATGCTTGAGGCCATGTATTTTGCTGAATGTTTGATGGTTTTCTGCAGTTTTCCAAACAGGCATTTGATAAAAAGAATACTAATGTGATGTAATGAAAATCTTCCTTTGAAAAATGACCAGATTGCAGCTTTTGAACGTATGATAAGAGTTCCTGGCTGGTACTTCTATATGCAAGGAAGAGCTGACCAGTTTTGCATGCCACCTCTACCGACAATATTCACAGACTGTTCTACTGCTACTCAGCAGCAGAAGAGATGGCAACAGGCTCGTTCCTCCAATGGATCATGCCCAAGGGCTTGGGGATTTGGATGTTTTGTGTGGTGCAGCACAGTCAGGCCTTTTTGATAAGAAAACTTTTTGGGGGTATTGTTGGAAGAAGAAGAAGAAGAAGAAGAAGAAGAAGAAGAAGAAGAGGAGGAGGAGGAGGTGGAGGAGGAGGAGGAGTTTGGACTTGATATCTCGCCTTTCACTCCCCTTAAGGAGTCTCAAAGCAGCTAACAATCTCCTTTCCCTTCCTCCCCCACAACAAACACTCTGTGAGGTGAGTGGGGCTGAGAGACTTCAAAGAAGTGTGACTGGCCAAAGGTCACCCAGCAGCTGCATGTGGAGGAGCGCAGATGCGAACCTGGTTCACCAGATTATGAGTCCACTGCTCTTAACCACTACAGTGGTACCTCTGGTTAATAACTTAATTTGTTCCAGAGGTCCATTCTTAATTTCAGGCTTGCTTAGTGTAGCTCTAATTTTGGTAATAGAAGTAGGTTGTTTTTGTGGGTTCTCAGCCACACATGCATAGCAACACACATGTGTGCACACAAATGACATGTGTTTGGATCTTTAACCAAGTGAAATGGTGCACCATAGAATACCCACCCACCCAAGAAGAATCCTGATGGATCAGACCAAAAGCCCATCTAGTCTCACACTGGCCAACCGATGCCCATGAGAAGAAGCACCCTCCCCCTTATGATTCCCAGCACCAGAGGCATACTGGAGGCAGGACAGTAATGTATAGCCTTCATAATGTCTTATCCACAAGGTTGTCCAATTTGTTTTTAAAGCTTTCTAGGTTGGTGGCCATTAAATTTTTAACAGGGATAATCAGCAACAAGACAATAAGCCAGAGTTTAGAGTAATGAAGCATACAGTTTATTACAGAAATAGATAGACTAATGGTTTTGGAAAGGTAACACAATAGCAGGTCCTGGGAAGTCTCTCCAAAAAGCATGAATGAGAGATGGGCTACCTGGCTCTGATGTAGTTATTGTCCCTAACCAGTGATTTATTGCATTGATTTAATCTGTGTCTCCTACTCTCGCAGCAGCAACAGCAGCAGACTGGGGAGAAGAGGACCGCCTTTCCTCTCAGATAATCAAGGTTCTGTGCAATCTCAGTAACAGCTCTAATTTTCCTTTTTAATGAAACAATGGTATGCCATACTGAGGTAAGAAAATGTTGATCATTTTTCCTACCTAGGCAGTCATCTTTTCACAAGGGCCGACATTGATGCTGACATCCAACATTGCCTGAGATCTCTGAGTGCAGCGTTCTCCAGATTGAAGCATGGAGTGTTTGAAGACGGCGGCATTCCCAGGGAAACCAAAATTCTTGTTTACAAAGCTATTGCACTACCAACCTTACTGTATGCTTGTGAAACGTGGATCACTTATAAACACCATCTCCAACTCCTCGAAAGATTCCATCAACGGTGTCACCTGGGAAGACAGGCAAACTAATGTCAGTGTACTGGAAGAAGCAAAGTTCACCAGTGTTGAAGCTTTGTTGGACTGGTCATGTTGTTCAGATACCTGATTATCATATTCCAAAGCAACTACTCTATTTCCAATTTAAGAATGGAAAGCTTAGTGCTGATGGACAACAAAAGAGTTTTAAAGATGCTCTCAAGGCAAATCTAAAAAGTGTAGTCTAAACACAGATAACTGGGAATCACTTGCCTGTGAGTGCTCAAATTGGAGACTAGCCTCTACCAAAGGTACCATGGACTTTGAAGAAGCACGAACTCAGGAAGAGAGGGAGAAATGAGCTAAAAGGAAGGCAGGTTTGGCAAATCCTCACTGTGATCAACTCCCACCCAGAAACTATGTCCCCACTGTGGAAGGATGTGCAGATCCAGAATTGGCTTTCACAGTTACTCACGGACACAATGTTAAGACCATATTCATGGAAGACAATCACCAAAGAAGAATAGATGTCATACTGTGGTAAGAAAACCCCCTAGTCACTCTTAACAGACCCAGTTCAGCTGAGCCAGATAAGTGAACAATGAGATTTCTATATCACACAGTATCTGCCTTCTATTAGGCTGCAAATTCTTGACACAATCACATCAATATTAATCTTCTTGAGTGCAACACAGAAGTCACTGCAATTATGAAAAGAGCCTACTGCTAATGACTTTTGTACTATATTATGAAAAAGATCAATATTAACAATTTAAATGAAAAACGCTAAGTGGAAAGTGAAGTTGCTAATGCAAAAGCTGGGGTGAGGGAAAACTCTTTCCAAATGTGACATCGTTCGCCTTTTATCCTTACTTTCAAAGTAAGCAAAGGAGTGGTTCTGCAAGAGAGAAGGCTACCCCCAGAGTCTCATATGCCACTTGTTATTTTAGAAGCTGGTTTTGGACTTCAGCGGAGTTTAGCTGAGTTAATTGCTTAAATGTGCCAGCTAGTTACTGCATGTATGAAACCTGGATACCATTTTACAGAGTAATTTCTAATGAGATGCTGAAAGGTTTAGGATTCAACTAAGGAGAACAAAAATAGGAGATGAGGGTATAAAAGCAACAATTCTAAAATAAGATGCCATAGCATTCATTATTGTAGGTTATAAAGGTTGGGTTTTTTTGTTTTAAAAAAGCAGTGGTAAATGGAAAAATGATTAATTATGTTTAGAGTCCTTCAAGTTTATTTTTTCTCCTATCCTTAAGTGATTTTTTTATAGGCTGTAAAATAAGAGAGGGAAAGTGGTGCCAAATGGTGTGATTTTAAGAAATTAAAAGGGGTGCAAAGCAAAACGTGTAATTCATTTTTAAATCTTTTGACATCCAGGTATTAAAGTATGCTATCTTATTTTGTTCAAGGTTGCAAAGACAGTTTGTCATATTTTAAAACCTCACTTGATGTGTTACTTTTATGTATTCAACATAATTAAGTGGTAAAGCTTCTTCTAGCCAGGTGCTTTTTAAAAATGGGTCCCCGTGTGTTGTTTGACTACAATTCCCAGAATCCCTGGCCTTTGGCTAAACTCACCTGGGATGATGAGAGTTGCACTCCAACAACATCTCATGACTCTAGGTTAAAGAATACTGTTGTAGACTATACAGTATAGACTGCTATAGGCAGTAGGTGGGAATCACATGCTTGCTAGGTGGGGGGAACTGTGCACAGAAAAATCACCCATCAGGAAGAAGATGAGACCAAGCCCTTCTTTCTGACATCCTCTTTTTCTATCGGGAGGGATTTGAGGAACTGCTCTCTCCCACTGTAGAGACGCGGTATGCATGCAAAAACACAGTCTGATATGGGCACAGTCCAGGAGAAGCTTTCCTACCAAATCCTGTTGCATGCATAAATACAAACTCATCAAGTGGAAATTAAAATCCTGCAGAATGTATCAACTGGCTTTTCCTTGGTTTAGTCATTCATTTGCAATGCTAGTCTTGGCAGATCGAGTATGCTTCAGAATGATTCCGAAAATGTCTACCGGGGCAGGAATGGCTGCATTTAAAATGAAACAAAATGAGCCCAATGGGAAACTAATTTTAATCCGTATTTCATTTGTGTGGATAACAGTGTTTATGTAGATTGGCTCTTTTAAAGGCCATAATGTTAATGTAAGCAAAAGATTCCCACTGTCCTACATTGCAGTTTCTCCCTCTGTTGAATTTGTGTTGGAGGCTTAATAGATGCCTTAATTTAATGGCAATAGTGCACTAATTGAAAAGGGTACCTTGAAGTGCTGATGCGGCAGATGTACCCCTGCGAACAACAATTATGCAGAAACTCAAGACAGACAAATCATGCACACTACAAAGCAGAGAGGGAGGGAGGGGAAAACAATTCAAATGGCAAAAATGCACTTCTCTGAAGTGCCACTTTCAATCAAACACTGACTCTTATAGAACATGAATTTTCTTCAGGGCTTCTTGCAATTTACAGTATTTGCTGATTGTCCTACAAATGGTATCCATTTCCCTCATCTATTTGCATGCTATTTAAACGGATTGCTCCCATTAGCAGTAATAGGAATTACTTGGATTAATCTGTTAAAGCACAGAAGAAAGAGAGAGCCCTCACTAAATTTGGTTGGAGAGCTGCAAACAATATCAGTGCTGACCTCAAAGGCCAAACCTGCATTGCAAGAAAAACACCAAAGCATTTTCATTTTCTTTCAAAAAAGGTGGATTCAGTTTGATGGCTAGCTAAGGCTTGATACCATTTCCAGGAGTCACAGGTGCTGATGAGAGCATTTGGGGTCATGGCTGCATCCTGGTGGCCTCTTTCAAGTGAAGAAGGATTGTTAATTGATGAACAAGCAATGCCATTGATGGCCAATGTATTATTATTACTGGTGTTTTCCAGTGAGCATCCCAAGGATGTAGTCAATTGATTAATTTCCCATAAACCTGCACATGACTTCCCAAATTGGCTTGGAGTCTTGCCCCCATAGTTTCCAGAGCAGATTTATGGATGATGGGGTACAGAGGTAGAAGAGAAAAAAGGAGTTCCGTTGCACAAATGTAAGTTGTTCCAGAAGTGCAATGACTTTGTTGGATTCAGCCCATTGCCTTGACTTGTTAGCAGAAGGTGCAAGAGAAAAATTCTCACCTGTCCTTAGAAAGACGTTCTAAAGTCTAAGTGCAGTCACTGAGAAGACTCTTTCTTGTGAACATGCCAAATGTGTTGGCACTGGTTGGACATAAAGAAGACTCTTTCTTGGGCACCTTAAAACCTGGGCAGGTCTGTATTGGTGAAGGCTGCCCCACAGATAACTCTCCCTTGCTGGACATCTTCAAGTAGAAGGTGTGCAACTATCTATTGATGATGTTTCAGGTCAGAAATTTCCTGCACCAAGCAGATGATTGGCTTATAAGGCACCCTCAAACTCCATAAGTTTATGATCAGTTAAACTCAGCATCTTAAAACCTGGCCAGGCTTTTATTGGAGAAAGCTACTACCTCATAGATAACCTGGCTCCAAACATCTGAGGGCTTTAAGGGTCAAGTTATCTTCTATTCTTTGACATCCCTTCTGATTTCCTGCTCCCTTGTCCCTTTGTACAGGCCACTTATCTTGCTCTCGGAAATCTCTGAGAGAATCACTAGATTGCCTCTGACAAGGTTGAATATCACACATCAACAGTCATAAATCCAAAGTTTAAGGAGTCACGCACCTTTATGGTCCATAAGGTAACAGGCTTCCCTTAAATTTATGTATTGGTTCTGCTGTTCATTATGCTATTTGATAGAGAATCACTATTTCATCTCTCTCATGCCCATAACATATAATGTGTACTTACACTACAATGCTGATGTCTTTTCCTTGTGTTTTAGATTATTCTCCTTGAGGAGCCTTGAGAGAGGAATGAAGCAGAAGGACAGGGGTGGATAGATAAATTCCAAAAGTATGACAAATATTTTTAAACAAATAAAGAGTACCATGAATTTTTAAAGCAGGTAGCAGCCATCAGGATCAAGATTTGGCCTTGGTATTTTTTTCTGTTGGGAGACTGCACAAGCATACATACAAAGGAGTAACAGTCACTAATGTTCAGAAATATATATTGAAGTACTGATTTGTTGCTAGCTGTAAGCTAGCTTCCTCCTCCTGCCCCTATCTCTGGGAATGTGCATAACGACTGTGCTATTGTATTGAAATGACATCTATAAATCCTTTTTTAAAAAACAAAACAAAACACAGATCCAAATCTGCTAGGACTCACAAAATCACTGCACTGGTATATATCTCTTACATGACATGGTTTATATGCTCTGGTGGACAAACCAACGTTCAAATGTTAGTCACCATTTACATTTTATATAGAAAATGCTTTTTTTCTTTTTAACAGAAAAAATGTTTAGTATAAGCACATTTTCTGTCTGCTAGCTCTTAGCTTTCTGCAAGGCTGGTTTAATAGATTTATTTACACAGTGGGATGAGCCTGGAAACATATTTTAAATCTAAAATCTTACATTCTGCTGAATGTAGCAAATGTCGTGGAAAGGCACCAAACATGCAGAATCCAGACCTACGTACCTGCTAAATGTACTTGACAGGCAAACACAGCTATGGGTTTATGATAAAAAGGCACAGGGCATCTCAAAATGATAGTCTGGCATATGGCACAACAAGTGATGCAACGTCCGTCTGAAGTAACTGAGGACAGTCACATTATTTTACTTAAATGAAATTAAAAATTATTGAAAATTATGTTCATTGCCCTCTTGTTTTCCTCAGAATTGTATTTATTACAACATATAAATGTAAGTGCTATAATGAGCAAATATACACCTGATTTTCTTGGTTTCTATCCCTGGCCCCCAAATACTTTAGGATATAAGATCCATAAAGGTTTGTGGCTGTCTAGTTTTGTGTGTGACTTAGACTGAAGTCTATTTCCATTGACTGCTGGCTGACATTCAGTTTAGTGGAGGTTGTGTTGGTGAATGTCTTGGAAGATTGTATATCATGCATTAGGTCTGTTGGTTTTCCATTTTGCCATCCTTGATCACATCTCAGTTCTTTTTTCATTTGCAATATTTATGTCCCATATTTCTACCTGACAGCAGGACTCCAATACAGGCCTTGTTGATAATAAGTGAAAACTGATACATAACAACACATTTATAAGATTCTTTCAAAAGGTAGTGCTGTTTTATGAAGGTTCTTGCAGGGTATGTGTGGGATGGTGGCAGCTATCCTCTCTCTAGGCCTTAGAGATTGCTGCTGGTGGCATGACTGTTTTCAACTACTGCTCTTCAGAGGTTCCATGGAGACGATGACAGAGCATAGTCTTCCTGCCACATGTGCTCCCTAGTAACCTAGGACCAGGTAGTACCAGAGGGTGTTGCCCTGGAAGGACCTGGCATCTCCTTACACAGCTGGATAATCTGCAGCTTTCAGCTCTTCCCAATGACAAGTGTGTATGCTCCGAGAAATGCTCTTTGGTAGGGATGGGGAACTATAGACCTGAGGCCAAATGTGGTCCTCTAGACCTCTCTTGGGATTCTTCCAAGGCCATGCCCTTCCCAAGCCACGCCTCTCGCCAACCCTGGTTTGCACTATCTGACTGAAATGTGTCCTTGAACTTGGCCAATACTTCTTGCTTGTCCTCAGTAGAGGACAGAGAGGCTTGTGTGAATGTGTAGAAGCTACTCTACTGTACAAAGATAAAATTCACATTCATTGCTGTGTTTCCTTTGGCCTTTGTCCCTGTTCACTACTGTTATGTGACCCCCCAAAAGGCTTTCTGGAAGGGAGTGTGGCCCTCAGGCTGCAAAAGCCTCCCCTTTCCTGCTCTGGATAAAAAATGATGGGGAATCTCCTCTCCCTAGGCCTTAGATGTTGGTGTGACTGTTGCCTGATGCAGCCTTCTCCACTTGCCTCATGGTGGGGTTGACTCAGCTAGACTGCAGTTTGTTCACTTGAAAACAAGTTGCATGAAAGTACCAGGGGTAGCTCAGCTTGTTAGCATGGTGCTGATAAGGTCAAGGTTGCAGGTTCGATCCCCGTATGAGACAGCTGCATATCCCTGCATCGCAGGGGGTTGGATTAGATGATCCTCAGGCCCCCTTCCAACTCTACAATTCGATGGCCACCATTGGACCAGTTCATGATTGAATGCACCATGGGAAATGGTGGAATCAATGATGGGTGACTTAGGTTTATAATCCTATTGTAGTATTTGTAGTGATTTTATGTTGTGAGTTGGTTTAATAACTACCAATTGTGATCTTATATTGATCCGTCATGAGCAAAGTGCGATTCAAGTCCCTCTGCCCCAAGAGGTCTATGGGTAGCCAGCTTCATTGTGATAATGTCTGGATTTGTTTTCTGCTCGTTTAAGGCTAGAGTTTGCCATTAGTAGCAAAAGCATCCTTCTGCACATTTTATTTGTAGGTATATGTGACTAGCATATTGTTTATGTTTGAATGCATATTTAATGCTGCTGAATCTTTTCTTCTAACACTTATTTATTAGCCTTGCTTTCTGGTCTGGAGCTTGTGTGCTTTTCTGTGTGCGAGATAGTACTTAATCAGAATCCTTAGCTCTTGTAAGGTTCTATATTGTTTAGAGCTTGATTTAAATCTTACGGATAAATTCTACTCTCCAGAGCCCTCAAGGCAGGATATTATGCATCTATAGATAAGTCTGTCCGAGTTCCAATCTTTCTTTAAGATGTAGGGGAAATTATTGCCTGATATACAAGAAGAGTGTAGAAATGAAGAATGCTTTGTGGCCAGGCATGCTTCTGTCTTACATATAACTTGGCTGTGCCATGCCATTTTGCATCTACAGTGACTTTAATTTATATGTTCAAAAAATGGCTTATATCAAGATTTTTTGGTGTGTCATTGGGAAATGGGATCATAGGGCACTCTCCATTTTCAGTTTGAAACTGACACCCTCAGCTCAGTAAACTCCCCCCCTCCCAGATGCTTGAATTATAGGTATGAGAGAGCAGTGGGGGGAAAGAGAATGTAGGGAACTCTGATGAAAACAACTGTAGATTAATAAAAATAATGATATTTTGCATGCAGTGTAGGAAAGTTTCAGCACTCATCCAGGAATCTTATCTGTTTTTGAGGTTCCTGAATGTGAAAGGTGATAAATATTGCAGATAAAATCTTGAATATTGGATGATTTGAGAATGTAAAGCACTGCTATAGAAACTCAATAAAGCATTTTTGGAAAAGTGTTTAGTATGTGCTTTCAGGGCCCATGTGTAATATAAGGAGAGGGAACTCAGTGAATGATGAGTGTAATATAAATGAGAGGACACCAGAAGAGGTTAGACAGTAAGGAATATTGTTTTATAGATCAAGGCATTATCTTTTTAAAATCTTGACCTATGGTGGTTCACTTAAGGATGCAATGCAAATGTTTAACTAAAGGAGCAATTCAACTTCATTGCGTGCTCAGTTTAAAATGATGCTATTAAGTGTTAGTTCACACCTGCAAGTGCTACTTATTTTCTCTTGTTTGATCACAATCAAGTGGGGAGAGATTTGTGTGTACCAATAAAACAATGGGGACAAATTCCCACAGTTATTGTGGACAGAGAAAATGATCACTGCTAGCCAATTTATTTATTTGATTTCTTACCCAATCTTCAACATAAAGTCCCTAGGCACTTTGCAACAATATAATAATACATTATTAAAATCAATTAAAACAGCTGACATCAGATATATAAATTTGGTCCTAAAAATGTACCTCTAAAGAGGTGACTCTTCAGCATGCAATGGATACTAAATAACAAAGGTATCAAATTCCATCACTTATGGGCTGTCACAGAGAATGTCTTCCCTCCAATCTTACAAGGCTCGTAGGACCATCAGGAGTGCTCCCTCTGCTGATCTTAGAAACGTACATTAAAATGCTGGCAAATTTTAATGAGGACATTTAGAAAATAATTCTCAAATTAATGTGAAAATTTGAGAACTGAATTTAAGACTGGGAAAATGAGAAACTGAAATGGAAATGGACAAATCTGCCCCTCACATGCCTTTTCTACTTGTGGAGACCCAATTAGAACCCTAATCTTCTAGGGTTCAGAATCAAGCAGGTAGCTTCTATGAGAAGAAAAGCTTCCTGTTGAAAAGGCCATGGCTAAAATTTGTGAGCAACCAGCACAAGCAGTGTGATGGCAGGGTCAGAGCTAAACGCTCCCCGCACAACCCCTTTGGACTTGCTTTCCCTCTTATTGTGAGGAATGACAGAAGAGGACTAAAGAATACTGAATTTTCTTAGCATTTCTTTAGATGCCAGTCATTTAAGCAGTTCCTTAAGTTGTTTTAAGTCTGCTCATGATCCTTCTTCCCCAGTCTTGGATAGAAATGATTTCAGTCAAGATAAAAAGTGTTGGTTGCCTAACAGTGTACTGTCATCAAAAGCAGGAGCTCTGTGACCCATGAATAGACCCATTTCCTTCATAATGTTTTCTGAAATAATTCTGAATACTCTAGACCAGCAGTTCTTCAGGCTTCCCCACCTTCATGGATCACTTGAAAATACCTGGAGGTGTCAGCAGGCCACTTAATAAACTTTATTAAAAATAATAATAATATTTATTACTTTTAAACCTTACAATAAAGAAGAAAAAGAAAGGAAAAAAAGAAGCAAAAGAAAGAAAAAAAACAATACGATACAATATATAAACAGTACACAACGCAACATTAACACATTAGACTAAACAAAACAAAGCAAAAACAATTTGAAAACATACATCATACCATTTCAATGCCTTATCTTTCATTCCCTTGTTTCATCGACCTCACCTCACCTCCCTTTTTGTATTCCACCTCTATTAATTGTTTCAGCAATTCCTTTCCATCTTTCTATATTTTCTGTCATATAATTATCTTAACTTATTTTAACCTTATTTTCCATTAATACTATAATACTTATTTATGCTTAACTCCTTATAACATTTCTACTAAAGCCTTATAATTTCATTCCAACATTTTTCTGACACTCATTAATTTTACAGTATTTCTATAAATAAACTTTAAACTTTTTCCAATCTTCTTCCACCGTCTCTTCTCCCTGGTCTCGGATTCTGCCAGTCATTTCCATCAATTCCATATAGTTCACCAACCTGGTGATCTGTCCGAGGCTCTTAACTCTTTTCCAAGTCCCTTCTGCAGGTCTTCTTCATATTTATACACACACTTTACTTTGTCTTCTGCTGATCTTGTTCTTAATTTCCTTCCTTTGATGCTGAAGAGTAGGTCTCGGGGGAGCTCCATCCTAACAATGTTTTTATTCAATCATAGAAGGCAACAACTTATAGTCATCAAATTGCCTCTGTAAGGCTGGGGCTCTCTCCCTCTCCACCCGTATTACTTTAGGTTCAACAACAACAACTTTCTCCCTCGCCTTCTCCACAGCCTGCCATGCCAAAGTAGATTCCTGCATCGATTCCTGAACGGCTTCTGTATAGATGTTCACTCTTTGTCCCAAATTAGTCACTTTTTGTCCCAAGTTATCAATTTTAATAGTCATCAAATCCGTCTTCTTGTGGAGCTGTTCCAATGAATCACTTATCTTACATAATGCAATCACTAAGGCTTCTTCTGTCGACATTCTTAACCTATCCAAGGTCAATCCCTGGTTCTCACGGTTTTTCATCTTGCAGCTGGAGATTCCACCAGCTCAACTCTTGTAACAGTTTCAAAGGCTCCCACTAGAGGGAAACAATTTCTATTTGTATCAATCCTTTTAAGCACAGTTCAAGCAATAAAATTAGTTTCAATTTTCAGTTACTTTTACTCCTTTTTAAACGCAGAAGGAGACAATTGAAACAATGTATTTCTCTTATTTAACCAGCTGTCAAGATACGTTTTATTCACAGTCAATGAACTTTCCCAAAACGTCAGTCTTACTAGCAGCCCGTTTCCAGGTTCAGAGCGGTGGTAATTTAACTTTCTTCACTCTCTCCTGCAGGCTTACGCGATCCCAAATCCCCCCCCCTCTTCTCCTGCTTCCAAGGGGGGTTTAATGATTTTAGCCGATGGAAGTTTAATCCTTTACAGAGGACTTTCCAAGACTTTAGCTTGCAAGCTCTTTGCTTCAATCTATTTACAAAAGGGGGAGGCAGACTTCCTCTTTGAAACCTCCCCGTTTCGGTGCCAAATTAAGACGTTTAAAAATCCAGTTTTCCGTTCTACTCACGGGTAGTTGTTTAGGATCAAATTGTCCACAGGAAAAAGTCAGTGCTCTCCGGCAACAGCAGTGCGGCTTCACTCCGTGAAAGAAGCAGTCAATTCAAAGCACCGCGCCGCTCACCCCACATCGCTCCGGATCCCCGAAACCGGGTCTCCCCGCGAGTAGGGGAGGCGCAAAAGGTGCCAGCCGAATCCCACGTTCACAGGCTTCTCCCGCCTGTGATTTTTAGTGGGTCTCCGCCTTCGCCGTGGCGGCCAGACCCTGATTTCCACGGAGCAAATTCCTCCCGATCAGAGGAATTCTGCCATTGTCGGAGGTGCCAACCCAGAAGTCTCCACTTAATAAACTTTTTTCGTTGCTGCTCTAGAACTCAAAATATATAATTCGTATATTAATAAGCTTGCCTTTGTAACGCATCTGCTTTTGTGAAAAAAGTTCTGTAAAGTCGGGCAGAGTGCTTATCAGCTTTAGCAAGACATATGCAGGGCCATAGCTTGGTGACTTTCCGCCCCTGGCAGAACCGTCCAGATTGCGCCCCCTAGCCATAGACAAATTGGCTCTTCTTTCTGCCTCTCCTCCATCCCTGCCCCCTCCACCCATTCAATTCCTCACACACTTCACCTTGTAATGAATTCATTTTTGTAATGAATTCTGATTGAAGGAGGCCAAAACAGAGAGAGGACACCAAGATGCAGAAGGCTGACCTAGATGATGGTATATAAGCGTCTCCCCACTTACGCACAGGGCCCTGCGTGCATAGGTGAAGTCGCATAAAATGGGGAGCACCCCACTTTAATAGGGAGGAGGGCATGGGAGCAAGGTTCCTCCTCCCCTAAAATATTTGAGGACCCCCCCCAGTTAATGGGCATTGCCATTCTTTTTTTTTTTAATTAACAATTTCAACATAACAAATTATCAAAACACATCATCTTCATTATTTATACCCTCAATAAATTTGTGTATGTTTATTCAAAATATGCCAAGGAGTCCAGTTCATTTTGTTGTCTTTTTAAATAGCTTGTAAAAGGCTCCCATTCTTCTTTAAAGTCATAGTTGTCCTTATCTCGCAATTTGCATGTCAATTTCACCAGTTCTGCATAGTTCATCAATTTCTCTTGCCACTGTTCTTTTGTCGGTATTGCCATTCAAATAGTGTGTGTGTGCTCCGTCTCAATTATACAGGACAGTGCTTACCTGCCTCCCCATTTATTTTATTCAAGTTGGCACCCTTGAAGGAGGGTGTGCAAGAGGAGAGAGAGAAGTGACTCGGGAGTAGGCAGGCTTTGAGGTTGGCAACTCCCCCCCCCCTGGTGCCCGGAGATGCAGGGGCACGGGCAGTGAGGTGGACTGGGCAGCATCAGGGGCCAAGGCTGGTGGTGGTCTGGGAGAGGCACAGCTGGCGCCTCATGGCCAAACAGGATAGGGTGCTGGGGCATGCGCAGGCTCCCCCGTCAGGCTGCCCAGCCAGCCCACCTGCTGCACCCGGCTGCCAGGAGAGCCAAGGGGCGAGGGGAGCAGTCGGGAACAGCTGCTGGCCAGCACGCCCTCTTCCCTGCCCTGCCTGGGCTGCAGGCAGGGAGTGCTGGCTGGACAGGGCATCCGGCAGAGAGTCTCTGCAGCTGATTTTGCGCCCCTCTGGGGACCCACCTCACCACCCCCTAGCTACAGCCCTGGCAATATGACTGATATTTTAAATTGTTCAGCCAGCTTTCTGCAAATCAGTGCTCCACAAATCAGTGTCTGAGAACCTCAGGAAAGCTACCATCTAACCTCTACCAAAAAGGAAGAACTAGTGTCCGAATCATCCAGATCCCGCCGTGAAGAGCTAAACAACAAATGCTCAATTCAGCTGAAAAGAACGGCTGCAGATGAGATAGGAGTGAAATGCAATTATTGAAGACTGAACTTCAAAATAAGATTGCTTCTCTGGGAGAAGGATTAATCAAAGTAACTGCATAATAGTGTTGTGCGATAATGATTGAAGCTGGTTTTTTTTGGTTTTTTGGTTGTTGTTTTTTTGCTCCAAGCATGCTTAATTACATGAGACATGAGCTAAAAGCCTTTCATCACACTGAAGATGAGGTGCCAAATCTACATTTAAGAGTTGACCCACAGATGAAAAACTCTTTCATTAATGTGAGGACTGATAGCGGCGAGGCCTCTTTTGAGTGCTGGTTTTTTCTTTTAAATGCTGCATCACTGGATTGGTGCTGACATCTCTGCTGTTCATCCAATCCATTTATGTTCAAGTTTGGCACACACACAGAAGGTCGATACTTAGGCTCTATCCTTCCCGTTCCATGGTGGCAGCAAGCCACTGATGGTGAGGGGTTTTGGAAAACAAACCCCATGATTAAAAGTTGGGTGAGTTTAGCCTGGAGATGAGAAGATACATGTGGGACATAACAATTCTCTTCAAATATCTGAAGGGCTGAACCAGAGAAGGTGGAACAGACTTCTTCTCTGCTGCTGCAGAAGGTGTGACTGGAGGTTATGGGTGGAAAGGGCAATTACAAGAACTGTTCTAACAGTAAGAGACGATAGTGGAACAGACTAGCTAGGGAGGTGGTAGACTCTCTTTTGCTGGAGATAGCTAAGCAAGGGTTGGGCAACCATCTGTCTGGGAGGCTGTAGTTGCACCCTGCATTGCAGATCTTGTATTGTAGAGGGGGTTGGGCTACATGAACCTCAAGGTGTCTTCCACTTCTAAAATTCAATGGCTATATGTGCTGAATTTTGGTAGGCCGTGCCACCTTCAAAGGTGGTCATGCAGTGTTTCCAAGCCTACACATGTCTCTGTCAGGGTTTCAGGAATTCTATTTCTTCCCCGGTGGTAGCAAAAAGAAGAGAAAACAAGATAGTTGTTTTTAATGAGTTTATTCATTCATAACAGCGCAGTCTGCCCTAGTCATGGCATTGCTCCAACTCAGTTCCTTCTCCCTCCTTCTTAGCAACAGCATTTTCCCTTACGGTGGCCGCTCATGGCCAATTGTCTCTGAGTCCTTTGTTCCTGCACTCTGAACAAGTGCCGAGTTCTGGGTGAAGGGGTATCAGAAATACTCTCCAGTGACAACATCTCAGCTGGCTGCTCTGCCTCTGTCTTCCCTGGCTCTGCCTCCCCCTTCTCCTAACTCTTCCCAGCTCTTTTGTTCATCTGTTTCTGAGCTGTGACCCTTCTCAAACCCCTGCTGTAAATCTATGCTGCATTCCGTCAGGAGAACGTGGGTGGGGTGGGTGATCTCCAACATTCCTCCTCCATCTCGTCCCCTGGAGTCCAATCCCTGACATCCTCCGATAACTCACATCCCTGCTGCCACTTACCTGTCCACAGGTTGGTTGCATTGATGCTGGTTATCGGGAAGTAGAGGGGTGGTTGAGAGGAAGGAAATAGGTCAGCAGAGAGTGAATGCACTGGCAGAGCCAATTCAGCACTCCTGCTAGCACATTTACACCATACTGCCCTTCCTGCTGCCTCCCCTCTTTGCCTCCTAGCAGGCAGTAGTGGAGGGAGTGACTGGAAGTCAGGTGAGCAGCATCGCCTCACCCTGCCACCCACTGCTGATCATGCTATGCTCAGCACACATGCCACCATGGAAGCATTTTGAGATTGTGAGCCTGGAGCCCTGGCAGACTGTACTGAAGTTGCATTGTACTCTTAGCACTGTCCCAGGGAGAATGAACAAGAATGACTGAATCCCAATAAAGGTTCAAAAGCAGTTATTCTCTTATTACAAACACAAAAATGGCACCAGAGAACAAAATAGTGTTGTGGCTTGAGTTACGAAAATGAGATTATTACACAGAGGAAAAATTAGTGTGAGCACAACTCATATACAGGCTGTATAAATACCACCATGGCTGGACCTACAGCTTAAACTATGATTGTTGCTATAATAGAGACAGAGGGAGTCAGGAAACATTATGGTTGCAATATAATAGGGCAAGCAGACTTCCACCACCACTCTCCGCCACTTGAGGTCCACATGTGGAAGTGGGTAGGTGGGCAGGTGGACTGCATGGCCAGAGCAAGTGGTGAACACTTCCCCCTTTGGTGGACTGCAGAACTAGAATGCAGCCTTTATGCAAAGAATGCTCAGCAAGTGAACTTACTATTACAAATCTGCTGTGTTATCCATCTCAGTTTCTGGACCACAAAAATGGCCCATATAGGATACTACATTGGTACCTCTGGCTGCTGTCTCTTTCAAATCTTTCTGCCCTGGCTGCATCATAGAGATGCCACTGTGTGGCAGTGTTGCACCCACTTTTGGTGAGAAATAACAAGGATTTCAGGAAATATTAGGGGGGATCTTAAGACTATGGGCTCTGTCCTTCCTGTGCTTGCAATTGATGTGGAAATCGAAGTAGTTTTTCTAAACTTTGAGACAGTTTTTCCACCTCATCAAGAGGCAGTAAAGGGGACAAACAAAGCGTTTTTATGGTACTTCGCCAGCATGCATGCCTGGAGGTAACTGTTCCATTGGAAGAACATTACCCATCTGCTGGCAGTTTCAAGAACAAACATAAGTAATGGTGGGAACAATTAGTGGGCTTGAACAGTACTGTGATATACCTGCTGAAAGCTTACACAGGAGACCAGACTCTGGAATAATGGCTAACGGGCACAAAAAGAAGTTGCTGTTCTGGAAGCAACTAGTGATGTGGAATGAAATAATACTTAGAATTTAATAAGCCTTTGAAGATTTTGCCAGCTGCTGCTTGGAAGAAGAAGGTATATCTCCAAGTAGTAGGGATCACATCTGTATGGAATACCATGCAGGAGACCACGAAGCACTTTCTTTCCTCCTCCTCAGAACAGATGTTGAGTACCGTGTGCCGGCAGACAGCTGAACTCATACTTTTGCCTCACTTCAGACAGAAGCAACATCCAGACTGAATTCATCCCAAGTAAATATCTAAATTTGTGTGCGGAATAGTTGGCTAACCTCCTCTTTTGTGCATTTCAGCTGTCAAAAAGGAATGGGTAGCTGATCCAATGCACAAGGGGACACTGCCCTATGAGGCTCACTGCCTTGACAGGAGAAAGTAGCATGCCTGGAAGCAGGGGAGGAAACCTATGGAGGTCCTGACAGACAAATAAAAACATGGCAGAGGGAGAAAACACTGTGCTGCCTAGAAAGTGGTAGAAAATGAGTTTATCCATGTGTCCCACTAGATATCCATAACTCAAGATGGAGCTGTGAGTGTTGTGCTTATTATTGAGAACCAACTGTATGAAACCTTGGGGCAGGTGGTTGGCTGTGTAGATGGTTCTAACCTCAATACAGAATGGCAATGATTTGCAAATAAACCCTTGTTGCTGGGGGTAATTCTTCAGTTGATAATGTGCATTCTTAGAATGGGCAAAGTAAGGGGTAGACTGCTTTGGTTTTTCTAGCTACCCATTGTATAGTGGACTCTCTGGCTGAACATGGAGGTGAGATTGAAATCATACAAATGTATTGTTGGGGCAAATATATATGTAGTAAGACTTAAAAAAGAGAAAAGCTTGAGGATGCTGTCCTATGCACACTGTAAAGCTGGGAGTAAATCACATGCAACTGTGAACCAAACATCCAATGCATCAGACACAATGGAAGAACTCTGAGGTTGTCTGTGATATATTGTAGGATCCAAGCTAAAAGAATGGCAACCATACTTTTATGTTGCACCCGTGGCTGAATTCAGATCTGTAGAACGGATCATGGTGAAGCTGCAAGAACACGTTCATACCCTGTATATCCACCTACTTTATCAGAAATAAGTTTCCACAGAAGCATTGGCTGTAGCTCAATGCTAGAACACATATTTCAGTTTCTGAGATTTCTCCAAGCGGGGCTGCGAAAGACCCCCATCTGAAACCCTCAGCAGTTGCTACCAGTCAGTGTGGAACAGACATACTCTGACCTGATATGAGGCAACTTCCCATGTTGAAGCTTTCCATTATTAGAAGAGGAGGATTTGGATGTACAGAACCTCTAAGGTAGATCAATGGTAGCAAAGTGCATCAATTCTGTGCATTGTTCATTTCTCTCCCCCCCAAATAAATAAATTATGGAATTCAAGAATCTTATTGGCCTAAACAATCAGGAATATGCCAAAATTTTGTTGTGCTGCTTTTTGGTGTTTATGATATCTTGCTGCAAGGCTGTGAAAACACTTGAAACACATCTAAATGAAAGCATTTAAAGAGTGCAATCATGTTGACAGCTTCCATCCTTTTATTAGATAATCTTATTTGTTGCACTAGCACATGCTTAACATGTGCATCATCCTAAAATGAATTGTGCAAATCCATATGGAAAGGAAACCTGCTCAAAATTGATAGGAGAAGAAAGAAACTGCACCCCAAGGACATTTTTTTTTAATATAAAAAATCCAAGCCACCAACTGCTTAGTCCTCAATTTGCAATTGTAAAGATGGGGGCTGTTTTAGTCAGCTTATTTAGTCTTTTGCAAGAGATGTGTGAACCAGACTATAAGGAGATGAAAGCTCTGTTGTTAAATCCATACTGAGATGAGCTCACTGAACATTAAGGATACCCTGAAGCAGAATGGGAACTTACTTCAGAGGTGTCATTGCTTTTGTAGTTTCAGAACATGTTGCCAGAGGGAAGTATCTTAAGCCTCTCTCTCTCTGTCGCTCTCTCTCTTAAAGCAATGAGCCATCAAAAACTTGAAGTTCCTAAAGTTTGTTTTTCTATTGTTAATTAACAGTTTTTTTAGAAGTTTAATGCGGGGGGGGGGGGGATTATGGATGGAAAGTCATATAAACAAGCAATCAAGAAAAGAATGAAAGATGGACATACTTGAGATCTACATTGACTCCCAGTACATTTCCGAGCACAATTCAAAGTGTTGGTGCTGACCTTTAAAGCCCTAAATGACCTTGGTCCAGTATACCTGAAGGAACATCTCCACCCCCATCATTCAGTCCGGACACTGAGGTCCAGCGCTGAGGGCCTTCTCGGTAGTGGCACTCGTCCTGTGTAACATCCTCCAATCAGATGTCAAACAAATAAACAACTATGTGACTTTTAGAAGACATCTGAAGGCAGTCCTGTGTAGGGAAGTTTTTAATGACTGATGTTTTAATGTAGTTTTAATCTTTTGTTGGAAGCCGCCCAGTGTGGCTGGGAAAACCCAGCCAGATGGGTGGTATATAAATAAATCATCATCATCATCATCATCATTATTAAAGCCAAATTACCAGCAAAAGGGCTTCTAGTGGTACCTCTAATCCAGGGATGGACAGAAGGTAGATCTACTGGTAGGTAGATCTTGGGGTGCTTTGAAGTAGATCAAGAAGGATTTCTGGCTATTTTTTAAAACAAAAATAAAGTGCTGAAGAGTTAGGAGAACAGTAACCTGGGGTGTTTTTTGTGTGTGGGAGGCCTGTGGTTGCAGTTCATTTCTGGTGCTTAGAGTAAATCATTGGGCTCAGAATTTCCCAGATACGGAAACCATTCACCCACATTGTCATTGTCTTGCCAGAATTCAAGGTCATCACTGAAACATGTTTAGTTCCCCAACCAGAAAATACACTGGTGTCTCTCTGTTCTGCAAAATACAAGTATATCAAGTAACAAGCTGATGTGTCAGGACTACAGAAAAGACAGCTGACCTAACTGCCTTTCTCAACATGAAAACAAAACAGTCAGAAGTGGCTTACTGGGTGGGGCAGAGCCATTACGTTAATTCTCTGGCAGGTGGGTTGCTGTTGATTATAGGGAGGGCAGGGTAGTGAGACGGTTGGTGCAGTGCAGACACATCAGTGGAGCCCATCTGGTGCTCCTGTCAGTGCATTTGCACTGCACCAACTTCCCCACTGCCTTTACCTTTGTCCCAGTAACAGTGATCTGCCTGCCAGGAAGCTAGTGCTGGCTTTGCCCCAGCAAGCCACTTCTGAATGTTGTTAAGCAAGGCTTTTTCTTAAAGTGGCAGGGTGTGTGGGTATGGGGACATGTAGGCCTGCAAATATTGCAGGACTACAATGCTGAGAGGAGTAGGAGTCCCAACAACTTTTGGAGGGTCAGAGATTCCTCACCCCTGTCTTAAAGGACACAAAAATAAGATATATACTAGATCATTTTCATTTGTTCTCAAATGTCACCTTCCTGTTTTTGAAAATGGTGAATTGGTGTGTGAACAAGCAGCAGCAGCAGTAGCAACAACAACCACACAGAGACACAAACACACCCCTGAAAAACTACCCTGGGAGAATGCACAGATCTGACTATGAATCTGAGGTAGTCTGACTTGCTGATTGTGAAGGCCACAGCAGTGGTTCCAGAGGGCTGCCTTCTAAAACAGTTTTAAAATGGAGAAGAAAATCAAGAGTTTTCTGTAAAAGTCATTTGCCAGATGGTGTAAAAATGAATATAGAGCCAGGGGCACTTCTTTTTAGTTTTTAGAGTATGTTGTTAGAACTTTGCAGTTGTTCTAAATGTTAGTTGCCATGGTGCTGGGATGAACTTTAGTTCATTATAAAAGTAGGCTGAGAGAGAAAAATGACAACAGCAACAAAAAATTGTGAAGTCGGTGTACAGAAAATGTTACTTTTACCTTCAGCCCCCTTGCCCTTTTTGTGCTTTGCACATTATCTGAAATTGGGGAAAGAGAACTTCACTTCCAGCTTTTAATTCTGAAAGGTAGAGGAGCTGAAGTCTCACAGTTATTTTTGGAACAGCACAGCTGCTCCAATGTTTGCACAGGAATCCGTGTGGGAGATGTGCAAGCTATTTCGGCGTGCAGAGTCTGCTCCATCTCTTCCATGCATTTCCTTTTTCAAATGTGCAGATACAAGCAGGGCTCACTCATGTCTGCAGCCTCCTAGGGTCTTAGTAAATGTGAGTCGCTGCTCAGAGCGACTGTGTTGACAACTGCTACTAAGTCAGACAGTCTTCAGTAGCGCTGAACACTCTACCAGACAACCTATTTATTGTTTATTGAACATTCATTCTGATTCGCTTGCACAAAGCTTACACAATACACTATACCTTTAAAGCATATTCAAAACACAGTCATTCCCTTGAAGAATTATGGGCACTGTAGTTTACCCATCACAGAGCTACAATTCTTACCAACCTGTAACAAACCACAGTACCTGGAATTCCTTGAGTGGGAAGATGTGCTTTGACTGTGCTGTAATGTTATAGTGTGTAGACAGCTTATGCATGGTCTTTATTGAGCATTCAACTCCACTCGCTTTCATGGTGTTTATATGTTTTCCCATTATTCAGTCATTCGCTCTTTTCAGTGCATTTCTTCAGCACTTTCCTAACTGCAAAAGTCTGTATTTTTATGGATTTGTTGCACTGGAGAGAGAGAGCACTTTAATTGTGCAGGTCTAAATTTTGGGCTCCTTTGGGAGGAAAGTCAGGACAAACAAACAAACAAACAAACAAACAAACAAACAAACAAACAAACAAACAAACAAACAAACACCTGTTGTATGGTTGAATCCCTTTATAGGTGACCTGATATCTCTGGCCCTAGAAGCCACTTTCATTTTGTAACAGCATGAGCTGCATTCCATATCTCCTACTTTCATGGCATCTCCTCCAAAGCCACAGAATAAAAATCTACCAAATAGTTCTTGCAAACACCATCTCCTGTCAATAGAGTGATCTGAAATGCAATTGCGTAACTGGCAAGAACTTGCATGATAAGAAATTGTCAGTCAATTGTCAAATGCTACAAGGCTTTGGAAATCTACAAATCGAATAAAACCCCTTTGAAATTTAAAATGTCTTTGAATTTTTAATGGAATTATATTTAGCTTTTTAAATCAAAAATGCTTTTTATAAAAGTTGCTTGATTTCTGCATGCTAGGATTCCAGCATGATTATTATAACTTTGCAGCAGCTCTTACAATGAAATACATTTTTTCCCTAATATAAAATAATAAATTCAGCAGGAGTTGTTTTTAATAAAGAGAGGTTTGAAAAAAGAGTTTGGAGAAGTCAATAGTTGTTTTTTTTTAAAAAAAGGTTATGAAATCTGTATGACACACAACTTTCATGGTATAATGCAATGCATTTCATGGAAATTTCTCTGGCCTAACATTCCATCTCTTGCCTTTAGATTGCCTTTGTTTCCATCTTACATTTTTGTCAGGTTCTCTTTTGATTTAATGTTCCAAAAAACTAGAATGTGGCAAAGTGTTGCATTGGCACACTGAAACGAGAATTTTCTTTTAAAGTGATATTTCATAGCCAGCAGAACAGAATCCTTCAA
Source organism: Podarcis erhardii (assembly GCF_964252035.2). Classification (NCBI taxonomy): domain Eukaryota; kingdom Metazoa; phylum Chordata; class Lepidosauria; order Squamata; family Lacertidae; genus Podarcis; species Podarcis erhardii. Next base: position 51,625,104 of record NC_138508.1, on the reverse strand, counting down.
AGATAAACTGGCAGAATATTATCTTATTTTCTCAGTCAGTTTTAATTAGTTTTCCAGAACTACAACGCCTCGTTATTTAATATAGATTTCATTAATATGAATCATATAATCACCATCAAATGTTTGGGAATTTTGATTGATTTCTGTCTCTCCTGTGAGACAATGGAAGATTGTGCTTTGGTAGTTAGAGAGTTACTGCTGGAGAGTTACAGCACGTGCTGTGGCTGTAGAGACAGATATGGGAGCAGTGCCATATATATATATATATATATATATATATATATATAGTATGTATATGTTTAGGGGTGCTCTCATTTTCCTACTCATATTGAAATACTGCCCTTCAATGAGGCCAAACTTAGATTCACAAAATGTTTAGGGGTGTGCGTACCCCTAGAAAAAAAGCACTGTATGGGAGAGACATGTTTTGTTGCAGCTGTGGCAGATGAAGGTTTCTAGTTGCGCTGTTGCAGATGCACTATGGTGTTTCTTCATGCTACGCTCTTCCCAGCAGTCGTTATTCCTCTGTCTCCAACAACTGCAGTTATCTGCAAGGGATCCCCACATGGCAGGCTTAATGTTGCCAGCCTTCATGTCACATTGGAAATGCTTGATGCCCCACATTTGACATTTGTTCATGCTACAAGGGATCAGAAGATGAGGTGCCAAATTGATTGGGCTTCAGAAAATAGATTATGGAAAATGAATAAAGAAGGCTGTGTGTAAAAGCCAAGAGAGAGCATTCCGGTAGAGTGACAAACAACAACAACAACTAGGGGTGTAGGGTGTGTGTGTGAGAGAGAGCACACAAGCACAGTGGTGGTAAGGCCAAGAGCTCATCAAAACAGTCCTCAAGAAGTGTCAGAACATTTTGGCAGCTTTGTTGACCCCTTCTGTATAAGGATTAGTGAACATTACAGGCTGCATTCACACCAATATTTAAAACACTATGATACCACTTTAAGCAAAGTATGCTTGGAGCTATAGCTTGTTAAGGGTTAATTCCCATTGCATCTTAACATTCAATCCCTACAGAACTCAAGAAATTGAAGCTTCAGCAAACCAAAGATCCCATAATTCTTTTGGGGAAAGCCATGGCTAGTGGTATTATAGTCCTTTAAATGAATAGGTTTGCCATACATCTGGAAAATTCCAGACATGTATGGAAATTGGATGCCTAAAATGGCGCCTGGGGGGAATTTTTGAATTTTAATTCTTGTCTGGAATTTTCCACAGGTATGGCAACCCGGGTCCCCCCCCCCCCGGTTTTTTATTTTAATGTGTGAGTGTGTGCCACCGAGGCTTTCTTCCCCAGCATTGGCTGCCGTTGGCTTCCCTTTCAGCCCCACCCTCTGCCTCCCAGCTTGTTTGCTTGGCCCATTGTTCTAGCCCTGCCTGCCATATTTCCACTGCTGCCTTTGGAAGGAAGAGAGAGTGACGGATGTATGCAGGCATGGGCAAGGCGAAGCGTTTAGTGGGGAGGGCCCGCACCGGGTGTGGGGCATCTCCCTTCCTCGGGTGCCTCTCTCTCTCTCTGGGCTCCTGGGATAGGCGGTGAGGGGGTTGTCTCCCCTCCTTGAGGGCCTCTTCAGTTCTTCATCCCCGGAGTTCTCCAGGTCTCCTTGCCACCTTGGCATCCAGGTCCTGCCTGTCATTGCTGCTCCGACGAGGCCTTCACACTCAGCCCCTTGAATTTGGGGTGGGGGCTGCCACCTTGGGCTGGGTGTGGGGCTCTGCTGAGGCTGGGGCTGTATTCTGCTGCCCTTCTGGGCTGCCTAGCAGCAGCAGCAACAGCAGGGTGTCACCATCTGCACCCATGGCTGGGTTTGAGGCAGAATATAAGTGCGAGTCCTTCATGATACTTCTGTATGTGAGGGGTGATATATAAATAACCAACAGGATGGCACACAGGTCGTTGGGCGATTCTTCTTCCTCGGCTTCTTCATCCCTGCCCAGCAGCTCTCAGTGCTGCTTCCCCCCCCCCCACGTCCCTCTCCAGGTATTCTGAACATGCTGGTGTGGTTTCGGCTCCCCTTCCCTTGAGGTGGGGGTGTCCCCAGTTCTCTTTCATACAACTTTGGAGGTTTCCTTACTTTTTTAATGGTGTGAGTGTGGTCATAGAACAGTTAGCTGGCCTCTTTCTCTGACTTCCTCTAGGGCAGGAGTAGGCAACCTCAGATCTTTGGCTCTCAAGACTCTCACCTGATCATGCCCCCTCCCAAGACCACACTTCTCACTCCAATTATTTTGCCTGCCTAGAATGTGTTAATGTACTTTGATAATTCCATGTTTTGATTATTGATCAATTTTAGGGCTATATATCAAATAATCAAGGGTAATAAGCCTGTTACCAATGAGATATATGCCAGTCATCACCATAATATTGCACATCACGTAAATTTGTTTCCATCCTTCAGTTCCATCTAAGACTATAACCCTTTCTGCTGTTTCTCTTCTGGCTATAGCATTGGCTTCAACATCCCCAAAATTATCAGCATCATTCTGGTGGTCTTGCACAGAGCACAGCTGCCTTGATCTGAGAATGCTGCAGACTTCTTGTGATCTGATGTTTTGAAACACATCTCCAGCATCTCCAGGCTATCATCTCCAGCATCTCCAGGCTATCGTTTCAGAACATTATTTCTACAGCTGCCACTACTGTCTCTTTGCAGGCTGACTAGGAAATGTATCGCTTTCAAACTTTGGATAATTCATTTGTGCCCCAAAGAAATGAAAATGCTGGAAGTGTGTGTGTATATATTAAAGCCAAGTAGTGATTTTGCTTTTAAAGTCCTTTGAACTATACAAGAAAGCTTTCATGCCTCTTTAGAAATGCCATCCGGAATAGGAATAGCCAGAGAGAGGTTAAGCTGGAAATCTTTGAGATCCAGATGAGTGTGCACCTTCCAGATGTGTCAAAAATTAGTAATGTAGAAAGCTGTAGTGCATGCCTAGAAGAAAATGTGCACCCGTGTGATGACTTTTTGTGCCCTTTGGAATAAATATGTCAAGAGAAACATGCCCCTGTCTTTGACGAATCAATTAATGCTTGGAAATTGGATATCATGGGATAAAATAAGATAAAATAAGAACCAGGTCATACTATTCAAAAGCTGCTTACAGCCAACCAGATATACTCAGAAAAAAATGTCGCATTAATGTCAATGAAAAGCCTTCCTATATGGTTCCTTGAATTCTCCTTGAATTTTATGTACATAACACTTGCTCTGACTAGGTATGGGGGACCCACATGCAGAGGTCAGCTTCTGGGGGCACAGCTTGTACTTAATCAAATGCTTCCCTCCCCTTCTGCATCATGAAGTTTACATGGATCTTTCGAAATTAATTTGGGTGACTGTCCTGAAGTAAATAAGGATGCACATTCCCAACCAAGACCACTGTGTGTTATCCACAACAAGAACTGGATTGCAGCTCTTTTTTCTTTTGTCACTTGCCAATGTGTTTGCCTCAATATTGCAGTAATGACTAATGAGCAGATACAACTGTCTGTCGTGCTACCAAAAGAGCGTTTGCATGACTTGGAAGCTTTTCATTTGATGCTTCCGATGTGTTCTTAATAGTAACATATTGGGCACCCACCAGGAATTGCACATATCCCTTTTGCAAAAAAATCCTTTCTGATATGACTGCTCAGAGTCTGTTTAGGATTTCTGAAATCACTGCAAGTGCTCAGTGCCTTCCAACTTTAACCTTAACGACTGCTGACTCATCACAAAGCCTTGACCTTGGCTTAGGCCTTAGGAAGAGCTGACTCATCACCAAGTTTCCATTCCCCAGCTCTGTAACTTCCCTTCCAGAATGCAAGGCTTGCCTTGGTCCTTGGGCTCTCCTCACAACACAGACTCCCAGCTTCTGCTCTTCGCTGCCCCGCCTCTTGAAATTGTTTATATAGTACGATCTGGGACACGCTTCTTGGCAGTGGTACTTGGCAGCACCCATTTCTGGAGCACCGAGATTGTGTTCGGGTGACAGAGGCCTGTAGTATCTTTAGCTTTGTACAATCACTCACCTCTACAATCAAAATGAAGAGCAGTTAACAAAAATAACAAATTTAGCACCAGCTTCACAGAGCTCTGGAAAAGCCTCCAAGAGATGTTATTTTTATATTTACTATCAGGATTTCATTGTGCAGAAGAGTTTGAAAAACATGTCTTTTTACAAAAATAAAAAGTATATTTCATCAGCACTGGATAGTTCAGTTGGTTAGAGCATGGTGCTAAAAACATCAAGGTTGCAGGTTTGATCTCCTTATGGGACAGCTGCATAATTCTGCATTGCAGGGGTTGGACTACCTGATCCTCAAGGTCCCTTCCAGCTTTACATTTCTATGATTCTAAGATTTCAGAAAGGAATAGGCACACTTTCATGTTCCTGGAATAGTATCTACTCTCTTATTCTGGGTAGGAGAGAGGTAAAGGGACAATTCATGTCCAAATTAAATATGAAGAAAAATAACACTTGAACATTATTGTTAAAACTAGTGAAGTATTATGAAAATCATGAGCCCTAAGTCAGAACACTGAGAACAGGCATATCCTTTAACTGTTTTTTTAAAAAGGAAAAGGGTATTTTAATAAGCCAGCACCATATTATGAACGCTTATGATCCTAAACCAGGGCCTTGTTAGCCTATTAGATGATATGGCCTTGGTCAAAACAGTCTAAAAAATCTCAATTGTCAGAAAAAAATAAATCCATCAAGTGCAGGATAAATTAATCTAGTACAGATATTCTAGCATCCTTTGCATGGACCATATGACTGGAGCTCATTCAGCAGCAGTGGTCTACTGATCATAGTTTCAGGCTGTCTAGTATAAAATATTGGCCATTAAACAATTTCTGATTATTAGATATAACACCTAGGTCCTAAATCTCCTGTGCAGATACTGCCTTTATCAAAGCTCAAGTCACATGAGTAAAGTACGCTAAAAACCGGATTACTGAACTATCACTGGTGTCAGATTCCCCAAAGCATGGTCCTGAATTTTCAGGCAGATGGGGTGTGACTATGGGTAAAGTATTAATTTTGGCTTGACTTGTGACTGTATCATCGGCTGTGCTAAGCAGTCCGTCTTCTGCATGCTCAGGGCATGCTTAAGTGTCTCAAGTTGTGCATTTAAAAACAGGGCCATCTAAAGCTGGCAAGCACCACCGTGTTCTGGGACTAAGTAAATTGCTCATTTTTTGATATCATGATTGCTTCTGAGTTGGAAACAAATCAGTTTTCTTTACTCTTAGATCCATGATGGGTAAAGATTAATACATCATTTTCTCTCTGGAACGTGCAGACTGTCTTGCAGTGCAGTTTGAATACAAAGCCATCTGCAAAATGTTTCCTTTATTCCTTTGGATTTTGGCTCAGATTCCAAGCGAAATTTAAATGCAACACCAGTTCCACTGTCTAATGACTGAATAATTAGGCTTTTAACACAGACAAGGGATCATCTGAAGAAATGGCTTTTTGTAAAAGGGCATTTCCTTTTGAACTATGCCTCTGTGTCTGTTCTGCCAAGTTATCTCCTCACTGCAGAATATATATCTTGCTACGAGGACTAAAATATATCTTACATAGCTTAAAGAAATGTTAACTCTCATACCTGAATGCCTTTTCATAGAAGGCTTCCATGGGCTTGTTATCAAAAAGACTGATTGTTTCCCTTATTGTTTAAGATTAAATTTGTATGAAATGATGGCTAGTCTTATAGTAGTTCTGGGGCAGTTGCACATTTGTAACCTAACCAGATTGTAGCAGCTCTAATGCAGCCTGTATCTAACCTGCTTGCACAACTTGTCATGTGCAAGCTCAATAGGGCATTATAAATATCCACCATGCATTCAGTGTTGTGGGAGACCAGGATTGTTGCTCTCCCACTGCCCATTCAAAATTTGTGTGGAAGGGGATCTGTGCACATTCAGACCTAGTCAATCAAGGTTCTCTTTCCCATGAAGGATCATTATAAGAATATAAGATGACCCTGCTGGATCAGATCAATGGCCCATCTAGTCAAGCATCATGATATGACAACAACAACAACAACAATGCAAAAACCAGATGTGAGGCTTCAGAGGCATGGCTTGCAAAAGTGTGGCTAGCCATCATGCTTCCCCTTCACATGATCACTGAATGGATGAGGTTTGTCTAAACATTCCTAACACTGCAAACTCAACATGTTTCCCCTTGCAAAATCAAATTCTGAGTTGCTAGAAAACAAGTCAATTTGGCCTATGAAATGAAAAACATACAAAATGGTGGGAATCAGTCTTAAGTTCTGAGGCTCATTTGTTAGCAATTGCCTCTAACCACCACCACCACCATGATTTACAATGAGAAGCAAGTTTATGAGCAGAAATTCAATTCCAGTAGCAGATCCCATTCACAGGCTATCCATCTAAGAAAGTTAAGAATTTTACAACCTAAGAAAGAGAAGATACTTACAAATAGGCACAGGACAAAACAGAAAGGGGTGCAGAGAAGGAGAGGCCAAGAAGAGATCCGAAGGCTAAGGAGAAGAAATACAGTTCTTTCCCAAGAAAGAGTTCCAAAGAAAAGGAGTGGCAAGATAGCAGGGACAAAAGAAACCACAAAACAGAAGAAGTAATCTGAAGTCTAATCGAGACGATGGCAACAACCCAGATAAATGGAGGAAAAATATGGAGGAGCCTTGGCTTAGTGGTGCAAAATATTAACTGTGTACAAAAGGCCCCAAGTGCAGTCTTCAGCAGCCCGTTGCCTTATTTTACCTGAATAAAGGGACAAAGTGCATAGAAAGCAGATGTAGGGCCATGCTTAGACTCCTCTTGTCCTCACCATCCATCAAAAGCTTGGAAGCATTTCTGCATACACCTTTATGTATTGGGGCTTCCCCAGATTGTGGAGTCCTAAATGTACACGGTTCTAGGATCCAGAAAATCTACCCACATAGAAGTCCATGTGTGAATGCTTCATTACTCCCCACCATACACCATCCCTGTGGAGGGGGATTACTGGGGAGGCACTAAGAGGCAAGTTGGTAGCAGGAGGACACTGGAAGTGGGCGTCTCCAGGTGCATTGACTGCTTATTTGTGATTGACCACGCTAGAGCCTAGACCTGCATAAAGATATATCTGAGTGATCCGAGGGTCTTCTTTTGATGGACATTCCATCAAATATCTGAAAATGGATTTGATGAGTGATCAAATCCATTTTCAGATATTGAGGAAGTTCAGGTAGTGGAGGAAGATCTAACTGAGCTACAAAACGACATTGAGCAGAAGCCAAAGTTTAAGAAATTGTACCAAGTGTTTTGGTTACCGAAGGATAGTCTTGCCCTATTCTGCATGGGCAGTGGTTAAGAAGCTCCTTGTTGCCTTTCTTCTCAATTTGGGTCAAAAGTTGGTTTGGGGAAAACACAAAATGCAGTCGTTTGTAAGAAATGACATGACAGATAAAGGATAGATGTGGATTGTGGCTAATGTTGTGTGTATGCTACTTCCCAAACCAGCAGTGGGAGTGCTCTGGGTGAAGAATAAAGGGGCTAAGGAGAGGTTGCTGACAGCCCATGCCAACTCTGGGCTGGTTGTAAGAAGATTGGCAGGATGAAGGAAGACTGCATTTGGTGGGGCAGAACTCCATTTGTTCTAATGAGCCAGCCTCCACTGGGACATCTTACAGTGTCTTTCTTCTTGGAAAAAGTAGAATATTTCTCCAGACACTAGTCTGGCTTTTTTCTTTTCTTTTGAGTCACATAATTCAGACTTTTCAAACTTACTTGGAAAAATTACATTGTTTTACAATTAAACACGGGGGCCATAATTCACGCAGACCTCTATGCACAAATTCAGAATATGGAAAAATCCATTTGTTCCTCAAGAAGAACATCTAGGCAGAAAGTCCTAAAAGTCGTAATGGAAATGTTATGCTTTTCTGTTCATATGCGCTGTACTTAATTCTACATCAATTTTACATGGCACTTATCTTAGAGTCTGGTTTAGAACTGATGAACAAGTCTTAAAAGGATGGTGATGGTGAAGATAACTGCAGTAATCACAACCACCGATTACTAATAAGCTGACTACAGTTATTCCTCTTGTTTCTGGAATAAAGTGGTGTTGGGGATATTTTCAAATGCCCATCAGGGGGCAGTAGAATTCCATATACAAAAAGCTTATGTTGCAGCTAACATAAATTATTTTGTGTTCTCACTCTAGCATTAAGCTAGAAAACACTGTAAAATTCATGCTTTTCTCTTTGAAAAAAGTAAATTCTCTACAGAAGACTATTTGTCTGTTTTAACCCCAAATGTATAAGTTCATTTAACTATTTTCATTTAGCGGGCAATAAATAAAACCTTCTGAAATCCCACAGTCCTCATGAGGAATTTACTTTGCATCCCAATACAGCATTCAAACGGAATTCCATTTCCTCCTTTTTGAGAAACATGGAGTAATTAGGCTTTTCTATAGAGAAGTGATTATCTAATAAATGACTTTCTGCAGAGTGCAGTATTCAAATGCAGCATGAGGGGGTTCTTGGGCCACTTGGTGGCCCAGCACTGAAAAGGCTGGCACTGAACAACCGAAACGTTACAGAAGCTTTCAAAATAATGAAAAGGCTCATGGATAGAATAGGTCTTCAGGGCATATCCTGACAATCTGAACAGTTAAATAGAAAAATAGAAAACTTTCAGCAAAAGATGGTGGAGTGATAGGTAGTTGGGCTAACTCTCCACTTTGAAGATACTAGAAGCAAATGATAGCTCAGTTGATTAGAGCTTGGTGCTGATAATGCCAAGGTTGCAGGTTCGATCCCCGGACACCTGCATTGCAGAAGGTTGATCCTCAGGGTCCCCTTTGACTCTACAGATTCTATGATTTTTTGCAACCAGGATCATATTATCATATGATAATATGTACCAGAAGGGAGCTATCCTTTCCTTCTGCTCTGGGAGTGGACAGAGACAAGACATTTGGGAGGCTGCCACGGTGATGGGGGCATGACCTCACAGGCTACTACAGCAGATGGCGGTGGGGTTTCTGCTCTTGGGACTGTGAACTGATTTACAAAGGGACTCTTTCTGCAAGTTCAACAATGATTTTGAAATTCCATGATATGGTTTCTTGTTGTTGTTTGTTTGTTTGTTTGTATGCTGCTGGCAGTGGGATGCTTTTCAAAAAATGTTGTTAGTAAAAGTGACTACATAGTCGTATGAGCACTGTTCCAGAGTACTTTTCATTCTCATGTATATTACATCAATTCAAAAAAAGATTGGGTATTTAACCTTTTTATGTTACAGTTTATAATACCTACGCTATTTGAAGTTATTGTTATGTATGCACAGGTCATTGTTTGAATATTTTATTTACAGTTAATGAAGAAATTACACATCTTTCTACTCATGAGTGTTTGTTGAACTAATTGGCTGGTGAAGAATAGAATGAAACAGTGGTTGCTATCCGGAAACACTGTTCAGCATAGTGCAGAGTTGGACATCAGAATTGGACAATTGCCGATTATACAAAGCTTTACAAACTTGATATGACTTATTCAAGGACTTTCAGACACTTCAGTTTGATAATTTTGATGTTTTGCATTATTCCATAAAGTTTCCTATACTGTAATTGTTTCTGGCCATTGTGTTCCTTTTGATATTGCTGAGGCAGTGGGATGTAGCAGGTGACAGTTGGAATTACCCTGTTTAAGGATGTGCTTTTTGCAAGTTATAAGGATGGAAACTGTTAATGCTGTTTAGGAATTATTCAGAGGGTTTTGTGTATGCATAACTGTGTACGACAGATGTTTTTGACATCTGCCCTGCACTACAGGAGTGCCAGGGAAAACTGAAGGAGACTGGAGGTAATACAGCTCTGCCACTGAGGCTTGCAATCTTAGTTAAACATGTCCTGGAAACTCATCATCTTTGGGCTGCCAGGATGTGGGTGACTGGGTAAGGTGATTTGACATGCAGAAAGGTGGTTAGGGCATGTGTGCCATGGGAAAGAGGAAAGCTTGAGTTCTTGGGGACTGGAAATTGCTGGAAAGAAATGAGCTGTTATTGTATTGGGGTTGGGTTAAAAATGTAATGGCTTTTATGATCTGTTTTGATGCTGATTTGTTTTAAATGCTTAATGACTGTTCTTTCTTTGTGTGTAGTATCTGAAGTTAGATGCCTTTTTAAAGAAGAGGATAATGCCATAGATTGGGGTACCAAAGTCTGTTAGTAAATGGCAGAAATTAAGAAACAATGGCATTTAGATAGTACAGTCAAACCTTGGATCCTGAATGCCTCTGTTTTGGAATGTTTTGGCTCCTGAATGTCAAAAACCCAGAAGTAAATGCTCTGATTTTTTTCAGAAGCCGAACATCCAACGTGGCTTCCACTTGTGTGCAGGAAGCTCCTGCAACCAACTGGAAGCCATGCCTTGGTTGTCAAGCATTTCAGAAGCCAAACAGGCTTCTGGAATGGATTATGTTTGACAACCAAGGTTTGACTGTATCTGGGAATATGAAGGGAAAATACTAGCTGCAGAACTGTGCCGGACAAGAAAATCCTGGGTTAGCTGACACAAACCAGCTGGATGTCACACAGGAAAATGTGTCCCTTTTAAAACAGATTGGTTTGGGGAGGAGAGGAGCCACTTAGAAAAGGTTATTGGGAAGAAGAAAGGAAGGGCCAGAACTCAATGCAGAGGCTGTGCAGGGTAGAACCAAAGTTGTGGAAGGATAGGTGAAGGAAGTTTAGAAAAATGTAGGAAAATATTGAACAAATACTAATGCCTCAAGCGCTAATTTCCCCCTTGAGTTTGTAAGAGATGAAGTTTTAGGGCTAACTGGCAATGCATTCAATTACTATCTCAGGGCAGCATACAAGGTTCAGTCTCTCAGCTGCTTTTATCTCCACAGCAACCCTGAAGGAAGTAGGCTAAGAGGTCATGGCTGTCCCAAATTTACTCATTGAGTGTTTTGGCTGAATGAGAGTTTGAATATTGGTTCACTCCAATCCTAGATTGGCACTCCTAACCATCACAGCATACTGACTCTCTGGGTGCATCACCAGGTCTGGACAACATATCCTTGAGAGTTCCTAAAGATTTAAAATGTGGCATGGACTGTTTTACAGTGTTCAGAGAGTGGCTCAGTCAGTTGGATCCCATTGGATAAACCAATCTCCTTCATTACTGATTCAGAGCTCTTGAGGAAATCATAAAATAAAAGGCTCTGGGGCAAAGAACCACCATATTATGATTTATTGGGCAAGTATTTCTCAGTTTAGTTTCTCTAGTTTGCCTAGCTCTGCCGTATCCATATCCTCTATTCTCTTCTACAGCCATATATCTTCAAACGTCAGCTATAAGAGTTCCCAATCCTGAGTCAATATATCGCCAAAGGAAGGTAATTTTCAATTTAGCAGCTGTGTGTTGTGTTTCTGCACAATACATGTACGTGTTGCCTAAACACTTCATCACTTTGCTTTCCCCTTCTGTTCCGACACATTCTCCTATGAATGGAAAAAGTGACAAATACAACAAATATCCTAATTAATGATGGGAACAGAATGCCAAAAACACATTCACTCTTTTAGGATTCAACCCGAGCAAAGGGAAATCTGAAATGGAGAGCAGGCAACCAAGAACCAATTTGGGAAATAATTGTCGAGTTCATAATAATTTTTTTTCTTTAGAAAATTAATTTGATTTCATTTCTAATGTTGCCTTAGGAAGCAAATTGTATGAATACTAATTTGTCAAGATTTCTTCCAAAGAGTCTCTTTCTAAAACTGTGGGAGTAGAATGTCTCTTATCGAAAGACTCAAATAATGCCTTGATTTAAAAGTTATAAAAGCCTTGTGTGTATTTATGAAGGGGAACGTTAGAAAAGAGGTACTCGGTTTGCTTACAGATTAACTTCCACCAAGTGTGGACATCAAGTTATTCCTCATGTTGTTAGAAGCTCTCTAATTTCAGATCAGTTCTTCCTGCATTATACATTAGCCCACATTCTCCCCCTCCCCACTAACCCCATTCTCATTACCGTAGAACATTAATGTAGAACCAACTGAGCCATGAAATGTTATGGAAATGCCATCTTATCCTTTAGAACACTTCCCCTACTCTGAAGCTCCTTGTTATAATAATTTTATTTTCCCTTGTGAACCCAATTATTTAGCCACCTGCTCAACATTTTCTTTGGTGAGGACTTCACACTTGCTTTATTAACAGCTCCAAAGATACGAGTGAGGTGTGTATTGCTGACCTATATGGGCTCTAACTGAAGAGCATAGAGAAAGAAGTCAGTTATGGCAGCTTTTCTACAGAGGGGAACACAAGGCTTGCCCATCTTCTATGAATTCTAGATTATATCTTTTGGAAAGGTCCCGTTCTTAGCCACAACCAAGTAAGAAACCACATGACTTGCCTCTTAATTGCATGGGGATATACAGGTATAGAAGATAGTACTATTGCTTCTTCAATGACATGTTTCCTATGCCCTAATGAGTCTCTAGGACTAATGGCAAGTACAACAATGTTGTTGTTGTTGTTACAATTTATTACCCACCCTTCACCCCAAGCTCTCAGGGCAGGCTACAAGAATTTAAATAAAATGGTCAAGTACAGAGGTTTCCCCTCTGAAAATGAATCTCATGTCCCCACTCCAAAGGTGTCATGCAGCACTCTGGGTGTCAGAATCAAACTAAATGAATGAGGGGAAGACTCTGCAGATGACAGCTGGCTGTCCGAGTCGGGAAAGGGCAGTTCGACCCCCCCTTCTCGGGGAAAACTGTTAGCTGTCAAGATGAAGAAGAGTTGGAAGGCAGCCAGAGCATTGCTAGACAATCAGTAGATAAGGAGAGGTCTGAGTTTGGATCGAGTAGCAGTGGAAAGGGGGCAGGCCAGGCTCTCAGCCCTTGTGCTAGGCATCTGGATAAGATCAGATGGCAACGGAAGGGCAAGAGGGGAAAGGCGGGAGTTTGGCATCCTTCCTGCTGTAGGAAGGGTGAAATTTCAGACTGACCAACTATCGTAAATGTGAGCAGGCGAGAAGCCATGCTCTGGATGTGTCTTTTTGTAAATAAACGTACATAAAACTGCCAGAGAGTCATTGCTTCTTATCGGGGCTTGATTGCCTGCTTGAGATCCTTCCACTGGGAAGGCCAAGGCCAGTGGAAGTTGTGGGGGTGGGCTGTAGCTCAGTGATAAAGAACTTGCTTTGCATTACAGAGGCCCTGGGTTCAGTCTCCAGCATCTCCAGGAAGTACCAGGAAATTCCCCCCTCTGAAACCACGGAGAGCTGTTGCCAGTCAGTGTTGACAATACAAACCTAAATGGATTAATGGTCTGTCTCGATATAAGCATCCTATGTCCTCTATGATTATTGCAGCACCAGAGCTGGTGCTGGTGTCCCATTTCCCCCAGTCCTGTGCTTGCGTTTCTCCCAGCCAAGCCCTTGATGTAGCATTCTGAGGGTCCCATGGCTGGGCTAATGGCTGTATATCTAATGTCCCTATACATCCTGCTGAAGGATTGAAGGACCTTATGACATGTTGCCATTTGCTGCATTGATTGTTTCTGAGATTTACAGTTGATGCAATTCTTCTTGTCCCCTTCACTGCTACTTCTTTTGATAGACACTTAGCAAAATACATCCCTTGCCGGTAACACCATGGAAGGAGTCCATCTGCCAGCCTCAAATAAGGATTGAGGATTTGGTACTGTGACGTGTGTGTAGACATCTAGTACATTGAACTAAGTGATGTGTGACGTGCTAGTGTGCCTTGAATCCATGTGGGCATGACATCCCAAATTCTCAATATTTTTAATGCTTACTTCAAAATAAAGACCAAGTTTCTTGCATCTGTTTAATATTCTGGGTTGATGCAAGTTGGCAAGAGACACAAGTCAGTGTTCATCTAGATTCCAGGCCCAGCCTAGTGCCAAACTTGATTAGAACCCAGCCCTTGTTGAAATTATGTAAAAAGCTGCAATCACTCTTGAACAACCTTATATAAGTAGGAACAGGTGCAGTGCACTCACAGCCCCAAATTTGCAGAGCAGCACATTGCAACCCCCAGTGGAAACAATTCAGAAGCATCCTGTTTCGAAACCAGATTACAAAAAGTCTCCAGACCTCAGGTACGTGTGTAAAAAATAGAAGCTAAGCTCTGCCATCATTACTTTTCTTACTGGGGAAAGTTGTGTATGTGATACACACATCATTTGGGGATGCTACTGAATTCTGTAACTGGGCTTTTCTATGGAATTACAAAGGTCAAAAGCAGATGATGGCCGAATATTAGGGCTCTCCTATCCACTGTCCCTCACACAATGTGACTGAAAACAATGTGACTGCATTGGTTCTTTGGGCTGCTGAGTAAGAGCATGTATTTTTCACTGTGGCAAAATCCAATCTCCTTTACATGTCAGATTATCAGGACTGGTGTTAGGAGTTGGCATTGCTGTACAGTTGCCGGAGCCCACACATCAGCAAAAATCTCACTTTCCCCTTGAGGCCTCTGCCTGTTCACCCCTTGTGACAAGAGCGAGGAAGAGGAGGAGCCTTCACTTGCCCTGCTGTTTCATTCCAAAAAGTTGTACATTGGGGTCAGAAGGAGAGGGCAATGGGGGACACTGATGGTGGTGGTGATTTTGGTCCATCTTTCCCAAAGGCCGCACAAAAGCTAAAGCTGGCACTGCACATTATTAACGCTCGGTGTGAAATGAGTAAGGTCTCTTCCAGACATCATTTTTATTGAACATTCATTCTGATTTGCTTGCACAAAGCTTATGTGGAAGTGAGAGTATGCCCTGTCTTTATTGAGCATTTGCTTGCAGGACAGTTGTATGACTATGAATATTCATCCAGATTTTCATATGGGCTGTTGTTTTATTTTATATTAGCCAGTTGCGCATGCAGTGCTTTTCAGTGCTTTCCCCATCACTTTCCTAATCACAACAAGTCCATTTCTTTAAATGAATTTGTTTTGCCAGGATGACACAGCATTTTAATCCACTTTGATTGCACAACCCTAACTGCAATATACTGGTGGTTTGGAAGCACCCTAAGACAAGTGAGTGAAGAGGGAAAGCAAACTAGCAGGCAGGAGTGAGAAACTGTAAGAGGCTTTTCACATGCTTTCCCACACAACCTGACCAACTTATGCAATCAGATCACTATGTGGTCATGTCTGTCCTCCTCCTCCTTCTCCTTCAATGCTTGTTCCTTTAAAAAAATGTACAAAATTCTGCAAAATACAATGTTATCAGACAGGATCTAATGAGAATATATAGTCCATATACAATTACAGATCACTGTTGAATAAAAACAAACATACCCCCCATCACAGGTATGTGAATGCATGGACGATAGGGAGTGGAATTATTTATAACATGGACATAATGGTTAAACAAGACAGAGTTACAAAACAAGGGCCCTGTTAAACCAAGGGAAAGTAAATCAGATGTGTCGAGTCACTGTATCAGCTGCATTCGTTCATAGGCTGATGTTGGTTCTAGCCTATTTTAGCCCCTCTGAAACTGGCAGGTGCCATTCATCCTAAAAATGCAGCACACAACAGTTCACAAATGTTCTCATGGACTCTGCACATACACTTCAATTTTCTAACTTTCAGCACATATAAAATGGCTGCCCACCCACCACACATCTTCGGTTTTTTGATCCCTTTTCTGAAGGTCAGTTTGTCCCCCCCGCAGTTCATTCTGGATCACTTTAAAGGCAATTATCTTGGTCTTGCATGGTGATACATGATAATGTGTGATAATTAATGGGGATGGATGCGATGGTTCAGTGAACGTTTTGTAGCCTACAGTATCTCGACTATACTGTATAATAAAGTCATGTTATAAAGCTACTATAGATAAGAGGCTTTTGTTCCATGTTCCTTAATGTCGTATTACACTGATACATTTTAAGCTCATTGCACTTAATGAAAGCCATATATCCTATTTTATTAATCAAAAGGCAGCAAAGATTGCTTAGAAACTCCACAGTGAAATTTTTAAGGATGAGTTGGAAAGCACTAATAAGGCTTTTTCATGAGAGATTATAAAGTCTCCTGGAGGATTTTTCCAGCCTGTGTCTTTTCTCTATTTTTGTTTTTATTAGTTTATTTTTTGCCTATTTTTGCCTTTTGCATCTTATCCTTGACTTATATTCGTAGTCTTTGGAAAATAGGTCATGATTAGGCTGCTATTTGCTCCAGAACTGCTGATTCTATAAAGTTGGTTGTATAAACAAACAAATCATGTAGACAAAAGTCAGAGCCTATTGTGAAGCTCCAGAAAAAAGACTTCAGTTGGTTTAATTCAGAGATGTGGACCCCCTCGCACATGAGTCAAATTATGCCCACCATGGGTCCTCATTCCCTTCAGCCATGTCCATTATTCCCATACCTGATGTCATAAGTTATCAGGTTTAGGCCAGCCCTGACTGCAGAGGAACAATTGGGAACCTTAGAATGTGCTCTAGATGGTTCCTCTGAAAGCAGGGCTTCTTGCATTTGGCACCTTTTAGATTCAGCACCCAAATGGGATTGCTTCCACTTCAGAGCTCCCAGTCAGTGCTTCTAAGTGGAAATGGTTCCTGTTGAATGCAACTCCTGTAGCCCTGACTTGAAGAAAGAGTGTGCTCCCAGTTCTTCCTTTGAAGTTGAATAATCTGATATCAGATGGCATCTGATGATTGGCATGTGGGTGGCCCCATTCACCTGTCAAAAGTGCCTGCAGAGGGTGGGCTGCTTCTGGGTCCGCTCCACTGGTCAGATCTAGTTTCCAGCCACTGGTTGAATTAGTCTTGTTCCTATGCAGCCAGAAAAACCAGTTCCTTTCTCTTAATTTGATGCACAAATGATCTGTACTGTATGTTCCTTTGATTTGAAGGCACACTGACCCTTTGAGACAAAACAATAATGGCAAGTCAATGTGGCAAAGTAGTGAGAGTGTAAGAATAGGCCTGGGAAGACTCTCACCTGGAGTACTGTGTCCAGTTCTGGGCACCACAGTTCAAGAAGGACACTGACAAACTGGAACGTGTCCAGAGGAGGGCAACCAAAATGGTCAAAGGCCTGGAAACGATGCCTTATGAGGAACGGCTAAGGGAGCTGGGCATGTTTAGCCTGGAGAAGAGGAGGTTAAGGGGTGATATGATAGCCATGTTCAAATATATAAAAGGATGTCACATAGAGGAGGGAGAAAGGTTGTTTTCTGCTGCTCCAGAGAAGCGGACACAGAGCAATGGATCCAAACTACAAGAAAGAAGATTCCACCTAAACATTAGGAAGAACTTCCTGACAGTAAGAGCTGTTCGACAGTGGAATTTGCTGCCAAGGAGTGTGGTGGAGTCTCCTTCTTTGGAGGTCTTTAAGCAGAGGCTTGACAACCATATGTCAGGAGTGCTCTGATGGTGTTTCCTGCTTGGCAGGGGGTTGGACTCGATGGCCCTT
This sequence comes from Podarcis erhardii, assembly GCF_964252035.2. Lineage (NCBI taxonomy): Eukaryota > Metazoa > Chordata > Lepidosauria > Squamata > Lacertidae > Podarcis > Podarcis erhardii. The sequence goes on along the minus strand of NC_138508.1, from coordinate 51,607,651 downwards.
GTGGTCTCTTCCAACTCTATGATTCTATGATTCTAAGACCAAGATCCAGATCCTCACTTGATCATGATCTCATTTGGTGACCATGGGCCATTCACTATCTCTCAACATAACTTAACTCACAGGACTGAGACAAGGATAAAACAGACTGAGGGGGAGAATCACATATGTTGCCTGGAGCTCCTTGTATGAAAGGTAGGATACAACTGTAGGAAACAAAACAAACCTTTAAAACTGCCAACTGTTCACAGAGGACCTTGCTGAATTTCTGATGTAGAAACTGATGTGGAATGCAGTTTTTAATGAGCATGGAGAGACTCTTCGGGTAGCACAGTGGCACAAGTTGATTGGAGATGTTGCACTTTGCCTGGTCCAGCCCTATCATTAGGCAGAGTGAGGCAGCAACAGAAGTTGAGGCAAGGAGCTCAGAGTAGCAATAAGGTGTTGGAGCTGTGTGTGCCTGCTCTAAGCTAGCCAGCTGCTTTCAGTGTGATGCCACATCCCTCATGTTGAAGTAAGATTAAACTAGTATTCTGGTTGGTTTATGGACATGGAATGGGAGGCACCAACAGCTTGTCATTTGCCTCAGGAAGCAAAATTACTTGGGTCAGCTCTTTGGTGGTGAGAAGGCCATTGCTACTTGCTGCAGTTGAGGGGCAAATAACACCTCTGGTTTTCATATAGCTTTATAATTAGCCAGATCACTCATTAATAATACTTTGAAACAGTTCTTTCCTCTTTTCCTTTCAGAATTTCAAAAATACCCTTTAAAAAAAGAAGAGAGAAAGCTCGCTATTAGTCCCATTACTATACTGAGGAAGGTTCTACCCTTTTAAGAAACTGTTAAAAATTGTTACTAATTTTAGCCAGGTCTGGAATACATTCCTGCAAGCTCTTTTCATCTTGCTTGGTATGCGGAATATGGATAATGTATGCAGAATACATTTGAAGAAACTCTGAACTCTCATCTGCATTGCACTTCATAATGGCCTCTATCCAGCTTAATGAGCCTCTTTGCTTTAATAAAGGATACATTTTTTAAAACACACGCACCCCTCCCATTTCCTTTGCCATTCCAGGTGTTAGTGCCAATATCCAAGTATCATTTCAATAAAAAGCATATTTTTAAGAGCAGTTTTTTTAAAAAACAACAACAACCACAGATACATTTACAGAACATCTAAAACACATCTCACCCCCAAAGTTCCCCAAGAGTTTAATGGTGAGGTATTTGTAGCTCTGTAAAGGTGTAAACTACAGTTCTCGGGATTGTTGGTGTGTGTGTGCTTTAAACGTGTTTTGTCTTCATAGCTGCTATTGAGGCCGCTGCTCAATGGAATTTACATTTGAGTAGACATGTACATATAGGATAGTACTGTGGATTTTTACTACTTAGTAGAATTTTAAGTGCTTAATAAATTCATAGCAAATCTACAATTATGACATTGCTTAATTTTCCCATCTTTTCCCATCTTTTAATAATACTTAAGAAAACTTCATTTCACCATCTTGTTCTTGCTGGTAGAATAAATTGTTGAGTGGTATTTTGTCAAAGGAATTCATCACAGGAGAATTTGCCGGGAATTATGACCGTAGTTTATTTTTTCAACTATTTATCAAGGACATTTGAATCAGATAATTGGGAGGGGGATTGGAATGGACAGAATGGATCCATCTAATCAGAAGGTACTGTAACAGCTGCCCAGTGTTTTCTTGAAAGACCCAATGAAGATTTCATAAACTCCCCAGGCAACTTGTCCCAGAGCTGAACTATTTTTATAGTCCTCCTTAATATTTCATTCACATATACCTCTCTGTCATTAAAAACCATTGCTTCACCTTCAAATTTAATTTACACTGATATAGTAAAATTGCAGAGGGATGCGGGTAGTGCTGTGGGTTAAACCACAGAGCCTAGGACTTGCCAATCAGAAGGTCGGTGGTTCGAATCCCCGTGACGGGGTGAGCTCCCGTTGCTCAGTCCCTGCTCCTGCCAACCTAGCAGTTCGAAAGCACATCAAAGTGCAAGTAGATAAATAGGTACCACTCCGGTGGGAAGGTAAACAGCATTTCCGTGCACTGCTCTGGTTTGCCAGAAGCGGCTTAGTCATGCTGGCCACATGACCCAGAAGCTGTACGCCGGATCCCTTGGCCAATAAAGCGAGATGAGTGCCACAACCCCAGAGTCGGTCACGACGGGACCTAATGGTCAGGGGTCCCTTTACCTTTACTAGTAAAAGTGCATCCATGTTATTGTATGCAGACAAAGTCAAATCAGATCCATATATGTCATGGACTGGCTGGATGCAGAGGTTTATGTAATGGGAGGCACCAGCATGGGAATCCCTTAGGGAACCCTCAGGGGAAGAAGGCTCCGAGCTAGGGGATTGGTGGTGGGACAACAATGAACAGGAAGAGGCTGTGGCAGAGAGCAGTTCAGACTCTGACTTTGAGGCTGAAGTGGAGATTGGAGAGGAGGCTGGCCAAGAGGCAGAATGGAGAAGCCAGGGAGTCTCTCCCTCCTGCTACAACCAGCTGCCTCCCCCCCTGGTCTCCTAGACCTTGCAGACGAATGAAATATGGGGTGGAATAATGTAATGACAAGTTAAATCATTAATTCTGTAAGTTACATCATTTCACCACAGTGGACAACAAGGGAAGTAATGCTGGTTTGGGGAGAAGACAAAGTGCAGCAAAACAGTGATAGGCAGACCGGAGTGAAGCCTGTTCCACTCCGGTCTGCTCCCAAGTCTTGCCCACTCATTTCAGCCAGATTGGTCCAGGATTCAAATGTTAGGTGACAGGAAAGCCCGCCAATCCAAGCAGCCGGGCCAGGGATTCCCCAACCGCTGGCCACCTCACCCTAGCATTGATCCCAGGAGATCTGAGCCCACTGCAATGGACTGCAGCAGCCCCACACCCCATAACTGGATAAGTAGGCATTGTTTTGGGAAGAAGTCAAATGGGAGCAGAACGGTGCTGCATGTGATGTACACAGACACAGTCGGAAAACACTGCCTTCTTACTTCCTAAACTCAGCAGCATCTGGAAGCCACATGTTAGTCATCTCTGGATGAGGAACATCAGGTGTCATTTTCTTATTTTCTTTGTTGCTAGTAACCACAAAAGCTCATAAGCAAGGCTAAGCTGACTTCCTGAAATTGAAAGATATGCTCATGGAAGATATTCTTTCCCTCTCATAAAGGCACCTGTTAGCCTGATACGTTATTTCTGCTATTTGCTCAGGGCATATCATTATCCAGCAATCAGCATCCTTTTCCAGCATGTCAGCAGAAGCTGTAGTGTATCTGTGGATCACTGACCACAGATGCAAGTAAAGGCTCTGTGTAGAAAATCTTTACAAAGCTAAAAAAATGAAACCACAACATCAAGTCACCTTTAGAAAGAAGTCAAACTATTCTAAGATTAATATGATTATAAGAACTGACACCAGGGATGCAATAGTTCATTCATTCAGTAAGTAATAGTTTCTATCTTGCAAAATCAACTCCCACATGGGGAAAAATAAGGGGGAAACAGAGAAATACTAATTACCCATAAATACTCCTTTCCTTATGCTGCAAGGCAGGAAACTTTGTGATTGAAAGGAGGATCCAGGTGATTTGACAGGCACCTGTGTTGCTTCACTAGCTCTCATCAGTTTTGAGTTCATCGGCTCAACTCCCCTTCTCTGCGGTTGACAGTAACAAGTCTTGAGAAGGTGAGAGGAGAGAGTGCCAGAAAAATTATTTTTTTCTATTGACGAAGACCTCCCAACTAAAAATGCACCCAGATCATCTTGCTCAGGAGACATTCAGTTAATAGGTTCAAAGAGTCAGGGCTTGGTTTCCCTCATTATTCTTCCCTGATCCTGAAGTTAATTGATACAGAATTGTAGCCCAGATTGAGAGAAAGTTAATTTGCCTCAATGATTTCAGTGGGGCTTCAGATATGTGCTTATCACCCTTTATGATATTCCTTCCCACACCTGGAAACTAAGGCCTTTGCTAAGCTCCATTTCATCTGTGGCAGCTGAATTTTCAATCAGTTGAAAATGCTGACTTCTGGCCACTTAATAAGAATATAATATAATAAGAGGTAATTAATGCCATTTAGAGAATATGTTAATCAACACTCATTTACAGACAAAGATGTCTTATCTGGGATGCATAATTTTTTGTGGGCCAGTGGTACACTGGATTGTCTATGTCAGGTATGGGAACAAGCTTTTAGTAGGGAAATAGATTTGGAAAAATGTGGAAAATGTGGGAGAATGTTCCATTTCATTCCTCATTACCAAGATTTAAATAGAATGGTGACTCCCATAGAGCTACTGAGTTGACCATTTTTTTGCTGCCATATAACAGAATACCTATGGACTATGTGGCATACATTTCAGAAAAAATAGCACAGCTTCAGAACAGGTCGCCCCCCCCCCTTTCCAGATGGTAAAAATGGCTGTGATTGTTATTCAGTGTATAGGTACATTGCGTATGCACTGTGGGGTTAATTGCATTGTGTCGCTGCCACATCATTCTCCTGGAAAGATCAGAAGTAAGTGTCTATTAAAATTACAGTGCTGTTGATCCCTGTTCCTGACACCTTACAAGTGTCAAACTCTTGCTTCAAGTGAATATATGTTGCGTGTGAAGACCCCCAAGACCTCCCAAAGAAAGACACAGTTGACACCAATATTAGTTTAAGGTTATTGGCATAATTTTGGCCACAACTTAATGATTACAGGATGTTAGTGGTTTGCTTAGGCATTGGTTTGACTAGCTGCACCTACACCTCTGGCAGGGCATCACTGACAACTGGACACCGGCAGAAGTCAGTAAGACGCAACCTCATTCCAAAATGCTCCCAGGTGTTGTGGTGTGGCCCTAAGCCCTGGAAGGGGATCAGAAAAAAGCATGGCGAGCACTTGGATTCCTTTAACGGAATACCTTTCACACACTGGAGGGGCAGGTGTGACAACCTCCCCTCCACATTGAACCAATGTCTAACCACCAAACCTTACAAAGTTGTGACAATTTGCTATGCGGCAGACGAAACCCAAATGGCAACAGCCAATCAGCCAAATGGTGAAATTCCTGCTGGGCCCCTGCCCCAAAAGCAGACAACCCACGACAGCATAGCAAGGTCATAGCAAGACCCTAAATATAGGGAGGGTGGGTGATCCGATGCACGAGGCACTAAGAGGAAGCTTGACGCAATGTGTAGCAGTATACATAGGTCCTCTGGCTGCAAATTCTCTCAACCCCATTTGCCAGAATTGCCCCAGCAACCGAGGGACCCAATTGGGTTCTTGTGGCTATCCAAACTATCCCACCCACACAAACTGTGTGATCTCACTGCAATACGTGCCCTCCGTGGATGAGGACACGATCTACCTTCTTCTAAAATGGATCACACATATGAAGTTTTCAACTATCTTTTCCCTATCTAAAATCAGCAGATTCATTTAGCAGATGAAATGGGTGGCTGAATACGGTTGCTATTTTATTTTGGTGCACATAATTCAGCTGCCGTATTAAGTTCTCTCTTGGCAAGGTATACAGTGGCTCTTCATGGCAATGGCTCCAGAAGGGATAATAATAGTCCGCAACAGGACAGACTTCACACTGCTACAACAAACTATCTTTGGCAGCCTCAATTACCTGTGAGTCACATCCACTATGTCAGCTCTGATGCTGTTCTGGCACAAAACTATGCCACATTTTTAAGACAACATATGGCAACAGGATAACATTGCTGTCATAAAAACATGACTTTTGAGAGGAAAGCTGACACTCAAATTATTATTTAGTCAAACGCTATAGCAGCATTTTCCCTCTAGTTTATGTAGTAGGAATATGAGACAGTAAATATGCAGCAGGAACTGACTTCATTATCAATTCTTAAAGGAGGTGGAAAGACTAACATTTGCAGATTTATATGGTGAATTCTGGGTGCTCATGAATATGGCAGCAGTCAGAGCCTTTTAATGAGAGATTAAAGGGTTTGAAACACTTTGCTGAAAGGTAGCATCCCCAAAAGGGTCCAGATTCAAACCTCATTTTTTAAATGCAATCCTGTGATCCAAAACATAAATGTATGTGGCATAACACTATTCCGTCACAATTTGTTCAGATGTTATTAACATTCAACTGAAAGTGTTTGAGATAAACAAGATGTTTTGCTTCAGAGAACCATGAGATTACCATGTAAAATAAGGATATCAGTGGCTGCTAGCCACTGTCAGAGACAGTAACTCTCCTGAATAGCAGTTGCTGGGCGTCACAGGAGGGCAGAATGCTGTTGCACTCAGGTCCTGCATGCATGCTTCCCAGAGGCCACTATGCCAACAGAATGCTGTTTGAGATTGGCCACTGGCTCTTTTACTATTACTAGTGGGGAATGCCCAACACTGCTCGGGAATATATAGAAACCAGAAAACATTGTGTGTTTTAAATGGATGGTAGAATTTGTGAGTTTGGACCTGTCAGGCTAAAAATCAGGCAAAGTCACACCAAAGTCATGTTTTGGTCCAGCATTTTGATTAAAAATGGCACCTAGCATCCAAATATCAATGAAGACTGCCACTCCCAGCTTGTGAACTCTCATGCAGACTTTGGCCAGAGTATCTACAGAGGTGACTGGACCTATGCTCCCCAAATGGGCAAAGTCACACCAGAGTGATGTTTCGGTTCACCATCTTGATTCAAAATGGCAGCTATGTCTAAACATTGATAATGACATCAGGAATCCTTGTGTCAAGTTTGGTGATGATATCTCAAGAGGTGTCTGAACTCATAGAGAAGAGACAGATAGACATAGAGATAGATAGACAAACAAACCATTTTCCAAAATATATAGTAGACGTTAGAATCAAGATTAATTGACTGGTCTTTTTATGCATAAATGGTTTGTGTTATTTCTGATCATAGGGGCAAAATTCAACTGCTGGTCTATAAAAATACAAAATGCTACACTATCAATGGCCATCTTGTAAATTCTAGAGATTTTAAATAACTGGACAAAGCTCTGTATGAATCCACTGTTTGAATAACTATTTTATTTCCCTCTCCATGAAGTTGAAAATGTATTTAATCTGTGTTTCTGAATACAGTGGTACATCTAGTTACAAACTTAATTTGTTCCAGAGGTCCATTCTTAACCTGAAACTGTTTTTAACTAGAGGTGTGCTTTCGCTAATGGGGCCTCTTGCTGCCGCTACTTTGTTCAATGATATTTAATTCCAAGAAAGTAGTGCAGCCTTGTACAGTGGTACCTCAAGTTACAAACGCCTCAGGTTACAAACGCTTCAGGTTACAAACTCAGCTAACCTGGAAGAGTTACCTCGAGTTGAGAATCGGCACACAATTTCTATTCTCATTATGGGGCAAAGTTCTCAACTCGAGATAATTCTTAAAGGTTAGCAGAGTTTGTAACCTGAAGCATTTGTAACCTGAGGCGTTTGTAACTTGAGGTACCACTGTACAGGGCTGCACTACTTTCTTGGAATTAAATATCATTGAACAAAGTAGGACTTATTTCATAGTAAGAATACCTAGGACCTGGCTGCCAGTCATTAAACACAATAATGCCCTTTACTAATTTATGTCCCAATTTAAAGAACTGCAAGTCAGACATCTAAATGCTGCATGAAGCTCCTACTGAGTTTTATAAAATAGCTGTGCCCTTTACTGCATTATAAGCAACTGTCTAAACGCCACTGGAAAGGGAAAGAGGGAATTAAGTTTGTAGGACTATTTCTGGACCTTGCATTGCCCCTGAGTTTTGACTTTGCACTGTGATCAGGCCCTGCCTTTTGGATTGCTGCTGCGAGTGGATTTGCTGGATTTGGTTCCATTTGAAGCAAGACCGTTACCAAATTTGATATTATGCTTCCTGAAATCAGGAAGCAGGTTTTAGTCTAGTTTGGATAGGATTGGATGCCATTTTGAATCAAGATGGCGGGCGACATTTTAAGCTGGATTTTCAAATGGGATTTTAACAAAATTGGGTAGGATTGTATATTATAGTTTATCATAACAGCACACACTCAAGCACATATCCATTTATAACTCTCAGTATTTTAGGGTTTCTGAGAATTCCAGAGCAATGCTGGTACTTTCTGTAGTCAAATAAACACTGTACAACACCCTGAAAATTAAAGTCACAACTTTGTTTTAAGGAAGAGAAATTTGAAATAAGAGCCTTCATTTAATGCTTTATCTGGTCATTTATGAATAAACCACAGGCCCCTGTCAGCATACTTGTAATAATTCAACAAAATCTATCACTCTTCCTTTTCTTCTTCCTCTTAATCGGCTTCCAAAAAGTTCTACATTTTTAAATTTGGTGTAACCTCCCAGAAGATACCATGGTGAAGAAAAAAGCATTACTTTTATAGACACTGTGTCTAGCCTTTCAGATAAATGGATGAATTTAGCTCTAAAAGTATAACTCCTTAGATTTTCATGGCCACCTAATATATTACAGCCTTTAGACAGAGTGTAATATGAGATTTTGATTGTCATGAGAAAAGGAAGGGCAAGTGCTCCTCTGTTTGAACAATGTGAAAATCCACAACCCAGGTCCATGATTAAAATTAGGTTGAAGCACTAGAGGTTCAATGCTATGTACACTTTCTTGGACATAAAGCCCCTATTGGTCTTAGGATGTAATTCTAACCACATCTGCTCATAATTAAGTTTTATTGAATTAAGTAGGACTTACTCCCAGGTAAGTGGGGTTAGGATTGTAGGCTTAACCTCTGAGTAAACAGGCATAAGATCAGGCTATATATATCTTTTCATCTATTTAACGTCTCTTTGGGTGAATGACCTAGGAGACACTAAGGGTGAACTCATATTTGGGACATTAGAAGGACGTCTGAGACAATCCTGCTTCCTGTCCGTCATGCAAGTTCAAATGTACACCCAGAGCCCAGAAGATTATTTATGTACTGAGAGAACCCATAGTAGACAATCATATGGCACTTGGTAGTGTAGTAAAACATGCCTTCTCTTACACAAATCCCAGCAACCCTTGTTCTCAAATGGATATGCTGCTGCTATGATGCCTGCAGTCCTATCCCTGTATTGACATCTGCATGACATCTGCATTTTCCTATGGTCAACCTTCCAAAGCTCACATGCCATGGTGGGCAGGACCAAAGGCAAGGTGGGCAGAGCAACAAATGCAAATTTTACCTTTGTACAGTAGCCTAGCTTCCACACACACTCATACACCTCATTCTACCCTCAGTCCAGGCCAGCAAGAAAAACGATCAGAGTTCAAGGACACATTGTGGCTAGGCAAAAAATGCACATAGAGGGTTTGAAGCAGGGCTGGTGTAGGGTATAATCTGGAGGGAGTGGGTGTGGGCCGGAAAGAATCTCAAGGACCAGATGGAGAGGTCTGGAGCCCTAAGCCTAAGGTGGTAAGGGTGCTGGTGCTGGAATTGCCAGTAGTGGAATCTAGTATAAATGAATTGTCACTATTTGGTGTAGGCATCAGTCTGTCTTGGGAGACAGTGGAGGAGTGCGCCTCTGGTGATGAAGTCAAACTGTTGGAAGATAGCAGTGCCTGCTGTAGCTGTAGAAGCCAATAAGGGAGGGACATGTTTTGTTGCAGCTGGGGCAGATGAAGGTGTCCAGTTGGGCTGCTGCAGATGCACCATGGCGTTTCTTCTCTCTGAGCTCCTCCCAGTGGTCATTCCTCCTGTGGTCACTGCTATTTCTCCTTCTAACTTTTCATCACCCTCTGACCATACTGCATACATCTCTCCTCCACCCCATTATGACAATATGTATGCCTGGAACTGAGGATTATATTTCACGCTGGTGCACAAAAGCTTTTGCCACCATAACATTTGTTCATTTTTAAGTTGTCACAAGACTCTGAAATTACAGTTATACTTGAGAGGTAACCTTTTACTTTCAACCTGCAAACCTCTCCCTCTGAACTTGACAAATTACAGGTGGCTTGTTGTATAGCAATTGTGTTTCAGGAAAGATAACACTTGGAAAAGGTCGGAACTCTATTTCAATTAATTGTTCATATGAGGAGGCACTTAGGATGGACACTGGGAAGAAAGATAAGTTTACAGGGGCTACAGATGTGAGAAACAAATTACATTTCTAGCTGTTGCCTTCAGCAATTGCACTATACGTGGCAACACATGGAATGTGTCAAGAGCTTTTGTAGCTGCTGGTTAATTAATATGTACTTAGTGAAGTGAATTTAAAACTGCTTAATCGAGCAGCACCAAAGCTCACATGTTGACCTTCCTTCTATTTTGCTAATGATATTTTCATTCTGAATTTCAGATAATTCTAGAAATGCCACTTCAATCTTTCTAATGGAAACACTTTCAGTCTATCATGAGTCTATGCACACTGGTCTGGCTTTCTGTCTATCTGTCTGCCTGATCCTAAAACTACAAAAAAGATTAATATTTATGCGCAACTAGAATCACCATAGAAAGTCTGTTAAGATTAGGGTATTGCTGACAGTGTTTATATATCCACGGCCAAAGCTTCCTCACATGGATGAACAATAGCATATGTTTTCCAATGTGCAAACAGAGCTTCTGTACATGATGCCTCACTAGGGAGGAGTAAATCTGTCAAATTTGGTTCCTTTCAGTTTCTCATTTTTCCACTCTTTAGTTCAGTTCCCACATTTCAACATCTGTTTGTGGCTGTTGCTGTTTTTAAAGAAGTCCTTATGAGAAGTCATCTGCATTTTAGAGCACAGGTCTCCAAATATACACTTTTTGTATGCAGTTTTCCTTAATGAAAACATTTTTGCAAAGCACATTTTCTGAATTATTTATCTTTCCCTAGCATAAAACATTTTTTGTATGCTAGTTTCACTGATATATGCATTTTAATACACATTGGTATGTGTATAGGCATTTTTGTATACAGTTCTTGGCTGGAAAACAACAGTGTAAAATTCAGGAAAAATGCACATTTCATAGGATGGCAGTATTTCAGGTTGCACATTGTTTCAGAAAATGTGAATTCATGACTCGCCTTTAAATGTGAACTGGATCAAATTCCTCTTGCATATTTACATCACCCTGCATTTCAGTGAAGAGATCATCTTTGAGCATGCAATGTGATACATTTGAAGTAGGACTGCTGGAGGCATTCATTGGGCCTGAATTGTAAGGTGAACTCACCTGAACTGTACCTGCTGGGCTATTGTATAGATTGAATACAGTTCTCTGTAGGAATCAGTACCACAACAAACTTGTTTGAGGTGGTCCAGGGACTGAATCCCATTCTGCTGTTCTTGTTGAAAATGGGGCTGCAGGTGCATTGTGGACATGGTGATGGTGATGATGATGTGCAGTAATCGTGTGCACATTCCGCTTTATGTGCTTGACATTTTTAAAGAAAACAAATGAACAAACAAACAAACAAACAAACAAACAAGGGGCAGACATCCAGGAAAAAAGACCTTGGCAATCCCACCCACCATTGCACCCCGTGTGTTTTGACTATACATAATTTTGGCTTTAGGTGCGATCCCTGACACACAATCCCTGTGTAAATTATGGGCTTACTGTATCAGCCCTCCCATAAATTTTGTACAGAAACAAAGACAGTGTCCCCTATGGTTTGTTGCTGCAACCACCCCTCCCCATACGGCATCTCTATATCATCACTTCCAGGGTCAGTCCGGCTCTGTTTTCAACATGTGGACTGTGTTTCCCAGCTTCTCCTCCTTTTTGTCTCTCACTCACTCCTATGAATGACCAAGAAATGTCTCCAGTAAATGTCTGGCACAACCAAAGTCTGGTCCTTTCCTTCATGCTGTTTTCCTGGTCCTTCATGCTGTTTTCCTGGTCGAAATGCCTCCGCTTGCCCTGTGATGATGGGAACATACAGACACTACAGTGGTACCTCGGGTTAAGTACTTGATTCGTTCCAGAGGTCTGTTCTTAACCTGAAACTGTTCTTAACCTGAAGCACCACTTTAGCTAATGGGGCCTCCCGCTGCTGCCGCACCGCCGGAGCACGATTTCTGTTCTCATTCTGAAGTAAAGTTCTTAACCCGAGGTACTATTTCTGGGTTAGCGGAATCTGTAACCTGAATCGTCTGTAACCCAAGGTACCACTGTATATGGGTAACTGTACATTTGAACCTCCATTGAGCAAATAATAGTTTGGGGGTGTGTGCGCGTCCATGTGTTTGTGTGATTTCAATATAGAAATGGTATGTGACAAAAGTGCTATACCTCTTCTCCAGTAGCACTATGTCATTGATTTTTATTGGTGGGCTATGGACCTGATTTGATCTTCAAAAAGAACAACAGGAGGACAGATTTCCCACTGTGGACTGATCTGCCACACTGCATCTAGTCTGGCCTTTAAAAATCTGGTTAACACATTGCTAGCTAAAGTAACGTTTGCACTTTGGAGTGATTTATCAGCTGCCTATTTGCCTGCACAGAGTAATTTTGTAGGCTCTTCTGATGATATGCCAATGGCTGGCTGACTTGCACCCCCTTTTGCTTTTAAAATCAGATACCCAGCTTCTTTTGATATTATTCAGGAAGTTCGGTGTTTTAAATATACACCAGTGCTCCTATCACATCTAGTTTGGCTCTTTTCATTTAGATTGCAATCAAAATTTCAGTTTAAATTTGACTTAAAGATATTGGGGGGGGGGAGGGGGGCAAGATACTCAGTTTCCTAAAGTGCCCAGAGCATAATCTCACTGTCACTGTTTCTTATTGTAGATGATGAAGTTGAAAATAGAAGTTGTACTTACTACATTTTGGTAACTAACTGGGGGAAATCTGCTTCCTCCTAGGCTTTTTTAGTCTGCAAAAGTCATTATAAAATGTAAATGTGCACATTGTGAGCCAAATCTGAATTACAAATACATTTTCAGGAGTGTTGTGTGAAAATTATTCACATTCTGTTCAGCCTTAACTAACAGCTTTGGGTATGGATAGGATTTTGTCATAGAGTGTTTGCAGCATTTCTGGTTTTGTTAAACTGGAAAACTTTTAAAACTTTTTTTAAAAAAATAGCAAATATCACTGCTGTAGGGTAAATGTACCTTTATTCCAGAATTACTCAAGTGTGAATATTAAAATTATACATTTAAACTACAGCAGCATTTGAGCATTGTCTATTATTGCAGGAAGGCAAGGCACCAGCAATACAAGAGCTTTGGCTAAACCGGGGTTATTATCCAGGGTTGAAAACTCAGCCTAGAAATTTATTACCTGTTGCTTAATTAATTTTATTTGTATAATCTGTTGGCTGGTGCTGATATAAACGTTTCAGGTGGCACTTTCAGAAGAGTGCACATGAAAATACATCTGTTTTCCAGCATCTTTTCCCCACTCTTAACTCAGTATTGCAATAAATGAAAAATAGAGGTAATAAGGCTCTTGCAACGCTTAAGAGTACTCATCTACACAAGAACACTGGGAAGAGCTGTAAACTCTAAAAAGCTGCTGCTAATTCTATTCGCTTGTGTGTTTTCTGAGAGGTTTTTAGATTTGTTATGGCAAGAGCTTCTTCCATCATATGCATGGAATGGACTTAAGGGTTTTGATTTTATACATCTGGACAAAGAAAAGAAGGTAAAGGTAAAGCACCCTTGGACAGTTAAGTTGAGTCAAAGACAACTATGGAGTGCGGTGCTCATCTCGATTCAGGCTGAAGGAGCCGGCTTTTGTCCACAGACAGCTTTCCAGGTCATGTGACCAGCATGACTAAACTGCTTCCAGTGCACGGAGGACCGTGATGCTGCCAGATCACACGGAAATGCCGTTTACCTTCCTGCCACAGTGGTACTTATTTATCTACCTGCACTGGTATGCTTTCAAACTGCTAGGTTGGCTGAAGCTGGGACAGAGCAAAGGGAGCTCACCCCGTCACGTGGATTCAAACTTGCTGACCTTACAACCGGCAAGCCCAAGAGGCTCAATGGTTTAGAGCACAGTGCCACCCACGTCCCTGAATCTGGACAAATAATACTGGTTCAACCCTTAAACTTGGGAACTCCCTGCCTACTGACATCGGGTAGGCTCCTTCACTGTATTCTTTTTGGCACCTGATTAAAATATTTTTGTTTAGGCAAGCCTATCCAGACACATAGGTGATGGATTGCTTTAATCTATTTTTAGTATACTGCTCGTTTAAATTATTTTTAAAATAATTTAATTCCTTGTTTTTATTGATGATTTTAACATTTCTTGTAAACAACATATGTTTTGTTAAAATCAAGTGGTACATTATTTGCAAAAAACAAACAAATAAAAACAAGTGAATGAAATTGAAATTGACAACATTGGAAAAGGAGGAACCTGCATTCTGATAACGTAGAACCTGAATAGCTCATAATGCCAAGGTTGAGAGTTCCCGTTGAAAGTTCCTGTATAGGACAGTATAGGACAGCTGCATATTCCTGCATTGAGGGGAGTTGGACTAGATGTTCCTCAGGGTCACGTCAAACTCTTCAATTCTAAGATTCTGATTCTATGATAGTTTGAACATAAATACATTTCCTGAAACACCAAAGCATGATTATGAAACTATTGCTGTGGAGGTGAGTATGGGGGAGGAATTTACTCTGAGCAGTGAAAATACCAACCACGACTCCTATTCAAATGTTGAGAAATGTCAAACATGCAAATGAGTTTGAATTCCTCAGCCTACCTGTACTTTGTCACAGATGTAAAGTGAAATATTCTTTGATAATTTGACTTGACATTTTGAGTGTTTTGACCCACCACAGAAGCCTATTTCATGTATTTCCATCAATCATGTGAACAATGGAGGGAGTTAGTGGGATCACCGCCCCCACCCCCTCCCAAATCTCCATGCATTCATCACAGTTTGTAAGATCCCAGATCGTACATAGACATCCTATGCCAGGCACATACAGTTTGCATGAACTCAGGACCTGTGCTATGGTTTTCCCAGTAGTGATGTATGGAAGTGAGAGCTGGACCACAAAGAAGGCTGATCGCCGAATAATTGATGCTTTTGAATTATGGTGCTGGAGGAGACTCTTGAGAGTCCCATGGACTGCAAGAAGATCAAACCTATCCATTCTTAAGGAAATCAGCCCTGAGTGCTCACTGGAAGGACAGATCCTGAAGCTGAGGCTCCAATACTTTGGCCACCTCATGAGAAGAGAAGACTCCCTGGAAAAGACCCTGATGTCGGGAAAGATGGAGGGCACAAGGAGAAGGGGACGACAGAGGACGAGATGGTTGGATAGTGTTCTCAAAGCTACCAGCATGAGTTTGACCAAACTGCGGGAGGCAGTAGAAGACAGGAGTGCCTGGCGTGCTCTGCTCCATGGGGTCACGAAGAGTTGGACACGACTAAATGACTAAACAACAACAACAAGGATCTGTGCACATGTGTCAGGGAGGGTCAAGTAGAAACAATCTCCTTCATCCCTCCACATGTACACTGATGATGTAAAAAGAGCTAGGGACTTCCTTGCTGGTATCAGATTCATCATATCCTTTCTCAGTTCTCCATGAAGAGATATGCACCAAACTCACTCTGTCTGTGATCTATTAAAATATCTAAACAACCAGTTTCCTACTCATCAATGAATTCACTCCGGAGTAATTGTTTAGTAGTTACAATGTCAAATCAGCCATGGAAATCCATTCTCACCTCGTGTGAGTAGTTGGATGCAGAGCAGATTAATTCAGCCAGCAGATCATTCTTGATCCTACAATTTCAGGAACAACCAGGCACACTCACATGTTACTGTATGTGGGAGTAATTTGCACCCTTGAATGAATAAAGCGTGTGGTGTGAATGGGATAGGACTAAGGAATAACAGGCCATGTGCAGCCCAGCCAGTCATAGAGAAGTTGTAGCAAGGCTCTTACGTTCTTAACAGGACAACATATGCTCTACTTTGAAACACTGTGTATAACAATGGTTTCCATTTTGTATTGTCAGTGAGAGGGACTCTATTAACTTAAAGGCACCAGGTATGTCACTGCTCATCTGGAAGACAAGGGGCCCTCATTATCTGTTTCAATCTCTCATCCCATCCATCTCACCTAGACTTTGGATGGGAAAATGGAGAGATGTCACAACAGTGCTTCCTGTTTGTCAGGTTTGGCTCCCTGAGGTGCATTCTGGAAGGCAAGGACAGCAGATAAGCAAAAACTGCTGTTCTGGAACAAGCCAGTGGTTTATTTAATGACACGGGCTAGCGAGCTATTGGGTAAATTCACAATCATGCCAATATTCACTCCATGCTGTTATACTCCAAAACCTGTTAGAGCTTGTCCACACCAGAGTTTACTGTGTCTTTGCAGCTGTTTCCATTCCTGTTTAATCTGCATAGTCCATATGGCGTTACCCTAAAACAAGACCAATCTTGCATTTACCCAATATGGGTTTAAGCCAGTATATTGGAGGAAGTTGGGTTCTAAACCTCTCTCTTTGGGGTTGCAGATTATTATTTTTTTAGTTTTGGGGTGGATGGATAAATTGTCAATTTCCTCTACTTCATACCCATTACTTCCTCAATGCTTTCATTTCTTTTCCAGCTGTCTTGAACACAAACACAAACACACACACACACACACACACACACACACCCATACACCCTTTTAATTGCTCAGACTTTCACAAAACTAGAAAATTTCAGAAGCAAATTTACTATTTTGTGACTGCTTTTGCACACTTCCTGGGTTTTGTTTATAAACAGCAACAAGGTGCCTACACAGATATTTGCATGCATGCCCTGTTGGTAATTTATTGATATAATAGAACTAACATAGTAAAAGTCATAAACAAACACAGAAGGAAATGCCTACTGGTATGAACAGGAAGGATTGCAGTGGATTCTCATATACAAATTCAAATATGCGCAGGTGTGGACTACTCCAGTCTAATTTGAATGGAAGGGAAAGTGGATTAACAGCTAAATAATGTTCAAATATGGACAAGCCTTTAGAGGTGCATTGCCTCTGAAATGGCTTTCATGGATAGAAGCTAGTTATCTTACATGTGTTTATCTAATTTTTAAAGCTATTTATGCCGGTTGCCTTCACAGCATGCCATTGCAGCATTGCACAGGTTGATTATATATTGTGCAAAGTATTCTCTTTTGTTGCCTTTAACAAAAACAGTTTCAGTGCATATCTCCAATTTTCTACATTTTGAGAGAGTGACTATTTCCTCCTTTGTCAGTCCGTCCTCACTCCTCATGATTCTATAGACTTCTATAACATCATCTTCCCAATCAAATCCTTTAGGCCATCTGTCATAAGAGAGGTCAGTTTCCCTCACAGCTACTGTAACCCTAAATATTCCAATTTCATTATAACATGAGTGGAGAGTTATAGGGAAGAAAAGCTTTCTTAATGAGATAAATTTGGAATGAAAGTCATTGTTCATTGCTGAGATGTTGTTTTCAACTTCTGTTCCTGTTTTGCTTATAATAATTTGCAACAGGCTTTAGGTCTGGTTTTGTAACAGAAACTGCCTTGGTTGCCCTGGTGGGTGACCTGCAACAGAACAGGAGATGGACAGGGAGAAGGCTACCTTGTTTATCTCCCAGTCATTTTCAGTATCATTGTCAATTATATTCTTATGGGCCAGCTAGCTGGGAAGGGGACACCTAGTATGACTTTTCAGTGGTCCCATTCATAAAACTGGAAGGCTGGACACCGAAGGTAGTGTTGAGAGATGATCCACTCCAAAGCTTTGGTCTGTGTGGAATAGTTTCCTTCTTATCTCCCACTTTTAAAGATCTGAATGAAACCACTGGGTGGTGCAATTATGAGATTTGGGCTGAGATACCAAGGCTTCAGCTAAGTGTGACGTAGACTTTCCATAAGTAATTGGGGTGTGTGTGTGGAGGCCTGATGTGAGCATCACTTCTGTTTACATACCTAATACAGTGGTACCTTGGGTTAAGTACTTAATTCGTTCCGGAGGTCCGTACTTAACCTGAAACTGTTCTTAATCTGAAGCACCACTTTAGCTAATGGGGCCTCCTGCTGCTGCTGCGCCACCGGAGCACGATTTCTGTGCTTATCCTGAAGCAAAGATCTTAACCTGAAGCATTATTTCTGGGTTTGCGGAGTAACCTGAAGCGTATGTAACCTGAAGCGTATGTAACACGAGGTACCACTGTATATGGAAACTATATCCTGTCGAAATGAATATGTTTAGTTTGGCCTCTAACAGCCCTTCTCAGTTACATTAGATGCTTGGAAAGAGCCACATTCCAAACTTTCCCTTGCCATCCAGTCAGTGATGGACCTTTGGGGTCTTTGTAATGGGAGGTGATCTCTAAATGGGCAGCAGTGAACAGCATCACAGCTAGGCCCTTATGTGTAATGGGAGGGCCTTGATTGGTTTTTAGTGACAGAAGGGCCAGAGCAGGGTTTGGGTTCAATGACTGACCAATAATATTAGAAAGCACATCAAAAATGCCTTGCCATAATCCAGTATGCAGGGGAAGTGATAAACTGTTGCCTGGAGTCAGTTCAGGAGTGCATGGGGTTAACAAGCGGAAGCGTAATCTAGACTGGCTGATGTCCATGCTTTTAAAAAGGTGAGCCTGGGAAAAAAGAGAAGGGCAGAATATTACAAGACATTACTGTAACAAATATTGAGAGAGTTAGACTTATAATATATTATGCAGTATACCTTGAAGGGACCGTTCTGGCTTACATCTCATCATAAATATTATAAATTATTATACATTCTCTTCATCTGGTGCTTGTTGAAGGTGTTTGAAGTGTATGAACCCTTCTTCATACCCATTTCATAGTGTGCATTAAATTCTTCTTTCAGATCTCTCCATTCTCCCTGCTGGTGTGAGGAAATAACTTGTCACCATTTCCCCAGTACTTTTTGGAAAAAAAGAAAGAGAAAAGTCTCCATTCCTCACATTAAGGGATAAAGGTAAACCTCACAACCATTTCCCATGATTCTTTGGTAGACAGAGCTTCCAAATTCTGAAAGAATAATAAAAGGACCAAATAAAAGGCAAATAATTCAAGCAGGATCCACTCCCTCCCTGCTTTTATGGTACACACACACACACACACACACACACACACACACACACACCTGCAAATGCCGTGCTGCTGATTATACCAAAAGAAAACTAGTATAAAACCAGCATAGGGGTGTGTTGGCAATACATTTGTTTTTATCTATTATTCTTTTACATTTGGTATGTTGATTTTCTGATGGAGAAATAGGTGCGGTTCGGAAATGTGAATTTTGCAGAGTTAGAAAGAAAGATGAGTAGACATTTTTGAGAGTAGAAACACTCTGATCATATATATATATATATATATATATATATATATATATATATTGTTTCCTTCTCTTAATTGGCTGAATCCTTGACCTAAGCAGAGTGAATCAAAAGGAACCTCAGCCAGTGGGAGTACTGAGTGAATGGAGGCAAATTAAAGGCAGGAAGGAGAAAACACACAAAGCCTGAAGGAAGAGAAGAACAGAAAAAGAGAAGGCTGCTGAGTCCATAGCTTCCTGAAAAGAAAAGAAATGAAACAGATCCCTGAACTGGTAGAGCAGCAGGTGAGAACTAAAATATTCAGAGACAATAGTATATTGGTTTAA